>NC_086247.1:51640364-52864530 GCF_021018805.1 Prinia subflava
CAGCTCAGACAAGATCGTGGAGAGGAGCAAGAGATTCGCCACCAGCGAGCCACCACCGACCCACACCGCAGAGCTGATGGAGACATTAAACTCTACAGGCCAGGAGACAAGGGCTGTTTCAGTCTAGAGGTCAGCAAAGCAGCCCATCTTACTCACTGCCTCCTGCTGCCTTAGCCAGGAGATGAGTAACAGAAGCCAGGGGTTGGGGGATTAAATTAGACCAAACACGGCACCCGTGTTGTGAAATTTGTGATTGATCTCATTTGCCCCGTGCAGTCTCAGAGAAACAAGTTTGTCCTAACTTTTGAGTAATCACCCTATTCCCAGTAGCTTTGCCAAGGGAGAAAGTACAGCTCAGGGACCCATTACAACAGAGTAGAGAAGTGAAAGATCTCCAGAAGAGCTTGTAATTCCTGATATTTGATAATGCTTCCAGGTTTTACATTACTGGATATTTTAAATCTGGAAAAGTCTACAGATAGAGATTGTTTTGCATTTTGCCTGTCAGTAGATACTTGTGTGCATGGTGATTATCAGCACCATGCAGGAATACAGCACCCTGCAGCTTCCAAAAATGCTTATTTAAAGCATAGTTCTCCATCGTTTGGGTTGTTGAGTACTTTTCCATTTGTCAAAAACATCAATCAGTTTTTATTTGAATTTTCATTCATACAGAGGCCACATCTGCCTCATTAAGCATCTCCTTAGTTGCTTTCTCATGAACACAGATTGTCGAGACAAAGCAATTGGTCATGAAGAAAACAATTTTTTTTTCCATAAAGGTGGGCTTGGAGTAGCGAGCAACTTTTCTGCTAGCCACTGGGAAGCCAATTATTGAAACTGTGATGGTTAGAGTAGCTTCTAGTGAGGGATGAGTTTTAACATGATTTTATTTCTATAGACACATGAAGAAGACTTAATAGATGTGAAACCCCTAACTCAGTCTAGGAAAAGGGGACTGCTGGCTTGGACAGCTGGGTTGGTGAGTAAGCAGCTGCAAGACCTAGAAAGCAGGGGTAGGAAGATAAAAACTGCAGGGCAGCTGGTAGCCAAAACAGCATGATGATGTGAATATGAAAGGGAAAGTGACCCTTCATCTTAACACAGGTAATTCTTTGCTGGTTTTGTTTTGTTTGGTTTAAAATATCCTGACAGCACAGATCTTTGGCAGGATTAGAACAATAAATTTGTTCAGCAGTGTCTCTTCCAACGTTTCACTTGTAACAGTGATGTAGAGCCCAGGAAGGATACCTGATAAATCCAGGACACCATAAGCCTCTCACTGAAGGGTAAAGCAATTCCTCCTCAGCTGTGAAAGGGGCCAATGAGGTGGAGAAATCTTGTTCAGCACGGACCCTTCTGCAGTCAGAAATTGATATTGCTAGACAGCTATGGTAGATAGGGTCAGAAAACTACTCCAGCAACATTTCAATATTATTTATTTCTGTTTAAATTTTGTCATATTTATTGGTTCCCCCTTATCTTAGATCAGTGTTGTTATTATATTAAAGCCTGTATATGTATGCTCTCTGTTAGGATTAGGGATTTGGCTAATTTTGGCACAATATCTTTCTTTTCCCCCTCTCCCAGGATGGGATGAGGTATAAAATATGTACTGCAAACTGTGCTTGAACAGAGGACGGACAGTTTTCACACCATAGCCTGGCAAGGAATAAACTAGTAATTATGATCAAAGATAGAGAGTAACCAGTTTAGGACCAGATGCACTCAAAATACAACCAAGGCTGTGACTCAAATAGTCTAACTTGAGAAAATGTGGAAGGCTAAGGTGCTTTTACAGTCATGATCACTTAAGCAACAGAGTATTATAGTGCTGTATGGTAAAATTTTTAGTGGGTAGGCAGTCTCTGAAAATCTTAAAATCTGTAGCAGCCAAACCCAAGTGTAGGAGAAGATTTCTCAAAATCATTTTGGAAGGTATCATTTTTTTATTTTGTTATTCCATTTAATTTTGTTATTCAATTAACCTATTTTAATTTTTTTTTATTTATTTTTTTAATTTCATACACTCCACTAGCAAAAACTGCTAACTTTTTTTGTCCCAGATGAATGAGCAGGAAAGAATACTATTCAAATACCAAAGGTATCTTCTTATTACCACAGAAATTTCAAATGGAGACTCAAACCTTTTAATGCCCATAGTGGCTATGGCTACACATGAGTCTTTATCTGCTTTGACTTAAAAGTGAAAATATATGCACTTGCCTTTCATTTTGCTGAGGAAAATGTTTTCTTTTTATTCAACCAAGGCCTTTTATCTAAATTTGTTTTTTTCCAAGCTGAATTTTAAAATAAATTTTTCACAAGCAATGCTGAACAAGTTCTATTTAGCAATTTCTTCTATTTTTAAAAATGAACACCATGGGAGCCTAATTGTTTGATTAAGTACAATAAATACAGACAGACGTGCTTGAAACTACCCTGTGGCCTAACTGTAAACATCTGCTGTTGTTTGGGCTTTGCACTGCAGTTGTTAGTGCAACAGGATTATTAGAATTTATTTGTGTGTCAAAGAGGTGGGTTAGAGAACCCAGTCCAAGGGAAATCATATCTTGAAATTGCCTTAAGAGCAGGGCTTTGTTTTCTTGCTGAAACAAGCCTTTCAGCTGCTGTTGTGGGAGCCTGGAGCCCATTGGGGTGGATGTTCGATCCATTATTCATGATTTTAGCAGAGCTCTGTTATGGAGAAATCATTCTTTACTATCCAAGGAAAAAGCAGATGAACTAGTAAGAATTGCCCTGTCTAAAACAAACAGGAGAACTAAAAAGGGCAACATGGAGCAAACATCTTATGGCAACAAATGGAAACTAATGGGAAAAACAGTAAATTAATTTTCTCCCGGTGATTTCTGCCAATGGAATATCCATAAACAAAAGGCAGTTTCCTCAAGCAATCTCTTCCTGTTTATTCAGAAGCAAGAAGACATTCAGAAGAAGAAAAAAATTCACTCTTTCAAATGACCACATATAGCTAGTTACATTTGATACCTGATGCTCTAAACTGGAGCTGTATCTCCTAATTCTCTTCCTTTACAGGATCTCAGTTCTGCGTTTTCTGAGCAAGTGTAAATCCAAGGCAAAAGCACTTTGCATTTCAGATTTTGATTGTTTTCCTACACAGCTTTTAAAGACTTACACATTTAGTTCTGTGTAGCAAAATACGATAAAAAGATCTCTGATACTCATAGGTTATGGAAAAAGAACCACTGAAGGGAATTCACGTAAAATGAGTGAATTGTCACCAGAGATTTAAAATAAAAGCAGATAGGCTGGAGAAGGTGAGAACATGTCTTAAACAATAAGTTTTCCATGAGGCCTAGTAATAAAATAAGAATAGCACACACTGAAGAATCATTTCTTCTAAGCCATTTTTAATATGTTTATCCATTTTCCTTACTTATGATGCCAATAAGGAATGTATAACTCTAAGTTAATTACTGGGTTAAGTGTGGACCAACCAGATACAGTGATGTACAAGTTAGGTAAGTCAATTTACCACTTGCTTTGAATCAAAACTTCTGTATGGATCCATTTTGGACCTATGAGGAGAATTTTGATCTATATTTGACTGTTCTATTTTTATAACTGATGCTGTTCCTGTGAAATTTTCATAATTCCATGTGAGAGTTTTTCAGCTGGATGGTTTTTGCAGCAGCTCCCAGCCATGTGCTGAAAATTTGCACATCCATTTCTCTGGTTAAAGGTTTTGCTTTTCCAGAAAGGAAAAAGTGAATGGTTTGCACATTGTGACTTTTTTTTCTTCTGGTAAAAAAACCCCAAACAAAACAAGGACCACGTAGAAAGTTGTATGTCTTATGTCCACTATTCCTCCAATGCAAAGCTGTAGGAAGAAGAAGGATAAACTGATGCTGTGATTATTCCTTCCCACCAAGATTAGGGGAAGCAAGAATAATTTGCTTTGATGTATAGTATTCTTTCTTGCTATGTAAGATTCTGCACAGGTTGACAATGTAATGGCTTAAAAGACCCTTTATGATGTAAATCTGGATATCTGAGTCCTAACTGAACTTGGTGAGACTTTGTGTACTATCCATACAATGAGATGGATTTTTAAAGACTTGAAGTGTTCTGTTTTTTCCCAAACTCAGAGAACTTTGAGATAAGCACAGACAAATAACCACACAGCTGCCTAGTCTACACTAGCAAATGGAATGCATGTTGTCTATTTTTAAGGACCGAGAAGAAGAGTGCATCTTCAGAAGCAGCCTCTGCGAGTTCAGTTAAATGTGAATTGCATGTAAAAAGTATAACAAAAGGCACTGGAACTTTCTTTCTGACTGTTGCATGCAATGGCCAGCTGTCAATCTGTGAAAAAGTAGCGACTTTAAACTATGTGTTCAAATGTAAGGGTCCAAATATCAAAACATTACAATGTAGTTTTGAGGCACAGCATAAAATGTTCATCTTTTGACTTCTTTGGAATTGCACAAAAATGCTGGAGAGCATCTTTCTACCCTGCCCCCTCAGGCCTTATTTTGTTTGATCATTTCTGGGGGAAAAAAAAAAAGCTTAAGAGAAAGTTTCCATGAAATTTCATGTTCACTGTTGTTGCATATAAATTGATTAAGTTTGCAGGAGAATTGAGGTTGCAATTAGCTACGGTGAAATGGAGAAAACAGACAAGTAAAACGCAGCCATACCTTGTCTTGGATGGCAATCTTGTGAAAACAAGTCATGGCAGAAATGTGGGATTGTGTGAGCTGCAAAGCAACCTGAAAAGCTGTCAGCACTCTTGAGAGGGGGGAAAGGGGTTGGTGCAGTGAGGGAGCAGTGGTGAAGTCCCCAGCTGTGGATGACTTTTCTCTGTGCATCCTCTTGAGGTAAAGACATCAGCATGGATTAGCTTGTTCTGGAGTGATAACAGGTGAGATAAAAGGACTGAGCAGAAGGATTTGGCAGTGCCTGTCTGAGGGGACAGGAGCGGAAGCGTATCTGGTAATGCAATAAGTGGGATACATGGGGAACTGTTAGTTGGTGTTGAGCTGTGGATGAAGTGCAGCTGTTTCTGTGGTGCTGTGGTAGAGTAGCACTAGCTCGTAGTTCCCATGGTATTGTGTTTGTACGTCTGGCTGTAGTGAGTTTGTGTCTGTTCTGTGATGTCAGTACCTTGTACGGTGGCCGTTGTATTTGGGGTGTCACATTCCTAATGAGAACAAAGAAAACAAGGAATTGAATATAACAGATTATCAACTGTTGTGTCCCTTTTGTAGTAGTGTTGCTTTACAAAACAAAACCACAGTTGTGCCACAGACTACACCCTGCTGATTGTATGCTGGGGACTGATTTCCACATATAAACATCCAGAGATCCATCAGTGCAGTATCAGATACCTGAACTGCATACACAAATATTACTTGATGCATTTATGAGTATTATTCATTCACAATCTTAATAGATTGCTTAGCAGCAATCTATTAGGCACTTAAACAGCCTTACCTCCCATGATTTGAGCAGTGGAGATATCCCAATGCTTCTGGTAGATATGACCAGAATATATAATGAAAATATATTATTATAAACTATGAAGAGTTCTCAGATTGCATTGGAAGGGAAAAGGTGTGCAGCTCTGCATTCATGCACTAGAAGCTTTTAAACTTAAATTTACTTTAGGACTTACAAAAATGTATTGCCTTAAAGAGCCAAAGCAATTTTGGTGTAATTTTGACTTACTGTGCATGTAACACTGCATCTGCCTTTATTATATATTTAATTTCTTTTCAGTAATTCCAACAGTTAGCAGATGATCCTAGCACCCAAGTTTCCTGAAATTTGTCTTTGCATGGGGTACATATTTATAAAAAAATTGAATGGGTTAATAATTTTGAATTCATAAAGGGAAGGAACAATTTTTTTTATTATACATTGATGAACTGATACATTGGTTTTTGTTTGCCATATTCCTAAAGAAGCCTAATTAGAATAAAATAATGCAGAAATTCCTGATGAAATTAATTTTTCCTTTATTGCATTAAAGAACTAAATTAATGATTTACAAATGATTGGGCAAAACTGACAAATCCCATCACAAGCAGTTCTTTTCAAACTACTTGTGAGACCAGATTTTGGCCTTATGCACTACAAAATGTCTGCAGACACACTACAGAGACAGGTGAAATTGATAAGGCAGACAGTGTTCTCTTAGTCACTTTATGTGTACTTTTGGAGGGATGGAAGTGTCTTTTCCTCAGGTACAAAACAGACATGCACAAGTCAGTAAATGACTCAAGTAAAGAAGGAACTGACAGGGTCCAGAAAGTCTCTGTAGATCCACTTTTGGTTTTCAGCAGAGTGTGGTCCTGCAGGTAGCTTGGGATACTACATCTTTTGGGATATTTATCCCATTTTTCCCTGGAGGAGGGGTGAGGAGTGTCTGTTCCAGGGAGAAACACATTTTGAATAACCAAAAAGTTCTAACAAGGGCTGTGTGGCCTGAGCAGCAGCAGCTGCTGGCTTTGCTCTGGGAAGTGGAGAAGTGCCTGGGAAGGAGGTGGATGCCGGGGCTGATGCCGGCAGGGAAATGGCAGCACAGCCCATGAGAGCGGTCCCACGACCTTCGTTGTGTCCTTGCAGCTGCTGAGGCTGGAGCACGCGGGATGTGGGCCAGCTGAGAATTTGGGATTACACTTTGAAGCCTGAAACAATCCTGTCTTAAAGTACATTTTTTGTCTGGGAAGTAGGAGTTTGATGCTGTAGTGTTTTTTGTTGTCACACACGTGAAAAGGATGGCATCCAGCCAAACATCACTTTTGTGCAGATAAATCAGTTTTAGCACCAACGTGAGAGACGCAAAGTGAAGGGCACAGAAAGTTCTGATCAGAAATGTAAGTGCCACAAGATTAATTATCGTAGAATAAATAATGAGATCTGACTCTGCCTTCTTGGGTCTTTATTTTTGAGTTAAGTAACTTCCAGAAGCAAAGTTGATGGGATTGCCAAACTTAATGAGAACATAAAATTGAAGGTATTAAGATCAAAACAGTATTGGACCTGAAAAGGGGGATACTTAATTATTTTGGTCAGATCTCAGGCTCACAGAGCTTATTACTGTGACATTTTTGTAGTCATTACTTTGAGTAGAAATCACAGAATGAAGCTGACTTGTGCAAAGAGCTGTCTTGTATCTGAAGAAAGGGACTTTAGTTGGTTTAATAGATGCTATCCCATTAACTGCCCTATCAAAACTGTTGCAAATGAGTAAATAATTAGGTTCAATATGCGTGCATTAAATGCATCTTGTGCAGAGATGTTAAAATTTTACAGCTTTGATTATAATGAGGAAATGCACCACCAAATATGTAATCCTGCAAACAGGAGTCTCAGCTATTTGAGTGCAAACCCAGAGCAGAGGCCTAAAGGGAATATCTAATATGTAACATCAGCATCCCAGCTTTAGTTTCCGGCAGAAGTCACACAGGAAATTCCCACACAGATTTAGGACATTGTTATTTATTTGCACACTGTGCTTTGGTTTTAACTATTGATAAATGTGAGTTGTGCAGATGTCTGTCCCGTGGCTCTTCTTTTTTCCTTTTTTTTACACCTCGGAGACACATTTTCTGCTAAACCTATTCTTTGTCCTGCTGATCAGCTCAGGGATTCCCATGTTTTACCTGTACAGAATGTGTCGATACAGGAGCTTCAGGCTCAGCTTGAGCAGGAGACAAGACTGCACCGAGAGGAGCAAGAAAAGTTTACAGAAAGAATCATCCAGGTAAATACAAAACCCACCAGCTGGGAGAGACGCATGACCATGATGTGTGACGTGAGCCCTGTTTGTCAGGATTGTGGGAACTTGTGTCCTGATGGCTATGCCTGTTTGACCTCACCTGAGTAAATGAAGAATCTGGAATCTGGGAAAATCTAAACTCAAGCCTATTTTGCTGCTGTGAATCTGGCTTATCTGCTTGGTGGAGAGAAATTTTGTCCTTACGTCTGCAAGGGAAATCATGGTAGAGACATGGAATACTGCATGGAGAATTCTGTCACCCTTCTGCTCTCCGTGAGCTGGGGAAGAGTGTGCTTGATCCCTGGGAGCTCAGTTCGGCTCCATACCCTATTCTGACTCCTCCTAGCTGAAAGAAAATCTAGCATCTCTCTGGAGTCAGAGGAGTTGTTATGCACACGTGGCTGAGAAACAAATCAGGAGATTCATTCTTTTATTTCTCAGTACTCAGTGCTTCCAATCTTTGTATTAATAGCTGGTGAACAAATCTTGTTTTTTCACATGAGCTCCTCCTGCTCTTTTGAAGGCTGGAACAGATTAGTCAATCATTTTGTGATCTCTAGCTCCTAGAGCGAAAAAAATCTGTTGCTGATTTCTGCAGGCTGTTTGGCTCCTAAGTGAAGTTTTCTTTTTAAATGTACTTCATAGACTAAATTCAGCATAATTCTTGCATACTGTAAAGAATTTTTCCTTGTTCCAACTAATCTCTTTACGCCCAAGTGGTACCTCTCTGTTTTTTCATAACTAGCTTTAATTTTCTGTTGATCTCCACTGGAGCTTTCCACCAGAGCTTTTGAAGGCAACCAGTAAATTGATTTCCTTCCTAGTTGGCTCAGCTCTGAAAGCTTTTTGGAAGCTATGCCTGTCTCTTAAAGTTCTTTTGTTTTGTAATTGTCATCCATTGAAAGAGCATAACACTCTATGAATCTACCTCCACTAGGCTCTTCTGCAAGAATTCACAACCACAGGGATTTGAAATAGAACAGCTTGTCAAAACAAAGAAAAGTCCACCAAAAATCAAAGCTATCTGTTCATGTTGATAGCCAGCAGAAACAGAAGAATCAAAGAATCTTCTGGATTCTTCTTTTTTCCAGATTATGCACATCTTGTTGATAATGTTCCTTTTTTATCACCTCCCAGGATTTCTGGTGGAAATTACTCAGATTTTTTGCTGTATTTAACCAGAACTTCATTTGGTGGAAAAATTGTCATCAACATCAAATCTACATCTTTCTTCCTGTAAAGTTAAATTAAATTTAAAATCAGCCCTTCTTTTACTATTTCATTTTAAGGAATGTTTAATGACATCAAATTGATGTGTGCTAGCAGCATACAATCTCCATGACTGTTACCAGGAGGAGTTGTGTGTAGGTTTTTTTGGGCCATTATGGCCCAATCTTTTCCAGACTACTTTTAAGATTCATTTTAAACACATTTAAGCTGACCACTACTATGAATAATTTCAATTTAAATGGAAACTTTTTAAGGCATAGTAACATAAATGCTAAAAATTTGCATTATGCTGGAGGATGTAATTTAGATGGCAGGCAACTCCTTAGGAAACTATCTTGTGTGGACTGGTAGCCTGTTTCAGAAATATCTGAATGTTGCCTTTAAAATCAAACATATATTTCTTAGCAGTATTTATTTCTAGGAAGTCCTAGTCCCTGCAATATTCTTCATTTTTGTGTGATCATTGTTTGTCGCAGGAAGTGTTCCGATGGTTTGGACTGCTGTGGTCACAAGTGTACTGTGGCTTTCATAGATTTCATCTATGGAGCTGGTCGGGAAAAGAAGAGGCTGTTGTTCTGCAGAATGGAAAATAGAAACTGGCACCTATAAATAGTGACTCTGTACTCATTTTCCATCTGCATTTTCTTCATCTATGAAAAAGCCACATCTTGGTTGAAATGGAAGCACTTTCTCATCTATGCACAATATGAGATATTGGACAACTAACTTGTACAAGTTCTGTTGGGTGCACGTCATGCCATGGTTTGATTTTTATATATTGAGGTAGAGGTCATATTTAAAGAACGACATTTCAGGTGGCTTTGCATAGAAACAGGTATAATTATATGTGTCCTCTAAAGAATGAGCTTTTCTTGGTGATTTTAGTACTAAGGTTGAGACACGTCGAATGCTGAGTTGCAATCTGTTCCTGTCTCTTTAGTTCCTGCTTGTGTCCCAGATTTAGCCATGCCAGAGAATGAGAGACTCTTTACTGTGGTATCATTCAGATGCCTTCAAGTACGAACTGCAAGAAGTGAGGGACCAGTAGTTTTATCTGAAGTACTGGAGGTGTTTTCTTCAGAAGTGTTGTCCTTCTAGAGGCAGAGGGAGACGTAGCAACTGTGGACAGGTTGACTCTGTGGCTGTAAAGGGAAGTTGCAAGGCAAATACTCCAGGCTGTCTGAAGGGCAGCTCTGGTCCCATCTTGTGCAAATGGCTGCAAATGCATTTAGTAGGTGTGATACATGCAGCAGTGTGGGCTGGTGGCTGTGCTGGGATCCTACTGCAGAGATACAATCAAGAGAGAGAGGAAATATGAGTGGTGTAAAATGTTGAACCGGCTTCAGAATTCTTGTGCATCTATGAAGTAAATAACCTCTTCCACTGCAGGTTATTTTCATCTGGTTATCTAAGCAAAGCTTATCATCTGCTATCCTTTAATTTCCTCAGGAGTCATAGCTGCTGAGGAACTTATTGAGCCAAACTCAATAGCTACTCAGTACTGATGAAAATTAGGGATTTCAGTTTGTCTCACCCAATGAAGTACAAGTCCTGGAGACTGCCCCAGGACAGCACCCTGTTGATATGTTGCCTGTTATTCCATTAAAGCTGGAGGAGGAGCATATGCAGACCCTGCGGAGAAAAGACTTGGAAGTGCAGAGCTTGACTTTGCAGAACAAACTGGAGGAGAAGACCTGGAGTCAGGAGAAAAATCTGCTGCAGCAGGAACTCAGGCATTTCAAACAGGACACCTTTCTCCTGTATGTCAAACTGAAGTGGCTGCTGAAGCACTGGCGGCAAGGCAAGCGAATGGAGGAGGAAGGGGAGGATGCATTAGAGGTAACTGTCCCACCTTAAAAACCCAGATGAGTACTGGGATGTCTCTTCTTTCAGTGTAGACTTGAAATACGATGTGTCACCAGCAGCTTTCAAATTGCACATGTGTTGAAAGGGGATTCAGATTAAACATGAAAGCTTAAGTTGGCTTCTGCTGAAGTATATTCTGCGTGATATGTTACAGATCACCCATCTTTAAATCGAAACCCTTAACTAGTGCAAACAACTGGTCCTGAAAAACTCTCTCATAGTAAATGAAAAATTAATTAGGTCTCAAAGATATGGCTCCTGAGTAATTTTATGAAAGAAAAAAAGCGCCTTAGCAAGGGGAGGGAGTCAAATCTGTTTAGATGGATTGAATGCTGTTGTTTTTCTTATCCTGTGTACAGTGTGTTCCTTACAAAGCCTTCAGCAATACAGATGGAGGGAAGCTCTGTTTCTGTGCTGGCAGGAGAATTACACAGCTTCATGTGGGAATTTACAGTGAATCATCCTTATTTGTTCCCCTTCTCCATACACACGTCTGTCGCCGTCAGCAGCAGTACACCAGTCGTCATCATGGTGCTTTTCTAAGCAGAGGCTTAATCAAGATCAGGGGTTTCAGAAATGCATAACAACCTGGAATCCCCAAGCTGACACATCTCAGCAGGGGTGTGGTTGCCAGCCAACATGCACTGTGATGGAAGTGTTGGGCTGCACACCCAGAAACACCATTTGCTCCTTAGCTAAAGAAAAAAAAAAAAAGTATTTTCCCATTCTGACATTTTATACTAAATTCTTGAGGAAAATAGATTTTTTTTTTGCAGGTTCATGAAATTCTGAAACTCTTTTGTAAGCAACAAAGTAATTTTTGTCAGTATTTCCGATCCTTTTGTACCTAGTTTTTTTCAAGGTTTGCTGCATTTGGCAGTGCAAGTAACCTTTCAGGCCTGGTTGGAGTATACTTAAGCTGAATACTCCAATGTTTTGTATTCTTAGATAAAGGGTGGATGAACATCTTTAGATTCATCTGCTGTGGTAATATGAGTCAGAAACAAGAGATAAGTAGCTATGTAGAAATAATTTGCTTCTACTTTACTTCTGTGTAAACTAGCTCATCTTCTAATACCAAAAAGCTTTCATTTCTTGATTGTTTGGATTTTTTGACTGGTTAATTTATTACCAGGACATCTCTAGTCATTATTAGAGTCATGTTTTGCTCATGCTTTGCAGAAAATAAAGTGATCAGTTTGGATACTTCCTAATCTCCATTACTTCATTACACAATACACCAGTGTCTTGTATAGTTTTTGATTAATGTGTGATGGATTATATCCTTTATGTGACATTATATCCATCTCAGCTGCATAAATCCTGTGTTGCAGGCCTGCATAGTGTTTGGGTGATATATCACATATGTAGTATGTGATATATCACCCAAAGATCAGTTCTGAAGCCCGAGCTGAAGTCAATATATGCCACCACAGAGATGCAGTCCCTTCCCTTGGTCCTTCGGTAGATTTCTAGCCCCAGAGGTAAATGGCAAAAGCTGTTCCTGTGTTCCCTCTTGCACTCTAGGTCGAGCACCCTGAGGCCTTCCCAGACTTCAACACTCAGTCTGAGCAGAAGGCAAATGGTGCAGAGCGAGAGGAGGAGGAAGAGGATGTTGTGTTTGCACTGACAGATTTCTCCCAGCGCCCCAGCACGGAGAGCACTGATCATGGACCACAGCTGCAGACTGCAGAATTACTGCAGCAGCAGAAGCAGGTACTACACCATTTATGTATCTTGCCCTGGGAATGGAAACTGTACATTTTCTGAGAGAGTTCTGGGCTGCTGTGTAAAATCACCTAGAATCATATTGTGTAAATACTTCTAGCTACACAACAATTACAGTGGATTTCATACATTATATTTAAATTTAATCACGAGCCACGTGTTTACTGTTCTTCTGTTGGCAGATGCTATCAGTGAAAAATCCTATTTCCTCTTGTGGCTGTTTGCCCAGAAACATCTATCAGTATCTAATGGTTTGCAGAATTTACATGCTCATCTTGTCTGAGCACATCTATTGTACTCTACTGTCAAGCTTTTAGCAAGAACATGTGATTTTATTTCTTTTAAATAATTTAAGAGAGTAGCACATATATTTAATGTTTACTTTAGAGATGATGGGAAAACAGTGTAAATGTTCCTTCCTGTCACTGGGCTTGTTTTAAAAAGCCCAAAATCAAATCATGCTAACTTTTCCCTGGCATCTCCTGTGCCCTGACTGTGTGTCAGAGCACTGCCATATATGCTAGCTTTTTCATTTGTACATTTAATATACTAACTGTCCTAACAATACAAATAGAAAACATTCAAAGAAGATGGATTTCTTATATTCTTAAAATGAAAACCATTCATATGAGACCATCTTGTTACATAGATTATTTGCAATCATAAATAGAACAGAGCAAGAATTCTATGTGAAAAACAAATTCAGGGTGAAAAAAGCCTTCAGTCTTTATGCCTGAGGTCCCTTCTCTATCCAGGCCTTTGACTTGGGAGCCTGCTGAGAGAGTGACAGCTCTCAGGCAAAGATGTACTCCCTATGATCACAACACTTGCTGGAGTCACTGCAGGGCCTGGGGATTGTGTCTCTTTGCATCTGAGTTCTTCACCTTGAATTCCCCAGACTTTCATGATTGTGGACAACCTGTTTGCTAACTGCCTGTGTGTTGCAGCAGGCAACAGGAAGTCTCTATCCTATGAAAATGGATATTCTGTAGCTATTATTTTCTGCAAAGTGCGCTACCTAATTAGTATTCATTTGATCAGTTTGGCATTTGGAAATGTTCTACCTTGCTGGTCACCCAGACCCATCGCTGTCTTCCTCTCAGCAAGCTTTTCTCTGGTAAAAGGCTGTATAAGGCCATGCAAGAGATGCTCTTGAACACATCATTGGACTGCATTCCATCTGTAGACTGATTTATTCTGGAATTAGTTAAATAAGTATATACCAGAAGGCTGTTTCTGTATAAACTCTGTCATGTACTAACTTTCCATATAGAGCTCTTAAAATAGCCAAGAACATTCAAATAAATTATGTACTTATTGAAATAATCATTACTTAGGCATTAATCCCAATTAAGGTGGCAAAAATGGGCAATCAATTGATTATAAGTCATTTTTATATACATCACAGCAGTTCCAGCTAATCTTGCTTAAAGAATTGATCTGTAGGAACTGACCACATCTCGGTACTCTCCACAGTGATAAATAGTGCATGATATCCAAACAAACTTTTCAAGATAAAACAGATTCCTTGCTTCCCAACTAGGAAAAAATGTTATTTCAACACTGCAAGAATGAATGCATTTGGTAAACATTTCTCATTTTAAGCATTATTATTTGTTTTACTTACACACACTAGGGCATCTTCTCATAAACACTGTTGAAAAACACACTGTGTTTTGAGAGGTTTCCTTCAGATTCCTTAAGCCCACAACTGGAAAAAAATGCTGTTTCTAAAGGGAATTTGGAATGAGTGGTGCAGCTGGAAGTCTCCAAGGTTTGCACCTGCTCAGGAGAACCCAAAGTTGCTGGATGTGCCTGACAAGCTCCAAGATGAAATGCACTTACTTCACATCCAGAATTAAACTTTTTACTTAGTCTAGGAGTGGCTGAGATAACTAGGTCAGAAAAAAGAAAGGGCTTACAGTAACCTGAGGTTACCCATATTTATTTTTAACATTTAATGTTAATATTTAATGACTTGTATTTTCAGACTGCACTCTTGCTGCTGACTTTCTTACCCTGCCTGGAAGTGGAATTGTTTTGAGAAAAATTATAAACCCAGGGGCCTTAATTTCAACATGCAACTGTTAATTTTATACTGCTATGATTTGAGATACTCAGCTGGCTGGAAAGTACACCAGTCTGGCTTGTCTGGGGTTTTTATTTGGGCAATGTGTGGAGGAATATAGGTAAGGCAGAGCGGAAAGGGGAGGAAAAAAGGCAAGCTAGTAGGAGGCACAGTAGGTAAGGAGTCTGAGAGAGGTCAGTCGATCTTTCCCTGCATGGGATTGTCCCTTGGCTGGTAGCTAGGGGACCCAGCAGAAAGTATCAGGCAAGGTTAAGAGCCAGGCTGGAAGTTTGATCATGTTTAGGAGATAATCAAGCAAGCTGGACTGCTGGCACAGCAGATGAGGGCTTGCTATAAGTCAGTGTTTCTATGTGTATGGCAGGAGATCAGGGAGAACGGTCTGTGGGTAAATGAAGAGCTTTGTTTCAGTTGAGTATAAGAGGTGATGTCTGTTAGATGGTGTAAGATAAGGGAACAAGGAGAAAAGAGTGGTCCAGTGGAAATAGCTTCAAAAACCATTACAGTAGTGTTGTTGTTGAGAGAGGTGTCAAAAAATCCCCAATTAGATCTCTTTTCTCTCATACAATGCTTGTTTTCAAAGTTCGAGTAAGAGAAAGCCCAAAAGAACAGTCATTAAGCCCTGAATATACTAAAATGAGTTGCACTTTTGCCTAGATCTGTGATTAGACAGGAAAAAATACATGGTTCACGTTTGCTGTTTAGGCTCGTGACCTTGTGTTGTTGATTGACTGCTCTACTAAACTGCTTGTAATGCCAGGCAGTGGCTAAAGACTTCAGTGAAAATCTCAAGTGAAATTCTCAGAGAAAAATGAATTGTGATTGAAAGCAGAACCAAACCGCAAACTACTCTTGTCCAAAACTTTTCTGGAGCTGGATGATTCTGCTTCTGTGGTTGACTCAACTTAATAAATGGTCCAATGTCCTGGAATTTAATTGGAGTTTGATACGTAAAAGTTTTGTTTGTTGTTAGCTGTTTTTTTTCTATAAATCCAGAGCTGTGGATACAAGTCTTTAAACTTTTGTAAATCCTATGTAATTATCTTGTCTTAAATCTATTGTGAATCAATGAGATTCCTCTAAGCTTTAAATTTTAGAAACAGCTAAGATGCTAAAGAGCCATCTCCTTGCCTGGAAGACTATTCAGAGAATCACAGCCATGCCAAATTTCTGCTGTGCAACATGCCTGAAAGGAAGAGGAAGGCTATAACAATACTTGTTGTGTATTTACAGGACTTAGTTTATGAATATGCTGTTGGCAGTTTTGCCAATAAAATCTAAACCATGGCTACATGTAATCAATGTATTTCAGAGCACATTCTCTCAAAAGTACTTTGTTCTCCAAAACCACTCCCGTTTGGCAAAACAGAAAAAAGTAATTTCACAGACTTTTCCAGCTTCAGACAATAAATACAAAGTAATGCAGAAGAGACTTCTCCACAGCAGTACAAAGTATGTAACTAAAATTGGATTTATATTGGCAAGGTAATTAAAATCCCAGCAAGCCAGAGGGGGCACCTGGGCTACTTGTTCATAACAGTGACATTGATGTAATGTCTCTAGAAATAAGAAATGCCCTCATCCCAATAGGTTACAAACCTGCAGTGAGGCTCTTTTGTCTCCTTTATGTACTAGTACATATCTTCTTTCTTTGCAAGCCAAATTTTACGGAACTCTAAAATTATCAAATGTATGCACAGGAATGAGAGTTGTATCTTGCTTTAGTGTCATTTGGTTTTATTTTTCTTCTGCCTCATTTCTCTTGTGGAGCCTTTTGACTGCTTTGCCAGAGAAAGGTTTGTACAGCACACAGAAAACACAGAACATGGCTCTTGAATGAAAGCACTTCACAGACATTTGGAGTTCAGGGATTTCAAAGAGGATGAGACCAGATTTTGATGCCTTCAAAACCCAGCAGCTTCTAGTGTGACATTAAGGGCAAAACTTCAAAGGAGTTCTTATTCTGATTATTACACAAGGGGCTTGAAATGTTTGGAGAATTTAGCCTTAATTAGGTAGTAGAATGCAAATGCATGGTGGAAACATAAAATCTCATTGCATATTGAATAGTAGGTGATCTTATATGCATGATGGAGACTGCTGCTGGATAGCAGGAAACTGCTAATTGGCATTAAATGTTAATGGAATTAATTCTGCTTCTGTGGGTGCGTTTCTTGCAAAACCCCATCTTGTACACCATCACTTTTCATTAGCCCAAACACGTAGGTCAGCCAGTGAGCACCTGCAGTCATTTCCCTACATCTAGCATATTTTTGCTGATGCACCAAATGGCTTGGAAAAAGTAGACCACATTTGTTTGTTTTTTAAACAAAAAAGGCACCTTGGCATGTATGATTAGTGATTACAAAAATGGGTGAGGTGGGTTCAGTGATGCCAAAAATCTGATGAGCATATGAAGGCAGCTTAGTTGTCTGCGTAAAATTTTGTAAGTATTGCCATTGAAAAAACACATGACAATTATTTAGATTTTTGTGTACATCTGTTTATTTGTCTTCAAAGAAGCCCCCATATAGTTTCTTTGTGAAATAGCAGACAAGAGGAAATGCTGGAAGCCTTCACTTGGGAAAACTAATAAAAAATAAGTTCAGTTAGACTATCATGCAAGGATGGAGACAACTAATTTGAGTTAGGCCTTCCCAACAGAGTTAATACATTCCTGGGAACCAGGTAATTAAATGCTGAATTTTTTGAATAAGCTTTCCCATTTTTCTACCCCTTGCTGTGTCTGCTAGTCAAGTATAATTTCCATAAAAGTATTTTCTAGTCAGGATGACTTGTCAGATAAAATCTCTGGTTACTCCCTTGTGTTTGAGAGACTCATTGGGAACATTTGGTTTAAATTTTGGACAAATAAATCATATATTTCTGTTTTCTGATTCAATGACTGTGAAAAAAATGATACAAAATCTTTTCTTTTACTCATCCAGAAGGAATATTTAAAAAATATTTTTGATATTTAACATAAAAATGGCAGGTTTTGCAAGTACCCAGAGAATGTGCAGAAGGTAAATGCCAAAACTAAGGAAAAAGAAATAAGATTTGAGTAAGAATACATGATGTCAGCTCTGGGCTAGACTTTTAACTTAGCTCCACTCTTGGTTTTTGGCTACAAGAGCTCTGACAACATTTTCAGTATGGCCATGACGCTCTCAACAAGACATGGATGGGGGTTTGCTCTTTGATCCCCTCTGCAGGAGGGTAAGTGGCCTCCCTGGCCTTCATGCCTTTGGTACCAAGAAGGGTGCTGCTGCAAAGCTAACCTGGGTGCACCTGCCTGGGGTGGAGCAGGAATATGAAGTACAGACCACTGAAACACCTCAGCAGAGACACTCCGCTCAAAGCCTCCCTGCATTTCCCAAAAAAAATTTATCTAATAATACAAAGGCGTTGAAAAGCTATCTGCTTTCTTTTTATGTAGCTTATAAATATTTGGGATTTGATACTGAGCAATGACTGTATGCATGAGACAGACATGTAACTACCCAACAAACCTCAGGCAGGATACTCTTCTAGCTTTGGTTTACAGGATTTTAAAAAAAAATTATTGATGATTAATGATGTCCTCAGTCCAGAAAGAGGCTTAGTGTCTTTTTCAGAGTGAATTAAGTAACTTTGGCTTTTAGGAAACATAAGCACTAGGGCTAAATGAGAAGCAGAATCACAGAATCATTAGGTTGGAAAAGACCTTTAAGATCATCGAGTCCAACCTAACACTACCAATTCCACCACTAAACCACATCCCAAAGTGTCACATCCACACATCTTTTAAATTCCTCCAGGGATGGTGACTCAACCACTTCCTGAGCAGCCTGCAGAGAGAGAAGACATTGCTGGTCTTCATTTTCTCATGCAAAAGTTAGCCCAGGCACTTTCTCTTCCATGCAGTGGACACACAATCATTTTTCACCCTAAAACAACGAAACTGGGATTGAAGCCAGCATGCCATGACAGCATTTTGTCTGCTCTGTTATGCCAGGCCAGTGAGAACCGGAGGCTCCTGAACGCTCTGAAGGGTTTGCTGGATGACTTCCGCTCAGAGCTGCGGGACGAGGAGCGCGAGCGCCAGGGCCTCCAGCAGCAGTACGCCCTGCACAAGGCAGCCTGGGAGGTGGAAGTCACTGAGCTCAAGTGTCGCCTCCAACAGGTAACGTGCCCCAAGCCCAGCACCCATAAAGAACAGCTGAGGTGCTTAATGAGACAGAAAATTTATGACGAACTGAAAAGGGGCTTTATTCATGCATTTTATCCTGGTGTCTGAAAGCCCTCCCCTGAGGCCTGATCAAAGCTTTGCCTCTTGAGTTACCTCTTGGATTTCCAGTTGTCCCAGTACAAGGGCTCAGGTGAGATCAAAGGAACTGGACCTCTTGCTTTGTTTTCTCAGCAGAGTTGGGTGGTAATGTCAAATCAGCTGTGGTAATGAGACATGTGGGTGTCTGTATTTATTAGGGAGAAAAATGTCTTGAACTTGGCATGCTCACAATTAGTTCATCATTGTGCCTTGGCATGTGACAATAGCAGTATTTGATTTATAGGAGAGAAAAGAGTGATTCAACAACATTGAAACAATAGATACATAAATTAATATTAAACCAGCCATTCAAAGCTAGTGGTCAGTGATGGGTGGCA
Source organism: Prinia subflava (assembly GCF_021018805.1). Lineage (NCBI taxonomy): Eukaryota > Metazoa > Chordata > Aves > Passeriformes > Cisticolidae > Prinia > Prinia subflava. Next base: position 51,659,690 of record NC_086247.1, read on the forward strand.
CCCCAATAAAGAGAGAGCTTTCACTACCTGCCATGGCATAATGTTAGAAGTATTTGTATAAAACCTGGTGCCATGTGCTTTAGTGTCATCTATGGCAGTTCACAGAAGATGTACTATTTCTGAAGCAGCATGAAAACAAATCAGCAAAAAACCCACAAGAATCTTTTTTCTATGCTGATGGCATAAACTCTCTTATTTTACGCATTGAAGAGGGAGGGGTGGGAGAATTAGTACATTTGGAACTTGAGAAAAATCATAGAGCTTTTCTTCAGAAGGAAAATATAACAAGAATATTCACTGTTGGGAGGGTGGTACATTCAGAAGGATTTACTAAATTTTAGAGGCTCACTGTGACACACAGAGCTGAGATGTGAGCACTGCTTTTCCTTCCCAGGTACAGTGGGCTGCTGTCCCAGAATGAAGGCAGCTTTCATTTTTAGCAGTCTTCTCCCAAAAGTTTCAAACTCTTAGTTCTGCTGCTTCCTAGCTCACAAGCATTTCTGAACAATGTATCACTTGAAAAAGGAAACAAAATCAGTTCCTGTTTTGGCTCCTTCTAAAATGTCTTGGTGACAGATTTACCTTAAACTTGTGATGGCAACAAAGAACAAAACTTAGAGAAAAATCTGACCACAGAACTACTCAGCTTTCCTGCTTTGCCTTTGCATGGGCAATAAGCTTCCAGGCTGCCACTTTGGCAGGTGTTTGGCACCAGGACAGTGCTGGCACTCCTGCTCAGGGGTTTCCACCCTTCCTTCTGGGGCTTTTACCAGGCTCTTTACTACCTCCACTGCTTCACTGGAAATAATACGTAACATTTGGCAATTACTGGGCCATGCATTTTTTCAGGCAAATGGAGAGAATGAACCTGGCCAATATATAAAACATGAAACTCTCTTCCTAAGCCAACTTCCCACAACACTTCTATTACAGTAAAAACAGGTCCTGAATGCAGTAGGAAAAAAAGATAGCACAGCTTTAAGTAAATAATAGCCAAATATGTCAGGTTTATGTGTGTAGAAGGATCTCTTGTGATGCCATTTTGTTGTGTTGATGGGTGGTGAACTTACTTCACACCACAGATTTCATATGGAGCTGGCAACATCTTGACAGGCCCACAGAGGATCAAGATCTTTCTAGTCTCCACTGTTATCCTTACTGCTGCTGTTTTCCACCTTTTTTATGAAGCAGTAGGTCAATTGACAAAAGCATTTTCCTCGAGATAGTCAACTCCTAACTAATAGTCACTGGCAATGGTTTTGCATTTTGATGCTTCAACTATCTCTGTTTAGGAAAGAAAGAAAAAAGGAAAGAAAACTCTTCTGATATAAAACCACTGTGTATCAGAGGTGACAATGTAGTGTCATCTTCTGATTTGGAGGTTTAGCATTGCAAAGATCATTAAAAATAAAATCTTGTCTGTCAGAACTGCATATTCATCTTATTTAACAGAAGGATCCACAGGGATTGTTTTTAAAATAAGAAATAATGAGATTTCTCCCAAATATGTAATTGTGATAATGCTGAGGCAATAAAGAGTCACCGTAATTTTCAGCCTCCAGCTCAGCAAGTGAAAAATCTCAGTATTCTGAAATCTGTAAACTGAGAAAAATTTGGAAGAAACAAGGAGTCAGTGTTAGGGGCCAAACCCTACAAATGCTTTGAGAACTTGCATTAAGGACATGAGACCCATTAAGGATATGGGAGTCCCTCACTAGAACTCTGACCAATAGTCCAGCTTCAGAATGCCTCAGGGAAATATAACAGAATGTAATATATGGTGCGCAGGTGTGAGAAAGATGATGTCATATCAACCTTGTTAAAATAGGATGCTGCTCTTTGAGAATTGACTTTTTGGTTAGTTGTTTGGTTATTTGAAAGAAAACAACTGCAGTCTGAAAATCAGCAGTAGAAGATGCTGGTGGTTTTAAGATTTCCCTGTCACTGTAAGTGGCTGTAACAGGATGTTCTCTGCAGCTCAGTACAATTTAAGTAACTCAAGCAATAATCTCTCAGTCAATTGTTTGGGGAGGCTGTTCCAGAGACCAGTAAGCATTGCTCCTGAATCCAGCCTGAAAGTCCTTTGCTCAGAAAGTTTGAGCTTATTTTCCACGTAGGGCATGGTGAAGGTGTTGTCCTTCACTCCTGCTAGAGGAATATGCTTCCCAGCAGACCTGCTGCCTGTCATTTTTGAGGACAACATTAACTCCAGACGTGGAAATGAGTTTTTGGTGCTTTTCACTCCATTTCACCTGCAGAGCTAGGGGACAGAGATGTATCCCATTCTGAGTCACACACACACACCTACTGAGCTGTCAACAGAAAGTCAGATTCCAAGGATAAATTCTTCACTCACTTGAACTTACACAAAACAATTTAGCAGTTTTTCCCTCTTGCTACAGTCAAGCCCTGGCCCAGCTTGACCACAGAGGTTGTGCAATCTCTGCACTTGGAGGTTTTTCAGGATCCATCTGAACAAAGTCCTTACAACCCGTTCTGACCTCAGAGCGTACCATGCTGGAAGCTGAAGGTTCAACTGGAGACTTCTCGACATCTCATGGAACCTATGTTTTCCTACGAATCTATTACCTTGGGCCAGCTCTTCTGATCTGTTTAAGTTGACCCCGATCATGAAATTGAAGAAAGGAGGGAAGGTGGCATCAGATAACTGAAATCAGATTCCAGAACCTCAGAGATGGGGGGAGTGGTCTTGGTGCATCTGCTCCTACTGCTAACACCTTCTCTTGTTGGAAGGCAGGAGAGTCATAAAATAACACCACTGCTGAGGGTTGTTGTGGGATAAATCTCTTCAGAAGATCAATTCGCTCTCTTTAGGTTTCAGGTTCGCTAAGTAAGACCACAAAAGCAGAGCAGTAGCTAAGGACATTGTCCTGGGAACCTTATCTGAGATAATGATGAGGTTCGAGTTTATCTTCATGTTTCCTGGTTCCTATATTCCTGTCAGAAAGATCCTAACTGGTGTCTTAAGAGCATGAACTGGTAGAGCTTGAGGAATTATTCCCTGTAGTTTTCACTGTCTTGATTTTAAAACTTCTCCACACTGAACATATTTGATCTTTTATTGAGATCCTAAGATGTAAGAATTGCTATTAATCTTCCATTACCTTTGTGAAGTTAGGTCTTTAACCCTAATCCATTGTCAGACACAGGCTTTTATTGCAGAAAGTGTAACATCCTAGTAACATTTGACTTTATTGCCAGCTGGAAGGCAAAAGCGAGAACACCTCCGGAGAAACAGGTCTCAGTTCGGATGCAAAAGGAGCTTTTAAAAGGGAAAGAGAAGAGCACAAGAAGCTTCTGGCTGACAGTCACAGTGTGGTGATGGACCTCCGCTGGCAAATCCAGCACAGCGAGAAGAACTGGAACCGGGAAAAGGTGGAGCTCTTGGACAGGCTCGATAGAGACCGGCGAGAATGGGACCGTCAAAAGAAGGAGCTGCTCAGGCGAATAGAGCAGGTAAGGAGCCGTCAGGTAAGGGGTCATCTTGGGTGAGCTGTGCCTCTCTGAAAGAATGAGGCCACTGTATCATTACTACACTCGGGCTGAGCTCAAGGGACAGCATTAGGAAGCAGCACAGGAATGATTTTACTTCCTTGGCTACATCAATGTTTCTTGTGTTACGAAACAGTTTATATACACGGGGAGTAAAAGGAAAATGCTCATAATCCCTATAAAAGACCACTTATGAGAAATCAGCTCTAGGTTAGAGGTCATTTCCTCATTTCAATTACCCTGGACAAGCATGGCCACATTCTGTTTGAAAGCTTTAGTGCATCTCTGTGCTAAAACACTCAACCCACAGAGTTATTCAAGGTTTGGTTGCTGAAAGAGACTGTTCATCTATGAATTAGCCACCAAAGATGCAGCTGCTGCAACTAACAAATCTCAACTGAATTCTTTTTCTCTAGCAAAGGAACACATGAGTTAACATGAAGAACCCTGACTGATAACAAACACAGTTATCAGTACTAATTATTCAGAATATTGGTCACGTGAATTTTGTGCAAACCTCTGTTATCATTTGCAAATTTGGGAAATGCATACCTACGCCCTTGTTCTCATGCCTATCTGTATTTTCATCTGCTTAGTATTAGAGACAAAGAATATCTAACAGATGTATTGTCAGTCTGGAAGCTGCACAAAAAAATGAAGTTTTATGAGAGAGTTAAAACACTGTTCTTGACTGAACATTGTTCAGCTCTGAGTCATGCATTCCAGGAAAAGCAAGAGAAACAACTGAAAAAGTGGGTCCTCAACTAACTGAATGCTTTCTGTCCCAAGGACATCAGAAATGGAACCACTCCAGCCTTGTGCATGCTCTTTAGAGAGCACTATACTTGAGCAAAGCACAGAGTAGCCTCACAGGTTTAAATCAATGAAAGCCCAGTGTAATTTCTGAAAAGGATGCATTGTCTGTGTCTCGTGTTCCCATGTCAGGGCTGCAACAAGAAGTTAAAGAAAAGACACCAGGCTGGAAATATTATAAGACTAAACGTTGTTTTGAGCTGTGGCTGTTAAACCCGCAGAAACACACTTAGGAAAATCCCATGCTTGTGTGGGATTTTCAAAACCAATGCCAAAAGTGTAGGTCTGAGTGGGCAGTGCCAAACACAAAGGTTTTATAGACCCCAAAAGGTGATTTTTGAGTCTCTAAATTTCAAAATATCAGCAAACTATATTCTGAATTTTTTAATCTCCTATAGGTCTGAGGGGTTTTGTGTGTACTCCATGCAGCTGTTAGAGCTAGCCCTTATAATGCAACACAGTAGTGCACGTCCTAAGATAAAACCATGAGAGCCTGTGAGCCTTATAGCAAAGCTCATCATGCAAAGCTCCTGGTTTGCAGGGTTCAGAGGCAGAAGGTGCTTAGTTAGTTCTCCATGGCTTGACTGGGCTGGTTTCTAACTGTTGGGTTGTAGTGGCCAAACTACCTCCTACAGATTCTTCATGCACAATGGGAGTTAAATAACCCTCAGAAAATTTTCCAATGTACTAAGGATGTAGACAGAAATTTTTCTTTCAAGAGTCACTGGTACCTCTTTGTATGTTTGTCTTCCTGTCCTTATAAATCGTGGGGTTTTAGGTATGTCCTCAATAGCTTGAGCGACTTCCCTGGGAATGGGGCACATTGAAGAAAGCCATGCAGAAATCCCTGTTAAAGTTACCTAGTTTTTAATTCTCTTAAAACCTGACATAACCTCTCAGTGCCATCTTGGGTGAGCCTACAAAATAGCTCTTAGCTAGTGCTGGAACTGATTCCTTTTGTTGTTTCTGAAACCTCTGGGCTTTAACTATATATTTACTGTGCCAACAGAGTTGTACATAAACTCAGCAATGAATAGGGGAAATAAAAAATATTATATCAAGCTAATTTCAGAGGACTAGATGACCAGAAGTAGCATTTGAAATCTTGGCTACCTGCCTACAAAACTTCATAACTCCATCTTTGATTATAATCAAACATTTCCCTGTGTGACAGGAAGATTCCAAATATTTGCAGGCTTTTAGTTGAATATCCTCTCAGATTGCAGTCATGCCCTGCTTTATATGGAAACAATTAGTATATCTCTGATGTCCTACTCCCCAGGGTTTTGCTGTGTGTATTCCATGTATGGCAATACACAGAGGATGAGGAGACTTCAACACTGTGTCTGTTTGAAACAAAGTCTAAGAGATAGCAGAAGCGTGTGTGCCAAATTTCATTCTAATGCTTTATGCCAGTCTGCTTTCACATAGCTCCTGAATAATACATGTGTGATAAGAGGGAAGTCACACCAATGTATAAAATATATAAAATACTTTACTCTGGATGGTGATGGGAATACTGCTCGCATAGAAAAAACATGATGACCTACTTTCTTCAGAGCTCAGAGTTGTTGTTTTTTCTTTTTAAGTACTCTGTCACTTCATTTTCCCTCAGAGAATCTCCCTCCCCTGTGCTCCTAAAGCTAATTGTGCACAGAGAACACTGACAAATATTTAAATCCTCAAGATCATTGGTATGAAAAGTTGTGTATTTAAAGGTATAAATACATGAGGACTCAAAACTGTTAGTCATTCTTGAAAAGTTAGGGCAGTAACTTTAATTCTCCTGTCAGCTCTCTGAGGTTCAGAGAATAAGGCAGTATCAGTACTGCTCTCTCATAAAGGTTTCCAGAATCTTGTCCTTATAGGATCCCTAAAACTCTGAGGGGCTTGCAATTGGAGCTATCTATAAAGAAAGCATGTAATTACCATTTCTCCTTCCTTTGAATCTTGCCCATATGCTCAGGAATGGCCTCCAGGATCTTCTCATAGATACCTTCTAGCCCCTGCCTTTATAAGACACCTCCTTTTAATAAAACTGTTTCAGATTTTGTATATCATGAGCCAAACACTGAAGATGCATTTCCCTTTTTGTTTTTCCCTGATTTTCCCTGTTTTTCCCTTGATTTTCCCTGCATCAAGAAAAAAACCTCACTGTTTTCAGCTCAAGTGTAAATTTAATCATTTGGGACCTAAGACAGTTCCGTCTAAATTAAGCAATACAATGTCTGTTTATATTTCCAAACACAAGAAGCAAGATGAATATGTTTTGTAGTTTCTCAGTTTCCAGGGCCCTAGTGAATGACTTGCATCTTCAGTTTATTGTCACTAATCTCAACATACCGCTCTAGCAAAACATCAGAGTTCTTATCAGATTTCTGCAGTCATTTATCATGTTTGAAATTATCACTTACTTCATCCATCTTATTGTATTTACAGTTAAAAGAGAAGTTAATCACATAATCTATTTTCAATATTGGCAATTTCACTAACAGTTCGCCCTCTCTTCACTACTTTTTGAAAAGTGTAGAGTTAATATCTTTGATGCCTCTTCTATAAATACACATTTTCTTTGAACATGTTCTGCATGCCTAATTCATCCCTTTGACAATGCTGTTCTGTACAAATACTCGACTTTCCAGCCATGCATTCAGACTAGGCCATTTATAAAACAAAGCTTTTGTTTTTGTTAAGCATAATTTTCCACCTCTGGAAACAAGTGATATATATAAAAGCACAATCTTTGTGTTGCTGACCAGGAAAAAAATGTGCTTGTTTTGAGGAGAAGGCAATTTGCTCACCCTTCCATCAGGGAGGATTTTAAATAACAATCTGTGTTGATTTGTTTCTTTAAAAAACAGATTACAGACAGATGCATTATTTTCTATGTACATATATACTCAGTGTGTATATATGTATACATATACATGTAAATAAGCAAAACTGTACATATACACATTTAGTCACTCAAATTCCCATGAGTAATAGCATCAAAGTTCTAGAGAAGTCTCCCTTTGTGGAACAACCAGTAGAGCAAGGCCAGTGTGCCTTGGAGGTGCACCCCTGGGGCAGGGCTGTGATCCCCAGGGCATGGCTGCCTTGCTCCTGGGCAAGGATGAGTTCTGCCAAATGCCATACACTGCAGAAGTGACTGCTGTTCCTGTTAATCTGCCTTGTCTGCAGCTTCAGAAAGAAGCGAGCCCACGGAGAGGAGGCGGTTTGGTGTGTGACCAGAACGAGAGCAGCCGCCGGCCGTTTACGCCCCAGGGGAGCCTCCGCGTGCCCCGCTCCATGGGCTCCAGGTCCTACTCTGATTCCGACACCATTCAGTTTGACGAGCGGTCGCTGTCCAAGCTGAAGGAGAGCGACCGCTGCAGCGCCACGGAAAACCTCTTCCTGGAATCGCTGTCCCTCGACTCCCCGGACGAGCCTGAGGAGCATCGCTCGCGGCAGCTGGAGCGGGAGAAGTTCCTCACCGGACTGACAGAAGTATGAGCTCTTCCACGTTTTATCATGCTGTCATGTTATCTCTTCTGTCAGGATCAGTACAGCTTCCCTGCTGTAGGAAGTGAGATACTGTGTCACAGGCACTGCTGACAGTTACCCAGTAGTAAATTTGGTATGGACAAGTTTTCATTCCTTGTTATGAGCTGATTAGACCAGTGTCAGTCACCTGGAAACTGGGAGGCAGCCTGGAGGTCCCAAAGATTACTTCGTCTTGTGGCCATTCATATTATGTATGAGAACTATATTTGACATAGCATATTGTCTTAGAAGGTCTTCAATCTTTTCCAGTTGTAAGTAGATACATATTTATGAAGAAACATGGGCTTTACTTTGTTAGTAAAGCAGTAAATGCTGTAGAGAGGCACTTCTGATTGTTCTGCTGTGGTTGCCTTCTAAACAGATCAACATGAGTAAGTGAGATGAGATGTTAAAAAATAAAGTTATTCATCAGCAAAATACCTACCCTGGAGTCACGCCATAAAGCTATAAAGATATGAAACACATATATATAAAAGCCAAAAGATGACAGTGGGAAATGGTGAATGAAATCTGTGTCCTCTACCATGGCAGGCTTATTTTCATCAGTTCCAGTTCCAAACTTCACAGTTTGTTTACATTTTTTCTGAATGAAAACAAGTGTCCCTGTCCCCAAATGCTGGTACAAAACTAAAGGATTGAGAAATAAAGTTCTTCAAGAGGAAGAAAAGAAAAAAGAGATTAAGAGAGGCAAGAAGTGTGACTGTCCCTTTTACACAGCTGTAGGTAGCTGTGTGTTCCAGTTCGATTTTCTTTCCTTGGTGTCATAAGTGTATTGCTGACAGTGTGGAATCCCATATTTATTATTTCTTAGCTTTTTTTTAATATGCCCAACTGCTCAGAGAAGAATGTTGGTAACACTACCAGGGAACTAAGTTTTGTGCCTTATTTTGATTGCTGTTCCCATTCCTTCAAGTTCAGTCTGATCTTCAAAGAAAATCTCTCTTCCCTTTTCTGTTTTCCAGATATTACCACCATTAAAAAAAGGGTGGGCAGCAAAATTTGTCCTTGGTGATATTTGCATAGCTTCTTTCCTTCAAAGCGTGTTTTAGGGAAACCTGGGCAAAGTAATTTTCCCTCAGAGGGTTTGCTGAAGCGAGACTGATTGGAGTTTAATGAGTAGCTTAACTGAGGATGCACAGAGGGAACTGCAGCTTGCTGACTCTACCTTCCACTATATTTTCTTTTTGGTACTAACTGCAGTAGAAGTCAATCCAGCCTTCATCCTCACTGTGCATTCAGTTAGGTCAGATTTACTCTGCAGTAGCTCCACTGAAGCCACCAACGTTATTTCAGAATTATACCACAGTGACTACAAGGAGGATAAGTTTACTACTATTTTTTTTCCCTGACCCAAGAAAGGTATTTGCTGAGTTAAGCAGTGCTGTTTTTAAACAGTCCCAATTTGAAATGCACTTTTGGTAATGTTCTTGATTTCATGAGGTCAAATAAAATATGTACAGTACCAATGTTCTTTTTTTCCTCAATCCTATTTTGCATTCTCTGTTGTTTACAAGAAATATAAGTAAACAGAATAACTGTACAGCAAATGCTTCAGAAGTAGCTATTTAAAACCCCAACTCATTATGGGAATTGTCATAGAGAAATAACTGCCATAAAAACATCTTAATGCTGTTAGCAAGCTACAGGTATTCCGTCTATGAAACAAGCAAGGCTTCCCACACATTTAATATATCAGGCTTAAGGAATTTCAGCTGGTGCCACTTTTTGGTTTGTAGAAAATGTGTAAATGTATGAAATGTATGAAATAATGAAATATGATGTCAAAGAAACTCAGTTTATCTTCCAATTCAGCACAGCCAGACTTCTAGTATAAAGTAGATTACCTCTACAGAAAAAAAGTCACTCAGAAATATACAGTCCAAAACAATATATTGTGGAAAAAAAGCCTTTTTTGGCCCAAATCTATTTGTGATTGCATGGGAATAAAAAATTCAAGGCTGTTGTAGATTTGGCATATAGGCTTTACCTGTGCAGTGTGTTATCCTGATGGGATTGCCACTCTCTATTTACGAAGTGAAGAATATTCCCATTGTCACTTTAAGAATCTATACCAGAGAGAAAATCAGACACTTTTTAGAGACAAACATATCTGGTGCAACTAATGGGGAGTGAATGACAAAATACCCATAAACTAATGCCACCAATATCTTTACAGATAACTTATCCTGCTTGTTTCTGTTTTCATTCAGGAGGAAGAAACACACAAAGGAAATCTTCAAAGGTGAGTAAAACTTACAGGGCAGAGCCCAGCAAATACTCAGCTGCTGGAGCTATAACTTTCTGCACCCGAGCCACAGGCCCAGGACCTAGCCACGCCACCTCCTTAACAGCCTGCAAACCAGATTAATGGATTTACCCAGGGATTAATTTGTCTCAATATGCTTCTGTTCTACTCTGATTAACTTGGACCACATTCAGCTGTCATGTACAAAGATCAAACTCTATGAAAGTGCATGAAGCTGCAGCTTACAGTGAAATCTATGCCTGCTTTAGCATGCAGTGCAGTACACACTGCAGACATCAATATACAGAGGAAAAAACTTGGTGTTTCCCTCTATAAAAATCAGGTGCTAAGAACCTGATATGCTGCTGCATGTCAGGGATCCTTTGCTTTGGACTGGTTCTGGTCTTATCCCATGGGTTGAATACCCAGCTAACCTTAGAATGCATTAGTTGTGCTTCTAGAGAGCATCTTTTAGCTCATTTTTATCCCAAAGGAGCAAAGCCTGTGCCCTCTGAGAGTACCCTCCTGAAGCAAACCAGAGCATCTGACTAGGAGATCCACTTAGAAACCATATTCACCTGAATCCCTAACAGAGACACACCCAAACTGCAGCGGGAGCTCTTGATTATAAACTCAGTGTGACTTGGCTGTATCTTCTGGGTCACTGATCCATGAAAACCATTGCTTGCTGACTTCTCATCGAGCTTGAGTTACCTCGTTGAGTCGACTCTCATAACTACACTCATTTGTGTTTTTATTTAGTCCCATTCAAAAATTTTGATTTTTTTTTCTTAAAACAAAGTAGTAGGATAACTCATCTGAATGCCTATGATTGGTACAAATTGCAGGAGAGCCCCCAAGAATTCAGCATTATCACTTAGAGATTCTCTTTGGTTAAATTTCAGCATGAGCTCAACTCACCAAGCCAGTTCAATGTAGCAGCATTTCTGCTGGATGTCTCACATCACTGCACACCAGCTGTGCAGCCTGGGCAGTCTCAGGAGTGGGGGTGGACTTGATGATTTCCCAGCAGGTCAGAAATACTCTAGACTTGCTTTGAAAAGTGTGCCTTGTATTGTCACAAGCAGTCATTTCCTGTGAATGGTGTAATTCTGAGATGCATCCTACTGCTCTGTATTACAGATATTTGCCAAGCAGTAATCCATGAGAAAGCAGTAAACTGGGAACCTCTAGTAAACCATTTGGTACTTTTAATGGCACATCACAGATGTTTGTGTTCACAGCTCTTTCAAAGATAACAAAAGGGGACTTGAAAGAAAGGGCTAAAGGAAGGAAAACTAGGAAAAGTTTTGTGCGCAGAGGGTGCTTGGGGACTGGAGCAGGCTCCCCAGGGAAGTGGTCATGATATCAAGGCTGCCAGAGTTCAGGAAGTGTTTGGACAATTCTCTCAGGGACATGGTGTCATTTTTTGGGTATCCTGTGCAGGGCCAGGGATTATATTTGGATGATCCTTGGGGGTCCCTTCCAACTCGGGTCAATCTACGATTCAGTGAAGTGGTTTTATATGTAAGCAGATAATGAAAGTTGGGTTTCCAGAGTCTGCTGCTGAAAATAAGTTTCTCTGTGACAATTTCCAGGCACATGAGTGACTCTCTTGTGTTCCTCTCTCCAGGGCAATGTCCGTTTCTTCCATGTCCGAATTTCAGCGCCTGATGGATATTTCTCCATTTCTACCAGAAAAAAATTTGCCTTCATCTGGCAGCAAAGATGATATAACCCCTCCCTTGTCTCCTGATGATCTGAAATACATTGAGGAGTTCAACAAAAACTGGGATTACAGTAACACTAGGAACCATGGTGGGGCAACTGAGAAGCCTGCAGAGGGCTGGGCAGAAAGGACAGAAACTGGAAAAGCCGGGAATGATCGTGCTTCAGATCCATTACAGGCATCCTCGTGGTACCTCACCACCAGTGTCACTATGACCACCAACACCATGACCAGCCCGGAGCACTGCCAGAAGCAGCCAACGAGGAGTCACAGTGTCACTGACAAAATGGGAGTTCGGGTATTTCACAGCCCGCCAGTTGTCCGTAGGTTCGATAACTCAGTGATAGCTGGCAGTGAAGGGAAGAACCAGGCTGAGCCAGACTTCCTGTTTTCTGTGACCAAAGCTATGGGGAGCGTCACTGAGACAAAAGGTGCTTCCTCAGATATGTTTGGAAGGTGGTCTTGTGACCTGGCCAAACATCATAAAGATTTTCTGGAGAATGGTCTTCACCCCATTGAACGTCCTATTTGCACTACTGTGGGCTTTGCCTCACCCTTGCACAGCTTGGAGATGTCCAAGAACATGAGCGACGACATGAAGGAGGTGGCGTTCTCTGTCCGGAACGCCATACGCTCCAATTCCACAGAGCCTCAGTTCAAGGACACGGCGTGCCAAACCAACGGCATGAGGACGACAGGGACGCAGACCACCCAGACCATCAGCGTCGGCTTGCAGACGGAAACCCTGCGCAGTATCACCAGCAGTCCACACAAGTGTCTGACACCAAAGGGGGGGTCCACACCTGTCTCTTCACCATCCAGAAGCCTAAGGAGCAGGCAGGTGACCCCCGTCATTGAAAAGGTCCAGGCTAAGTTTGAACGCACATGCTGCTCCCCCAAATACGGCTCTCCAAAGCTGCAAAGAAAAGTTCTTCCCAAATCAGACCAGCCAAATAACCGGACTTTGCCTGGCACACCTCAGAAAGGCTTCAGTGAGTCGGCCTGGGCTCGATCAACGACCACGCGGGAGAGTCCCGTCCACACCACTATCAATGATGGCCTGTCCAGCTTGTTCAACATCATTGACCATAGCCCCATCTTTCATGAGACCTTCCAAAAATGCCCCCGATCTGGCAGCCGGTCCAGGTCAGCAGAACCCAGACCAGAACTGGGCACGTTGCAGGAGCCATGTACAAACGCCCGTGGCAGATCACCCAGTCCTCTCCGGCTGGGGACAGAGACACAAAAGGAAGAAGGAACTGAGGTGACAAGTATTAGGCAGGATTTATCTGCTCCTCCAGGGTACACGCTTGCAGAAAATGCTGCCAGGATCTTGAATAAGAAACTTTTGGAGCATGCCTTAAAGGAAGAGAGAAGGCTACCTTCACACAGCCCACCAAATCTTAGCAATGACAACAGCACAGGAGAAATTGTCAAAGTAGATCCAGGGTCCATAGAGGTAATGAGTTTGCTTGTTTTTCCTCCTATAGCTAAGTGCACTCTTCTTTGAGCAAATGTATTATGATATCTTTTGCAGTCCTAGTGAGTGTTTACAGTGAATATCCTAGTCCTTTCCTGGTACCACCAGCAATTTCCAGTCGAGAAACTTTGGATTAGTCACTGAAGAATGCATGAAATAATTGAATTTCTATCCTGGCACCTTAATTGTCTTCAAAGCATCAGAAGAGTTTTATCCTTTATGGGATAAAAAATGGTTCTTCCCTGAATGTCTGGGGTAAGGGTTTTCTGTCACAAAATACACCACATGTTACAGATGCTCTAGGGACACTAGGTTTGAATGAATTTTTATGCTGGATGGAAAGGTAGATTCTTTCTCCTACACAAGAATGGGTCTTAACAAGTTTGTGTGAAAAATAGTCTCTACAATACCCTGGAGCAAAACCCCAGGGCCTCCAGCATATCTTTTCTGAATGTATCTGATTAAGTTTGTCTCAGGTCTGTGAATGTGATTGAATGGCCTGATGTTTGGTACTGACTGCTGCTGCCTCACAGAAATAACAAAAGGCAAAAAACACATATATAATCAGATAATCTAGGCACATACCTATTTAGTGTTTAAGAATTCCTTGCTGATACTTTGTCATCAACAGTGTAAGAGGCATCATCCATCTCAGCAAGTGTGCCCAGATGTTGGGGGTCAGTCTCAGGTGCAGCAGCAATCAACAAGACAAGAAGGTGCAAGGATGGATGAAAGCTTTCAGTTATCAGTATTTAAACCTCCTGGTATTGGTGAGCCTTTGAGAGCACTTGAGAAGCTTACTCTTAAGAAGCCTGGAAAAGCTGAATTATGCCCAGCTCTTACATGCATATGTTGCCTTTCTGGTACAGCCATGGAAAGGTGTGTGTACTGCTGGTTGGTGACAGTCCCCAGGGCAGAGGCAAGTGCTTCTCATTCCTCTCTGTGCTGCCCCATGAGCATCCTAGTCTTGGGGTGAGCCCTGACTCCAAGGAAGCAGCTCCTTGACACCTGCACACCCCATACATCCACCTTGCCTTTGTTGGGCAGACTCCTACTATCCCTGCCTCAGATACCTCAGAAGGGAAAGTTCAAACCCCATTTTCAAACTTGACTTTTGGCATGAAGGATTTCTGGGGACTGAGGCTGAAACTTTTGGTCTGCAGTTTGCCTTGCCCAAGTAGGAGGTTCTCAGTGTACAGTCAGTTCCTTTTTTGTAGGTACTGCTCAGAGGATGGGATCTTTTTTTGCTAAACAGGCAATCTAAACCTAAGGATATATTCCCTATGTGCAGTTTAAACAGATACGAGCAGGGAAGTCTTTACACCAAAAAACAAACAAACAAAAAGAAACCACAAGCACATTATAAACACTAGTGAGTGAAAGTGGTCTTTGTGCACAAACCTCAGAGTGAATAAAGGTGGGAAGCAGCCTCATTTATTTGACTTTTTCTATCTATCTCTGTATTTTGTCTTTAGTTTGAAATACTGGGAATATACTACTGGTCCTTATTAGGAAGTGTGTTGTGCTCTTACCAGTTCAGTTCAGCTTTGCCTTCAAGGAATCCCCGGAAACTCTTGATTTCCTCCTGTATCTTTTAACTGTCTCAAATATAAGTAGATGGATGTCATCCCACATCACAAATTGCTGATGGCAAAACACAAACTAGCAACAGTACCCGAATTTGATGCACAGAGACATTTGGGTCAATGCTATTTAGCAAAAACTCATTGACCATCAAACCAGCAGAAAATTGTTCCTTTTTGTGAATTCTCAGTATCTTTTGCCTAATCTTTTGAGTTATGAACCCTAGAGCTAAGACTTGTTTCTCCTTGCAACTCTTACATGTCTGTTATGACTGTAGTTCAGATGCACAGGTTTTGTTCTTTGGCTGATGCTGGCATTTCCCAGGAATGTGGATTGAAAAGGAAACTGGTGGGCATTCACACAATGAGCTTGGCTTTTCCTAAGTGACGTGGTGCTCTGGAAGATGTACTCAAGGGAAGCGTGGGTGCGCTGCTGACAAAAACCACCCACAAATAAGTTTAGACTCTGCAGGTGCCTTGGGTTATTTGTGGATTACCCTGACCACACAAAGTACACTTTGTAAAAATTCCACTTAGCACATTTTGTACAAAGCCAGACACAGCTGTTCAGGGAATTATGATCTTGAAGGAAGCAGGTTTGTGCTTGGGGCAGTGCTGACACAAGGCTTCCACTCTCCTGTAGATCCCTGCTCTGCTTCCCTCTCACATGTTGGTTTCTGGCCAAGCCAAGTGCCCTTTTTACCACCAAGCGCCTTCTGGGTTCTGCAGCCATGGCATATTAATGACTTTTAAATTTGCATGAAGCACCTGTTGGTGACTTTTCCTTAATCTGAGCTTCTGAGTTATTTAGTTACACAATTTCCTTCTATATTCCTGCTGTAAATATGAAATCTAGTTCATATATTTATCTATTTATATACATGTGTGTGTGCATGTGAGTGTATATGTATACAGAGTAGCAATAACTTTATGTTTTCTAACTTGCCCAGAGCTGCTTACAAGCAAATTCACATCCACATAGTGTGGCCTACTAGTGTCTTATCCTGCTAATTCACTAAGCCTCTATCTTACTTGCATATCATAGGATTTATACATTTTAATATTAAAAAATTTTACTATTAGCATTACCTAACTAATAACATAAGAACTTTACAAACATTTTGCTTTTATGACTAGCAAGGGTTTAGATCATGGAGGTTACACAACAGTCCTGGACTGGGAGTCAGACTCATTTCTGGAGACAGCACTGTGAAAGGACCATCCACACAGACCCACAGATGAGAGAGCAGGTGCTGCATCCTCTGCTCACCAGGGCAAAGCAATTGCCACGGGCTTGCCACTGAACCATTCAGCTTGGGAGGGGGAATGTTGAAAATCAGGGAAGGTGTTGTCAGAACTAAAGGGCTATTGGTTAAGCTTGACTTTCCCATCCAACATCCCTGTTGAAGAGAAACAAGGGAGAAAGGTGTGGCAAAGGGTTGTCATGAAACCTGAGCAATGTAAGTGTAAGCAGCAAAAAATAAGTCATTTTCTTGCTTGTTAAGGATTTCCTAAGCAGAAACTCTCCCTTGAAATCAAATGAAGGGGAAAAAAGACAGGTTTATTCCTCTCATAGTAATGTGGTTTTTCTCTAGCCCAAATCAAGGTTGGCAAAGGATAACAGATACCTTTCTCTGCTGAGTAGAAATATTTGATTTGTTTATTGCTATGTCCACTTCTGAAACTGTGCTAGGATTGTAAAAGGTTGGTTTGTTTGCTTCCTTCCTTTCTAAGTCTTGTTCTATTAGTGCCTCATCTTTTATTTTTGGTTATTAGTTTCCCTGTGATAACACTGGTAACATGATCTGAATGAGTAGCAACATCGGGAGACTTCTTCCTTGCTGACATGAAACCTTCACTTTAAAAAAAAAATAATCAATTAAAACAGTTCTTTCCAACCTACTTGCTTTCTTTTTCTTTTCTGTCTGTTCTGTCCAGAACCAAACTGTCTTATTAACTGCCCCCTGGGGACTCTAACCCTGCCTGCCTCACTGCTGTAAGTCCTTTCTACCTTGTTTCCAGAGCTTTCCAAAAGCTGTCATTCTTGAACATGTGGGTTAACAGAGAGAAATGAATGACCACAACTGCAGAGGTATCTGCATGCACCTGACATCCCTGTGGGGTCCTCTGTATGCGACAGTCAGGAGGAGCTCAGGACAGGAGCTCATCTCCCATATCCTGTAGCTGCACAGGCTGTGAAGAGGTCACACTTCAGTCAAAATTTGTGCTGTTGGGGGTTTGCTAAGCATTCAAAAATTGGCAGAATTTAAGACCATCACAAAAGGCATGGAAAAATGCTGGGGAGAGATTCAGATTGATGATAAACTTTTTTTTTTTTTTTTTTTTTTTTTTTTTTTTTTTTTTTTTGACAAATGCACAGCATTGCACAGAGCTTCTGGCTGCCCCAGAATACCTTCCCTCTATCTCTGGCTAAGGCAGCAGGTGGAGAGGGCTGGGAAGGAGGCTTCAGCACCAGCCTGTGGCTAAAGGCTGAAGTCACCTTTGCTCATTAAGCAGCTCTGGGCCCAGTTCTGCCCAGTGGCTGTGGTTGCCACAGTAGAGGGAAGACACTGTGCAGACACAAGCTGTGACCATCCATTCTGCCTCACAGAAAAGCGAAAACTGTTTTCTTTATTTATTAATATAGGGAGAGCCATGGTGGCTGACAGCCTGCTTTAGGAAATAGATAGAAACTGAAATAGCTGAAATCATCTTTCCAATTTTCAGTGTTCAGGCTAAGAAATGTTGCCTGTCCACCCACGCTCCTGAACAGCTACCAAACTAAATTACCCACAGGTTATTTATTTAAAAAAAAAAATCTAGCTATGATAGCTACATGTAGTAAGGGAATAGGGGTTTTTACCAACCATTCTGCAGAATTTCCTTGTCATGGCTGGATTTCCACACTGCAGGTGGGGGTGACTGACTCAGCAGCCAGCATTTTATAAGATTATGCTGCCAGTCACTTTTGGCCCTGGAGCAACACTGGTCACCAGCAAGCCTTGTGTGGTGCTGGGCATGTGTATATCACAGATAAGATGTGCTTAACCTTGCTGTTTGGTAAAAGCTGACCAGCATCTGTGGATGTGCAGAAGAGAGGCTTTTGAACTGGGAGACAGCAGTGGAAATAAATTTTGTTATCGCTGTGCTAACTCTGATTTACTGCTCTGAAACTAGGATAAAGCAGCCAGGAGCAAGCAGCACTATAAAGATATCATTTTAAGCCTCCTTTTTGAAAGGGGCTAAGACAAAACCCACAAATCTCATAGCCTCAATGCACAGTGTTGTGCTGCCCATGACTGTTGATGTGCAGATGGATTGCTCTTAACAAATCTGAGCCTAGTGGCAGCTTTCACAGACCATATGCTGCCCCAGGCACAATGGGATAAGGTGAAGTAAGGACACACAGTCAATCTTTTTTTAGCACCAATTTAAATTTCAGCCTTACTGCTGTTTTAGCAAGGGTTGTGAAGTTTATGGCACAGAGATGGGGCTGGGGGTGAGGGTGCAGAAAGGAGGGGGTGCAGGCTGAGGTGGTCTGTGAGTGCCAAGGGCAGCTGGTCATAGCTCTTGGTCAGGCACTGGTGTGCAGCTGTAGATCACCCCATTGGCTGCATGCTGCCCACAAGCACTTGGGTTGACCCTTCACTGAGGCTGCACTCAATGCACTCCCTCCAAAACAGGTGTCACCAGCTTCATTTCTCATACCCCAACTCTGTCTTCAAAACTGGTCTTTCTGTCCTATGACATTCATGTTTGGTCTTTCACTGCAATTGAGAAGTTCAATGTCATATCACCTTGTTTGTTCACTGTCAATCACATCATGTTACCTATTCCAATATTCTCCACCCTTAGTCTCTATTCTTCTTCTCCATGTGAAACAGTGTGCTGAATCCTGGCCTTCCTGTCCCCTTGAAATCCCTGCACCTTACCACGCCAGAGCTTTTCCTTTGCATTTTATCGTTTTTGGCCTCTCTCTTCATTTATCACTGGTTTGCATTCTGACTTTAGTTTTTATTGAACTCCCCTGAACATTCCAGTGACTGCTGTTTGGTTTACCCATTGATAGAGGTTGGCAAACTGCTCTGATTTGCTTTTATAAGTTGCAAAGTGTGCAGTGAAATTCAGAAGTTTGGCTTTGGCCCTATGAGACAGTCTTGTTTCCACAGTGATTCATCTTGATGTAGGGAGCATTCAGGGCAAGGCAGGAAGCACAGCTGTACTTTGAGCAAAGTCTATGAATATTAGAGGCCTTACCAACTTAGTGCCAGGGTGAAAAATCATTACTGCAGATTGTTTCTAATTGCAAAGGCAAGATAACCAAGCCAGAACAGTGGAAACTTGGTGAAGGAATAAAATTTCCAATTTCTTCCGTTTCTGTGAATGTTGCCTTTAACATACAGTAGCTCTGAATCCTGTAATTCAGGCTTCAGCAGCTGGCAGTTAGAAGTGATGTTGCAGAAAATGAAATCTGTAGGTAAACCTCATCTCTAACCCAGCTGGAGACCATAACTACTCCTGTAGTCATTATTCTGTGCTAAGAAGTCTCCTCCATGCCAGTCTGAATTCTGAAGGAGAAAAAAAGGAGACAGTGGTTGATTTTTCACCCCTTCTGCAAATGCCAAACTTGGCCTTTTTATACCAGGTCAGCAATTAGAGTAAAGTGTTGAATAGTGGATTTTCCTGAATTATTATGCAAATGTACTTTTCAGCTCTTCCCTTTCTAGCTCCAGGAGAAATAGCAATTGGAAGTTTGTCAGCTGCTCCAACTCACCCTCTTTCTTTCATTGTCTCCTTACCTGTTCCATAAACCATGGACACACATGCAGATGCCTGGAGCCCACACGCGGCCAGGTGTTCACCGCTTGCTTTTGTCCCGCGCCATGGCCCCAGCTTAGCTTTAGTTTGACGGTTCTGTTCCTTAGCTCTTCGCGCATCCCGAGGGTCTCTAAGGCAGATTACTAACCGCTGTTTTGCTCTCTTGGCTGCCAAGGAACTGCCTTGTTCTGCACTAGCCCCGTCCCTCCAACCCTGCTTCTCCCGGCCAGAGAGACCAGCGAAGCGGCGCCCACCGTCACGATGGGCCTCACATTCCCCCACTGCCTCACAGTCGCAGTCCACTGGAGACCTGACGTCCTCAGAGGAGTGCGGAAGCAAGGAGCTGCTGGCAGAGAGCCCCAGCCAGGGCGGCGAGCCGGCCTGACTCCGCACGGGAACGGGGCCCCTCGCCTCCGCCAGGTCGCCCGCCAGCCGTCTCTGCCACGAGGGAGGGAGGCCCGCTCGGAGAGGTCAAAGAATGTTCTCAGACACAGCTGCTGAATGTCCGACCTGGGAAACAGAGGTGTTTCTGGAATGAAACAGTTAATGTGCCTGTAATAACTTAATTTTTTTCATAGCTGAGAAAACTATTTTTGTCTCCATCTTTTCTACATACAGTATATTAACAAAAACAAACAAAAAAAAGGTTAAAATGATATAAAGTAAGATTTAAAATAAAATGTAAATTAAGTTCTAAGGGAATTTGAATACATGCTCGCGCTCTCTCCAAATACTGACTGCCTTTCGGTTATATTTGCACTGTTACATTTTCAGTTTTGGTTTTGGGTATTTTGGGTTTTTTTGGTTTTTGTTTTTTTTAATTTCATGTAAAACTAGGGTCTTAAGTTAATTTTATTCTATTTTAATGTCAGTGTTATCGGTTTTTAAAGGTAAGGTTCTTAAAGATGCTTCAACTGTCTGAAGCGATACCTTTTAAGTAGTGAAGAAAGCCATTAAGCTCGTTCACTAGACTTGTAATTAATTGAGATGGAGGGGAATACAGGTAAACACAAGTAAATGTGTAAAAAAAAAAAGAAAAGGATGCCTCAGAAAGTCTTACAGAGTTAGCTGTAAAATACACCTACAATACTTGACTTGCATGCCTCTGGGTCCTCGCACTTTAGTGCATGTACATACTGCTACTGTACCATCACATAAATGTGAGTCAATCTGTTTCACTGTAATATTGTTGTGAATTTACCTGTACTGTACTTTTATTGTTGGTATTCTTGCATTGACTATACAAAAAAGAGTTTTTAAATTATTGTTAGCAGTTCAACTGGCTATGTACAGCGTTTACTGAGAACTTCCTTCGTTTTGGAAAAACCATGGAAATCTCTGGGCATACTAAATTGTAACTGGTCTTGTTTAAGAGTCTGTTGGAGACCATGTGAAGTGGAAATAAAACCCTCAGTATTTACAAGCTGCTCGAGTGCTTCATAATGTTTTTTTTATGATGGTACTTCCCAGGTTCATTTAACTGGGGAAAATAAAAGCCCTCTAACTCCTCCTTTATTCATAAGGGAAGAAAAAAGCTCCCTTATATGATATAAATCACAGCAAAACCAAATATTATGTTGTGCTCCATGGACTCCTGTGAACACTGGATCAGACTGTGGGAGGGTTCCTGAATTCCCTCCTTGAACTCCACAAAACATCTACTCACAACAGATTGTAAGACCCATCTTCTCAGTTTCTCTGAGGCCCTATGGCTTGTTGTTTTCTCACTCATGGGAGTGAAAACTAGCCAGATAAATGGAACACTAGAAATATGACATGTCCACTATTAATCTAAGCTTATGTACCATCTGTATTACACAAAGAGACCAATAAAAAGAGCTTTTTGTAAAACTGAAGGCTAACAATGAGAAGTAAATGCAGCCAAGAATTCATGTTTCTGAGACGGGAACTTCTCAAGCTATTTTGCCTAAGACCATCTGTTTGGCCACATGCTTTCTCTGGAGCCCCAGAACTGCTCTGACTAGTTATCCTATTGCTGAACTGGCTCATTCCCGTTCTGTTTCCTTAGCTGAGGTTTTCTGAGGCTCATTTGTTGAAGAGCACCATCTGGGCTCCCTAGAAGCCTTCCTGGTTAGCTCTGTCAAGAAATAAGCCCTTCACATCCCGTCCCGCTGTGTCACAGCCTGCTTTCTAGGAAGTTTAATTCAGCTGTTGGATAAGAACAAACTCCCTGTCTCCCAAATGACAGCCAATTTAGGTCTGATTTCTCCCATATCAGGTAGGGCTGTGGCTATTGACCCAGGTCAAAATGTCCATCTGTGGGTCATCATTACAAAAATGGGCAGTGACTGAACAGTACTGTTCTCTAATGGCTCTCTGGTGCCACAGTCAGAGCAAGTGGGGGCCAGTGCCGGTGCAGAGCAGCAACAATCCTGTTACTGATAGCTGCCTTCCTCCCTGTCTCAAAGCCTCACTTCTAGCCTTTTTCATGAGTTAAGCATAATCCCCAAGTCTGAATGTCTAAAATTTTCCATGGTGGCCGCCCTGTTTGCTTGAAAATCTCCCTCCTGCAACACATTGCTGAATTGTTGCACTAATTTTGGTTTGGGAGTGGAAGGAGAAGCACATGCAAGGAGTGTTTTGAAGGTGACCTGCAAGAGTCAGAATGATTATTGGAGAAGACTAAGCCACTAACTGAAAAATCCTTGTTTGTTTTCAAAAATTGCCAGTAGTACCTTTGCAGGAATAAGAGGGAGGTTGCTGCTTCCTTAAAAGCTGTTTCTCCTTGATGAAGTAATTGGAAGTTGCAAATGAATGAGCAATGTTGACAACCAGCAAGTAAAAATGCTGTTCTGTTTCTTGTGACAGCTGTAATTTTTTTTTTAATGATGCACCAGAAAATTCAGGGCACTAATCTGTTATTTTGTTGCCAGGAGATATTTGCCTTTCAAGTCAAGGATATACCAGTTTGCAGAAATAGCTGCTGGCCATCCTGAAGATCTGTGAGGATAAGCAGCCGCCTGTGGCTTGACAGGTAACGTGCCTCTGAAACAGCAGGAATCACTGAAACAAAAGCAAGAGAGCAAGCAATAGCAAGAAGGAGAAAGAGAGCACAAATAGAGATTCTGTGGGCAATCTTAAAAAGAATGACATCAATTAAACATAATCTTTCTAGTCTAATCAGTGAATACAGTGACATCGAGAAATATCTCAGGTTTCTGCTGGCTCTTTGGAAAACAAAGCTTTTCTTTTCCAATATAGCTGCTGGTGGGTTTGGGACATTCCTACCCACCTTCACATTATTCCATCATGCTCTGTAATTACTTACATAAATCATAAAACAAAGGACAAGCCTCTAGTCCATCTGAAGTCCTTTTAAAATCTTGAGAGAAAATGGAAAGCCTTTATAGAAAGTCTGCAGCTCAGTGTCTGTGGGGTATCCGAATTATTGCCTTGTGAATAATCAGGGCAGGAGAAGCCTCACAGATTAGCACACAAGTTAGTGCAAGGGGATGTGGATACATCTGTCACAGCTTTGTTTGGTAAGGCTGAAATAGGTGGATTTTACCCGGGGGTTTGTGGTGCCAGAGACAATGGCCTTGGGATATTGCCTGCCCCTGCAATACAGAGGGGATCAGGAGCAGGACTGTGACCTATGGCATCCTTCCCAGTCCAGACAGTTTTTGAGGTGTCTGCAGCACCCCAGGGTGATGGGGTATCCCTCATGTCACAACACTGGTGTGTCCATGTGGGCACCATGAGGAGGAGAAGTCACCCCTTTCTCCCAGTTTACTGTCTGCCTCTTCACAGTCATCTGCCCACATTATGCTGCCCTCCACTTTACACACAGGGAGACGTGGATCTATTCCAGTGGCAATGGTGTATGGCCTCTTAACTCACCGACCCAAGCTCAGCAGGGTCATAACCCACAAGAAATACCCAAAACTGGACAACCTGGCAACACCACACCTGTGTTGTGCCTCAGTGGAAAATGACCAGGCTTGGACCATCCTTCCCCTTTACCCTTTTCCCTTCATATCCTCCTCTGCACAAAGGAAATCTCCATGACCATACAGAACTCCAGGCATGCATTTTCCCCTGATCCCTTCCTTTCCTGAGTATCTGAACCACCAAGCTCCTCCATGGTCTCTTTGGAGGTGTCCCATTTCTCGCTCACTTCCTGCTCCCCAGTTTTGACTTTGTTATATGTAAATCATGGCAACCTGCTGGAGTATTATTAAGCTGCTGAGTACATATAATTTTCATACAAAATGACAGCTAATGTCTCCAGTCTCCACACAGCCCAGCCTGCTTTGCAGAGAGGTTTAATAGCTTTGAGCAAAGTCTGCTTCCCTTCCCTGTTATCATCCCCTTATCCATCACGAGGGAGTATGAGACATTGTGCCTTTAGGTTTGGGTGAGAGATGTTGCTGCCTTGCTATAGATGTCTCTAGAAAAAAAGGCTAGCATCTGTTGCTGAAAACCACTTTTTATTCCCTATCAGAGCAGATTTAGGGCTTCTCTCATAACTCAATCTGCTTTTTTTTTGGTGTACAAACACTTTCTGGAGGCCAGTCTTGTCAACTTCTGAAAAAAATATCTGAGAAATCCTAAAAGAACTTGGTGATTTGGGCAGGATCTCACCAATGAGGGAGGGATCAATGGGCTGCCCAGCAAAGTCAATGCAGACTCTCATCCTGAAGATGAAGAAAGGTGATGCTCCATATTGAGCAACTGTTAAGAGGCAAAGCTGGAGCTGGGGCTGCACAGGCCCAAAGTAGCTCCTCAGAAGTCCCTGATTTGGCAGCCAAGTCAATGATTTGGCAGCCACCACTTGCAGGTTAGAGCTGCAGGAAGTCAAGAGATGGGTGGCAGAATGCTCCCTTTTTGGGCACAGGGCAGGGGAGCCCAGGGTGAAGATTTGAGGAGAGAAGAAGGTCATAGAAAACCAAAAAATCAGTGTGCTTGGCAGCTGCAAGTAGATGGATATCTGAATGATGAGAAGAAAGAAGGTGGATTGGATACTGAGTTTTATATGTCTCTAGATGGCAACAAGCCTGGCTGAGCAATGTAAGCAGATACTACACTGAAAGAGAAGAGTGCTGTTAGGCTATGAAATGTGAATCCTATAAAATCTCAACAATAGCAAATAGGAAATTTTATTCTGTCCTTTTAAATCCCTAAGTTATTTCTGGGAGGGGGATTGAGGTTTGTTTATATACTGTAATTGTATTTTTTAATTTCTACAGTAAGGCTGTACATTTACACACAAAAATGTCATGGACTCAGGTACTCTCCTAAGCCTCCTCCTCTTCCTCTGTTCCACTGTGATCCCTCTGGATTAGTCTGCAGAAGAGAGAGCTGAGTGCAAATGGGTAGGCTCATCCCACAGGCTTTGCTCAGCAGGCACCTCTTTCTCACTGAGTTGGCTGGAACCAGCCTGGCTCAAAAATATCAAGCTCTGCCATAATGGAATAGGGCATTATTCTGGGGTTGAAAAAATTCCCACTTTTACATAGGAGATGAGCCGTCCATACATTTTAGCTATTAAGAATTGCATGTTAAGTGCTTAGTAATTTAGAACATAAATCTCATTGATTTTCTGCTCAGGGAGGAGACTTAAGCAACTAAAGACATTTGGGGAACTTTCATCACAAATCTCTGACTAGAGCTTCAATGTGTTTGTCTTTAAAATACAGCCTCAGTTCCTGATGTTGTCTGGGGGAAGACATGTATTGTGTTGTTCCTCATTGCATTTTCTGCACTCTGCATTGTCAGGACTGAAAAAAAACCACTTTGCATATATGAGTGAGAGGAAGAACAATAAAGGCCATGATTTTGTCACAGCTATTTCCATGACAAAACCAAAGACTTTTGAGAGGGAGTTTTCTTACTACAGTGTCACTGTGGTTTGTCATGGAAATCACATTTCAAACAAAAAACAAAGCCCTGGCTTCACAAATTATCTGTGGTCCTCTTAGTCTGTGGTGCTTCTGAGACCTCTGCTTCACTACACAGAAAAATGTAAGTTAAATATGTTGCACAGGCAACTTAGATGTATTACAAGTAGGTTCTGATGTGTTCTAATATTAAATATCTTTTTTTAAGTAATAGGACCATTATATAGTTGGAAGAAAAACAGCAATAAGGAGTCAGGAAAGACAGAGCCCTTGGAAAACACCACCCTGAACTGTGTCTGGTAAAAAATGAGTCTCATTCTGATCTCCTGGAGCAGCAGCTGTACAGCAGGGAACCTGTAGCAAACCTTGAGTTTAGCAAACCTTGAGTAGTGTCCCTTTCATGGGAGGACACACAAAGGGACAAACATTGCCTGTCTATAACACTGACAGCATCTCTCAGCAGCAGTCCACACTTGAGTGACAGGGAAGTTCCAGTTGATGAGTTGCACTGTGCTGTGCTTTTCCCAAAAAGCCCCGGAGTCTTCAGCAGGACAGACTGACTTGCCAAGCCATGAGTCCTAAAGAACACAGTGACACACAGTGGAGGAGATATGATGGGGCACTGTTCCATGAATTATGCAACACTTTTCACATCAAGAACAGAAGCAAAATTATTCAGAAGCTGCAGCACTATGGGGTAACAACTCCTCAGGTATGTGGGTTACTTTTACTCAGCAAATAATTAGTATGTCTTCCTAGCACAGAGCTAAATAATTCAGCACTTCGAATTTCCCCACTTGAAAGAGTCTCCCTGAACTCTTGATCAGCAGGTCTGGCTTAGGTGACCAGCACCCCCCTGACCAACATCAATCCTCCATGAAGAGCTGGGAGAACTTCCACTTGCTGTTATGGACCCTGTCTCACAAGCACCACTCAGCCCCTGACAGCTCCCAGAACCAGAACTGGTTTATTTAGCCAGTCCCCTACCAGGGTTTCTGGTTTCTCCAACAGGAGCTAGTTACCCTGAAATCATCCCAGCACAACACAGAATATTCTTCTGGTGCTGGTTCTTCAGGTTAGGCAGAGGCAGCCCTGAAACTCAAATGGAGCCAGGAAGGGAAATGGAGTGAGGAACTAGACCAGTGTTACCTGAGGCCACTTCTGACCTGAATGGAAAAAACAAAACACACCACCCTACACCAAAATCAAATTATCATTTGAGCTACTTAGCAAGTTAACTAAATTGACTGTGACCTACATACCAGAAAGCTTTGGATATGTGGATATTCTTCTTTCCATGGGAGTCAGGTCACTCAGTAAAATCTAGTTTAAAAATCCACACACAGTTTTCTGAAACCTCCGTAGATCTTGCAGCAGAAACGGTCAATCTGAAGAAGCCATAAGATGTTTTTAAACCTTGACATCTATTAGGTCAGGCCTGCAATGGTTTTAGTCTCTTCTCAGGGTAGCAGACAATGCTGACAGATGAACTGATTAGGCTTGGTGCACATTGCAGTGCAGACACAGTAATCACAGCCTAGAAAAAATCATTTAAACAGAAAATAATGTATTACTTGCAGAAGGTTCATTGCCAGCTGCCTAGAGGCAGCACCTCCACAGCTTCTCTGCAGAAGTAAAACACATCTACAGCACACTGGGCATTAAATCTTTCTAAAAGTACGTCAGCTAAAGACCGACAGCTGTAGTCACAGAAGACAACACAATGAAATACATATATTGTAAACAGTGTCTTAAAGGTAGATGGAAAAAGAAGCATCGATTTGTCTGTCTGTCTCTATCTTTAAAACAGAGCCTCTTTTATCTTTTTATATATATATCAATGCATATATGTATATACAGGGGAAGCACCAGACCCTAATAACAGACGCTTTGCATGGTCATGAATAACAGGCTCTTTGCATGGCCTTTTCCACAACAGAGTAGAGATGCTCCTTAGACCAAACAGACTTCCCCAGTCCTCTTAGTATTGTCTTTTATCCCATATCAGCATCACACAATTTTTAACTTGCTTAACCTTTAAGACTGCTGCAAACCTGGTCTTTGCAAATAGTCCCCACACAGTATTTGCTCTGCTGTTTTTAAAAGGTATTTGTGTGCAAAAGCTCAGCTCACATTAAGAAGAGAAATACAATAGAGAGCTTTAATGATAAGTTAAATGGACAGTGAAAATTGGCCTTTAATCTACTTAGGAAGACTTTGTGATTAAAGTCTAGCATTTTTTTCTGTGCTAATGAGGGACTAGGCAAGATGGTCACTGAAGAAATGTCTGGGGAATAGCATATAAGCCATGGCTGGTGTTGTTGTTTTCTCTTATCTTTCTAAATAATTTACTTTGATAAATTATAGGTTCTTTTCTGTATCAGTTTCATCAGGTGAAGCATACAGACAAAATCAAAAGATGCATATATAGGCTTTCAACCTCTATCACGGTGAGTTCCCTTTTTCCAGCAGGCATCTGAGTGTGCTACCACGTAAGCAAACCTCCTTTTGATGCATATTCTATGCAAACAAGCCTTTGCTTCAGGGAGCAGCAGGCCACGAGCTGGCACATACATCAAACAGCACGCAAATCCTTCCCCACCAAAGACAAGGTTTATAGCATGCCATCAGACTGTAAAAATGTAAAACATCTGACAAATTCTGTAGGGCTATGGCACGATGGCTCTTTAGAACAGGCAGGCATTGCTTTCACAGAGCAGATGTTTTGCAAAACCTTCCCTGGAACACCTATGCCCTCAGCTGTATATTCAAAAGCCATAAGAAACAGCAATTAATTGTCCCAATGCTTTATGGATTGGGAAACAGAGGGAATGGGCATAAATCTCAGATTAAACCAAGTTAACTGAAATTTCGATTATTGATTGATTTTCTGGCAACTAGTTTTAGCAGCAAGATAAAAATAATATTAAGAAGGCACTAGTGTTCACTGGGGGGTTTTGAAAAGTTCAAGGAACACCTGATTTGAAGAACTGCATTGCATGGGAAGGTATCTCTTGAGGTAGAGCTGCCCTCAGTTATCCCAATGTTTTCCAAATGAGAAATGGGAATGGAACATTATGTCCCAAATGGAATCAAAGAGGTTTTGTGTGCTCATCCCCTCTGAAAATGTTATTATTAGAAACAGACACCTGAAAATAATTTTCCCTCTTCTACTCAGTCTTGCCACTCTTACCACTTCAGTATTTAAGCACTGCCATGCTGTGGTTTAATAAGCAGCATGACTAACATCTGTCTCATAAGGTGCTTGCTCATCCTCTCCCTTGGGAAAGACCCGTGTGCAGTGGAGACTGCTCTTACACACCGAAAAACAGGTAATTACACAAGCACACACATGTCCATGGGAGTTTGTCAGAGAGGGCAAGATGAAAGCAAGCGTGGCTCAGACCTGGGGCAGGGAGTGCTGGGGTTCGCTCTGCAAGAACGGGGAGGTCAAGGCGCAGGAGGGCCCCCAGAAGGGGCTGCCCAGACATATCTCACCCTTCTCCTGGATACACCACAGCTGTGTTGGGAAGGTGTTCATTGTCTTTAGCAGCACAAACAACCAGGCACTCCTGGTGACCAGCGTGAGTGAGTGGTTACAGAAAATTTGGAGTCTTACAGGAGTTTTAGCCATAGCTGCTACATACAGTATGTGGTAATGTGGACACAAAGAGTTTGACCAAATCATATACCAGGATTTCTTGCCAGTTTTGAGGAGTTTTCTCTATATTACAGCACTTTACTGGGAACTTGTTTTTATAGTACCGTCTGTTGTGCTGGAGTGACCTGGAGAAGGCATTTCTTCAGTATAGGAAGAAATTGTGGTCCTAATTAAATTTGAGCAAGTAGAGGCAGGAGAAAGGAATTTCTTTGTCTCTCTGTTTTTGGCAGTGAGAGAAACATATTTACAGGGAGCTATTTGGAACTTGGCCTGTTTGAATAGGGAGTATCCATAGCCATTCAGGAAATACATTAATGCGGTAGCCGTGCTATGCAAGAAGTTATCAGCTTCTAGTTGTTGTCATAATACAGACTGGGTGCCCTTTGGTTGGCTGTGTCCCATGACTGAAGACAGGAATCCTCTCACCCATTTTTCTAGATTGGTGTGCTCTCTGTGAAGATGAATTTGGATTTTTTTTTTTAACTTGGGAGGAAAATCCAGCAGTGGAAATGGTACTAATCAGAGAGCTCAGCAAGTCTGAGCAGAAGGGGTCAGGCAGCATCACAGAGAAAATAAGTGACAGCAGACATAAGAAACTACAACTGCTCATCCAAATTCCAGGGGCCAAGGCAAAGAACTCAGCAGGACTGTGTCTGACTGTCAGCCTGTTTTGTAGCTACCCATCTGAATTTTGATACTGGCTTCCCTGCTCAGATTCTATGTGAGTTCAGGCAGTGCTTACACAGCCCTTTGCTTCCTGGGAACATATGGAAGTTTGTTTGCTCTCCTGTGATGGTTGCTGTTCTTCCAGCTGAGAAACTGAGGTTAAATAATTTACTTAAGGAGGTGCAGTAGGGCTTGGAAAACACCCAGCTTCTGTTCCTTACTAGGCTGCATTGAGTACACCAGGCTGCCTTTCCAGTGGATCCACGGCAAGGTTTAATAAAAGTTTCCAGATCCTGTGAGTTTTTCCATGAAGCAAGAAGGGGCCATTAGGCTACAGAAGGTGAGCCTGCAGGAGGAGAGCATCCTCTGGTGTTACGGAGCTGGTGTCTTAGCATTGCCAAATAATTTACTTGATAAGTTCCTTAAGGAAGTTACTGAGCCTCATCTCATACTGCATAAAGCTTCACCAGGGAGAGCAGATGAATATTACAGCCACAGACATGACTCCAGCTGCTGTAGACCTGGACTGGATTCCTCTGGGCTGCACCAGCCTGTTCAAGGCAAAACTGTGCAGACACCAGCTCTGGGTGCTGCTGGGCTGCCTCCATGAGGAGAGCAGCTCTGGCTGCAAGGATCCTGGCCGTGGGCTTGCCACTGCTGCCTGGCTGGAGCTGCCCAGAGGCAGAGGGGAGAACCTGCCTCCCACCACGCTGCTGCTCTGCATGGTTGGTACACAAGGGAGAGGGAAGCAGGATGAACAGCTGGAGTGGGTGTATCCACAGATCTGCCCCTGTCTGTGTTTCCCGCTTTTGCCGAAAGGGACAGCACAAAAGGGCAGCATCATAAATACCACATTTTAACTGTTTTCCTAGCACTTGGAGTGTGAAATATGCATGTGCCTTCACTACAATCATGGCAAATACCTTTCAGTTCAGCTGACATCTTTGAGATTTCCTGGGAGTGGCAGGTGGCACTCTGCCATATAGAGGGATTTCAGCACAAATAAGAACCGGTCTCAGTGGTAAGTGAGGAGCATGGATCCTTACAAAATATGTTGCTTGCAGGCATGTCACAGACTCGCAGTGACATCCGTCTCAAAGGTGGCGCTGGCCTCCTGCCACCACTCAGCACATCTAAAGGCCAATTTGGCAAGGAGCAGGACATTGTGTGGAGCTGTTTGTACAGCAAGTACGGTGCTGCAGATTGGGAAAATGAAATCTAGTATCACCTTGAACCATTTCTTTATGCTTCCTGCACTGAGAGTGCGACTAGACCTGAGTTTAAAGCAAAAAGAAGGAACAAAACAAAAAGGTCAGCTTTGTTTAATGCCACTTTTAGCTCTGTGGATAGCACCAGGTTTTCATCTGTGCCTGCTTGTCTATGCCCAGAAGCTTTGCTTATACTCTTTTGT
Organism: Prinia subflava; assembly: GCF_021018805.1. NCBI lineage: Eukaryota > Metazoa > Chordata > Aves > Passeriformes > Cisticolidae > Prinia > Prinia subflava. The sequence goes on from NC_086247.1 coordinate 51,691,016, forward strand.
GGTGGGAACCAGAGTAGCAAAGCAGCTGGGACAGGCTTTTATTGCAGCACTGAAAGAGCCCTCAGTACCTGCAGAGCCCTCCTGCCCAGCTCTGTCCTTGCTCACCACTTCAGGGCCTGGCATGTAAAAGGGGGATTCATGTAGTGCCTGTTGTCTGCTGAGCACTGTGAAACCACTCCAGCATTGACTCTCTGGGCACTGGATTCCTCTAGAGGGATATGTGGCAAAACTGTTCTTGGAAACCCAGTGCTGTTCTCGGAAATGAGCGAAGTTTGCTGTTTGCAGTACCAAAGCATCAAATGATTCCTTCGCACATTCTCAAAAAGATCAGGGCACAATTTTAAAAGTCAAAGCATTCTAAATAATCCTGGTATGTTTATGGCTGAGGAGCTTGACTATGATATTCCAACCTTTTCTCCTTTAGCATCAGGAGGAGGAGCCTATTTTCTGCCTTAAAATTTGAGAAGGGCAGAAAGATCATGGGTTTGGAACATTGTTCATCATTAGACATAATTTTGCTCTGTTTATTAATAGCTGAATTTTCTCTACTCCTCTCAAATGTCACCCTCATATTTTTTCATAGTTTTTCATTGAAGTCTTAAACATTCAAATTAGAAATAGAAACCACAGCAGACACAGAATATTACAGATTGCATCTTCCTCTCCTCGTGTGATTCAGAAACTCTGGCCAGTTATGCTGCTTGGGCTCTACAAGCCTTGTTAATTCTGTAATTTCTTCACAGAACTCAGCTTCCCTTTCTTCCATGGTCTTGGGCCCAAATTCTCCAGTCTCTATCTACATAAAGCACATGAGGGATTTAGCATGGAAGAGGATATGGGATCAGGCCCTGGCAGCATGCAGAGTATAAAGAGATTGGCTCCCACTGGGCCCCCAGCTGGCAGCATTTACAGCTCTGTGGCTTTCACAGCAAATCAATCCCTGTGCCAAAGCCCAGAAACAGAACCCTCTCCCTCCCTGCTCCTGCTGAGCAGCAGTGTAAGGGCAGGACACAAAGCTGCTTGGGCCTGAAGGGTGGCATTTCACGGTGCCTTTGAGATTGGCATTCAAACTACTTATCAAAGGTGTCATACTCCATTTTACGTTGCATTTGAAAAGAAGAATGACTACATAAACTCTGACTGGCATCCAGGTAAAAATCAAACTGAACCATAGTATGTGTGGGTGCATCTGAAGCCTGTAGATGAACTGGCATTACTTGATAAAGATGAGCAGCACAAGGATTACAGTGGTGGAGGACTGCTTCTGCCTTCTCAGGCTGTGCAGACAGCTGAGGAAGCTAAGAACTTATCAAATACCTTCATTGGCACCTGCTCTTTCTCCCAAAGTCTGCCCTCTGTCCATCCACAGGTGCATCCATCCCTTAAATTCTGACAGAAGATCAATGATTCTCATTCTAAGCAGTTTCTTCCTTCCAGCCAAAGTTTCTGTTGGTGCTCTATTCCATTCTTTACCAAAACACAAATGTTTCAGATCCAGATCAAGGCCCCGGCCCATACCAGACATTTTTACTGCTTTTAAAACTTCAGCCAAAAAAATATATTGCAAATCTTGATCCTCTTGGCAACTTCTGAAGACATTTACATCTGTGTAACATGGCCCATGGATGAAACTCTGCAGAAATTACTCTGCTAGTTGCACTGAGAGTCACCAAAGTGACTCAGGCAGAAGGTCCAACCCAGATACTTTGACTCATTGCCATTTCTGTGCACCATGTGAATAGGGAAATGAAGGCACAGAAACCTGCCAGCCACATCAGCAGGAGCCCTCTTATAGATGGAGAGCAGAGATTGCCCAAGGATCTCTTTTCTTCCACTTCATTTCAAAATGTACCCCCAGGTACAATTCTTCTCCTGATTTTCATCATTCTTAGAATCTTGGATTTTGCTGAGAGCTATTTCAGAGTCAGAATCAATTTTTCTGACTTTTAAGACTTCTTGTTCCTGTCTCCTGTACTGTTCAATGTGTAACAGCCTTGCAGTATGTCAGTCATGTTATACTACAGATAGTAATAAAAATGAAGATAATGGTAAGGATAATACACTGCCACAGCAACAGATTTCCTGTGGTTGGGCCATTAGAACAACAAGTATTTGCTGCCTTGGGGATGGAAGGTTTTCTGTCTAGGACACGATTTTTCCCCTTTTATACTAAGTAGGGTAACAAATTTTAACTTCCACTGGAAAACAAAATTGTTCAAATTATTCTTGCCATCAAGGAAAATTGAGAAAAGGCTTTCAAGAGCATCTCTTAAAACAGTGGTAAATAGCAACCCTGGTTTTGCAACCAGCTTTTCCAAGTAAGAGTTTTCATGGGCACCCACTCATCCTGATCCTTTTACAGCACTGTGGTTTCAAATCAAGAGAACTACACAGAATGACAGGGGAAAATACTGTTAAAACAAAAAATGCTTCAATTTGTATTAATATTAGCTAAGAGTCAATACATTGTCAGTTTCCCACTGTAAAATAAGGGATTTTTAAAATATTAAGATGTCACAGAGGCTCCATGAGCTGAGAATATCAAACCCATAAATTACCATGATATCAAAAATAACGCATCTATCTATTGTAGGAGCTTTCCCCTGTATACCAGAGAGAGGAGAGTGCTTAGACCCGTGGGGGTTAACGTCTGGGAAAGCATTCAAATAACAGAATCCACAAATGACTGGCAGCCCCCATTAAATTTGTTGTCTTGAATCAATTGGGAGTGGTGTAGGGGATCCCACAAGGGGTATTATACTGTTTGGCCTTAAGCCACTCACTGAAAATATGCATATTGGAGGAGAAATTGAATTTCATAGATTTGTTCTCTAAATATTCACCATATGTTCTCATAAAAGTAGGTGCCAGACCCATCTATAAAATGAATTGTGTAGCTGTTTTCTTTAGGCTTTTCTTCAAATTCTTAGCATACAACATGAGATCTGTAAACATGTGTGTCATATACAAGATGCAAAATGAGTTTATTCCAAATTTTTAGAAAGGGAGGCTTGACAGCCTGAATGTTTGTTTACACGTGGATTGCTCTGCTTTATGTAATTATAGTCATGCTCCAGTCCCTCAGCAGTTTCAACTTATCTCTCTCAATCCTAAAACAATTTGTGCTGTGTCAACTATTGTGGAAAAGGTAAGTATCTTCCCAGAAAGGACCTCATCTCAGTCACCATTAATAAACTTGTAACACAGGACAGTAACACAACCCATTCTCTAGCTAATAACATCTTGTGTGGTCTGTAAAAAGCTGGCAAAACCAACTGAGAATTGAAGCTGTACAGAATATATATTCAACAGTTATCTGGTAAAATAATAGAAATGTTTTATTAGCTCCAGCTGGCCTGTGTAGCAACAGAAGAAAACAACTGTAAAGACCTTGACACTTTGACTATACAAATCAAAAATATGCCTTCAGGCGCCTGGGTGAGACACATCAAAGGAGTCAGGAAGAATTTTTGTTGTGAGTAGGTTTGGATTATATCTTGCACCAATTTCACTTGTAGCCTGTTTTCCAGGTCCTGTTAAATGGAGTTTGGATTTTCACAGGAAGGTGTGAAGGGAGAGATGAATGAGAATGAATGAGAAAGAAACTCAGGGCTTTCCTGAGGCAGACACCTGAGTGCTGCAGTATGTCCATGCAGAAATGAGAAATCAGCATCCCAGGACATGGACAAGGATGACAGGTGCTGGACAGAAGAGGAGCATGGGGATTTGGGCTGCCAGGTAAGAGGTATTCATGTCAAGAAGCAAGCACCCCAACTGTTCTTGCAACAGCTGGTGGAGCTACCTTACAGCTCTGCACAAAGCCCAAGAATGTCCAAACTTCCCCTTCTGAAGCACCACTCAAAGGTATATATAAAGACTGAATCCAAAGACACTGAATCCAAAATCTTGGCTCTGGTGGAAATGAAAGACAAATTTGTCTGTTAAGTGTCAAACTCCTGGGCATGACCTGTGCAATCTCTGAGCAAAGAGGGCTGGTGCTCTCTGAAAAGCCTTCAATGGACCCTGGGAACGGCTTCTTGAAAGGTTTAAGATGTGCCTTAGGTAAAGCATTGAAAAGAACCATGGCTGGGAGCAAAAGACACTGTTCCTTCCCTAGCACCTCCTGCCTCACGCGTGAGAAACAACAAATAAGACCTCACAAATCCTTCTGCATGAGCTCAGTGCAGGGATGCTTCCATACTTCTGTTGACAGTACTTGTAACCAATCTCTCAGCCAAGTTTCCTTCTCAGATCAAACACCTGGTATTGGTATGTTGTACCTTGAGCTTGGCAATTTTTGCAGTTGTGATGCTGGACTTTGTATATTCCACGACTTCAGGCTCTGTTCATGGGATGTGTTTCTCCCCCAAGACCAAATAGGGGCTCAGAAGCAAAGTAAAAGTGCTTCTTTAAACAATGGAGGGGTTTTTTGTGGTCTAGAGAGGCATTCTGCAAACTTTGCTGATTTTTTTTCCCTTGAAAAAACTTCATTGAGGAAGTTCCCAGGAAAATAACATGAGGCTCACTAAAAATTATGACTTCTTGGGAACATCATCGAAAGAAGCAAATGTTTGCCTGTATTTCTGTTGCTTTCTGTAGCAGAACTTGTGAATTCCAGAGCATCACAAATTCCTGTTCATTCTTTCCTGTACTGTATTTTTAGATTCCCATGATGAACTTGCACAACTCCACCAGGACACACACTCTTCCTCCTTCTCATAATATGTTTATCACAAAAACTCTGACTGGCCTGAGGCCACATGGCTTACAAGCAATGCAGGTGAAGTTCCTTCTCCCAGCTCTTAAAAGAGTCACAATCTCTTTTTTTTTTTTTTTTTTGTGTGTCTGATTGAAGTATGAATGTGGTTATAGTACCTATCTTAATTTTGTTCTTTCTCTGACATAACAATCTGTTTATTGTTGATTTCACTTTATCTGGATCAGATACATATAATAGCTTTTGGCATATTGTTTCAGTAGTATGTTTTACTTGGTGAGCTCCTAAGAAACTAACCCCTGGAGCTTACATATTCATACTAGTTTAAAAACAAAACCACCACCAACAAAACACAACCCTGATTGAAGGGTAATGCTTCAGTAGAGATGGGATTCTTTACTTTGGGACAACCTAAATTTAGCACTGTTTCTACACTTTCTATGGAAAATGTGTCTTAACGGTGCTGACATGAGATCTCTTTGTTGGTCTCCACATAATTTAGGGAATTCATAACTTACCTGGAGTGAAAATAGCTATATTCATGTGGCCTACACTCAGTTCAAATGACACAATTCAAAGCTTTTTAAGAATAAGAGGAAAAGAGGGACCTGCTCACCAGAGAGATATGAACACCTTACAGATGTTCATTAACGATATCTAGGCCCCTGTCTTGAACTGCAAGATTTCAGAATTACTCAGGAACATTTTTTAAAATTACCTGTTACCATACACCATGAGTTTCCTGCAAAGTCTTCCCCAGAATATATTTTTAATAGCTTCCCCTTTACAGCTAGAACAGAAGATGGTGCTTTTAATGGACTTCAGTAGGACCCTGTAGGTCCCCTTTCCAACAGACAGGCAGCTAGAACTGAACAAAATTCTGCTGTACTCCCAGAAGAGATGAGCGTGCAGTACATGTGTAGAAGATGACACACAGTGTGTTTGTAAGTCCTACCCCTAAAGAAGGTCATCGTGCTCCCTCTGCCATATTCTCTTCAGGTCCAGGACTGCACAAGGAAACCTGCCACTGTGTGATTTTCACTTCAAGTCTCTCTCTTCTGATCCTATCTCAGATTCACCACAAAGAGTAAGGTGCCACATTCCCTGTGGTGCAACTATCAAAGGCTCTGATACAGCAAGTCACCTTAGATCCTTCCTGTTGTGTTGCTGAGAACTCCATGCACTTCCAGGATGCTTTTTCCAAGCCTGAACCCATGTGTTGAGCATAAGTTTGTCCCCAAAAGGTGCCATACTGGGTCACTTGTTTCCCAAGTGTTTCAGGGCACTGTCCAGCCCTAAAATCGTGTTAAATCAGTCAAATTAAGTGGCAGTTGCAGAGGCGTTCAGATCTGGTGACAGACACAAAGGACAAATGGGTCTTTTGGAAATCATCTCAGCTTAACATCTCCATCATTAGCTGTTGATCAAAACAGAGCTGGATATCTGACATTATTAAAAAACAAATGGATCCTGCAGGCTGTCTCAAAGACAGTGTGGTAAGAATAGCTCTGAAATAGTTGCAATGATAAAATCCAGATGGATAAATCATCAATTTTCTAGTCATGGAAACATTGGTGAAACTGTTTCTATTTTGGATACAGGGTAGGAAGCTCTGTTATCCTGGATCTGCGAGAGGGATAAGAAATTATTAACTGCTCAAAATGGGGGTTAGGAGAGCTTGTAGTCCTCACACCAGATGAACCAAATAGAACTCATCTCCTAAGGAAAGTTTTGATAACTGAATGATGCAGAAGCCCTGAGAATTTCAAGTCCCTGACTTGAGAAACTGAAGTAAAGAAATGGAAGAAGGATGACTACAACCCTAAAAGGAGGTACCTTGATGAGAAGTGAAGAGCTACAAGAGTGTTTCCTTGATGTATTTATTTCCTGCAGAATGAAGACAGGTGGTCTTTATGATTTGACCAGGAATGCCAGAAAGATTTAACATGTCAAGGTTCTCTCATGCAACATTGAAAGCAAAATCTCTGGAACAAGGATAAGGGAGGGGGCAGGAATTGCAAACTGGCACACAGAGCAAAGAGATCACTTCAAAAGACGAGCAAAATTGTGCACAGCTATATTTATTTTCAATTGAACATAATTTTGGATTCCCTCCATTCTACTGAGTTGAAAGAGGAAGAAAAAGAACACCCAATTCTCTAAAAGACCAGAGACCTGCTCATTTCTGACAATGTCCCAGGGGGTGAACACTATGTGGTGAAATGTTTGCAGCAGCAGTGCTGCCTATGCAACTGAAGGTGCATAGGGATTGCTCTAGTAAATTATTCATGGACAATAAATAATGTAGAATGTGTCTCAAAGATTAGGGAAGTGCACTCTGCAATGTACACAACATTTCTATTCCAGAAATAATTTTTGCTTTTGTTTGGATAGTTTTTTCTCACTAGCTCTGTGGGTAAGCATGACCCCGCACAAGCCCAGGGTTTTTTTCACACATTTTTCATTGGCAATTCTCACATCTAATACACAGACTAAAACAAAAGAAATTCTCCCTTGATCCTGTCTTTATTAGAATTTATTTCTTTATTAAGTTCATATATAACCAGGCAAATTTGTTAGCTTTATGCACACATACATTTTCTTGGGGGTAAATAAACCTCTGAACCATATTATCCTGATGTGTTTAGTGGTAGTAAGAGTGTTTCCAACTCTGGTTATAGAACAGGTTCTGTAGCAGTATGTACTGCATCAGCCTCCCGTGAAATAAACTCTCCATCCTCGGGAGCTCATAAACTAGGATGTGAGAAGTTGCAGCTGGATGATGAGGTAACAAGAGTGCAAGAATCATGTCCTAATTAAAGGACTTGGCTTGCTTTCCACTTGGCTTCTGCAGTAAAGGGAGTTACTTGGAAAGTTACTCGTCTTCCTACCTCATGTCTGAATAATGTTTATTAATCATCACTGATTTCTCAGTGCGCTTCTCCCCTGTGAGAAACAAGGGAGTATCTTTCTCTTTCCATTTCACTCTGTGGTTTGCAGCCCGGATGACTCAGACTAAGCTGAGCTATTTCTTCTCCTTTCATTTCAGGTGATGGGTTTACCACACTGGTCTGGGCTGCAGAACAGCCTGACCTTCCCCATTAACTATTTAGAAGGAACTAAAAGAAAGAACTTTAGACTAAACTAATTTGTACTTTTGCCTGAGATTCCCTTCCTCCACTCCTATGATCTCTTGGACAAAGGCAGTTAAAAAATGCAGTAAAGCAGTTCATACACTCTTTCAGAGGGACCAGCAAACTTTCTTTGAAGACATAACTGTCCTTTTAAGATTTATTTTCAGGAGAAAGTCTCTGGGGTAAATCCAATCCAATTTTGCACTTATTTTAGGCTCTTCTTCAGGGAAGATTTAGACCAGATTTTAGGAAAAATTTCTTCACCAAAAGAGTTTGAACAGGTTGGAAAAGTGGTCAAATCACCATCCTGAGGCATTTAAAATACATGCAGTCGTGGCCCTTGGGGACATGGTTTAGTGGTGGACTTGGCAGTAATGGATTAATGGTTCAAAACAATGATCCTAAAGTTCTTTTCTTAATTAAATGATTCTATGATACATATTTTTCAAAGTTCCTTTTCTTACTATATAATACATCTTGGTAAAGAAGTGGGAGAGGAAAACCTATAAATTTTTTCATTTTTTTTACTTAACTTTTTGAGTGTCTTCTCTTGTACAAGACATATCTTGTAAGTCTTGACACAAATACTTGAACAGGGTTTGACTACTCTCTGGAATTAAAATGGTAGCCATTAGCAGAACAGATTTATTGTTATGAGTTCTAAATTATGTTTAATCCAAAAAGTCATAGAAGTTGGTGATTCATCTAGTGAAGAGATAGCCACAATAATATAGGTGTCAATTGAATTGAATAAATACAGTACATACACCCAGTTTGAGAGTTAATAATTTGAAAGACCCCGTCTATGCTTCAGGTAGTTAGAACTTACAGATACTCCAAGAAATCTTCAACATAAATACACCAAAAAGAAAAATTTCTTTAACAAAAAGGTTACTCGACTTGAGTCTATGATTAATTATTTGTTAATAATGAGTCATCAGACTGCAGCTGTACACATCTTGGGTACTTACAAGGTTTCAGATTTGTCTACTTTGAATGTTTTTAAAATCTCATTTCTTGCTGAAGGGCACACATTCAATTTAAGAGACTATCATATTCTCACACTATTGTTACAAACTGCTTTGCAAACTGCTCTCAAATTGACCTATTTTGCTCTTCAAACCAATTTCTCTGGAAATGACAGAAGTAATTGGCATGACTGGCAAGTACCAAATTCAGAGGAAGATGAGAACATAGGAAACTGAAAAGAAATATGCACCTTGCATTAGAATGATGAAGTACTCCAAGTACTTTGGTGAAATTACACTGGGAAATAATATTCTCTGGGACAGCTAGAAGTAAAAAAAAATAACAGAACATTATACCTAAAAACTATCAACTGAAAATCAGATGGTGACCAGCAAAGATCTGTTATTCCATAGTTCTCTTATTCCAAGGTTAAGAATAACTACTCCTCTCCAAATCCATGTAAAAGTGTATAGCTCCTCCTTGGTTAGTTTTCTCTAGTAACAGATGACATTCACAGCCTTCAGGAACAGCTCCATCTAGGGCTGTGTTTCAGCAATCTACCCTGAAGATGGCCAAAACAACAATTATAAGGGTCCAGTTTGGTCAAGCACAGATATCACTATCAGCAATTTAATTCCCACCTTATGTCTAAGTATTTGCCAAGAACAGAGAGTTCAGCAAAACTTCTAAACTGCAAAAGACAGTGAGCAAATTTATTTAGTGAAAATGGGCTCAGAAAATTTTCTTACTTCGCTGCACCCTACTCTTAGCCAAGTCTACTTGGCTGACACTTCAGTGTTAACCTTCATCTCAATTGGCCCCACATTCATTCCTACTCTGCTGACCAGATGAAAAGAAATCCAAGAAGTAAATGCTGCCTCAGTAACTCATAAAACTGTGGTTTCACTGAACTGTAATAGTGCAAAGACCGGAGGTGAGGGTGCTCCACACAGAGGCACTAAGACTAGACAGTGCTTGGCCTCATTCTAGCTTCCCACTCTCTGCACAGAAGAAAGCCCTTGGCATGGCAGAGATGAAACCTCCTTCCTCATTCTCCCCATTAGATTTTTCTCTCATCTTGTGCTCACTGTTGTGGCTTTAAATTCTTACAGTACCTTCAGGCTCTAGCATCACACCTATCTATTAAAAAGAGCAGTCATCTTAAAATCATCTTCTGTAGCTGTAAAGACTGTGATTAAGTAACTTTTCATTTAATATACCTTTCCCATCTTTCGGGTGACTTGGCAGTGCTGTAAGGAACTGCTGCTGTAAGCCCCTGATCAAACAATCTAAAAATACTCTTATGCCTCAGGATTGTCCATTTTGTTCTTTCTGCTTGTTCCACAAAGAGCTGTCAGAACACCACCACCATACAAACTCACCTGGAAGATTTAACAAGCAGCAACCAGCAAAAAAATGTGAAACTGGAAGCCTTTCCTGACAAGAGTGAGCAGCTATCCAACAGCTGAAATCACTGGGGTGGTTTGTGAGAGTCTGTCACCTCTCAGCAATGCCAGTAAAGATCTCACCACTTCATCAGATTCCACAGAGGCCTTACAGAAGACTCACAACCCCTGATGCGTGAGGTCTGGGATGCTGTTCAAGAGCTGACATATGTGCTGCAGAGAGTCTGGCTGGTTGCAAACAGATAAACTGTCTTATCTGGTGTGACAAAATTTGTGTTCCCAGCAATTGCCAGATGTTGTCAGTTCTCCCTTCAGAAGATGAAGAGGTTAGGAAGACATGCAAATTGTGGATGATAAGAGGATGTGACTCTGACCCCTGGGCATGACAGTTGATATTAGGCTGTTCCCATGGCTCTGCTATCCCCAGTGCATGGCTCTGCACATCCTCTTGGTTTTCATACTCACACAGCAAATTCAACCTGGCACGCAATTTACAGAAAAGTAACATACCAGTACAAGAATGAGCTTGCACCTGAGGAATGTCAGGACCTTAAATGTCAAGATTTTAAACCAAACCTTTTTTTTTTTTCCAAATGCTATTGAGTTTTGCAGCAATTAGGAGCATGGAACAATCCGTTTAACATCAGGAGGAGTAGAATCATGGTAGGACATGGCCTTCCATCGTAGGTTTCATCACATGCTCATCCAGGTTAAAGACACTGAAACAAACCATTCCCTTTATGGGAGAGACAGAACATCCAAAAGCTTGGATTAAGTCTTGACCGATGGACTTTTCTTTGACCTCACACTATCTGTGTGTGTACAGCTAACTGTGTGAATTTATTTATGTCCTGGTGTGGGATCCAGCATGGTATACAGTAGCAGGAAAATAAGACATGAGTTTCCCAGAGCACTTCCTGTTGCAGAGAAAATTGTTGATTTGCAAGTTGAATCATTAGCTATGTGAATGCTAGTACTCCTCAAGGTAGGCAATATTCCTCAAGGAAGTTTGTTTTGCAAGGGATTTTTTCCTTCTAAAATGAGATGGATAAAAAATGGCTTAATTTCTGATGATTATAATTGTGTTGGTCCTCTACTTCATACTACCTAGGGTAAAATATATGAAATAAGAGTCACCTGAGTTACACTGAAAGTATTTCTTGTTGTGTTTGGAATAAAGAAGTGGCACCATCACACTATGGTAAGGATGCTAGACTGTCCTTGAGGATCCTCAGTAGGGTGAAGGGAAGCACCTCCTCTGCCTTCCTCTGATGAAGCTTTACCTGTTTTTATGAAGTAACCTCTGTCATGCGTCTGACCAAAAAGTTTAGCCTGTGCTACTAACATCAGTTAATATCTCTTTAATTGAAGGTTTAATAATTTTTGGTTTATTGGAGATTAAGATTCTAAATTCATACTGAAATGTTTTTTTGTACTCTTTACATATTGGCCATAGCCAGGGGTATTTGTATGAAATATGTATTTATATACAAAGATGGAAATTCATTCTAAAATATGAGGTCTCTTTCTCCTGGAAGATCTGACAGAATATTGGAAATCCTGGATATCATTTTACACCCTGCAGCAAACTGTGATCAAAGGAGTGCTCTTCCTGAACATTTCCTTGCACCTTTCCATCCTATTTACTATGTTCTTGTGATTCCTTGAGAAAAAAATGACAAATAAAAGTTTATCGTTTCACTTCTAAAATGGAATGCATCAACATGGTGCACTCGCTGTCCAGTGCTTAGGATTGCCTGAATGCTGGGTGACCTTACTTGCTCTTTGTGAGCCAGTAAACCCACTTAGGCAGCTGTGTTTTATGCAATTCCCTTTAGTATATAGCATTCTTTTTTCTAACTGTTTTAATCTCTGTTTTACAAAGGAAATCAGTGCATGCAATGTATGAAAAAACATCTCTACATGCCACTCCCTTAACAGAAAAGGACAAACTGGAATTTCAAGAGAGCTTGAGTACATTTGCATTTTAAAACAAACTTTGGATTTAGCTTCTTGAGCTTCCTTTTTTCTTTTGCATGCCAGGTGTCTGAAGCATTCTGGCCTCCCAGCATTCAGTTGCAATCTCAAACAATCCCAAATGATTCAGCAACGGCCTATGAGTTTTAAACATACCGCTTCTGGTTATCCAGAGGTAGGTTTGTTCTCATACATCTGCAAATCAAAACTCTTATCTCAGAAACTCTTAACTTAGTCCTCAAATGTTTGCAGCAAACAAAGTTTCTCTGCAAAACTGAGGAGAAGCGGGAAATTCCCTTCAGTTCCTCCCCTCAGCAAGGGTGGTGTCAGGAGCATAGCCCTGATCTAAAGCAGAGCCTCTCATGGAGACAAAACTTGCTGTACTCCATTTTTGAAGCACACAGAGGGTGAGGAGGACAGTACCTAACCAGCTCCCAAGGAGGTATGGTGGGAAGCTGGGCTCTGCCCTTCATTTGTAGATCCTGTTCTAACATGGGAGGCAACCCACGCCTTACAGCATGAGTGATTCAGGTACATCAGTTTGTTGAACATGCTCATACCTCAGGATGTGAGTGAGACTTGCTGGAATTACACAACACTGCTATGAAACCAAAAATAACCCACCTGATGCTCAAGGTGTCCAGGGTACTAAACTGCTGTCTCTGAACCAATAGACTAGCCCTTAACCAAGTCCATCCAATTCCTGCCTACACCAGTTACTTTTGTTCTATGAAACTGAGATACATTTTGCAAGTGAGATGAACACAAACATGCCTCCTGCAGCAAAATCTTTTATCTCCAGTACAAAATCAACAGGGAATCTATTTCCTGCCAGGGAAACAGAAAGTATGGCTCAAATATGGACAAATTCACCTTAGTTCCCTGAAATCTGAAACAAAAACAGGAAAGAAACCAGTCACAGGGATAAAAGCTGGAGTTCAACTATCTTTAGTCTGCACTTTTTGTGTCACGCTAGAGGTCAGAGAAGCTGTGTATACTTATCCCTGAAATGACAAATGAAGATTAAATGAGACTATTCATGTGGAATTTCACTTGTATCCTGAGCACATGCTGCTTTGAAATGTGCACAGGATTAGCATTCCTAGCCCGAGGAAAACAAAGCCCCCATCTAAAACTTTTGTGGTCTGGAGAACACGCAGAGGCTGCTGCAACCTAGCTCTGGGCAGATTTTCCATGGCAGTGTCAAAGAGCAAAAAAGCCAAGACAAAGATTCTCATTTTCAGAAGTGTGCTTCCATCCTGGCTGTGGTCTTGCCCCTGTGCTGACTGCTCTGCCAGCCCTGGAGTATGGCACACACCCACACTCTGGTTTTTGGCATGGGAAGGAGTGAGCTACAGTGTCCCATCACCTTCTGAGACTCCTGAACTTCATGGAGCTTTCAGAGCATATTGAATTATGCCAATGTTCACAGGCAAGAAATGACTGTTTAAATGAAAAGTATTGCTGATATGTTTTATCTATATTGTCAGCTACTGATTCTAGACAGTGTTTTTTCATTTATGCAGAGGGACTGGGCATACATATGTGATGAATAAAGAAAACACTTGCTCCCTTTGCAGTCCAGGATCATCACTATCCATTCTGTGAGCCAGTCCTAAAAAGACTGACTTTTACCAACTGGTACCCAGTCTCACCTTTTCTCCAGTAGTTTAGGAAGTCTCTCTCACCAACACCCAAAGTGGTTTCTAAATCCACTTAATATTTCATCCTTTTTAGTTTTCCTCCTCTCCTCTCCTCTCCTCTCCTCTCCTCTCCTCTCCTCTCCTCTCCTCTCCTCTCCTCTCCTCTCCTCTCCTCTCCTCTCCGAACCTCTCCGAACCTCTCCGAACCTCTCCGAACCTCTCCGAACCTCTCCGAACCTCTCCGAACCTCTCCGAACCTCTCCTCTCCGAACCTCTCCTCTCCTCTCCGAACCTCTCCTCTCCGAACCTCTCCTCTCCTCTCCGAACCTCTCCTCTCCTCTCCGAACCTCTCCTCTCCTCTCCGAACCTCTCTGAACCTCTCTGAACCTCTCCGAACCTCTCCGAACCTCTCCTCTCCGAACCTCTCCTCTCTGAACCTCTCCTCTCCGAACCTCTCTCTCCTTCCAGCTCCAACCCATCCCTCCCTCCTGGCAGTGGACAGGGACTGGAAGTGACCTTCCTGCCACCATCAGCCTCTTTAAACAGTTGCCTTTTCATTAATCTAGGCTATGTGTATATGTGTGAGTCTTTGTGTAAAAGCCTAGACAGCTGCAACTTGGCAACCTTGCTGGAAGGTCTCCATGGAGTAAGGTTTGTTAGCTGTTGGGCCTTAGTATCCAACAGGAAACAGAAATTTGACCTCAGTAACTAGACAAATGTAGTGTTAATTTCTGAAAGTAAACATTATCCTGCTTTTGTCTCCTATTTCCCTGTGTCACACACATAAGCATGTAATACTCATTATCTTTAAAAATCTTATTTGGCCAAAAGATTGGTTTGGGCCTAGCAGAAGGTCCAACTAGGTCACATTTTTATAGATGATGCCTCTTATTACCCTGTCCTGTCTGTACCCTAGGCTGTCCCTCTGCTGCTGTCCTGAGCTCAATACCAGTTTTCTAGGATAACTCTCGTTGTACCTTTCCAGACAAAAGATTTTGATCCCTGACATAAATCCAGACCAATTCTGCATTTAATACACTTGAAAGAATATATTATGAAATGGCCATTTTTCCTGTACACATACTTATTTATCATAAATAAGACACCATAGATATCATAAATGGCATTCTAATTTGAGCTATTTCTAGGAAAAGAGCAGACATTCAAAACAGAAATTATTTAGACAGATTTAGGGAGCTGTGTTTTTAATTTTGTTAAGGAGAAGCAGACCAGCAAATGTGTCACATTTTCCAGCAGTTCTCATGAAACCTCAGTGTACTCTCTGAAACACTGTATCCCTGATCCTTTTTATCCAGGAGCTTCAGCAATTTGGAGAGCCCACAGCATGTGCCAGCAGCCAAAAAGAAAACAAGGATGAGGGAACGTGGCTTCTTTGCATGCGAGACTTGGCTGTGCCTTACCAAACACAAGCCCAATTCATCATCTCCCAGACGCTATTTCAGACCAACAATTTTGCTGTCTCTTGAATGCATCTGTCTGTTTATCTCTTCTCAAGTACCATCTGCCCGTCCCGCTCTCTCGCACCGCACATGTTCACAGCCAGTACACCTCCAAGGTGACAAATGAGCAGTCGAGCTAATTTCATCGGGATAAACAGGAAAGCAAGAGCCAGATGGAAAGCCATGGAGAGAGCCAATGTCATTTGGGGGGAGGAGAGAGTGTTTGGGGGAAGAATCACCATAACAACGGTGAGTGCAAAGAAGAGGTTTCTATTCTGTCTATTCCACTAATTACTATGAATATTTTATTCTTGCCCCGTGGTTTATACATGTCCAGATCAATGATTTACTGGCAGATGGCTTATTTTGTTCTGGACTGCTTTTTTTCCCAGTAAATTTGACTGTTTTGATTTTCATGAGGTTTGGGGTTTAGATTTTTTTTGTTCTCTTTTAGGAGTTTGGACGTTTTTTATCAGATGCTCACAGGGAAGTAGCACTTGAAGGAGTTTAATGACTTTGTGAATTCCGAATCCTTTTATTACAGATTTTAATTACTGTAAAGACACAAGTTGCTTGTTGATTATGTTCATTCAAACCCTGCTTTCAGTTTACAGATACCCTTTTGAGACTGTAACTTTTCTCTATATCGCACTTCCAAGCCCTGGCACAGCATTAAGATCCTGAATAATCCTGACTACATTGGCAAGGGTCCAGCTAACTTCAAAGCACCAAGATCTCTCTGCCTGTCAAAACACAACGATTGTAGCCATTTAACTAAACTGATTTAAAAACACCCTTTAAATAAAAAAAACCCCAAAACTTCAAGTGTGTGTGTGTGTGTATGTGTGTGCAGCTTTAAAACTCTTTTATGTTGCTTTAGCCTTCTTCATCAAGAGACATAGACAAAAGTGACTATCCAAAGAAGAAAACTTAAAATTGAGCTAAATATGTTTATATGGGCCTTAAGAGGATATGGATTTGTAAAATATTATTTTAGTTCAGTTTTCAATTCAAATTGTGCTTGAGGCATATTTATGCAGCACAAAGCAGCACAGGGCAAGTACACATTAGCATTGTGGAGCTAGCTTAGAGCTGGAAGCAAAACTCTTTGGCCAAGCTAATAAACTTGTTCAAAAAAGGCACAGCACAGGGTCTTGTGGAGATATTTGTGCTAGCTGGGCATTCCCACATAGTAAAAGTCAGTGACCTTACTGCAAAGGACAATCTGGTTTATCATTTCTAGTGACACACAAATACAGAGCTACGCCAGCAGGCTGAGAAACCTCTCAAGTTCGCTGTCACTGCATTCAATAATGGCTCAATGAATTCAAAAATACAGGCTCAGCAAGCACCTTATTTTGTTAAAATGAACAGACAAGGCACTTTTAAAAGTCTCTGTTTTTTGTACAGTATCAGTATCATTCAGTGTGAATTGGCTCCTATAGCTCAACATGTAATATTAAAAACACAAAATGTGAAATCACCATGATCTAAAATACCCCTCTACCTGACCTTCCTAAAGTTCAGTTTCAGTCCTGTGTACCTTGAGTGATTTCTTCAAATACTAATCTATCTGCTAGAAACTCCTATTTCACGCTTTTCAGTGAAATGCCTCTCGGAAAAAAAAAAATTCCTCTCTCCCCCAGTGAAATATAAACTTTCACTTTGAAGATACTTTTCCAAGCAATCTGCTTTAGACCTTTGCTATAAGAAGAGAGTCATTCTGTATGTAACAGAATCTTGTACTATAACCATTGTCTTTTAAAATCACTTTTAGACTCTGTGAAGTAGGAGTTCTATCCTCATGAGCAGGAGCTATTCTGCTGAATGGTGCAGAATCACACCGTGGGCTCTTTGTCTCCCCTCTCTTCTCACTAAACACATGGTTCTCCATCAGCTTACTCAACCAGTTTGCTTTTGTTATGTTAAACACTCATGGAAAGATTAAGGCACGGATCCGTCCTATATTCCTGTGTGTTCCAACTGCATTCAATGCTATTTGCATGAGAAGCACTATTTGATTAAATTTTGGGCATGGTATTATGTGGCAAGTTTGCACAATAAAGCGGGGGCCTAGGCTTAATAAACAGAAGGGTCTTTCCTCTTCTATAGCCTAAGATCCTAAGGGAAAGACCACTCATGTGGAAAAAGGTCCTTAGTAAAAAGCCTGTTAATGATTAAATTTGATTTTTAAAATCTTATCTAAGGTTTTTCTCTAAGTAATGTTGTACTCCTTGGGAGACAATGCCATGCTAAATCGCACTGTGTATTCTTCTACTTGTAAATAAACAAATCATATTATATGCCTGGAGAACACACCCAAAACTGCAAAAATAAGATGTTTTAGGATGGAGAATGTTACATATCTCTATGTGTATGTAAAAGAAATGTTTACAGTTTGCAAATGGAAAAAAAAAAGGAATAAAACTTGCCATAAATATAGCTCTCCCATGAGTGTCTGCTGGTGGACTGGTATTGTAAGAAAGAAGTTTAGGTTTCACTTTTGTAAGATGTCTAAATAATCTCCATAGCAAGGCAGTTTCAAGAGAACAAGTACACCTGCCTACACACAAGTGATTGCAAAATTTTTGCCTCTTCAGCAGCCATGAGATGTCCAAGATCAAAGACCTTGAAGTACCTCAGAACTTTTCCTCAAAAAACATCAGGAACTCTGGGAGACAACTTCATCCAGGGCCTCCCTGACAAGCCTCCTGTGGTCTGCAAGGACAACAGTACAAGAGGAAAATATTTGGTCACCTCAAATGCAGGAGGCTCACTCTATTTTCAGTAGCACCCCCTCCTTTCCCCTGCCCACAGCACAAATGTCGAGGTGCTTCTGAGGATCAGGCCTGGCCTGGGCAACCTTCAGTATCTTTACAACCCTTTGACCTTTTCTTCTGCCTCTCTTAAGCTCTGTTATTTCTGTTTCAAACACTCTCATCCATCTGAGGATGGATAGATGGATGGACCTGCAACTGGTGACCTTCTGTTCATTGCCAAGGTGGAAAAAGCCAAAGGACTCAGTCAGCAATGGACATTTGCCCACCAGCACGGCTTGCATTTATTTTCACACAACCTGAATGAAAGGACCACAATCCACATTCTCCCTCTGAATACACCAGGCCTTTGGATGAGTAAGCAGCACCCTGAAATCAGTGAAGCAACTGCATAATGTGCAGGTGCTCTGGAAAGAATTACCACTTCCCTGGGCTGTCAGGATTGTATAACATTAAAAAAGACAAATCCACAAACAAGCCTTATGTAACTTTGCTAATCTTTCCTTACACTGACTGCACTTTGTTGAGGATCTCACTCCACTGTACCTGAAATAAAACATGGTATGTCTTTTGGCAAGATCAAATCTGGAAATTTGTACCAGGACAAGAGCCTATGAAAACTCTTAAGAAAATCAATTTCCAGTATAAAAATTCAAATGCAATAACTTCTGTTTAATCTTTGAAGAATGATTTTTTGACTAAGATTTACATGAACACATAATACTTTGAAACAGTGCAGCTCCCAAACCAAAGTACAATCTTAATAATCAGTAATCAGCTTTGTTGTTGATTTTAGTGATGGGCAGAAGAAAATCTGCTGCTACATTTACCAGCTCCTGAAAATGGATTACACACATGACAAACGGAGGACAAACCCTCCCAAAAAAATCTGCGGTAAAGCTCTGACACAAAAAATCACACCTGCTCCTGCAGTTGTACCATCTTAAACCACGTTTATTAGAGCTCTTTGCACAAACTCTACCATCCTCCAGCCTCCCAAGCTGTGTATCAGGGGAAGAAGTTCTGGGTTAGGACTGCCAAGTGAAAGAAGGTTACTTTTCTGTGGTTTCAGTGTCAGGACTCAAGGCTTTAAATTCACTACTGATTTTAAATTGCTTGAGACTTTTCAGCTTTGATGCCTGCATCTAGAAATGCTTCTCAGAAATACTGTCCTTCCTCACAGCAGCTTTGCAGGGCTTAGCAACCTGACACATGCAGAGCATTTTAAGATGCACATCATACACAGCTTTATTATTAATAGCGCTGAATGTTCTCTTTCCCTATGCAAAGGTACCAGGTCTCCTAAATAAAATCATTTTAGGCACTTTATGGAAATAAAATATTAAGAATAGGACATTAGAGAACAATTTTGGACTGTCTTTTATCTCTGCATGTACACAATGGTCAAGTGCAGCCTTGTTTAATTCTGCACTAGCCTAATTGCTGGGTACCTTCCACATCCATCTGTGTGCCTTGTGGGGAGTACGTGCACTGAGGCCTTAATGAGCCTGACACCTGCTCAGATGAACAAATGGACTGGAATCACCAGTGCTAATATCATCCATACATTTAAGATGCTCTTAATCTAAAAGGAGTGCCAGTGTACCGAAGTAAATGAAATGGTAAGATTACTCCTGGCAGGATTCATCTCAGGAATAGTGACATGCCCCTTGGACCATCCTCTGGCAATGCAGCTGGAGTGACTGCACCCACACACTCAGAGTGAGAGCCCTTGGAGCAGGATAGTCCTGTGGGGAATGTTCCTGCCAAAGATACTTAGGAATGGGGGAGTGGGGAATGCTAGTTAGCCTGGATCACCACAGTGATACGGAGTATTTTAAATCTATAATAGCATAAAAGACCAAATCTCACTGACAAGAAATGTTCTCTGGCATTGTTCCGTTTACTGTGACTTAATTGCTAGTGAGCCCAGAACAGAAGTGCTACAGTGCACAGAGTTCAGTGCCCATTACACAAAAACACCACTTTGTGTTTTCCATACAGAAATAGAATAGAATCCTTATGCAATTTTCTGCTCCCAGAAAGATTTGACTATTAAGTAGCTTGTACGCTGAGTAACTATAGATACTACTGAGTCAAACATCCTAAAGAGCCTCCCACGGCCAGAAGAGTTGTTATGGTTGTGTTTATGGGGACATTTCAGAAAAAATAATGCACGGGAATAATCAACAGAAGCACAGATACAAAAGAATAATAAAAATTTACTTCATGTTCAGTATGTAAATGAGTTTCCTCAATCTTGTTTTCATGTATGTTACTCTAGTACTTATCTGGCATTTCTCTCAGGGCTTTTTTCCAAGGCTTGAAAGAGCACAGCTTCTAGTACAAGCTTTTTTCAAAGCAGATTTTGTGGCACTCAGTTAATACTCTGTCCTTACCAGCATGGGACTCCTGATTGCCCTCATTACCCGAAGCTACCAAGACTGTGGAATTCTACCTCCAGAAGAGCCCTACCTTCTGTCTATGTTTGCACAGGTAGAAAGGCCCCAGCTGGGAGTTCTAGTTCAGTTCTTGATTATTTCATGATCCTTTTTCCAATTATTCCTCCTTTGAGAGCCTTGTGCCTGGATTCTGCCATTTCATCCCACCCTTGTCCTCTTCCATCAAATAGTCTCAAAGTCTCTCTTCCTCATAATTCCTACTCACTCCACTTCTGCTCTGCTTTCTGAGAGACAATCCTTTATATCCACTGAATCGTCCTCAAGGCTTGCTTCACCTCATCACTTACATCAGCCTTACCACTGATTGCTAATGGGAAAAATGAACATGAATTTCCCACTAATATTTGGTCATTTTCTTCCACAGCTACTGTGCAGACCCACTCCAGGTACTTCCACCAGAAAAGACCCTAATTATTACCAGGATAAAGACTGAAAGGGGCTGCTCCAGGCCTGGAAGGCTTTTTATATGAAAATGAGAGGATGCTATCAAATTCTTGCTGGTACATGCTCAAGTACAGGATGCATATAGAATCATACAGCCACAGAATCAGAGAATCATTTAGGCTGGAAAAGACCTCTAACATCATCAAGTCCAACCATAAACATGGCACTGCTGTGGTCACCACTGAACCATGGTCTTAAGTGCCAGATCTACTTGTCTTAATTTTCTAGCATTTTTAAAATTCATTTATATATATATAAAAATACATAAAATATATTATTTATTTTTAAAAATTAGCATTTGCATAAAGGCAGGGTGATCTAACAGCAAGGTCTCTGTATTTACAGATTTATGAGGCAGTCTTCATATGAGCACATATGTATAGTTTTAGAATTTAATGTGCAATAACACTTCTTTTGAATTGCCCCTGAAAGCTTAGGATCAGTTAGAATGATAATGCTCTGGGAAAAAAAGGAGTCAGAGCATGTTAAAGCATAGGATAAAAAAACATATGAAAAGATGGTGTGAACACTACAGTATAAAGTCTGTGCTTCATGTAGGACGGCAGAGAAATTTAACCTCTATCAGTTTAATCTTCTCTCATTCCCTTGGTTGTAGCCTCCAGCCCAGGTGGAGACACCCCTGTTCCAGCACCATGAGCTAAACTGAAGACGTGGCAGCTGGTTGCTGTTGCTCACTGTGAGTATGCTAATGGCTCAGCTGGATCAATTCCTTCATCTCACAGAATCCTGAAAGGTACTTGTTAGTGCCTTGTTCCATTAGGACAGCACTATTAAAATGCACAAGCAATTCCTCCAGGGCTATGTATATATTATATGGCTGGCCAGGACACCAAGCTGGGATTTATTAGTATGTCGTGTACAATAAGTAGCAATCAATACTTCAGTCTTGGCACAGTTTAACTCTGCAGAACAGTCTGAAAATACAGTTCATGCCAAATAGCAGCATAGGATTTAGTGCAGTACAGATGTATCTGAAATATTTTAATAAAAAGAAGAGTTATGGAAAACATTTGGCAGTTCCTGCAGCATGCAGCAAATACTACATCATATACCATCTATAACAGTATAGCTGAGCATGTAGAATGTACTAAAAAGATGTTGCATCCATTTCTTATAAGAAGTTTCATCTTTCTGTAAAAAACATAAATGTTTTAAGATTTGTGGGTTTTTAAGGTTTCCAATTAGGCTGGATTTGTTTGGTTTGGTAATAAAATCCCATTTATCTCCTTGGTAATAAAATCCCATTTGTGCTCAGCTCAGTTTATGTAATATTCTTGAGATCAGACAAAACTTCCTAAGCTCTTTGCAAGAGGTTCCATTCAATAGTCTTCAATTTAAAATGTTCTTGCTAGAATATCCATGAAAAATTTGTATTCTGGACTCCAAATCCCCAATGTTTCTGCTGCTTTCTATTATGGCAGCAGAAAAAGGCTTTTTATTCCAATTAACTGGCTTCCAGATGAGGCAGCATTTCAAGGGCTGCCACTACCATGATGAAATCACCTCATGATCTCAGTCATTAAGCTAATGCAACACACAAAACATACATGTTAGAGCTAAAACCAAACATCCCTTAGTGAGCACTCAGAAGGGCTCATGTATGAAAGACTAACCCTTTAAGCTTCACAGGTCCCTTAGTGGCACAAGCAGCTGTAAAGAGATCCACATCTGAGGGAGACAAGTGCTTCCCCTGGGCCATTAGGGGTGGAAGAAGACTCTGCTGACCATCACTGTGTTCATTCAGACTTGAAATCCTGTTGGTTTCCTCACTCTTTCCAAGAACGTGAGCAACAGTGGAGTAAGTAACATTGTAAAATCCCAAGTAAATATGCAGATGGAAACTTGTGCAGAGGAAGTATCTTATTTACCAGATTCTGTTACACCCAGTCAGACTTCTCTAAATAAAGCTAATCCTTTTCACACCAGACCATTGCTAAATGCAAACAACAAGGATCCCTGGAAAAAAATAGAATTCCATGTGTCCCCTTCTCCTTTGACTTACTACATCCCTAAATGTGTTGCTCTCATACATGAACAGGAAGACTACAGGATGTGTAATCCTTTCCATATCTGTTGTGGGAGTGGCATTGGCAATATATTGACATCTGAAGGAACAGACACCAGTGACATTCACCCAGGAAAGGCACTGAAAAGCATCACCTCACTGCCAAAATGATGTATTCTACAGTGTTTTCTGAAGGCACTACAAGGCACGCAGGTAGGCTTGCGTTTCCGTGGTAAGATATGAAGGTGATTATGGCAGGGGGATAGTTCATCAGATTTTCATTGTCTTCTCACTCATGGCAAAATTGTGTCAGAAATACTATTGGGCAACATCTGCCCAGTAGGAAGTAGAGAGATGCAGTTGTTGCAGCCATTGTGGACAGATACAATGATATTTTAGGTAAAATTGTTGGTCTGGCATGGGTCTTTTTCTTGATCTGGTGTTCTTTGCTTTGTTCTCTGTCAAACCATTTGCGGTGTCCATGAAGGGCTGAATCCCCACGCATGTGAAGACTACCAGAAACTGAAAGCCTGTTGGAATGATACTTCATGGTTAAGAGCCTAAACCTGACTTCCTTTCTGGCTTACAGATGTAGTATAAAAATGGCTGGAACAACAATTTCCCACTAGTAATTTCATTCAGTTTTGATTAAAGGATGGCTTTTCTTTCTACCACCGCAAAAGAGTTGCATGGCACAGACATTCCGATTCAGTGCTTCTAAACTAGTGTCATATTTGAAACATAGTCTCCTAGGCAAGTGAATTCCTTATGGAAAGCTAGAAAAATTCTTATCTTTGACCACCTGTCAATACTTTTATTTTTATAGTACATTATATATTTTATAATATATATATTAGATTTTTATAAATATTTTATAATTTAATAAAACTGTTAAATTTCAGTGTGCAGTGTTCACTCTGCTTTTCAGAATGTTCTGTCTCAAAATATCTTCTCTTGAGAGCCGTGTAACAAATATAGTGGGGAATTTTTAAGGTGCTTGTTTGGCATTTTGGGGGGGTTCGACCTTTAGATGAGTTATTATCAATACTGATATTCCCTAAATCTTTTTCATGGTAGTGATGTCTCATCTAATAGTGAAAGAAACTTTTGACCCTCTGACTGAAATAAGGGAAAAGTGTCATTGCTTCAACATGTTTCATTTCTCCATGTTATCTTACGGCAAATCATTACTACAGACAGTTTTTAAAAAATTGTCTGTGATGACATAGAACCTAAGATGTCCTATGGAACCCCAGTAGTGTTAGGGCTGTTAGTGTTAGTGTTAGTAGTGAGATGCTGTTTCTCATTATAAAAGAGAGAAGCATTACAATATCCACAAATGGAGCGCTACATGTAATTGGTGGAAAAGACTTATACTAAGCAATAATGCTTTTATATATATACATGCACATGCACGCATATGTGCATACATAGATCTGTTGGGTTAAGTCCAGAAAAAGGACATGAAAAGGCTGAGAGGGACGGAGCACCTCTCCCATGGACACTTCCTCAGAGAGCTGGGGTTGTTCATGCTGGAGGAGAGAAGGCTCAGGGGACACCTTACAGCAGCGTTCCAGGACCTGAATGGGGCCTACAACAGACCAGGAGAGGGACTTTTTACAAGGGCAGGAAGTGATAGGACAAGGGACAATAGCTTTAAACCAAATAAGAGCAGGTTTAGATTGGATATTAAGAAGAAATTCTTTACTGTGAAGTTGGTGAGACACTGGCACATGTAGCCCTGAGAGATCATGGATACTTCATGCCTGGAAGTGCTCAATAGAAAGCCAGGTTGGCTAGAGCTTTGACCAAACTGCACAATGGTAGGAGGGTTGGAATTAAATTATCTTTAGGGTCTCTCCCAACATAAAACATTCTGTGATTCTACGATTCCATTAAGTTTAAGACTGAAAGTTGCTATATTGGTTTCATTTTACCCTGAACATTAATGTTCTCCACCTAGTTGTCTGGAGATGTGTTCATTTTGGAGACACTATTAACACACCCGTATTTTGTCAGAAGTCTCAGGGAGAAAAGTTATTAGGCTGGAGTGTGGAAAAAATGTAGATGATAGAGGGATCCTTTTCAAGTACCTCACTGCAAATAGACTACGCTTTTGAAGCAGCTCACAGTGACTTGAGGAGCCAGCTACTATTCTTCACTAACTAGTTACCAAGCAATGATACACTTCAGTAGCACAAATGTTCACTTTCAGTGCCTACTCAGTACCATTTTTAGCTCCATTTACCGAGGAAATGAAGCCTATTCTGTATCATTGGGAGGTCTGAATATACTCAGCTGACCTAAATCAAATCTGACACTTAGAGGCTTTAATACATAATGGGAGACAATTCAATTGCTCAGACAAACATCTAGAGCTATTTTAGATGTCCACATAATCCTCCATCTGCTGCTCCAGAGAGGTGCAAGTCTTCAGTAGATTTTGTATGTTAGCTCCGGTCCCATGTGGAACTCTCTAGAGCAGGATGTCAGCTTC
The DNA here is from genome assembly GCF_021018805.1 of Prinia subflava. Taxonomy (NCBI): domain Eukaryota; kingdom Metazoa; phylum Chordata; class Aves; order Passeriformes; family Cisticolidae; genus Prinia; species Prinia subflava. The sequence continues at coordinate 51,716,528 of NC_086247.1, forward strand.
AGGCAGTGACATAAATGTCTAGGCAACAAAATCTTGTCCTAAACCCCAACAAGTTTTTTGAATTGTCTGCTGAGTTCATGGCCACAGAGTAAAACTGAACTTTCACCTGTCATATTTTAAGTGCCAGTTCAGAGCTGGCCACAGCCAGGTACTGCCTTTTCCACACTGGTAGGTGTGGGTGGGGAAGGGCCTGGAGATACTGTGAAGAGGCTTAAGGTTAAGTGGAGAGGAAACCTCAGGAATGACAGAACGCTCATAAAAGGCTGCAATTATTGCAGTGAGGTCAAGGCTGGAAATTAAACATGGACTTAAAGAAAACCAGACTTCTTTACGTCCATCATTTCCCATGTTTACTGTATAATAAATTGTTTATATGGCTGCTCATTAATCTCTCCAGACACAAATAACCCAAAAGGCCCTGATTCATGTTCAGACTTTGCTAACCATCCTCCCTTATAGCTCAACAGTAATGGTTCTCCTAAGGCAGACCCAAGGCATGGCTACTGAAGAAGCCCCTGCAAGATTGCTCCTGCCCCTGAACCTCAGTCAGAGCTGTTACCTGCTGTACACAGACCCAGTTCTGAATATCCTTTTCTAAGATGATTATTGTAATGAAATAGAATATTTGCCAAATTTAAACTGAACTAATAGTCAAGGACTAATTTAACCCACTGTTCTGTCTGCCTGCTTCTAATAATGCCCAGATTAACTCCCAGCAACTGAAGAGCATTTTTAAATACTCCTGTACTCAGTTGGCCTTACCCCAAGATAAACATACCCTAGAGCTTTGTCAAATATTTCTAGCCTGAATTTCTAGCCTCGCTCAGTTGAATACTGCTGAGCAAGGAAAGGTCCAGATTTACTCTATATTAAATATCATTAAAGAGATGAAACAGCTTTGTAAGTAACCATGAAAAGGATAGAAATGAGGACAGGAAACATCAGAACAACCAGTCAGAGAGAGAGGAGACAGAAGTGTAACTCAGAGCGGACATGTGGTTCTGTTCCACCCTAGAGCGTTATACTGGCTTCCCTGGAAATAACAACAGTCCTCTACCTAAATTCAGAGCTTAACATAAGGCTCCAAGTGACTGACATTTATCATGGGAACAATCAAGAACTGGGACTATTTGAGATCCTTTCATCTTATGACCCTCTTGCTTCTTCTTCACAACACCCCAGAGTAAAAGAACCACTGGAGCATTTACACACCTCCATTACAACACGAGATCTTGGAGATCCCGTTTGGGCTCAGCAGGCAGGTACCAGCAGTATTTTATTTACAGCTATCTCTCTGCCATGGAAGGGCAGGCAGGTCACGCCTGTGAGCCCTAATCTCCTAAAACACTGCAGAAAGGTTCCAAATATTCTCTGTCACAGCAGAAAGAGTTAAGTGCCTTCTGCATGTTCTGGTGATCCACTGGAAATGGATGTAAGGGTGCTATGTTATCCTCATTATTTGGTTCTTCCACCACTGGCAAGTTAAATAAAATCATAACAATTTATGTTATGATTTAGTTAAATAAAATCATAACAATCATAATTCTTCTTCCTCTTTTTGCATTTGGAAAGCTTTGAATGCTTTTTGACCTGTGGCTGCTTAAAATTAAAAATTTACAAAATAATTTACCTAATGTGGTATGTTTGACCAATAATGTTTTAAAAAATAAACCTGGCAAGTTGTGTAACAAATGCTTTCAATGCTTCTTGCTATCTGCAGTTTGCAGTTCTCCCTGGCATTACTGATGGCTAGTCCATCTCTTTCAAAGCTCCAGTGCATTAAATCATTTTGCAAATTAAAAGTGTGCTATCTCCAGCAGACAAAGAGTGGATAGGAGATCTCCTAGGTTAATTCCAGGCCCTCAAAAAGCTTTTGAAATCTCGTTACTCAAGTATCTAATGGACAGAGTAACAGTGAATGCTATTATGAATTATGTTTCCTGTGTGCTGTGTACAAACATTGTTGACAAACATCGACACTCACTGTGTTGGTAAATGGGGTGGATAATCTGCCTGGTTTTCATTCCCCTTAGCACTTTTTTTCTATAATATAGGAAATTAATATTTACACATTATATATCTATCTATATGTTCTTGAATTTATATATATAATTTACATTCTATATATATAATATACATCTTATAGTTACATCTATAAATGTAGTTTAAGAGGACTCCAATTCTCTATATTAGTATAGTATCACAATATGTTTAAAGTGTGACCAGATAACCTCAATACATCCACCTCACTTTATCCATTACCTAAAGTAATATCGAATATGTTCATTGCAACTTTTCCCTTGTGTCTTCTCAAAAATCCAAAGTCACTTAATCATGAGGAGGGTTTAAATTCATTAGTGTCTAATGAAGCACAAGTTGTAGCCTTATGCAAACCACAGTGCTGAAAATCACCTTCATCTTCACCCTTCCCTTTCTCTCTAATCCCAAATAAAGTCTGAATTCACACTGATATATTCTTGACTGCAGACACTAATATAATCTTCCTCCCCAGCAAACCTCCTCACTCTAAAAAATAATACAATAACCCAGAACTTGAGGCTAACTTACGTAAGTTTTGGTGTAAGTTATATATGGATTCAAATATTACAGCACATACACAATTATTACCTCCTAGGTTACATTTTATTTCCAAATGAGGAGAAAAATCACTTCAGCAAAAATTCTGACCATTTCTGAAATAACACTGCAGCATTTAGCAGAATATACTAACCAAGAGAAATCTGCACATTCCATAAGTGCCTAGACATGGATATTCCAGAAAAAGCAATGCAAGCATTTTCAAAGGTACATTACACTCATCTCACTCTGTACTACCAAGCCAGTTTGACAAATGATTCCAACAAGGCAAAGAGCATTGTTGAGCTCTCCCAACTGCCTTCTGACTTCTGCAGTCTTCTGACTGCAGAACATGGTTTGAAAATTTGCCAAAAAACCACAAAAACCAAAACCAACCAAAACCACCACCACCACCAAAAACCATCATCGGAACTTGTGCAGAGAATTGGCATTGAAACGACCTAACTTCAATCAGTTTCCTTTTATTTGTGTGTTATTTGCCTTGGGAAGCCTGTGGGAGCCGCTCTCTGCAGTGCACCCACCCTGAGTCAAAAGCCCCACGTCCCAGGGCTCCAGGCTGCCTCTTGACAGCCAGGCTCAGCAAAAGGAAGCCGTGGGCCCACATGGAGAGGTGTGCTTCAGATATGGAGGTCTCTTTCACAGAGCAGATGGGATCAGCATGGGATGAGGAAACTAACTCAATGTCATGGCTGCAGGGAACTACTAAGTGATGCAAATTTTGGCATTGCTCTGAAAGGAGAATGAGCACGTCCATTTGCTACCTCTGCTCAGAGTGAAGGGAGTCTCTGTGCAAGCAGATGGGGAGACCAATTGCAACAGTTACTGGCTAATAGTTACTGGACAAAATTTAATAAGATTATCTTGATTCATAAAACTCGTGACATGATGTGGTGTTTTTTCTCATTAGGACTTCAGCTAAATCAAATTTCTGTCTGCCTCATGAGCTGGTAGCAGTGTGGTAAAGAAACTCTCAGCTGTCTCTCACAGTGCCACAGTGCAGGACTGCATCACCACCACTTACACTTTTTCTGTCCTGGAAGCAACAACTTGAGAGGCCCAAAACCCTTTGGAGCCCCAGTTCAAAATGAGATGGACTTTTGGATCCATGGAAGACCCTGTTCCAGACTATGCCAAGTATGGAGCACCACCATCTGCATATTTGCTTAACAAATGGCTTTGCACACCTACCTCTTGAGGAGGCATATTGCACTGCAAAAATACTGTGTTGTTGGTATTTGGTGTGTGATTTATTTCTTCAAAGAGAATTTCTTCTAGAAATTTGGACAAAATTTATTTCATTTCAAATTGGAACAAACCCAAATGTCAAAATAATTACATTATTACAAAATAATTCTTTCTCTGAAGAACACTTTCCTGGGTTTGGCTGGCTCTGATTAAGGTAAACTAAGAATGAATGTCCTCAAAGAGTACATCCACCATTTATCTTCCAGCAAGGAACCAGCCTGTTCTGAAAAGCCCAAACAGACGTGCTGAGCAATTCAAGTTGCCTGAACAAAGAGATGAATCAAAAGCTGAACAAAATGTGTACATGGGAGCAGGCACAGCATTGTGACTTGTGAGCCACATTATCCTGGAATCACAATGTGACAAGCGGGTCCTGTGGCCAGGCTGCACTTTAGCTTGGGAAGTATTTTGCATAGTCTGCTTTGCATCTTTCTTTGGGACTAACCAAAAGAAGATGGAGAGCAGCCTTTGAAAGGCAGACACATTGATTTGTCATACTATTCAGGTGTCAGATTTCCAGTTCAATGGGGGATTTAATTTACTTTTAAAAATCCAAAGGTTTATTCCCTTTGTTTACTCACTCCTTCAGATCCAGTTCTTGCAACACTTCATTCTTCTTACATGTTTTTGAAAGCCATATGCATTCTTACTGGGAACAAGAATCATCTTAAATTCCAGAGGGGCTGGGTGGCTCACCAAGATTTCTTTATGACTAATGAATTTTTTTCACTCCTTCAAGCCTTCATCATTAAGGCCATTGTTTCCCCAAGGAGATGTCCTTGCATATTAGAAAATTGAACAACATTCTTCCCATGTACTTTGTGGCAGATGCAGCTGAGTTCTGAACACCTGTGGAGACTCAGCTTCTCTGTGACCTGGTATCAGCCATTGGCTGGCAAGCTCTGAGGATGACGTCTGCTATCATAACTGCACTCTTATTCCTTTCTTCCTGTTCTCATTCTACAAATTTATGGCAGGGTTGTATAATTTTTCTAAAAAAAAAAATTATTTCTCTCCCCTAGGAACATGGTGAGATACGCTTATGAAACTGCAGATTGTGACAAAATGAGATTTCTGGATCCTTGTCTCACCCTTTCACTGTTCATGTGTCTCTGAACTCTCTGTGTAGCCCCACCATTCCCACGTATTTTAAATGAACAAACTTTTGGGAAAGGAGTGACAGTGTTAATCACAAAGGTAAAACTAATCTTTTCTTCTCTGTTCCCTCCAGAATGTCTGTTTCTCTTCAACACAAAAAGTTTTCTGTTTATATTTGAGGTGAGGAAGTGAGTGGATATTCACGCTCATGCAAGTCTTGGGTGATGACAAGTGAGAGCAAATGTTTTTCTTTTCTTCTGGTTTCACTTGAACTTCTGTAAAGAGAGAACAAAGCCCTTTACTCTGAAAGAAACCCTGGCTCTTTGAGGAGATGGCTGCAGTAAATGACAGAATGAGATCTGTTTGACCTTTCTGCGTGACAAATTTAACTGATAGTCACAGGAGAATTTTTAAAGTGCCAGAAGAGGAACTGCTATCTGTTTCCCATGTATGTAGGTGTTATACCAGCTGCTCACATAGTCTAGCACCTTGTGGCTATTATTGGTTGTTTTTAACAATTATGCTTTAAAGATTCCTCCCTTCCTAACCCAGGTTTTCCTCTTTCTCCACTGAACAAACCTAAAGGCTTCACAACCTGACTTAAATGGCCAGGGCACGGCCTGAAGAAATCCCTGTCAGAAGATTGCAGCAGCCCAGAGGATTCCCATTAGAGCAGTCAGGAGGAACTGCTCAGCTTCTCTTCATTTCACAAGCCTCCTGCCCATCCAAATCCTTCTCCCATTTTGTAGAGGGAGTTCTGCCTAGATGGTGTCTCTGACACTGCCATTTAGATTAAGCTCTTGGCATAAATACACCTGGGAGCTGAGACAAAACTTCCTTTGGGACTTTTTGCTTTCAGCACATACCTCTGCAAGCCCATCCTCTCCAGGAAAAGAGGAGATGTGGCTGACCCTAGGACAAGATCAGTTGCTGGCAGGACCCAGAGAGCCGGTTTCTGATCTCAGCTAACAGATTTGAGGGGGGTATGACTGTGTATTTTAGCATATTCAATATGTTAGTCAGTAGTGATAGGGAATCAATAGTGTCCTTTCCCAGGGAACAGAAGGGTAAAATCTGTCTTCTTTGAAGATTTTGGAGGGTAAGATGCTGGCTGACAGCTAAGTACAAAAGGAAGTATAAAATGAAGCTTGTGTGGGTTTGGGAGAGGACAGGGCAGAAAGAATCTTCATCAGCATTTATTCCTCCTTCTTTCTCGCTATTAAGCCAGCTCTCTAACTACACACAAACATGCACAGCCTATTACACACCACTGCTGCGGGTGTTTTCAGTGTGGTGGCTTGCAGCAGCCTTGATCTTAGCTTCTCATCACTGTATTTGTAACTCAGATCTACAGAACATTAGTGACGTTAGGCAGGATTTTTACAGAAGTCAAGGGCAAAAGCAGCTGAGTCCCCTTCCTAGACACTGAAAGCATAATGAATGTCAGAATCATACCCTGGCTGTTCAGAAATTGGTGCCATTAGCAGGAAAAAGAGCATACTAATCAATAAGTGTTGGCACTTAATGGCTCTGAAGTATTGGTGGGTTGGCAATTTACATCTACTCACAGCACTGCACCGAGTCACAACAATTTACTGTCTGCTGTCCTCCTGAAACACACCAATACAGATTGTCTGACTGCCACTTGCTAATTCTTCCTTCCAGTCTCATAAATTACTCTGTTTAGAAATCAATAAATCTTATATGGGGAATGGGTAAGGAGGCATCGTGCTGTTTAATTAATAGCTAATTTTCACAAGGTAACATCATAATTTCCCTACCAGATTTTTTTGATGCAACTCAGTAGATTTACTTAGAAGACCTCTCATGGTACAACCGTGTCCTTCTGAACTTCCAGAGATCAGATTTCACTTCCTTCAGTCTCTTCTGAGGTGCTTGTGTTCACCATATCTCCTGAGATCAAGTTTCCTTCCTTTATGTGCAGGATGTGCAAAACTCAAAGGTCTCCATAACCTTCCCAAATTCCAGCCTGGGAGCCCACCCTGGGGCAGCCCAGGCCCTGCCCTGTGCTTGCACAGGAAAAGGCAGAACCCACCACAACAGGGGACTGCCCTGCACTGCAGACTGCTCTGGGGGCCTTACTCAGAGGCAAAATCCACCAGTGGCAAATTTCAACTTCCCCCTGAAAACTTCACTCGTGAGTTCCAGCTTAGCCCACTTCTGAAGAGATGAGACTACTCTCTTTTAAAGGAAACTTTCCAGAAAAAGGGCATTTTACAGAGAATTCCCATAAATGGTCATGATTTCTCCCCCAGCTGGGAAGGAAATCAGCAATGGACTCCTGGCAATGTAGAGAGCAACCAAAAAGAAAAAAAAAAGATTCATGGAAGGTTCATTGAGCCTCTTACTAATATGAGACAAAGTACAGGATATGCTCACTCACACTTCACTGCAAAATGGAAATGGGAGAATCACAACATTATTCTGAGATGTAGTGTTTGACAGCACACCTTTTTTTGCTCATCAATGTAAAAAAAAAAAACCATAAAAATAATATTACGTTGTATTTTTGTTCACTCAAAACAATACCTGAAATTTTGTCCCTAAGCTAAGTTTATTAATTTTTGATAGCCTGTTCATCAGTAAGTTTAGCTTGATCTGGCTTTTGGATAAAATGTAATTATAGAGATGATAGCCAATTTCATGAATAGTTATGGTGTGTAGAACGAAATCTCTGTTTCTCTCAGGATTCTCTTTTATCAGTGTATTAGATCACTGTCTCATATGCCTGATGTGGCAGAATGAATTAGAGGTGAAATGACAATTAACCTGAGAGATGGAGAAGGCCTATGGCACACCATCAGTGGGGAATGAGACAGGAGAAATTTATTTGATTTCCTTCTTCACAACTGAGCTTCAAGAAGTCTGAAACTGTATCCTATGGGCCCTTTACTAAAACAATTAATATCTGGCCCCAAGTCCACACAGAACCAAAATTCACAAGATTTGGTTGTCACCAAGTACTTCACCTGATCTGCTTCTTCCTGAATATCCTGTAGAATGTGGACCATGGCAGTGAGCTCAGAGACATTTTGTGGGGACAAACATACGAAGGCTCAGAGTGAGCTCAGAAGCTGTACTCAGAATGCAAGTCTTAAGCAGAATTTATGAGAGTGGTAAATATGTTCTGCAGATTCACCTTTTCATCCATTAACAGTGCTTCTGTTTCATCACAGATGTAATAAGCAACTGAATGAATGTACAAAAATGCACCATAGTTACATTGTGGCCAAGATTCTCAGCTCTCCATTGATTTCAAGGTGTTGCAACGAATCTGAGGCACCCCGTAGGCCTCTGTGTTTCAAAGACTTGTGAATATTGCAGATCACATATACAGGGAGATAAAATGGCTGCAGATGAAACAGCTTCTCACGTTTGAGAAAATATAACAAAAATGTAAACTATTTTACAATGTCCCAAAATTATTTGCAATCTGAAAGTAAATGCCTGCTTAGCTCCAGTTGAACTAACACTTCTTTTTGGCCCACCAAACAGTTGCAGATGCCCAGAAGACAAAGACCAAAAATTTTAATTGTTGGACAATAGGTATGAAAGCTCTGAAAATGTTTTGGAAGTGCCTGAACATGAGTACTGAGCAGAGACAGGCATTTAGGGCAGTGTGAGGAAGTCAGGAACCCAGAAAACGCACCCAGCTATGGAACCACTCTCATGCTCTGGTTGGATCTCTGACAAACTATTTATGAAAGCCTGAGGCTTCTGGTAGAATTAAAAACCTAAAAAGTGGGCTATTCACACACACACACAAAAAGGCCAGTTACAGATGAGACTCCAGAGGGCCAGTATCTCTAGACTGCTGGAGACTTGCCTACAGCTCCTGCTTTCTGAGTCTCTTGTGCTTGGAAGCCAAGGTGGAAAACCCTGCCTCACCAGGTAGGAGATACAGAGGGAGAGGACAAAATGTCATGAAAGCTATTCTGCATTCAGAGAGCTCAGAAAAGCATCACTCAGGTCTGGGAAAGTTTTTAAAAGGGAAACTAACCTGTATTCAACCAGCTCTAGAGTGTTCCTGCATAAGAAAAAATACAGATTCCACTCTGACAGCTTCTGCAAGCAAGTGTGGTTGTAAGAACACGGTCATCCTCAGTGACAAAGGGTTTTGTTTGGTGTCTTGTCTCAGAAAGTCATCTTTGTCAGAAACAATGCAAGAAGAGAGGCACCTCACTGAGCAGTACGACACCTGCATACATCTACTGCAGACTTTGACTATTTACATACTTCTCTTAAACAAAGATCTGAATTCCTGTCACAGAGTTTAACATCTTGCATTGGGGGGTTTTCTCAGGCTTTTTTGTTTTCTGTACGTGCACTATTTTCTTTTTAATTAGGGTTTCCCTCTAGCCTAAATAAAACACTATTTTAACATAAATTTATAGATATTAATAAAAGCACTAACTGAATAAATAAAGCTTGCCTACAATATAATATTTATTTGGTGATCTTCAAATTGTTTGAGGTCTTCTGGTCCTAGAGATCACTGTGGCGTAAACTGGAGTAGTCATAGGGTGGCATAGTGCAGCAGGCACCAAAAATCTGGCACAGTTCTAGCTGCTGCTCCCTAGGGAAGGCACTTTGCTGCTGAGGCGAGCTGGAGGAGTGGATGGGTTTGCTGCCTCTTGGCATGAAGCGTTTGGTGACCTGAGCAACCTGCCTGAGAGGGATGCACACACTATGCCTCTGTGTCCTACAGAAACTATCAAGATAAAATGTTCAGTGCTGTCAATCATTTGCTTTATTTCCCTCTCAGTGTTCAAATCCAGTATATTAGCTTATTAATAAACACCATTTGTCAACTGCATCTCCTGTGTATTCCCAGTCAAACAAATAAGGTGCACCAGAGAAGCATTTAATGTCCAGATTCACTGGTTTAATTTTATCCAGTTGCCACTACTGCCTCATACTTCATCCTACTAACAGATTTATGTCTGGGGTTTTTGATCATCCATTATTTTTTTCACTATTCCGCGCCTTGCCTTTTTGCCCATATTCTGAGCAGACAAGTGATGCACACACATCTCTCTCTGGGGCCAAAGACACTTTCAATTCTTCCTCCTGCATTAATAACACATACAGACGACTTGTCTTCTAATGGCTTTTCACTGAATTTTGTTGCCTCTTATTCTATAAAAGATACACTGCTATGAAAAGACTCACTGCTTTCTCCTACCCTTATCCTCAGGGTACTGTCATTGTTATCTATTAGCTACAGAATAGATCAAATTTTTCATATTTCTCAGTAGTCTTGTTTATTATTTACTGTTCTTTTCACCAGACTGTCAGCTCATTTCTGCTGTCTGCTATGTATCGCATTTAATCATTATGATTTTGCATCGCTGTTCCACCATCTCCTATAAAAGCACTGGAGGGGACAGCCCTGTCAGTCCTGTGGCTATGAAAAATGTGACTGTGGCTGTCACCAAGAGGGACTTTTCAGCATCAAATGAAGCACCTTTCTCAGAATTTTCCATAAACACTCAGGTTCCCAGGGGTTTGCTTTTTTGCTTTGCTTGAGACTGCCCCCCTTTGACAATGTAGTGAAAGTCTTTGATGATGTCTTGAAAGAAAAAAACAAGGGTTTTTTCCCTGTTTCTGCTGTAACTGGAACAGAAGCTCATGGGGTAGGGAAAGCTGAAAAGAGGGCTGCTTGGCAGTACACCAGACACAAGGCTCCATGTGAAATCCTGCTTCATTCACTGTTTAAATTCTTGTTGGTCTTGTTATTTAGCATAATTCTGCCCCACATAAATATATCCAGCTGCCTCTCACAAGTCCTTTAAAAATGTAGGCCTTTACATACTCATTTTTCAGCAACATATAACAATAACAAGTAATAACTTACTGTTAAGCAAGTTTCAACATGCACAAGTAGCCTGTTAATGTAAATAACTTGCAGGGCTGAAAAAACCTCAGAAGAGCTCCCTTAAAGGACCATTAAGTTTCTCTTAGGATTTTCTCTTCACCAGAAGCCCAGCAGTCACAAACAAACAATGCTTTACATAACATGGGCCAGAGGGTTTTGTTGTGGTGATGCTCTGTTCTGCTTTGTCAGCCTGACTGACAATAATCCAGCTCTGGATGTTGTTCCACCCTTGCCAAATGAGAACGTATCAGCAACTCCCACAGCTCCTCCAGGCTTGACTTCAGTTTGGAGATCGACACAGCTGAATGGAATATTTTTGTACTTAAGGAAAGGGTGGGGAAGAAAAGTACCTTATTATAAAACAGGCTCTTTCTGAAAAGGGCAATAAAATGCTCATGGCAAATTTCAGCTAATGGTGGCCTTTCCCTACCGAAATACTGCATTTCTTATCTCCAGACTACACCCAAATCCCCATCCTCTGATATTACATAAGGCCTCTAGGACAACAGATCAGCCACGCTGTTATCAGAGTAGTGCACATCCATGGAGTCACTGGTGAGTTTATTTATACATGTCCTGCCCTAGTGCCCAGGTCCCAGTGCCAGACATGGCTGGGCAGACACCCAGCAGCAGGAAACTTGGTGCTGATCCCCCTCAGCTCACATCCAGGGCATATCTGCTTCTTGCTTCCTAACAGTCAGTGGGGCACTACAGAACCCTTCAGATAAAGACACAGCCGCCTTCATTCTGCACCCCAGACTGCCCCTACTGAATTCCTTGCCATATGAAGCATTACACTGCCCCTTCTCCCCTTCACCTCCTCCCTCTTTCCACAGTGGTAATAGATTTTGGAGAAACAGAGGCACAACAGCAAATTCTGCTGAGGTTTTGCCTAACCCAGCTAAGAAAAGCAAACACAGCAGGGAAGCACAGAGGTTCATTCAGAGTGCTCCTTGGTTTTTGCTTGCAGCAAAAGATTTTTGCTAGGCCTTACTCTGCATGTGTTTGAAGGCATGGAGGCTTATGAAGTTGAAAGCATGTAAAAAAAAAAAAAAAAGAGCTGAATCTTTTTTTTTCCCTGCACTTAAATCTCAATAATGTCCTTGGACTACATTACTTATATCTGTGTGTGTGTGTGTACTATACACACATAGTGCTGACTGCTTCTTATTCTGCTTGAGTCCGGCAAGCGCACTCCAGCTAAGACAGCTTTGTGCCACCTTCTCACCCGGGTCTCTCTTACTCTACAGGTGAGTCGCGAAGGGACAGGACAGCCAGGAGCTCACAGATATCCTGCCACAAAACTCTTTCAGCAACTTCTCCAAGCCCAGATCCTCATGAAAATTTGCCTCTGGAAAGGGAAAAAAGCTCACCCTCCCCTCTTCTTTTTGCAAGTCTGACTCCCCAGTCGGCACAGCCCCGGAGCTGCGGGCTCAGCCGCCGTGGCAGACATCCGACTGCCCGGAGCAGCTGAGGGGCACGACACGCACCGGGGGATGTCCCTGTGCTCCTGCCTCCCTTTGCCAGCGCCCTGACGGTCACTCAGAGGTGGGCGTGTTTGTGTCGCCCGGCTTTGGCATCTCGCAGCGGGAAAGCCTCCGCTGGCCGCAGCGGCAGAGCCCGGCACACTGCGGGGGCTGCGGCGCCATCGTGTGTCCGCATCGTCACCGGGACACCGGGACAGCGGGACACCGGGACAGCGGGACAGCGGGACACCGGGGCATGGGGACACCGGGACACCGCGACACTGGGACACCGGGACACCGGGGCATGGGGACACCTGGACATGGGGACACCGGGACATGGGGACACCGGGACACCGCGACACTGGGACACCGGGACATGGGGACACCGGGACTTGGAACACCTAGACACGGCGACACCGGCACACGGGGACCTGGACACACCGGGACATAGGGACACGGGGACACGGGGACACGAGGACACAGGGACACCTGGACATGGGGACGCGGCAGTGCAAGGCGGTGGGGCGAATGCCGGGCCGGGTGGGAGCGCTGAGGGGGAATGAGGTGCCGGGCTCCTCAGGAGGGAAGGGCAGAGCCCGCCGAGGGGTCTCTGGCTGCAGGCAGGCTGCCCCGTCTCAGTGGCAAGCTCTGCTTTTTTGGATACCCTCTGATGATATTCTTTTCCCAAAGATCTGGTCAAAGAGAGGAGGATGACTAAAGTGCTTGACTGAGGACGGAGCCAGGGGAAGTGTAGGGATGGAGATTTTGCTGTGAGGAGGGATAATTTTCTGACAACAGTTCAATCTTTATACTCAACCAAAAAATATGGCCCCAGAGATGAACACAAATGCAGGTACCCCATGGAGGTGACAGGCTACTGTGCTCCATTCTCCCTGTAATCTCTAGCAAGAGTATGGATGCTCCGTCAGGAGAGCTCTGTGGCACCTCTGCAGTACCCAGGATCTGCTTTGTCCAATATCCAGCAAGCCCTTCAGTGCAACAATTCCAGAAGCCAGGTATAAGAAACAATATTTTCACTGGAGAGCATTTTTTCCACCTCTTGCACCTGTTTCGTTCTGGTTTGTTGGGTTCTGGTTTTTTTTTGCAAAAACTGGTTTTGCTCAGTATTTTTTGTTTGTTGTAAGCAAAACATTTTTTTGCAGACCATAAGCATCTGCACAAGATTCAAGGTAGAGATGTACTGGAGTCTTCAGGGGTGGTACAACAAAGAAAGGAAAAATTGAAGATGTGGGATAGCAGAGTCAAAAGCTACACGGGAAACTAATGATCCTCCAATTGGCATTTCTCCTCAGAGTTCTGAAAAGTGCTTGGGGGAAAAAAAGCAGCACAGAGAAGCAAAAGGTGCATTGTTAAACAGTCCATGTAGACTTCTGGTCCTAAAGAACTATGAAAAATACCCCTTGGAGCATGGAATTAAATGCCCATTAAATGGAAAAACATTGTAGGGAGCAAAATGAAATTAAGAAAATAAGAAACTTAGGAGCACAGAAGTATCTATAAGAGGAAAGAGTTAAAAATGCAAGGGTAAGTTACTATCCCACAAAAAAGGTCAAGGTTTATTTTAACATGACTAAAAATACACTTGAGTTATAGCAACATTCTCTCATTTTCACGAGTTATCTAAAAAAACATTTCTTTAAGGCCACTAAACATTGGATATGTTTGTCTCCTACATCCCTACAAGGGAAGGTCAAGGCAGGTTTGGGAAAGGATGAACAAAAATATACAGAAGGTGAAAGAGTATATTTATAATAAACTGATCCTGAGCATCTAATTATTATTTAAATGCTCCTGAGGAGCATTATTTAAATGCTCCTCAGGAGTGTTTATGACATACAGCTTTCTCCTTCTGTTCTTTATTTTCAAACATCTATGACACTAAACACTTTGTCAAATATCAACTAATCAGAACTTGATGAGCAGATTTGGGGAATTTATTACCTCAGTAAATAATACAGTACTTATTTGTACAAAGTATACAAAAAAATTTTGTAATGTCCCAGAATTATTTGCAATCTAAAAGTAAATGCCTGCTTGCCTCCAGCTAAATTATTAAAGTTCACGTGAACATCTGTATGTTTTTTACTCTTAGGACAGGGTTTCTCCCTCCCTAATGTTAATGGCTGATAAAATGGAACAATAAATCCACATTCCTCAGTAAGTGAATGTACATTTAGCCTTGTTCTGAAACATAATTTCCATTATTATGTCATACTCTGGTTGTGATTATCATGAGTTTCTGCTTTGAAATGTATCAAAATTATTTCATGACTCTGTGTTTGGAAAGAAAGAAAAAAAAAGCTGCTGGAACAAGTTAAGAAGCCCAGATGGGTCTTCTTCTTGATGCTTCCCTCACAAGCCAGCATTCCTAGTCTGTCCCAGAATGGCACCAACCAAGCAAATGCCTGAAGCCTCAGATGTGCTGACCACATACATGAGCAAATATGAGTGAAAGCAGTTTCATTTCACTGCTGGCAGAGAGACCATAAGTGCTCAGCAAATATGTGATCAGACTGCTTATATTTGAAGCATGTAGCAGAGATTTAGGTGTCAAATCTTAGAGGTGATGCTTTGGAAATTGCAGCTCTGGCCAGATCCCTTGTGGGATGATGCATGAAAGGGTTCAGTGCTTTTCCATCAATCTGGCAGGTGAACAGATTCTGCCTTAGTTCATTGTACTGGGCTGTAATGGCCCATATCAGCATTTCATAAAACGGGTGCTGAGCTCATCCCTGAGTGGAAAAACATTATTTTCAGTCATAAATCTCTAACTACTTATTGATGGAATCAGCAGAGTCGTTGTGAACTCCTTACAATTTTAGATGGTATGGTATGGTATAAACTTGTATTTTATTATATCTTTTCAAGACAATTTTTCTTCTTGGGCTCATTGATGATAAAACTCCTGCTAAAAGTAGAGAGAAGTAGTAGCTCTAGCTTAGCTCCAGCATCAGTTCTGCAAAATTATTTAACATTTTTATTTGCTCTTTTCACTCCATACTGTGGCAATTTTGAGCAAGCAGATCCAAAAGAGATTTTAATGCAAGTGCTAGGGAAAGAGCAAGGAGGCAACTCAGTCATAACTCAAGGGAATGTTTGTCACCTATAAAATTGATGTCAGAGAATAAAAATAGAAATAGTGATAAAATAAATGAAATATGTGATAATGGGTGTCGGCATTGCAGACAAAGCAATGAAGGCAGTGCTTTGCCATAGGTCTAGTGTGAAGCAAAGATCCTGGAGGTTGGCTGTGGGTCTTGAAAAGCACCCTAGGTAAGAGGCATAGAGCAAGTGACTGAATACGTTAGCACTGAAGACAAAAATATCTTAGTTATGCTTGATTTTTCAAACAGATGAAGCATTAAATGATCATTCGATATTTGCACACCCCTGAAGCCTCTTGTAGTTTTGCCATCTGCTTTTTATTTGAAAATCTCAAGTTTATGGATCATATCACCTAGGAAGAATATAACAATATCTGTTACAATGTCTGATTTTCCCCCTTTCCATATTCCCTGCATAGCTAATGGAACAATAAATACAAAGAAGCTTAGGTGATAATTGATTTGTCATCAAAATATGCCACCAGCTGTCTAGGGGCTCAAGAAGGTTTTTTGCTCTACATCCTGAAGTCTGTGAAGCTCTCTGATTTCAGAGGGCATTTTAGAGATTACTTAGAGAGAACACTGTTGTTATGAGAGAAATGCTGCAGGAACCAACTTGCAACATGCTCAAGAGTGAGCTGGCTTGCTGAAATTCCCTGCCAGCTCAGTGTGTGACAGCACAGGTAGACCCCTGCATGCACCTTCCTCTCTGTAGATATGTGTGTGCATAAGATGTGCTCATAAATATGTTCTAATTGTTAGAGGAAACAGAATTATAGCAGCTGGTAGGAGATGGCACTTTTATAACTGCTTGCTAATGTTTCCATAGCTTATCACCAAGCATTTTAGAACAGTGATGTTGCCAGTAAGTGCCAGTTCTTCTTGTTCTGTTCAGTTTAATAGCTTAATAATGCATAATTTGAGTTCTTCGGTGCTGGTAGTGAAAGGACACTACACTCCATTAAGTCCAGGATATTTGTTTTGAGAAAAATGATTGAGTGCACAATTTTCTGGGAGCACTAATAGACTTAAATGGATTTCAAAAAGCCTTTTACAATTACAGAATAAGACTCAGCTATGGGTCACATGCTCAGCCCCCAGGATCCATCCACAATGCAGTCTGTCACTGACTTGCTCTGCATTAAAGAAATTCTGTGGATCTTGCTGGGAGTGTCCTTGATTCATTGAACTATGAATGGGATCAGAGTCAGGCCTCTTATTTTTAGAACAGGCAGTAGTCTTTATATAAAGATAAATGATAAAAAATTTAATTCAGCATTATATTGATAATTTGGAAGGCTACCCACTACATGTTCACCTCCCCACCCCCCAAAATTCTGGTATTTTCGAATTCATCCACACAGGGGGATATTGGTAACAGGACGGTTTAAAGTTCTTTCACTGACTGATGGGTTTTGTATTCAGATTATCTACACCCTCTCTTCCAGAGCTCCATGTGTGATGGACTGTAATATAATGTAACACCCTCCCTGCTGCTTCCTCTGGCCTCAGCACCATTGATTATGTAGCTACTGAGCTATAGAGGTACTTACAAGGAGTGATGGACATTTGGAGCTTGTTCAATGTTTTTTATGTCTGTGGAACATCACACCCCACACTTTAGACATACTAGTTCCTGAGTCTTCAACACAAATATCCACTCAGCATTGTACAGTACAGAAGATGTTATTTTCTAATATCTGATTAACGTTTCTTTTGTGGCCAACATCTCAAGCCTTTCAAACTAGGATTCTACTTTGGTGTTAGGACAAAATTGCTAAGAATAAAAAGAAGAAAACTGGTCAAAGAGAATTGACACAAACAATACATCCAGTGCAGCAATGCACAAGACTTGTCTGTGTTCTTTCATGCCACTGGAGGGAGAGGGAAGTTGGGATATTCTCTGTTGCTCAGGCATGGGAACTTTATTCCCTTCTAACCAGGTTGGTTCATCACTTCTGTCCCCAATATCCTTCAGTCTGATACTTTGATCATCTCTGGTTCACCCTCCCACTTGCTATATTCAAGGTATTCTCTTGAGGTGGAATTCTTTTTTCCCAGAATGCTTGGTGTAAATGCCTAAATGAATTCCTGACTGTCTTGCTTCAATTTGAATTTATTTCTCCATTGTTACTAGTGGTAGTAAAAGTTATTTTTACTTATATCCATTCTCTACCTATGTCATTCATCTCATGTCTAAATAAGAAACAGATGAAATTCATGAGCCAGTATGCTGAGCCAATGCTCGGCATATAAACAATAAAGTATTAAAACATATAAACAATAATAAAAAAAAATATTTCACATTTCACTTTTAATCATATCTCATTTTCACTTGCATTTGGAAATGCATTGTCACACTGTACTGCAGCAATATTTTCCTTTTCAATTTAATTTTTATTGACTTCTTTTCTTTTTTCAATCCTACTCACATAAATATGACAATATGAGTTATCTATGGATGATTCATTTATCTTGCTGACAGCTAGCCAGGCCAATGAATTAGAAACAATCACAGCTCCACAACGTTTATTTATACTTCCCCTCTGGTTTTGTTATGTTTAAGATGAAAGTACAGTCTTAATCGGCAAGGATGCATTTAAAAAAATTATAATATATATATGTATATGTATATATATATATATAAGGGCTTTCAGTTGAGTTAAAATATTTTCTCTTTTAATTTTGTAATTTGGTTGAAGACATGATTTTCTACAAGGAGTTGCAATATTCTAATGAATGTCAGAGTTATGATATAATTATGACATTTCTTATTTCTGGTTATTTCTCTCTCTAGCTGCAGTTTTGTCACATGTGATGATGCTTGTATTTGAGTGCCACAGACTACTTCACCCAGAAAAAGGGTGAACCACTTTTCCCTTTAGAGTGTCGTTTACACAGCTCTCCACAGAGGAGCTTTGAGCCCCCTCAGCTCTTAGGACTCTTGACCCAGAGTCAGTCTCTGTCATACCCATCTCTGATGATTTTAAAGGCAGTGATGCTAAAGAGTTTCCTACGCACAGCTCCCAAGGTCAGATGAACGCAGAATTTGAATCCATATTCCATAACACTTCCAACTGCAGGGAAAGTCCTAAATAGCTTCTTTCATCACCAGCCATACTGAGGACAAGGATGTGACTTCTTGTTCACAAGAATGCTTCTGTTGTGAGAACCCTTCCATGTTCAAGGACTTCCTCTGAGAAACAGGATTTACAAGTTTGTATCTGCAGTTTCTGTATGAAGATGATCACTAGAAACAAGATACATCACTGAACCTGAGTGCAAAAAGGAGGGTCTGCTCCTCAATACTTCACCAGGAGGTGAAGAGCAACCAACGCTCTCTTTACTTTGAGAAGTCCTTACAAAAGGAGAGTGTTCTGACATGCCCAGGAACTTTGCTACTTTTACCTCCTACTGCCACTTTTTGCACTGATCACACTGATCACATATTGTCTCTGCTCTAGCTGAGACCCAGGAGGGGAATCATTTTGCTGTGTTTCATTCCACATTCATATATATGGAGTTAGTCCTACAAAAGCTTACATTTGCAGCTGGCAAAAAGCCATATTACTTATTATTTTACCTTGCCTCCAGTCTTTGGTGAATGCTGTCATTGACACCAAGGTCATTGTGCCCTTGTAAAGTACCATTGTCATTTTTGCCAGGAGGACTCAATGTCAGCTTCATAGGGGGTTCTCTGAAGTTGGTTTTCATCCAGATCACCAGCACAAAAAAAAATCATCCACGGCTGTAAAATAATGCAAACTGTGCAACAATATAGTTGAAGAAAATCAGGAAAAAAATAAAAGGTTGTCTCAAATTTGCATATGCTTTAAATTTAGTAAAACATCAAGTGTCAACCAAATGCCTTGTGCACATGAACAGATCAGACATTGAAGGCTAGGAACCATGAAATGATCAAGATTCACAGCATGGCCGCTAAACCTCAAAATAATTAGTATTGAATATCTTTGCTAATAATCTAAAGCAGATGTTAGAAATTAGAGGCTAAATCGAGTAATCCTGGATGTCAAAAGTTTTCCCAAAAGTCCTATTTATGGTACATCATTGTTTTGTTGTTTTTCATTTCAGTAGTAATCGAAACATGAGGTTTAGAACCCTAACTGACAAAACCTCACATTTTAATAACTGCTCTGTGTTTATCTCAATGTACATATGAACGTGCCTATTTGGAAGACTCCTGGCTTTCATATAGCCATTTTAAAACTGTTACCAATTTTGGCAAACATCCATTTTAAAGCAAATACAAAATTTAAGGACAAGTTGCTCATAATTATTCATGTTATAATTTACATTTCAATATGCTCTGGGAGCTTGTTTGGGGGGTTGTGGGATGCAGTCACAGAATGAGCCCTAAAAGAAATTTTATTAGGGGAGAACAGGCCCAGCTCTGGGAAAACATTTGTTCACTTGCTTCAGTCTGTCTTTAGTCACGATGGTCCTTACATATATTCTTATAGGAGCATTTCCAAAATTTGGGCTGAATGAGTTAAAGGGAGAATTTCAGTGACTTGTCCATGTTATGAAACTCAACATGGCTTTTAAAAACAGGTACAGCCCAATTAAAAGATTTGTTTATTTAAAATCTGAATACACTGTCATTTAAATGGGACTTGTAAGCAGTACCTGCAGAAACACTATCTGGCAACCTTCACAGTATTAACAGTATTTCACAGTATTAACGTACCCAAGCCTTTGTGAAACTTGGAAGAAAAAGTTGGGAACTGACTTCTAGCATAATGCAAAGAGTATGGAAATATATAGAAAATTACATTTCTTTATAAAGCTCAATGAAAGAAAAAACAGGCTTCATTGTAACAGTGGGGCAAACAAGGTTTATCGACAAAAAATATAAATTTAAAATTTTTAAAAAGTTCATTGGCAATAGTAAGTAAATCCCAGACCCCTCTATCTGTCTATGTGTCTTACAAATCAGGACCACATTTGAGAGGACAAGGCTTGAAATATTGACCTAAATAATTTGTGCTGAAATTTCTGGAGCCTGAAATACAGGTCCTGAATTGTTGACAGAGTTTTTCTCCATGATTTGTTCAACTTCAGCATAAAAGAAAATACACAGAGGGACAAACCCAGTTGTGTCTTGTCTGTTTGATGTGTGATTCTTTTTAACAATCCAGTTACCTGTGGTGAGTTTCTTCAAGTCTTACAGAAAAATGGCAGAGAGAAAATGTAGTCCTGTCTTCTCACACATCAGGCTTTGTGCATAACAAAACCCTCATGTAGACAGGAGTCATGTCCTCCTTTTGCCTCAAGTTTTTGGTCTTCTCAGCCTGGGAGACTCAGCCTAACCCCTGTGCCTTCAAGCTGTACCCCAGCTCCCTGCCATTAGGCAAAAATGGCAGCATTTGTGCCCAGGGAGCCCAAAACTGCTCCCAGAGGAGACAGCAGTGACCAGAACTTGGCACTGCTCTCTTTATTCCTGTCCACATTTCTCTTTATGGTGGGCTGCTGCCATGCTCCAGCCAGCTGTCCAAAGGTCTGGGAATTTATACTGTCAGGAAATGTATATGGCTTTCCTCTTCAATGTTGAATCTGACCCATATATTAACCTCATTATTTCTACATTTGCATGACAATGAGCATGCAAATTTTTGCAAAAAAAAAAAAGTCAGCAATAAATCTGTGTAAAAACCTGAGAAAAGATAATAACTGGAAGTCTGATGGCTACAGTATGAGGACTATTTCTCTTCTCCTGTAAGGCTCCACCACAGAAACAGCTAAGAAACAGTGGAGGTAGGGAGAAATTGCAAGCATTATGAACATATAGAGAAATGGTTAAATGATCCTGACATAAATACAATGGAATTTACTGATTTTTTTTTTCCCATTCAAAAGCAAGAAACTGCTCCATTTTTTCATCACATGCACCCTGTTTTATACTAAACTGCAATTACAAAAATTTCCAAACAAATTTTCTAGTGCATACAAAATTTCCATTTTTGTATGCACTAGATCATTCAGCTCCTGGAAAGCTGTTTAAATATTTTATAAATAATATGGTATTATTTATAAATAAAACTTAAAAATAATTTTTTACAACCTTAATTATTCCATGGGAAATGTTTTAAACTTATGAATATGTTAATTGAACATGGAACTTTCAGAATTGCACTTCCACATTAATCATTTAACTTTGTATGCTATTAAGCACAGTGGCTGAAGGAGATGTTATGTAAGTATTAACAGGACAGCTGCAGGTTGTCCTTTCATCACATTATTCAGATAAGCTCATTTGTTGTTCAGAAATCACTCAGAGCCCAAGCACTGATAAAAAATCTTCCAAAATCTGTGTTCAAAACAAATCCAGCAGTATTCTGTGACAGAATCATCTCCACAACAGAGCAAGTAGTTCCAAATATCTTTTGTGAGATCACTCTAAAAATAGAGTTTCCCACAAAGATATTGCTGACTGGGTTTATGGAGTCTGACTGGGCTTTTAGTTTAACTGCAGATAATTCCAGCCCCATCTACTGAGTCATTCTAAATTTGCAACAGATCATATATTTAGAGAAAATACACAGAAAATATACAACACTTGTCTTCTTCACCTATTTGAACTGTAAGTTTTTCAGAGAAGAGACATTCTCTTTATGATTTTGTAATAAAAAAGGCCCTGCTAGCAGTTAGAGTCTTAGAACAATAAATAGAAATAATTAATGAAAGAATGTCAAAAAGTTCTGAGCTCACTGAGCCAAAATTTTTTGTTTAGGAAGAGAATTTCAATAAATTTACTTTACTTTAGACTGTTGTAACAGACACTTACAGCAATAGGGACAAAATCATTCTGCCTTTTCCAGAACTTTTCCAGAACCACGGATATTTCAGTTAGGACAAATTCTGGATTTCTATGAAGAAGTTCACACATCTTGTCAGTGTATTTTTATGATTTCCTACCTTGAGGAATACTTTAGAACACTAAAAGGGGCAGGTTAAGGAGAGAATAAATATGCTATCCATTCAATAGGGAAGGATTATATATTATACAAGTCAATAGAAAGGGCCAGATTCTGTCACCCAACAAGGCTTTCCTCTGCTCCCTTCACCAACACAAGGCTGCCATAAAGACTTCATAGGTGCCCTTATCTCAGCACTGCAGAACTCATCATACAGCTTTGGATAGTAGACAGTTCCTGCTCCTCTCCACCCTGTCTGGAGGTGAGGGGAATGGTACAGATACCCCCCATCAAAGCCATTCCTTGTAGTCAGACCAGCTTTGGGGAGTGTCAGGCCTGCTGCCGGGGACTGAGCCTGTGTTGGTCATCCAGCTCCAGAGAGTGGCACCAAGGTAGGACAGCCATTCCAAGCAGATATTTTATTGGACCAAGTCCTCCTCACCACTGCTAAAGGTAATTAGATTGACTAACTTCATTCTTCTGCTTCAGGAGGGAGCTGGGGTACTAAGAAATCTCTTGCTGTATTAGGAGGGCCCAGATACCTCCCACAGCATAGAGCCCAATGGAATGTTCCTGTATACTTGAGCAGCCCCATGTGTAGCTACATCTGACCGTGTGGTATTGAGGTGATGGTGATAAATATTTAATCATTTCTCTGCCAATTCATGTTCCTGATAGTTGGAGTGAGTTGCTATGAAAGTTACCACTTCTTGAAGTGCAAAAACTGCTGTGGCATCTTTCTCCTCAATCCGTGGCAGGCAAGTTCTTGGTGTCTCAACAAGAGCCCTTCCCATCTGTGAGAGATACGAGTCCCTCCAGCAGCAGAAACAGGGCTTCCCAAATGCACCACCTACAGCTTTAGGCTGAAATATGGCATCACAGTCACAGGCTGCCCACTAATGAGAGTAGCTGGGAGATTCAGTATGTGACTGTCCAACAGATCCTTAGGCATCCTCAGGGAAGGAAGCATAGCATGCCATGTGAGATAAATCCTTCTGTCACACCTGAATCATAACAAGTACATTCAAAACACTTTCTAAAAGTTCAAAGAATCTTATGCACCAACTCACATCTCAACATATTATTGCACTGCAAGTTAGTCAGTCATACAGAGCTCTTCCCATTTGTTTGTTTCATGAACTGTGGGACAATATGAGGAAAACACTGCCTTTTTTTAGCAAGGAGAAATATTTCCTCAATTTCTTTGATTGCAGATAGCTTTCCAATCACACACTCACAGACTGGCTCTGAGACTCTCTTCCAGACCCCTTCTTGTACTCCCTGTGTGCCTTCATACAGTTCCCATGCAGCCTGCTGGACTAATGAGATAAAGTTGAGCTCAGCATGGTTTATGTAACACTGGTGCTATGCAGCTACTGAAATTGAGATGGAGCAGTAAGGTGCTCTAACTAAAGAAGGTAACATTCATTAGTGATGGGATTGGAATCCATTTATAAAATGTAATTCAGGCACCTAAATTTAGGTGTGAACAAGCTGTCTGTGCCATCATTATACATAAAGGAGGTTGAAGGGTCAGTTCAGCTTCCCAAATCATGGTGTCCTGTGATATTTGAGACTCTCAAGGGCAGCTATCACAGAAAGCTCACAGAGAATTTGTGTCCTGCTACAGGGCAAAGATCTGGCTAGAGACCAGGCAGGATGACCTTGGGCTAGGGGCCCTGTTAATCACTCACACGTGGGCATCCACTGCCATTTGAGATGCTCTAGGAAATCCAGGCTGTGCACAAGGCTAGGAGATAGGGCAGAGGACATCTGGGGGACATGTGCCCATCTGAGATGACAGATAAGTATGCCTGTGTAGGCAAGAGACACCCTGGCCACCTCAACTGGCACAAGATAAATATTTGAGGGTGACCCAATGATGGTGTGTATGTCCTTGTCCAGGCAAATGGAGCGCACCTCTAGTCAATGCAGTTGGGAATGCACACGCTGACATTCGTTCAATAATCCTCTAGATTCATCCACTGCAGGGACAGGTTCCCCAGGAGACATGGAGAGCATTCACAGACACTGGTCTTGTGTTTGCACTAGAAGTATCTTATCTTGCCTGGTGTCCTGCTGCTGTTCCAGAAGACTAAATGTCTCCTGAGGGTCCTATGTCACACACACACTGCATGGATGTTCCAGAGACAACAAGACATCTCACATTGCACCAGGAGCCCATTTTTAGGCAACTGAATCCTGCAGTAGCTCACATCTGTTATAACAGCACCCTCACCACCAAACTCACCTACTGATACTCACCCTGTGACAGCTCATTGTTCAAGCCTGAACTGGGATCTTCACTTCCGGCTCTGCCCAGAGCCTGCCATGTTGTAATATTTCAGATTACAGGCTGTCCCCTTACTTGTGTCTACCACTGTGACACCCTGATCTCAACTCCTTCCCCCAGCTATGCTGAAATATGACCATTGAACCATAGAATCAAATCACAGAATATACAGAGTAAGAAGAGATCCATGGGGATCATTGATTCCAACTACTGAATCCACATAGGACAACCTAGAAGTTAACCATTTATCTAAAATTATTGTCCATATGTTTCACAAACACCAGGTTTGGGACCATGACATCTTCCCTGGGGCACTTGTTTCTATGACTGACCACCCTCTCATTGAAAAACTATTCCTAATATTCAATCTGAAGTTCCCCTTCATGGTTTAAGTCATTTCCATGCATCATATCAGTAGAGACCAGAGGGAAGAGATCAGCACCTCCCTCTCATTGTAGAGGAAGTTGTAAACAGCAACTTGTGCTGGCTGGGCCTGATGCCCTGGTTGTCCTGCATGTGCTGCATGATGGCACTCAGGATGATCTGCTCCAGGGCTTTCCCTGGCATGGAGGTCAGACTGACAGGACTGCAGCTCCCTGGATCCTCCTTCCACCCTTCTGGTAGGTGGGCATCACATTTTCCCACCTCCAGTCAACTGGGACCTCACTGGCAAACCAGGACTGCTGACAAATGAAGGAAAGTGGCTCAGTGAGCACTTCCCTCAGTACCCTTGCGTGGATCCCATCCAGTACCACAAGATACAATGACTTTAATTACAGGCAGTAACTAAAACATATCTCACTATTGAGAGAATAACAAGTTTGTTGTTTGTTGCTGAGCAAATCTACTGTTAGAGAAACTGCCCCTGAGCAGATTCCTATTTGCTATGTCAAGTTCCCTGCAACACCCAGGATCATAGTGACACAGAGAACAGACATCCTAATTTTTTCCCCCACTCCCATCCCTTTAATGACTTCCAAATCTCTTCAAGAACTCATATAAGCCTCTCCAGCTGCTGAATTCCCAAGTTTTCCCTGCCTTACTGATTCAACCAAATCTGCCTAAAAATGGATAAAAGGTGGTGAATACCTGGTTCACTGGGTACAGGTTTCAGAGTGTTCTCTGGTAGGAGAGAGTATCCTGAGATTGAGCCATCCGAGTGCCATTAATTCTGCACCTGCTCAGTGTGCCCATGGTATCATCTGATTTTTTATTTTTGTACAATTTCTAACATTTCTCATTATTACCTTGGCACCTGGGGACTGTGATTTGGAGGAAGGGCTCTTTTCCAGGCCAGGTAGAATTATATTACAGTTCCACGGCATGTTTGGCAACTGCTAATAGTGGCTGGCTATTTTTAGGTACTTCTTCTGCTCTTCTCACAGTTCAGATCTGTCCTATTTACCCCCACCCTCTTTTTTTTTTCCCAAAACCACAGATTTTTAGACCTGTAATAGTTTTCACTGAATTTTTGAAATATATTTATAGTACTTTTAAAAAGCTTTTCCATTAGATTGGTTTTCACTTTGATTTGTCTAAAACTGTGGTATAATTATTTTGGACCTGAATCTGTATCTCTTCCATGGTGTAACAGCATCTCTCAGAATAAGGACTGAATTCCAGTCTAAACCATTTGTTCACAGGGGAATTTTTAAAATATATATCCAGTAATATCTGGTTTTGACATCTAAATATGAGGTTTAAATATTTTTGAATATTTAATCAAATTTATCAGTCCTTGCCATTGATTTGCATGCTTTCCGATTTGCACTGTTCTAATTCACAAAGTCAAATTTAGTGACCCCCTCAATGTCTGAAAATGCCTCAGGCCATTTGCTGAGCTACGAGTAGCAGAGGAAGCCGAATTTTGCACCTTCAGTACCAATAGAAATAAGCAGAAAAAACCTGCTTCCTCAGTATTATTTCACCTGGACCCACACAGGCGATTGCCCTATGTGGAGCTGATTTTGCCTGAAACCCACGGTTCTAAAAAAATCAGGGGGAGGCGGGGAGGGGAAGATAATTTGGAGAAAAAATGTACAGTGGATTTTCCAAGGCAGCTGCCAAAGTTTTCACACACGCATACACAGAGAGGAAAAAATAGTGCAGTGGTGATGCTACATCCTCTCTCAAGACATTTTTAGCAACTTGCTAAGTGATGACATCCCCAAAGGAAGGGGATGTACCCTTGAGAATACATTAAGTGTCCCAACAAAGTGCGGATTATATTACTGTGCCATGAAAATTTGCCTTGGCAAAGCCAAAAACAAAGACCTTATTTACTTTCCATTTCACAGGTATCTCTGCTTTTTGATTACTGCTACAAGCTGATTATAACACTGGGGACATACAGGCAGGCACCTCACCAGATGATAAATAAAAAAGGATCCATCTGTGACCTGCCATGTATCACCAGAGTAATCTCTTCACAGAATATTTTCCCTGGATTATTTTAAAATCTACCTGGTTTTTGACTGTCAGAAATACCCATTTTTGGCTGCTAGAATTCTCTCCAGAGTTGCTGTGCATTGGAGCATGGCAGATGATGAAAAAATCTGCCTAATGCTTAATGGAGGGGTTACAGGTGGCACATTAGAAAATGGAACATGCTTTTCTTTTTCTTAGTAGCTCATTATTGGAAGCTTCCCCAATGCTGTGAAAACATTTATAAAGACTAATATTGCAACTGCTGCAAGTAAATTTACTGACAGGGAATGAGAAAGATAGAATGACAACTTTAATAAAAAGGCCTCCAGCTGGAAATATGAAGCTTAGTTCTTGCCTCTGCTGTTCTTAAATCAGGATTAACTTAAAATTTAAAAGAAAGAACTTACCTGTTTTAAAAATGTGAAATTAGACTCCTAATCTGGGTGAATGAGAAAGATCTAGTCAAAAAAGGAACAACTATCATTAGTTTGTTTTTACTTAAAATATTAATAAAGTGCATAAGTACATCAGTTTTAGCACACCTGCCTTGCAATAAAATCAGAAATTCCATACAACAGCAAGGATTGTTATTGCAATTTTGCTCCGTATCCCTGTAACTCAAGCAGCCTCCCTGTCTGTTGTGAATGGGAGTGTGCCCATATAGGGCATAAAAGTCTGTGTAGGTAATGCTCAGCATTTGGAGAGCCCAAATGCATTCAGTGTATTTGAGAGATAATATGAGAGGAAATCCCCACCCCAGCTTTGGCTTTATCTGCTAATCTTGCTTTCCAGCCATGTGTGATACTCTCTCTTGTAAGCTACATCTCTGGCAAGAGAGGCACTGTATTTCTGCTGAGTTTTCTAACAAGTAGGAACAAGCCTAGTAGCTTGCAGGCAGGTAAACTACTAGCCCTGCTGCTTCATGTTTTAAATATTAGACTGTACTGGTGCAGAAACTTTGCAGATGCTGCAACTCCAATATTTGCTGGTTTTTCAAGCTCATTTCCTACTTGGTTCAGGTGAGTTTCTGAGAATTTTTTGCTATCTAGAAGGGCTTGGAAATTTTGCCATGAAATAGGATGAGTTTGTATCTGGTGGTGTTTTGCTAGTAAAAGAAAAGAAAAATGGAAAATCTATTTATGTAACTGACACACCACAGGCAGCCGCAACCATTTCCCAGCTATATGTTTGATTTACTTTTTCCAAAATTACTAATAATCACAGATCAGTCTAGTAAGAATTGCCTTAAGAGTGCTATTAGAATTACTATCTAATAGCCTGGAGAAAAAGAGCTCAAATGCTGGAAAACTCAACACAAAGAGCCACTCACAGTTACAGCAGCCTGCTTCAAAGGGATTGAAACAGCTAAAAAGCTGTTTTATCCAGGCCATTGACAGAAAGCATGTTAGTTGTTTGCTACCATACCAAGGCTAGTGCAAGAAAAAGATCACCCCTTTTCCATTTTTCTAATTTTTTTTTTAGTTACAGTCTCTCTTCTTAGAGAGACTCTTAATGGATTTATGTTGGAGCATAATGATGTTTCCTGTTTCACTAGTTCTTCCTTCCATAATAAATCCTGTCATTAGATTTGCCTTTTGCTTTCCACTAATGTTTTCAAAGCAGTCAATGCAGAGACTGCAGGATGTCTTTTCCTGGTGGTAATAGGTAATTAAAATCCTATCATTGTACAAGCATAGGTAGGATTCTTTTTCTCCAAAGCATTACTTTGCTTTCCTTAATTTAATCTAATTTGAACTCATTACGGGTCTTTTTTCTTCGCTCATGGCTCCTACTTCTTATGTACATATCTGTCTTTCTCTCCTTTTCCAGACACAACTGGGTATAATAATATTGGCTTTGACACAACTTCCTAGCATGGATATTTAAAATACAGGCTTCCTTCCAGCAAAACCAAGGCTTCAGCTGCCACAAATATCACTGCCAGACTTCTGCCCTGTGCGCCTGGCAATAGTTTAAAGGACTGGAGTGAGATCCTTGTGACGACTGCCGTCATGAACAGGGTCTTTTTTTGTTCCTGTTCGTACCAGGTGACCAGGCACTGACGTACAGCGTAGCTCAGGCAACAACCAGGGGTGAGTGCCTGAACTTTAATGCAGCTCTCGAGCCATGGGAAGGAGGGGCCTTGACAAGGCTTCTCATGGCTTTGCCACACAGCTCTTTTCACAGCATCCTGGTCCCAGAATGCACATTTATGCCACATCAGGGCTGGCCTTCAACACACAGGCCACTAAATCCCTGTGTTGGCAAGGGAAGAGGCTACAGGGCATCCAAACCCAGTCAGGACCATGAGATTTATATCTTGTTACTTTGCTTCCTATACCTTGTTCTTTTACTTCCAAAAGAGGCCCAAGATCACCTGAGCTCCAAAAGTGGCACTTGCATATAAAACTGCTGATGGAAGCACTTAGGAGGGTCATCAAGTTAGCACTGGAACAAGTGCCACCAAATTCCTGGGAGAGCACAGTCCTTCAACTCTCTGTGTGCCCTCAGAGCCACTGTACATCATGTATTGGTTCAGACAATTGTAATGGATTTCTCATTCTCTCCTCAAGACAGTATAAAAAGGGATTCTTGGCATCTGGCCAATATTTTGGTCATTATCAGGAGTAATGGAAAAATCTGTGTTCCTCTTTGAATGATCAGAAACTGGTCATTTTAGGAGATAATCTAAGGTAGTAATACATTTTCATGGTCATAGAAGTAAAATCCTACATTTTTTTCATTTGTCAAGAACTTAAACACAAAATACAAGAAACAAAGAAATTTCATGCTTTGTTAGCAAGGATCCATTTAATTAGTATGATTTTCTAAAGAGAAGGCTTTGAGTTTGCACACAGAAAAAGGTGCAGAGTATTAGTCATAGGAGTAAACCATTGATTGAACTGAGCAGTTAACTGGGAATGAGGTGCTTTATATTCATTGAACCAGATGCTTGGATTACATATTTTGTATCAATTTGCTACATTCTATTTTAGACACAATTCCTTTTTAACAACACAAATAAGACTTTTGAAGCCAGTGTGAAAAAGCAAACTGTCCCCATCTCAGAGAGAGGGTTCCTTGGAAGTCTAGGTCATTGTTTTTATGGTAATGGCTTAATTCTTAATAGTTTAACTCTCAGGCAGAGTTCAGACAGGGCTGAACTCAGAATGCATAGAAGTAATCTAACTACTTTCATGGAAGTGAACCTATTAGAGCTCCCTCAATACCTTTAAAATGGCTAAATTATGCATGGTGTTGGGATAGGTTGTGCTGACTGAAAATCAACCGTGGCATTCTGGAGGAGAATAATAATTACTCGACTGAGTTTATATGTCGGCCTTGCTCTCATGGTGGGAAATAATTTATGTGCTGCTTGTGAAACTGTATGGAAGGAATGCAGATGCAGGCTGTTGCAATTTTTTCAGCCAAGATTGTGTCATTTCATTTGAAATTCCAAAATAAGGTCACAGTAAATTTTCTGCATCCAAATGCGAGCTTCTTTTTTTTTTTCTGCTGCTTCAGTTTGCCAGAAATGCGAGCAGTTGTAAATTTCCACACAAAGTTGAATCCAAAAAGGACAGTGCAGATTTTCCACTGCACCTGTCAGGCAGGCAGTCACATCCACTGACTTCAAGAGACAAAAAGCTGTAACACCAAGTGCTTTGGGTATTGACTCTGGTAAGAACAGCAGTAAGCCAAGTTTGAGAGTTTATGACAGTCTTATCTAGAAAGGATAAAAACATCAGTGAAAGAAGAGCTGTTTGGAAAGTACTTTAAAAGACCATGGAAGAAAGATTTAAACTACAGAAGAAAAAAATATCCATTCTTATCACACAAGAATTACAAATAAACAACACATTCTGTGAAAGTGTTCTGAGCATGCTGAAATCACATTGTGTGAGGTGCTTAAGATGACATGTTTGCACCTGGGGTTTTTCACCCTGAAAACTATATTTTGATTTTTGGATTTTCCCTCCAGTGAAACTAAGGTTTACATGGAAAAATTATGCTTATTAGTTACAGGCATTTCTCAGCTTTCATTGGCTTAGATTACAGCCATAACTTTTCAGTGAAATGAGGTCAGAAAAAGACAAGATTGCCCTCTATCAAGTGACCTAATCTCTTTACAATTCTCTCTTTATATTTTCCCCTATGGCTAAATGATGAGACTAACAAGCCTCTGCATTGTTTTTTAAAGCCATGATACATTTTGATGGCCATATTTTTATAGTAAGCACCTGACTTTATTCCCAGTTGGGCAAGCTAATGCATTTTACAATTTCTTTGGTATTGCTTGACTTGACACACTTGATTTTAAACAGATTTCAGCTAGAGCTATTTTTTGAAAAATACAGGAATAAGACAATGAAAAAATAATGAAAAAAGTATTTTTACCATTGCTTTTTAAGAATTTGTTGTCTTTTTTCTCTCATTTAATTTTTTTAGGCATATAGTGCAGTTAAGAGACACAAAATTTAGAAGAAATTATGTTCTCAGATTTCAACAGATCATAGATTTTGATAGAATACCTGATTTAAACATACTCAGAAAATAGGATATCAAACTCAGAAAAGTACTATTTTCTGAGTAAGGAAAAATTAGAGTTTGGGCCTGCTATCTGAAAACTATGAAGATTTTTTTATTAATAATTCAGGAACTTATCCGATTTGGGAGCAAATTCCAAGTTTAAAAAGTAGTTTATTTCCTCAAAAGCTGGTTAGGAATCCATGGTTATGTGACAATTGGGTTCAGGAGCACCTGCAGAACCTGAATATACCTAAATCCCTGGGACCTGATGAGATGCATCCCAGGGTAGTGAGGGAATTGACTGATGTAGCTGCTGAGCCATTCTCCATTGTATTTCAAAAGTCATGGTAGTCAAGCAAAGTCCCCAGGAATGATGGGTGAAAGGAGGACCCTGGAAACTACTGACCATTCAGACTCAGACTCCTTGGACTGTTTCTCCAAGGACAAATCATGGCTGACTCACTTCATGGTCTTCTCTGATGGACTGACTGCACCAATGGACAAGGGAAGGGCTACAGATGTCACCTACCTGGACATCTGTAAGGCCTTTGATATGGTGCCCCCCACACTATTATCTCTGAGTTGAAGAGATAACAAGTTTGATGCATGGACTTTTAGATGGACAAGGATCTGGCTGGATGGTTGTGTCCAGAGTTCCAGGCAACGCCTGAATGTTCAGGTGAAGACCCGTGGTAAGTGGTGTTCCTCCAGGGTCCATCCTGGGACCAATGCTATTTAATTTCTTCACCAGTGACATGGACAGTGACACTGAGTACACCTTCAGCTAATTTGCGGACAGCACCAGGCTGAGTGGCAAAACGGATGCACTTTAGGAAGGGGATGCTATCCAGAGGGATCTTGACAGGCTTGAGGAGTGGGCCAACTTTTTACCAAGGCCTACCTGATAGAACAAGGGCAAATGGTTTAAGCTGAAAGAGGGTAGATTTAGATTGATCATAAGGAAGAGATTCTTTACTTTAAGGGTGGTAAGGCAGTGGAAGAGGTTGCCCAGAGAAACTGTGGCTACCCCATCCCTGTAAGTGTTCAAGGCCAGGCTGGATAGGATTCTGAGCAACCTGATCTAGAGAATGGCATCCTTGGCCAAGGCAGGTAGGTTGGAACTAGATGACCTTTAGAGATCCCTTCCAGCCAAAGTCCTTCTATGATTCTATGATTCTGTAAAATATATGGCTAGTCAGACGTCTCCTGAGATTAGCGTAATTGACCAAGAGATTAGCTGGGTATCTATCCTATGGATTAATAGCTCAAGGGGAAGGAGCTATTACAGCTCCTAGCCTGTCTTTAGGATGACATTTCAGCTCTTACCTTGCACATTAGTCTCAATTGTTCCGGTAAAACGGATAATCAGTTCTTATGTTCCCTGCAGACTGGCAGCCTGAAATGTAATCTGCAGCCCAAGGGTAAAGATCTCATCTGAGTCACCTTTGTTCAAGATGAAAACCTAAGGAATTTTGTTTTAAAATCTTCTAGGTGAGTTAAGATAATACCTACAGGACAGTATGACTCTTCAGCCACTTTTGCTAATTTCTCATCACTAACAACTACATCAAATACATGTTCAACATTAAAAGCCCCTTGAGAAGTAAAGCAGTGATATGGTTGAGGGGGAGGATTAGGATCCCAATGCTGATCCCTGAATAAAGACATCTTTCCTCTTCCTCCTCTGCCAGGTCTCTCATTCCCAATTTGGTGTCATGTTGTGATGATGGTTATTCAGGCTGCAGGACCATAATCTCTGTACTGCAGCAGTGCTTACAGCTACCTTTGCTGGTCATTCGGGGATAAGGTCTGTCCCTGCTTCAAGCTGTGCGGAAGGCAGGCTTCTCTCTTTCTGGGTCACAGGTGATAAACAAGTATGGCCACCTCTTCTCCAGGGAACTCAGGATATTTCTGCTTGTGTCTGCATATGTTCTTACTCTGCAGAAAGAATAAAACATCTGTGGAGAGATGAATACTTGAATGCATTTTAAAAAACACTGGTGACTCTCTGGGGAAAAAAAAAAAACAAAAACAAAAACACCAAACCACAACACCAAAAAACAAAACCAAACCAACCAGATTTAATTAACAGTTGTTATAATCAACAGTGCTATGTAGCAGCTTCAAAATGTCAATGACATCCTAAGCAGTGACTAGAAAGAGGAGATTGATATTCTGCAGTAGCTACTCTGCAATAGATTCTACATTTACTCTGATTTACGAAGCAAAACAAGATTACTCTCCCTCCCTTTCCCCAAGTGTTAGTTGTTAATCTCAGTATTTCAGAGGTTATTAAAGCAGGTAGGTTTTCACCCTTTACAAAGTACTCCTCATTTACTGATACCACTCACAGTTTTATGAGCAGAGCAAATATTAAAAGGGATACTGATCCACTCTTCAGCCCACCAGCTTCCCACTATGCATTTCCTACACCTCCTGAGCAATTGTAGAGTGTGACAGTTGAACAAAATTTGTCCCAGTGGTTAAAAATCTTATCTGATCACCCTGTAGTTCCTTGGCACAAACTCACTCTAAGACCTTGCACAAATCCCAGCCCAGGATCTTGGGGTATACATCGGATGCTAGCACTTCAGGAGGTTGTGGCTGCACATGTAAGCATGATGCCTGGTTCTGGGAGCAACCCTCACAGTCTGAATGTGATGTTTCTCTCTTCCTCCTTCCCCTGTACTTACGTGTACATCCCAACCATTATGAAATTCAGTCTACCTCCCTAGACTAGCCTGAGAAAAATGAAGGAGCACTGGTTCTGAGATGTGAGTTGGAATAATGAAGGCAGTGGGCTGGACAAACCCTCCACAAGCCAGGAGTTGCAAAGGAGATAACAAATAATTATAATATCTAGAATGAGTAATTGCTTGTAGTAAATGTAGAATGAGTAAATGCTTGAGATGAAATAGGATGGGGAAGATTTTGAATTAAAAATAAGATCAAAATAGATGTTCAGATAGGAAAGCACAAACCATGATTCTGCTGCAAGAGAGGAAAGCCAGACTGAAAATAAGCAGGGAGAAGAGTAAGAAAGTCTGAGTTCAGGTGGAAGTCAGTCAAAAGCAGAGACCTATCTGCTTTTCACAACCATGCAAGAGAAATATCCTATGAAAATACCATTCTAGAGACTGATGTACACACGGCACAAGATAGCAAGATAGATTAATCCTACTCCAAGCATTGTTGTCTTTTGTTTTCATTTGCCAAAGCTAGTTTGGCCATTAGGTTAACAAATCTGTGGTCTTACCTCAGTTTTACTCCAAAATAAGCAAAGTACTGGTTGTTTTTAAACTGAATTCTTTCTCTTCAGAGGAAGCCTGCTGCTCAACTGAAAAGCCAGATGGTGCATTTGGATGCATTTAGACACGACCCACTACACAGGAGTGTTGCCAATATAAGATGATACCTTTACCCTGTGGATTTGCAAAAGGGACCAAACTTAAGCGGGCTGATAAGGATGAATGCAGAAATGACAATGAGCCCAGCACTATTTACTGTAGGAGATCGATTGCACTAGCAGCTCAGCTGGATGCATCAGGCATTTAATGCCTTCCAAAGGGCAGCCTTTTTCAACCTTAGGATCTAATAGGTCTTACAAATGAATAAACTGCAAAAGTATCTTCTTGGACTGGCTTAAGGAAGAAGGGGAAACAGAGCCAGAGTGGAAGAAAGAAGCCTGTCTTTCTTTTCACCCACATTCCTAACTTCAACTTTTCAGAGCGCTTCTTGTACTCGTTTTGGCTCTCCAGCCACATAAAAACATCTGTTCTCAGTCTCTCAAAAGGGACTTGCTAATCTGTAATGTTTCATGCACACAACAAAACAAAACCTGGAATCCATCCTACATATCATATGTAGCTGCATGGAAAGATGCCTGTGGAATTAAGCTGAGCAAGAGGCATGTGTTTACTTATTCACAGCAACAAAACACAAATAATGACTCAAAATGTCCATAAAGGCCTTCACATTTCTCAAGCAATGCAAGTCACTGGAGTCTGCTCACTTACAGGTATTCACTAGGTGACAGTGTCCTGGAATCACTGAATGGTCACAAGGGACATTTAAAGGTCATCCAGTCCAATTCCCCTGCAGGGAGCAGGGATATCTCCAACTAGATCAAGTTGCTTATGACCCCATGCAACCTTCTCTTGAACATCTTCAGGGATGAGGCATGTACCACTTCTCTGGGCAACCTGCTCCAGTGTTTTACCACCCCAGTGGTAAAACAAACAAACAAACAAAACAAAACAAAACAAAAAAACCGTAAACAAAACCAAAACCACCACCACCACAACAGCAAAAAAACCCAAACCAAACCACCTTGTATCCAGTTTGCATCTACCCTCTTTCAGCCTAAAACTGTTACTCCTTGTCCTATCACTACATGCCCTGCTGAAAAGTCTGTCCTCATCTTTCATATAATCTAATCTCCCATTAATTTTGAAAGGCCACAATGAAGTCTCACCACAGCCTTCTCTTCTCTGTTTGCTTTTAAACCCGATACCAAATCATTTCACTGAGTATTCTGTAGCTTTTATGCTGTGGGAAATAGTGAACACCTATTCCTCAACTCCCTTCTTTGTACTACTTATGGTGTTATAAATTTTAACACATCTCTTCCCCTTCCCTCCCACAATGTGTTTTCCAAGTAGATGGTCTTGAGATAGCTAACTCTTTTTCTGTGGGCGTAGCTCCATTTTACAGATCAATGTTGCTATTCTTATCAGCACCCTTTCCAGCTCAAGTAAAACCCTTCCAAGATCAATGGCAAGAATTTAATTACCTATGAAATATATTTGTGAAAACAGGATGTTAACTCCAACATTTGTCTCCTATTTTTCAACATGATATTCATTCCCAAAAGACCTTCTGGTTTAGCTCTTGATAGCTTTACATGCCTTTGGTAAGAAATCTTTTTAAAATATTTCTGAAAAGCATATGTATGAACAACTGTAATCACCTGCTCATTGACACCTTCAAAAGACTGCAGTAAAGTTGCAACTAAAAAGAAATCTGAGCTGATGTTTCCCCTATATCTCATATTTACACTTTGCCCACTGTCTGATTTTATTCTCTCTTATAGTTCTTACAAATTTGCTTGATACCAAAGTCAGATTTACTGCCTTCATAACAAATTCTGTAGCTCTTTTAAAGACTGCTGCAGCATCTGTTTTTATTTTTAATGGAAAAAAGAAAGGCTGTGACTTACTTACCCTTTTTATTAATTTAAGTCAATGTCTAGGATGAAGGATATAAATGATTAATTAATCAGTAATGTATACTTCATGACTGGAAAATAGTTCAAGTAGACATTTTACAACCAGTAATTTCAGTAATCAGTCAATCTGAGGAGACCTTATAGCAGCCTTCCACTCAGTACCTGAAGGGAGCCTAAAAGAAAGATGGAAAGGGACTTTTTACAAGGGCACGGAAAAATAGAGGAAATGGCTTTAAACCAAAACAGGACAGGTTTAGATGACATATTAGGAAGAAATTCTTTACTATTAGAGTGGTGAGAGACAGAAAATGTTTTCCCAGAGTAGCTGTGGATGCCCTGTCCCTGGTAGTGTTCAAGGCCAGGCCAG
The DNA here is from genome assembly GCF_021018805.1 of Prinia subflava. Lineage (NCBI taxonomy): Eukaryota > Metazoa > Chordata > Aves > Passeriformes > Cisticolidae > Prinia > Prinia subflava. The sequence continues at coordinate 51,753,738 of NC_086247.1, forward strand.
ATGGAGCTTTGAGCAATTGGTCTGGTGGGAGGTGTCCTCGTCCATGGCAGGGAGCTTGTAACGAGATGATCTTCAAGATCCCTTCCAGTCCAAACAGTTCTGTTATTCCATGACTCTTCTATTCTGCCTTCAGGTTTTTTCACAACTCAAATCTTGTACATGGTAAAAAAATACTTTCTCAATAACATCTGCACATAGAGATTTCTTTTCCCTTTAGCAATTCCAGTCTTGGGTGGAGGGTTGAAAGCCTCTCTTTCCACTAGAACCTGAAGCCAAATGCCATTTTTGTCTCATGGAAACTGACAGGAGTAAAGTGCAGTACAATCTTAACATCAACATACTGAGAAGCCCATGTTTTCATTGCTGCATTTACGAAGTCCTGGCAACAAATTTGGTTATATAAAGTTAAAACCCCAAATATATCCTAAAATCTGATCTAAAAGTAACAGATCTGGTCAGTTACTGATTGAGAAATTAAGAGATGTTTCCAGGATGCTTGCAAGGATGTACAAATTATGTATGGTTACTCTGTAGTCCTCATTCAGAGGAAAACATACACAGGAGCCTCTAAGATTGAAAGCACTAAATGGAAGACTGAGAAACCAGGGAGAAATTTTCCTGCTTGCAGACCTCCATAAAAATCTCTTATAGTCTACATCTGTGAGTTCCTTGACAGAGGAAAACAGGTGAATAGTGTGAAAATCTGAAAAAAAAATGACTATTTTTCTCAGCTGAGTCAATATACATACATGTATGTCACATGTATCAATGCCATGCTTTGGAGGAAGATTTCAGAGGTTGGCAAGAAACATCCAACCTCTGAAACAATTTTACAAGAGCTTTTAGTTAGCATTGTCCTGACTCTCAGAACAGGGGATGAATACACTGAAGATGAAACATGCACCTCCAGTAATAAGGCTCATGTAAGTATAAATAACACCCACTTCCATTTTATAGAATATTCCACCATCTGACTGATTGGAATAAAAATATCATTGTAGTCCCTGAGAGCATCATCTGCAGATTTATGTAACAGCAGAAACTGTTTTTCAGGAAAAATATCAATTGCAGCCTATTATTAGCCATGAAAACATTATTCAGTGTTATGAGTCATGGTTCTTGTCATCAAGCTAAATGTTGTTGAAATGTATTTTCTAAGAGCAACACCCTTAACTCTACTCCACACAGCTGTTGTGGTAGTGTGGATAAATGCTGGCCCTCCAACATTACATTATGAAATAAAATGGGTACATGTGGAAGGACTTGAATGGCATCACATATATTTGGACTTCTGGAGGGCTGATGCTGCCATAGCAAAAAAGTCTCTGGACTGTTTAAATTTGAAACCACCACAGTTAAACTCCCAGATGTGACATAAAACATCTGTATTAATAGCCTGCAGTCACCCTAATTTTTGCAACTACAGTTGTTTGCAGTACAGTCCATATTAATGTTATTCGGGGCTGTATTTCTCTAGGATTTTACAGACAGACTGGTGCCCCCCTTATCCTTCCTCCCACCTGACCAAGAACTTTGTCAACACCAGATTTCTAGAAGATAGAGCTCCACGTACAAATGTATGTATATTCCTAAATACCAAAGCCATTACTGAAGCTGGATGTTTCAGTAGTAACATTGTCTTGATGTTGCTATTACTTGACTGTAAAATATAACCCTGGACTTGTAAATAAGCATTTTCATATTTTTGCATCTTATTTTATGCATTTATATGCATATATTGAATCCTCAATCACAAAGTAGAGGCAGTAAAATCAGCCTTTTTCCGGACACATTCTTCTGATAGTTCTTTTCTTTCTGAACTTAGGAGAGGTCTTGTTTAGGAGATTGTCCCTCTGCTTAAAAATTGTGATGTTTGAAAGTTTTTTTGAAGAGATATTTTTAATTTGAGTATTTTCTGGCATTAAACTAGTGTTTACAATACAATGCTTCAGGTTTTCAGGGTTTTTTTCACAATTCTTGAAGCAGTAATTGTATTTATCAAATACTGATATTTTTACATACTCCCAACTGGTACATCTATTAGGGTTATCTACCTCATGGACAAATAGCATTACAACAATATGAGAATATATATAATTTTTTAATCCTTCTAATGTATTGAGTTCAACTCCTGGGTTACATCTTTTCACACCTGAATTATTAGTACTTTCCAAATTAATTCCATATTTTCTCTATCTGCAGTCATCGCTACTCTGAACTTTGTCCTCCCTGCTCTCAGGCTGCCTATGTCACTCTGGTGGACTAAAGGCTCTGTCTAAAGGTAGATTATATTTTAATCTACCTATTTACAGGTCTTTTTATGTATAGTAATTGCACTGGGTATCTTTGAGCTGAAAGAGAATCAGTTGTTCTGGTGTATTATCCAGCCCATGGTAATTTGCAACCATTCACAGCCAGAAATGGTGTATTATGAAAGAGCTGCTACCTATTAACATATTTCTGGTGAGAATCCATTAGTGAAAATTTATGTTGCATTAGTGAAATTAGTTATGTAGCCAACATAGCTTTCCACTAAGTGCTGGATGAAGACTCCTCTCCCTCCCCACCTTGTAAGTGGCTCACAAGTCACAGCAGAGCTTCTGACCACTGTGTGATAAACGCCAATCACTCGCTTTTTGAAATTTATGAAAATTAATAAAGAATAAAAATTGGTTACAAAAAATTAATACAATAATAAAAGTTTAAGAAGTTTTCAGAGACAGGACAAATAATGAGACAAATAAGAGTAAAGAAGGTAGCCCGGGACTACTGTCCCCTCTCCTCTCCAGACAAAGGCTCGCAAGGAGATGGGCCCCGTTAGGGAGAAACCTCTCTATTTTTGAGGACAAACTTTAATGATTATGCATACTTTATCTAAGGAAAACCCGTGTTTGCCAAGAGCCTTCTGCTAAACCCCTGGCGTCCTGGAGTCTGGCTTAACCAGGTGGCTTTTGTGGATTCAAGGAGATATGCATCTTTCCCTCTGAAAAATCCAAGAGGAGTTTTAGTCTGGCTTGTTGTAATTGTTCTCTCTGTGCAGAAACCTCCGGGTTATCTTCTCTTTTCTCTTGAGCTAAGGAAAATATCTTACACACACATTTTCTACTAACACTTAATGTTAAAACTACATTTACTATATTATTTAAATGTTAATATTGCATAACTTTTCTACCTAGCATATTACATATAGTAAATATCTGCGTAGAGCCACACACACAATATGCCTTTTTCACAACTGCTATCTCCGGGAAATAAAATGGGAGTATTTTTTGATACAGAGTCACTATTACAAAGCAGAAACTTGCCTGTGAAGTGAAATTATCCATACAGATACAGGCATACAGTTATAGTTACACTGATACTTCTGACAGGGGTGCCACAGCTTCTGTAGATAGTTTGTCTCAGGATTTGGAATATCTCTTTCCAGCACAATATATGTCACTTCAAAAGCTCTCTAAGCCAAAATAAAAACAGGCTTTAAAGCACATAATCGTTATGTTGGGGGTTGAGTTTTTTGGGTTTAGGTGGGGTTTTCTCCTTTTCCTTTTTTTACTTGTTACTGGTGGCATTTTCCCCATTGTGTTGGTAAGAAGCACTAATGGCTGGGTGCTTGAGAAAGGTGGGAGGGGAAATTCTCTCACTCACTGGATCGGAGCCTTCAGACGGTGACAGTGTAGCTGGTGCTTAGGAAAAGAACTCATTTTGCTGTTGCAGAAGCGCAGCTTGGTCCTGTTTTCCTTCTGGTGTGAGGTGAGCCTCTGCTGCTGGGAGCAGCCACTGAACTGGGATTTTGTTATCCCCTGCCTAACTAAAAGAGGGGCCTGTCGCTGCGCTGGGAGCAGGACCGCTGTTATCCCACTCCCCTGCTGTCCCTTCAGCACTGCTCTGAGTCTTTTCGCCGCTCTGTAGCCCACACCTCCTGCCTGCCAAGACCTCCCATGTCTTCAGCCTCGGCTCCGGAGTTTCTGGTGCATCTTTTCCATCTGCTCCCATCTGGGACGAAGCCACCATCACCGCGTGCTCCCCGAGCCCGCGCCACAGCGCCCCCTGCAGCCATGGGGGAATCATCGCACCCGCCCTGCCTGCCGGGAGCCAGCAGCGCCACTGCCGGCTGTGAGCGGAACTGCACCCAAGGGGAAAGCGCCTCGGTTCCTGGTTCTGTTTATTATTAATGCTGTAGCTGTTGTTGTTCGTTTGCCTTGTTATGCATACTAGCAAAGAACTGTTATTCCTATCCCCCTACCTCTGCCTGAGAGCCCCTTTAGTTCTCTACATTGTAATAATTTGGAGGGAGGGGGTTTGCATTCTCCATTCCAAGGGAGGCCCTGCTCCTCCCTAGCAGACACCTGTCTTTCAAACTAAGACAGGTTCACAGGAAGATGAAAATGAACTCCCTGTCAGTGATATAATTAAACTAGCATAGATTTAAAACTTTCCCAGAGAAAACAATCCTTAAACAAGTTTATTAATAAAAAAAAAAAAAAGTGTGTGAAACACAAACTCACTATCACATAAGCTGTTATGCCTCTTGGTACTCCAGGGAATGAGATGGGTAGACAGTGGGTTTGGCATCCACAAGACAATCCTGAATACAGGCATCTCAGAGGAACAGTTACCCACTGGCTCACTTTACTGCCAATTTTTATTTCACTTCTGGCTCTGAAACTCTGCTGGCGATTGGGGAGCACTGGACACCCAGGCTGCTGCATTTTCCCTGTGCAACACCAAAGGTCCCTTGACCGGGGTGCAATAGTGTGGAAAATAGATTATGACTGTCAATCCTCACTTGCGTTTTTAAAAATAAACACCTTTTTATCTTGTGACCAGAGGCTAGCACAGGCTGTTCCACTGCTCTCAATAAATTTCCATTGCCTCTGAAAATTAACCAGCTTGGGAGCTCCTAATATATCATCATCATCATTACATTTGCCTTTGGTAAATTTACCTAAAATGTCTTTCCAGAGGACTAAATTGCAGCATAGCAGGGGAGATGAGAAATTGCTATTCACAAGTCACTGCCTTGCAAAGGTTAGCTTATAAAAATGTGTGCTGAATTAGGCAGTGTTCTTCATTGCCATTTTGGGGATGAAGATTCAGTTACATTAAGATTTCTTGAGATTAAGAAGGTGTCTTCACACATATGTAAGTAAGAGTAATTGCTGAGCTCTGAAAAAAATCACTTAGCTTTGCTTGCAAAATTTTAGGAAACTCTAAGTGCTGTGAAGATAGAAAAAATTGCTTAAAATATTTTTATTTGTCTTACAAAATGTCAGTTTTCAGTACTTCTTCTGAGGCATCTTCCAAGGATAGTCAGGACACAGAACTAAAGAAACGAGTCAAGTGCCCGTTCTTGATTGACAAGGTAATTTGGGAAAAATTGGATACCTGACATCTATGTAGGGATATTGTGCTGCCAATGGCTGTTCTTCCATGGACTTCACAGGATTACCAATAATAATAATAATAATAATAATAATAATAATAGTAATCCTTACTAAAGGATTGTGGCAGCAGGTAACATTGACATCCTTACTTGGCCAGGTATTACAGTTCTCTGACAACACTTTGTTTTTCAGAAGATAAAAATCAAGCAGAAAATAATTTTTGTAAACTTATAAATCACTAAATTTTCTGAAGTTCTATGGTTGTATTCAGCTGTTATGGAAGCCATTAAAATGTTACAATGATGAAAAAAATGTCCAGGAGCTAATCTGGTGATACAGGACTTACACATGATGACAATATGTTCCTATTATTTAGTATGATTCAAAATTTTATTACATGATCCTGCACATCCCTAGAATTTTACATACAAATTAGTGCCTCTTCATCTTCCTCCCATATGAACCAGAGCATTACCTGGACCACATTTTCAATGAGGGGAGCTCCATATGTGTACATCTGTGCTTGCATGTGCACATCCCAAAGCTGTCCTTGCAGGTGAATGTTTTGGTATCTGTTATTTGCATGAAAATTGTTGTTACTAAGGGTAAAAACATAAGTATGCTTTGTATCAAATTATAGGCCTCAGTTTCTGAGAAAGATTTGTGTACATGAATTAATATAATGTAAATAATATATTGCCTGATCTGTTATCTCATTTAGGCTAATAAAAATGGTAGAAATTTTCTGCTTATTTGGGAAACTAAGACACCCAAACATAATATGCTGGCCGGAAACATTGCTGCATCATTGCAGTCCCTGAGCCACCAAAGGCATATTGGATTGTTCAGGCATCTAAAGTGGAATAGTCCCATAAAATCTCAAATTGCCCTTTTGTTGGCTAAGCAGTGTGAAGAAGTGCATGCGCTTCCCAAAGAACTGCTGTGAATTATCTTCCTGGTCACAAGGCAACAAAAGGGAAAGAACATGCCTTGCAAACCGACATGTATTTGAGGCACAGCACTTCCTTAAGCTCTTCCTGAGCATAAAATTTTGTGCCAGAGCTTTGCAGGGTCAGAGCAGCATCCACACATTTTTCTTTGAAGTTATGAATTTGGTTGTAATAGTCAGTGATATTCTTAGCTTTTTTTTAGGACTGTAGTTTCCAATGGCTGCTTTTATACTCACTTCATTTACACCATATTTCAGCTGTTGAAGACTGTAGAAAAATTTATTTCATTGGATATAAAACAAGCAAAAGAAGGCTAATTTCATGGCTACATTTAACCTATGTAAATAGCACTTAATTTTTCAGTAGGGTTTTTTTCCTAACATTTCCGTTAAAGGAACCATTCTAAATAATGAAAATTATTCTGACAAAGGAAGCCACAAGATCAAGCACAGAGTGTCTGGTATTTGTCCCACTTTATCTTGCATGCTGTCATCAGAGGATAAATTTACAAACACAGATTTGCCAGGATGTATTCCAGATCTGTGAAGAACAACATTATCTCCTCAGACTCCATCTTTCATCTGTGTCACATGTTCTGTACCTTGGGAATACTGTACTGTGCTGTCTACTGCAGGCATGTGTTTTGTATGTCGGGACATGTGAAAAACGTGAGATGATTAATTCATGTTCTTATGGTAAACTGGAAAATTATAAAGCTGTATAAATTTATATCAGGTAAAAGTCTATGTTTTAGGAGGTTTCTCCATTCAGAAGGGAACAAAAGACTTTGCAGCTTTCTCAAGTATTGGGAGGGGACCTGTTGAGATGAGCTGGTATCAGCAACTCACACCTCGGGAGCCACCTTCACAGACCATCAAGCAATATCACCCATATCTCGAACATTCATCAGCTATAAGGATCCATAGAAACTGAACATTAACACATGGACTTGGGAGGGGAGCTCTTTTCAATCCGACCGGAGATGGATTTGAGTTTGAATAGCTAACCAAGAAACAAAGGGAAATACGGGGAAATATTGCCAGAGGCAGAATAAAGAGTATAAAAACCAAGCCTCGAACATGGCAAATTCGTGTACCCAGCTAGAGACACAGACGGCCAAGGTCTATGTCTATGGGTCACCCTTGGCTCTTTTTCCCGGAAGAAACTCTGTCAAGTAAGTGTCGCTGTTTGTGGGGGGGGAGGGGTTTATTGCTTAAAATTCTGAAATTTGATTCCAAATTTTGTGATTTGAATTTTTAATAAATGAAATTATGGAATTTGGTAATAAATTGTCCTGGCATTTATAACAGGACATGATCTAAAATTTATGCAAATGGATTTTTGTATTGTGACAATTCTCACCTTTTACCAGTGTTTCCCAAGTACAGAAGAATGGACAGCCTGAATGGAGGTCCTTCTCTAAAAACTGCTCCACGTGGCAGAGAATGGAGCCATCTATTGACTGGGGGGTACAGTAGTCTCCCTTCTGACACTCACAATGCTTTGGGAGTTTATGTGCCACCTTCTGAACACCAGAATTGTTCACAAGTTTCTATTTTGGCAAGTGCCAGTGCCATACTTCACAGATACATTCTTCAGGTGGAAAAGACCTAATCTCCACAGCTCCCAAGTGTGATTCTTTAGTTATTAAGCACTGTGAGCTAGAAAGCCTTACAGGACTTTCTTTCAAATGTTAGCTAATGACTTCGGTACTCTCTAGTATTTAATTTAGTAGCTACCTAACAAAAATGCAGGACTAATGTAATAAATGCTTGAAGTGGAAATACTTCATTACCAATAGTTTTAAAAGGCTGTATACAAGGCCATAATGAACCCCAAGATAGAAATCACTGCAGAAAATCACAAATGAATGCAAACAGAATCTTTACTCAGGAACAGCTCCCAGACACTCTATTCGATATATTTCGTATGAAAATAAGTAGTCCTGAGTTTATTTAACTAGGAAACAAACAAACAAACAAACAAACAGAAAACCACAACGACAAAAAACGACCACGCCACCCAAACTAAAAGTGCTGTAGCAACGCCGTGTGCTCTGACGCTGCAGGCACCTGTGTACTGGCAGCTCCGGAGGCTCCCGGACAGGCAGCCCCCACTGGGGGGCACTCGGTAACCGGAGTGCGGCGAGAGCCGAGTGCGCGCCCCGCTCCCTGCGCCTCCCGGAGCCTGACGAGGAGCTGCCGGAGGAGCTGCCCCGCTCCTCGCGTATTCCGAACCACAGCTGCATGTTTTCCGTCAGCTTGGCCTTTGCAAATCGGCAAGTGCAGCGCTGTGCTCCTCTTGGTGCAGTTGGATCACAGGATGGAGACAGCAGCTGCGACAGAAAAAGGCACTGCCCCAACAGCAATCAGCGCTTTGCTAATGACTGTCCATCCCTCATATCAAAGCCTGACCTTTACTTCATCCTTTTGTTTCGTGACAACAACTCAGAATAAATCAACCTGTCAAGCCTTCTCAAAGAAGCTCTAATGCAGTTGTTGACCAAACCTAGTTTAATATACACTGCTTACCATGAATAGACAAAAAAAGGCAAACCGCATCTGTTAGCAAGTAACAGTGCAGCCTCACAAATCCCCGCCATTCAAGATTATGTGCACTCTTCAGGACTCAAATCCAGTCTTTTAACAAACACTAATCTTAAAAAACCTTTCTTTAGAAGTTTTTCACATTTTTTGTGAAGTGAACTTGTTTGATGTGAACTGAATATCTGAAAAAATCCTCACAGGGACTTAGTGCTTATGCTTTTGCCTGCTAAGACATGGTATCGGCATAGGCTTTTGTTTCCCACTGGAATGTTACAAAACACAGTGTGTGAACATGGGATTGGCTGCAGGAGGTTACACTGGAGACCCATCCAGTCCTGCAGTGGCCAGCAGTACATCACATTTTAATTAACCAAATATTGATGACAAATCCTTGCAGTTCCTAGCAGCCTGGAGCTCAGGCACTCACACAGAGGTGATGTTTGTGCTTCACAGCTTTTGGTGGGTTTTTTGTTCATTTGATGGGGGTACAAATAATGAATTTGTTTTATTTTCATTTTCTCAACATGCATACCATTTGCCTTTGGACACTCTGCATGGTTACAAATGTATTCCACATTTAAGCACACATTGCTTGAAAAGGGGTCTATTTCTGTTTGTTTTGAACAAAAAGAATATTGCTGGATGTAAGTATGTGTTAGACACAAGGAGAGAAGTTTGACAGTTTTAAATAAGACGGGAGGGCTGCCTAACCAATCAGACTTATGGATGCTATTTGCATCATGTATGATAAAAGGAGTCACAATTATTTTTATATCTTCTCTGAAGTCAGGTGATTACAGTATCTATAAGGCTTGGCTACAAAGGCTGTGACCTTCAGAATCAAACTAGCACAGTGTTTACCCAGGCATAAAGATGCTCTGAGGATAAAGCTCATTATTTCAGGCCTTTCCAGACTGAAGGAGAAGTGTTATAATCATAATGATATATGGGAAGTACGGTGATATAAAGCACTGAAGTGAGATTCTATGCCACACTTGAGTCATCTTACAAGATCTTTAGATGTGAAGATAGTTTTAAATCTACCCCTTTCTGAGGGTATCTGTGCCTGAGGAGCTCCGCCTGTTAACTTACACTGTTTAAAACTCTCTGAGGCACTCATAGGGTCACAACACTGCCTTGTATCATCTCCTTCTTCTAAAACATTTTCTATGATACAAAATACATGTTGTATATTTGAAATCAGCAAAAGGTTCAGCCTCTTTGAACTGACTCTAGACGAAATCCATCAAGAAGCTCTATGGTTCCTTCTTTTGACAGCTTAGATTTTAGTGTATCGCTTCCTCCTCTAGAAGTCAGGCCAGGGTAATTAAGAGTGAACCTGCTCCCTTAAATGGATAGGAAAAGAACTTTTCTTTGGAAAACTGTTTAAAGACTGGTGGTTGAAAGTTTTTTACAGAAAATACAATTAAAATCTAATGATAAAGGCCTGGAAGTTTCTTACATTTATTCACAAGTGTCATTTTTAACAAGTGAAAAAATGGGCCTTGGAATTTCCCATCCTAAGGTCAGCTAGAAAGCTAGGTGCACACCTAGAGTCTAAAATTGATTTTCAATAAATCTGCAAACAAAACTAACTGGACCACATTCCTTCCAGCTGAACCTATGTGAAGCCTGTTGAATTATGTCACTAAGGAAAAAATTTGACCTATCTTGTTTGTAAAATGTTGCGCAAATACAACAAATACATTGAGTAAACAGTTCCAGAAAGAGTGCAGCATCATCATCCAAAATATGTTGTAAGAAACATAAGGGTAGATAGTGAGCTGAAGACTTGCATCATGGAAAAAAAAAGCTAAATAAGGATTCAAAGCTGTTCTAACAAATTTAGCCTTGCTGCTCCTATTTCTATATTTAATTTAGAACAGAAGAAAAATCTACTTATCAATCAGTCAGAACCAAATTCACCTCTAGTTTAACTCAGCCAGATTTAAGACCAAGACTGAATCACTATTTTCATTGCCAGAGGATTACACAGAGTGGGCATGGGTAAAGTGCAGGATACAATTCTATCTACATATCAATTCTATCTATCTATCAATATCCAAAACCAGCAAGAATACTTAGTGTTCAATACATGGATGAAAACACCCCAGTTTACTTGCACAGGAGAGCTGGTCTACTGGACTCACAGATATCCTGTTCCTGTCCTAAGCTTCTGTGTGGTACTACACCCCCTGGCAGGAGTTTCTTTTCAGGTCCTGCAAAGCCTGGTAAACTGGTATTGGTACCAGAATCTGCTTTTTGCCAACTTTGCAATTGAGCCCTGGGGACCACTGTAATGGAAGAGTTCTGAGAGGGTGAGCCAGTCAATACTTCAAGAAGACATGTGTTTATGCTCAGCTTTTTGGCAAACCTCCTGCTAGCAAACAAAAACCAAGCCTTGTTTAAACATACAGACCTAAACATTAAGCCTTAGATCTACAACACTGTGACACTGCTGCTGCATTGTGGTTTAACCTATGTTGGTTACATCATTTGACAATTCTTAGCCTCCAAGGCAGTGGTGGCTGAGTTTGAGCTCTTTAACTTCTCCATGGGAAGTCAGAACTAAAGGGGGCATACTCTCTCTTCCCCAGTCTCCATGGTGTATCACTTTTGTTTACACACAGCTTTCCTGTGCATCAAGACCAGTCAGGTCCAAAGGTTTGCTTCCTCTTTCTCTAGGTCAGAGCCAGTCTGTTCTGTCTGCCAGACAGATTTTATACCCTTCTGTGTGCAGGTGCAGTCCAGCCTCTCCAGGTGGGTGTTTTGCAGACTGCATGCTGACCATCTGATTCAGGTCTTTGCAGTCGGGATACAATTATCTCAGCTCTACTATTTTTGTGGAACTATGCTGAGCAAACAGGTATTACACAATATTTCACTTCCTAAGTCAAACAGTCTTGTGATATGTCTGGGTACAAGGCAGACAGGACGCCTTTAACTCAAACAGATTTGAAGCATATTTGGGTACAACACAAACAAAATATATTTCTCAAAAAGGTCTTCTCACTGCAGAGTTATCCACACTGAGTCTTGCTTCCTGACATTCTGGAGGTAAACTAGGCCATCCTGCAACTAAGTACAGCATGACTTTCCTTATTTTTTTGTTAAATCACCTTTTACTCAGCATGGAGCTACTCACTGACTCATCTGAGAACACCCTCTACTCCTTCTCTACCTGAGCCACAGTAAGCCGCCTTCTCCTACCAGTCAAAAGGTAAATGTGCATGTAAATATTTGGTTGCTATAAAAAGGAATAGGTCATTCATATGCTTAAATGTTAAGATGATGATTGTGCATTTCTCTGACTTACAGCTTGGTAGCAGTAATGATTACTTGTTTAATGAGGGCTGGATACAAATACTAGAGGGAATTTATGATCTCCTGTTCTTCAGCTGTGAACCACAGCAGATGGTTTCAGTCTATGCAGATTAAGAGCACAGTAACACATTTTGTATTTCCATAATAAATAAGAATAACTTAACACCAATTACAGTTAGATTGTGCAAAATAGGAAAGACAGCATTCCAAGCAGTGAACATCTACTGATTTGAGCAGATTTTGAGATAATAAATATTACAATTGGCAGTTTAGAATCATCGACACCACAAATGGAGGAGAAACTGTGAGAGAAAAGAATGCATCTGCCAAAACTGGGATTTGGTTCTCCTTTCTTTTACATCACTCTTCCATTCAAGTCTTTACAGTAATTTCCAATATAGCTTTTTTATGTTAGAACTACTTTGGTCACTGGAACAGTTCCTCTGAGTAAAGCCTCTCTTACATCCTATGTTGTCTCCAGCAGGTTAAATCAAAGCATTAAATAGGAGAGGACAGATGGGGAAGTTCAAGAAAATGACACATCAGCACCCATCAGTGTGTCTGCTATCAGTTCCAGCAGTCTCGTCAGAGCTATCAGTCCATCAGAGCAAAGAATTCTAACAAGGAATTTAAAGGTTGTATTAGATATTCACACACATGGGAAATTTCTTCCTAGTGGGCAGCGTAGGGCAAACATGAAACAATTGGGCAATGCATATTGTAATAGATTTTCCACAGAACCCACCTCAACCTGCCCAGGAAATCCCATGCACTTGGGTTTTATTCATGACTCACCACTCTGCAGCCCAGGTGGCTGAATTGATGCCAAACATGAGCTGGCAATTCGAAGCCAGGTGACGTCTTGTCGCTGCACAAGGACAGTGTCCAAGATGGAGAGAGCACTCTCTGCATGACAGTTTAGAATCATTGACACCACAAATGGAGGAGAAACTGTGAGAGAAAAGAATGCATCTGCCAAAACTGGGATTTGGTTCTCCTTTCTTTTACATCACTCTTCCATTCAAGTCTTTACAGTAATTTCCTGCACCTGCAGCGGAGACAGGCATTTCTGTTGAGTTAGTGCCAAGGGAGGCCCTTGCTTACCTTTGAGGAGTGATTGACAGTGAGCCAGTGCAGTGCAGATTGAACCTGGATTTAGTCAGGAAGGGTCCAGGATGCAAAATGATATCTGGTGTCTTTGCTGGTCCCATAGTTCATGACATCACCCAGTCTCTGACACAAGAAAGCTGTTGTACAACTGAATCAAAATAATTACGGGGTTAAATAGAAGAAACTGTTCCAAATGCAGCTTGTCTTAAAAATAAAACCAATCCTTTGGAGAATTAAGGGAAGTCAGAGCTTTCCCATATTTTGTGGCCAAATTTAGGGAAAGAGTGTTTGCAGCAATATTCTGAATGGCTGTGAACGGGGAAAGATTGAAATCACTAGGACATTTGTTCAGGAGAGAGAAAAGAATGTGAGAGTGACAGAAATACATAATAGACTTAGAAGTCAGCAAAGCACAAGGGGAGAAGCTTCTTTAAAGTGGGAAATTTTTTGATGAAACCCTAGATAGGAATTGTATGCTGAGAGATGTAAAGAGAAAGGATGATAAAGCACTAAACAGGAAAGGCAGGTGAGTTCAAGGGCACTATTTTAAGATGGGAGGGGTTAAATCATGCCTGGATCTGTAAAGAAGAAAACCCAAAGAAGAGTGACTAGAAGGGCTGCTGATGATTAAAGACAGTGTGATGAGTGGGCAACAGAAATTAAAAGAGAGGATGAAATTAAGTTCATAGGAACACGGTCAGAAGAGGAAGACAAATGGGAAATTTGAAATGTCACTGTCTATCATGGCAGGAATAGCAAGCTGCAGACAAGCAAGGGCATATGTGGTTTTGGGTCAGGAACTCTCCTCTGTCTCTTCTCTGCAGTGTGAGTGTGTATCACTGTGTCAGCTCTCCTGAGAAAGCCGGGCCCAGGCTCTGGCAGTCATGCTCTTGGCACCCAGGCTGGGTGCTGGGTCCCAGAAAGGCGTGAGTGTGTAGGGGACATAGCTGTGGGAGGCTCTCGTGTTGCAAGCAGGATCTGTGCACCAGGATGCTGCTGTCAGCTTGGCAGCTATTTGTTTCACCACAGGTATCAGAAGTGGGGAACAGCTGGAATCTAATAAATCACTAAGGTATCAAATCAGCACTTCTGTTCCCAACACACTTAATTACTATCCAGGCTTTGGATATAAGACAAACCTAATTCCTGTGTTTGTAATTATTATCCATAGAGCCATGAAGGTAGCTCTGAGTAGGAATGCATGTTTTGGTTTACATTAGGTAAAATAGATTCTTTCCCTGAGGATCCACTTTGATGCAAGGGAAAGGCAGATCTGACCTGGTGATAGTGAGAGCTATGCCAACAGAAGCATAAAGTCCTGCCAGGACCATCCAAGGTGAACAGATCCAAGATTAAAGAACAAATGAAAAACAGCTTCTGGTCATCTAGGATGGTGTCTACATAATCACTCAGGAGAAAATGTTACTGAAATACAGTATAATTATTATAATAGACAGAATAGCAGACAAGGAGGGGAGAAACTTACTGTGCTCTAGGATATCTGACAGAACGAGCAGCATTTGTTTTCAGACAAGATACTAATACATTAGAAAGCCAGTGCCCTAGAAGTCTTACTAGGCAAAGTAAAAACAGCCCTTTAAACTGCATGATAATAACAACTGCATAATAATAATTTGACCAGAAGTCAAATTAACTCCTGGTAGAATTTTGCTAGCTTTAGGGGCAAAATGAAGAAGCTGTCTCCTTTCATACACACATTCATTGTGTGGCTTTTTTTTTGTTACTATTTTTTGTAACCTCAACCCCAAGAGGTGTAATGCATTTTAATTTCTTTTTAAGTAGGTCACTGGTTTTCCTTTTCTGCACTGCCCTCTTTCTAAAACAACTTGTAGTCTAAACTTTTACTTATTCTTTTTTAAATGGGGAAGAAGATGGGGGAGCAGGGGGCAGGAGAAAAGCTCCACAGAAATTTCAAATCTATTTTGGCAATTCTACTGTATTCGACTTTAACCTCACCCACTCAATACCCACCAGGCTGTTCTCAAGTTCTTGCTTTTCCATCTGCTGTTCCTTCACAGAGAAGGATTTGGGGAAGAAGGCATCCCAGAAAGATTAATCTGCACACTGCAGAAAAGAGGAGAGGTTCTTAAAGACCATGACAAAGCAATGCAACTTGTTCCTAAAGCTGTCACCATTCTGGTCATGCAGGGTTTTTGTAAAAAGACAGTGTTACTGACCATCAGGAGCTTTAAAGAAAGCTGCCTAAAACTCCATCCAATGTCTTTCCGTATTTGTCTCCACTGAAAATTACAGTTAACTCTTCTCCCATCTCCCAGAAGACTTTCAGAACTTGGTAAAACAATAACTCACAGACCACCAAAACAATAATTTACCCAACATGGGGGTAAAATCTCTCCAGGATGGGGAGAGACCTCAGTGAGGGATTGACAAGAATTAGAGTACATGCAGGGAGTAGCTGTCTGCAGGGGGGTTCATCTCTGGTTTCTTGCCTGAAAGGTAGAGAGAGATTGCCTCAGTAAATTCTGAGCGTGGGATGCTACAGGCTGTAACATCACTGGTTGCATTACCCTGAAGCCCAGATTACAAACCCAGGGCCATGCCACAGGGACTACTGTGTTACTTGGAGCTTGTGAGAGCAACATTCAGACTCCTATCTCTGCCAACACAAGATGTGAGGTTCACAGGCACTGTGGGAGGAAGATATAAATAATAAATGAGCTAAATAATGACAGCTAGCTGTACCTAATTATAGTTCTAGTTGCCCTTTCGAATAAAGAAAGTTCAAAGCTGCTGCAAAAAGAGGCTGATCCCTTTTCTGAATGGTGTTTGAACTTCACAGATTATTAACATGAAAAACTGAGGAGATGCCAATGGAAGCCACACTAGCCTGTCATAGCCTTGTTGAAGACAGAAGCAATGTCTCTAACACCAGTTTATTTACACATCAAAACATTCTTCAGCTTAAATTAAATTTAGCCTGAGTACAGAAGCAATGTAAGAATTAAAATCAAATTGTGTACGTTATTTGGAAGACGTTCTTCCTTACAGCTTTTGCTACTTGACTTGAGAGACTAATTTAGCAAAGTAGCTCTGCAGGCTCTGTACACAGGGAGCACAAGGGTCAGTTAACTCCAGAAAGAGTGCAAGTCCCCAGCCTGGGCATTAAAGTGTCTAATGCTAAGTGTGTTAATGTATTTACCTCCTCATCCCTCTCTATTCATTGGGAAGAATTTGTTCCTAGTGCCCTCCCTATGCTGCAAATCAGGGATTATGGATGCCTGGATCACCATGAGCTGAATTTCTCTCAGATTAGGAGAAAAACACGGCTCACAGAATAGAATGCCCATGGAATTGGTGGGCTTGTGTTCTTTTCCAGCTCTTGGTTACTTCTTGTGGCTCACATAAGTGAGGAGTCAGTACACATTTTCCTCACATCTTTCTAACTGCAAAATAAATACAATAATTCCTTATCACATTCTAAAAGAAATCTTCATCTTTGGGTAACAAAGTTTTAATTACATACTATGATTATTTTATTCCCAGCACAAGTATCTATCTGTATTGGGTACATTCAAGTTATCATTACACATTTCTGAATAATCTGAGTAGTATCTTAAATTAGGATTCTTTTTAAACTTCAGGTGCATTTACACTTTCACATATAATATGAAATTTACTTTCACACAAAAGTTAAATTTAGCCTGCTACAGCATACTGAAACAACAACATTTGTAGAAAGTCCAAATACAATCAAAGGACTTTAAAGAGTACAATAACTTTGGGCAAATGGTTAACAAAAGTAATTGTGTGTTGGTTTTCTTCCATGTTCCATGTGCCTTCTCATTTTCTTTTCAGTCTCTGTCCTCTTGTAGTTATTTTTCTAATGAAATGTGTTCTGTAGAAGTGGTTCCATGTACAATCTCTACACTACCCATACAGTCATCTTTTGTTGGAGGAGTTCTTCTGTGATGCTACCAAATACCCATTCTCATTTTTACAGTTCTCAGGTGAGTGTGTTTATCAAGCAGGGACTTCATGACCTGCTTTGTCACTACTTTGCTTAGAGAAATGGATCTCAGGTCATATTTTACACTAATTTTGCTTTTAGTACGTATCATTTTTGATTAATTAAAGCTAATCTGTCAAAATTAAGGATAACAACACTTTTTTGTCAGAAACACTCCCAAGTACAGAGGTCAGTTTTCTGTACAGTGCTGCAACATGAGGATTGCTACCAAGAATGTTTTGTTTTCCAACATTTAATGGTCTTAACTATTTAATACAATCTCTTGTGTTTTCCCCTGTGTTTTTACACTTCCTAAAATAGATCTCTGTAGTAGTTAAATATGAACATACCAATATATTAAAAAATAACGATTTTTGGAAAGACCAGAGAGATCTCTCAACATAAGTAAGCAGATGAGAAAGTAAGTCAATGCTTTGGATGAAGGAAAACACTGTAAGGAAAGATGAAATTTTGTTCTACAGTGTATTTACTAGAAGTAATGCTCACTCACAATGTCAACTAGCAAATTATGAGTTTTTGTAAAAATAAAATATGCATGGATAGATTTTCAGTGTCAAATTCATGAAATTAATAAGGCTGCCCCACTGAAAGCCAGGGTAGAGGAGAGGGAGGGAACTGCAGGGGAGATTCCTCATCGGAGAAAAGGAGGATACAGTAAAAGATGTTGGAACATCAGGTGATGCTTTGCCAACCTGGAATGCTGAGTACTCACTGGAATAAAAGGCTTCCTTCTTAGCTGCTGTTCGAAAAATGTGAACTTATTTGGCGGTGAAAAAGGTACATTTGCTCTCCTCATCACAGAACTCGAACAATCAAGGCTCTGCACAAGGATAGACCTGAGGACCATGCTGCTAAGAGCCAGCTGCATCTCAGGAAGAGCCTGTTACTGGCATGTAGCCCAGATAAACTGTGGACGCCCCGTTGCCGGCAGTGCTCCAGGCCGGAGGGGGCTGTGAGCAGCCTGCTCCAGTGGCAAGGTGTCCCTGCCCCGGCGCGGATTGGAACCGGATGATGTTTAAGTTCCCTTCCAACCCAAACCATTCTGTGATTCTGTGATCTTCAGTTCCAGCACTTGAACTGTATTAAGTGGATCACCGGGTCATAAGAGAATGTTTATCAGAGGCCAAAAAGACAATCTATGTTTATTGTTTTTCCTGAAGGAGGACAAAACATAAGTGCAAGCAGTTCAAATATTAAAACTCCAAACAAGAAGTGGGTAGGAAGTCGGGAAACACAGGGCTGAAAAAACCCTCACTAGCTTCAAGCGGTTTTCCGCTGTTACCAGCTCTTGTTTCCGAAGGAATCTGTTTTTTACACGCTGGTGGGTGCCACGAGAGGCTGAAATTCCCGCGGCCGCCCTCACGCAGCCGTCGCGGCCGGGCTCCCGGCGGGAGCAGCTCCGCTCCCAGAGCGGGCACGCGCGCTGCGGGCGCGCCCCGCGCATGCGCGCTGCGCGTCTCCTTGGCGCTGCGCGGAGGGCGAGCGCAGGCCTCAAGGAGAGGGCTCGGGACGAGGAGAGTAGCGGGAGCGGGGTCGGCGCTGCCGCAGCCGCAGCCATAGCCATGCTCCTGTGCGCGGCCCTGCGCGCCGCGGCCGCACGCTCGGTAAGGCCTCCCTGCCGCCGCCGGCCGGGAGTCGGGGAGGCCGCGGGAGAGCGGGGAGGCCGCGGCGGCGCGTGGGGAAGGGGGGCCTGGGGTAGGGCGGTGCCTGGAATCCGAGTCTATAGAGCACGGACCCACAGTCCCGGCCCTTCTGCAAAGACGGCGTGATCAGCTCGGTGTTTGTAGCAGCGGGTCCCGCAGTGGCACCTGCAGTGTAGTGTCCCAGGATGGTTGCAGCCTTTCCCTGTCATGTGACCCGTCCCATCCCTGGCAGCGTTCAGGGCCAGGCTGGATGGGACTCTGAGCAGCCTGGTCTGGTGGAAGGTGTCCCTGCCCATGGCAGGGCATTGGAACGACAAGATCTTTAGTTGCCCTCCACCCCAATCCATTCCGTGATTCTGCTTTAAGAAATCTCAAAGTTGCTCAAGAATTAAGTATAAAAATAAACGTAATTTAATATAAAATTAATTTTAGTAGAATAAATATTTGCGGTAAAATTATTAAATCTTACTAATACCGGCCAGAATGTAGAAATCTTGATCTGTTCTGGCATGTCAGAGAGTACAGAGAATAGTTGAACAGAACTTGCATATGGGTCTGTGTTCTGTTCATTCTTCAGGTTTGTGTTTACATTTGCCCTCTTAGGCCAGCTCTCAGCGTTTGGTTCGGTAAAAGCTGAAGAAGCGTGTAAATGTTTACTGGAGAAGAACTTCAATAGTAGTGGTGGTTTCTGCAAACTTTATAGCATATAGGATATAAAGTCACAAATTGAGAAATTCTTCCTCAAATGTTGGATGAGAATTTGTGTTCAAGGCACTTAAATGAAGCAGTAGCAGAGTTAAATCCTTTAATTTCTACATTGTTTGAATTGGTCAAGGCAGGAGACAAGATATTTGGTCTCCTAATAGTACAGGAGAGTCCTTAATAGCCTCTTCTTGACTCATTTTAAACTATTAGTGATGGCAGTAGAATTAATGGCTTAAGATTAGAGTGGAAATCAGACTGGTTCTGAAAGCAGCCCCTAGCAGTATGTGCATCATTAACACTGTATTTTGCTTGTAGGTAAGACAGATCCGATACTTGCATGGAACAGCAGAGCGTAATGCCACTGGAGCCTTGTTTGTGGTAAATAATCTGCTTTACTGTAAGGGGGGTGGGTCAGAAGAGTTTGGTATGTGCTTTTCCAAATCTGCCTAAAAGCTTCCGATGGGCAGAACTTTGCTGTAGAAACACACAGGTATTTACAAAGAAGAGGGTTTTTTTCTGTAGAACCTTCTACTAGAATTGTAATGGAGTATCAAAAGGTTTTATTTCAGTTTTTGGCTCTTGTGTTTCTTGCCTTATGTAGTGAAAATGCTCTGTAATTTGTATGTGATTCCAGATGAGACTTTGCTTAAATTTTATTTCATTATAAACCAGTTCTTAATTCCTTTATTCATTTTAGTTGAGTTTGAATTGAATCTTGTTAAACTTTTTGCAAGTGCAGTTTCTTGTGTTCTGAAATTTGCTGCAGAATTACGCATGGGCTCAGGTCCTAGCTGTGTTTACAGGAGTTGAAAAGTACAGTTCTTGTTCATGTTCTGTGTGATACAGCAGGTCGTACAATGAGTTGGAATTGAGGCCATTAGGCACTGTCATAAAAGGCATAAACAGTAGTAGTGATTGCAAAAAGTAAAAAGCCTTTGAATATGAGTGTGTAAAGCAGCTGTGTTGTCTGTCTACCTCTGAAGAGAACCTGAAGCATCTCAAGAGAGTGTGTATTTTGTCCCATTCTGCTCTATTCAGAGCTTTAGCTAGTCTGCAGTTTAACAGCTGAATAATTTGGCATTTTCCCAATACTTGGTAAAAATCAGCCCTTTACTAAAGAGGTGACCACTGTTGAAAACAGGTGCTCGGGATTTTTGGACACGTTGTTGTTGTCCTTTCCTTTCTACAGCTGTCTCTACAGCTTTAATCATAAAATGAAGTTAAAAGGATCTCAGTATATGCTTTGTGCACTTTTCCAGAAATCTGAGCAGGAATTGGTGATTTACAGGGTGAGAGCAGGTATTCAAGGAATAGAGGAGATGCTGTAGTCTGGGCAATTCAGGAAATTTCAAGTGTAGTTGGAGGTTGGTGAAGACAGGCAAAGGATATCTCTGGCACCCTAATGGCTGTTGATGTCTGATATAAGAAGCTAGATAGTTTTGTAAATTCAAGATTTATATAATTGTTTAAATTAAGTACTGCAGGGAGGAGCCTGATAACAGAGAAAGGCAAGTAGAAAAGCTGACTGCTTTGAAGATGTTTATTTAATATCATCATTGATGAATTATTCCACAGCAAAATTTTTGCTAGAGTAGCATAAGAACTTGGTTCTGTGGAGGCTTGGTTTTTTCTGGTTGGGTTGTGTGGGGGTTTTTTTGTTTGTTTGTGGTTTTTTGTTTTGCTTTTTTTTTAAATAAGGTAATATTTGTTCTTCTCTGAAGTAAAAGGAACGGGAAGAAGATAATTGGATGTCACTGTATGTGTGTGTAATCGTTTGCCCTAACTAAATTCCAAATGTTAGTTAAAATGGCAAATTTCAAGGGAAACTTGTCCTGCTGGTTTGAGATGAAGGCATTATTTTAACCAACACCAGGTGTTCATATACAATCAGAAAAATGGACTCCCCTTGGATTTCTGTAGAGGGAAAAAAATTTTTCAATGCTTTTTGTTTTTTAATTACAAGCAGAAGAAGTGTCAAAAGTTTGTTTAAAAACTGCTTGTGCAGGACTAATAGGAGTAAATAAACCTGCTGTGGTGGTTTTTGTAGTATGTCACTTTGCACACAAATGTCTCGGGTTTGTTTTACAAAGCTTATTGCTGCTTCTTGTACTTCTCATTTATAAAATCTATAGTGAGGAAGGTAAATGCATGCAGTGTATCTGTGTTGTAACAACAGAGGACAGGCTAGCAACAGAGCTGGTTGTCATAAAATCTAATATTAACAGGCATTTCTGATTTGCATGCTATGCTGCCCTTTGCAAACGTGTTACATGTTAGCAGAAACACAGAAATAAGAGGACTTCTGCTGAAATGTCTTTGTATTCTGAAACACCCGGAAAGAGCCTTTCTCTCAATCATTAAATACAACTAGGTGCCATCACAGGCAACTACATCACACTTCCAGTGAGAGGATATCAAGTATAAAATTAGGCAGAGTGTTTGCCTGTAGGAATGTAAGGGCGATGCTTCAAATCTCTAAGTTCTGATGGCTAGGGAAGGCCTGATTCCAGACACATTTATTATGATCACCTTTCTTCATTGAAACATGCATTCTCTGTACTTGACTTTTACCTGATTTTGGCCTTCTTAACAGCTAAAACTTAGCTCTTTTACTTTATTGTTTTCAATACATGGACTGCGTTTTCTTAACACATCACCAGCCCTGATGTGGCTTTGTCATAGGGCTGCACAGAGAGTTCAGCAAAAAAGGTTGAAGAATTCCTGTATTCAAATTTTAGTTCCTTGTGAAGTTGGTCAGTGAGATACTTGGGTTTGAGAGCACTTCCACCATTCTTAAAGAAAGAGGGGGTATAGCTTGAATTCTGTTGGAGTAGTGAATGTAGGGTACTTTCCTTTTAGAGGAGGAGTAATACATATTTTTTCAGTGCTGATTTGATATGGATTCTGAACAGGTTGTTGTCCTAAACATCACCCCTGCAGACCGGTTCTCTCATTTTGGTTTACAGTGCTTTGGACTGGTGTTTACCATAGGGCATAGGTCAAGTTTCAGGCCAACTTTTTTGCAGTATACATGGAAACTAAAATATTCTAATTATTCTGTTGTAATTCTTCAGTGCTCTTTAATAATTTTCTGTGTTAAGACAGACAGATGATTAGATCACTGGGAAAAAAGAAAGCGTAATAATAAAATGGCCCGGGTCAATGTAGGAAAAAGACTATGGGGTGACCACTCAGCAGCCTTAGTGGCTTCCATGGGAGTGCATTGGCATCTATGGTG
The DNA here is from genome assembly GCF_021018805.1 of Prinia subflava. Lineage (NCBI taxonomy): Eukaryota > Metazoa > Chordata > Aves > Passeriformes > Cisticolidae > Prinia > Prinia subflava. The sequence continues at coordinate 51,776,647 of NC_086247.1, forward strand.
TGGGCAGCCTTTGCAGTGAAGGTGTTCCCACTTAAATAGGTTCTGCAATAGAAATGTGATACATTCAATGTATGAATGGAATGAAAACTTCACGTAAGACTAGGGGAAATTGGGGAGCATGAGAAGAGACTTGGAAAAAGACTTTCATGTGGGGAGAGTGCAAAGAGAACAGAGCCAGGCTCATTTCAGTGGTGCCAGGTGACAAGACCAGAGGCAATGGCCTCAGAGAACATCAGGAAACACTTTTTCACTATGAGGGTGACAGAGCACCGCACAGGTTGCCCAGAGAGGTTGTAGAGTCTCCATTATTGGATATATTCAGAAGAAGCCATCTGGACACAGTCCTGGGCAAGCAGCTCTGGGTATACATGCTTGAGCAGGGGAGTTTAATCCAGATGATTTCCAGAGGTTCCTTCCACCTTCCATCACTCTAATTTAACAGAGTACTCTTTACAATACTGCGTCCTTACTTGCTGTCTACAATCTGTATCCTAAAAAAACGTGGAAATGGAACCATGTAAATTAGGAACATGTCAGTGCATGCAAGTCTCACATAAATGGCACATTGTCAGACAAATGTAAGTATAGAGAACATAAAACTTTCTAACTGCTCAGAAGTCCTAGAACTGTGTAAGCTCTTGATGAAAATTATTAAACTCTCCATGGTGCAGAATTAGATTAAGCCCTTTCAGGTTTTTCAGGAAAATCCTCTGCTATAACTTTCACAATATATCGTGAAACCTTGCTACAGCTACACCTGTATCTTCCAATATAAAGTCTTTATTATTCCTCTTCACATGCAGGGCATTTAAGGATATCAGTTTAGAGATGATACACTGAAAAGAATAGCTGCTCCAGACAAAGAGGGAGATTTTAATAAATCAAATACATATATTTGTAAAAGAAATGTGATAAGTACAATTGCTAACTATCAAATAGCTACGGAAGGCAAAATAATAGCAAAACAGGCATGCAGATTTGAGAAGGAAAAGCTAAGTTATGGAAATACTTATCATGAATTGTGGAATTGATCTGTGCAGCTAAGACATGGAAAGGTCTGTAGGGGAAAAAATAATAAAAGTTGTACAGTATTTCCAATCAAAATCCTTCAGATTTTGCCAAAATCAGCCTCTTTTTGAGAGCTTCAATTAAAATTGATAGAAAACCCTCACCAAGAGTAAATATGAGTCATCAAATCCTTTATCTGGAAGGGTCAGTCTAAAATAATGGGAACTGTGTTCCTAAAAGCTCTTCTATGTTATTTCTAAACCACACAATAAGCAAGAAATTAATGCTTAATAAAATATTAGCATGTTCAAAGGGCATCAGTCATCTTTCTGTAATTCCTGTTCTTACAGGAAAGTCATCCTTGGTGAAGTATTTATCGACAGTAGTTTTACACTGGACTTGAAACTGGTGAGGGCACAACGCTTTCAAAGTGACGGTGGCAGTCATATTGTTTGCTTTGGGATACAGACAGGATAAGCAAAGGCAATGCCTGGACACACCAACAGATGTAATTGAAGTATTTGCCCTTGCAATATGTCCATATTACAGTTTCTATATACAAGAATAACTGTGGACCACACATGTTCTAAGTTCTTCACTGATGATGCATACTTCACTTCAGTATGCAAGTGTCTTGGCAGTGTTAGAGTTTTTCATTAAATCCTCTGCTGCTTATTAAGAAGAGTGTAGTGTGGCAGCTGCAACATCACCCTCTGTTACTGGAGGAAATGATGCAAGTGGAAGTCCGTGGAGATTCTTTGTTCTAAACACCCTTCTAAAGCTTTTATTATTGGCTAGTTGTAGATTACTTTTCGCATCAAGCCTCAAGTATAGCTTGTATTTTCCCACAAACTTTCCATTTAATTTGAAATTTTCTCAATTTGAAAACTGTATGAAGTTTGGAATTATACTTAACTATAGGTATTTAAAGAAACCAAATGATCTGTTTAGAGACAGCTAAAAATTTTGTGCAGGAACATTTTCTGGTGGAAAAGGATTTTGATCAGAACTAAGATTTTATTACAGGAAAATGTTACTTTTTTCAAGACCTCCAAACTTGTATATTCTGAATATAGAAGAACTAATTAAAATTTGATGTTTCCCTAGAAGACCACCTTAAAAATAACTTGTTAGAATACCTTATTTTGGAAATATTAATTCAAAATTCTGCTTCTTACACTTTGATTCAGAATTGTATATAAAATGTTGAAATCCATTACAAATCAAAATAATATGTTAAAATGGATTAATAATGTGTTTGAATGTGCAAATGTTTTAATTCTACATGAAAATTCTTGTTGAATTCTGAAGTTTTTTTATAACTAATGTTTCATGGTAAAGGGAAAAATGAACTGTTGTTTCAGTCTCTTGTTTATTAAGGTATTAACCAGAGTGTTCTTACTCTGCCTATTGTAAATTTGAACATAATTGTCAAACTGTATTAACAGTGTTAAAAATATGTACTTTGATAACAACACCATACATTTTCTTAATATATCATTTCATGTATTTCTCAGCAAATCATTTTTTAATAGAAAATAGGTAATGATTTTTAAGAGTGATGCAATAAGTATCAATATTTTTGATAACTTTCCCAAATATATGTAATCACTTTAGTACTATGAAATTTTTATGTGGAATATATAGTTTTTATTCAAGCAGCTCAACTGTAACTGTGTAATGAGAAGGTATTTTACAACAGTAAATATGTCCTGAATAATTTCCTAACAACCTATTTTAACACGTTTTTCTTCTTTTCTTGTAGCATAGAGACAGTCCTGAAAACAATCCAGATACTCCCTTTGAGTTCACACCTGAAAACCTAAAGGTATGCAGACAAAAAAAAAGTTCAGTACACAGACTTTGTCTTTAGAGCAGTACTGATCTGTTTTCCTTCTTTTCCTTTAACAAGCGAATAGAAGCGATCATCAACAACTACCCCGAGGGACACAAGTCTGCAGCTGTCATGGCAGTACTGGATTTGGCCCAAAGACAGCACGGATGGCTGCCCATATCAGCTATGAACAAGGTATCTAGGACTTAATTATCTTCCAAGAGTAGTTTTATTGTCTTCTTTCAATATCTTACTAGAATATTAACATGGGAATTTACATGGGGGACAGAATTGTGAGAATTCCCTATGACACTACATTTTTAAAAATAAAAGGGAAAATTAATGCAGAAAATTCAGGGCTCTGTGTACATAATATTAGCCCATTGCTAGAAACCACAGACAGAACAAAATCAAAAATTAAATAAAACCTATTCAGATAGGCTCTTCTCCCAGAATGATCCTAGAATTAGGAACAGAAACTTGATTTTGTTCACTGCTGAATGTGGGAAAGAAAAAAAAGGTCATGTCAGTGGAATTTTCTTCCTCCCAGATTAATGGCATTTCACACATTGCCTGGATTATACTTAATCTCTAAATCTGTAAGGCTCTGAAGAGCAGTGTTAGTGTAGTAGATGTCCAGAGTGTTGGGTAACACCTCACAGTAAATGCCTATAAGACTTGTCAGGTTAATTATTAAAATAGTTTCAAAATAACCAGGCAAACAACTACACTGCTTCAAAGTGAGAGGCTGCATGACAGTAACCAAATACCAAAAAATAAAAAAACCTGGTTTATATTCATATGAATAAATCTGTTGTACTTTGTGTTACCATCTGGCATATCATCTATTTTAAAGTGTAAAGTTTTAAATTCAATTTAAGGTGAGGATTGTGAGCATTAGAGACGTGACTGAAGGAGTTAAATGAGCATTTAAAGAAAGGCAACTTATGTCTGCTACAGTTTCCACAGCATAACATAAAGCCTCAAAGCTCCATTAAAGCTGGCAGGGTATTTTTGTTTATTTAAGTTTCAGGTTGATACTATGTTTAAAACGATCTTAAGGCTTTTAAGTGAACAAATATTTTCCATGATTTGTTACTTGCCTGCTGGAGAAACTGGAAGGTAAAACAGTTACTCTATTGAAACCAGAGCCACTTCTCAACTTCAGCAGTTTGCCAGGGTTCCAGGGTAATGAGGTCAGGGATACTTGCACTAGAACTGGCTCCATGGAGATGGTGCTTCACTCCCTACTTACTAGCTCTGACAGGAATCTGCAGATGTAGCCCTGGTGTCACAGAACCTGAGGAAAACCAGCTCTATGAATTGATGGATTAGATAAGCTTACAATATTCCTTACCAAAAGGCTCCCATGGATTAGTGTGGGCAGGCTGGTACAGGTTTGTTCATTCACACAGCACAACTGCAGTAGGAGCTGGAGCAGACGAGGAAAGCCCAGACCCAGCTGACTCCTCACATGCCCTTGTGTCTGACAAGAGATGCTGGAGGGCAGCTGACTGCAGCTCCTCGCTGTGCTGATCCGTGCCTTAGTGGAGCTTGGCACCAGGAATACATTTGTGCTTTGACACCCACCCCCATCCTCTTACCTGTTACTGCAAACAGCACAGGTGACTTCACTGAAAGGGTTTGCTAAAGGCCTTTACTGCTGCCCTCTGAGGATTCAGTAGAGCATGTTTTTCCTGTCACAGGTTGCTGAAGTTTTAGAAATGCCTCCCATGAGAGTCTATGAAGTGGCAACCTTCTACACCATGTACAACCGCAAACCTGTTGGGAAATACCACATTCAGGTCTGCACCACCACGCCGTGCATGCTGCGAGACTCTGACAGCATTTTGGAAGCCATTAAGAAGAAACTTGGTATGACACAAATTTGTAATACATTTCTTGTATTTTTTTTCCCTTTGTTTAATGATACTGAAGTAAAAATCTTCATATAGTAGAAGAAAAAAATGGCATTGTTCAACTTCATAAGGTTCACTGGGCCCACTTCTTTAGCCTGTCAAGGTCCCTCTGGATGATAACATGATATTAACATAATTTATGAGTTCTCCATGGAAAAAGTCAATTGAAAATGGTGCAACATGGGATGTAAGGAGTAATGAGGGGTTTTCTGTGTGAGTTGGGGCTTTTTGGGTGGTTATGGTGAGAGGAGAGGGTGAGATCAGCAACTGACAACTCTTCCCCTTCTATGAAAATCTGTATTAACTTTTTCTAAGAACCAGTAGTAAGAGCTGCAGAACAGCTGCCTATTATCTATCATTTCAAATACTCTGTCGTCCGAAAAAGGAATATTTAGATGAAATGTCTTATTACTGCATAGAAAGCTGAATTTCAACTGAACCTTTCAGCTTGAGAAATCAAAGCAGTAAGGATGATTCTGTAGTTTTTACTGAGACAGGCCTTACTACTTTTATTATTTCCAACCCTTCCTACTAGTAAATGGAGGAAAACTGCTTTTCAGCATTCTTCCTTCCATGCAGTATTTTGTAGAGATCACACTCTGAGATGTTAGTTGGACTAACTCGCCTCTGGGGAAAGCTCTCTAGCAGTAGAGCAGTAACATGCCATGGATGCTAAGTATGTGTACAGTTCAGTAAATCATCCTTTTTGTATAAACTTGCAAGTTGTTTATGCATTTGTAATTAACAATGGTTGGATATTTGTTAATTTGGGAATATTTAACACTGTATATTAATGCATTTCCTATCAGCACATAAAAGCTGTGTGTCTCTATTTTTCCATTTTATTGTATTGATTACTAAAAATGTTCTTGAGTAGATCTGTTGTGTTTCTTAGAATTGTCATTTCATGGTTGTTTTTCAGTGAATCATACCTGTAAACAAAGTCTCAAAAATGTATCTGAAAATTGACTTAATGGCTTATTAGAAACTTCTGTTTAACAGAAACATTTTCGGGGGTTTAACTTTGCAAATGCTTCTAAGGCCAAAATACAAGTAATGCAATGTCCACAGAGTATTTAGATTCATGCTTTATTACTCTTGTTACAACCATTGCTGAGCCTAATTCATTTCTTGGTTTAGGTATTAAAGTTGGGGAAACAACACCCGATAAGCTCTTCACGCTGATAGAAGTGGAATGTTTAGGCGCTTGTGTAAACGCACCCATGGTACAAATAAATGACAATTACTATGTAAGTACTACACTCCCTTCTAAAATTTGGATTTATCTTCTTTGCTGGCTTACCTGTATTTTCCAGTTGTTCCAGATTGTGAAGTTGCAGTCAGTTTTCTAATTCCTATTGGCAGGAACTCATTACCTACAGCACCTTTTAGCGTCTTGATAGCACACTTTGTCTCAAGTGTATCAGTGTATTTTTCATTTCAGTTTCTGTCTTGATTGTACAAGAGGAGTGATGCGTTTTTGTGATTGTGGTCTTTCTCCTAAATCTGGAATTTTTAAATAGATATTTGATAAGCTTTTAAAGCACTTTAAAGCAGTCCGTGGGAAAGTGTGGATTCATTTAAGAAGTGTTGTCTTGAACTGAACCCCAAATTTTTTTGTTGCAGCCGACACCATTCTGCAGTATGTGTCACGACTTGTGTGTATGTCGTGGGTAGGCAGAGATCCAACTCCCAGTACCAGGAAGCTGAAAACACAAATCCTTGGCCTGCATCAACACTGTTTGTTTAAATATAATTTCTGTAACTACAATGAAACAAAGTCTCAGCATTAAAACAACAGTAGACTTTTCAGTTTTCCTCCTTCTTTAAGCTACTATGTGTGTTAATGGATGGGAATTACCTGCACTAGGGTCACACTGATCTGCTAAATTTGATGTGCTGCATTTAGCCTGACTGATGACGCTCTCAGTTTTGTCAATGATTTAATTTTTTTTTTTTACAGGAAGATTTGACACCCAAAGATATTGAAGACATAATTGATGAGCTAAAGGCGGGCAAAGTTCCCAAACCAGGCCCAAGGTATGCTATATTCATAATAACTATAATATATACTTGCCTGTATTTATAAATTATACATATTATATTGGTCACCTACATGAAGGGTGATTCTTCTGAGAAACTAAATTACTTTTCCAGTGATTTGAGTACACAGCATACATCTAAAAAGCAGTCATTAATTTACTGAACAGAAGTGCATGAATTCAAAGCCAAAACAAACTGGAAAGAACTGAGAATTTACATGTTCTTGAAGACTGACCAGAGCATGAAATGTGGAAACATGAATTCTGATTTGTCTTAGTACTTAATAGGTGAATGAGGTAATTTTCGGAATTTTTGTCTAGATGATTTAAACCAACAAATACCTGTTGGCTGGCTGGTTGTTTTTCTCTGATTTCTGACAAAAACCAAAGATTTTAAGTTAGAGGGTTGTTATTGCTGAACTTTTCTATCTGTTATTTCCCACTCTTCTTTGTTAGCCCACCTACGTTTGTGTCAATGGGGAAATTAATTTGACTTGGGTGTTACTATTATTATTGTTTCTATAAAGATGTTTTGAATACAAGAACAATAATCTTTAAAAAGTTAGTTTCAAAAAAACACAGGGAATCATCTATAACAAAACTATGTTTGATAAAATTCGATGCTGCCTGGCCAAACTGTAAATGAATATAAAAGAAAACAAGTGGTCCTATCTTGCATTTCAGTTATGAAATTATCTTTCAATACTTGAATTTGGAATCTTTTCACCTTAACAGCTATCTCACACTTTTTCTGAATGTTGATGGGAAGAACAACAACAACAAAACAGTAGCTTTAGCCCTAAGTCAGAGTTGTGACTGTTTTCTATCCAACAATTAAACAGAATCTGAATTTTTATCAATACCACCAATGAATAAACTGCTTTCATTTTTCAGGAGTGGACGTTTTTCTTGTGAGCCAGCTGGTGGCCTTACTTCCCTGACTGAACCACCCAAAGGACCAGGTTTTGGAGTTCGAGATGACCTCTAAGGATTTTTGTAATATAAAATGAACTGTCTGAAAAGAATAAAGTATCTTCAATCTCAGTAAAATTATGCACAATCTAATGTTTTGGTTTAAAAAAAACCCCAGCAATTAGACTATGCAACTTACTGTGGTTTTAACTACAGCACAATTTAATCATAATTCCAGTTTATAAGAAAAGCGGTTCTGTAGACTGTGTAAAGTCTGAAAGCGTCCACTTATGGTCAATGAGAAATGAAAAGTTGTGTCTTTTGATCTGTCACTGAAAATTCTTTCAGCTTTTCTGAAGTTCTTTGAAGAAGCAACAAAACTCACTAAATTACAAATCTGGCAAATGCAAAAGGAACCAAACTGAAAGGAGATTATCTGACAGAATTTCATCATGTTACTTTTATTGGCAATTTATAAACAAACCAATGCAAACAAGAAAGGTTATCTGAGCCATGTTGTGTAAAAAATCTTGTAGGTTCAACTAGAAGTGGTTCTTCTTAAACTTAATTCTTCTTAGTATCCTTCTGTAATCAGGAAAAATGTAAAGCCCCAAAGAGCAGTAGTATTCTACTAGAAGAATTAATAGCAACAAAACCCAACCAACTTCCTGAGCCAGTTTATTTAGTACAGACAAGGTATGGGGGAAGATAGAATATACCGGAACAGTTCAACATCTGCCTAAGGATAACATCTGACACTAGACCTTTGATTCACAGATCCTTCTTTGACCTTACTACTGTGCACCAGCTGCTTTCAAGAACTAATCTGTGTGAAATTGAGGAATTTCTTTCAATATTAAAAAGCTGAAGTTTTTTTTTTTAAACTGACTACATACTGACACTTTAATACCCATGCTTATAAAACTGGGCAAAAGCTTCAGCTATACAGACATACATTTCCATGTAAAATAGGAAATGTGGACACAGTCAACTGAGACCATACTGTGTCTCTTTTAAAATCTGCCATGAAACTTATATTCATATTACAATTGATGAGATAGATGAAGCTTAACTATATCATTTATAATTTTATGCTATACTATATTTCATTTGTTTTGATAGTCTGATTAATTGTACTTCACCAAACTATTCTCCCTCTTTGGAGTTAAATTCTGTTTTTACAGATTACCTGCATAATGGCTGTCTCATGTACTCTGTTCATGCACCACCTTTATTTCAACAGGCTCTGTGAAGTTCCTTCACGTGCCGTTAAAAAAGCAGTATTACTGTTGGTAGTTCTGGGAACATAATATATCTGTAAATCATTTGTGAGAAACTTGCTCTCTCTTCCAAAATACTATATTTATAAAATAATTGAATTGCATACAAATGGAAAAGAAAATTCAATAAATACATACAACTCATGAGTGAAGCATTTCCAAACAAGCATGAAAAAAAATTCTTGTGTAGTAGTACAAAACATAGTGCACAAGAGAAAGTACATGGATTGAAATCTTATCTGTCATTTAAAGTTCCTGAATGCTCTTCTGAAAGGTCACTCCATGTTTGTAATAGCCTCAGGCCTTGCAGCAGGCCAGGCATCTGGCACGATGTGGCACTTCTCTAGAGACATGAAATGAGGCAGACGGCATCTCGCATCTTGATGCAAAGACAGACTCATTTTAGACTCATTTTAGTATCCCAGTCTGACTACGCTGTTTGTTTCATTTTAACAACAAAGCTGCGTTCTCGTTCATACAGTTTTATCTTACCCTAACCTTTGAAGTACATGTTGAACACAAGTGAGGATGTTGCATGCATTGTGGAACTTACTGTGCTACAGTTATTCAGGGTTGTGTATGTAACAGTGAAATCCCACGGGATTGCATAATCATGGTGAAGGGAAACAGTTTTGGACCTGCCGAGCTTGAAACTTCCAACTATACAATAATAAAGCTCTAGAACGCCTGACTCCACCCATTTTTAAAGCCAGACAGAATTTGTAGCCTTATCCCACTTTTCTCCCCAATTTATTCCATCTGCACATGACAATTTTGATGTCTGTCTCATGAGCAGAACATGGACCTCCACAGTTCCCATATTTTGTCAGTGATGTTCCACAGACAAGCTGTCAGTCATTTTGATGCAACATGTGAGAATCTGCCAATCACTTGACTAGAACAGGATAATTGACATTATCCCTACTGCATGGCACAAATCTGATACATTACTAGTTAAACTGAGTATTGGAGGGCAGCTACAGGACTGTGGAATGATTGTAGAGAAATAAGAAAATAATATTCTCTCTTCATTTTACCCACTTCATTCATCCATTACATGACGCTTTATGGTCCTGGTTTCTCCTCAGAAAAGTTTGGGCAATCATTGCATTAAATGGTTAAAAAAATTCACATCTTACATTACTTCAGCTTTTGTTGAAATGTGAACATTTCAAGCATGGCAAGTAGAAATACATATTCAGCATTATTTGTTACATGTAGCTGTTTACTGTATACAATAAATTATTTTCACAATGGTAACTTATGCAGGATTGTAATGAGATTTAACAAGGTGATCATTATGAAAGAGTTCCAGAATAGTGCAAGAATCATACATGTTCTCTTTTCTGTTTTTGAATACCTGTAAATAATACCTTGTGCTTGCTTTTTACTAGTTGTAAAAAAAAGTATATTTTACTAGATGTAGGACATTTTTGGTAAGAAATATTAACACAATACAATTTTTATTATCCTTAATAGTAGAGGGCCACTAATAATTCTAGGCAGTAGCACTAACGTGTCAAATAATTACACACTTGCAATTCTGTAGTTTCAATCAAGTAGTTAATATCCCGGATTGCAAGAGTACTGGGTGGTGAGTTAAGCAAAAAATGAGTCAACTACAGCACCAGTCAACACATTCCTGAAACTGGTACTGCAGCACCAACAGAACTGATTCTGTGTTTTCAGTGGTCTTGTTTGCCTCTCCTTGAAGGAGGGAAAAATTAAAGAACTCACATACTGTAATCTCTTAACAGTGGAAGATAAAGAAATAAAAGAAATTGGGGAAGAAAAACAAAATACTATCTCGAGAAGATTTTAAAATAGGTATACTTGAGAAAGGAAATGTGATTGAGGACACCCAAGCACAAGACACCAAAAGAATCCACTGGACTACAGGAGCGGGAGGTGACGGTTCTTTCCTTTGGTGAAGACAGAAAGAAGTGTGTGGAGTAACAGGAAATTCTAGATACCCAATGATGTGTGTGATGTGGGATAACAGAAAGGATTTCCATGATCACCACACACTGCTAGAAAAACGTTCTCTGGAACAGTGTTCTGTCATTAAATGGGAAGAAGCAATGAAATCCCATTCCTGTGGAGGATGTTTGCTGGCCACAGGCTGACCTGCCAGTTACCTCCTGGAGGCTGGGGCACACCTCTCACCTGTGTGGCATCCTGCAAGTTCTCATGTCAGATTTTTCTACTGCAGTCTGAATTTTTCAGTTACTGGACTGAATTCAGCAATGACACATTTCAAACAGATGCTGGACCTTTTTGTCCTAAGACCAGCAGATCACAGGGCTGGTGACACAGGATGTTCCCCTGGGGATGGCAGATCAGGGAAGTCCCATGCACACCAACATCGTGCAGCTACAAAAGCATCTTGCAGCTGTGCTAGATGTAAAAGGGAGGGGCTGCTGGAAACAAGGGCAAGAAACAAATGTAGGGGTAACAACTAGCAGTCAATGCTTTTTATTAGTCCAAACAGTAATTGTTACGAAAGGCTTAAGGAATAGTATTTTTTCCAGTTACTGATATTATTATCAGACCTTAACATCTGCTGTTGCAGATATTGCTTTTCAGACTCCTTCCCTGTTACCTCAGCTGCAATTGTGAACAATTAACACACTCCAGATTCCTGGAACTCCACACTACTCATGCACAAGGATCAAAATGCAGGATCACAATGCAGGCCACACCTGTAGCCTGTCATGTTTTACAGTGTGGATCCCTGTATAATACCATGACAGGAAAAATTATTCTGCCTTTGGAAACTGCTCTTACTCCACTTATGCTGACATCCCATAGGCTGTCTGCTATTCACTGAGTTTGCCATTTCTAGAGATAGCCTCTGCCATCAGCTGAACACAATATGAAGGCAGCTCCCCTTGTTACATGGTCACTCACACTGACAAAGCTCTTCCTGGCCCTGGACAGTACCCACTGTAACTAACAGAATCGAGTGAAAGTGAGGCAGCTGCTTTACAACACCAATGATCTGTACCAGCATTTGTACAGGAAGATTGTGAAAGCAAATGAGACAGGTTTGTCCGAACAGTAAGCTGTGGAGCATGGGAATATGAGAGATTTTTATGCCGTCCTCTATTCATGCTGGTACATCATGGGTGGGGATCAGAATATACATTAAATCCACACAATAGGTAGCCTCAATCAAAGTAATCTTTTGATTCTGAAAAAAAAAAAAAGTCTTTTCTGATGAATAGGAAATCTTAAGGAATTTCTACCCAGTAAAAGATTAAAGCAATCCAGTAGAAGAGTGACCACGGCAATTATGACTGCATGCTAAAGGGCTTTGTTTAGCTGTCGTGTAAAAATACCACACCTGGCATCCCTTCAGCACCTCCCAGAAGCAATCTGGAGAGCATTACTCGAGAACGAGTACGAGTGCATGAGTACGGCACCACACGTGTGCTCCTTAAGTCCTGCCACATACTACTTACGTTATAAGCAGATGCAAAACCTTTCACGACTGCAGATGAATGATCTCTTTCCTGACTGCAATTAGGCTACAACTAGGGCTACATCGTCAGTCAATTCCATAACCCCTTAGATTTCTTTATAGGACACCTGGCTCATTCGTGCAAGCAGGGCACCCCCAAAAATCTAGTTTAGAAACCCAGAAGTTGTCTTGTCCTGCAGCGGCGGGCCGATGGGAATGGTGCCTGAGTGGGGGGTGGGGGGATGCAGCACTGACCACACCGCCAGGCGCGGCGGGATCGGCATCCCGAGCCTTTCGCGAAAGCGAACGGCCACCCCGGGCTCTCCGGCACCGCGCCACACGCACCTGCGTCCGGGGGCTTCTCCCAAAAATCGCGGGGCCTTTAGCCGCAGCCCCTCCGTACCCGCTAGCGCCCGGTGATGGGTTGGAATAGCACAGGATGGAACGGGAACGCGCTGCGCCCGCCGCGCACGCGCACTGCGCCGGACAGTTAAAACTCACTGCGCCATCACCGCCGGAAAAACCCCTCCCCGGGGAGGGGGCGGCAGCGGCAGGACGGGGCGAGGCAAAGCGGGGCGCGCTGGTGGCTGTAGGTCGGCTCCCGTCCCACGGCAGGGACCGGAAAAGCTCTCATCCGCCACCTCGCCCCGTGACCAGCCGGGGCCGCCGCCGCCATTTCCAGAAGGTTCCAGCGGCCGCAGCCCAAGAGGATGCGCCGCTGCCCCAGCAACGCCCCGCGCGCATGCGCAATGCTCGCGCCCTATTCCCTGTCCCAGCCCGTCCGTCCGTGGCATCCCGCGAGCCCGTTATTTCCCGTCGCCCGGCGGGCGTCCGCGCCCGTCTCCTTCGGGACGGGGCCGGCGCTGGGAATGGAGAGGAGCGGCGCGGTGCCCACCCCGCCCCGAGGGCTCCGTCGTTGGCAGCGGCACGGCTCGCCCGCGTCCCGTGCCCTGCGCGAGGCCCACGTGGGCGGCGCGCGGCCAATGGGAGCGCCGCTGGGAGGGGGGCGGGGGGAGCCGAGCGGCGGCGCGGGGTGTGAGGAAAGGAGGGAGGGAGTGAGTGAGGGAAGGAGGGAGAGAGAGAGAGGGAGGGAAGGAAGGAGGAAGGAAGGGAGGGAAGGAAGGACGGACGGGAGAAAGAAGGGCGGGCGGGGTGTTTGCAATCCCCGGCAGCCCCAGCGCCCGGAGCCGCGGCTGAGCCTCAGCCCCTAGGCACTGCGGGTGGCACTCGCTGCCCTGCCCGATTCCCCGCGGCCGCGCCGTCCACAGAGACAGGAGGAGGAGGACGCGTCCCGCTGCCGCGCTCCCGGGAGAAGGTAAGGACTGGAGCGCACCTTCCCGGCGCGCGGCGGGGACCCCCGGCCCCACCCGGTGCCCGCGGGGTGCCGCCCCCTTGTCCCTGAGCCCTGGGAGCGCCCACCCGGTGCCCGCCTCGGCCGTGTCACCGCTGCCGCCCTGTCCCCCCGGGCAGCGGCTCCGTCCGGCCGCGCTGTCAGCCCGTCAGCGCCGCGGCGGGAGCCATGGCCGCCGCTGTCACCGCCTGGCCCGCCGAGCCTGGCCCCTGCCCCGCCGCCCGGCGTGAGGGGCCCGCCGGCTGCGGGAGGTTCCCGCGGGAGGCAGGGCCGGGAATGTGTGGGTAAGGTAGGGAGGCGGCACGGGCGAGCGGGGCGCGGGAGCCGAGCGCGGCACGGCAGTGTACACACACACAGCACACATAACACACAGACACACACGCACATAACACACACGCCCCGCCTCTGTGTCGGGAATTTCGGCTGCTCCCTGCAGCCTCGGGAGTTGCTCCACCGGTGCCGCCCCGCCAAGGCTGCCCGGCTTCTCGGCAGGATAACGCGTTCCCCGCCTTCCCTGCCAGCGCCTGGCAGCCGCCGATGTGGATGAAGCGCGGCAACTCGCGCTGCACAGGTGACAGCAGGCAACAAAGGAAGGGCAAGGAATGAGAGAATGCCAGGCTCAGTTCTTCATTCTAGTTCCTGTCAGACTCTCGGGGTACCATTGATAACATTCAGTCTTGTTTGGTTGGGGTTTTGTTTTGGTCGAGGGTTTTTGGGGGTTTTTTTTAAGTCTTTTTTTTCCTTGAAGACTGTGTATGAGATAAGAAATTAAAGGATATTTTTTGACTTGAAACTCCCAAATAAAATAAATATTTTGCAGAATCACAGAATCAGGTAGGTTGTAAAAGGTTGTTGAGTCCAACCTGTGACAAACACTGTCATGTCAAGTAGACCGTGGCACTAAGTGCCATGTCCTGTCTTTCCTTAAACACCTCCAGGGACGTTGATTCCACCACCTCCCTGAGCAGCACATTCCAATATCAGTATTATCGTTTAATATTGGTATTGTCAGTTAGAGCTTCTGTGGAAATTGCTCGGATACTGTCACTGTGTTCCATGCCTTTCTTCTGTGGCCTATGTGGTATAAAAGAAAGGGAGTCCTATGCCTCTGAATTACAAGGTAACTCATGGGATAAAATAAATCTTTAATGGAGAAAATTGAGTGCGTGGTGATGCTTAGAGGAACAAAAACCTATTGGACAAATGTGGAGTAGTCCAAATGTACTTATGTTCCAGGAAAAAATTGTCTAATCTTGGAATGCTAGGAAAGGGTGAGATCATCATGTCTATAAGAAATCAGTAACTATTGTTAAAATAATTCATTTTTATTGACAAACCATGATTTGGAGGTTGGGGGCACTTCCTTCTCTCTAATTTTGAAACAGCAAGGGTGTGGGTGTTTTTCAGTGTACAAGTTGATGGTAGCTTGGTTGTCCTGAAGTCTTGGTGACTGTAGGTAGGGGCATGGTGAGCTGCTGTGCAGGTGCTGTGTAACTGCAAGGAAACCTATGCTTTCTTTCCTTCTGCTGTAATCCTTTGCTATCATTTGCTGGGTAAAAGTCCCCAGAGCAACAGATCTTTAGCATTATCTGAGATGTCAAGGTATTTCAACTGTTCTTACTATTTGAGGTTTGTGCAGGTGTTGGGTGTCTCTTGCTTTTCTTCATTCTTTGAGATGGAAATTCAGACTCCCTGCTGACCTTGTGACTTGATCAGCTGGAGACCTTAATCTCACCCTCTGTGAATTTAGTAGGTTTCTGTGCAAGCTTGAAAAATAAAATAAAATTTTAGGATTCAAATAAAATTTTAGGATTTGAGGTACAGCAGAATATTTCTTTGGGAAGGTAATGGTGAACCCATTGACTATCTGTGTTGTTTTACACTCCACCTCCCTCTTAATAATTCTAGTTTTCTCTATGTGTTGTGCAAGCTAAAATGTCAAGGAGTACCAGTATTTTTCTTGGCACCTAGAGGACCATGATGGCTTTCTTGTGGCAATGTCAGTTTTCCAGTGTGTGGTGTGAGAGTCCCTTTTCCTGTTTCCTGGCTTTTCTGTAGTAATCACTGAGTGTGGGCAGTTGATCAGAGAGCCTTTGGTTCTTTCACAAAGATGACAGCTCAGTCTTTCAAATATAAATATTTCTGCCTTTCTATTGCCATCTCTTTGTGTGTTCTTCTCCCACCCAGAGGATTATTCAAAATTGTTTGTGAACTCAGAATACTACAGACATTAAAGCTTAGGACAGATGTTGTGTAAGAAAGCAAACCCCATGCCACAAACTGAAGTCTCTGTGCAGTTTCTTCCAACAGGCTTGCACAATAGGTGACTTCTTAGAGGAAGGGGCCTTTTAATAAGCAGGCTTGTGTGAAGCTTCTGTGTTTGCTTGGCATTAGATGCAGGAGGTACTGGTATGTTACCACATAATATAGGATTAAAAGCATACACTGAAAGTTGAATGTCTATGTTAATGAATCAGTGGTCACCAGTCATTCTTGAAACACAGTTTTTTTGCACCCTTAGATGTCTGTGTAAATCGCTAGAAACTCCATAAGTGGTTGCAGCTTTAACTTAACTAGGCAGAAGGTCCTGGATGATATCTTTTTTAGTCCAAATACAGGCACCCATGAATGACTGAGCTAGAACTTCTTCCCCAGTATTCGTAACTTCTTCTTCAGTGTTGAGCATATAGGCAGGAAAGAAAATTGTATTTGTTGAACTGATTTACCATGTTCAGACAACCTTAGGCTGATGAAATTGCCTGAGACACTAGTGCAGTTGGTCCTCTTTAAAACTGGAAAAAACTATTGATCACAAAATATGTAATGATTAACCTGCTACCACACTGTTAATATACACACTCAGAACAACTCACTTTTGACATTTTTTGGATCTTATCTTACAAAGTTATAAGCTGGACATGACTGTTTGGTGCTTCTTCTTTTCCGTGTTCTATTGCAGATGGAGTATTATAAATGTTGATTGGTCATTTAGTCTCCAAATCAAACTATTTTTTAACTACATCATTAGACTCTACTTACACTCTAGTGACAGATGGTATGAAATAAATATTAGCAGAAACTCAGTCTTGCATTTTGTGTTATTACACTGAATGATTTTATTAACAGAATAACAGAAGTCAGAGTTCTGCTAACATTTTTAGGGTTTTTTTTCTTGCCAGTTCATTATTATTCCAGAACCTAGAAATGTCTTAAAAGTTCTTCTGTAAGCTTATGGAGGCAGTTGAGGACCTTTATGGCCACCTTGCTTAAAGATTAAATATTAATGGAGAGACACGAAGCCCTTGAGAGAATGACTTTGCCTTAGTTTATTTTAGATTATTTCCCTGGATCTGATGAAGCATCCTTATGTCTGCTGCAACTGCTTTTATCTTTTGCAAGCAACAAATGAATAAATGCTCCTCAGTTTCATAGCTTCTACATGGAGTGCTTTAGATAGCGATAATGTCACAAGAGGAATGATTTCACACTGGTTTATGTTAAGGAAAGCCATTAGCAACATTAGAGACAGAATTAGGGGCTATATTAGAGGCAAAAACTAAAAATGCACTCTGAGGAGGAAAACCTTATGTATTTTCTTCTCTGGTCCTGTCATCTGCTTTCTACCCATGAGTAGATTACTGGAGATAGAGAGTATTGGAACAACTCTTCCCTTGCCTTATGTCTTACATTCATGAGGCTGGAAAGCATCAGAGGTAGAAAGCATTTTTCCCCCTCCTTGCTGGGCTTCAGAATATATTCAGTGCAACAAACCCCAAATAACTTACACATTTCCAAGTGTTCTGTGGTAGATTTTAAGAAGTTCTGTTGTTTGATGACAGCAGAAATGAGCTTGTGTGTAAAGACATTTCCTATGGTTTTCCTTCTCTTTCCAAGCCTTTTGCATTAGTCCTGCTTAAGAGGTGTCTGGCTATCAAACCTTTTGCGCTCTGTTGGCCAGGTGACTTTCTTAGCTGGTTTGTGGAAATTTCTTCCTCTTGTTTGTGTGTACCAAACAACTAACTGAGAGAAACCAACTTTCTGTGGTGCTCTATGCTCTTCAGCAACGCACTAATCTGGGTTCTTATTACTAGTCCAATAATGAAGGGAAAATGGGCCTTTCATTTAGTGTCATTCTCTTTCATGTGTAGGTCGTGCTAATCTGTTCATCTTTTGACTTCAAGAAGAAACAGGTGTCTTGACACCCATTTTACCTTTTCTAAGCAAATAAAAAAAAATCCTGATTTTTATCTTGAAAATAACTGGTTCTTTGCTTTCCAGTCCCTTCGATTCTCCAGATGACACAGTAAAACTTCAGTGAAAGTTAACTGCAGTACTCACTGTAGTTTTACAGCCCTAAATAGTTATACTTGTCTGCAAACAGTATTCTGCTTGTTCTCTGTTTCCACTCCATCTGTTCCCTCACTATCTCTTTTCTCCCGAAGAAAGATTATTTCTGTAAAGGAGCTGACAGATGATTTTGTTGTTATTTTTGTGAGCTTTGGTGATGGCCAAGAGGTGGCAATAAAGCCTGTTGAATATATTGCATGTCTTCATGGTTTAGCCAAGACAAAACCCTCTGTTACCCAGTTGAGAATCCATGAGTAAGCCAAGGTTGCTCTCTGTCCAGCGAGCAGGCTTTGGATTCTTCTTATGAGTGGTAGCACTCCAGCTGCCTGCTTTACCTGTCCTGAAGCTGCCATGGCTGAAGGACTGCGAGTAGGTGTTGGCAGTTCATCTGTTCTTAGGCCGTGTGTGTTTTCACATGTTCATTCTGGCAGAGCTGCAGATAAGTCGTGGTTTTTCTTGGGTTTAGATTGACAAATTATCATTAGTTTATGAAGATTTGATAGAAATTACTGAGGTTTGAGCAATAATGTATGGCATAGTTATGAAATCCCTTATCTTGGAGATCTGTAGGTTTCCAGAGAGAAAGCAGTTTGCTGTGGAAAGAGGTGAAAATTGTTTGGCAGTAGGTTTGCTTATCTTATGTTTGTTGAAGTACTGATAAAAAGGCTTTTAAGTTTTATTCTGGTAGATTCTGCATATGCAATAGTCTTTCTTAATTGAAAAATATTTATTTAGCCACATCTTTAAGTAATAACCAGTAGATCAAACCTGACGTTTACAACTCCACTTCTTCATGTAGTTTAAAGAGTATCATATTAAGCTAAACTGTGCAGGTGTTTCCTTTGAACCCATAGCTCATCCTAAAAAAGACTCAAGAGGAAGCACCTGTGAACATTCAAATTTATAGACTTGAAGATTAAAAGGGAGGACTAATGGATTTTGCAATACGTGTCTTTGGCTCCTAAGAGCCAGAGTTCTTGGGCTAGCATATTCTTTTATTTCTCTGGAATAGAATTCCTGTTTGTAGACTCAAGGATCTCCTTTGTTTTGAGAGACTATTGAGAATAAAGGGCGATCCCTTCAAGCACTCTGGAAACGTATCTGTGTGTGATTCGAAGAGGTGAGGTTGTTTTCCCATGTGAATGTTTATTTTAACACCTAGGTCTTTCCCTCAGTGGGAGCATGATATTTGCATTCTACACAGTTGTGCTGATACGGTTGGAGTATGACACCCATACTCACAAGAGACACTGGTTCTTCTGGCCACCTGTGTGAGGATTTGTTAGAATAAATGCTGTCCTGACTACGTAGCATAAGTTTCTAGAGAATGTAGACTAATTTAACTTTTAAGAGTCAAAGGATGCATTCTTCTTGTACTGCCTGTGTGTGGTAGTCTTGTAAAGCTGTGGTAGTCTCCCAAGTTCTGCTGTACAGATTCTTAATTAAGTCATTTAAAAAAATATTTAAATTACTGATTAGGTGGTTGTATAAATAAAACTTCTTTGCACTTCATTTTGCCTGTTAAAAATGCAGTTTCTGATATTTCTTTTTAAAGCAAGACAAATCCATCTACGTCTTCTGTATGTTACTTGTGCTATAACTTAATGGAAAAAGTCTCTTCCGGTGCTTGATTCTGAGTAAGCTTGTGAGTGAGAAACTGAAAGTGAAACAATCTTATTTTCTGTTGCCAAAGGAGAAATACGAAAAATAGCTGAAGTATAATTAGCAATAAGAGCATTTAGTCAGAAATTATTATTTGAATATTGAGACCATCTGCAAAGGAACTTTAGTCCTTTTTTGATCCTTTGGAATTCTTTAAAGAAGAAAAACAATTATTTATTCAAGTAATTCTGTTTATATTGGTTCTTTCTGTTTGCTTCTTTCCAGTGATTGCTTGCAGAGCAGCCAGCCTGTGTAAGAACAATAATGTATCCTCCAGGAAAAGACAAAGGGTTAATCTTAGAACAGAGAAATGCACTTGAGAATAGTACAATGCTACAAGTGTCCTTCAGATTCATCTTGAATCCTGGCACCGGTTCAGATCCTTACTGGCCCACATGAAGGAATGCTGTAGAAATAGTATAAGTGGTTCAGAAGGAATGATGCCCCTTGGCACTATGTGGGAGCCACTCCTGCCACACAGAAATGAGCGTTGACGTCTGACTTCTGAAAGATTTGTCACGATTCTGGGAGAGGCAGTACTGTTTGTTTGTTTGTGTCTGTTTGTTGATAATGCCAGGAGATAACTGGAGATAACCTATTCCTAAACATCCATTTCTTACATCTTATCCTTCCCATTTGGGAAGGGTAGGGAATGTGTATCTGCATGCATAAAGAGAAGCTTCAACACAAGTCTCTCAGAATCAGGGAGGAGTTTTCTACTTTTAAGTAATTCCTAACCATTCTTTAATGAAAATATCATCTGGTTTATGTTATGCAAGTTCCACAAACTTTCAGCTTTTGTACTTCACTGTTCAATTTAAATCAGTTTTTTCATAAAATGTAAATGCATTCAATGCAGCACTTTACTTGGTTTTTGAGAGGAAATTATATGATTGACTAGATAGTGGTAATAGAATAGTCTGCCTTTTTTTGCAAGATAATACTGGCTTATTGATAAAGATTCTGCCGTTCCTGTGCAATGTGGGATGCCACTGTGATATCAAACGTCCTGCTGTTTTATGCTCGCCTAGAAAAAGTCATCTTTTTCCAAGCCTGTTACTTAAGGCTATGGCTTTGCAAATTCATTTGTAATATATCTATCCAGTCTACATGCTTCACTGTTAAGCAACCCCACAGCCCTTCCAAAACTTCTCTGAAATAATGGAGAATTCCATAATCTTAAACTGGTAGAACTGCTGTTCTGAAAGTTTGTCCTGAATGTAGACATCCATACTATTTCTATATAAATCAGAGAGTACTAATTGGGTACTTGACCCCGTGTGTTCCTTTTACTAAATAACTAATATTTAGAATTTCAGACTTCTGAAACTATTTCTGTTCAAAAATTAAAAAAGGAAATCATAGTATTTGATCTTACTTTCTTGTTCCTTCAGGTACCTTCTCATCCAGTGCTTTCCTGTTTCAATTCTCTGTTTATATAGAATCTTTTTTAGGGATCCCTCTTGCAAAGTACCATCTTCCCTGCTAACCTGTTTTCCGGGTTGTGCCATCCTGTCTGTTCAGGCTGTGTTTGTCAACATTGGTTTTTCACCTGAAATAACATGATATAAACAGATTAATTCCTAAGGCCTTTTTTGTTGTTTTTAAGTAAGGAAGGAGTTCAGGATCCTAGAAGGAAGCTGTACAAGACTCATCTAGGAAAATAATTCATCTCCTCCCTCTTTCTTTTGCTTTCTACCTTTCCTCAGCACCTTACAGGGCTTTGCTGGCAGTTTCTTGGTGTCTTCTTTGGATGGATCTTGATGCAGATGGGTTTACGCAGGTTTAGGGTCCATGAATCTAAATAATTATGTGAGAGTGTCTCATCCTTTGAAAATGACCTTTTTGGATACTTGGTCTTCAATACTCAGTATACAGCTGTGAGATGTTAAAGTAAAGCCTACCACACTTTTTTTTTTAGTTCTTCCCTGTTTAGTTATCTGTGTGGAAGAACTTCAAAAGTCACTTCCAGATATGGGATCCTTCTTTTCCTCTGTCATGTTCTGCTAGTAATTTTTAGGTCTTACATGCCAAACAATATTCAATTGGTTGACATAGCACCTGCAAGGATATTTTGACAAAATGGTAGTTTTTGTGCATTTTCTGCAGTGCCTTGGAAAGACATAAACAGTAATTAATTCCATATGAGTTTAGAAGTGTGATACCAACAAACTGCTTTGATTTTCTTTTTTTTTTTTTTTGTAATCTTGATGTGTGGAGTGACATTTGCAGTCGGAGGATCTCAGAATCTGTTAAGGACTGGAAACTTCAGAGAAAGTAGAGGAAGGAAATGGGAGGAGTGTGTTGCAAAGAAGTGAAACGAGCGCTTCTTGTCAGTATTTGCATGACTTCTTGCTGTGTTCTACAGTGTGGCTAACCTTTACCTTCTGCTGTGCCAGAAATGCTGTCTGCTCTGTATTAGAGCAGCACTGCTCATTTGCCCTGCTGCACACAGCAGAATTGCATCATGAGTTGATGGGTTTTTCATTGTTGTTCTACTTCAAATGATAAACTGTACCAATCTCTGGGGTTTAAATGCGTATGTGCAGTCTAGGTTACTGCTGCAAGAAGAGTCCTGTGGCAGAAGCTGGAATAAGTTCTCTAACTTAGGAGAAGGTTACAGGATGAGAGGATCCCACATTGAAGGAAGTTGAACTGACCCTGAAAATTACCTATTTTCAGTCTGTTTTGGAATTTGTATGAGCTATGGGCTTTCTATGAGCACATGCTAAACATTTCCCTTGCATGGGGATGTCTGCTTGGAGACTGTTTGACCTTTTTCCTTCTGCAGTGGTAGGAAAGAGTGGTTTCTTGCAGATGTTGAAAAGAACGTCAATAATAGCTATGGTCTAACCAGGTATTAACTACTATCCAATGCAAAATAATCTGGAAAATAAAGTCTTTGATGTTACAAGTGTGGCAGATTGGTCAAACTCCTCACTTCATTTTTTCTTCCTTTCATTATTTCTGTCAACCTAATTTGCCATCTGTAAAATGAAGGAAATAATACATTTTCATCGTCCAGCAATATTGTGAAAATAAATTAATATTTGTGAAGGGATATGAAGCACTCCTGGTTTTGATTTATGAATATTTCTTTGGAGTTGTCCATGACATTTCTTCACTTAAAGAAGGTATCAAGTTAAATAGCAGGAATCATGTTAAGAGTGAGAAATAGATTATCTGTCTCTAGGAGCAGGTGAAGCCACTTTCTGCAGCTGTTTGTGGTTGTTGGTTCCTCAGAACTTCACCAGGTTGTCAGTATGTTGGTTTCATTCTGACAGGTAGATTTTGGAATTTTAGTTGAGAATTTGTGAGGCAGGAAGTGTTCAACTCACTCCAATAAAAGTTTCAGTTCTTACTTCGTTGACATTTAATATACTGTAGTAGCAAGAAAACCTTTGGGAAGATGCACTGGGGTATTTCTAATGACGAGCTGTGATGTGAAAGAGGAGTCATCTCTTGCTCAGACACAGCTGTTACTGCAGTATGATCTCTCTAATGAACTGTATGCATGAACCCATAGTACCTTGAAACCTCCCTGTAACACATCTCAAAGACATACCAAGGTGTTTTCAATCAGTGAATAGGATTTTGTAAATTAAATCTTGGGTCAAAGTTTTTTCTTCTTCCACAGTGTGCTGCCTGTGAAGTGCCGCTGCATGATTTAGGGGTGCCTGCAGTTAGGAAGTTTTGTACTTTCCATATTTCTTTTACTGTGTTTTTCTGCTCAAGTAACAAACTCAACCTGGTCTGTGTAAAGTTCAACTAAAGCTGAAAATGTCTGACTGACTAGATAACTGAGAGACTTCAATGGACCTCTAAATGTCTCTTCACCTCAACTGTTCTTTAATTCTGTGTACAATGAAGTTCTTGTATTCTCTGATAAGCTTGTGTTTAGTTGAAATGAAAGAGGAGCAAAATCTTACTAAAGGTTAATTAGAAAGGTATAGATTCAGTCATGTTCTTTAACTGAGAGTATTCGTTTTAAAGACGTTGATAAGTCTAGGCACTACTACTACTACCACAGAAACAATTGAACAGTGTTGTGAAATCTGTGGAACTTGATACTTGAAACCAAACACAGGAAAACTCCTAAAATAGGGATTGTCTGTAGGAGCCCAAGGTCCTATGTAGGCAAGTGCAACAAAACCACTGCAAATGTTTTGTTTGTTTTCTGCACAGGAAAGAGTTGTATGTCCTTTCAATTTTTTTTCCTTCTCTTCCTAGTAGAAATTCCTAGACTATGAGATACACCCTTTATTTTGGGAGGAAGTAGTGGTGAGTTCCAGCTGAAGTATTGGAAAATCTTTCTTGCTGCCTGAGCGCTGGCTGTTTTTTAGGGACTTCATCCTTCCCCTGCATAGTGTAGTCTGGCATGCGATGAGTAGGTACTTCAGAGTACATTAAAAGCTGTTCTGGAGGTTGTGAGTAGTCACTGCCCATGCCTGTTTTACTGTTATACTTTATTTTACAAAGGGTGCTTCTATGAAATGGAGCTCAGATAAGTAGTTTATTTTGTTCATTGCAGAAAGATTTGTACAGTTCTTATGTTTGGATCTCGGTATCTGAACATTTCAAATTAAAATGTAGGAATGCTCACTCACAGGACAATGAGGCTGTTCCATCTATTGGCTAGTATCTGAGGAGTCTCCAATATATATATATCCAGTTTATCTCATGGCACATATTTCTGAAATGTATGTTTATTAGGCTGATGCTTTGTTTTCTTCATTTTTTTTTTATATATCCTCTAAAATCTAGTAGGGCAGACTGCTGCAGGGGAGAGATAAGGCACTGTGTCTGAGATTGCACAACAAGTATAGCAGAGGTGTAGAACTAATCCCAGCATTGCATATTCTATCCACAGAGTTGTCTTGAGTATTGTGCAAATCTTAAAGAAAAACTGTAATAAAAAAGAATTTCTCACTTCAGAACCAAGAATGTTTTGTCATATTTTTATCGTCAAATGCAGTAAAATCTGCCAAATTTGTGACTCATGTCCATGCTTGGGTACTGCATTTGCACTTAATACAGCAACAGACTGTTGCCTTAGGCACATTACTTTGAGACTGTGTTGGAGCTTAGTTCTTTCATCATAACCCTGACACTGGAATGTGCATGCACTGAACCGTTGCAATTGTGTGAAAAGACCTTGTGAATATTTTCCAAATAAAAATGTTCTTGTCACCTTTCATCTGCAAAAGCCACTGCACGTATCATTCAGACAGTGTTCTCTCTAACATACTAAATTGCTGTGCTACCTAAAGCCAGTAGTGGTTAGTAATTTATTTGCTGGTTGCTGCCAGAGAACTGAATTGTGAGTACAATGAGACACCATGGAGTGAGTGCAGGGCAAAAAGAGTCTGGTAAATTGTTCTGTTCATTGTGTTTGAAGGTATTGTAGTGTGTACCACATACAGGAAGTATGTGGTAAAAATACAATCTCAAATAGTACTGTATGCACAAATAGCCTTTTATTTAATCTTTTCTTATGCAGAATGTGTTTTCCTTTGATCTTGTAAAGAATAATATGGTTCTAGCCTGCAGCAGGAGGTAGGCTTGCCAGTAGGGATGTATTGCAGTGTATATTTAGTCCATTATAGCTGCATATATCTAATGTAGTATCAGCTGCTTAGAAAAAATGTTTTACACTCTAGATTTTGTACCTGTTCAATTTTGGCTTTAGCACCCAGGCAGTTAAAATATTCCCTAATCCTACTTAGCAGTAATATGTGCTGGACTACAGCAGTACCCTCAGTCGCTAAATGATTGAGAGGAAGTCTTTTGGGGGGGATCCATGTAACTCTGTTTTCATAGGACTTGCACAAGAAACCTAAAACTATTTCTGCTCAAATAAAACCTTTAATGACCTTTTCAGTGTCTTCATTGTAAAGATCAAATAAACTGCTCTAATGATTATAGAATAGCTGTGTTGATAGTTTTCTGTAATGAAGACCTTGGCACAAATACTTTCCTGGCTGCAGAGACTGACATTTTGACCCTTCAGAATAGTATTTTGTATAATGTTCTGATGAGATTTTTAAGTGCTTGCTCTCGGCAGTGTCCCATCCTTTACCATAACTGTGACATTTTCATGAGACATCAGCAATGTTTGAGACTTCATTTCTGCAAGTATGTCTGTCCAAGGAGGTATTGAAAAATAGACCACAGGGTTAGCTGGTCATTCTCCGTGTAAACAAAAAGGATATGGAACACTTATGCTTTTTTACAAGGCGTAGGAAGGGCAAGACTAAAGGCTTCTGGTTTGTGTTCTGTAACACAGAATAAAAGTATTGTGGGGAAAAAATATTTGTGTGTTGACCATGGAGTCCCCTGTGCTTTTCTCCCAGAGACAATCCCTTCTTAGCATTATCTTCTCAAGTCTCTCTCTCCACTGCCTCCTTGTCACAGTCACATTCTGTCATTTGGCTAGTCTAAAGCTTTAGACATATTTCTCTGTGTGGGAGATACTAGGTTAAAATACAGACAGGCATTCTTTTTGTAGATGTGGTGTTTAAATTCCAGTCCTGAAAAGCCTGGCCCTGTACCACTGGACTTCAGTGCCCTCCTACTGTTTGATGTAACCTGAATGGCCTCTGTCCTCACAGTACCAAATTGCTGGTCTTGTGCCTCTTAGCACATCCCCAGCCTCTGACTGAAATATCCTGAATAATTTCTTGTTCTGCCTCAAGCCCTTTTTTCTTACTGACACTGTAGGTGAAAAGGTAGATGCATGTTTATTTACCAGGAGCCATTTCATTGTGTAGCAGTTGGCTCTGATTGAGTAACCATGTGTAGAAGCACTGAGTCCCATAAGAAGAAAATAATTGGCAGTGCTGTTACATCTCCCATCATGCGTTTCATTTAGCATTAATAATTAGTTAACCTCTCTTTTGGAAAGAAATCACTTCTTTGAGCTGTTTGCTGAAGGATGCTTTTGTTGTGAAATAAAATACTGAAGTAATTTGCACTTTTCTGATAAGAAGAAAAAGGAACACAGAGTGTTAGACTTAGTTAAATGAACATCTTTTTGCTAAAAGTCTGCTTCTTACAGGATGTAAAAATACCAGTTTTCTGTAGCTTTTTGGTCCTTTGTACTATACCCATTCCCTTTCTCCCAGTGTGTTAACCTCATCTGTCTTTGACACACTCCCACCAGAATGCAGATAACATTTGGTATGGCTAGGCGTGAGCTACCTACATACTTCTTAATTAGCCAGTGTGTACATACGGGTTGGCCAGCTGGCTTTCTCTGAACAGAATATGTAATGTTGGCTTTTGCCTGCCTTTCCCTCAGTTCAGCTGTTCTTAGACATCTCTCTTGTACTCATCCACTAACTTTCTTTTTTTTTTCCTTCGGTAGACTCTTAATAGCTTTGAGATCTAGATCATACCAGTCATTTCAAAATAAACTTGGAAGAGACAAACTTCTAGGGCTGGGGAGGAGGAGATTGCTAAGAGAAAATCAGGTCAGTCTTAGTTTAAATCAGTGACTATCCTCTCTCCAAACTGTAGTTTAGTTTGCTATGTGTAATGTTTCAGAGCTTGATTCCTCCTGATTTAAGCTGTGAGATGTGTTTAGGAATTTGTTGAATGTGGTCCAACATTTAATGTGCATTTAGTACATGGAACTGCACTAGAAGTAGTCCAGAGCAAATCTGCCAAATGTGACTAGTGTAAATTTGGGATTTTTGTTACCAGCTGTTCCACTCTACAGATTTGCACTTGATAATTCTTCTTGCTAATTTAGATGTAGCCATAGTTGTCATTTTCAGTAGTGTAATTCTAATAAAACATTCTGAAGCATTCCTGTCAGCTATTTATAGCAGAAATTTGGTATAGTTGATTCACTGTTTCCTAATCTGCAGTAAATCCTTATTGAAAGAGAAGGATTTTGTTTGTTTGTTTGGGTTGTTTGTTTGTTTGCTTTTCTTCCCTGCAGATGAAGTAAGATATGGGAAACACAGAAAAGCAGAGGTAGTTGAGAAGATGGCCTTACTCTAGATCCCTGCTTTTTAAATGCAGATGCTTTCTAGAGGAGGAGGGTAGATGCAGTGTCTTGGAAATTAATTCATCAGCTACTGGTATTCTTATAGAAGATGAATCTTGTGCCCCCTTGCTTTGATGTAGTACTAGCAGTCAGGTGACCTTCAAGGTCAGCTGTACAACAGGGCAGTCAAAGAAAACCTTCCCAAAGCATCCTGTAACATTTTGCTGTAGGTGTTGCGGGGAAGACACCCTGAACCAGAAAGGGAACAAGTAGTTCAGTGAGCACCAGAACTAATGATGCTTAGTTTCTTAGCAGTGTGTGTCTTCTGGTTGACTGACTGGTCATGTGCAGGTTTACACTGAACTTTCCCCTCATAACTAAGAGAAAAAAGGAAAGTGGTTTACAAAGGCCATCTCATGGAGTTTTCTTACAGGCGGTATGTCATGAAGCTCATATTGAAGCCTTCCCATGGGAAAAATGGCGATGGATTATTATTGTTATTCTTATTATCCACTGGCTACTTTTTCCCATGAAATTTGTGAGTGCTTAATATGTTTGAAAATTTCTGCTATTGTCAAAAATAAAGAAAATCCATCTACAGGCTTGGAAGTCATTAGTGAATTATACATGTGCACCTAACACAAGGACATGTGCTTTGATTTCTCAGAAGACCAGGCTAAAAGATATAAAGAAGTGAATGACTGTGGCAGCAGCACCATTGTAGTACTGCATAAATTCCCTGGTTTTTTACATAGGTTCAAGACAAGCTTTTTCATCAGTGCTAGATGTAAGCTTATACAAATTAATACAGTAACTTGTTGGCATTAGAGACTTATTATATTACTGATTTTCTGTAGCTAATTATATCTGAAATTCTGGTGGTTGGTGGGATTTGATGGGATTGGTTTTTATGTCCAGGGTTTTTTATATGAAATGATCCTAGTGTTTTATGTCACTTCCCATAGATCTGTCTAAATGCTTACCTTTGTTACTTCAAGGAGAAAATAGAATTTTTAGTTCCTTAGTTGAAAAATGACTGAGAGAAGAGTTCAACAGTATTTCCAGTACTATGACTCATGATTGGTAATGAATGGGCAGGAAAGATATCCAAACATAAAATAAGAATATCAGATTTTGTTACATACAGAGAAGTTTATTTAGTAAATAAACTTGAAAAACTTGAAATCAGTTTTTTTGAGAGAAAGCACAGCTCTCTGTGTCTGTGTGTCAGATGAAAAGCAAGGACACTGCTTTTGTGACAGAGGAGAATAATTTGAATGTAAAGAGTTTAACTTTTAATTTAGGGTTCTGGTGATATAAAATGTGCCATCAAGATTGCCTAATAAACCAGTAATGCATTAAGAAATGGCTCTGAGGAAAACTGAAAGCAGACAAATCTAGGTTTCCCTGGAAGACCCTGTTAATGCTTAATTCAGTTAATGTTAGTGTTAATTCACTATGAATGCTAACACTTGTGTTTAGACCTTGAACTGAAGTGGCATTGAACTCCAGACAAATGGAAATAAAATTTAAAATGTCAGTAAAATCACTTCTTCAGCAGAAAATTTTATTGTTATATACACTATATAATCACACAGGATTGAATAGTTTGCCTAATTTCTGGGCCACCACAGTGATATTTTAATACTTTTTAAACTATTTTTAAACTACCCTTTATGAAAAATATTTTTTCTCAAATATGTGAAGCATTTATGTCTGTTTTAAATTTTGCACAGCGATTGTGCAACAGGCAATCTGGCACTTGAAACACTTTATGGAAATAGTGCTGTTTGTTAGTCTTAAAGTGTGATGGTTCTGCTTTGATAATCCAGTATGTGACACTCAGTTTTAATGAACTTCCAAAGCAGATTTTTTTTCAAAACATGTTTGGCTTGGGTCAAGAATTTCATGAATTCACATTTACTTTTGGTCACAGAATGGGCCAGGTTGGAAGGGATCACAGTGGGACATCTGGTCCAACCTCCCTGCTCCAGCAGGGTCATCCCAGAGCACACAGGACAGGAGTGTGTCCAGAGGGGTTTTGGATACCTCCAGTGAGGGACACTCCACAGCCCCTCTGGCTGATCTGTCCCAGTGCTCGGTCTCCTGCACAGTGAAGTTCCTCTCATGTTCAAGTGGAGCTTCCTGCACATCTGCCCCTGCCTGTTGATCATTTGGTAAAGAAAATTTAAACATCCTATGCTTTCTGTTTTCATTTACTTCTATTTGTATATTAAGCTAACTGTATTATTAGAAATACCTTTAATTGAAATCTGTTTTGAAAGTGTTTTCCTCTTACCCCCATACAATACTTGAGGCTGGGTTTTTTTGTTCTACTGTTTTTAAAAATAAACTGCTGCTGTCCAGGTAAGACATGCTGGGGGTCCAGGCCTTCTGCGAAGGGCAGCTTTTGTTCAGATCGTGTGGTTTAGCCCCTGTAGGTGAGGCAAATCAGATCAAGGGAGCCAAGCCTAAGCTAATACATTTTACTAAGCTCATGAAGTTTGGCTTCTTGCTGTCATACCCCAGGGAATGACAGGGGAAACCAGGAAGGGAAGAGAAGCAAAGCAGGAATGGAGGTAGTTTCAGGGAGCCAGATAGCAGTAAAAAAGGAAGGGAAGGAAACAGTAGCATATGCAATGAGAAATATTCTGATTAAAATAATAAAGAAAACTTTGACCCGTTGTTTTTTTTTAAAGTAGTTGTAATCATGATATATACAGTGGGAATTGTTACAAATGAAACTTACAGAGTGGATTTGAGAGGCTGAATGAGCAAAATCAGATTTATGACTTGTCACTTTTTAAACCCATGAAACAGATGTTTGCTGCTATGGAAATACACTGTATTGAGTCTAATGAGCATGATATTCTGTGAAGATTGTAACTTGTTGCTTCTTTTAAGATTAAGGAAAGTTTTTGTAAATTACAGGAAACTCAGTGTCATGTTTCTTTCTCTTCTTTGAACTGATAATCATTTTTTGTACCTGGAGCTGTTATAAAAAGTGACTAAAAACAAAAGGCTGATAACCACGTGCTTTGACGTTCATTAAAATTGAACAGTCTGCATAAATCCTTTTAACACTCCACAAATGAAGGGAATGTACTAATGTTTCTTTTGTCTTAGGTAAGAGTAGAACAGTAGGAGTTTCACAACATTGTATCGTGTATGGTAGGGGAGACAAGGTTCTGGTTATAGAGTGTGAAATTGTTTCTAATTAATCTCTTCCTGTCTTTTGTAAGCTTTTGGTTAGTGCTAAAAAAAAAAAAAACCAACAAGACAAAACCCCACCTCCTCAGGTGTAGGGGAAAAGGGAGGAAGACAGCAGACCTTAGTGCAACATTTCCTACCTCTCTGTCTCAAGGATTTAGCTTTTTGAACTTTACTTCCCCTTCTGTTCTGGAAGATTAAGAAAGTAGCATGTTACATTGTTGTATACAACAGTATTAGTCTTGGACAAACATTCAGATTTTCCATAGTTACACTTTGTGGGGGATGGATGTGTGGGCGGGATGTAGAAATTTGTTTGAATATCGACATCTCATGTCAGGTGTAGTGTGTGCAAAATTGTTTTCTCAAAGTCATCTGCACCAGATTTGTTGTTCAGTTAACTGTGTCAAACAAAAATAGTGGCCATGGTCCTAAAGCAGCAACAAATTCTCTATGTGATGATCCCAAAATTTTAATGGTAAAACAACAATAAAAGTGTTGCATTTGAAATGATGACTCGATCAGGCATAAAATTACAACAATTCAGTAAGATTTTGATGATGTAAATACTTGTAACAAAATACATTAACTCAAAACACCAATAAAAGGTCACCAGCTCTGAAGTGCTGTCAAATGCAGTTTTACCTTTTGTGTGACCTTTCCTCTCAGCCATTCTTACGAGAAGGGTGCCTCTTCCTTCTGTGGAAGAGGCAAGTCAGGCCTCTTCCATTATTTGAATCTGCAATGACACTTGTTTGGTATATGGTGGAGATGAAACACTACCCAGCACTTGGAGCTTTATATAGATATATCTGTCTCTAGTGGTGGCTTATATAATTGATTTGATAGACAGTGGAAATTAAGGTTTCTAGTTCCAGGTTTAAGCTTTAGAAGATTTTTCTTCTAACAGGCATCTCTTGATCCAACAGAAAGGATAAAAAATCACAAGACTTGACTTTCTTCCCATACTACTAAGAGCATACAATATTTCAGTTTCCTAGGCTAGGAGGCTTAATTTCTCTGCCCAGTGTTGCTAGAAACCTTGTTCATCTTTCTAAGCCTTAAGACATTTAACACAAAATGAGATATTGAACCTATGAACCCAGTAAAATAGCCAAAAATGTTCAGTCTTCCAAAAAGGTAAGCTAGAGGGATGAGGCAGTTTAGCAGCTGACTTGGTGCTTTTTTCATGACACCATCCCCAGCAACAGCCACGTTAGATCTTTTGGGGTTTTGCCCCAAGGTTTGAGCTGCATGTGAGGAAGATGCTTGAAGCCAGGTGTCATTATTAGTCATCTTTTTTGGGGTACTATTCAGCTCTGCTACCATCTGCAGTAACATTTGTCCTGAAATGACACTGCAGTGTGTGTATTTATGTAATGTTGTTTGTTTGTTTTTCAGACACAGAATGAACCCACTGATACAAGATACAACTAGCTAAACAGCTATAAAATGCCCAAATTTGGGTCTACAAAAACAGTTCAAGTTGAAAATTCTGACAGCAATAGCACCATGGTGGAAAAAACAACTGCAAGAAAGGTAAAAATTATATTAATGCTCATTTAATTTCAGTAAAATGAAGCGTATTTCATGATTTTTGTTGCTATAATTGGAAGAAATAAATATGAATCTGTGTTCTGATATCTTCAGTATTGAAAAAAGTTTTACATTTTTACATTGATTTAACTGTAAGTGAAACTGTGGGACAGAATTCAACTTTTATAGTAACTTGCAAGTTAATTTAAAAGGAAGCTGGATGCTTTGGTTTTATTTGATGTAAGTTAGTGTATAGTCTCCATATCTTAGCTAATATGAA
Source organism: Prinia subflava (assembly GCF_021018805.1). NCBI lineage: Eukaryota > Metazoa > Chordata > Aves > Passeriformes > Cisticolidae > Prinia > Prinia subflava. Next base: position 51,809,484 of record NC_086247.1, read on the forward strand.
GTCTTCATATACTCACAAGAGCAACAATCCGTACTTTATTTTATTTTACAGTGTGTTACTCTCTGTAGCAAAAACACAAAACATTTGTGAAGGCCTGTGACAGAGCACAGACCAAAGAAAAACACCAGTTTCCAATATTCCTTTGTAACACAGGGACTTGTTTCCCTCTGTGAGGGAGGACTTAAAAGCCAAGTGCTGCACAAAGCTTAAAAGCAGCTCCTGTACAAGGGAGTCCCATCTAAAAATTGTACAGTCTGTTTTTGAGGGTTGGGGAATGAAGGAATAGGGGAAGTCTAGTCATGCTGAAGGGTGGTTTGTTGTTTATAAATGTGAAGTATCCCATGATTTTCAGAGCTCTGGAGACAAGTTTCAAATCATCCATTTCACCAGTTTGTCTGCCTGGTACACTTGTACAATAGACCACGGGTTATCTGTGCTACTAATGAGTAACAGAAGCTGGAATAATACTCTGCATTGAGAATGATGAGTGACGTGTATATTGCCCTAAGGAGAGAGAATCTGTTTGTTTCCCAACAATCTTTAGAACTGTCTTCTCTAGAAGAGGATTTTGTGTGTGTGTGGTCTTACTTACTCTTTTGTCAAAGTCTGTATTCTCTGCAAAACCATTTCATGAATGGATATAACACAGGAAGAGGTTAAAAACAGGAAAAGATAAGATCATTCAGCATCTACTTGTAACTTTTTGTCTTCCAAAAACATTCATAGAAACCTTTAGAACTTTTAGTCTCTTTCTAGTTTGTTTCAGTAAAGTGAGACAAAGGTAATTCTTTCTGCTCACTCTGATGAATTACTTAGCTAAGAAGAGGAAGGTAACAGAGTAAAATGAGGAAAGGAAATTGACTTACTAGTAAAGGATGAAATAATTTTGGGCTTTCTTTTTTTTTTCCCTATTTTTTCTGGTCCTTGTTTAAGATATGGTCAAGTTAACTTAAGTGTTATTCAGCAATTTAAGGAAAGGGTAGGGAATGGAAGTTTGACAAAGGCTGTGAATATGGAATCTCAGTGATGAACTGGTTAAGTTGATACCAAAAAAAGCAAGCTGATAATGTGCTTGCACTGTTCTATCCAGTGTTGCTCACTGTCCACCCTGCTACAGTGTACAGCTTGATATTAGAATAATGGGTTTGGTTTGGAAGTGTATGATATTTAACAATGGGCAATATAAGATCCTAAATAAAAATGGAGAATTATTGTTATTATTAATGGAGAGTATAAGTGTTTCAGTTCATGTTCTTATATTCAGGTTTTCAGCATAATCAATAGAATTGTCATATTTTGAGAAGAACTGAATATATGGTTTTGTTAAATAGTCACTTAAACTGTCACATACCTGTTCTCTAACACTTGGGACAATTGTCAGAAGTGTTCAGCTGGCCTTTGACTAATCTACACTCCTCAGAGTGGATTAGAGAAGATTAAGAAAATATTGCCAAAATGTCATAATTTCCATGTAGCCAAGAAAATTATTTGAAATCTGGCAGGCAAAAGGCTAAAGGTAAAATGTGAGTTTGAACAACAAAGTCATGAAGACAAGTCTGTACTACATACACAAACATAGAACTCTGAAGTAAAGATTGACCAGGCCAAATCAACAGTGATAGTTTTAATGAAATATCTTCAAAAGGTAATGGAAATATCTGTAAAGCAAATAATGATTTTTTTCTCAATGCATAAACATTTGCAGCCATGAATTTAAAAGTAACAGTTCTTAAAGCATTAGAAGTGTGGAAATGTTAGGGATTCACTAGCTAATGTAATTGATATTAGGAAGTACTAAGGAATAGTGTGAAATAATGTTCATAAAAAACAGTGCCTCTTACAAGTGAACAGTAACACTAAAGGATACCACTCCATTAAAAAAATCCTCATTCTTCACAAAATAAAAGCTGTAATGACCTAAATGGCATAAGACTATTCTAATGGGTAACATAAGATAAAAGAAAAAACACTTGCAGGATTTTATTTCCGTTTCATGGTTTTTACACTGTTTAGCTAGTTCTGATTGTGCACTCTTAGCTGTTGACAGAGAAATGTAGTGCAGTTACTGTTGTTATTATTAGACATAATCTTTCATATTTGTCCAGAAATTAATGCTTATTATGCAGCCCTAACAACCAGTGAATAGCTGTGTGAATCAGCTATGTGTTCAGGTCTTCTGAGAACTCAAAAAACCCAATTAGAAATAACATTCCTGTTAATAAGCTGAGTTTATATCATGTATGCATTAGGGTACATGTATTTTTATTTCAATTGCCCATCTGGCAAGCATATAAAATAGTACAAGTGTATACAGCAACTAGACCATCTAATGTTAGTATGAGGTATTTTGTAAACATATGAACATGATGAAATTTTAATTTATCTGAATTTGTACTTAAAGTGGCCAAATTCAGGAAGTAAAAGGAATTAAACTATGGATATGTCATCCAAAGGAGAAACACATTTGGAGTTTGTAAGAATTAATTCTCTCCTTGGAAGACTCCAACAATAGTGCCCAAAAGCATTTAATACCATACAGAACACGCTTCAGTATGTAATTATCTTGAAAGGCAGAAAAAGAATACTTGTTCTCCCAGGGCTTAGTACATCTGCTAGATTATATGGCTCTCTGTTGTCTCCTTTTGTGTCTTGTCATTGATTGTAGCAGTACCAGACAATAGAGCTGGAATGGGATATCAAGAAATTGTCCAGATTGCTGTTTGTTAGCCTTCTGAGACAGTTCCTGTTGAACAGATTAAAAATGTGTTCCTCATCATAGCACACTAGTATGGTTTTGTTGAAAGAGAAAATTCTTCCTTGTTACTACATCCTCCAGTGAGGCATGCATTAAACGTTGAGACACACGGATCCAGTTCATCCATTTGCCCCAGAGTAGAATAAGCTGTACTCAGTTCCTGACAGATGTTTGCCAGACCTTTTCTTTAAAGGCTTGCCTGATGGAAATTTCTGTCTCCTTGGGCAGTTTATTCTGATACTTAATTATGCTGACTGGCATAGAGTTAGATACTTAGTAGAAGGATAAATAACCTTTGCTAGTCTCCTGTTGCAGTCTAAAGCCATTAAACGTTCTCTAGCTGCAGTGGACATGGAAAGTATGTAATGCTTTTCACTTTGCAGCAGTAGTTTAGTTTTCTGAACAGCAGCATGTCTTCAGTGTTTTATCTGATTAGCAGTTTTCACTGTAGATTAATTACCCTCTTTAGAAAGTCCATAGGACTTACAGGCTATTTTATAAAAAACTTCAGCTTCATTTTAGCTTGCTTCCATGTGTCACATTAAGGTAATGCAGCAGACCTGTTGATGCTGAGTTTGGAACCTTTGGACACTGAAAAAGAGCTGTCCATGCTGTTGCAGTGACCAGGAACAATTGAACAGTGAATGCTCACTCTTTAAAATAGAATGCCTGGTCTAACCTGCAGGTTTTCTACTTCCTTTTCCTATTTCTACTTCCTCTACTTCCTTTACTTGAAGTTAAATCCAAGATGCCATTAAGAGTTTATCTTTTAACACAGATTTTTACTGTGATTGTACAGTTGATTATTTTTATCAGTTTGTAGGACCTTGGTTTTATCCTGGCTTTTCCTATTTTGTTTTGTATTAAGACTGCTTTTCAAATCATTTTACATTTGCCTTGCTGGGTCTCTTTGCTTCTCCCTCTCCTTCAGTTGTGATGATGTCTGCATATCTGATTGTGTCTCTATTTCAGCATTGCCAACGAAAATAATAAATAACATCAACTTTGTACAGACTTCTCAAACACCCTGTTCATCCTTTTGGATTGTAAAGTCCACCACTGAATGCTGAACCTTTATTTCCACAGTAGCTAAGGAACAAAATAGTCTCCTTTTTTTTCAGTTTCTGTGTATTCTGTGTATAGCCTTTTTATATTATTTTCAATGTGCTTTTATTTATATGAAAATATGTATTTTCAACTCTCTCCTCCTAATTAGATTACCATAAAATTAATTTTCAGTTATTATTCAAAAACTAATGCATCAGTCATATTTAACATAATACATATAAACAAGAATGAATGTAAAGCTATCTAATTACTTAAGCATGTTGTGCCTCTGTGAGCACCTACTGATGTATTTTATTGAGGAGTGGCCCCAAAAGAATTACGTTTAAAGATTACCAACAGCAAAAAGTTGTGGGGTTTTGGATGTTTTTTCTACAGAACAGGTTGAAACTAATGTTTTCTGCTTAGGAATTTTAGATTATTTTTAGTTCATACTTTTTATTGCATAGTACCTAACGTAAGATAATATTCTAGAGAAATAAATAAAATTTTGATGCCACTTCATCATATTGTGGGAAATTCACATTCATAGATAGGAGAAATAATTGGTTTGTTTGAAACAAGGGATGGAAAAGCTCTTGGTGAGGTTGGGCTCAAATGGGAGACTTGTGTGTGTGGTGGAAGAGATGGGAAAGGGCTTAATGGAGTTTGGATCTGCTCTTGCCTAATTAGAGATGCATTTGGAAATTTTGACTTGCATCAGATGAATTAACTTCTTCCATAACTAATACCACAAGCACTGTATGTTCCAAGGGCCTAGGGGAGTCTTGAGGGATTTGGGTTTTTAGATTTTCTTGTTCTAGCATGTAAAAAAAACCTAAAGGCTGCTGTTTCCTTTGGGATTTTGAAGGAGGGTTGGCTTTGGTTATGATGTATGGGTTTTATTCTGAATTTTGTTTTGGAATTTTGTTTTCTTATACATCGGGAATTCTGTTGACACAAATTAATGCCTTCTTTGTCATTTCCCTTGAACAGATGTTTGTCTTCTGAAAGTTGTAGTGTTTGTTTGCAGGTTCTTTTTCTAATCACTTCTGCTTAACTTTTTGGCAACATTTTAAACTCAGCAGGTCAAATGATATCTTCCTACCTGAGTTTGGCTTTTTCTATTAAAAAAAAAAAGGAAGGTGCCTTTGAGAACAGTATCTTTACTTCAAGTTATTTTTTAGTTTTCCACCAATCCAAATAAATCTTCAGAAGTACCAAAGACAAGCCTTTTGGTTTTCAGTGATTGGCAAGGCAGTGTATGTTCTTCTTCTACCTTTAGGAATTTAATCTATTAGTAATTTCATCTGATCATGTGTTAGGAATGATATAAAACTGTAAGTTGTGACAGCTGACAGAGTGAGTAACGTGTTTCTGCAACATGTATTGAACAGACAATATGTCATTGCATCTCAATTGGCAGGCTAAGATGTTGGGATTTGCAGAGGGTTCTCTCAAGCAGCCTTTACACTAACTTGGTATCTTTTACATTTCTTTCCTCCTATATTAGTGAAGTTAAGCATAAGTTAACAGTGAGCCTGTTTAGGTTTTTCTCTGTTTATTTGCAATATGATTTATAAGCCAAAATCTCTAGATTTTACAACTCAAGAATCCAAATAGCTTGTACCTGTTGTTTCTACATTTGATACCAGTTTTAAAAGCTTCTTCATAGATTTTTCTCAAATGAAACATTACACTGTTATTGTTGAAATAGAAAGGGAGTTCTGTATTGATGGTTTACAGGGTGGGAGTGGAGGCAGGGGAGGGTAATTAGAGGGGTTTTTGAAGGTGTCCAGTTCAGTCTGAATTGCAGTGTGGGCTTTTAATGTGCTTCTAGTGGGATTGTTATGGTCAGGGAAGGAAATTGGGGTGGTCATCAAGATTTGGCAAATTCTTTTCAGTTTGTGTTGTTCCTTTGCTAATTAATTAAGCCTCTAAGAGTGAACAGCATTTCTACAGTGATGTATCTGAAAGTAGGAATAACATAGAAGTTAGTAATTTAAAAGAGAAACGACAATTGATTCTTTTGTTCAAAAAAATTTTTAATACACGTACTTATACACAAGCACATACGTTCTCACAAATCAGTCTTTTCAGTCTGAATACGTTATAAGACTATCCTGCTTTATGCAAAAATTACTTAGTATACTTTTTATTTATATTAGAGCAAGGACAAGATTGCATCCTACAGCAAAACTCCAAAAGTGGATAGGAGTGATGTGGGGAAGGAGATGAAAGAAAAGTCTTCCATGAAACGTAAACTTCCTTTTACTATTAGTCCATCCAGAAATGAAGATCGCAATTCAGACACAGGTAGAACCTTTTTATTTCCTTAACTAATTATTTGTTGGTAAGATACGTCCTAACTTAATTAATTGTATATTATGTTTTTACACTGATTTTTTTCTCTTTAAAAAGAATACTAAATATAAAAGTTGCTTGCTTGCTTCTGATTGTTGCATCTCAGTCTGATAGGCTTTCATCCTGTCATTAGCAATAGCCAGCATGCCACCATAGCTGATCTATATTCTCCAGTTGTTTCCTAACCTCATTCTTTCTTTCTGTTTCAGTAACAAATCTTTCTTTGTATTGTCATCTCTAGAGGTCCATTTGTTTGAACGAGTAAACAGATGAAAAACCATGTGAATGCCTTGATTTGAGACACAGCTGTCAGCCTGTTGTAGCCTTTTTTGGGGAGGGAGCATTGGATAGATTGGTGGATGTACTGTCCTTCATAGAAGAGGTTGCTAAGATGACAGAGCTAACTAAACCAGTCATGGAGAGCACACTTCCCTTTCAGTTTAAGTTCCTATGATCTGTACTTTTTCTGCACAGACTAAGTAGTTCTTCCCAGCTTAAGCTTATTTATATTAGAACTGATTTCAAGGCCTCAGACTGCCATTCTTCACACAGTTCTTTTCAAATCAAGGTGGAGGGAGCGGGATGCATTCCAAGAGGTACAGTTATCTCTGGCTTTAGGTAATTCCTTATCTATGTCATTGTGCAATAACAGTTCAGTAATAGTTCAGTTGATAACTAAACAGTATCCGTGGCCAGCAGAACACACTGAAATTCCCCAAATTTCTCAAAAGCTCAGTGGTACAGTTTTTTATACAGTGCTTATTGTGCATTTGAATATATTCATTAGTTCCCTTAATATGCTTAGATTTAAATGCGAGGTAGAAGTGTATACCTCAGTGTGTGTTTATTTTTGTTCAGGATTGATTTCCTGCAGAAGATTTGACTCCTTGATAATACATATTTTTATTACTGTAAAGAAACTGTAGTATGAAATCCACATTGGCAGTCGTCACATTATAAAACAGTGGTCTTGGCTTTAGTTCTGTTTCCAGTGCTTTTACAGCATTCTTGAGTCTTACACTACTCAGAATACCATTTGATTCTGAAAAGACCATGTCTAAATTAGAAGTATGCTCCCAGCACCTGCTTTATTAAATTTTTTGCTTGATGTTATACCATAACTATTTTTTTCATTGTGGAAATAAATATATTTAGAGGTAATATTTAATATTTATTGGAAGTTTTCTGTGTTGAAAATCTTTTGCCATGTCTCCCCACCCCTATCAACTTGAAATAAGTCATTGTCCCAAGCATCTTGTAAAGTAGGAGAACTTTTTGTATGTCTTTTGCTGTAGCATCTATTGTCACAGTTGCCACAAGCAAGATTGAGACACTCAGACATGCACAACAAGACAAGGCTCACACTGCAAATTTTTTTTTTTCAGAAGTTGTAGCAGGGAGGTGAAATAGTTCAAGTAGGGGCAAGAAATATTTAAGATAAAAGTAGGAGGCATGTAGCTCTTAACTGTGGTAGCAAGCATCACGACTTGGTGAACATCTCTGCTGAGGTAAGGAGGTTAGAGCAACAGCCCTTTTGCAGGTGGGAAACTTGGTACATAAACCTTCCAGAAACTTTAGAGCAGGAGTATTACTAGGATGAAAAAACAGTTCCTGTAATGCAGATTCTATGCCTAAGCAATTAGATTAGACCACTGGGAATTAGACACTTAAACTGGTGCCAAGTTTGTCACTGACATGGATTAGGACTGACATCAGTGATCATGAAATGCAGTGCTGCTTCTGGCACAAACTTGGCATTATACATGGAAAAGGTTCGCTCTCACTGAGCTAAACTGTTACCTCTCACAGAAGTGTCTCCCTGATAGCTGTGTACAGAGAATGGCAAATGTTGAGAAGGAAAAAAGTAAGTTTTTGGAAATGAGAGTGTTATTGGGCACAGAGGGGAGAAAGAAAAGGTAATAAAAAGCTTCTTGTCAGCTTCAAGGTCTTTAAAAATATGCCTGAGCTAAAAAACCCCCAAAACATAAAAGTAGCTAGAGGTACTTTAGAAAATTTAATTTAATAGTTTAATAAACAGTTTGTCCCCCGTGATAATTTGATTTCATCCTATTTAGGCATGTAAATGAGTCAAAGAATGGAGATACCTAATTTTTAGAGCTTTCTTGGTTCTAGCTCCTGGGTCTTCCATAAAGTAAAATTTTGTCCTTTTTTATTGATTTTGTAAAAATTGCTCCGTTGTTCCTTTTTCTGGTGGGCTTTTTTTGTTTGTTTGTTTCAGGTATTATCTAAATATTGCAAGTGTTCATGAATATGGACAGCCAAAATTAATATTGATGTAACACAGAAATATTTTTGGTTTTTTTTTTTTCATTTGATTTCTGCAACATTATACACAAAGTACATTTTACTCCCAGTCAGTTTTGGCAAGATTGAAACCAAACAGCATTTGCAGTACTGTAAGAGTCTAGAACAATTACAGCCCACCTCTTTATCTAAATTTAAATCTTTTTTTTTTGTTAAAAAAATGCTGCAATAAATTTATATTCATTATTTTAATATTGAGCCTTTTAGTTACTTTCTTAATAATTTAATACCCATGAAGTTGTGTAAAGGCAGTGCTGCAGTGCCAGTTGTGATGGCTGCAGGAGCTGCAAATTCTGCGCAGGTCTGAAAGATCATGTGAGTGCCAGGAGCCCCTCAGAACGGGACACACCTGGAAGGACACAAGGACACTCTGTCCTTGTCTTTGTCAGTAGCATCCTGTCGTGTTTCTTCTGTTGTGCAGGGCTGTGACACTCCCCTGGCTGCGGTGGCTTCTCAAAACTGAGGGCTCTATTGTGACATCCCCATTCTTGGTCAGAGCAATCAGAAAAAAAATAATACCATGTATACATCCGGCAGGCAAATTTATTTATACTGCAGTATAGCTTTAACCTATTTGTGAGTAAATCTTAGGGAGGAATCTGCACGCAAGCTTTGATTGAGACTGCTGGATTGGATGGTCGAAGCAGAATTATTTTTCATATCTTTTAAAAGAAATTCTCTGATTTTAAGTCTCCCAGTCCAAAACCATAATTTGATTGAAAAGCCATCAGTTATTTAGACTACTTAAATAGAGTTATTTAAATTTTCTTAGTTTTATTTCAGTAATCTAGTTAGTTTTAAGTAACCTCTGATGTGGTTATTGGACTAACAACAATAGACAAGTGTTGATTTTGCAGAGGTCAGATTTGTTTGCTTTCTCCACCTTACTTAGTCTGAAGAGAGAAATTTGAATTTTTCATAACAATTAAACATAACTGCAGAGCCTAAAAATCTTCTCGTTGTAAAGAGAGTCTTGTTACAGAGTGATTATTCAGGAACAATGAGTTACAATTACACTGAATGTGGTAATTTGTTTATCTTTCTTGGAAATTATGTTCTCCTGATTTACTGTTTGTAGCAGGATCTTGGTTTTGTTTTCTGACCCCTTCCATTTCAGTCTTCAAAGTAATCCAAACATGGCACAGTTCATACTTCTTTTAGCACTTAGTTGACATCCAGAAGAGCAGAACAACTGGCCTCTTCTTGTTGCATGGGTACATCACAGTAACACAATTCCTGTGCTCGTGCTTTCTGTAGTCACAGGGGTGTTGAAGTGTGGGTGTTGAAGGGACTGTTCACGCACTGCTTGCTGGATTTGGGCTTATTGTTCAACTATAACAAGTTTATTTAACTGTTGTTTGGGCTACAGGCAGGAAAGTGACGTGATTTTGTGTGTTGGTTTCGTTAAATAAATATGTCATAAACTTGATGAATTAAGTATTGCAATGGTACCTTGAAATCTCTACCTTGTTGAATGCACTGTGGTGTCTCTGCATCACATTCTAAGCTTTTTCATTCCCTGAGGGTAGGAAACACAGCCAGTCATGATGTATTTCTCTTGGAAATAACTTCAGTCAGGTTGCAGTGATGATGCAGAGCGCAGTAAACTCTGTCTCTGAACCTCGTCATCTGCAGAGTTAATCTTGACCTAGCAATGAACATATTATTCTTTGGTTGTAGATCATTCAGTCTTGTGACTTCATAATATTTGTTTCAAGCAGTTCATATTTTAATTTTGCATGGTCCTATTTTTTGATCCTATTTTATGATCTGGACTATAATGGGAGTCTTTTGCTTGAAAACAGGCTATCATGAGCCCTAAAGTTTGAATTTGGGTTTGGTGGGTTTTTTTGCTTAATTTCTTTTACCCACTGAGGAGGTTATTTCACCAAATGAAATACTCTGCTAGTTTGGCATGATTTGTTCTGAGAAATCCACGTATTACATTACTTAACAATTTAATTTTCCAAAACATTAAAAACTACTTGTGTAGGTATTTGTAATTTATCCAACTGGAAAAAAAAGCAAGCAAACAAAAACCCAGATACATTATTGCCTTGGGACAAAATCTGTCATGTGTAAATTATCCTAAAATAATCACCAGTGTCTCTGATGTTCCTCATGCGAGTACGTTTTAAGTATTGTGAGTGGATTTCATGGAGGCCTTTTACAGATAAGTGCTTGGATGCTCCTGTATTCCTGTTTCTCATAACTCAACTATTTCGAAATAATTTTTTTAAATGTTTGGTGATAAGCTTGTGTTGCCAAGGGAAAAGCTTAAAGAGATATTGTCGAGAGGGATTTGGCTGTGGATTTTGATGTTTATTTAATAAAGATGGTTGAAGCCACTTGAAGAGTTTTAGTTTTTATTTTTTTTAATAAAAAGTGAAAAAATCTCTTATGTTCTAATTCTAACCCTTATGTTCATTTCTAACTGCTGAAGAACAGCAGAAAGTGGTGAGAAGTTGAATGTAAAAGAAGATATTTGTATTCCATGGAACCTAAAAACAAAATGCTCAAAATAAGAAAAAACAAAAAAAACCTCAAATCACCTGATTGCGTTGAATAATCAATTTCATACATCAAATTCTTCCTAAACTTAATATCTTAAACTGATTCTGTTCCTTTGTTAGGGAAGTTATTACTGTTGAAATTGTAGTAGAAACATCAAGTTGACAGCTGTGAAAAGTTGTCTGTTATTGTAAGATGACGATTACCTAAAATGTTGAAGTTCCTAAATGTTAAGTTGGTCTCCTCCTGCTAAAGTGCAGTGTACTGTGTGATGGTATTCTTGGAACATCGATTTATTTTTTGATGTATAAAACTTTTTATTTTATATGCCCTATGCACTTTCTCCTGGTATTTTTGGGTTTTGTTTTTGTTTTGTTTTTGTTTTGTTTTTTCTTTGCTTTCTTCCACCCCTCTTGTCAGCACCAGGTCATATCCATGAGATCCCTGGGGAGATTATCAGGTGCACCTGCTATAATCTTGAGACATTTTTAGATTTGTTGTTGATTGTATTGACTTTTGTTTATTGAACTGTTTGGATTTACTGGAAACAAATATGAAGTCTAATATCCATTTTAATAAAGTTGTCTCTTTTTGAGCAGTAAGTGCATAATTACAGTATAACTTGGTGAGAACAGTTGTGTTCTTATTTGATGCTTTTAATTGGTAAGATCTAGAAATGCTTTGCAAATGCTGTGTTAATGAAGTGTAATAGAAGAATAATTTACCTCACCACTGAAATGCAGCACTGAACATGAGGCAGGAATGAATTGTGCTGATTTAAAAAAGGCAAAACCCAAAAAACGCAGACATCCCCAATGTATAAAGGAGTAAAACCTAGATAATAAAAAACTTTATTTCTTTTATTTCAATATATTATTTTTCTCAAGCGTAAAATAGCTATAAAATAGTTATATTATAACTATAATAATTAAGAATGAAATATAACTATATATATAACTAATAATTAAGAATGAAAATAATTTTTTTTTCAAGGAAAGAATCATGAGCAGTAAAAGCATATGCTAAGAAATAGCTGATCATGCTGGTCAGTCTGAAATGTGTTATTTTGATGGAAGTATTAAATCAGCCAGTAAAGAGTATGCTGTACATTATCTTTGCAGAGAGAACAGCATGCTTGCAGCAAGAAGTTGAAAGTACAGTTTTCTATTAAAGGGGTTTTTTATATTCCTATGTGGAAGTTTTTACCAATAGGGCACAACACAAATAGTATTGATTTGGGTATTGAATTAATTTTTTAGATATTCAAGACTCTGAGTTGCCTGCAGTTTAGGAAAAAAAAAACAACATAATTTGATTCTGTAAAAGAGATCTTGTTTACTTTTTAAACATGATGGATACATTTAGAGATTTTTAAAATATGTACGTGGGTCTGTAGCTTTCCATTCTTAAATACTCTTGCTGGCAATTGTTTAGCCCATAAAATGTCATTTCTTATGGGTCAGTATGGAATTCAAGATGGGAACTGTTGATGTGCCTTTGTGTGCCTCAAGAGCATTGCATTGCTAGAGCTTGTGTCTCTAATCAGGCCGAGAAAATGAGATTTAGAGAAGGCTAGGAAGGCAAAAAATGAGTTGAGAGGAAACAAATGGAACAAGAAAGAAGGCAGAATGATAGAAGGTAACTAGGAAAGGTAACTAGGTAACTGGGAAACTCAAAGGGACTTAAGCTTCTAATTTTTACCTCTCTTCAGAAGGCCAGTGAAGTTTTCCTCAGTGGAGTCCTCTGTTTTAAGGTTTTCTGCTTTTGCAGATGACAGGGTTTCTTGGTTTTGATGCAAGTTTAGTTTTGGTTTGGTTTTGATGTGTTTACTCAAATATGTAATTTTAGCTCCTGGTTAAAAACGTGGCGATTAAATATTAAACAGCTTCCGTAAATATTGATCAAAAGAAGGAAGTTATGTATATAAAATAGCTGCATGTTTTTGAAAGATATGAATTCTGGAGAAGAAATTGCTTTAAGATAAAATAACAGGATGAGTTTGAAAGAAACAGTCTTTTAACCAATTATTTAGCAGATACCAGTATTAAACAGTCTTTTCCTAATTTTTAACATGGTGTCTTGAGAGAAGTAAAAGAGAGTGTAGCCTCAGATCTATATTCAATGTTGAAAGCTGACCAGCTGATTTTACAGAAATTTTAAGTTTCTGACTTTAATCTCTGAGAATTAAAGTCGTGACATACACAGCAGTCCTTCTATGAAACAGGTTTTTCATCTGTTAGAATTTTTTGGTAATCCTGCTTACAGCTTTAAGTGCTTTATCTCAGTGGCTTACTATCCTAATATGATTAGAACAGGTAACCATCACTAATGCAATGCAGTAAGTTAGAGGTGTAATTTCTGTTTTTCATTGCCTGCCACCAGTCACAAGTTTGCAGACCTTAAGAGGATGGCTTTGTTTTTAGAAAAATATACTGATGGAATTGGAGTTTGAGTCTTAAAATGTTCCTATTTCTAGAGAAGGAAGGTCCGGAGAAAAAGAAAATGAAGAAGGATGCGGGGAATAAGAAATCAGCACCCGTTAGCATTCTTTTTGGTTACCCTCTGTCAGAGCGCAAACAGATGGCACTTCTCATGCAGATGACAGCAAGAGACAACAGTCCAGGTGATCTTACAGAGTTAACAGTTTTCTCCCTCCTGCCTGTTTAATCCTGTCCTAGTCAGAATATTTGGAACTATGATGTTTTTCAGCACTCTTTTTGTTTTTCACATATTTTAAATCATTCATACTTCTGCTAAAATTTATTTCATGTGGATGATAAATCTAATTTAGCTGTAAAAATTTTATTTCTTCCTTCATTATTTTTGCCTCAGATACTGTTTTGTATGGAGTATTTAAAGCATGAAGTACTTTTTTTTTTAACTGAAGCTTAACTATTATCTCATTGTCTCACTTTGGAGCAGGATTTTAATTTAGGAGGAAATGGGATCATTTCCTTCTGATTTAACGGGAGAGGGGAGACATCTTGTTTTGAAATCACCATTTCAAACTGTCCTTGGTCCAGCTGCATTTAAAAAAATCTTTACGTATGTATCTGTTCTACAGGTGTAAAGTTTTTACAGAATTGCTATTTAAAAGCAAATGACTGGGTTTCCTTAAGGAGCCATCCAGTCCACCCAGCTGTGTTGGTACAGCTGAGGATTTGTAAGTAGTAAAATACACAGACTGTAATTCCTTGAACTGGCATCCCACTACATAAAAATCCCGTGGAATTTTACTGGAGGAAGGGGAAGCAGGGTAGATACTTATCTGCATGATCTCACCTTGTCTTGATTCAGGAGAATTTATACCAGATTATGTGGATAGTTGTAGTTTGGATAGACTTCATTTGTCCTAGAAACTTGCTTAAAATAGTAAGAATTTGCAAAATGCCCTTTTTACATTGAAAATCAGCATTGGGCTGACAGGTGTGAAGGATGAAATGTCTTTTATTTAAATATAATGATTTCACTGGTCATTTTCATCTTTGAAGGCAAATGCTGACAACCTTTTTACTTCACGTCATTTTCATTAACTTAACAGTGACCATTTAAAAACTTGTTTTGTAGATTCCACCTTAAATCATTCCTTACAAACAACACCAACACAAAAGAAAACTCCGACCTCTTCTTCAAGACAAAAAGACAAAGTTAACAAGAGAAATGAACGAGGGGAAACTCCTCTACATATGGCAGCAATTCGAGGGGATGTTAAACAGGTCAAGGAGCTAATCAGATTAGGTGCAAACGTAAATGTAAAAGATTTTGCAGGTAAGTTGAGTACTCCTAACTGTGTAAATTAAAAGTAACACTCAAGTTGTTAACAGAGGTTTCCTTTTGGTTCATGTTGTAGGCACATGAAAAAGTATAACTTCCTAGAAATTCCCAAAAGTGTGTTTTTCATTTCCAGTGGTAGTACTGGGATGCTGTAGTACAGAGAGTGTATTATTAGAACAGTTTTAATACCTAGAGGTTTCAGTTGTGTCCAGGGCCTTTGCACAGTAGGTATGTACAGCAATCTGTGCACGCTTGCTGAACTTGGTAGGATTATGCAGGACAGAGTTAAATGGTGAGACTGTGGCTGTGTGAGGAGATGCAGAGTTCAGTAATGGTGGGGGCGGTGGTGCTGTCATGTGCTGTTTTCACTGGGACAGCTGATGGGCACTCTCACCAGGTGAGAGTGGTATGGTTCCAGTTGTCATCTAGTCCTGCTGGATTAATGACAGCTTTGATGTGTCAGTATTTGCTGTGATTTAAGCAATGATTGATGAGCTTTGTTAAGTTAATATATACGATATTTTTAGGTTTATGGGTTTTGGTTTATGGGTCTGAATTGTGTTCTCAGAGGGAATGGTTGAGAGGAGTTGAGGTAGCAGACTCTGTAGGAGAAACTAAGAACTATATAGCATAATTAGTTGTCAGCTCAAACTTTACATCAAGAGAAGATATTAATGAGCTGAACTGAAATCTTGACTTTAGGTAAGAAATAGATCAGTAGTTTCTTGGTTTGTAGATGTTAGCTGAGTTTGTATTTGAACATGAAGCTGCCCAGGACTGGCATGTAGAGGAAGAGAAGAAGCCAAGCAGAAGTAGAACAGTGAGATCTTTAAAGAAGTTGAGAGGGGAAACGAGAAGAACTTGTTGACAAGAGCAATTTTAGAAAAGGAGGGGGAGGTTCAGGGGAAGACAGGTCCATAGAAATCACTGAGAGAATAATAGAAACACTTGAAGAAGAAATGTAGTGGGTTGACCTTGGCAGGCTGCCAGACACCCACCCAGCTGCTCTCTTACTTCTCTTCCTCAACAAGGTGTGGGGAGAAAATAAGATAGAAAAAAGCCCTTGTGGGTCGTGTTAAAGACCCTTTAATAAGAATAGCAAAAGCTGCATGTGCAAGCAAAAGAAGAAGAGGAATTCAGTTATTACTTGCCATCGTCAGGCAAATGTTCTATCCCTTCCCAGAAAGCAGGCCCTCAGCAGGTGTAACAGGTGCTTGGAAAGACAATTGTTATTGTGTACAAACTACTCTCCTGCCATCTCCTTTCAATGAGCTTTTACTGCGGGACATCCTGTGGTATGGAATCTACATTTGGGTCAGCTGATCTGGCTGTGTCCCCTCCCAAAGTTGTGCAGGAGGAGGGAGAGAGAAGCCCATGACACTTCACGAGCCCTGTTCAGCAGTAGCCAAAGTCACCAGTATGCTGTGAGTACTGGTGTAGCCCCAGATGCAATGCGCTTTACTGTATGGGTTGTTCTGAAGGACGTTAACGTCACAGCTTCATCCCAGGCTGACCTAGGGCTGATATTTAATTTTAAAGGCAGATTGGAAGGAAAAGGACAATGGCTGAGAGCTGGTTCTGAGAATCAGTTGGAAACAAGTTGTTGGAGACTTCATTCAAAATTATGGAGGAGGTGTTTGGGATCATGTGAGATATTTTTTTATTGGTAATCCGAAGTGAGAAGCAGAGATGGCTGAACTTCAAAATACTGTGCAGAAGGAGAAGTCAAGAAGAGGGGGAGGGTTGAAGCAGTGAGTCATGAGTGGAGAAAAGTAGGAATTTAGGATGCAGCGTAGTTTGGAGAATTAGAGGTTTTTTAGCTAGGGATTTGGCAGAACTAAAGGAGCAGAGAATGAATTAGTAATGGAGGAAGTAACCCTGCTCATGGGATATCTGCCAGAATGATACTGTCGTGTGAGAACAGGAGTAAAGGAAACAGATATTGACAGCAAGCCAGCACTAGAGTTGGCAGGCTGGACATTGTGAAAAGATGGAAAAGCAAAGCAGTACAACAGCGAGAAAAGTAAATTATGGAGATAATTAATACAGAGAATAAAAGACAGGGATCAGAGAGCTGAGAGCAGAAGAGTGTTACCATGTTGGGTGAGTGTGAAAAGGGCAAATGGCAAGAAAATGGAAAGAAGGAAGTGATAGCCAGGCAGTGCTGGAAGTGAGTAACCCAAGTGATGACTGAAGAGGAAATTTAGTGTATGAAGGACAGGAGGAAGTGTTTTGCTTTAGAATAACTTAGAAGCTTTTTTTTTTTTTTAAGCTTTTTAAAAAGTTTAAATGAATGGCAGCTTGGAAGTTGCGTGAAAGATGAAGGTGAGAAGTCCCATTACTGAGGGATTAGATAAGTTAGGGGTTTCTTATACCACCACTTCATGGATGTACAAGACTGTTACTGATTAGACACAGAGTTCACACGAGTACTGTTTTTACTGGTTATGTTGGAAACAAAAGTTGAATGCCTCCCCAGAACTGGGCTTTGAGAAGGCATCAAGAGGAGTTCGCGTCAGCTATGAAGTGAAAGTCGTCAAGATAGGGAGAGGAAATTGAGGTAAGGAATAGAGCATGTGTGGGTTGTCATCTTCAGTTGATGCTCTGCTGCAGAAAATGAGCACTGAACTTGTGGAAATCAAAATTGCAAAAATTGGCTAGTGTTCTGGGAAATACCAGAGTAAGTTCTTCGCCAGTATTTATTAATAGCTTATTGTCTAGCTGCTAATGTTGTTAATGATTCCTAGTTATGTATTCAGTAACTCTGAAGGAGAACTGGTTATGGTAACTTGCCACACTTTACTGTTTCCAATGGTGTGGTTTTCAAACAGTTTCCATATATCATTATATTATTTATATATACACGTAAGACAGGTCAAATGTTTAGTAGTCAAAGAACCTCTACCATGTTTAGGCTGGGGATTTTGTACCAGGTTTTGTCTTCTATTTGATTTGTGATTCCAGTGTTCAGTTTAATCTCAGAATAACTTGGAAATTGATGTGAGGTTTAAAGTTGATAAAGCATGTGTTGTTCATCAGATGGATGGCGCAGCTGTTCTGCCAAGTACTGTGTGTGTGTTTTGCAGTGTTTGGAGACAATAGAGATCTATAGTGCAGGAATGAAAAACCAAATCTTTGATCTTTGTCTTAAACCTACCATTCTTCCCTCTAGGTTGGACACCACTGCATGAAGCTTGTAACGTTGGTTACTATGATGTCGCTAAAGTTCTGATAGCAGCGGGAGCAGATGTGAACACACAGGGCTTGGATGATGATACCCCACTTCATGATTCTGCTAGTAGTGGACACAGAAATGTGAGTGTTCTGGGAGAGTAGGAGGGGGAGAAATACCTCGTTTGAAAGGCTGAAGCTTCAGAACAAATTCCAACTGTCCTCATTGCAGTTGTATGGTCTTGTAGTTCTGCTTCTGCTGTTTTGGGAGCATCTTAAAATTGTTCTGATTGTCTTTGTTTCATCTGACTTCTATTGCCAGATATTTTCTACCAGTATCTGTTTTCTTAAATATTTAAAAGTTTCAACTTTACTTTCTTCGTAAATAAGCACTTAAATTGCTTCTTTTGAGAAACTTTTACTCTATAGAATTCTCAAAAGAAAAATTTCACCTAACAGTATACTGTGGATTTGTGTATATTAGATATACGTGTTTATAAATATTTAAAGCTATATATCCTATATTTCTCTTTAAATACTATTTATGGCATTAAAATAGAGATGTATATATATTATTACTATTATTTTAAATTCACCAATCAGCACTTAGGGGAGAAGATAAATGAAGCTCTGTAGGTACTTTACTTTGACTTTTAAGTTTGTTCTTGATTTCTGCAAATAAGATGCAGAAATGACTCTGCTTTCCCTTTATATCTCTTATTTCATTACTCTGTGTGTTTCTGCTGTATAAAGCAAAAGATAGAATGCATCCTTAAATCAAGTACACCTTGCAAACAAGATGTTCAGTTTGAAAGGTTTTTCTGGAAAAGCTAGAGAAATTAATTATGATAATCTGTTGGGAGTTTTTTTATTAGCTGTTTAGTAACTGCTTTTTATAGGTATGTAAACAAAGATCTTGGGTCTTAGATCAAGCTTTCATAGTCTTGGAGAATGGGATCTTTTGCCTATCTGGTATCAGTACAGGTGCCCATGCCTATCTCTTTGACATTATGTACCAGAATAATTCTGAAGCTTCCTGTTAAGGTATCACTGTCTGCTGAATTTCCACATTCTTTACACATAGGAAAAAAGAGTAATTGATACTGGACACTGTGCTGAAAATGCAGTGGCCTTGGTATCACTGTAACATTAACAAATTCTTGCCCTTGATGATGGAAAAGATGATGATTCTGATTTATTGCAGTTGTGAGTGGGCATGGTTTATTCCTCCAGTAGGATACTTGGATCTCTCTCGGGGCTTTTTGGAACTCCTGGGGAAACCAATAGTACTGTGACTTGTCAAACTGTATCTGTTCCTTACTTAAGTGTAATAAAATTTGGACCGAGAGGATGAATCAAGTGCAGAGGAGCAGAGATCCTGGTAGGTGGGGAACCAGATAAATTGTATGAGGAAATGCTAGAACAGCAAGAACAAAAGGCTTCTGTTTCTTTCTTTTATAATGATGCTGTGTCTGTGTAACAGAGGGGTAGCTGTCTCTAGTCTTCCCCTTCACTTCCTTTACAGAGCAGAATATGTACATACTACCTGGACTTTGCATTTTACTTGCTGAAATCTTGCTTTCCAGTCTCAGTATCATGGATAGGACTTAGGATTGCATATCATGTTACTCACTTTTTGTGTGCAGCAGGGGATTTTTATCCTGCTCAAGTAACATGTTGGGGATAGCCTAAAAGTTAGTTTATTTAATGCTGCAGATTGTGAAGCTGTTGCTTCGACATGGTGGAAATCCATTTCAAGCCAATAAGCATGGGGAAAGACCTGTTGATGTTGCTGAAACTGAAGAACTGGAAATGCTATTGAAAAGAGAAGTGCCCATCTCTGATGATGAGGACAGTTGCTCAGGTAAAAGTAGCTATTTAATTGCATACTTAAATGCGTAATTTCCCCTAAAGCTAAGTGGCCTTAATCTTTTGCAGAGTGTTAGTTATTAAGACTTTCTGCGGGTAACAATTGATATTGCTAAGGTTGTCTTCCACTTTTATTTTTAGGGGTAGTTTGTTAAATTTTTCAATTGAATTATCTGAAGTGTGTATTCTGAATTTTTTTTTTTTACTTTTCTCTCTGTCTTTAAGAAGCCATTCCCACTTTGCAGATCAGCTGTATATCAGAATGGTGGTTTTACCAGAGAAAGATATAGAGGAAAATTACCATATTTGTTATGATACCGTGTGTTTTCTGAGATGGTTTGTTTCATGGTGAAAAATATCCCCAAAGTCACTTATTTCTAACCACCTTTGATGAATGAATCAGGAGTCAGTGTTTCCCACGGGTGAAACTTAGTTACTCAGTGTAGAAAAGTTCCTGCCAGTGGGGGAACCCCTGGTTCTGTGGGCAACCAGGCAAGCAACTTGCTGAAGTGGAGGCAGTAATTCTTGGCCCCTCCTGTGTTTCTGCAGATTGAGGAGTATGTAACACCTCTTGGAGCACAGAATTGTTGCCTCCTCAGAAGCAAAAGATTCTTGACCATGAGTAACTTACTTGAGTGCCAGACAGGAACTATTCATTTGGCTTTCGCAGAATCTTCAACAATTCAGAGTCTTTTAGGTAAAAGAAATGAGGTTGATTGAAAACTGGCTGAACATCAAGGCCAGAAGGGTGGTGATTAGTGGCACCAAGTTTATTTGGAGGCCAGTAACTGCCTGTGTACCTTGGAGCAATACTGAGTCCACTCCTGTTTAATACCTGCCTTAGTGGCTGGGGTAGAGTGTACCATCGGGAGGTTCCCTAATGACACGGATCTGGGGTTCTGAGGAGTGAGTGGTGCATCAGAGAGCTGTGCTGCCATCCAGAGGAACCTCACCGTGTTGGAAAAATGGGCTCATGAGAGTCTCGTGTAGTTCAACAAAGGGAAGTGCAATGTCCTGCAGCAGATAAGGAACAACCATCCAAGCAGCAGTGCAGGCTGGGATCTGACCAGCTGGGAAAACAGCTTTGCAGAAAAGGCCCCGGATGATGGTGAACAACAGCAGCTTGATCAATGAGCCCTTGCTACAGACAAGGCCAGTGGTGTCCCAGGCTGCATCAGGAGAAATGTTGCCAGCAGGTTCAGGGAGGTGATCCTTTGCCTCTGCTCAGCACTGGAGTGCTGGGTCCAATTCTGGGCTCCCCAGTACAGGAGAGACATTGACATAATGGAGGGAGTGCAGGGAAGGGCCAGGAAGATGACAAAGAGCCTGGAAAAGCAAAGGCTCAGGGGAGTCTTGTTGCATAAAAATACCTGAGGGGAGGTTGTGAAGAGGACAGAGCTGGGCTCTTGTCAGTTGTGCTCAGTGACAGGACCAGAGGCAATAGGCACACAGTGAAACACAGGAAGTTCCCTCTGAACAGCAGGGAACATGTTTTTTCACTGTGAGGATGACCAAGCAGTGGCACAGTTTATCTGAGGAAGCTTTGGAGTCTCTGTCCTTGGAGATAATTCAAAAGCTTTCTGAGCATGGTCCTGGGCAGCTGGCTCTGGGCATCCCTGCTTGAGCAGGGTAGGTTGAACAAGATGATCTCCAGAGGTCACTTCCAACCTCAACCATTCTGTGATCTGTGAAAAGCACATGAAGAAGAGTATCATGTCACATAATAGTGAAAGTTGGTTTCTCTTTCCGAGACAAATAAATAAAACCCAGCTCCCTAGGAATGTTTTCTATTCAAAGTTTCTCTATACTTCTAGGAAAAAAGTCATATTGCCCTGTGTTCTGATGTACTGTTAACATTTCTGGCATTAGAATAACCTAAAATACAGTGCGTGGTGCTTCTGTTCTAAGGGACAGTTGTGGCATCACATCACAAAATCAACTTCAGCTTAGTAAAAGCATTGCTCTTAAAAATATTTTTATATATGTGAAATAGGAACTTGTTACTATTTAGCAATTGATTCCTCAACTGTCTGTGCAGGGTATTGTCCTTTAGAAAGAGTCAGGTTATACAGGAATTAAGCACAGTAGGTGAGGTTTTCAAAATTTAAAGTACATTACTTCTATTAGATATAAATGATAATTGTATTTTTACCTGCCTAAAGAGAGAGAGCTGTAAAGGGAGGGGAGAACTTTGATTTCATGGCCTTCGGTTTTCTCTTAAAAAGCTTAATTCTAGTGAGAAGTTTTGTTGTGTGTTTAAGGTAGGTTTTATTCTTTTTTCATTTGTAAAGAGGTGACTGATGAACAGAACTCGCTCATCCTGAAGTGTGACAAGTGTCTAATCAGTGTTCAATTAATTTTCGCTTTCCTTACTCTAGATTCTGAAGAAGCTCCATCTGTGAATCCCTCCAGTGTAGATGGGAATGTTGATTCAGAAGCAGAAAAGGACTCCGTAGCAAACAACAGCAAACAAACCGTCCCTAGTAAGGCACCACTTCCATCTGCTCTAGATGAGTATGAGTTCAAAGATGATGATGAAGATGAAATGAAAAAAATGATTGATGACAAACATATTCTTAGAAAAGACCCAAGGAAAGAAGATGAGGCTGAAGTTGAGAAGACCAGCTTATTTGTGAAACAAGAAAAAGTTGTCTTTTCAAAATCATTCAAAAATAAAAAGCAGAAACCCTCTAGAGTTCTGTATTCAAGTTCTGAAAGTTCAGATGAAGAAATACTTCAGGACAAGAAAATGGTCTCTCCTTGCTCTGTTTCAGAGACATCAAATTCTGATGTCAGAGTGAAGAAAGAATACGTGGTTACAAACGAACACAAGCAAAAGGGCAAAGTTAAAAGGAAAGTAAAAAATCAGAGCAAAAATAAAGAGAATCAAGAAGTAAAGCAAGAAAAAGAAAATGCTAGAGTAACAAATATAGCTACTTCTGGGTTAGATTCTTTAGATAAAGCTAGAGAGGAAGAAACCTTTAAGAAGTCTTTCACCTCAAAAGAAGATTCTTCTTTACAACTGTTTCATATCACCGCTGGAAAATCTCCAAAGCATCCCTGTGGGTTAAGTGAGAAGCAGTCAACACCATTGAAGCAAGAGAACACCAAAACTTGCTTATCACCAGGAGGTTCTGAAATAACATTGCAGTCTGAATTAGTTCGGTATGATCACAACACTGATTCTGATTATCTAGTAGAAAGTTCTAGTGGCAAATCTTGCAAGCACAAAGAAAAAAGCAAGCATCATCAAAAGGATTTTCACTTAGAATTTGGTGAAAAATCTAGTCCTAAAACTAAAGAGGACGATAATAGCTCAACATTTGAGAATTCAGAATATACTTTGAGAAAAATAGACAAGGAAGGTAAAACACTTAAAAAGCATAAATTAAAGCACAAAGAAAGAGAAAAGGAAAAGCACAAAAAGGAACAGGATGGTGAGAGGGAGAAACACAAACATAAAGATAATGCTAAAGAGGTTCAAAGAAATATTGAGTTTGACAGAGAATTTTGGAAAGAGAACTTTTTCAAAAGTGATGAAAATGATGATACGTTCATAAATACGGAACATGAATCTCTTTCTTCAGACAGAAAATCAAAGCTAGAAAAAACTGTGGCAAAAGAGGATAAGTTAGTTAAGGAGAGACAGGTCCAGAAAGAGAGAAGTATTAAAGATGAGAGAGAAAAAGAGAAGAACAAAAAGGAAAATGAGAAGTTTCTCAAGGATGAAAAAATTAAAGATACAAAAGAAGAAAAGGAAGTTACGCTTACAGATAAAGGAATTGAATTGTTCTGTTTTGGTGTTAAAGATGAGGCAGCCAGCGTGCATGTAATAGAAAGAGAAACAGACACTGAAAAGCAGGAAAAGAGTGTAAAGGAAAATAAAGAAAAGACAGAAAAGCGATTCTCAGTCAAAGAAAAAGATGTTGAAAAGATAGAAAGAAAACATGGAGAAAAAGAGAAAAAGTTAAAGCATGAATACAAAATGGAGAAAGAAAAAGCAGAAGTAAATGAAAATACAGAGAAAATAAAGTCCAGTTGTCAGCAAGCAGAAAGGTGCCATAAGGAAAATGATAAAGTAAAAAGCATGGGTGCTCTGAAAAAAGTTGATGACAAGGAAAGAAATAAAGAAAAAACTGATAAGAAGCATGATAAAGAAAAAGCCGATAAAGAGAGACATTGGGCTGAAAGCAAAGAAAAACACTGTACTGAAAGAAAAGTCAAACAGTCTGAAAAAGAATCTGAATATACTAAATTAGAAAAAAATAGAACTAAAGAAAAGGAATTTGAAAAAAAAGATAAATCCAAAGACAAGGAGACCTCATCATTATCAAGCTCAAAACACATGCAAGAGGAAAGGAGGTGCACTATTGCCGAAAGTAATAAAACAGTTCATGACAAACTGTCATCTTTGAAAGAAAAACCAAAAGATGATTTGTTGAAAACTCCAGATGGTAGAGAGAAAGATAAAAAAGATAAAGATATAGACAGATACAAAGAGAGAGACAAGCATAAAGATAAACTGCATCAGAATAGTTTGCTTAAACTAAAACTTGAACATGAGAAACTTAAGCCTAAACCAGCTCCTGCACCGAAGGACGCTCGGCCTAAAGAAAAAAGACTAGTCAACGATGATTTAATGCAAACTAGTTTTGAAAGAATGCTTAGCCTTAAAGATCTGGAAATAGAGCAGTGGCATAGAAAGCATAAAGAAAAAATAAAACAGAAAGAGAAGGAACGTTTGAGAAACCGCACTTGTTCAGAACATAACAAAATGAAGGAAAAACCCAAACACTCATTAGCTGAAGTAAAAGGCAAAGAACTGATTCGTTCAAAAAGTTCAGAGTTGCCAGATGTTTGTATGAAGGAAAGACAGCAGAAAGATGCTACAAGTAACAGATCACAGTCAGTAGATACGAGAAGTGTCAGTGTTGCAAAGTCTTCATTGGCTTTGGATAATTTAAATAGATCCCCCAAATCAGAGAGTGAAAAGATGGGGCTGAGCTCCAGGTCAGTGTCCATGGTTTCTGTTGCAAGCTCTGAGGATTCCTGCCATACCACAATAACTACTCCAAGGCCTGTAATCGAATATGATTCAGACTTTATGCCAGAAGGTTCTGATTCCCAAATGTCTTTTTCACAGTCACCATTTTTGGCAAGTGCCAAATCACCAGCCCTTGTGGAAAAAGAGGCTGATGGTCTGGCTGAGTTGCCAGATCGCATTAAGCCACCTTTCACGAACAGGCTCCCACAGATGTATGTTAGATCAGCGTCTGCTGAAGATGTTAAGTTGGTTTTAAATGAGTGTAGGCCTATTATAGAGGCTCGAAGATGTAGCATGCCTGCTGCAGTTTCTGAACACAGCAAACAGCCTCGAACATCAGAAGAAAACAACCAGAACGCTCTGCCATCAGTTCAGACTTACAGCAGCACTTCTCCTAAACCAGAACTACTGTGCAGCACACTTGAAAGAGATTTCCAAAGCAGTGTCACTGTTCTGCAGTCAAACTTCACATCATCTCCAAACAGAACTGTTAGCAACAAGCAGGCCACAATGGGGACAAATACCATTAAAGATAGTGCTCAGACGAGCCCTTCAGAAGGCTCTAACATGCATTTAGAGCCATGTAGTCAAAGTGGTGTGACTCAGCAAACCAAAGTGTGGGATGTGCCTTTTGACAGACTTAATTCATTAAACAATGACTTTAACAGCTCAGGTTGTGGTGTATCAGAGCAAGATGCTAAAAGCATAGCAGTGCATAATTCTGAGAGCAGGACATTAAAAGAGCAACACGTGTCTGAGTTTTTTCCTCAGCACCCTGAAATTAAGGGAAGTTCCAGTTCTCAAGAATCTGCATCATTTTTGCCTTCACAGTCACCTTGTTCTTTACCTGTCCAGCCACTTCCAGTTGTGTCAAAGCATGTTTCTTTACCAGGCATTATCAGTCAAGAGTCATCATTTGTACAGCAGCAAAATCTAGTTCAGACTACAACTTCTGCTTTGGAGACAGATGCTGCTAGTTCCAGAGAGCTGGAAAATGCTTTCTTCCCTTCACACATTAAGACTGATGGACCCATAGCTGTATATTCTGAGAGCTCTGCGAAAGATATTTCACAGAGCTATGAAAGGGTGAATGATTTACCAATGGTACCATTAGAGAAAGATACTCCTGAAAGTGATAGCAGTTCACACTTAAATGTAAATTCATACTCACTTGGTAAAGTTGTTTGTGAGAATACCCTGAGAGAAGTGGATGGTAACACAGCAGATACTTCAGATATTAGAAATGAAAAAGACCAACAAGAAAAGTTAATCTCTGTGCATGTTGTTGATAGTAAGGCCAATGCTGAGCTTTGTGAACTAAGTTCAGGAATGTCAAAGGGAATTACAAATGAATTGGTTAATAAAAGCCCCTGCACTGCAGACAGAGAAAATGTGTTGGCAGATGATCCACCACAATACTCCTCTCTCTCCAATTTGGAAAATAGTTCACAACAGATTACACAGGAAGAGGTGCATAAATACAGCCAAATAGTTAAAGTAGAAGAGGAAGTTGCTGAGGATCAGAAGATGGAACAGCAGGAAGTACCTCAAAGAATCACAAGGAACAGGGCAAATTTGCTTGCTAACCAGGGCAAACAGAATCCTCTTGGCTGTACACAAACAGCAGAAAAAGAGTCTGAATCATCAGCATCTATGAAGGCAAGAATTAGATTAACTGAAGATGATGATGCTCAGGTACATCATCCACGTAAAAGGAAGGTGTCACGCGTGCCTCAGCCTGTGCAAGCAAACCCTTCTTTGCTGCAGGCCAAGGAGAAGACCCAGCAGTCACTGGCAGCTATTGTTGATTCTTTGAAACTTGAAGAGATTCAGCCATACAGTTCCGAGAGAGCAAACCCCTATTTTGAATACTTGCACATAAGGAAGAAAATAGAAGAGAAGCGTAAATTGCTGTGCAGTGTTATTCCTCAGGCACCTCAATATTACGATGAATACGTGACCTTCAATGGCTCCTACCTGCTGGATGGCAATCCCCTGAGCAAGATATGCATCCCAACTGTAAGTCACATGGTCTTTCAATATGCAATGCAATGAAAGGCATGTTTTGGTTTTATTTTCATAACTTCCATATTCTTCCTAACTTGCTTCTGAATATTCTGCTGCAAACAGTAAGTTGACATATGTCAAATTAATATTGATGAATAGCAGCATGTTTCAAAGCCCCATTCACTGGAAATACAAACAGTGGTTTCACAGTCACTATAAGACAAACCATGTGTGACACCTGTCAGGGGCACACAGACAAATACTATATTTCAAAGTATGTAAAGCCTACTCTTTCAGAAGTGAAGTCAATTAGTGAGAGCTTCTCTGAATTTCTGCTATCAATAATTTCATTAAAACTAATTAGTCAAAGCTGTTTCCTTTGGAGGGGGGTAGACGTGTAGTGCTTCAAAATACAAAGTCCGTCACCAAGTGTTTTAAGAAGGAGAGTGCCTGCCAGCTATCTCAAAAGCACCAGGTATAATCTGCTGTGTCCTGGCTTTTATAATCCATCAGTCCAAAGTGCTCATAATTTTATTAAATAATGTCAAGGTTTTTTCTTTTTACTGAAGAACATCTGTAGTTCAGAGACACTTGTTTAGATCTAAACTCTCCATTTCTGAATGGACAAATTATCATGTCAGATCATCTAAGATAACTCACCCTTACTGGAGAGTAAAAAGCTTTAGCTTTTTCCAGTAGAGTTGGGGATATTTTGATGAAGTGATGAATAAAAGTTTGATATGTAAATTTAAAATGTTTGTTTCATTACAGAGCTAGTCTTAATCCCTGTACAAGCTGGTTGTTCTCATTTTTTTGGAATTAGTAGGCCAGTTATAGTCTGAGGAAAGATGTGGGTAACCAGGGTGTATGGTAAGCTTTGCCACAATGTACCAGGCTGTCAGCCTTCCCATGCCTACAGATCTTTCTCAGTAGCTGTTGCAGCATCTGTAACATCTTTATCGCTGGAGGCTTAGATTTCACTTTTTTTAAGCTGCTGCTAGCCAAGTACATACCGTTTCCAAGCTACAACTTACTGCTTTGGCATCACACTTCAGTGCTTAATTTGGGATAAGGGGAAGGTAGAGAAGCATGGCATATATTTTTCCCTGGCCCATCTCCTACCTGAGCAATAGAATTCAGTTCCCTGTCATAAATGGCAGTGTGTGTAGACGCCATAAGGAGGGCAGAGTTTTTGACTTGAT
Source organism: Prinia subflava (assembly GCF_021018805.1). NCBI lineage: Eukaryota > Metazoa > Chordata > Aves > Passeriformes > Cisticolidae > Prinia > Prinia subflava. The sequence goes on from NC_086247.1 coordinate 51,837,550, forward strand.
GTTAAAGCACTGCCTTATGATTCCTTCCTGTCTCTGTTGCTGTGTATAACGGGGAGTCTTCAGTTAATGAAAATAAATTTAGGTATTGAAGAGCAAAATCTTGGGTAACAGGTTCAGAAAATACCAGAGATGGATGTGTGCTTCCTGTGCTCAGTGGCTTTTAATTAATTGGTGAAAAGAAAAGCCTCTTTAAAACAAGTTGATAAAAATGTAAGTATGTAATTGAAGGATTACAGTTACTGATTGTCTCATTTAGACTTCTGGTTTGTTTCCTTACATATACATGTTCTGATGGTAATGATGTTTTAAACAGTCAGTTGTTTTGTATATACTTTGATGGTCTTGGTAATACTCTACAGATGTAGAGAGAACAGGTGAAACTTTTTATTTCAGGCTCCTGGAAGCAAAAGGAATTTGGAGAAGCCAAAATAAATTATTAGGAAATTACTAGTTATTTTCGTTAGAATTAAATTGTAAGAAAAAGCATGAGTTTTGTTCTAAATAAGAAGGTACTCTAAGCAATTCAGTTTTGTTTGTCTGAAAAATCTCCAATGACTATGTGCTTTATTTAATTACTGTCACTTTTGTAAATGTACAATTTTGATAAAACTTTTCATGTTTCCTTTCAGAAAAAATACATCATTTAAAAAGTTAGTAATAGTTCAGTTTTAAGTTATCAGCAGAATTCGCTTGTGTAAACAGTTAAATTTGTCACCATTGAAAATCACAATCATAATAATTCTTGTTGCAAATACCATGAAAAAAGAGTATTTCTAAACCAAGGATCACTTCATTCTCAGAAATTAGTATTTGTTTATTATACACATTGTCCAACAAAGTGAAAAAAAAGGCTAGGCTTAATCTCTCTGAAATGGTGAAATATTAATAGTGTGTTGTCGTGCCTGTAATCCAGAATTTAATAAGCAACTGTAAAATTACCTTTTTGTTGAGTTTTACAGTTGTTTCACTTCGATTCTCTACTGATTCTGTTGAACAAATTTTTGCCTCATCAATTTACATAGAGAGAAAGTAGATACTCTTTCTTTAATTATTCCCGTGTTACAGATACCTTTGTGTAGGTCTGTATGAAGCCCAGATATTTGGCTCTGAGACTCGTAATGGTTGGTGTACCATACTGTTCTCTGCATTGGAATTTTAATGATGTGCTGTAGTTTATCTGATGAACTTCAAACATGCTGTAGGTGGGAACCAGGAGATAGTGTGCTAAAACCTTGTTTCCACAGCCTTGTTTATATATTGTAATTTACAACCCAGATCACCTAAGGCTGTGAGAGTATTCACATATGAATTATGGCTTCCCTCTCACCAGTACAAATGCAAAACATAAGGTAGGAGACATCAGGTCAGTTCAAAATGGAGGGAAACAAATCTGAATCTTCTAACGGTAAATTTCAATTGTACTCAGCTCTGTTGTCTTTTAGATTGTTCCATATTCTACAGGGTCCAGTCATCTTCATCTGTATTGTCTCCTGAGAGGAGGTACCAGGATGATTCACTGCCAGCCTCCAATGGCTGTCTAGTAGATGGCTATCTAGTATCTAGCAGATGTGTTTCTAGTAAAAGGGATTCTGTCTGGTCTCCCTGGAACTGCTGTAGAAACTCAAGTGGTAAAATCTAATTTTAGGGGTATTACCAGAAACTTCTTTTCAAAATGCATGGAATAGAGCATTAGAGCAGGCCAGTTGTTGGGGTGACACAGAAGAGTGGAGGTTTGTAGCAGGCACAAGTGGGTTTTGAAGGCTTATAGAGTGGAGAGTTGATGCTCTTGTTGTAGTTGTTTTGAAGCATGCAAAGCCTGCAGGAAAGTTGCTGATGGATTTTGAGATGGGGAGAGCACAACTTGAACATGAACTCTGTCCAATCAAACCTGCTCTAATGGCTGGCTCCAAGTGAGGTGGAGCAGAGGCACAAGACCAAGTTCTGTCTGGCTTTTCTGGGTCATTTCTAAGACTGGGAACAGAGATTTCTCTGAAGCAAGCAGGGCCCTTTTGTTTCCCTCTCTTTTGTATCTTAAGAAAATAGTTTAATATTTTGATTATGCAAAAAACAGAGGGCACCTTTTTTTTGTAGTGTTCAGTTTCATGCTCTGTTCTTGCAAGTCCAACCTATCTGTTTGTATTTTCCCTACACAGTTTTTTGTGTTCTCTTTAGTAACATTTTGTTTGACTAGATGATAAGAGTGGCTTCTCTGGCTGTTCCTCCCTCAAAACCTTTAAGTTAGACTTTATGATCTCAAAGAAACCAATTTCCTTTGTCGGAATCCAGTGCTGGTTCACAAGCTGGGATTTCCAGCAGATGGTGTATGACTGCCCAGATCCTGTGTTCAGACTCCTAAGGGTCTGAGGCTCACTCTTCCCAAGTTTCCAAGAAGAGAGGAAAAACCAGATCATTCCATAAATGACTGTAACCAAACTTAGTATTTAGCTGTGCATTTTGGCAGGTGGTGCTGGGCTGAACGGGAGTGAAGAGTTTATGGATGTGTCCAGTGGCAGTAGGGATCCCTGGGGTCACGGAGACCTGTCAGTGTCACACGAGTCGAACGTGATCTGTGTTCAGAGCTGAACATAGTCCGCTGAAACAGAATTCTACACATTTAAATGAAAATCCACACAGCTCTGCTGTCTAGATGATCAGCTCCTTCTCAGATTATTTCTGTGATGTTGATTCTTATTTCTGTTGCACAATTAAACAGTCTGTAAATTTAAGGGAATAACATTTTATGATATTTGAAATTTAGGAACAGGACAAGGGTGAATGGCTTCAAACTGAGAGAGGGCAGGTTTAGATTAGGTATTAGGAAAAAATTCTTCACTGTAAGAGTGGTGAGACACTGGAGCAGATTGCCAAGAGAAACTGTGGCTGCCCGTCCCTGGAAGCGTTCAGTGCCAAATTGGATGGGCCCTTCAGTAACCTGGTCTAGTGGGTGGCATCCCTGCACATGTCAGGGGGCTTGGAACTTGATGACCCCTAAGGTCCCTTCCTACCCAGACCATTCTGTTATTCTGTGAAATTGTTCAGGTGATATGGATGCTTGCCAGCTCTGAAATTTTTATTTCTGGAAAATGTAGTTGCATAAACACAAAACTTATTTATAGACAGATTCTCTAGCTTGCTTCTTTTCTGTGTGCTTTTCTGTAAGCAAAAGAACAGAGATTTTGGGGCATGTTTTGGGTTTATTAAAATTAAAGCTTGATATTACTTAGAGCATCGTCTTATTTTATTGAAAGGCTGTAACAAGACTATTGTACTGTACCATAAATGCAAAATTTTCAGGAAAAACTAGACCATAGGGTGTATATTTGTTTTTAATACTGATGTTTTACACAAAATAGCATATGCCATAAATATTACTGGTTTGAGAGCCAAACTGTTTTCACTTAAAAAAATCAAGTGTATCCTGTTCTGTAGTTTGAAATGTGAAAGAGTTGAATGTCGTTTTATACCATATAATAACTTAAGGAATGAACTGCAATCAGTTATGCATATTATGTTCTATAATTCTAGAGATATTGGCTAACTTCCAGTTGGGGAAAATTTGTCCTGAAATAATTATCCAATATAATAATAATTCAACCATCTCTGGTAAATAAATCACTTTCTTACTGGAATGTATAGGTGCGAGATTGATTCTAATAATCTAGTTTAATCTACTACAGTGTGTCTGTATTTCCATAATGGATTTATTAATTCTTGACAGTTGAAGGATCTGTTTTATTGAAAAGAGTTATTTATCTTTGTGTTAGGTACAAGGTAGGGTATAGCAACTGCAGGTATGTGTTTGACCTGTGGTTGTTGAGTATCAGTGGTAGTAGATAGTGTTTCGTGTAGTTTGAATGGGTCTTTCCAAAGCTCTTAGATCTGGCAGATGTTAAAACCCGTGCTGAACTGTCAGATAGAACTGACATAAAGAAAAGTAAACTTTGGGTGGAGCCTTAAAGCTTCCAAGATTTTTATTAGGTACTTCTCAAAAAGCATCTGATTTCTGCAGTTGCCAGGAGGGCTCCAGGTGCCTTGTCAGTGTTATTATACAGCTCAGACCAGACAGTAAATGACCAGTAATTCTGGTCATTTACTATAATTGACTGAAGATGCAAAATGTTTATTGTACAGAAAATCAGTAACAGCATTGATATGTCACTCAAGTCTACTTGATTTTTTAAAATTATTTTCTTTTTAAGGAATAAGTTTTTTAAAAAAATTTGTTTGAATAACTGACAGGAAGAAATGGTTTTTCAGGGTATTGTCTGGGTCTCTAGTCTACTTTTTGTGCTTGCTTGTGTTCTGCATGATTGCAAGATTGAGAGTGTGGTTGGTTATCTTTGTGCAGCATAAAATGCTGTTGCCATTGTGTGAATATATCAAGTGGTTTGGAGGTTTTTAGCAATACTTTTCTTTTTTTCACTTTGCTCTTGCATTTTGCTAGGCAGTTGTTAACTTCTCAAAATGAACAGCTGTGCTTTAAAGAGTCTTTAAAACTGAAAGCAAGTTGTATTCTTACTGTATTCTACAGTATAGCCTTTTAAAAAGAGCAGCTATGGAATGCTGATAATGACTGGTTAAAAGCACTAAACAGCTTGAAATGCTGTTTTCACTTAGATATATTAATTTTTTGGTATGGAATCCTTAAAACCTTTTACTGCAAACACATTGAATTCACATAATTAATGGAAAGTAAAAAGCGCATGTTTTTCTTAAAAATGTCCTGCGTATTGTTTCTTGAGGGTTTTTTTTAGTAGATCACATAAGCAATGCTAAACATGTTAAATACATAATCACTATACTATTTATAAAACTTTTTTACACAGATTACACCACCTCCATCACTGTCAGACCCACTTAAGGAACTATTTAAACAACAGGAGGTTGTAAGGATGAAACTACGTTTACAGCACAGTATTGAAAGGGTAAGACTAATTTGTATATGTCCTGGATTTAAGCTTTAGGATTTTTGCCTTTTCAAGGAACAGACTGCATTTTTCTCAATTTAACAATGTTTAGAAGTAATCTTTCTATCCAAATTTATTAATTGGAGAGGCTTCTAAGTGGGGGGTGGGGGGGAATGGTTTGAACAGCTTTTAGCAGAACCCTCAAGTTGGTAAGACAGCAGCTTTTTCCTGTTAATTGCTCTGAGTTGTGTCCCAGATTTATCCTAGAGGCAATGGGAAGGAAGCCTCACACTGTAGTTTTGAAAGCTAATTATGGTTGTAGACTTCAGAACCAAATTGGCTGAGTTAAAAGAATTGAAGACATAGTAAATTCTGTATTGAGAGGAGACCTGTGTGGCTCTAAGACTAAAATATATTTGGCATTATTCTGCTCAGAAACTCAGTAAAATTATATTAGAACTACATCTATAGGCATCACTGATTTTGAGCACAGAAACAGAGAAAGTATTCCTGGTTTAGGAGTATGGTTTATTTTTAGGTTGCCCTTTTTCCTTGGTAGCCTAGCTTTAGCTGCCAGCACCATGAGCCAGGTAGCTTGTGGGCACAGGCAGGACTCATTTCTGACACTGAGGTATCATAAGGATTTCCACACAGTTGCACAAGGAGCTGCCACATCAAACCCAGTATGATGCTTTTTCAATTGACAGTTCCAATGTGACTTAACAAACCCAGCTGAGAGAGGGATTTTGCTTGAATTTTGTATTTCAGTGAAAAATATAAAACCAAGAAGCACAAAGATTGTAAACATGGTTCAAGTTCTGACTGAAAATAAGTTGCAATAAAAACATTGTGGCCAGCAGGGTGAGGGAGGTGATTCTGTGCCTCTACTCTGTTCTGGTGAGATGCCCTCCCCTAGAGTGCTGCATCCAGCCCTGGGGTCCCCAGCAGGAGGAGGACATGGAGCTGCTGGAGTGAGTCCAGAGGAGGGCCATGAAACTGATGGGAGGGCTGGAGCACCTCTCCTGTGGAGAACAGACTGAGAAAGCTGGGGCTGGTCAGCCTGGAGAAGAGAAGGCTCCAGGGAAACTTCATTGGGGCATTTTAGTATTTAAAGGGGCTTATATAAAAGAGGGAAAGTGACTTTTAACACAGGCAAATAGTAATAAGACAAGGGGAGGGTACAATTGTAAACCAGAAGAGGAGAGATTTAGATTAGTTATTAAGAAGGAATTCTTTACTGTGAGGGTGGTGAGGCACTGGCACAGGTTGCCCAGAGAAGCTGTGGCTGCCCCGTCTCTGGCAGCGTTCAAGGCCAGTGTGGTTGGAGCCCTGAGCACACTGGTCTAGTGGAAGGTGTTCTTGCCCACAGCTGGCAGTTTTAACTAGATAATCTTTAAGGTCCCTTCCAGCCCAGACTCTATGATTCTAACCAAAGGAAATGTGTCCCTTTTCCTGTTTCCTGAAAAAGGGCAAATATAATATTATAATCCACCTTCTTTTATTTTGATAAAAATTAGAGCCATTTTATTTCAGAGCAGTAAACACATACAAGCGTTCTTCTATGTCTTAAAATATTGTGCATATTCATAGTTATTTTGCTTCTATGGGTTGTTCTTCAAATGAAATCTGCCTTATGCAACTGTGAGTCAAGATTTGTCAAGTGAGTTGTATTTTTCTTGTCTCAGTTTAGGAAAGAATATTTCTGCAGCAGTAAATTTATGGAGTTACTGCATGTTGTTTAAAAAAAATTATCCTGCGAATAATATTTTTGCTTCACTTTGCTTGGCCACTGTGCCTGGACTAAAAGGCTTCATGCAGTTAACATCCACAAATCTGTGTCACAATTCTGTGCCCCTCCTACCTTTGATCTTTCACCACCCTCATTTACCAGAACTTGCCTCAGTAAGTGGGAGCATTCAGCCATCATTGGAGGCTGGGGCTAAGGAGAAGGTGTTTTCAGTTCTGACATCCATGGGACACTCATTAAATTGAAATTGACATTAAATTGACACATCATTAAATTGAAATTTTGGATTTGATTAGAAGAACAACCCCTCCTACCTAACTTCAGCAGCCCATTGCTCACACTGTTCAAAAGTGTGAGCCCTAAAAAGAAATGTTTAGATTAGTGGACATTTTTATGAATCCTTAGCTTACTAAATGTGTATTTATATGTTGATATTTTAATTAGGAAAAGCTTATTGTCTCTAATGAGCAAGAGGTTCTACGTGTTCACTACCGAGCAGCCAGGACCTTGGCTAATCAAACTCTGCCCTTCAGTGCCTGCACTGTGCTGCTGGATGCTGAGGTGTACAACATCCCTCTGGATGCTCAGGTAAAGATTTGTCCTTCACAGCTTCAGACAAAAAGGTCTGGCTAGCCTGGCTCAAGCATTTGGAGAGAATTCTGTTCCCATAGCAAAAGGGTCATTGATTTGCCTGGAATTAAGACTATGCCCACTATAGGTTGTTACTTATATTTGGCCTCAATTGGGTGTTCAGTAGTAGGAGGATATGGGGGTGTGTACATGGTTTTTCTGGTTTTGTACTATGTCTGGTTTTCTTGCACCGCCAGGAATTATGAGATGGATAAAATAAGCAAATTCCTCTGCTGATTTTGTTATAAAGAACAGATTTCAGTTGTAAACAGAACATGTTTTTGAAGCTTACAAATACAGCTTAAACAAGAGCAAAGAAATTATTAGCATAGAAGATCGCATCTATCAGTAATCTGGATAATTGGAATGCAGTAGTTCGTGAAGTGATGAAATTTGGAAATGTTTTATGGATGTATCCACATTTTACTTTCTTCCTCTGTACAAGGCAGTTACTAGAACTGTACTATAAAAACCAGATGATCAACAGTGAAATGTTGAATGCTACCAGATGAAATAACATTTTTCAAAATTACTTCAGGCACCATATGACTTACTTGTGCCATGTTATTTACATGTTCAGTGCGGGTATTTAGTCCTGATTAAAACAAAATAAGCAATGTGCTTCACAATCTGTGCGTGTTGTATGGATTGTCACTCAAAAGTTGGCTGCAGCTGTATCTCTAAGAGAAAATAATCTCATGGTGTTGGTATTCTGTGGACAGCTTTTCCAACTAACAAACATGGAACCAGCATTTCACACCTGTTACAGTGACTGTGAGGAGCACATAATGGAAGGAGGAAATGTTCTGGGTGTAATAAAAGTGTTGATGCTTTGGATGTTGGGCATTTTAAAATGAAACACATAGATTTCCAACATATGGGAGATTTTACATTAGTTCTGGAGCCCTTTGTAGAATTATTACATCTTCCAGTGTTTCCTCAGTCAGTTACTGCATTTCTCCCTGGTCTTTAAAAAACTAGAGCTGTGCCCAATGAGGTGATTCAGCAGGAGGACAGCAGTTCATGGAGAATGTATTATTGTCTCATTTTAAGCTTCATGCAGATAAATTTTTAAAGCATCATTTAAATTTACGTCATTTCCTTAGTACTTCAAACTGACAGGGCAAAAATGTTTCTCTTCCAAAATTCTGAATATCCTTTGCTCTATTTCTGCTCCAATTCATAGGCCTTGAGCTTTTTAGAGATGAGGAATACATGAGTTGTGCACATAACTGCATTTTTGTAGTTAACATTTTACAATTTGTTTTAAGTGAGCTGATTCTGTATTTGAATTCTGTGAAATGAAAGCAATCTTTGTTAGGGGAGAAGTTGAGATGTTGTATGTCCCCCCAGTATTCCCATTTGTTTTGACCATCTGTAGAATACCAAGAGGAGTAATAAAATGCCTCTCATTTCCCCTCACTACTTCAACAGCTTTATGTTTCAGTCTGTGGTAATTTTTCTTAGGAAATTACATTGCATATAATGTTCAGCAAATTATGAAATAAATTTTTTAATGCTATTGAAATCAATGTTTTATACTGCCAACTTGATAATTTGATTTAAAATTGTTTAATGGGAAGAACATAGATGCATAAGAAAACATCGTCTGGTAATGCATTCTGCCATTTTCTTGTTACCCCATTAGCAAATACTAATTTTGTTCTCTAAAAAGGTCAATCTTTGTACATTTGGTTGGGTTTCTTTTTTTTCTTCCTGCTACAGTGTACAAATTCCTGCAGTGTCATCTTTTTTCCCTGAAAGAGGAACAGCAGCATGTTGTATTTAGTGGTGATTATTTAAACGATTGGCATATTCTGGCTTTGGGACTATGTATAGAGTATATCTAGTTTCTCACGGTGGGTAGATGTGACATTCCAAATACCTATTAAATAGTTGGAATTAAAAAAAAAAATTTAATTAAGCAGGACATAAGACAGGTCTGCTCGCTTTTTTTAATCTTCTTTTGGGGATTGTGATAGCAAAATATTTTTTAACTGCATTCAATATTTGTGTAGTCAGTTAAATCAGGCTGCATACGTTTTCCTTTATTAATGTTTTTACTTTTCCCTGAGCAATATTGATTTGTTACTGAATTTTAAAGAGAAAAAAAGAGAGACAATAATTTTGTGGAAGGATCTGCCTTCTAATAGTTAAGGATTAAAGGTATAAATCTTTAAGCCTCCCACTCTAAATTCAAAACCAGAGCACAATAAATAGCTTGAAGGAATCTGAAAATATCCATTTTTAGTGAGCAGCTGGCTCACAGTGGAAGTGTTGGTCAGCATTTATACTTTTATATACCTTTGTACTTTGAATCTGTTTTTCCATGGGAAGCAGTGGTTGTGGGATTGTTTATGTCCCACAGAGCAGGCTTTGTGTTTTAAAGTATGTTTAAGATTGAATCATCAAGTTTGAATAAATTTTTGCTTTTTGCAGACTGATGACAGCAAAACGTCGGTGAGGGATCGATTTAATGCAAGACAGTTCATGTCATGGCTGCAGGACGTTGATGATAAGTTTGACAAATTAAAGGTATACTCCTTGGTCTTCCCACTTTAAAAAACCCCATAATGTCATTATGAGGATGAGATGAATAAATAGTAGATTTTTCTGCAATATCATGGGCTTTTATGGGGGCAACACGAAGGCCTATCACTATAGAAATAGCCTGACTTTTGCTGCCATGTAGTGTAATGGAATATTCTGCAAATTTCTAAGTACATACTGGGGAAATTATTTACTATCGCAGAGAGGCTCTTAGAGATACTTCCTGTGTTCAGACTTGTTGCAATAATATTTCTTCAAATATTTCAACAACTTCTTTTTTGATTCTAAACCAGACGTGCCTTTTGATGAGGCAGCAGCACGAAGCAGCAGCGCTGAACGCAGTGCAGAGACTGGAGTGGCAGCTGAAACTGCAAGAGCTTGATCCTGCTACATACAAATCTATCAGCATTTATGAAATTCAGGAGTTTTATGTTCCTCTTGTTGATGTTAATGATGACTTTGAACTGACACCCATATGACAACCAGCACTGTCTGGCTCGCCCCTCCCTGCGGGCAGCTTGAGACTGAGGTGCAGTGATGCACAAAGGTGTTTTTCTTTTGAGACAGAGCACTTAATTCTGTGGAGCACTACCTTTCTCAATAATTCAGGTGTTCCTACAGAGAAGTGTGGCACAGAGACTTGCTCAAACACAGAAGATGTATGCAAATTTTAAATTCAGATTCCCAGTTAACTGCTGTTATCTGTATTTTAAAATTGCCTGTAGCTTTAGAGCTTATTGCTGAAAAAGATGACAAAACCTGGTGAGTTTACAGCGCTGGAAGCTGTTAATAACTAAAACATCCACCAAAAAGCAAATGATACTTAAAATCTGCTATAAAGCTTTGTATTACAAAACTTCAGTAACAGTTGAACTCCCACAGAAGAATGACGAGAAAGCCTGTGGAAGAAAGTGTAAGACTTGGAGGAAATTAATCAATCTTCTTATGTTTTGTAAATTACTGTACAGATTTCTTTTTGGAAAAAGATGTAATATTGTCTTCATTTTTAAATAATTTATTTTATACATATTGTGCAAATGTAAATAGTCCTGTAATTAATGTTCAAACCTGTATAAAATAGATATTTTAACTGTAAAACTGTTTTTGTCTAATGTTTTATTGGACCAAAGTTGTCGTTTTTATTAAGTGTAGTGTGTTCCTGGTCGGCAGTTCCTTTTTGTATGGCATGCGTTTGATTTAGCTGCTTGTTTCATCACCATAACTGTAAAAGGATTGAACTGTATTGCATGCTCCACAGGACTCTGAACTCCTGCCCTTCAATAACTGATACCCAAACTGTTGTAATACTTACAAAATCATACTTCATACTAGTCTGCTGTTGTAATGCCATACCTATGACTTCCTATGCTGAAAATATTTTTGTGTAAAACAAAAACAACCCTTTTGCTCTTATATGGTGGTCTCGTAATAGAGCCTATTTTTTCCAACAAAATGCCTTTGAATTAAAATTCTTAAATTGTATATTGTCTATTTTAATATTAATCTATGGAAGGGATATGTAAATAGTTGTAAATATAATACTTAATAAATTTTATTGGTCATGTTATTAGTTGGAATTTCTTAATGTTGGAACACTTGACACATCAAGCCTTAGCATTCCTGGAATATATAAGGAGACTCAATGGAAAAGTTTAAAAAAATCTCCATGTTGTGAAATTTAATGCTTTTTCATTCTTAGTACTGTTAATGAGCAGACAGTTAATTATTTATTAGTAGGAGGTTACAGATATTCATGAAAAAGATTTGTTACCCTCCAGGCCATAAATTATTCAAGAATGCTTGGGATCTGATGTCTGTGAATTTATTTCTGAAGGAAATGAGGCTTGGGCAGGACAGCTGGTTACTCGAAATAAGAGATTTAAAACCCTTGGTTTGGACTGATTTTTAAAGACCAGGTGAGCTTCCACAGAAAGCTTATTCCTTGTGCTTGTGTGAATGTCCAGGGGGCATTTCCTGGGGCAGAGGGCGAACAGGCAGGGAACAAGAGACTGTGGACAGCAGGCTCCTTCCACCTGCACATCACTGCTGGTGCCAGTTTAGAATAATCAGTAACTCAAGCACAGTAACACCAATTAATATCTAGTTCCTGCCCTATCACTTTTTTTTTTCACTTTCAGTTTTGTTAGGTAGCTGTGAAAAGAGAAGTTTGCTCCTGTTTTTATTGCAGGAATATCTTCCTGACCTCATTCAGAATTGAAACTATTGAGGAAAAAGCAAATCTCTTGTCAAAGTTAAATACCCTCCTGAACGTAGCTGTAAAATCTTAAAATGCAGCAGAAACCTGTGTTACCTGCGTGAAAAGATGAGGAAAACTGGATGAAGCTGCAAGGTGGTAACGGTAAATGGGTACAAATTACTTCTGCCAATAATTACTGGAGTAGTAAAAAGTAACACAGTGACTGGAAGTGGCAGAAATATGAGACAGCAATAATTAAGAAGTTAGCAAAAAGAACAGAAAAGAAACTGGGTTGCAGAAGTGTTGGCTGCATTAGAAAGTAAGTGTGTGACAAAATACTTGGGATGGAGGAGACAAGAAAAATATTTTGGCAGGATCTTGTAAGGAGATCCGAAGACAGATGTTACTTAGCATTAGCCTCTGTCTTCTTTATACGGAGAAACGATTTCCCAGGATCAGGATCTATGCAAGAGAGTTCTTACAATCGCTACTTCTTAGTAAGTTTTATTGCTCCGAATGTTTCAATCCCATAGATAATGATCTCTTGGCTTCTCTGATTTGAATCCAGGGTTCCGTTTGTTTTTGTTTGGGGGATTTTTGTTGTTTGTTGGTTTGTTTGTTTGTTTCGAGTTTAGTCTGTGGGATGATACCTCGTGTTGTTTGAGGACACCGGGCTGTGGATTTCCCTTAACGGAGTGACGGGAGCTGGGAAGAAGGGATGAGAGGAGATGCGGTAGTAACTCCTTGGCAGATGTCCCTATTTCCCTCGCCAGGGTCTAGCTGCCTCCTGGGAAGCCCGAAAGCTACTCCGAATTTCTGGGTACCCAGCCAGGATCCTCTTGTGATTTTCTTTTAGGAACCAAAATTTTTACCTTGGTCCCTTGGAGCTTGGCACGTGGAAGGATGAAGCCGCGGCCGAGCCGTGTTCTAGAGGTCCTGGGAGAGGCTGTCCGGAAGCCCAGGGTCCCTTCCCAGTGGAGACGCCCGCTGCCCTCCCCCGGGCACCTGCACCTTCTCAGCCTTCGGGGAGGTTCATCGCGTTCCCCGCTGGCGCTTCCAGCGGCGCTGCCCCCCGGTTCCTTTTCTCCCGGTTTTCTCCCGCCTCCCTCCTCTGCTCCCCGCAGCGCCCGCTCGGCGCGACCCCCGCGCCCCGCTCCTCCCGCTCGGCTTTCCCGGGCTGCCTTTCCTGCCCACAGCCCCTCGAGTTTCTCCCTGCCCGCACTCGGGTTGCGGGGGGACATTCCCTCGTCCTCCCCTGAAGAAGCCCCTCCGGCGGCAGAGGCCTGGCCCTGCCCGCGCGTCCCGTCCCGTCGGCCACGGTCCGGCGGCAGCTCCCATCCCATCCACCGGCCCCTGCCTCCGCCTCCTCCTCCCGCCCCGCCCCGCGCAGCCACCGCCCGCCGGGGCGGAGGGTCCCGGGGGGAGGGTCCCGGCGCCTGACGGTGCCCCGAGGCGGGGCGATGATGCGAGGCTGCCGCCTCCGCGCTGCCTGCGGCCGAGGGGGGAGCAGTAGGACCAGGCGCGGGGTTGCCGCCGCCACCGTCGCCTCCGGAGCAGCGAGAGCCGCCTGCGGAGCGCGGGGTGCCCGGCCCGGGGCCGCCCGGTGAGCGCCGCCGGGGGAGCGGGCGGGGGCGCCAGGGATGGAGCCGCTGGCTGGGGAGGAGGAGGTGGAGGGGGCGGCGGAGCCGTGGCTGCTCTTTGTGGCAGGAAAGTTTCGGTGCGGCTCGGCGCGGCCGCCCCGCTGCCTGCGTGCCTGCCGGAGGAGGAGGAGGAGACCCGCTCCCCGTGCGGGGCCCCGCCTGCCCCGGGCCACTTTGGCGGGGCGTTCTCCCGCATCTCCCTCTCTGTCACCGGCCTCCCGGCCCTTGGCAGTGCCATCTTTGGGGCCCGGGCCTCTCGGGAGCTGCGGCGGGGACGAGGAGCCGAGCGTGGGTCGATGGGCCGGAGGAGTTTTTGGGGTGTTTTCCGGCCCGGTGCGATCCCGGCGGAGCGGGGGAGCGATGCTGAGCCGGTGCCGCCGGGGCGGGCTGCGGGGGCGGAGGGGCGGCGGGCGGGGGTCCTGCTCCGGGGGGACGCCACGCCGGATAAAAGGGAAAAATTTCCCTGGGAAAGCAACGATCGGTGAATCGGAACTGGAGCGGCGGGGGGAGGCCGGGCAGGGGCACCCGGGCCCCGGTGCGCACCCGAGGGGTTCGCAATGGAGACGGCATCGCTCGGGCCCTCGGGACCCCCTGTGTAAGGCAGCCCCGCGGGAGCCGGGCGGGAGCGCTCCCCGAGCCGGGCAGCGTGCTCGCCTCGGCTCCAGCGCCCGGGATGCGACAGCCGCCGGGTCCGGGCCGGCAGCTGCAGCTGCTGGAAAGAAGCGTTCTTGGCTCCGGAGAGCAGGGAGGGAAAAGATCCCGCGTTGTCCGTGCGTGCCCCTGGGTCTTGCAGGGGGGTCTTCCCACCCCTGCTTGGTACAGATGGCGGCGTGCCCAGCACAGCGAGATTCGGAGACTTTTAACAACCATTGTAAGAAGGACTAATCGGACGCAGACTTTCGATGTCCAGATCGTGCCTTCTTTATGTATTTTCCACTTTTTTGCTCATTGAGGGTGTTGGGTTTTGTAGTTCATAAAACAGAAAAACATTTTAAGATACCAAAATAAAGCAATCCAGTGCTCCATTAACATTCTTTCTCTCTTAGGAGAACAATACAGGCTCACTGTAAGCTTGCCCAAACATGGGCTGCCTTTTATTATCCATTGGTACAGTGCCTGGTGCAATAGGTCCTCTATTGGCCGGGTTCATATGCAAAGCTCAAGTAGAAACTGAGAGGCACGCTGCTAATCATGATCCATTTGTCGTAGATACCACCTGCCGACAAGGCTGGGTTTTCACAAAGGGAGAAAGGTGGAATGCTTTGAACAAACCAGGTTCCTCTGTCTGTTTGATGTAGCAGATGCTTGTCCTCTCTGGTTGACCTCAGACACTTTCTTGCCTCTTGAAAGTTACGTAGTTCAAAGTGTCTGGTACTTTTTTTTTTCTTTTTTTAATGTTGGTGGCTGTATAGCTTTAAAAAAGAAGTTAACAGCTCTGTGATCGGGTTGAAAGCCTGTGTGACATCTGTGGGTCCATGTGAAAACAACTGCCTGTCGGCATTAAAGATGACAGGGGCAACTTACCTTGTTGTAAAAGGTTCCTGTAAGGCCTTGGTCCCACAAACCTGTGTGCACCTTAGCTGAGGAGATACTATATAAAACCCATCTGTCTACTCTGGGCATTTACAGAGTTAGGTCTGATGAGTTTTCTCATCCAAGGCTTTTTTATCATTGCTGCTTATAGGATGACATATTTGATACTGCAAACTTGAGATTGCTCATCTCAAGTTCGTCGCAGTTTTACTCCAAAGGTGCAATAGCAGAAAGCTTTGTATAAACCAGTCAGCTGGAGGAGGGGTTGGGGTTGTTGTCAAGTACTGACCGCAATTTGATTTTTTTAAAAAGTATTCATATTTATTGAAGGAATTGCAAGGGGGGGAATGAAACAGAATTTAACTTGAGTTCAAATAGCCTTTTCAGTCGCCGGTTCTTGTTTCAGTGCTGGTTGAAGTACCTGTGAAAATTGCTCACCTGCAGGAAACATGAGGTCACAGTACATCACGGCCCCCACTGTCACTGTCCTTCTGTTCCTGCTGTGGATCCCATCGTCAGCAGGCTGCAACAAGGCTCTCTGTGCCAGCGACGTCAGCAAATGCCTGATCCAGGTATGAGTCCTGTGTCCTCTCGCTGCTTTCATGCGTTCACAAACCTTCCTGAAACTGTGTCCTGGAAAGATACGAGTGACTGGTATTTTATGTTAAATAGTGCCTCTTTAAAGTGATTGGTTTGGTCTCCTACCCATGTAAGTGCAGATTAACAACCATTTTATAGACAGAGAATACCAAGTGCATATTTATATGGGCATGTTTCTTTTTTTTTTTTTTTTAATTGAAACTTTTTTGAGCCAAGGATTATGTCAGGCTAAGATGTTCCCTTACTTTCAGTTTGTCCAGTTCCTTAAATCTCAAGCAGAGGGTCAGGAGTAACATCAGGTTTGTACAGTGAATTAAAAGATGCTTAAAAACCAAACCAAATACTTATGAGCTGAACTGGTAGGAAATGGATGTTAAATTCAGATGCTGCTTTTGACTCACTGCATATCTGTATGGTGAAAGAAACAGAGTGAGACCAGGTTGCTCTTCTTAGAGCAGGAGTTAAGAGATGTGGTGTGCAGCAGAACAAAAGGGCAATTTCTAGCAAAATGATGTGCAGTTCTGGTAGCCACCAAGTATTCTTTTAGTAATGGTAAACAGAGTATGCTTCTTGACTCCAGACTGAAAAAGGAGGCTTCATGTGGTCAGCTGCAGCTTCTTTAAAAGCAACTGTTTCCTACTGCCTCTTTGTAGATTGGAAATGCAATAACAGAGAGCACCAACATCATATGGCAGTAACATGCCAGTGTGCTTTCTGTAAATGCATGGTCACAGCCTGAAAAGAGATGCAGAAGTGGCCTCAAGCATTTCCGTATTTACTCCATTTCACTGACTTCTGTTTAAAATTTGTCTGGGTTACAAATAAAAACACTTGCCAGATTCAAAAATCTGTCCTGTGGAATGAAGACTGACTGTAGGCTTCCTTCTGCATTCTGCACTGCCTTTGCTTTAAAGCAAAGTAAAAAAAAGAAATTGCTGCTTCTTCCAGCCCCACCACAATCTGTGGAGTTGTTAAATAGGGGAGCAAAAATGAGGCTTCTGATTTTTACCTTTTCAAGCAGAACTCCATTGGTTTCACTGGCATGTTGGACATTGTGCACTGTGACAAACTGATGCCCCTTCTCTTGCATTTTTTTAAAATTTGCTCTAGGATTGAAACCTGTAAGTAACATGCTAGTTGTGACATTGGATGTACGTGGCACTTAAACAATAAATCCAGTGGTACAGATTTGTTGATTCAGGGGAAAGTTGTTGGTCCAGGTGCTGGATTTCAGTCCTAGAAGCTGTTGGTCTGCTGCTTGTTTTCCTGTAAGCAAAGGGTAGAAGAGGGAAGATGTGTCTCCTTTTCTAGTGACACTGATGGAGTCCACCATCTGTGAAAGAACAGATATCTCCTCCTTCAGTAATCATCTCTTATCGAGTCAAGCTTGAGACAGCAAGCATTTAAACTTTATTTTTATGAACTAGTCTGAACAGAGCACAGCCCAGGAGGGGTGGAGTTAATGCTGCTGGAGTTCTTACTCAGCTGGCAATAAATGACTGAGGTTCAGCAGTGCATGGAAATGGCTCATACAACTGTGCTTTCCTTGGATTATGTTGGCATCTCTGTAACAACACAGCCCTGTGCATGCAGAGAAACCACTGAATGCTTTACTTGTGGTAGGTGTGTTCTCTCTTACTTTGTACAGCTGGTGTGGAGTCCCTTTTTACAGCATTTCCCTAAAATCAAAATCATATGCAATTCTCTGAGACCCTAAAGTAGCCTAGGCTGTATGAGATGTGTGCGGGGGAATTCCACTGTTCCTTTCCACCATCTGGCTGCTGTCTTCCTGCACACAGGCCTGACTTACCAGTCAGTATTCATTCTTTATAGCAGAACAGATCAGGTCAGACTAGTCTGATTGTGGATAGGAAGTATCCTAAAGCTTTGACTTAAAGCAATTGTCATCTTTCTTCTTGGCTTTTATATTTGTTTTAAAACTTCAGTGCTGTTGTGGCAGAAGTGCTGCACTGGTATATGAAATGCATGTTCTTTTCTGGATAGGTAGGCAAGTAGAGTATGTTTTTCTCCCCTCTAAAGTCTTCTGGAGGAATTTGAACTTAAAAATGAAATACCGTGTTGAGGGAGGTTGCCTGACTATCATATAGCATTTTCTCCTCACCAACTTTTATCACTGTTCAAGTTCAGCAAAATCTGTATCTTGAAACCAAGATAATGTCACTTGGAGACAACTGGGGGGGCAAACAGATTGTGAATGTTTGTCATCTGCATCTGTGTGCAGAAAGCGAGGCTGCCTGTCCTGGAGAGAGACAAAAGACCTGCTCTCTCAAAAAGCATACAGTTAACATAAATATTTTTGCCAGCATGGCTAGAAGTCAGTACAGTCATTATTGCCACTCCTTAGGAGCTGCTCTGCTTAAGGGTGGTCCCTACATAAATATTTATTTAGTTAGATCCAGAGCAGTGCATGAGATCAACAACTCACATGGATTCAGCTTTCCCTTTGCATCTTGGGCTCTAGCTTCATTGATGCTCCTCTTTTTTCCATAAGCAAAGGCCTGTAAGAAAATAGCTTGAGGCATCTCTCTGCATAAGCTCAGCCTTTGCTAAGAAACTTCGTGGCTTCCTGTAGTTGTTAAGAGAGTTGTGGGTAAGACTTGGGAGTGTAGAGAGTGAGTCCACCAAATCAGTTCCCTTCAAGGCTCTGGCCATAGCTCGTTCCCATGTCCCTGGGTTGGGGAATTGCAGTCCCCGTTGCCGTGCATCCCAGGTGCAGCCCTCCGTGCGCAGGGAGCGCGTGCTGCAGTGTTTATTGCAGCACATCTGCTGTTGGCCTGGCCGCGTGGGTTGTTGTGTTGTTTCCATGTGTGGAGGAGATGAAAAGGCCAGTCATGCTCGCTGGGCTGGGGGAGGCACATTCTGTGTCCATGGAGGAAATCCTTGAAGGCAGAAACCTTGAGGATGACACGTTCCCACAATTGTTTGTAGCAAACGGGTTTGAGGCGAGTCCCAGGTTGGCTCTTGAGGTGCAGAGCTCCTGGCAAGAGTCAGGCTCGGGTGGAATGTCGGTGTTGGGCTGGAAGCTGAGCTTTGCTGCCTCATCTGCAACAGTGCTTTAAACTGTTGCTGTGCAAAGGAAACAAATAGTGTTATAATTCAGGCATGTTTTTACGATTCTTCTGAAGAGACATTCTTTTGTGGAGAAAACAGGATTTTCTCTCCCAAACTCTACAGACCTGCAGCCACCTCAGCTGGTGTGGTATCTTTCCAATTAAAATCTCTTTTCATCTGTCTTTTTTGCCTCCTGTTAATCTTGTGTACAAACTTGTCAGCCTGAAAGGATTTCCAAGACGTTTTAGCCCTGTGGTATGAAATAAATGCCACTCCTTAACTTCAGGGCTTCAGCATCTAAAAATTACTTCCAGTGTGTGTTTTGTAGCTGCAGTACGTAACCCAGTTGGGTTAACAAAACAGTTCTCATTGGTTCACTTCCAGGAGATTTTCTGTTCTAGGAAAAAAAGATCTCTTTCTTTCACTCCCCCTTCCAGTTTGCAGAGAGTTTTCCAATACCTTCAGGTCCTGCTTCTCTCTGCACCAAAAAATACTCTCTGGAATTTCAAGAAAGCTTTGAGAAAAACTCAGATGTTGAAGTCTTCTAAAAAAAATTGTTTGCTCTCTGGAGCAGGAGTGTCTTTATTGTACAAATATGCCTACTTCCTACTTAAGACTGTGTTTTTAAACTGTGAGGCTTATTTCTTGCCTAGCAAAATACATTTTCTGATGCACCTTCAGTAGTTCAGCTTGGGAAGTTGCCAAGTTGACTTATGAGTAATATTTTCTTCCACTAATGCCTCACCACCCGCAGCTATCAACAAAGAACGTTCCTTATTCTGCCTTGCTTCACCCACGTCTCATGTAAGCATTCTTTTAAAAAGATGTATCCTGTACCAGTATCCAGAGTGGATGAGTCAGGCAGGAGGACTCAAAGCTGGTGAAGGAAACCATGGATGTGCAAACAGATCTATAGAAAAACATACAGTTATTGCCCCGAAGTAGCAGAACATTAATGAATTAGGTTGCTCTTTCTTCCTTCCTCTGCCTCCAACTTTAAAATAAAGACATAATAAAAAACCAACCAAACAAACAAAAAACCCGAACAGCAACAATAAAACCTTAAATATTGCATTGCTCATATGCCCTTCCTGTAAAAACAAACTTGTTACAATACTGGTAGGTGTAATGATGCTGTCCCCAAGTCAGTGCTTACACACAGATGCTAAGCAGAATTTTTTGTTCACAGGTTGCAAGTGCAGAATTTAAGGTTACATTTGATTCTCTAACAATACTCTTCCATAAAACTGAAACAACTTTAGTTTAGTGAACTTTCTGGCTTCTATTCATGCATTACATTTAATGGTTTAGTGAGAACTGACTCCTCCCACATGCTGGCCTGTTGGTGTCTTTAAAATGTGGAAGTTGTTTGCCCGGTTTTACTGTTGAAGAATAAATTGGATATTTTTAATGCTAACATCTATTACTATTATTCTCTGGCCAAAGTAAAAGTACTCGTGGTTATTTTTAAAATTGTTTTATTCAGGCTTCTTATTCTAAAGGCTGACAAAATCTGTTTATCAAATGGTAAGATAAATATTTTAAAAATACATCATTAATTCACGTAAGTCATCTTTCTAAGTTTATGGTGTCTCTTGTGGAAAAATGTACATACTTTATTAATCAGCCTGTTTTTCATCTTTTACTTGGAAACTGCACAGTTTGTGTGGGCTGCCTATTGCAGAAATGTGTGTGGAGCAGGGGTTCACTCTCGATCAGTTAGTGGGGCAAACAGGTCACAATAAACTCTGCAGGCAACAGTTTCTCAGCATTATGTATCACAAGCAATAGTTGGTGAATTTTTTTCTTTGCTGGATTCAAGATTACTTGTGATCTGGGATGAAGTGAACGTAAAAATCAGGAATCTGGATTTATACTGCATTAGTGCACTGTAGCTTGTCTGCAGCACATTCTAGGGCTTGTTCAGTTTTAGTCCAGACCTGGGAGCCTTGCAGCTCCATTTGCTGTATTCTGGAGACCTGTCCCCAGACAGACTTTGCTCTGCCCCCACTCTGAAGTGCACTCCTTGGTCTTCTGTGTGCCCACGTGAGTTGGTGTGGGTGAGGGGTGGCCACTGTGCAGCTCAGCAGGCTGTGGATATTTGCAGTTGCCAGTTCTGCAGAGTAAAGAGAGAACAGGGGTCATACACGATCAGGTGCAAAACTGTACCTTGCCTTGCCTTGCAAATGTGCTCCTGACATTTGGTATAAAAATGCCTCCTTTCTCCCCTACCTTGTGCTTCTTAACAAAAGCAAGCAAAGAATTATTTAAGAAGTGGAATTTTGCCCCGTGAGATTCTTCCCAAGGTGCTTCAGAAAGATACCTCACTTTGCAGGCAACATTGGTGCCTGCCTGTAAGGAGAGGTGCCTCTGACCCAGCTGGGGTGGAACCATGGGTGGAGACTCCAGGGTAGGAGAATTTCAAACCAACCACCTTCCTGCCTTTTTCTCCTGTCCCTGAGCGTCTCCTGCAGTGTGTCCCTCCTCTGCGTCTGGATAATGGGATCAAAGGGTGGGGATAATCTTCTCCCTGGCCTGGTGTATGACAGATTTGCCAATGGCCCTTCCAGTAAAGCCAGGGGTGGAAAGATCCCGTGGTCAGTGTTTCCAGTAATGGGATTTGGTTTTCTCCCCAGTTGTGTGTAATGCGATAGTTAGACAGACGTCATCAAAACCAAATTCTTAGACAGGACAACCAAAGAGACATCTTGGCTTGTCTGTGTTTTGCACTATGATGTAATTCAAGGCTGTGAATTATTGTCGTGAAGCCACTGTCTTTTAGCCAAACAGGAATTATTAGTATGGATTTGAGTTAGAGGGAAGGAGACTGCCTGGTTTTTAGATTTTCCTCAACCGTGCAGCATTCTGTGCTTTGAGGCCCACAAGTGTGTGTCTCCAGCAGGACTGCTAAACCACTGCTTTTGGGTTTAGGTAGTATAAAGAGAAATATTTGTCTTCCATACCTTTTCCATCTTTTTAGGTTAATGATGGTTAAAGAAAAATACATGTTTAGGTCATTTCACTTTCTAGAGGCTCTAGAAGTCTCCCCAAGGTATCCCAAGGTGTCAATTTGGAGGGACAAAGCATAGGGTTGTTTTCATAATAGCAAAAATGAATCATCTAGACCGGGGGCAGGTGGGTGAAGGGGAAAACCTGGTCACTAATGCTGCAAACAGAGAGCAGTGTGTAACAAGTGTTTGGAGATGCAGAAAATCCTGTGGTCAGACAACTTAAATGGGTAAGTTCCTCTTAGAATCTAGGGATAGGTGTGATGGTAGACATCGTGCATGTCTTGAGTGGGCACATGTGGCTTATAGTAGCTTTCTTTTTTAGCTAAATTATAATGTACGGTCACTATTTATATATAAAGAAACATCCTTCTCCAAGTTTCCTGTTGTGATGGGAAAAACATTCAAGGAACTTCTAGATTTAGGCGTGCACAAAAGTGCACACACCTTTCCCATGAATAGGATTTTTTTGTCTTTTAAATGCTTACATCAGATTTCTCTTCAGAATGTCACCTTTAAGAAAAAAAAATGCAAACGTGCAAAAGATCCTTTTGTAAACTTGGATCGGTTTTTGGCTGGAGTTGTTTCACCGTTTACTCACTGCATTAGCGTACTAAGCTTTTTTAATGCCCTAATTTGAGTTGTGGCTGGAGGAAAAATCACTCTGCTGTGTAGTTATTTTACATCTGGGATTGCTGCAGTGTAATGAGTGTCTGTTGATTCCAGGAGCTGTGTCAGTGCCGCCCTGGGGAAGGGAACTGTTCCTGCTGTAAGGAGTGTATGCTCTGCCTGGGCACACTTTGGGACGAGTGCTGTGACTGTGTTGGTAAGTTTGCATTTTTGGGGGGACTTCATGCTTCTTTTACATTGCTTTCTCCTGCCACATGCTGAGCTCACAGTCTTAAAATAGAAGTAAAACACTGGGACAGAATCTGTGCTTTAAGCATCTTACAGCTCGTTGTGTGGGTATGGAATAAATTGCTGTGGAGACCCAAACATCTGAAGGCTGTGTCTGCTCTGTGGAGCTAGGGGTGGCAGCCACTGCTTGTTAAATGTCATCATCACTGATTGATAATTTTGTGCCTCAAACATAAAACTCCTGTTTGAATTGTCATCCTGAGGAAACTCTACAGCTCCTGCTTTGTGGGGGTGGATGCTGTGTGAAGGTTTCTACCTGCAAAGGGTGCATTGACAGGTACAGCACTGGGACACCTTTAGGGTTGAGTTGGGACTACCACGCTAGCACTAGCAAATATGCATGGCTCAGTGTTTCCACTGTTCTTTTATTTACAAAAAGAGCTCTTTGTGAGGCCTAAGAAAGAAGCAGACAAGGTCTTACTGTAGGACTAGATGACAGTCTTAAAAAGAACACATTGCTGCTGACAGGTGATGTTCAGAGTGCCCAGATCATTGCAAGTGAGTGCTGTCCCTGGTTAAGGAGGTTGCATTCTAGTTCTGTTTCTTGTTTTACATGTAACAAAAGCTTCATCTTCCTATTGTTGTTGTATGTCTCCCTGTGCTGCCATCCAAAATCCTGGCTTCCATTAAAGGGATGCATCCTGAGTGTTGTACCTACTCTCAGTTTTTCTAGGTCAGTTTTCTCTGAATTCATGAAGGTGATTAGTGTCAAAATGCCCATTTTCAGTGCAGGTTACTGCCCTAGCTTAGAACCATTATCTGCTGTAGAGAGCTATGCATAGTGTACTGATCTATAGGGAGAGGAAGAACCTACCTCTTGGGATTACACACAAGCTTCTTTTCATAAATCTGCAGGTCACTCACTGTTCTTTCCCACAGTGTTTTCCAGGAGAGGAGTTAGCAAGTTTCCAGTACTGAATAAACTAAAACTTCTCCTGATGGTTCTTTGGGTGCCTCAGACCTTTTTGGATTCTATGTCATGGTCCTATCCTTCTTCTCTTCAGTGTAGGATCATCCTTGCTGTAGCCTTTTTCAAATGAGGAAAGAGGAATACATGCCATACCTGCCTCCCTAGACACAGGTCTTTGCTGGTACCTGAGCTGATATTTAAGTTTCTTTATAAGCTGATCACATCTATTGTAAAAGCAGATAGATTGTTGTGTCTTACAGATCATGGCTGCCTTGAGGTCAGGAATTACCTCCTATCCTCCACCACTAACTGTACTGGTGCTCAGTTGATGCTCCCATGTTTTGTGTATGTTCTCTCCCTTCTCTGACAGGGAAAAACCTGCTGGAGGAGGGAGAACAGCAACAAGTCCCCCATTCCATTTGAGTTAAGCTCTTCTAGTCCCTGGTGTAAAGGCTTGTCTGCTTCAATCATTTCAATAGCCCATTTCTGCATCTTTTCATCCATTCCAAAGCAGTAGTGTAAACATGTTGGATCCTTACAGGCTGCTCATAAGTTAAACTTTTAAATTTTCTTTTTAACCAAAGCTGATTTTATATTTACTATATAAAAATATTATTATCATTCAAATGCTTTTAAAAACAGTAGGTGAAGGATCTTTGTGGATGAGTATTTACCCATTAAACTATAAGTAATGATTTTTTGGTACCATCTTAAGGTAATATTTTCATACTGCATTGATACATACACAAACTTGTATACATCCTGCAAGATTTTGGTAAACAGTCTTGTTTAAATTTTTTTCCCCCCTTGTGTGTCCTTTTTATCAGTGAAATTTATTTTTGGAATCCTACCTGGCAGAGGTCTGGTCTGACAGGTCTAGAAAGGTCCACTCATTTCTGTTTCACAACATTATTACAACGACATCAACTAAAGCATACATCCCTTGATGTATCTGTACAAAACTCTTACCTGGTTTGATATCTTCCTAACTGACTTTCATGTGGGCATCCTTTATTGCAATTGTATGGTTAATACAGTGCTTGTTAAAGTATTGTTTATATTAGTGCTTATTAAAAGCTGGTAAGGAAGGAATAGAATTTTTTTATTAAAGCAGTGAGTCTAGAAAGGTCTGTGAAGAACAAACCTAATTGAGAGGAGTAGGAAAACAATCATTTACAGTAGGATGTTTGTGTAAGTGGAACTACTTTTTAGTATGACCTGATGTTGTTTGGAAAAGAGGCTTATTTTTTTTCCTACTCTGTAGTTGGCTCACCTTTTCATAGGAGCAGACTGCTGTGGAGTGTTCCTATTACCAAATGCTGTTAATGCTAACCACTTGCTTAAGATTTGCTAGGTCTCATGCTAATCACCATGGACAAACCTCCCTCTGCTTTGTTCACTGTGGAAATCCATTTACTTAGGTTGAGAGGATTATGGGTTTGTATAAGGCTCTAGTTAAACACAATTATTTGTGAAGCTGGCGTCCTAGTGGATCTACAGGGCAGGAGAAACTTCTCTGGTTGTGTGAGGCAGGTAGACTTTGAACATTCATGTCTCATATCACTTTTATACTTCAGGAATTGGTGTACTTTGCAGCTATAGCTGTCTAAACCTGTGTCTGTGAAAAAATTACCAATTACCTAAATTATATCCAGATGTACATGAGGAAAATGGACTTGCCTGTCTCTAACAGTGTTTTATGGCTCCTGAGTTTAAAATACATATGCAGATACAAATTTTCTGTTTAACATTGGTTGTTTCCATGGATTGGACTTAAACTGAGATGCCCTTTGGTTTCATTGCTAGTAATACATGTTAGTGTTTAAATGGTTAGTGAAAAACGGGCACTAGCATTGCATATCACAAAAACATTTTGTAGAAATTGGCAATGTGAAACAACATAACAAGGTTTCAAAAAAGATACTGCAGAAGACTTTGAAAAATAAGGAAGAGGTAAACTAGAAACTAGTATTTTACTTGTTGTGGCCCCTCCAGCTAAGTAGCAAAATGAAGTTCATCTTGGCTGTCTCTACACAAGTAAACTAATTCAGACTCATGCTCTGTCCTGAGAGTGATCTTTGCATCTTTGGCAGATGACTAAAAAGATCTAGTGCGCTGCTGCAGCAGATGAGATGGAATACTTGAACTGTGATCAAAAGTTTCACGTACCTCAGACTTATCAAGATACTCCCTTTGTTCAGTCCTAACCTTGCATTCCAGGTTTATGCTCCTATCGACTGTACTGTGCTTTGTCTCTTCTCCCAGGGAAAACAAATCTTCCACTGAACCCTCCATTTTCTAAGCTGTAATGCTAACACTGAAAGGGAAGCAAAGTGCTGTTTAGATGAGGTTTTTGTTTTCACAAGTCACAGATGTGTTTTGTAGAAGTCTGAGTGATCCAAAATCTGCTGTTATGGAAAGCTTGTCCTGCTGTATTTGATAGCACTTCTACTACTGGGCTGAGAGTGGGATAGATATGAAACTGTTCTGTTCTGCAAAAAAAAAAGCAATTTTAATTCTCTAAATATTCCTGCCTGTTTCAAGAAGAGCTTAGGGGCTTCTGAGTAATTTACTGTTTCCTTCCTCTGCAGGTATGTGCAATCCTCGTAATTACAGCGACACACCTCCAACATCCAAGAGCACGGTCGAGGAGTTGCATGAACCGATTCCTTCCCTTTTCCGGGCACTGACAGAAGGGGACACTCAGCTGAACTGGAATATTGTTTCCTTCCCTGTGGCAGAAGAACTATCACATCATGAGAACCTTGTCTCCTTTTTAGAAACAGTGAACCAGCCACAGCATCAGAACGTCTCTGTTCCAAACAACAATGTCCACACACCTTACTCTAGTGACAAAGGTAATGACTGTAGTGTCTAAATCCCTAGCATCTCTTGTCTCTTCCAGGAGCCTTCTCAGTGCATATCCTATGCTTCTCTGTGATCACTTCTTTTCCCATAAGAATGTGCAAAAGGTTCAGCCTAATTTTGAGCATGACATAACAGAAGGAGTGAGGCAAAGGTGTTGATGAAGGTGGAAGATGGTGTTAAAATGACTGATTCTCTTAGGAGACACTGAACCACGTGAGTTTATCTCCATAATTACTCCTGTGGCATGAGGCAGTTTGTTCATGTTGTTTCATGTGCACTGGCAAGGTGTGTTCTCTGACCTAGAAACAGTTACCCGTAGCTTAGGAGACAGGACAGACCAGAAACTAAATCCAAATCATGTATCAGTACAGAGGTAGGCAACTGAAACATGGCTTAAGAGGTCTGAGAAAACCATGTGCCATAAGCACTTATATCTGCAACAGCTGTTCATTTCTTTCATCTGAGCTGACATAACTTGAAATCTTTAGAAGGACCTTTTGTATGAAATCCGGGATTAATTGTAAATCTAAGCAAGGTTAGAAGGATTGATTTAGGAAGTAGAAGTGACAGACTGTCTTCAAAATAAGTAACTTGGTGGCAGGGGTTCAACTTACAAATTCGTTCCTCCTATTTTATATGAAGTTTTTTATATTCTTACCTTCAATTTAGAGGACAGACTTCAGAACACTGTTTGCTGTGGCTGGGTGGGGGCAAGATGAGAAGTTTGAGGTAGTGTCGACAGTGGTATAAAAAAATACTCTCTGTTTCTTGGTTTCCATACTAAACCTGCAACACTTCTCCCTGCAAGTCATTACGTCAGACTTTAAAGAATCTCATAAACAGTTCACAGTGAAATTGCTGCTTAATAGGGGAAAAAGAGCATCTGATTTATTTTATTAGTGCAATTAAAGCTTTGCTTCCTTCCCAACACACACTTGAAATATTCGTAACCCCATATGTTGCTGTTGTGATGGCCCTTTTATCTTATCAATAAAAGATACCCTAATTGATGGACACGCTGCTTTTCCATACCAGTGTGAACCATTGACCTAGTTGTGTGTCTGACTAGCACTGCTGCTGATTAAATGGAACTGTAATGGCAACTTTTCTAATTTCCTTTGGCTAAGGCACATTAGAGAAATAAATTAATTCCAGAACTAGAAACCAGATGGGCAGAAAGCATCTCATTCATATGTCTTTGATGTTATTAAAATGCTTCCTTGGCATTATGAGAATAATGTACAAAGCCATGCAAAATTGAAAGCTCCAAAAAGCCCTGTGTGCAAAGACTACAGTACTTACAGTTATAAACTAAACTCAGGGAAAAATATTATGTTTAGTACAGCCTTGAATATAACCCACTCTACTTAGGTACTGCAACCCAGACGGCCATTCCCTGACAGTCCTTTACTACCTTACCAACAAGATGGGCTAATGATAGTTTTGGATTAAACATGGAACTTGAATTGCATCTCAAGGGTGTGGAGCAGTTCTGAGTTCAACAACACAGAAAAATACACAACACTGCCATTTTTTTCTTAGTCAAAAGTCTCCTTCATTTTTTTTTTTTTACTAGGAACATATTAGAGATTAGGTTGAGAGAGCTCTTACTGGAATGACGACAGTCCAAAAACAACAGTTGTATTTGGAAATAGTTACCAAATGCCACTGGCTTTCAGGCCTCAGCAGACACTTAAAACAGAAATAAATGTCAGAGCTGTTCTTGTAGTCATTGGCTATGCCTTCTCCATCTTCGTGACCAGTGAAGAACTGGAAAAGATAGCAAATTACTTTCCACATCCTATTCCTGTACTTTTAACTATCTAAATACGTAAGCCTGCCGAACAGTCTCTTCTCTTGGTCACAGTGTAGATAACTTTGTAGTGCTCTGCTTTCTCAAAAGTCATATTAAATTTTGCTTATAAAAACATTGATGATTTGAGCATTGAGAACAGAGAAGGTGGAAAGAAAAATTAGCGTCTGGCCTTGGTCAGTTGATGTTTATTATGGTGGAAGCAGGACAGCTGGGGAATAGTGTTGGATGTTGTGTGAGCCATGGGGTAGCATTGTTTCTAGTACTGTCTTGCTCAGTTTGTTGGGGAAGCCATAATCAAAAGGTGGAGGGGTAGTATGTTGGGACTGAAGAGCCTTGTGAGCATGGGCACAGTGAGGTAGCTGAGGGAGTGCCTGGAGCCTGATGGCTTCTGCCCATGCAAAGTTCAGTCACTCAGTCGGGTCACTGCTTTAACAAGCTGGCAAGTGTTGGGACCATTGAAAGAGAGGAAGGGTCTGTGAATGTGTATGTGTGTGCTCAGTGGCAGCAAACACAAGCACAGTCTGCAGTGGGAGAAACAGACTGTGTCTTTGCCCTTTCCTTTTCCCCAAAAATGCTGCTAGGCTTGAGGGCAAGTCTTGCTACTGGGGATAGCCTTAAGGTCACTTGCTAAGCAATTGTCTCCAGGGCTGTGACAATCAGGGATTTGAAAGAATATTCCTGCTAGCAGGAACACAGATGCCGTATGTTGTCTTTACACTGCTGTGCCTCCTCCATTTTGTGGTTCTCCTGTGGCTCCTTGCATGCTTCCCTCCAACATGGTGTGCTGGCAGCAGCCAATGGCATGGCCTGTAAAGTGACAGGGGCTAATGAGAGGTGGATTTTGTAGGGGGACAGTGGTCTCTGTGCTGTCTCTGGAAGACATTCCAAAATTTGGAAAGGCTCTGCTTACACATACCCCATGTCACATAGCGTAGCACAGCTCTGATCGTAGCTTTACTGCGCGTTCCCGCAGGGATCGCCGTTCGGCTGGCCCAGGGTGCCAGACTTGCTCGATGCAGCTCTGGGTGAGTGCCAGGAAAAGCAGCACCAGCCACGGGAAGCACGAGCTTTGTGCCTGAGTGGTGTGGAGCCCCCGCCAGGGAGGGCGGCCGTGGATCCGGGAGGAGGTGGGGTGCGGTGGGATATAAAGCATTCCTTTCTCAGCCCAGCCTGCTCTGAACCCAGCTGCCAGACCTTGAACTTCCCCGTTATTTTCCTAATGAGTGTCTTCCCTTTCCTCCTGTGAACCGACTTGTAATGTTATAGCTGCCAAAGTTATGCATGCACTGCAGGAGCTGCTGGAGCTCTTTGTATCAGTTGTTTCTGGCACTTGAGCCCCTGCTTCAGAGAGGATTGCAATGGTTATTAATCTGGAGCTACATTTGTACTTCATTCTCTTTGCTTTACTTCTAGCTGATACCCTCAGAGCTCTAAACTGTGAGTTCAGAGGTTTAAATAAGCTTAGTTGTTTCAGATGATGACAGGATGTTGGCGAGAGTGAGAGGGGAACTAGATAATTTTTTGGCAGTTGATAAAACAAAATCTGTGTTGTAGTTAAGGGTTTCTGACTTACACTGCTTGATGACACAGAGGATGGTGTCTGCTCTGCAATTCTCCTCCCCTTCAGTGCAACACGAGAGGAGAGCTAGAATTCCAGTAAAGAGACATCTACCTCTGTAAAGTAGTCTAGGAAGATTTTTTTAAATGTTTGTTTTTATAAATTGATTGACATAAAATTGACTTGTTCAACAGTAGTAGATCATGTAAGTTGATTGTTCATAATCAGTTGCAGGTTAATCTTCTTGTTCTTGTTTTCCACTCTTCCCACTAGACTACTATTTTTTCTAGTGGAAGATGTATCCCTACCAACAGGAGGAGGGTTGGAATTAGATGATCTTTAAGGTCCCTTCTAACCCAGACCATTCTATGATAGAATGGTATGACTGCTGGATGGACAGTTACCTTTTAAAAGAACTTTTAGAGCTACAACTAAACTGGCCAGCAGACAGATGAAGTTACATAGCAAATTTAACATCACAGATCCCATATAGTAAATTATCATTAACGGGGAAGGTTCTCTGAGTTGCTAAATTCTTCTATATTACACCAATACATATAGTTTTATAGCAAAGCCTGGTAATTTCTTCTGTTCATTTTTAATTCAGACTTGGTTGTTGTTTCTCCCACACAACCTTCACTGAGTATGAAGTGTGAGGGGGGGAAAAAGGTGAGAAATTAATGTTCTGAGAAAAAAAGTTTACTGCTGTATCCTTCGCCCGCCCTGCATCTGCAGTCTGTGGTCCTTAGTGTGTGAAAATTGGCAAATGCAAATAAAAAAGCTGTTACTGCACTAAGTAACATTGTTTCTATCTATACTGAGGGAGCCAAGTGATGACTGTTTAATTAGGTTTGTGAAACGGTTTAAGTACTCTCCCAGATCCCAGCTGAGCCTGTAGGTATGTATTTTTTTTTCCCTGTGTAACTCTCTGCAGCCTATAGAGCAGGATTGAGTGCTTGAGGGGAGGAACTCTCCTGCTTCCAGTGATTCAGCCTCTACGTGAGCACAGAGGCGTTGCTGAGGAGGGAGCCCTGTGACAAACACAGTGCGCCCTGGACAATCTGACTTGCTCAGACCTGGCCAGTCTTTCAGTGAGCAAGGTGTGGGGAACAATTTGGTAACATATACATGGAGTGTGTCCTCCAGCTGCTTACAAGAGCTACTTGGGACCAGATGGATCTACTGCTAGCTCTGGCATGCCACATGCAGTCTGCTCTCTCCCCTTTGCAGCATTTTTGTACTCATCCTTGAGAGCCTAATCCTCTTTACTTGTGTGCAGGTGGAAACAAACGTTCTTCTCCACTCTCCAGTCAGTCAAGATTACTGTCCTTGGTTGTTGCTGCCACCATAATAAGGTTGAATTTTGGCTTTGGTCCTGGGAGAGTGATTCAGGAGACCAGTCTCTGCAGTCTCACAGGAGCTGACTGATGCCACCTAGTTTTGCCAGAGTTATAGGCCAGGTGCTGCTGCTCCTCTGGCCTCCTTTATCCAGAGATGTCTCCCTGTTCAGTGTCATCAATCTTTACATCCTGGAAATCACAAGCTCTCCTTTCCCAGAAATTTTATTTCATTTCTGCAGGCATTAGCTGATGAGCTGGGGGCTTCACCAGGACTTGTGAAGCAGTACTAACACTGCTGAGGCTGTCAGAGGTGAGATTACCATGAAGGTGAGCACAGGAGTCTCCTTATGCAGAAGGGGCTGGACATTCTCTGGTGTGAAAACAGCCTGTGAGTGCTGGGAGCAGTCAGCACACCTCAGAGTGTGCACAGCTTTCCTGACAACTTCCCTGACCTACCTTAGGCTTTCCTTTGTGTGGTGCAAGTTGGAGTGCCAGGATCAACAGATAGTGAGCACTTCTGGCAACCCTTGGATAGGTGCCTCTTTCAAAGAGCTCCACTGAAATAGCTAGAGACAGCCATGAATCATTTGAAGCTTCTCAGGCTTATCCAGAGGCTATGTCAGTCGGCTGGAGATGGCATCCCAAAAGGTGATTTTGCAGGAAGAAATCCTTATAGATTAGCCAGGAGTGCCTCTTTCGAGGCAGAGACTCTGTGGCTCCAGCTGACACCTTCTAAGACTATGGATTTTAGTATCAAACTTAATGTAGTAACACTTCAGTAGAAAACTACTAAAAAGGTATCAAAGGACTGAATAGAGATTGAGCAAAAGGATAAAGAGTATGAATAATGTGAAAAGAGACTTCTGTAAGGTTCTTGTGCTTGAACCCCAGCACCAACTTGGATGAAAATGTTGCCTGGAGACTTGCTTCTATTTTCTCATCCCTACCCTTCCACTAAAAACTTCCTGTGAGGAGTGAAGGGAACAGATACCTGGGACTATCTGGGCCTTCTGGAAATGGATGGTGTGGGCTTCTTCTTGGGACTATGGCAATCCAAGGTTTTTGCCACTGGTGATGAAATGTTTCCAAGTCCTGGTGCATTCCCCATAAAAGTTGGAGCTGCTCTCTACGGTGCACTTTGTTGATGTTCCCAGCAGTACTTCAGGTACTGCAAGATTTTTTGGACAACTGCAGCTTTACTTGCAGCACAGATTTTCCAGGAGCAGGAACTGCTCCAGCTCTGGGTGTGCCTCTCCTTTCTGAGATCCCTGTTGCCTGTTGCACTGTATAAGGTGTCTGCAAGGTGTGTACATCCTTTGGAGCCTGACCAAGGCAGTGAATACTCTGTTGCTTTCAGTGGGCTGGCCTTGTTGCAGTTGTTTTGGTAGTAGCAAGATAATTTGACAGTGGTCAAAATCAGTCATTAAAAAAACCCAAACCAAATCTACTGTCTTGATTTACTATTTAAGTTTGGGTTACTTTTTTCTAATCCACATTGGAATGTAGATCAGTGGGTTTCCCCTAGATGCACCATAAGTAGTAATAAGCTAGAAAGCCCTTTGACATCTCCTGCTCACAAGTTGGGCTAATGTGCGTGAGGGAGATGTTCCTGTTTGCAGACAGCTGCCAGTTGTGCTTTTCCCAAAGCGTGCCAAGTTATGCTCTGGGTAAATGTTATGTAATCATGGTGCTTTGGAGGATGAACAATGGTATAATCACCTGGTCAATACAGAAGAAAGATGGTAGAATCTGCCAGCTTGGAGAACTGGAAGTGGACTGAGGGGAGGGATGGTTTTATTTTATAGTTGTGAATGTGGTTTTATTTTATAGTGGTGAATGCCTTAGCTCTATTTTGATGTTGCAACACCAAGCTTCATGGCATTTCAAGTAATTGTATGGGTGTTTGAAGCATGAAGTCAACACTTAGGCAGAAGGGATTTCTTAAGATTAGTAGTAAAGCTGATAGTGTTACTAAAAAAAAGGAAGAAAAAAGTGTGCAATTTCATGCTGATGAAAAAAGAATTCTTTAGGTCTGTGATTTAATCTGGCTGAAGATCATTGTGGAGTTTGAGGCAGGGAGGGAGAAAGAAGCATTTACATGCAAATAAGTGGGTTTTGATGGTTTTTAAAAATAACTTCTCTAAACCTGAAGTTTTTAGTGGTTGCATATTCAGAGGACACCTTC
Organism: Prinia subflava; assembly: GCF_021018805.1. Taxonomy (NCBI): domain Eukaryota; kingdom Metazoa; phylum Chordata; class Aves; order Passeriformes; family Cisticolidae; genus Prinia; species Prinia subflava. Next base: position 51,871,029 of record NC_086247.1, read on the forward strand.
AGAGGACACATTCTTGCTTGTAATTTTGGCGTAGCTCATCATTACACTCTCATAACTGGGAGACAAAACTCAAAAACATTCTTGCCTGTGAATATAGAAGTAAATTAATCCAGAAGGAGATCAGACAACAGGTTGAGTTGTAGATGCTGAAAATTTGAAGTTGATAGATTTTACCTTGTCTCTCTGCCTTGCCTCTCTGCTTTTACTGTCAACTTTTTTTCCTTATGCCTCATAGTCCTGTTTGTTTGCAATCGTACTTCTAAAGCTGCTTATTTTATTAATTTTTAACTAACCTTTAAAAACACTAAGACCTTTTAAACCAATTTCTCCCCCTCTTGGTTTAGAGCACATGTGTACTGTGGTGTATTTTGATGACTGCATGTCGATACATCAGTGCAAGATCTCTTGCGAGTCCATGGGAGCTTCCAAATACCGGTGGTTTCACAACGCCTGCTGTGAGTGTATTGGGCCAGAGTGCATCGACTACGGCAGTAAAACTGTCAAATGTATGAACTGCATGTTCTGAAGCAGGAAGATTGTAATATAGCAATGCTGAGGCCAAAGTAATCTCTCTCAGTTAAAGAGACGGGGGTTGCAAATACTGTGTTTTGGTGGAGTGCCTGCTGGTTGCAATTAAATGTACCTGGTTCAAAAGAGGATGTACAAAATCAGAGAACTTTTTTCTTTTTTTCTTTTTCTTTTTTTTTTAAATTCATGTAAGTGAGGCTAACTAGTAGATGTTTAAACACTATGTTTTAAACCTCTTTTTCTTTATTTTTGCTCAGATGGTACTGTCATGCTCATCATTGCTGTTCTGATTGTTTTCCTTTGATTTGAAAGTATTGGTTATACTGGTTTTCAGAACATAGTACTCTATCTTGTAGTTTAGAGTAGGGAAACCTTTAAAATATGGTAATGAGATTTCCATTATCTAAACTCAACCAATAAACAAATGGCTGCTAGGTTGGAGGGAGGGTGGATGTTGTTTAGGGGCTGGGCTTTTGGGATTTGGTTTCTGGTTTTGTTTTTTAACTTTATTACCTTCCAGTTTTGAGGTTAGCTTTTTATTGTGGAAGTGGTATTTGAAGAAAAATAAAAATTCATGCTTTCTCTTCAAGTTCAAAATATGGGCTGTCATGGATAAAATCCTAACTTCTTAGAAGGGCTGCCCAGCAAAACACCATGTATGGGACATTTTTCCTCCATGTTGCATTTGCCCTGCTCTTTCTTCATTGGTGCCTATGATGCATAATTCATGTGTTACACAAAATAATCTTTTCATTCTTCTCTTAGATCCCAAAATAAAGCTGTTAAGTGCAGTTCTATTTCCCACCTTTTGCACTGCTCTCTAGGGTTGTTACACCCTGAACATTTAGTCCAGTAAAGGAAACATGAAAGGCTATGATGGATTTAATGACTAAAGGAATAAAGAATGAAATGACAGGAACAAGCAAGTGATACAGGTTTACCAGCTGAGCAGCTGGCAGCTAGCATGTTCCCATTTAGTAATTTCCTGCCAATATTTATTCCAAAACATTTTTATTATTATTAAATTTATTTTTCCCCCATAATCTTTTGTCAGTGAAGAAGGGAATATGTGTCTGCAAAGGCAAAGTTAAAGTGTTCTGAGTTTAGAACATTGTCCATTTTTCTAAGTAAGTTTTTATGTGTTGACAGTTACATAGCAGTTACTATGACCCATTTAAGGGCTCCACTCATAATGGTACTAAGTACAGGAATAAAGTGTATGAGTAGTTAATGATCAGCTTTTCATATTTATAATAATGTGGGTTTTAACTCCTTGAATTTTTTTATGGATATATGCATATGCAAACACAAAAAGGAATTTGACTATTCATTTTTCTCTTATTAACCTCAGTCTAGAGGGATTAAACTGTTTTCTAGTTACACCTGTCTATCTGTACCATGTACAAATGAAAGCAGTCATATTACTTTTATTTTGTTGAAAAATTTTCCTGAATGATTTTTTCAATTCTTTTCTCATGATACAGTTCTTTCAATAAGATGGAATAATAATAATAATAATAATAATAATGATAATAATAAAAGAAAAATCTACTCTTTTTAAATGTTACTTTCTTCAGTGTCTTTTTCAGCTATTAAGATGTACTTGAAAGATGAATGTTATTGTTTTGAACTAGTGGATAATGGAATGTCTTCATAAACTTTAAAGTTTTACAGTTAAGTGATAAAAGATCATAGACAAGAATAGCAAAACTTAGCTTATAACAGAGTTGTTCTTCCCATATTTTTCAATACATGTTACATTTTCTTCTGCTAGAATTTCTTAAAATGAATGGAGAGGAAGAATATGTTAGAGTAGCTGTGATTGTTTGTAGCTGGGGGGTGATGCATCAACGGTCCTGACCGAGACAGGAGACACGTAGCACTCAAGCAAGCAGGAGATGATTTGCGTGCTTTGGACTTTTGCAGTCTTAAATTATTAGAAATATGAGGGTAGCTCAGAATCTTCTTGGGAGAGGAACTGGGCTGATGTTTGTAGTCTGGCACCTGCTGCCCCATGAATCTGTGACACTGTCTGCATTTACATCCTCAGAATTTCACTGTGAGGGGTGGGAGAGCGGCCTAACAGGTGTCCAGGAAGTTCTGTGGGGAATGGCATAAAAATGTAAACACAGTTGGCTGTAGTGGCCTGAGAGAAGGTAGTGCACACCTTCTGGGGCTTGCCTTACTTTTTGTAATTCCTGATGCTGTCTAGTTTGCTGAAAGTGTTGTGTGTACACAAATGTCACGCAGCAACACACAGTGTGTTTTATAATGATGAGTGTTTTCAGAGGTATTTTAATAAAAAGACATTACTGGTTCTCGTGTTTTCTTTCTCAAGAGTTTCTCAGGGAAATGTTACCAGGAAGCATATAACAAAAGTTACTGATCTAGGTGGATAGAATAATACAGAGAATTAACTCTCCAGCAATTTCTTTCCATACCTGAAAGTGTTGCTTTTAAGTATTTTTCTGTACATAAATGATTAATACTCTGAATTTTCTTTCTGAAAAACCTAACCATTTTAGAATGTTGTTTATTTAGTCTTATTAATGTTGCAGGAAAAATAGTAATTTATTTTGGGATCTCTTATTTCACCCTACATCTGGATAACCAGCAAACCATCACTGACATAAGAACACGTTTTTAAAACTTCTTTTAGTTACGAGTGTTCTCCAGGTAAAGCATTGACCACTTTTATCACTGTCCTTTGAGACAGAATTGTAAATCACTGAACATAATAGGAAGCAAAGAGGGAATTCATATAGTAAGAAATTATACAAATCCCTAATGTGTTGGGAGTCTGACTGAAAAGGAGTGGTGGACCTTTTGTTATTCTTCCTCTAAAAGTAAAAAAAGTTTTTGTTTCATTGTTTTGGGGGTTGGGTTTGTTTTGTTCAGGTTTTTTTGGGCTGTTTTTCCTTACAGGCACTTCAGTACAAAGGTCATAATGGGACATTGCTTCCCTGTCATTTCTTAAGGTTCCTGGCTTGCTTTCAGCATGCTTAATGGATTTCACATTTAATTCCTAAAAAATAAACATAAGAACACCTGCTTGTATCTTTAATAATATATCTATAGTCACTCCAGTGTTCCTCCCAAAATTATGGCTATTCTGATACCTGGTTCCCAAGCCCCTCATCCTGCTGGCTGGAGTGACCGGAAGTTTGCTGGTGACTGCACAGTGACACACGGACCCACACGACACGGATACACCCCGGTCTCTCCTGCCCCTGACCTGTAGTGCCCTGTCCCACAGCTGGCACTTACACCCTCATGGGCAAAGCCTGGGGACTCATAGCCTGGGAGGAGTTCAATGGGAGGAGAGGACAGACCATGCACTCTCAGGGTTGCTGTTCCCCGAGGTAATAAGGTTTTCTGTCTTCTCTTTGCCCTAAGTGTTTCACGCCAGAGACAGAGACAACAAGCTGAGTCCACCACTCCGTGTTCTCAAGGTTGTTTATTCTTAATTATCTCTCAGTTCTTTCCCAGCTCTGCAAGGCGTCCCCAGCAGAGCAGGACACGGGGCGGACTGGGCGGATCAGAGAGCCCTGCACCTTATGTACAGTACCCCTGACCCAACCACTGTCCACAATGTACTTTTTATTTACAAAACTGTACCAATGCCTACTACCTATACTAACATGTCAGTTCTACTCTAAACCAATCTCTAAAATCCAACTCAGCAAAAGATGGGGGACAAGAGCAAGAACAAGGAGGACAGGGGCCACTCCCCAATTCCTCCATCTTGTCTCTCCAGCCCCATATACTAAAAATCCTAACTTCCATATTTACATTCTATAATAAACTAGCTACTACTTATTTTAAATTCTTTCGGCTTGTGATTCTTCCTGCATGTAAATATTCACCCCCATGGACAGGGATCAGAGGCAGTGTCCTCCTGGGCTCTGTGTGAGGCTAGCTGACCCCCTTGTACAGATCCCAGACCCCCTGTCCAGTCTCCAAACCCTCCAGGGTGGCCAGAGGGATATCCTGGACTCCAACAATGCACAGCCAAACAACAACCTAACATTTTCCTGTTAGATGGTAATGTCTGTTGGGCTTGGCAAAAGGAACACCTCTACCAAGATTTGCCACGTTCCCTTGGCACGACATCTTTCACCAAATCACCAGTACACCATTAAAATTTGTGCTACTCACATGGGAAAACACACTTAGATACAAAATCTTCCTAGAAACAGAGCAAACCTGATTCAGACAAATACATCTAGGATGTAAGGGTGGCCAAGGCTCAAATTTTCTTATACATTGCTTAAGTATTTATATATTTTTCTTCCTGCCACAGAGAACTTGGAATTATTTAGCTTTGAGCAACCTGTTCTAAGGGAAGATGTTCCTACCCAGGGCAGAGGGGTTGGAAATGAATGGTCTTTAAGGGCCTTCCCATCCCAAACCATTCTGTGATTCTATGGCTCCATAATACTGCTCACAGGAGTTACTTAGGCTGAGTTCAGCACCATACACCTTTTTTGGCTTTGTTCTCCTGCTCTGTGGTAATTTCTAAGAACAACATACTTTCTCCCCCAAAGGCATTAACTAATTTACTACTTCTAGGTTTTCCTGTTGTATCTTCAGGCTCTCATTTTTTCACTTGTTTCAGCATGTGGCCATTATGTCTGCTGTGTACTCCTTTATTGCTAAGGAGAATTACACAGCATGTCTAAAGTTATCCCAGAATAGTACAGCCCATGGAGACTCCCATCTTTCCAAAACAAACTCAACCCCAGAACTGGCTTTCTTGAAGTAGTAGTAAGAGGAAGGAATTATTCATTAACACAGCTATGCCTTTTCCCTTTTCTTTCCATGACCAAATGCTATCCAAAGCTCCCCTCCATTATTATTTTATTACTTTTATGAAGCTCAGGTACATCAGTGAAGCTGATTTTCCAAGCAGAGAGCTTGCTACCTCAGAATCCTGGCTTCACTTTGTCTTTAAAGCAGTAAGAATTTACTGAGTGAATGTGGGGCAAGCTGAGGGTGTAAGAAAGTGCCTCGTAAGTGCCTGTGTAAGTTGGCCCCAGACCACAGTGAATTTTGCAAGTTAGAAATCATCCAAATGTGTTTCACATGGCAGTAAATTGGTATAGTCAGCACGGCACACAATCACTTGTTTGTCCTCAAAATCTGGGAGAAGATTCATTCTGGGTTCATTAGCTGATGGGCCCATTGTGCATGAACTTTTGTTGGCAGTGGCCTCTAATAATACACATTCTTCAGAGCTGAGAGCCTCTGGCCACTGTCACTTCAAGTGGCGATCCTCATGGGCAACCATCTCCAATTACTACGGGATGTTACAGAACTAACCCTTCTCTCTTCTTTTGCCAGGAGTAAGGTGGCCTTTATATATAACAAAAAAAGAAACACATTAGCTGTGATGTGAAGTTAAATAGCCTGTGAGCCCTTGCTGTTACACTGTTTCTTCTGGAGAGGAGGAGGGAGCCTGGAAGTTGCGAGGTTGTGTAATGCGTGGTGAAGACAATATCCCTGTGCTCCAACACTAATCGGAGTGTTTACAACCCTCCCTTTTGTAGCTTCCACTGAATAGCACAAATTCCTGTGGGGGACCTTTTACATTACCGCAGGAGGTGGCACAAAGAGCTCATTCGACAGGGACTAAGCAGCATTGAGTCTCAAGTGAATAAATGGAGCAGGTGGCACGCTGCCACAGTATTAATGGGTCCAATAGGCCGGGGATTATGCTGGAGGCTGTGGGAATGAATCGGCCCTGCTTCTGACTGAAACAAATTCCCCTGCTGATGAGCAATCCTGAAAGGGATTCAAATTACGCAGGTGCTCAACCTAACAGAAACTTGCATTGTAAGAGGCAACCCCCCCCCACAAAACTCCTTATAACATCACTGTAAACAGGATGCATCTTGAGATGAGGATGTGTTCCTTGGCACAAGTCGCCTCAAGCAGCATCCAGAAAATTTCTCCATTTCCCTCGCATTCCAGAAAGCAGTAGAGAGGAGTAGGTAACTCCTCTCAGGAGGTCAGCTTTGTTATGTGGGATGAAGCCAAAGCTACTGGCTGTTGTCGTGTGAACTGAGGACGTGGAATTCTGTCAGCAGTAACATCACTTGGAAAGTGGCCCAAGTGCCCCCACACTGAGGCTGATGTCTTGTGGTGTTTGTTGACCTCCCACTCCTACAAGCGTACTCGCACAACTTATTTAGCCATGTCCATCTTTAATCACTGCCAAAAGAATCTCAAAATCACAGAATGGGTCAGGTTGGAAGGGACCACAGTGGGTCACCTGGTCCAACTTCTCTGTTCAAGGAGGATCAGCACACAGCACAAGACTATGTCCAGATGGTGCTCGAATATCTGCAGCAGGGGAGACTCCACAATCTCTCTGGGAAATCTGTTCCAGTCACCTGCATGATGAAGTTCTTCCACAAATCCAGGTGGAACTTCCTGTGAATCAGTTTCTGCCCGTTGCCTCTACCCTATTACTTGACACCACTGAGAAGAGCCTGGCTTCATCCTCTTGGCATCCTCCCTCCTTCTGATACTTACAGACATTGATGAGGTTCCCTCCCAGCTGTCTCTTTTCAAGGCTGAACAGGTCCAGCTCCCTCAGTCCTCTCTTGTGACAGAGACGCTCTATCTCCTTAATTATCTTTGTTGCCCTTCACTAGAGCTGCTCCACGTCTCTCTTGTACTGAGGGGCCGAAAACTGGACACAGCAGTCCAGATGCGGCTTCACCAGGGCTGAATAGAGGGGTAGGATCACCTCCCTCGACCTGCTGGCAACGCTCTTCCTACTGCAGCCCAGGACATCATTGGCGTTCTTGGCCACAAAGGCCACTGCCAGCTCATGGCTCAGGGACGCTCACGTTCCTTGTGTTCCCAGAGGTGCGATGGACCTGCTGCCTGCCGGCTCTCGGCGGCTGCTGAGGGAGTCTCGCATACGGATCTCGCCGGGGTCCTCCCCCGGGACCGAGGCCGGGGTTCCCTCCCGCAGCCGGACCCCGCTCCCGCGGGCCTGGGGGCTGCAACAGCGATGGAGGCAGAGGAGCTGGATGCCTTCTGCAGCGCGCTGACCGCTGGGGGCTGTAATGCGGCGGCCGGCAGAGACCTGGAGTGCCCTTGCCGGCAGCGTCCCCCGGGAGGAACTACAGCTCCCGTCGTGCTCCGCGCGCGGGAAAACGGGTCCCTCCCGCCGCACCTGCCCCGCCCTCACGGCCGCGCGGAGCGAGGCAGCGGCGCGTGCGCGGTGGCGTGAGCTCGCGCCGCTCCCCGCCCGTCCCTGCGAGCGCCGGGCGGCGGCGGCGGCGGGATGGGGCGCGAGGCGGGGCGTGCCCGCCGCGCGTGAGGCCGAGGCGGAGCCGCTGCGCGGGCGAGCGGGACCCCCCGACGGTCAGTGCGGGGGCGCGGGCGGGGGCGGGCGGCCCGGCCCGACACCGCGGCGAGGGACGCGGGGCCGTTCCGGGTCCGGGCGGGGGCGGAGGAAGGGGGGGGCACACCGCTGGCGGCGCGAACCGCCACCGCCCCGCGGCGCGCGCGGCTGCCAGGTGGGGGAGGGGCCGGCGCGGCTCTCGAGCGGGAGGGGCGGGGCCGGGGAGGCTCCGCCCATTTCCCTTCGGGTCGCTCCTCGCCCTCCCTCGCTGTCCGCAACCTTCCCTGCCTCTTTCCTTCCCTCTCTCCTTTCCTCCTCATTTCTTTCCTTGCTTCTTTCCTTCCCTTCCTCTCCTCCCTCCCCTCCGTTCCCCGCCCGGGCGGGTGTCCGGCCCGGGGGCGATACGTACGGGCCGTGTTGTCCCTCCTGCCCTCACGGGGACGGGCGCCAGGCACCGTGTGCGCCTTGTTCCCTTTGGCGTTTGCTCCCTTTGGATCGTTCGCTGCAGCTCAGTCTGGGCTCTGGGCTGGCTCTCTGCAAGGTCGTTTGGGTTGATTTTTTTTTTTTTTTTTTTTTTTTTTTTTTTTTTTTGTGGGGAGGGAGAGGTCAGGGATTTTTATTCATCTACCTTCATCTAGAGGTCTTATCTTAAAACCCAGAAAATTTATTGTTATTGTAATTTTTCTACGTCTAGTGTGATTAGCAGGTTCTAAGGATGTCGTGTTTCCTGATAATGTTGTTTGGAATGTGTGTTACTGTTCATTATAGAATCACAGAATGGTTTGGAAGGGACCTCAGAGACCATCTAGTTCCAACCTTTCTGCCAAGAGCAGGGACGCCTTTCACTGGACAAGGTTGCTCAGAGCCCCATCCAGGATGGCCTTGAACACTTCCCAGGATATGTTAGTGGGTGATGTACGAGTAAATACACGTTATTTTTAAGTGCTAACAGATGTCAAAACAAGTGACAAAGAAAATTCCAGCAATCCACACTGAAAGTATCTGTTCATGAGAATGGTGTGGTTTGGATTTCCCCCATCCCCATGGCCCTGGGGTTAATGATAATTGTTGATGGGAAATAATCATTAAAAAAAACAGGCTAAGGACTTTTTGCCACTTGCATAAACCAGGGTGATTTGTGCAGGTCTCTTGTTCCAGCACAGGAAAACAGCCCTAATAACTCAACACAGGTTTCTGATCTGGAAATAGCTTGAAGTGCTTACCATGAATGCTCTGCATTGCCATAACCCACCCTTTCAAGGGTGACGTTAAGGCTCCGTTGGGTATGACGCAGGATGGTAATGGATGTAAATTTATTAATGAGCTTACAGGAGAATGGCAGAGGGATCCCTTAGATCCCTTAGGTTTGGGTTTTGATGTTTGTTGAGGTGTTGCATACAGCTCGTGGTGAATGGTGCTGTGCTTCAGTTCATTTCAGCGCAGTCCAGTCTGTGTATAATCCATACAGTCAGTGTGACAAGCTTTTGGGGGGCTCTATCATACAGAGAAATAAACAGGAATTAAAAAAGTCCTTCCAAACTGTTGTAGTTGTGAACATTTAGTACCTCTAAGTGTGTGAAATTTATTAACCCCCCTTGCTGTAATGTTCTAGCTAACTACATCAAGAATAGAGTGTCTATTTTGTTGAAGCAGGGAGCTTTACATTCTCTGTCCTAGGGATCTCATTTCTAGCTTGGGGAAACTAAGTGTTTTTTTTTTAGTCTTCTCACATCTGAAATGGAACACAGGAATAGCTGCCTTCAAATACTTAATACTCCATGTGCAACATTGGCACTGTTCTGTCTTAGTTAAGGTGTATTCAGGGGTAGGAGGGCAAATTTGGTAGTTTGGATTGGTGGGGGTTTTCCCCAAGGTAAAGATTTCACAGTGAAATCTCTGGTGTGATTGTAGTTAGGTGGGAAGAAAGTTCTTTTTCTGTAATGCAGATTATTTCCATTTCTATATGTGCACATCTGCACTGGAATATATTGTCCTGGAATTGCAATAACTGCATTCCTGCTTCAGAGGTGCACAGCTTGGTTCTGCAGATGTCCTTAGAGCAAAGCTGACAGACACAAGCACTGTGTCTAACTCTTTGGGGTTCTCATCTCCACTGTACCCTTCAGGCACTCTTCCCAGTAAGTTTTAGCTGTATTTTCTTACAGAAAAGGTTTGCATATTTTCTGAGTAAACACTCCTGTTTCTTAAGGGCGGTTTCTAGACTAATGTGGAAGATGCTGCTGTTCAGCAATGAATACCACCAAATGCTAATTTGCATTCTTTCTGTAAAGCTTAGTGTCATTTAGCCAGCCTCAAAATGCCAAAATACAGTATGATATTTACCGTCAGTTTATAGTAGTATAGTGTAGCATAATCTACCAAGCTTGTCTCTGAACTAGTGTATCTGAGTGTGTTGAATCAGTGGATGATTCACTACCCTTACAACTAGTCATGGTTTGCTATGTGCATGGTTTGCTATCCTTCATCAACTCCTTCTGCTGTTCCCCAGAGCCTCGTGGATCATAGTTTTCAAATTGTTGCTCAGAAAAGATAAATAAAATTCCACAATTGGGCTGGAAGTACCTTATGGAGTAGGAAGTTTTACTTAGGCTCTATCCCCAGAGGTGGTGGTGGTGCTGTCCAAATAAGGTTTACATCTTCTGCTTGCCATGGCCAAAACCAGAAGGGTAAGGATGCAGGTTGAGCTTAGAAAAAGGAAGGGTATGACTTCTTTTTGTCCATATTTACCCTTCTCATCCCAACCATCCCTCACCTTTTGGGCTTGACACCAGGGAATACAAACTTGGTTGAAGGTGTGGAGGTATAATAGAATGGAACAGACTTTGATGGTGGCAGCAACAGCAAGTCTGAAAAGCTGAATAGCAGCAGGATCCAGTGCTCCCTGCTTGCAGTTTTTCTTTAGGCTGCAGTAAAAACTGGGCAATAACTGCTTACCTGGGGCAGCTGCTGGGAAGTGCAGGATTTTTATGGGGTTACCCAAGTAAGGAGTGGTGATCCAGTAAGTTGGCTCAAATATATCCAAGGGGTTTCTAGTTTACTTTCTTCTGTTACTAGCAGATAATGTACTATGAAAAAAATATTTAGGTTTCATCAGAAAAATGCTGTGACAATTTTGAATTAGTAGGAAAGAACTTGTGAAAATGATAAACATGGGGTACAGTGACTTCAGTGGATAATAAGAAGGTAAAAACAACACTTAATACCTGAATGAAATACATCTGACCAAAAATATTTGGAATATATACTTGGGTCCTTAGTGTTGTTTATTATTAGTTGTGCATTAAAAAGGCACAGAAAGCAACTCTTTTTTCTTATCTAATGATTAATTCCATGTATACATCAGAGACTGAGATCTGCAAATTCAAAACCATGAGATCACAGTGTTTAGAACAATCAGTTCACTACCTACAAGCAGTATTTCCTTTGATAGTTAATTAAGGTGTGTTTAAATAGGGAACATGATTTGGTATTTTTTCCTTGTCTAATTCCTGTGATACTAAGTAAATAAAAGTAGAGATAATGAAGATGTCCCAGTTTCTTCCAGAAGCAGATCAGTGTAGGATCCTGACTAAAAAATAGCAACTAATTATTTACTAAACACATAATTTTATAATAAGAAAGAAAAAGTGCTTGCCAGATGCTAAAACAGTAATAATGTGAATCAGTACATATAGTGAATTGTTAATGTGTGTTAATAGTAATGTGATATTTAAAAAATATTGGGAGAGAAATTTTTATATTTTAAATAAGCAAATTTAGTATTGTTTTCTACAGAAATAGGAAATAGTGCAGAATAAAATAATGCAGTTATTCTGGTATAATACTAATAATTGAAGAAGGTGCTGGAAGTCACTTCATCTATGCTGGTGTGCCCTTAATTGTTAATAGCTTGCTGTCTGTCCATTTGTTGTAAGTGCTAGGAAAATAGGCAGAAATATAGACCTTATGCAATCAATGCAAAAAGAAAATTTCTTTAATAGAAGGATTATGATCCTTGATGTTGCACATTAATTTATGATATGACCTTGCAGGTGATCCCTGCCTTGCTTCCATGCAGGCTGTGTCTTCCCCGGAGGAAGCAGGGAATGGTTAATGATTCTTGCCAGCTGCAGCCCGACAGGAGCGCAGAGCTGGGGCAGAGCCTGTGTGAAGGTGCAGACATGCCCGAGTTTGGCTGCTGGGGCTGTGCTTTTCACAGGAATAGGTCCACCCTTCCGTGCTTCCCAAACAGTGGATTCCTCATACCCCCTCTGCCATCTTTATTCTCTTTCTTACCCACGAGGAACAGAGCTTTTTTAGACTGGCTATTCCGGTCCCTGGAGGCACACAAGGAAAGCAAGGGATGAGTGATGGCTCTTTGCATGAGGTGGGAACGGCCAGATGGTTGCTGGAGAGGAAGAAAGAGGAGCGAGTGCTGAGTGGTAAGCTTTGACATTCCAAGTCAGAATGCAAGTTTGGACCAAACTGAAAATTATTTTAAGGAAAATAAATTTAGTTTCATGTTCGTTGTTTTGTACATTTCTTAGCAGTGACTAACTCTTGAGTCAATTCCTATAGTTATGTATGGACAACATGTATTTTTGTACATTTTTGTCCTCTAGAATGAAAATTTCACAGGTTTCTGTTATCTAGGTGAAGGCAGCTCATGAAGTTTGCTTCCTCTTTCACGGCTCAGTAGGATCTGAGGGTCTTTTCTATTACTAGAGGACATGACATCTGGCAGAAAGGAGCTCTTGGAACTGATCATAGGACTCTACTAATAGAGCTCAAAGAATGATTTTAGAAAGCACAATATATGATGATAATTCTGTTAGCTTGACACTAGTGGAAAAAAGGATATCACAGTGGCAAAAATTGCAGCATGTCTTTCTCATTGAAAAGTAAGTAAGAATTCTTCAAGGTTATTACTTCTCTTTAAAATCATACCTAAATTTGTAAAATAGGAGTTACACCTATGAGTTTGAAGCTATCATTTAATGTTTATCCTCTAATGGCTTTTGTGAAATTTAACATTTAGCTTACCCTGGTGGTGAAGCTTGTTGCTACTTTAACATTTCTAGCCTGCCCAGTTGTGTTTTGTAAATACAAGGATCTGCAGTCAGGTGCAGAATTTTTTTGGATGTTGCCATAAAAATAAATTTTCAGTGAGCTTTATTAGAAGGAATTAAATTGAGTGCTAAGTGTAAAATCTAGTGCTAAACATGCCGGCAATTAAACTGTCTCATTTTGTGGTGGTAGTAGTGGTTTTCTACCATGAATACTGTGGAAGTTCATAATTCTCAGTTACTGTTTTCCTATATCCAATATACTGCTTTCACATACTTAATACTGAGTGTGTTAATATAGTGTATAATTACTGATAAAAGGTAATTAAGATGACAGATATTTTACTGTATTTGTACTACTCCAGTGGATTTTAATATTGTGAACCAAATGCTGTATATAAAAGTGTAATGCTAATCTGTACAAAACCCAAAATACCTTTTTTTTAAACTGGATTCAAAGAAAAGTGTAATTTCCTCTTCTATGTTTCAATTCCATGGCTTCAAAGGAGATGCCATTCTTTTAAGATGGCCTAAAGAGCTTTTCATATTTTCATATTTTATGGGATATTTTTAATTGATTGAATGGACTAAAAATATAAGAGCTTGGGTGGAAAAATACCAAGTGATAGAACAGATTTACCCAGAAACTCCTTGGATTATTTCAGTCCAGTGGTTTTAGCTTTTCTAATTCTTTAGGTGTTTTAATCATTACAAATTCTGTAAGTTTTCTTCTTGGTAGCCATTTGTTAATTCTAGATGCAGAGGTCTTTCACAGGTCATGCTTCTGAAGTTTCCATCCTGAAATTTGGGGTTGCAGTTCTCTAAAATTCATGCAGTGTGAACCACTGGTGAGCAGCTGTCTTTTAAGCAGTCAGATTTTGAAACGTTGTTGGAAGAAGCAAATTTCAATTTTCCACCTGAAAGAGGAAGTGATGAACATGTGGAGTTCTTTGCTGGTTCAGTAAGTTAGTGTGACAGATATACTAGGATGTATATTTAAATGCATGTTCCTCCACAAAGATAATTAAGAACTAATTTTCTGGCAATGGCTTTCACAAATGTACCTTTGAATATTCCAGAACCTGTATACACCACCAAAACCCAGTGGAGAAGGCACATCAGTTTTACCTGCATCACTCATTTTGTGTGCTGCAATTTTATGATATTTTATTTGGTCTATGATCAAATTCGTTTGCAGTTTTCTATGGGCTTCTTTTGGTTTCTCGTTCTTTATAAATCCTTTAGGAAGTAAGTTTTTAGTGTTATTTCAGTCAAACTTCAAAGACATCTAAAAGATAAACAAACGTGTCAAAGAAGTTTGCAGTTAGTGTGTATCATTAGAACAGTCAGTTGTTGGTGGATATTTCAACAGGCTAATTACATTTGGTGGGTTTTAGTACTTGTGTGCAAGGATTTCACCACTCTTAAAATTGCCTTACACTGATGGAGGCAGTTTATCTTCTTTTGAGGGAGAGATAGGACAAAGACCATCTTTGATCTTACGTGTATTGGGGCTTCCATTAAACTGTCTGCTCTAATTTTAATTAAAGCAGTGTGACTTGTGTTTAGACAAGGCAACACAACAGATTTGGGAATGGCAGTCAGAACTTGTTTGGTCCTGCTCTATCAAATACCAAACTTTTCCTCCATCTGTGAAGCATACAATATTTTAATGTTGTGTTTGTGTTATTATTCAGTTCATTTTTACTATATTTGGCAAGTAAATTGAAAACATCAATCAGTGTATTTCTTAAGGTATGGATTTTTTTTGTGATAGTCTCAGGATGTAGGATTGCTGAAAATTGCTGCAGTAGATGCTACAGACTGAGCTAAATAAAGCCTGTTTTAGAAAACATATGTGAATTTCATTTTAAATTCTGAGGATGTTTATACATTTAGATGTATATACATTTTAGAGGGCTGGTGTTTCATGTAAGCTTTCTTCTAAGGCTGTTTGACTAGGTAAATTGGCATAGAAGACAAGGCAAATACTGTGAACTTGTGGGTCCTGCTGCAGTTCCAGTAGTTGGCATTTTAATGCATGACAGGTTCCTGCTTTCTCTGCAGAGACCAGCAGCTGCCCCATGGTGGGTGGTGCTGCACCTTGCCTTGCATGCATTTCTGAATGTTTTCTGTGTTCACATGCGTGACATTTTGCAACATCTCAGGCCTGGAGGTGATGTTAATCATAATTAATAATCTGCTGAGCTTGTAAATATTTAAATTGACTTTCCCCTTGGGTGTTGAGTGAATCTGGGGCAGACGTGGAAAACAGAACTTGTTAATCCCATCTCTACATATGGTACTGAAAAAATAACTAAAAATTCAGAAATTTGCTGAAAGGCTAAATCCTTCATGTGATGTTAATGAAGAGTTGTCACTGGCATTAATGGGAATGTATCTGGGAAGAAGAGATGGCACAGTCCTACTCTTGTATGGAAACTTAACATACCATGCTAAAAATAAAAATTTTCTTTTGCATATAACATGAGTTTGAAAGACATTGACATCTATTCCCGCAGGTTCCTGCTGCAGACATAACATGGATCAGCAAAACAATTATTTTGCTGGCATGTCTCAGAACAGATCTCAAAATAAACAAGCTACATCAGAAAAAAACCTTTTGGTGGGTAGAACTGCATCTACAATAAGGCTGTGCTAAAAACTGCTGTGCTGGGAGCACAGAAACGTTACGCATCAATCCATTGTTGTTAAGGTGGGAAAACACTTGTGTGCAGCCCAGTCTGTGCTTGATGTTACTCAAATTTGGCTTAATAAAGCAACCAGTGAAGGTTGATTTCCAGGTCAATGGCCATTGATGTTAGCTTGATAATAAACAGGACTCCTAAGCCAAAAGCAAAGGTAATGCAGATAGACATAGTTATCAAATAATCACTAAGAATAATCAGCTGATAGACACAGTTGTTAAATAATCACTAAAAATAACCGGAGAAGCTGTTATACAAACAGTGTTTCTGGATCAAAGTATTTTTTGACTTTTCCTTTCTGCTGTTATAGTAGAATGGGTTTTATCTCAACCACCATAGTTCCATTTAGTATTCATTAGAAGCTGAACATGTTTTGCCATTGTTGTGCTGGAACATGCAGGATTTTAAACATGAAAAGAATCATACATGGAAATTGATCATCTGTGTCGTGTCTCACACCATGAAGAGACCTAAGCAAGGCTGTTCTTTGCTTCTTCTTATGCTACAGAGTTGTCAGTTCAAGTGACATCCTGTAATTGATAGATCTTTTCATCTGTGTTCAATACATGGCGGCAAAACTTCATTGTAAAGCATGAGAAAGTTAATTTTCACAGTTCAAGCCCTAAAGGTTTATGTATCATTAATATACTTTCAGAAGTTTCTTCTTTCTGAGAATGATAGGGCCATAGAATTGAATATTCTTTGCCTTTGGTAAGCTAAACTAGATTGTTTATACTGACCTTCCAGTTAAAGGGTTATGAAGTGACTTCTGCAAAGTTAATGCTGTTTGAAAACTCTATGAATAAAATAATGATCACAGTTCACCCAATTCAGAGAAGAAGCACGGTGCTTCTAATTGATTTTTTTCTGTATCCAGTCTGAAAGATGATATTTCAGTATTGGATTAAAAAGCCAGACTGTCTGTGCTCAGCGTGCAGTTCTCCGTGCAGCACCTGTGCTCTGCTGTTCCCTCTGCATGTTAAGCGGGTCTGTGCAGCTGGCAGGGTGTGGAAGGCTCTGTCCCTTGGGCACTCCGTGTTTGAGGGTGGCAGCATCACCAGTGAAGTGATGTTTGTAGGGGCACACACCAGTCCCGGTTTTGTTGTAATTGGCACGGGTAGGAAAGATGATGGTGCAGCAGCAGTGGCACCTGCCTGCACATGTCACCTTTGTGTGTTCCCAGGAGTTCCACAGAGCTTGAACTGTGCTGCTGGCAGGAGCCTCACGATGCCTTACTGCATCTCCAGTGCTGCTGTTGAATTTGCCAGGTGAATTGCTGCTGTTGCAGAAAGGCTGGTGCATTATAGGGCACATTTCTGGTGTGTGGGCATTCCCAGATTTGTTGCCACTGTTAAATCCAAAGCAAAGAGTCTTTGGTAACTGCTGTTTACCCTTGCCATTTCTGGTATTTTAGCATGTGTTAGCTAAGACACTTTAAAAAAGCCCACAAAACCCCAAATTAGAGTTTTTATAGGCTTAGCTGTTTTTTACTGGGTGTTGGAACTGAGTGTGCAGAGCTCTGGCCTCTCTGGAAAACTAGATTCTGTTCTCTGTTGTTTGATCTGTCATGGGTAGTCTGCAGATGCTCTTGAAAGAACAGCAGAAATGCTTAAAACTCCTGTAAAATATTTCATGCCGAATCCACTGGTTTTTCTTCTGCTTCATTTTGCATTTTTTACTCTGAATAGCACTTGCTTTTTTAACATCATTTGTAGTACATTCAGCTCAACCAGTCATGGGTTTATTATGTTTTTCTCCCTGACTGCACTAAATTGACAGCTGTTCTCAAGCTGGCTGCATTCAGGTACTGAAGTGTGACTGAATGATGCTGTAGTTTAAATCTCTGATCAGGAGAATTTGTCATTAAATAGATCCAACCCAGGAACCAATTAAAGTATAAAAATTAGTATTGATTTGCTAAATCATAATCACTGTGCAACTTGCTGCAGACCTTTGGGGACTAGACGACTCTTTGAAGAACTTGTCAGAAAATGTGAATTGTAAAAAAACTTGTATGTAGTCCCTAGGGCAAACAAAACCAGTGGTGATAGTATGTTTATAGTAATGGTTAAGAAAGTGAACTGCACACCTTTTGTTGTATTTTCCTGCCTTCCTCTGTTAAGTAGTAAAACTTTCTGTTCTGTTTTACAAGCATTAGCGCTGGTACAAGTGGGAATTTGGAGAGATGGACAAGGGAGAAAGGGCAGGGTTTTTACACCAGGAATAATTCTAAGGCCAGTCTAAGCAATAGTGGGTATTATATATGTTGCACAATGTGGTGGTTTTCAGAAGTATAGGAGGGTTCAATATGTTAGCAAGACAGTTGTAGTATTCAATTCAACTCTCAGTAATTCAGCTCTTATCAAAACTACCATATTTTAATTTGGACTGAAAAATTTTGTTTCAGAGGCTGGTACTTTTTATTTTTTTTTAAGCACTAACCAAATTCTTCAAACTGTTTCTGAGAATTCAGCTAGCAAGGAAATATCTCTTTTCTGTGATAATGAATGTTTTGGTGATCAGGCAAACCTTTTTAGTGCTACTTGGAATTTAGAGGGGAAACCTAAATTTGACTGGAGAAGACCTCCCAGATTGCCTTGCTTATGTGTGGCCCATAATTTGCAGAAGTTTTAATGAGAAGTGAGTGTGGGAGAAATAGAAGGTGGTGAAGGAAACCTGGGAAACAGTGAGCAGCCAAGAGGTGAGGTTAGATGAGAGACCGGGTGTGGAGAACAGGAATGGTGAAACTGAGTTTGCACAGGTCTAGGTTGTGAACACCTGCTTGGTGAGGAAAGGATTTTGAGCTAGAGGAGGGGCAGTCCTGATTGTGGAGGAACTGGACTGCAGGAACGAGGATGAGGAAGCAAATGGAGAGAGTGTGGGAAAGAGTGTGACTAAACATTGATGAGGCTGGTGAGGGCTTGGAACACAAGCCCTATGAGGACAACTGCGGGAGCTGGGGGTGTTTAGCCTGGAGAAAAGGAAACTCAGGGGTGACCTTATCACCCTCTACAACTCCCTGAAAGGTGGCTGCAGTCAGGTGGGGGTTGGTCTCTTTATCCAGGCAGAAACTGATAGAATGAGAGGACACAATCTCAAACTGTGCCAAGGGAAATGTAGGCTAGAAATTAGGAAAAGGTTTTTTACAGAAAGGATGGTAAAGTACTGGAATGGCGTACCTGGGGAGGTGGTGGAGTCACCATCCCTGGATGTGTTTAAAAAAGGACTGGATGTGGCACTCGGTGCCATGGTTCAGTTGAGGTGTTAAGGCTGGGTTGGACTCGATGATCTTGAAGATCTCTTCCAACCTTGTGATTCTGTGATTCAGTGTGAAACCATGGAGTGGGAAACCAGTGTACTGGGCTTGAGTACTATTACTGGAGGTATTGGATTACTTTGTGCCAACAAGACCATGGGATCCAAAAGAAAGATTTTCTGGGGGTAAAAACAGAGAATCCTGAACAGTGGAGTAGCACATTGCCAAGAAGTTTGGAGAATGAGAAATTATTCTTAGGGTGGGTACTAGCAGTTGCAGTGCAGGTGGCTGATTAGTCAAAATACTCCTGCAGAACTCTGGGTGCAGTGCCCATCTGTCTTGGGGGCATAGTTTGTAAACGCTCTGTATGGGGCTGTGGTTGTTACCCTGTAACAAAGATCTGTGCCCAGACTTTTCTTGTAGACTACTGGCTTTGGAGAGGTAGTGGGATATAAATTGTCACAGCCTGCCTCTCCAGGGAAGTGGGATGTTACAACAATATAGGACTGTGATGGTATAGCCAGTGCAGGAGGCGGCACCATGGGACAGGGGCTTTTCCTAGGCAATTCTGGTCCATCTCTTTTCAGTGTGCTCTCTCCTCGAGCAAAGCATTCAACCATCCATCCCCTTCCAGGGATCCAATTTTTGTTTTTTCCAAAATGTGTCTCTTGGAAACAGCCTGTGAATTGCATTCTGATGGAGCTTTACAGAATTTTGTAGGCTAGGGGCTGTAATACTGTTTTCCCTGAAGTGAACCAAACTGGAAAGCACGTGCTGCCACATATCTGGAGATTTTATCTTCATGCAGTTGCAAGACTTTATCATCTTGGGATTGGAAAACTTGTTTCTGATATGCCTAAAATGTCTAGGGTATTATTTAATTATTTTGTTTAAGGCTGGCTCCCTACTGATTAGATTAATGAAGAGCTGGAATACCCTCAATAATAGAGAGTGTTCTGGATACAGCTGCATATTCTAAAAGTGAGCTGGCTCCTCCAAGAGCCCACTCAGATGTGGATGTGGTCTGTAGCTCACTGACTGTCGACAGCTAAGTAGTTTTGTCTGTTTGTATACCACTCCTGAGCTGGAATGGACTCTCAGAGCAGAACTTGAAATGCTTTGGATGCTGCTGTAACTGGCAGACTTTATCCATCTACAGATAAATGAGAGACCACACAAAAGCTGCTTTTGTTACTTTTAGAGGTGATCTGATGCTGGCATGATTTGAAAAATGTACAGCTTGCTCCTATGTGAATTCAACTGTGTGATTATACACCCTCCTTTGAAGTAAATTTTGCAACATTCTCATGGCATCACATATCCTGTAAAATAACCTGAGGTTTAGGAGCTGAATTCTGCTAAACAATTTGTATTTTGTTATTTTTATCCAAAAAAAACCCCCAAAAAAACCTGTGAAGTCCCTTCTTGAGGCTTTAATTTTTGCCAATTATGAAAAGTGTGTGACTCACAGGGGAGTTACTTCATTGCTGTGTTTGTGTGATTACTTGTGACTTGTGAAATTTTAAACTTGCTTTGCCTGTCTATATGAAGTACTTCCTTATTCCTTCTCCTTTCCTGGCTGTGTTGCCTTACTAAAGAAAGGAAAGGGCTTTTATACCTGATTTTATACCTGACCACTGCTTATTAAATGAAACAGACTGAAATGTTGCCATGCAGTCAAATGTCAAAATTACATCAGAGACCACCTAAGTGTTCAGATGAAAACAGTGATTTGTATTAAGCTTTTCAGTATGTTGTAAAAAAATGCAATAGATACAGAACTTAGATGTGACACAGACCTTGTATAGTCTTGGTAAATAAATTCTAACTTGATCTTCTCATCTTATTTAAAAGTCTCAACAGTTATGAGTACCACTCATGGTTTCTGAAGTGTTTTGACATATTTAGCCCACAAGTGATAGTTTTTGTTCTTTCTTCTTATGGTTCATTACTTTCCTAAATGGAGCTGTGGTTGTTACCAGGATATTTTTTGTCCAAAAATGGTGTGCCTCATTTCTGCAAGAATCAGGTCCTTCATGCATGTCCAGATCTTTTGGACTGAAGGTCTGTGATGATGAGTGAGGTACTGCTGTGCTGTCTTTCTTTTGGATAATTGTGATAGGGCAGGTACTGGTACCTGAGTGAGTGTGCTCACTCTGCCTTCATATTTGATTAGTGACTTCCTGGGACTATTTTCAGTCCAACACCTAGGTATTCAGAGGGTGTCTGTTTGTGGCAAAATGGAATGACCAGGGGACACCCATTGTGCTTCAGATGTGGTCTTGCATAATATTTGTTGCAGAAAAATTCCACATCCTTCATTCCACCCAGAAGCTTTACAAAATAACATCTGTGCATGCAATTACCTGCTCTAATTTGCTTCTGCTGTTGCAATTGGCTACAAGGCACAAAGTCACAGTACAGACTCAGTGCGAAACAGAAATAATGGAGCCTTCTGTACTGAATGAAAGATCTGTGGATTTGGTCTTTCAGACTGCGCCTCCCTTTAATGTGTTCATGCCGACTTAGATGATACACTGTTGAAAGTGAGTTCTATTAAAGCTTGCTATCATCTCTGTCTTCCCTTTTCTGTGATTTTTCCAAACCTCATCTTTACTTACCAAGTATGCAGCTCAGACTGAATTTTTAGGAAAGAGTTCAATTATTTTCAAAAATGAGGCTTGAAGAACCACATTATTTTGCCTATGCAGGCATCTTCCTTCCTTTCCCCAGCCCACTTTCCTGTGCTTAGTCTGTAGTCTAGAAAAGTGGTGCTGGCATGATGGCTAGGAGATTTTGTGTTAATGATAATGCTGTACCTTCTTTCCGTGTTTAAAATATCTTATAATTTAGTCTTTCCTTTGGGGATAGAGGTCACGATTCTGCCCATGTTCAGTGAAGGCTTCTATTTGACATCAGTTATTCTGAAGGCTTGACTCAGTGTTGAGCAGGATGATGGTTCAAGAAACTGCATTTTAGGAGCACTTTAAGAGGTAGTTAGGTCTAAGAAGGTGCAAGAAGCTCTCTGATGCTGTCATGTAACAGCATTTGTGGCTTCTGTGGAAGAAGAGTCAAATGTCAAGTGAACGAGAAGTGGTGAGAGTCAAGGAGCCTCCTGTTGGCAGGGAGGTAAGAAGGGACTGTGATACTGGGGAGAGACTGAGAGCCAGGGAGAAATGGGGACAAGGTGAAAAGATGAGGTAACAAAAAACAGCAGCAGAGGAAGAAGTGGGAACTGGTAACTAATCAGATAGAAGAAACAGAGGAAGAAGAGAGAGAACTATGTCTGCAAGGAAGTGGTGTGGAGCAGGGAAGTAGGAACTGCCCAAATAAAAAATAAGATGAAGGGAAAGTAGGAAACTGAGCTTGAGTCACAGAGACCAAAGAAGATGAAGATCAGATTGTCTGATACACTGAGGGTAAAACAGAGTAGTAAGTCAAGACAAGAGCTATGGGAGTACTGACACTGGATGGTAAAGAAATCAAAGCCTGAAGTTATAAATACTAAGAAATAATTGAGATCTAGGAGATGAAGCTGTGTGTGCAGAATAGACAGAATGACAGAATAGAGGTGCCCAAAGAGAGAGGTTGCACTCGGTCATCGTGGTTCTGCCACTTCTTTGCTTTTCATTGTTAGTGCTTGTTGAGCTCTTCCACAAGCCAGCTCAGCAGCAGAAGCCTGTTGGAGCAGCTAACAATTCAAATCATCTCAAAAAGAGCAAACTGCTGCAATTGGAGGCAGAGGAGAGTTAATACAGGGAGTAGTGTGACCTTCCTTATGTAGCAGCAGTGAGTTATTGAATCTCCTGACAAATGAGAACTGCACAGGTGAAGAGAAGCAGTCTGAGGGAAGGGACCTGCTGCAGAGGAGAGGCAGGAGCGAAGCAGGAACAGATTGGGAAGGAAAAGTCTGAGAGGGAGAAGGTAGGAGAAAAGAATCCTGTTAGAAATGTTCCTTCTCAAAATTCCTAGAAGGCCCATGATTTTTTATTGGCCTTTTATTGCTGTCAGAAGACAATGGTAAAAGCCAGAGGAAATGTAAAGATTTATATGGCAGTAGAACATTAACATCCATTAGTCAAAGTGGAAGAGGTTTTTTCGGTAAGCTTAACAGCTCTCTTCTGCTGATAGGTCTTGATATAATTTGAACATCATAGAATTTCTCCCTTATTTAAAGGCCTAGGAAATGATACATATAGGAAAGTAATGCTTTCTTGAAGCTGTAAAATAAGAAAAATAAACATAAGTACAGTCTTAATTTGTTGTATTTGCAAATACACGCCATTGTCTTAATTTTTAGCCTGTGACTTTGCTTTAGCCAGAATAAGGAATGAACAATATTAAATAAAGATTTCATTACTATTTTCTCATCATAATTCTGTGTATTACTGTGCCCTATTCAAATTCTGATCTGAGTAGCTGGTAATTTCCATAAGCACTGTGAGTGATCTCCTGTAGGGAGACACAGTTGCATACATGCTCTAGAATTTCACTCTGTATACGGTGAGCTGAAGGATGAGAATTCAAAAAAAATTTTTTTTAAATTCCAACACCGAATAAAGTGAACAAACCACTCGCCCCAAAATCCATGTAGCTGGACTCATCTATAATTATTAACTGGGCACAATACAACACCATGTCATATTATTTCTGTATGCTACCAATCTGTAAATAAAAGCCCAGGAGCTGAGTGATACTGCTGAAGAGTGCTGTGGAATGTATCCTGGGTGACCATTAGACACAAAGGGCCAAATCCAGCCAAGCGGACTCCAGAGGTGTGGTGTCCCATACAGCATATCCATTCTGTGGAATTTCTGAAATTTATCTGTGCTAGGAAGGTTATGAGTTCCACTGCTGAGAATTTACGCATTGTCTTCCTTTGTATAAGCTTCTGTTTGGCCATAACTCTCAAGCAAACAATGTACCAGCATCTGGGTGCAGATGACCTCATACAGCCACTTCAGAGGGGAAATTGTTGTATACCAGAAAAACATAATCATTATTTTTTTACCTTTTTGAATTTGCAATAGCATAATTAAAAGATGAATTTGCTTTAGCTGTATTTATTTTATTTTCCCCCCTTATTGCAACAGGCTAGGCAAGTTCTTATTTGCATCTATAAAATATGCTTGGGAAAGAGGAAAATGCTTAAGGGCAGTGCTCACAAACACCCCGAGCTTCCAGGCAAATCTATCTGATGTCAAAAAAATTTGAAGTCAGCAAGCTAATTTGTAGTAAATACTACCAATCAGTATGCAAGCTGCCTATGAATTCTGTAAGAATTATTTCAAGAGTTAAAATATTCAGATACTTAATGTATATGTTTTATATATCATAAAGTAGAAATGGCTAAAATGGCCGATCTCATGTTAATATGGCTCAGGAGTTAACAAACAAATTCTGCAAACACAGCTTAAGACCTGATGTTGTGTTATTGTGTCGTGACAGAAGTTGGAACTCTTGTTGTAGAAGGTATTGCTGTTTATGATTTCAGGGTAGAGCTCCGAACAAGGTGGTCTGAAACCCACTGCTTAAAATCGTGTGGGTTTTCTTTTTGTTTTCTTCTGATGCAGGTGTGATGGACAGGTAGCAGAAGATTTCACTTGGATCTCCAGGTATCAGAATGACCGAGTGCTTCCTGCCTCCCACGAGCAGCCCCAGTGAACACCGTCGGGTAGAACACAGTGGGGGACTCGCTCGTACTCCCAGCTCTGAAGAAATCAGTCCTACAAAATTCCCTGGCCTGTACCGCACCGGTGAGCCTTCGCCACCTCACGACAGCTTACATGAACCTCCAGATATAGTATCTGACGATGAAAAGGAGCATGGGAAGAAGAAAGGAAAATTTAAGAAAAAAGAAAAAAGAAGTGAGTAGACAACTTTTCTTTTTATAAAATTCAGTGCTTTCAAGTTCTCTTTCCTTTTTTCTCCCTCAAAATTGCAAAGTGTTCCCAGTGGGTTCTTTTAAATTTGTTTCAATTGGAGGAAGTTAACTTACTACAAACAGACTTTGAGCAGCACCTGTGTCTCTTGCAAAAAACTCCACACCTTAATTTTTTTTTGTTATGCAGATACAGGTGCCAAGCATGTGCCCAGAATTACTAATAAACACATTTATCCAAGACCTTTCATGATGCATTGGTAAATCTGGCATTGGGTTTGTCTTCACATTCTAAGTGGAGGTTTTCAAATGTGTTTCCAAATACATCATTTTTAATCATAGCTGAGGTGCTAGCTAGAGTAACACTGTATGTCTGATCTGAATCATACACTTGTGCATTTGGAAGAAGCAGTTCCAACAACTGTAGCCCTTTTCCCATGTGTCTCCCTTATTCAGAGTTTGCTTTTGTGTACCATCCCAAGTTTTCACGTGCACACTGCTGCTTTTTTTGAGCAGTCACAAAATGTCTGTCCTTTTTTTTCTCCAGCTTCTCAGTTTAGTCTGATCATGCAGTTTCCTCCAGCAGTGCCAAAGTGTTATTGCAGAGGTCAAAAACGTGCAAACCAACACTGAGATCTGAATTTTCCAGAACTCACAAAGCAAAAGTTAGAAGAAGTAAAGCTTTGACTGTGGAATCCTTTGTCAGTGTATCAGTGTCCAGAGTGGAAATTTCATTTTAACAGTTTACCCCATCTCCAAAACAACAGAACTATCAGTTCTGACCTTTAGATTTGTGCAGAAAATTTTTGAAACATGAAATAGTTTTTATTCAAAAAAGTTTTTCTTCATATTCTCAAAGAACAAAGCACTTGGAAATACTAAACTGATACTGAGCACTCTCAGAAAGCACCTTCCTGTCCAAGTCTCTGAAATCTAAATATCACAGCCCAAGTGCTGGTACATTGTAAATGACATTTGTTTTAGCAAAATTTCAAAATGTCTGTGTCTGCTACTTCTTACATGTGGAATTTGGAAGATCAGAAACAGTGGGACAGCACACAGTATCCTGTTAGGATTAATATGATGACTATTTGTAATATGCATGCACATATTTAAATAATCACTCCTTAAGAATCTGCTGTCACTGCACTGCTTTTAATCAAACCAGTTTCCTGGAATGGAGGAATTCTTTCTACCACAGTTAAGGACTATTGCTATTTAACTAAAAACTAAAGAATACTGTAACTCAAAAAAGCATTCTCAAGTTAAAACCAAAGTGATTCCTTAGTGGTTTTCTGTAATGTAAACAATATTGACCTAGTACAGATTACTGAATTGGCAGTGAAAATTTGGTATTGATTGGGAAGGTCTAAATTCTGATTATCAGTAGTTGCTTTTTTACTGTCCAGCTTTCTGTTAGAGCTCTGCATTGCACACCTCTGAATCTGGAACTGGTGGATGGCAGCATTTTGCATTGTGTGGATTTCTTTGTATGGAGTTCAGGATGTCTCGTGGTGATAGTGTAGCTGAAGGCTGTTGTTTAGGAGGAAAAACGCTACTTCAGCAAATCCACCCAGGTCGGTGCACACTGGCACTGCAACTGTTCTTTTCCACAAGAGATTGCAACACATTTTATAGCTGATGTAAAGCAATTTCTGTTACTTAAAAGAAATTTTAAAGGTATGAAAAAATCCTCAAAGAACACAAAAATGCAAAACATGGGAAGAACAAATTCATCTCTTGCAGCACTAATTTAAAAGGCATTCAGCATTTCTTGGCCCTAATACATGTCTGTCATATAATTGCCAGACAGATAGAAGAGTAAGTTACATACCAAGCTTTCAGTACATCTCATACACTCTAAAAATAATCACTACTGTACCTCAACAGACAATTTAGACAACCTGTCTAAATTACAGGTGTTTTGTACAGTAGCTTATCATGGTTGATTTTAAGAGTTTTCCTTCCAGATTTGACCTTTGTTATTCCTCCCATCCTTTTGATTCTTCATTTTATTTCACCTTTTCAATTCTGTTGTATGTCTTCAAATTGTCTCTTCATTTTTTTCTGGCTACCTGCTTTGGTTTTGAACAGTGCACAACCTGCCATGATCATGCACATTGGGGTATAAACAAATATAATTGAACATGTTAGTGAAAAAAAGACAAGTTAACATTACGACAGAGTGAACTTGCAATAATAGTGAATTAATGAGTAGGTTGTTCTAACACCTGAAACTGTATCAAAGTTTAATCCCACAAAAATCTTGAGCTATTTTGAAAATGCTCTGAATGTAAACCTCAGAAGTTCTTGAAGAGCAGGAGGGAGGGGAAGGATAAATATCCCAAAGTTATTCAGTTTGGTTTTTCAGGTAAATAATTTCTGCAAGAGTAATGTATTCATAGCATCATTATTATCAACTATATCAAAAAAGTATTTTTGTATCCTAGCAAAATATCCTTTTCCACATTTTTTATGTAGATAAAAAATTAATTTATTTAAGTTATTTAATGATGTGATTTTTTCATGTTAGTGTCAGTCACCTAATAATACACAGCAATTATTCTGGGGGAAAAGTGCTAAAAATGTTTTGGAGCTAATAGAAAATTCAATGGAATGTTGTTTTTTATGTGGCATATCAGCTACTGGAAAAATGTTTCAGCCACTAATTTTTATTCTCCCCTCTTCTGTGATAGACTGGGTGTTGGTTTGCTGTACAGTGAGTTAGATTAGGGGATTTACTAGGGATTAAAAGGAATTTTCTTTTTACTGGCATAGTTTTAAATCAGATCTGTTCCCTGACTCAAACAGAACTTGTCCTGTGACAGCAGGAGAACAAAAATGGATCTGTGTTAAGCAGTAATGGATTATCTGAGACAGCAACCACTGTAATTGATTTTTGAAAATGTTTAACCACCTGTCACTAATCACGTGTTGTTAAAGCCATAAAATATGCAGTTTCTTGCAGAAGAAAAATGTTATGATAAAATACTTCTGAAGAAGCTCTTCTACCCATTAGAATTTCTGTAGATAAGGAGTCTGTATGTAGTAGATCTTACTCTGCTTATTCATTTTTCTTCTGAGATTGATGCTGGTGGGCAGGATGGGTTCAATATGCAGCTAGGATTTTTTTGTTTACAAGAATCTTGATTTTCTTTGTACAGGTCTTGGGAAAATGGAGAATTGTTGGAATTGTACTAAACTATCACATGAAAGCTTAGTAGGATCATTGGTATGAACTCTTTTGAAAATTTCAGGAAATATCTTTGAAGACCCGATCCTTATTGTGTTGGACAGGGCGTCCTGTATGTTACTTTGGAATGTAGATGAATGTAGAGGACTGAGACCAAACCACTGCTATTGCAAAGGAAGCATTATTTTTACTGTCTGGTGTGTGGAGAAGCTCTGAATACAGTTTTCAGATCTACAGATTTAGAAGTTATTAGAATTTTCTACATCTAATAAAGACAAGAGGCTCTTCGTATCAGGATTTATCTCTGGAATAAATACGGTATTCTGCTGAGGAATAACTTTGTATCTCTATATACCACTGTGTGTTTATCTAGCAAAGCACTATTTGCAGGTTGTTTGAAAGTCTGCCTTTCAATGCCAGTGATTATTTTAAATCAAAATAAAAAAAGACAAATTTCTTACTTCAGCTTCATTTGCTCTGCTAGCATAGTGCTGTGGAGCAATCTGAATGCAGAATTTCTTTGGGAATGCTGTGCTGACATCAGTGAGTCAAGAGAATATTAAAGACAAATTGATCTAATTGGAAATTGGATAGTGAGTGTTGGTAGTGTCTGTAAGGTGGAAGTTTCTGTTGATAATAAAAATGGATCTTGTGCAAGGAGAGAAAGTAAAATCCATCTACCCAAGCTCATTGTGCATTTGTGTGTCTTAGTTTTACTTAGGAGTGCTGTACACTCTGATGACAACCCCTCTGACAAACTGACATTAGGTAACTAATGCTTTCATTGCACTTCAGTCATATTTGACCTACTAAGTCTTTCCTATGTAAAAGCCATCCATGTTCTCTTTCAGTGAATTAATTACAGATGCTGCAGATTTCCCTGGGGAGCCAAATCAGCTGTAGAGTTACAAATTACTTAAAAACCTATCAAAGACCCAATGGACAAAATGTCTCTTGCAGTAGGTTTGATAAGTGGCAGTTCTTAATAATGTCACTCTTGGAGTTAACAGTAAATACTACAGCATGATTTCAGTGCTCTGTTGTGAGAACACAGGAGAAGTATTCCCAGGTATGCAGACTGATAGAGACAGTGCACTTGCTGCATGACAAAGATTATAAGCCTGTAAACTAGGTTTTTCCAGAGTAACACTGGAATTTTTTTTAATTATTTTTAAAAGGGTTTTTCATAATTCTCAGTAAGATAAGAGCTATTCTTGAAGCATTACATTTAAAATAACTGCAATGAAGGCTTGCTTATGGAAGGAAGGTCTAACAAAAGGAACTCGCAGATTATGCTGTGTCATTATGCTGGTGAAATTGGAGTATTTATTACATTAGTGCTGTTCTCATATAGATGGAGGAAAATGTCAGTGACGTGGAGTAGAGTCATGGGAAAAGGGCACTATTAGTACTGGAAGTCTTGAGGAAATAGTAAACAGAAATACCAGTTAACTATACCCTAGGTAATAGTCTTTCCATATTTAAAATTACCTGATTTATCAAGCACTTTTGGTAATTTTTGTTCTGTATAAATTTGTTTATATTTCAATATATTGTATCACTGGTGAAAGGGATACAATAATTTTATAACCAAAGTATAGTAAAGAAAATTGGGCTATTCTTGAGAGACATGCAAACCGTCTCTTGGTTTGGGTGGGATATTCTGTGTGAATTTGTATTAGTATATGTTGCTAAACTTTGTTGACTTACATTGGTGAGAAAAATTTTAAAAGGCTGGGTTTGTATTTAACTTGCTCCTTCATGTCTTCTCGTGAATTCAAGAAATACCAGTTTCAGTAATGTTCTCTTGCTGGTGTTACATTACCACAGATCTAGGCAGGCACCGGGGCTTGTGTTGCAGTGTGGAGTGTTGGGACATGTGGGGAGTGCTCTGTTGGTGGCACCGACCTCCCAGCTTGGTTCCAGTGCTGACACTTCCTGATGTGCATGTGGGAGCCCCATGCTGTGTCACTGGGAGCTGTCACAGCCGGAGGAAAGACGGAGGGCAGATTGTTCTGGGCTCTGTCTGGGGAACATCTGGCTTTCTGCTTGGAAATTGCATCTCTGAAGTTCATCTTGAACATTGGTGCCAGCCCCGTCTCATTCTCATAAAACACAGTGAAGGTGTGAGTCCTGTTGCTGGTGGTTCTGCAGTTGCTTCTGTACCAGAGTGAGATTTAAATCCTTACCAATTTTTGGGTTTGATTTACAAAAACCAGTAAATGACATAGCCAGTAAGCACGGGGAAGACCTGGCTGCTGGTTGTCTGTCAGTTAATGTTTGCATTGTTATGTTAAAATCCACCCCGACAGGAACAGTTCTGCAGTCTTTTTCAGTCTTCTATGAAAGTGTGTGTTTGGTAGTCCTAGGGAGGAGTATCAGCTGCAAAGACTGAGCTGATCCAACAATTGTAACTACTTTATGGTAGTTCCATGCTTTAATACATTTCTTATATTTGTTTGACTATTACAAGCTATCTTCTACAGAGGCTTCAAAATAGAGACAGTTCTTTTATATGCTGAAATCATGCTGAGAAACTCTGCAGTCTGGTATGGTTCAGAATTGGAAGGATGAAAGACTGAATGCCCCCTGGTTCTTCTGCAGATATTCCACTTGAAAAAAATTATAGCCTATAGTCTCGTGCATGATGTGCTCACATATTATCTAAGGGGGTAATTTTCCTCTACCCAAAACTATTCAGGCAGCAAGAGCACTTGGCTGTCAGTGCTGCCTCACAAGGGCAGACGCTCTGCCTGTAGGCAGTGGAAGAGCCTCAAAGGGTCTCTGCAGTGGGGGCTTGCTGCCCGCTGCCTTGGGGGACCTGGCTGGTGCAGATGGCGTGTCAAATGTCACCTTTGTTGACCAGGTTTCAGGCTTACTCTTCTAATATGGGGTACGTGTATGTAAAATTAGAATTAGTGGACTTGGAAGTTGTGTTGGATTGCATGTTGCTAGGTTTCTTTGTGAGTTGTTGGTTTGTTTTTTTTTTTTTGTTGGTGTGTTTGCTGGGGTTTTTTTGTAATCCACCTTTAAAGACTTTGGTGTTCTTGCCTGAAGGTGAGGCAGGGCCAGCTGCAGAGGCGTAGTGACTTAAAAGCACCTGGTGCATGTTTTAGACAGCACTTGGACTTTTGCTGCAGGAATGGTGTGCTCAGCCCAGGGACTTGTTTGAATCTCTCCCGTGTGCTTTTTAAGGCAAATCTGCGCTTTCATGGGCAGGTATTGTTCCAGTGTTACTGGAATTGTGTTATTCATCTAGTGAAAAGTAAGTGCTAGTGCTGTTTTGGTTTTGGTTTTGGTTTGGGGTGGGTTTTTTGTATTTTATTTGAGGCTGAAACTTTATTAACTTCATACTTGTCTTTAAATTCATAATATCCTGGAAAAGGGTTGGGGATTTAAGTGCTGGAGCTTCGTTTGTGGTTAATTGAAATTTGTTAGAATTATGTGTATGCAGTAGATGGTCCTTAACAGCAACTCTTATACTGTTGATTACAGGAACATAGAGAAGTTGCCAGACAGTTGTTTTTATTTTGCATTTCCTTGACTATTAGATGAGAATCTAGCCCATAAGATGGACATTGCCATTATGAGTAAGTATATAAAGTATTCGTTGTTTAGATCGTTCAGGAGCTCTGTGGCTTATCTTTGATGTAATTATACAACTTGATTTAATCCTCATCCACTCGAGTTTGTAGCAACTAAAGAAAACTTTCAGAGGGGTCAGGCGGGCACTATTTTTTAATTCATGTTGCTCCTTCCCTCTCCTTCTTACTTGCAACTTCTTGTTGTTGCTGTCTGGAAAGTAAACAGACTCACAGCTGTCCCCTTTCCCCCTCCTGCTTTGCCCCACAGCGGAAGGTTACGCTGCGTTTCAAGAGGACAGTTCCGGCGATGAAGCTGAAAGTCCTTCCAAGTTGAAGCGGTCCAAGGGAATACACGTCTTCAAGAAACCCAGCTTTTCCAAAAAGAAGGAGAAGGATTTTAAAATAAAAGAGAAGCCCAAAGATGAAAAACACAAGGAAGAAAAACATAAGGAGGACAAACACAAAGAGAAAAAGTCAAAAGACTTAACTGCAGCAGATGTTGTAAAACAGTGGAAAGAGAAGAAGAAAAAGAAAAAGCCAATTCAAGAGACAGAGATACCTCAAGTGGATGTTCCAAGTCACAGACCCGTGTTTGGCATTCCTTTGTCTGATGCAGTAGACAGGACCATGATGTACGACGGCATCCGCCTGCCAGCAGTTTTCCGTGAATGTATAGATTACGTAGAGAAGTATGGCATGAAATGTGAAGGCATCTACAGAGTTTCAGGTACTCTGGGCACACTGACATGCAGCTCCCTAAGGTCTTTACTTGCAATTTTCTTATTATTTTATCACTTCCAACATCTAGATGCACTGGTTTTAGCTCCATTAATTATCCAAAAGGTAATCAGCAAAGCAAACTTGTAGGTCTGAAGTACCAGAAGAAATTGGTAATGTGGTGGTACTGCTTAATGGTAGTAAAAACACACCTGTTCTGGCCTTTTGTCACAGGATGCTAGCAATGAATAAAATGTGTTAGTATGGGCAACTTGCATTCTTTTTCTTCTGCTTTATAAATACAATCGTAGCTGATTGCAAAAACAAAGAAGAGCTATAACCATTTTATTGCTTATGCTTCCCACTAAGTTGCTTTTCCCAGTTACTCCCATTGTATTTTTTTTCTTGAAAACTTATTTTCTTTCAGCAAATTTGCTAATAAGCAGAAAACTCCAGTTTCACTGTTGAACCTTAGCAACTGCAGCTAATTAACTGTGGTAGTTGTGTAACACCAGCTTTCATGAGTGAAACCTCAGTTTTAGTCATGTTAGACAGAAGAGTCCTTTTATTTGTGAGCTGCAGAAATGCAGCTCCTGTAGGTACTTCTGTGGGTACATTGGACGGGACAAGAACAAGCAAGGAAAGGAATTTCAGGAAAACATTTTGAATCACATTACTGTAACCAGCACTGTAAACCAGTAAAGAATGGTTCTAAAAATCAGTAAAATGGTTCTGAAAGCTTCATTAGCTGTCTTCATGCTGTCCATCTGCACATTGTTTGGTAGGCATGCAGACATACTGCAGCACCTTAAGTAGTTGCTTAGTCCTGCCTAGTGAAACATTTTGATTGGTTTTACACTCGATGTGTTGGGAGTTTTGACAGGTGTGTTTTCCTTAATTTCTGCTGTGTCCTTTGTAGGTGTTCTCCAGTGCAACAGCTCCCTCTTGTGCGTGTAGGATCGTTTAAATTCAGAGCTCAGAGAGAGCATTGCCGTGCCTTAGCGTCCTGCAGCTGTTGTGATGGCTCATTTTAGCCATAAACCTGAGCATGTTTTCCTGGCATTTTCCAGGGGCTGAGTGTGCCCAGTTGTGCTCACTGAGTGTGAGCCAAGCCAGGGCTGTGCACCGAGTTGGTGTAACCTGAGTGGGTGTTTGAGCTGCAAGAATGAAATTTCCCCAAGCTTAGGAAGATTGGAATGTCACTGAGTTTATACAAACACCTTGTAGAAAATCTTGGCTGGGTTGAATAATTATGTGAACACACTTTTATTCATGTGGTGCCTCAAATCAAAGATCCTGTGTGAGATTCCTTCTCTGAGGAGGGCCAGCTGGAAATCTGGAAACTAAAAAGTGTAGGGTTTGTTTTGACCAAAGGAAGCTGTTACAGGTAGAGCTTGTTGCACAGCATCTGAACTAAAAACATATTTGCTGCCTGGCTTAGGGATGGATAATTGAACAGCCAGAAAGAAGCTTAATGCAAATACATAATTGATCTTGAGTTTCCCAACCTTTCCTCACCCTATTTTATGTTCCTTGATGAAAGGGAATGCTGGCACCAGTTCTGATTCAGAGCTCTGTAACTGCTTTGGTTTTGCTTCATAGGAGTAGTCAATGCTTGTAGAACCAGTGGTCATGTAATTTTGAGTCACAATTTTCACTTTGTTACTTCTGGGTAACTTTTAAAAGGTGTTTCTCAATTATCTTCAATTGTAAGGAGAGGTGAAATAAATACGTCTCAAAAAAAAAGTTTAATTATTAGACATTTACAGTCAAAATTTCTCTTAATTCTTGATCTAACTATTTTAAGGAATAAAATCAAAAGTTGACGAGCTGAAGGCAGCCTATGATCGCGAAGAATCTCCAAACCTGGAAGAGTATGAGCCCAATACAGTCGCCAGCTTGCTCAAACAGTACCTACGGGAACTGCCCGAAAATCTGCTTACCAAAGAGCTCATGCCCCGCTTTGAAGATGCTTGTGGAAAGAGCACAGAAGCTGAGAAAGTTCAGGAGTGCCAGAGGCTGCTGAAAGAGCTGCCAGAGTGCAACCATCTCCTGATTTCTTGGCTGATTGTGCATATGGACCATGTTATTGCAAAGGAACTGGAAACAAAAATGAACATCCAGAATATTTCTATAGTGCTCAGCCCTACTGTCCAGGTATGTGCACCACGCAGCAAGGCTTAGAGCAGAACTGCAGCCCAAGAAAGACTTGTGGGAATTCTTTTGCAGGTGGGAACTGGGTGTTGTCTGATTCAGTTTAGCTAAATTACAGCTCCTCTTTATGTCTCAGGAACCCAAAATGCTGAGAAAGGGGGAACAAAAATCTTTCTGCATGTGGGCTTGCACGTGGGTCTGATATTTGGGTTATTATCAGAGTATTACAAAGACTGCTGTCTTTCAATTCTGTCGTAAGGAGAAGTCATTTAAGGTTGAATTTGTTCAATAATTCATGCAGATACACAGTTTCTGTGGAGTTTTGATTCAGTGATAGTTTAGTGAAGATATTGTTGCTTAATTTTAATATCAAGCTAATGAACCATGTCCTGCACATAGATCTTCCTGGTGCAGTAGTGACTTAGGTAAAATGGCTTTGTTGTCTGCAGCCTAATGGCTGGGGAATAACAACTGACTTGTTTTCCCATTAAGATTTTGTGGTTTCTGGATTGCTTGATTCCTTAATAGACATCTTGGAAACATTTAATTAAATACAGCTCAGAATTAGTCCTGTGCATGATGAAAACGTCACATTATTTGGTGTGGGTCTTCTGGAGCAAACCCTGCAAGTTAGAAAAACCTGACTTTTAATTATAAAGTCCATGTGGAGGCCCAGTAACAAAAGGGCTGGGTGTTATTCCTGGCTCTTTCACTGTGCCAGACACCTCTCTAGCTAGGAAAAGAAGTAACAATTAGGGTAAAACAATGCAGGCCCAATCATGTTTGGCTGGTAACAAGATCTTGGCAGTTGAAGTGCAGGTAGTGACAGAACTCCAGTATTTGTTTCAGGATAATTTTTAAAATTTTAATGGAAGATAAATCATCAAAGGCTTCTGTCTCAGGTTGAAACAAGGAATATAGTGAAAGATGCTTTCATACCACTTTTGGCTACTGTATTAAGTCATCTGAGAGAGAAGATGTAGCGAATACTTAAATGCTGGGGCAAGAGAGAGAAGGTGCAGCCAACCACCAGATAAAACACAGTAGGGTTGGTGTTCCCTTTTACTAACTGTCTTTACCTGAGTACAAAGAGATTTAATGCATTTCTACATCTACCAGTGATGGAAATAATTCTGGTAGGTTAAAAGATGTGAAGATCCTGAGTTTAGTGTGAAAATGCCTCAGAGGCACAGGTAAGAGAAACAGAGAAGTGATCTGTTGAGGCTAGCACTGCATTGTTGAAAGTAAAGATAATTTTCAATCCAGATTTTAATCTCTAAAGACAAAGTGACATGACTGTGGCTCACAGAAAGGTTTACTAAAAGCTGCTGTTTTTGGAGGATACTGTGCTTTGCAGATAAAGATGTGAATAAATCATCTTAACCAATATCCTGTCTGTCCGTCCTTTTTTCAGATCAGCAACCGTGTCCTGTATGTGTTTTTTACACATGTTCAGGAGTTCTTTGGAAATGTGACCCTCAAGCAGGTGACAAAACCTCTTCGCTGGTCAAATATGGCAACAATGCCAGCACTTCCAGAAACACAAGAGAGCATCAAAGAAGAAATCAGGCGACAGGTTGGCAACTACTTGAGTGTTTTTCTATTTATCTTTGCCCTGGCTTTTATATATTCAGTAGAAAATTCTCCTAAGTTTGCAACATACAATGTAATTCCATCACAATTATCCTATTGGTGGAGATCACTGGGAAGAGCTTGATGATTTCCTTTCCTTATTCATGGAAGGTTGTTATGGTCTCATGATGCTCATAACTGTGTCACCTGCAGAGTGCTTTGCTATGTAGGCCAGTACTTTTGTTGTGGGAGGAAGGTCAGGGGAGCCCATTAGGGAGGGTGGTTTCTTCAGTACTGCTCTTCAGCTGCCTCTGGATCCGTGCTGGATGTGTGTTCACACTTGTCATGGACATGTCAAGATTTTGGAAAACCAGAACTCCCAGCCCATTGCTACAAAGCCAGAAAGATCTTCCTTTTCAGTCTGCCCTGGTACAATATAAATTATTTTATTATATTAATAAATATAACAATATTTAAAGACAATTTCTTCATCAATCTTTCTAGGAGTTCCTTCTGAACTGTTTACACAGAGACTTGCAGGCAGGGATAAAAGACTTATCCAAAGAAGAGAGACTCTGGGAGGTGCAGAGAATCTTAACAGCTCTTAAGAGGAAACTAAGAGAAGCTAAGAGGCAGGTGGGTAACTTTCCTGTTTATTGGCCAGACAGCTAAATCATGGATCCTAATTCATAACAGTGCAGAGGTGCCCAGTTAGATCAAAACACCTTTCAATCTTTGCTGCAGATTTCTCATTTTAACTTTACATGCCTGATGAGCAATTGTGTTTTCTGCTTAGCTGGCTCTCCCTAGGGAGAGAGAGATCTTCCCAGCTGTTCACAAAAAAAATGTGTGATGAAAACCCTAGTGTTTGCTAGGGCACACTCATTACATGCTTAAAACATTGAGTCCTAGAGTACTGAGAGGGGTTACTGGAAGACTCGAGGTTAACAAATCTGAGAAGTGTATTTTAAACTATTTTATGTCCCACAGATGGGACAGACCATGCTCAAAATTTGGAAGACGACTACGATGGTGGTTCCAAATTTGGAAAATAATGCATTCAAAAAAATCTTTTTTAG
Organism: Prinia subflava; assembly: GCF_021018805.1. Classification (NCBI taxonomy): domain Eukaryota; kingdom Metazoa; phylum Chordata; class Aves; order Passeriformes; family Cisticolidae; genus Prinia; species Prinia subflava. The sequence goes on from NC_086247.1 coordinate 51,908,127, forward strand.
AGTAAATACAGTCAGCAAGGAAGCTATCCTTCTAAATGTTTTCTTATCTGGCAGGAGTGTGAAACAAAGATTGCACAAGAAATTGCTAGCCTTTCAAAGGAGGATGTCTCCAAAGAAGAAATGAATGAGAACGAAGAAGTTATAAATATTCTGCTTGCACAGGTAGCTGGCAGGCACTTACCTGTTTGCCTGATGGTATTTTATATTTTAGATCTATTAAACACTCCTTCGTCCCTTCTGATGCAGAGGGGACACTGCAGGCTCAGAGGGCTCTCTGTGTCCATTAAAACCTCATGGCTTTGTTTTAATGGTCAGTGAAGCAAGGAAAGAATGCTGACTGCAGGAGTGAGCCCAGAGCTGAGGAGACTCTTGTTAACAGCAGAAAGGAGACACTGTGAAAGAAAAAAAGTGGCCTTTGTTGTTCATGTACATAGAAAGCACCACTTCCCAAAGTAGCCAGGCTCAGTACTGTTAACTGCTGTCCTGCTGATCAAAGGAACTAAGGCGGCTATTTTGGCTCTTTTGCCTTCTGCTGCTTCCCCCAGTAGCTTTGAAAATGAATATGAGGAGGAAAGTACAGAGGGGAGAAGATTAAAGACATATAATTCAGTTTTTCTAGTTATTTTACTGGTTGGCTAGAACTTTCCCCTGTGATTTAAGGCAAGGCAGCCAAACATGCCAGGATTTGGTGTGTCATCTCCACAACTGTTCAGCATAGTGATTATCTTGAGGATTTAGAACAGACGTTGTTGGGTTTGAACTTTTTATTTGCTTTGAGGTCTTGATGGATCAAAGTTCAAAGCAGACATGCTAACCACTGCCACTGAAATATTCAGAGAACAGCAACATCTCATACTTACTATATGTTCCTGTAGGAAATAAAGTCAAGGCTTTAAGTGAACTAACTGATCATTGCAGGAGAACGAGATTTTAACAGAACAAGAAGAGCTGCTGGCCATGGAGCAGTTTCTGAGGAGACAGATCGCCTCTGAGAAGGAAGAAATAGATCGGCTCCGAGCAGAAATAGCTGAAATACAAAGGTAAAGTGGACAGCTCACAGCAGAGCCTGGCCAGGATAGCACAGTGTGATTAACAGTACATAAATGCTTTGCTGAAAAAATACTCTAAACCACGCTTAAAAGCTCGCCCACTGAACATCACTGTTGAAAGCTACTTGTTTTTATTAAGTCTCGACAATTTGAATCTTGCAGGATGTTTTCCTGTTGTTTTAACAATGGTATTATGATCTAAAGGAAACTTGACCCTGTGCACTAAAGAAATCCCCCTAGGAAATCAGTGCTTTATTAAATTAAGCTTTGAAAGGACAGTCTGATTTTGCTCTTTAAACCACTGGCAGATGATTGAGAGGATGCAAGTGAAGTCTGTTATGTTGCCACAGTTCTGGCAGGCTTGAGGAAGTGTTTAAAGCAGAATTTGCCCTTGGTCTTTCAGTCGCCAGCAGCACGGCCGCAGTGAAACCGAGGAATACTCTTCTGAGAGTGAAAGTGAGAGTGAGGATGAGGAGGAGCTGCAGGTCATCCTGGAGGATTTGCAGAGACAGAACGAGGAATTGGAGGTAGGATTTGGTTCTTAGCGTTCACTGGTTCTCTGCCGCGGTGGTTACGTGATTGCAGAGGTGCAGACTGGTTGTGTGCATCGGTTTTGCCCAGGCTTGTGACCCACACACAGCTTCTAAATCGCTGCTGTGTGGGAGTCCCTGTTGCTGCCTGGGCCAGCACTGTGGAACGCCCCTGAGCCACAGCACTGCTGTGTCAGAGGGAGCCCTGACATTTGTTTCCCTTCCTCAAAAGATCAAGAACAATCACCTGAACCAAGCGATTCACGAGGAGCGCGAGGCCATCATCGAGCTGCGCGTGCAGCTGCGCCTGCTGCAGCGCGCAAAATCCGAGCAGCAGGGCCAGGAGGAGGAGGAGGCAGAAAAGCGCGGGGGCGTTTCTCAGCAGCAGAGAGACACTGTCCTGGAGACAAAAGCAGCCAAAGAGCAGCCAAAAGCAAGCAAGGAGCAGCAAGTCAAGCCATCGCCAAGTAAAGACAGGAAAGAAACTCCAATTTGATCCGGCTCCTTGGCTATGCACAAAATCAACCGAACTGTGCAAATTACTGTAATTTGAGTCAAACTGCACAAATTATTGGTGGCTGTGTACATTCTGTAAAGAAACTTTTCTTTTAAGCCCTGGAGACTTTTGTCTCTAATACTTGTGGCTTCTACTCATCAGACTCAGGTGAGTTTGGAGAGGCCAGAAGAGTTTTCCAGTTAGTATCAGATTATTTCAAGACTGGTTTCCTTCAGGTGATTTAAAATAATTCAGTAACAGTTTTATTTCAAACCAAAATCATTATTTACATTCACTGGAGCAGAATTGGAAGATCTCATTTTCAGTAAACAAACAAAACCCACCCACACTTACTAATGATTTGCCTTGTGAATCTGTTCATCCTCATCCACCATTATTTCTGCTTATTAACCTAGTCACTTCTTGCTTGTGCCTTTGATACCTTTCTGATGCAGATTATATACAAGGGAGCTTTAAATTTATTCTGGGTTGGCTGAAACGGTGGGAGACTGTGGGGTATCGTGTTTACCTAACATGCCCTTAAGCTTCATTTCTGTTCTGAGATGTACTGAATAAGTGTAAAAACTTGAGAGATGTTATTTATGTCCCCTTATGATGGAAATGTCCATGTCCTTTAGCAGTAGGTAACCCACTGACTCATCCTTAACCACCCTCATCACACCTGTTTGAGACAGGCCCTGTTCACACTGCTGCCATGTAGCCAAGAGCTTTGTCTTCATCCGCTTTAAATGTTTCCATCTCTTGGAAAAAGCCACTGCTTGTAGGCAGGGATGGGAGTGGTTATGTCTTTAGGACGTATCTGCCTGACCAAGCAATACAGCATTTCCCCTGCACAAGTCCCAGGCACTTGTGATTCCAAACGAGCCCGAAGAGCGATGCCAACGGGAGGCACCGGGGGTTCAGCAATAGCCTCTTTCTGTTGGTGTTCAACAAACCAACCAGTGCCACCTGGGACTTGGTTTGGGTTTGGCTGTTTTTAATGCTTCTACCCTTCAAAATCCTCCAGCCACACTGGCATTCAAGGGCCCTTTAATGTTTCAGATACGCTCATTGGACTCAGCCCTCAATCCATATATAGACAGAAACTCCACAGAGTGCATATAGGCTATCTTATTTTTTAATCTGGATATTTATTTTCAGCACCTGTTGGATGTGGTTGTATTCTTTATCTATTGCACTGTTGTGAATCATTGGCCATGATTTGATTTTTGTACAAATAATGCTTTGATATGTTATAGAAAAAAACAGCATAGTATTTTTTTAAAATTTGGAAAAAAAGTTTATAAACAGAAAATGTGATCAGATTACAAATGTAAACTAAAGCATTCTCCCTTGCCTTCGTTACATACATTTTATATTTGCTGGCAATATTTAAACTTTTTGTTTGTTTGTTTAATTCACACTAATTCCTATTGAATCATCACGAATTTTTCTAATGTTCTTCAGACAAATCTCTTAATATTGGTTAACTTTTATTTTGTTAGGATTGTATTTATCAAGCAAATAAATTCAACAGCCATTTGAAAGTAGTTTCTCCTTCATCTACTTCATAATGCAGATCACAGTTACTCTTCTTGGGTGGGTACCTGCAGGTGAGAGGTTTTTATGAAAAATTACTCAAAGAGAGGTGAAGCTGCTGCCCCTGCAGCAGTGCAGCTCCTGTAAGCAGGAACTTGGTGTCAAACCACCTGAGAGATGTTCCTTTGACTTGTTCTGTGCCTCAGCACAGGTGGGGCTGGGGCTGGGCACCTGCTCTTGCTCTGCAGAGGGGCCTGAGTGCCCCAAGCACAGCAGCAGCTTCCTCACCGCAGCCCTGGGCGCTGTCCCACCCCTCACAGAGGCCGATACCCTCAGACCTGTCAGGACAGGCCCCTCCCGGGGCACTGCCTCGGCGTGGGCACCGTCACTGCTGACACAAAGCACTTGCCACCACATTTCCTCTGGGGTTTCTTGTGTTGCCACCTTAACGGCGTGAGCTAGAACGTCTGCCAAAGGATTACACTGCACAAAGATAGGATTTGAAACCAGACATCCCCACTGCCACACCCTGGAAAATTCCCCATCCCAACCGCAGGAGTTCTCCGTACGGTCACGAGGTCACTGAGACCACTGGGGCAGAGCAACCCTGCAAACCGGGCTACTTCCCCTTCCCAAATCCCTCTTCTCTCTCAACTCCCCAGTCCAGGAGAGGAACAACAGCTGGTCCCAAGGCTCCCCCTGTGGAGGGGGAAGGGAGCCTTGGGCACAGCTTATGTAGCCTTGTTCATCTACAGCTCTGCAGATCACCATGGAAGTCTGCAGTCCCAGCATTTTGAGTGGAGAGATGGGAATACCGCATCCCAGAGTTTTGCACCAGTGAACACCACTTGCTGACACACAGGAGATGTGCCTGGGAGTCCTGATGAGCTCCTGCTGCTGCACTCCCACTACCGAGAGCCACTGCCTGCTGTTACCCCAGTGCAGGGCCTCAGGAAGTTGGGGGTGGGACATTTCTGCTGGCAGCACTGCCTATAGGAAACAGTGTCAGGAACAAAGATCCAGAAGGGGACTGGAAAAAAACAAACAAAAAACCCACCCCAAAATTCTCAGTCAAGAGACCAGAAGAACCCATGAGATCGATGACCAGTACGAGAGAAATGGCCTAGCCCCCATTTGTGCCTTTGCTGGCACCTTACTCAGACTGAGTTTATTTGGGTTTTTCTTACACCGCAAACCCAGACTGACTGAAAAATAATTGAAACTCCTTTTGATGTTCAAACAATGCATCTCTCCTCCTCAGCCTTGCTATAACACATGCAGAAGAAGTGTGCTCAGTACCTTCACTTGTCACAGTCACGATCCCAAAGCACCTGCAGGTAATCCCTTTAACACATTTCCCACACAGAGACATTACCACATGTCTGCAGAAATGGGTCACAGAATTTCAAGCAGACAGTGATCAGAGCTGTAAGGTGTTTAAACATTTGGATGTTTATCTCTGCTAAGTGACAGGGTATTTTAATCAGCTAGATGTAGTCCAACCTCAACAGCAACTGAACCCTAAAATAATCCCATTAACTTGGGCTCTGTATTTATTTTTCCAACCTAAATAGAATGTTAATTAACTGGCAGAATCTGAAGGCACTCAGGGAGGGGAGAAGATCATGCACACTTTAAATGAGACTTTCTGTCATACTTTCATATTTTAAGGCTGTCTATCGCTAAGTCATAACTCTGCACATAAAGAAATGATTAATCACTTTAAATATCCTTTCCCTGCTGGCACAGACAGGGAGAGAAGCCTTTCCCATCAGTGTCAGGGAGGACAGAGTAAGTGGGATACAGAACCAGCTTTTGCCCACCTGCCTGCCTCAGGCTTCTCTTCCCACCCTTCACAACAGAGGGGTCCCTGGGCTGAAACCAGCTCAGGAAACGTGAGCTGCACACCAGCTTCCCCAGCAGAAGACAAGGGACTAGCAGGAGGGAACTCAGTCAGAGAGTGCCTGAGCCATGGCACAGACTCTGCCCTCCTGCCCATCCGCTACCAATTGCAATCAGCCACCCCTGACCTCTGGCAGTGCAGGGACAAGGCACTGAGCACTAATAAGGCTGTAACAATACCCTGCTGTTCTGCTGTCCTAATGAACCCATGGGGCCAGGAACTTGTGCAGCAGCCATCTGGGACATGCGGAGCAGTACAAACACAGTTTCCAAGCCTTTCCTGTGTCTTGGTTATAAACAAATCCCCCCTCTACAGAGGTCCAGACATTTGCCAGTTTTATTGGCATGAAATCTGCAGGAAAGTGTGGCAAGGAAATGGGTCCCTGGGGAGAAACCACTGAAGGGAGAGCACCTGCAGTGGAAAACAGCAAGCAGGAGTGAGGCAGTGCTGCAACCAGGACATGGGAATGAAAGGGATTTTCTGTGAAGAATTCTCATTAAGATGATGCGAGATGAGTGAGCCAAAAGATTAAATGGCCAGCAATGAAAATTGCCTGTGAAGAACCAATCTGGTATTCCACCAAGCAGGTGGAGGTTGAGTGATGATACAGCTTTTGAAAACCAGGAACCAGGTGACAACTCCGGAGCCACCTCCCTTTCTGCTCAGGAAACCCTGACCAAAAGAGAACTGAAGTACAGAGCTCAAATCTTTCCTCAGGCAAGGCAGCCAGGAGGTAAATTCAGCAGGATGTCTGGCAGCATTCCCAGGCACTGCCCCACAGAAGAAACGCTGCCCTTTAGCAGCGCTCAGAACAAGGCTGCACATATTCCCAAACCCCATATCCTTAGGGACACCATGAAGATTGAATTATTGACACTGCTAACACTGCTGGCATGAGAAAATCCCCCAGCAGAGCTCAGCAATAGAGTCCACATCCCTCAGGCTGTAATGCTGTAATTTCCAAATGCTCTTGGGAAACGCTGAGAATAAATCAAGTCTCTCCTTCTCTTCTGCTTCTTGGGAATCATCAAACAAAGAAGAAAGGAAGGAGACAGATCCATGACACTCTGGGTGGAGGAGAAAGGACAAAGCCATTTCTCCACTGAAGATGATCTTCAGTTGTTACATGAAAGGGGAATTCAATTGAAAACTGCAAACACTCAAGTCTTAGGAAAAGCTTCAAACTCTCCCTCAAATTCCCAGGCCTGCACCACTACTGCATAAATAAAGCATCCAGAAGTTCTCTCTCATTTTTCAACATGGAAGTGTTTTACCTCTAAGTAACTAGAAAATACCTAAAGGGATCAGATACAATCCTTCATTTTACTGGACTAATGGAAGAGTACATGAGTACAGTGGTGGAATTAGGTTGGGCCATGTTAAGCCCTGGCCCCAAAGACTGGGATTTAAGCCCCAATACTCCTCCAGCAAATACTGTGCTTCACCCACAGCCAAGAGGATCACCTGAACCACCCTCTGGGCTCAACAGGTCCTGTTCACCTCAGGAACTGCACAGATGATTCAACTACCATCTAACTTTCATTACACAAAGACAAAAACCCCCTCAGATGAAGGGATTTATGTTCTCTGAACAAAATGCAGGAATTGCTTGGGCTTCAGTGCATACTGCTGAAATGGGAATCATCTGGTCTGGGAGGAGTCACTTCCAGGTGCTCTCCTCAGGGCAGCAGGGAGAGCTGCACTGCTCCCTGCTTCCACACAGCCTGCTGCCATCCACAGCCCTGTCACCCTGCCTAGTCCTCCAGGGATTTTGCCAATTTTGAAAAGAAAGAGGGACACGTGTGGGGAAAAATAAATAAGTAAGTAAATAAATAAATAACTACACCAGAAAAAGCACATTAAAAACACTCACCCACAAAAAGTAATAAAAAAATTTCATAAAAATCCTCAAGCCTAAAAGAAAAAAACCCCTGCAATTTAAAACCTCAAACCAACCCCAAAAATCCCCAAACCTGCCACACCTAAAGGCAGACAGAGATGACTCTGCATCTTAAGCACCTCCATGGCTGTGCTAAGGAGTACAAAAGCAGCCTCTGGGGAAGTAAATAGCAACTTTCTGTTTACAAGAGAATAAACTGCAGAATAATCTATTTTCCAAAAAAACAGGAGGTGGAAAAAAGATATCTCCCTAAGGCTCAACTGCCAGGGCATCAGGTACCTGACTGATAAGTGAAAATGTTCTGCTAAAATACATCAAAGATAAGCTGCCACAGACATTTCTACTTCCTCGGGGGAAAAAAGCTTCACATACTTTGGATTCTGAAGGCTGGAAGAAAGGTGATTTAAGGAAGTTAAGCCCCTGGAAGACACAGAAGGAGACACTGGATCAGTAATTTTAAATGAGAGGGAAGGAGAGCAGTTAATGGACTGCAGGCAGGTTAAGGGCAATTTGAACTCACAGCTTTCTGTAAATCTGACCGAGGTGGATGCTCAGACTTACTTCCAGCCAAGATGCCATTTCACGCTGGAGGCAACAGGTTCCCAAGCAAAAGGGACACTTGGAAGAATCCAGCAAAACCTCAACAACATGGTCAATGTACATCTGTGCTGTAACATATTCAGTCTCAAAATGCTGAATTCTTCATGATCATTAAGCAAACCCCTTGTCCCTGAAATAGCCACCAAAGTGTAGAAAACGGAAAGAAAACGTCCACTTAAATTTCAAACTTGTTTTTTTAATGTCTTAAAAAGGTCACAAGATTTTTTTCAATCTTATTAATAAATTTTATTTGGACAAGTAGAGAACAACTTGTATCACAACAGCTTTTAAACAACATGATTAAAGACTGCAGCACTCCAAGGAGGCTCACAGATATGTACAGTATATGAAGAAAAAAGTTGCACCTTCAGAGCTGATCATGATCAAGTTAAAAATACCTGACTTAAAGTACATGTGCTAATAAATTTCCTTTAGGTCATGACCAGCATGAAAATAATTAGAACACAGGTACTCAGCAAAGTTTTCTGCTAATGGGTACAGCAATATGCTGCATTTAAGGATTAAAATCAGATTCTAGTTTAGTGTTAGCACTGAGCCCTTAAGAGAAATCCAAATTTCTACTTTTTCCCATTTACAAACATCAAAGCTATTCCCACTTAAGGGTGTGCCCAGCTGCACACAGATCAAGTCCTTGACTGATAAAAACTTCAGCTCTAATACTGGAGGTCTCAGTCCCTGTACAAACTCACCTCTCTGGCCATCTCGCCTATCAGCTGCTACAGAAAAAACTTGCTAAGTTAACTCCTCAGGAGAAACAATGCAGGTCTCTGGAAATCATCACAACCTTTCTACAATGAAAATGATCTGCCAATTCAAGTTTCATTTGTTCAGGAAGACAGAAGATTTAAGGCTTCGGTGGCAAAAATAATCCTCTGAGCAGTGTTTTTCTAAAGTCAAGCTGACACAGGTATGTTTACTTTGCCTTGACTTAAAATCCCTGGTTATCAGTTTTAGATAACATCCACCTGTTAAACCTGGCAAGAAATCCCTCCTTCCAAAGAGGCTGCTCTAAGTCAACCATTTTAGAAGCATTTGAGGATAGTTTAATTTTTCTTTTTTTAATTATAGCAACATTCAGAACTCAGTAAGTTGATGAAGCAGTGCTCATGGCATCATCCGCAATTTTGGTACTGGCAGGGTGGATGCTCGCAAAATACTTGACATCACTGTCACCATCCATTTGAAGAGCCATAATTGTCTGTTCCACAGCTTCTTGGTGAGAGTTGGCAGAATTCAGGAAATACTCTGTAAAAGAAAATGCACAACACTTACAGGAGTAAAGGACAGCAGATACTTCAATACCAACCTCAGGGATACAAAATTTCAGAGGACAGTGCACACTTACAGTCCAACTGGAATATCTGAGCAGGCACACAAGACACTTCCAAATATACCAATGAATTCACCTTAAAAAAAATCATTCCATGTTGCAGAGCACAGTTGCTCTAATGATATTGTTTAAGCAAGGATTTCTATGGGCCTTCAGTATAAAACTGTGACAAACTCCATGGCCAAAGAGGAAGAAAAAGCCTGGAAGCAACTCCAGACAAGAGTGCTTGTATTTGTGACAGAGGAAAGTGAACCATCAACACATGGCCACTCCATTTCCCTGCCAGCCTAGCCAAATAATTATCAAATGACAGAGCTAAGATAACGTGAAACAGGAGTGGAAGAAGTTCCAACATTCCACAGTTTCGATGAACTACAGAACACAAGATCCATAAAAAAAGCAGTGTAACTACAAATGGCTCACAGGAAGATTAGTTGAGATCTGAGGTTTAAAAACTCCTGAACTGATTTTTTAAATCTGCCTTTCCCAATCTATCCACCCTCCCTAATCATACACAGAACACTTTTGGGGCAGGGACTACCTGTGCCACAAGCTTACACAGTGGCAATGCAGAATGGAGGGGCACAAAGATACCAATGCCACAAGAGAGCAGGAAGAACAGTGACATCCTTGGCACAGTTACCCTAGGATAAATCAGTGCCCATCTGCTGATCCATCTCAGCTGTCTCCATGTGCTTCCTCAGAGCCAGCATGCACAAGGCAGCTCCCAACAGCTCAGCAGGCCTCAAGCCAGTGGAAGTGAGCAGAAGTGGATGAAGTATTCCAATTGTGGACACTCTGCTGTTTTACAGAATAGCTGAATACTTCTAATGCTGCTTTCCTTTACAGGCCCTTGGATTCTGAGCACTGCTGACCCTTCTGGCACCTGCGAAGCACCAGGGATGCTTTCCTAAGCACAGTCTGCAATTTGAGAGCTGCATGTCTTATTTCCCTGAAGAGAATCCAGAGCAGCTTTCTTCCCACTGCTACCAGAAAATATAAAGCCCAAATAACAGCTCTCTTCTCCCCCAGTGAGAAAACAAATGGTGGTTTGTATTTGTGTAATTTTTTCTATCTTACTCTTATTACACAGAACATCAACAGATTTTTTTTAACTAAATAAAGGGCACTGTTCAACACCTTCACAGTTGCTAGCTGCTCACTTGTGCTTTCCAGTGACGCCTCTATGAAGCAGCTCACTCATGGAAAATGACACCAAAGGAACAGGCTGGCATATGAGCAAGAACTCATTTCCTCAGCATTACACAACAGCAGGTCAGACAGCACAATGGGGTCATGGCTTTATGTCAGCCAAGGTAATATCTCACACCAAAGAGACAGTAACAGCAACAGCAGCCCACATCTGATGTTGCTTCTTTTTTCCAAGATGAATTTAGGAAAATCAGAGAAAAAAAAGAACCAACCCCATGCAGTCACAGCCCATTGCAACTCCTTCTGCCACTAACCTTTCTCTAAAAGGGTTTGCTTCAATGTTTTTGCCAGCAGAACTCGAACATTTGGAACCTTGTCAGATGCCAAGTGCAGTAAGTGTGGCAACAGATGCACAGCAAACTGGTCCATGGGCAGGCAGTCATCTTCACTGATAGTCTGGCAGGAGCACAGAGGTGATTTCATTACATTTCAGCACAGGGAGGATGAAATCTCAACACATAATCACAGCTACCAGATCTTATTACCTTTGTAGCGCCTATACAATAGCTGGTATCCACGAAGTTTTAAACTACTGTAACAGTACTTTCTAGCACAAACCCAGACACAATCAAGCAAACTAGAGTTGAGGAAATTCAGGCTCAGTTAAAAGTCTACCTTGTTTTGTATAAAATCTGGAACTCCCTTTTTTTCTGGTTTTTTTTTTTGTTTTTTTAACAACTGTACCACTTGAAAACAGGAGAGAAAAGTAGAAGACCTTTGCAATCCTTCTCACAGTTAATTTAGTCTTTGTTTAAACTAGATACTGTATTAAGACAAAAATGTTTCATCTCAATAAACACCTCTTATACCAGAACATGTTTCTCTAAATAGGCTCGAAGCTCACATTTCTCCACACACATCAATGCAATGTCCACCTGGGCAGCAGCCACAGTGGCTCCCAGTCTGCACCTCTGCTACAGCCTCCAAATTTGACCATTTCCTTGGGATCCCAGCTAGTTCCAGCTCCTGTTTGTTTCACTGAGAATGCACAGGCTTTGACCAGGCTGCACAACCTGGCTGAAGAGGCACAGGCAGCACCTACTGATTGATTTCTAAAGATTTGTTATTTCACTTTATGCTGAGCAACAAAGCAGATTACCAACTCAGAGATTATTTTACTACACTTGAGCTCTATATTCAATATCAGATTTGATGACCTGTTGCTAATATGCAGAGCTAAAGAGGCAGTCAAGCTCAAACAGCCATGAAACTATTCCCCTGGAAACAAAGTTCTCAAATATTCACCAATATTGTGTCAATAGGCAGCTGGAGAGTTCCAGTCCCCTTAATTCTGATCACCACCCCCACCCCCCAAACAAAACAAGAAAACAGACAGACAACAAACCAACCAACCAACCTCCCCAAAACCCCCAGAATATAAATGAGAAGACATTTCACCTGGCAAATAAAGACAAAAGTCTGTCGACCAGACCATTTGTGGCATCTACAGAACTTTTCAACAAGTTCATTCATGAGGTCTACCACGAAGGTTGGTGTTGAAGCCATGTACAGCTTTTTTACCATTTCACTAACCTTGAAGAAGTGAGAAGAAAAAAAAAGTAAATACAAAAATTACTCCTGACCAGCAGCACTCAGAGGTCTGATATGCTAAATGCACTTAGATTGCTTTACCAGCTTGTAGGAAATCCAGCGGACAGAGGAGACTTTGTCTGCACAGAGGCTGAAAGCAATGGGCCGCAGGTAGTCGTAGATGTCCCTGGCACTGTACAGGTCTAGGAGCAGAATCAGCTGCCTACAAGACGGAGTAAGAGCCAAGGAGAGCACATCACAGCAAGAAAAAAGGCAGCTTAACTGAGTATCATCATTCATATAACAACACTTGTCAAACATGAGATGTGGCCATAATGAAGTTACTGGGGAGCAAAATCTACTTTTCAGTGCCATTGATTTAACTTGCAAATATTGAACTGCCACTTGCTCACAATAATGACAATAGAACTACTGGGAATTTTTAAGCAAGGGAGACATGGAGGAGGACAAAGACCACCCACTAATCAAACATGAAATAAGAAATATCATTGCAAAATAGCTATTATGTGATTTTCACATTTTTTTAAATATCCACAGCAATAAAAACAATCATTCAGAAAAGCACGTACTCAGCCAGCTCAGCACGGAAACGCCAGTTCCTGCTGTTATCAGTCACCAGGAATTCCTGAAGCTGATAAAGATACTCTCGTCTTTTGTCAACATGAAGAAGCTGTAACAGTAAATACAAACTTACAAAAAGAACTACCGGCTACGATCAGCAGATAGCACAGGAGCTTTAAATACAACTAATGAAACATTCCTTTTAATTTAAAAAGCCTTAAATCCTTAGCAACAGTGTTGCTTTCCTGAGCTAAACCCTGTAATGCTTAACACTGTAAAATCACATGGGGCACTACTGAGAGGAAAATGTGACAAGTCTCTCCTCATACTCTAAGAGAAGAGCCATAAAACAGTAAAGGTAGTTTTAGGATTTGTGTCTCTCAGCTCCAGAAATGAGGCAGTTACAGAGAAACTGCTACAGAAATTTGACAAGTAAGTTGTGTAGGCAGATTAGAGACCTCAAAAAGAACCCAACAAAATTCACCAAGAAGAAAACCACCAAAACAAACCAACAAACCCACCAAAAAAAAAAAACCCAAAAAAACCCAACCAACCAAAAAACATTCATATCCTGAATAAACATGAACAAAGCTCTTCAGAGAAAAAAGTACCAGCAACACAGATCTCCTGCAATATATATTCCTGTATTAAACAGATATCTACAGAGATCCCTGTAGAGTTACATGGGTGTTGTGCTAAAAAGCAGATGCACACAATGAAATGAAGCAAAATCTGTCAGTGCACTTGACCAGAGCTGAACACAGACGTACCTTCAGGAAGTCGTGCAAGTGCTTAAGCACACCTATCCTCACTTCATCTAGGTCCTTCAAAAAGCCATTGAAGACAGGAACTAAATCTCCAGCTGTAAGCTGGTCTCCAAGGATGACAGCAAGTTCGTGTATGGAAAATGCCAGCGTCCGCCGAACCTTCCACTGCAGCAGAAATCAATGTTACTGATCCAAAGTGCTCCAGTCAAACCTGAGGGCTGGTGTCCAAGCTGGACTCCCAGCAAATCCCACTACTTACAATTATCCTTACAGTGTCTCATGTAACAACTGAAAATTACACACTGGAAATTTAAAATGGAAAAAAAAAAAGGAAATGGAAGAGAAGACAAATGACAAGGTATCCTTTCTTCCACCTGAATATCAAAGAACTATTCAAATATAAGTCATCAAAATATTTTAAGTTTTCAGATGCCATGAAGCAAAATAGTATTCCTGACATCAGTAGTCTTGCACACATTACTTTTTGCTTTAAATTCTTTAGCATAAATTACTTTCATCCTACTACTCTCTCATTCTGTTTTTAAAATTAAATGAGTAAGATCTGTATCCCACAGCGTTTTAGCTGGGATATTTTAGCTTCCATAATAGGTAAAGTTTCTTCCACAGTTAGTGCCCAGCAGCCCAAGGACCAGTGTAGTTTTCAGACACCCTAAATTGAGGGTGCATTGTTTAATTTGAGTAATTATTTTAAGTAGAATTTTAAAAATAAAATAGCATCTGTTCTTTAGCCAGCACTTTCCAATTAGCATGGTCACTGTTCTTTTGCCCTGGTTTGGTGATCCAATCTTAACTCAGATTAGACTGGCGATAAATTCTGGACACTTCTGAACACAGGGTAATTTATTTTTACTTATGTTTTAAATTTATTAGCTGGTTGTTTTTAATGGCTGTAAAGGAGCCTGGAAAACATGAGCAATAGCCATGTATAAAATTACTCACTATGTATCACTGAGAACTGCTGCTCTGACAGACCGAGCAGCAAGTTCAAGAGAGGTGAAGCAGTCTGAGAATATTTAAAAAAATAAAAAAGAGCATCTCCAAAAAAGGAAACAAAGGAGGTCTGGGAAACAACTGTAAACCAACAGCAAAATGCAGAAAGCCACCTCCTTACCACCTGACAACAAGGAAAATGCTGCTATTTCCAGGATTTGTTTTTAAAGCAGCAGTGCTGCTGCGTGGTGATAGCGATGTTATTCCTGTATGACTAACTGGATGTGGCACCAAGGCCTGCTGTGAGGCTGACTCACTGAGCTCCAGACATGCCTGCAGGGGCATGTCTGCTCCCACAGCAGCACAGCCCCAGTTCTCAAACCTAGCAGACTCCCAGACACTGCCATAAGATCTCCAGCATGCAGCAAATCAGAAACCTCTCCTCATTTTCCTACTTGAGATCCATCTCCCACCCTAAACAGCCCATTCCTTTACTACCTGAGTACCACACTCCCCCTGCTTCCTCTGAAACAACCACTGCACCTTCATTCCTTATAGGATACCAGCAGCGATGGAAAGCTCTGAGTAAAAAGCACAGCAGCCCAGCACTCAGTGAAGAAGAGAAACCACTACAGAGGTTGTAACTAGTCTTTGTCACACACAGAATTTCAGACTGCTCGAGCTCACCTGCATGTCAGATGCCAGAGTCTCGTAGGTGTCTTTCAGACAGTGCCAGTTCTGCCTGCCCAGGGTCAGGGCCACGCCGGGCAGGCTGTAGGCACAGTGCTTGGCAATCTCGGTGTCGACTGTTTGTGCGCGGGACGGATCAGTCATGGATAAATACTGATCCAGCAAGGCTTGAGGTACAACATCCTGCAGCAGGACAAAGGCAGAGCGTCCACACTTTCATCACTTACTCCTCATAATGCTCACTGTAATTCCAGGGCCCTCTTTTTTCCCCATAACTATAGAATATTATTTAATTACGGTGTCTTAATAAGAGCAGAATGATTTTGAATCTACTAAGTTCCACCAAAAGGTTCCAAAAAAACCAGTAACATGACTGGGGGCTATTTGAAAATATCCAGACCAACATAGGAGGGGAGCAAATGGACCAGTCTTCTTGGGAGCCCAGGAAATGGAAAGACTGCATTCTACCTTTCTGCAAACATTGAGGCTCACGTGTTGTGCAAATTGGCTATTTTATGTCATCCATAAAGACACGTACAACAGCAAATTATGAGACTTCTGCAAAAAACCCTTTCCTAATGCTCTCAAAATCTTGAGAAGGTGTAGAGAAGAAAACTAAATTAAAATGCCTTGGGGAAGCAGGGAAGGGGAGGGAGCAGAGTAGTATGTTCAATATTGCTTCCAAACTCCCTGAACAATCAACAGGGAGGAAAAGGCCTCTCTAGAGACAAAGAGATCTCCAGTGAAGAACAATCCTGTCCACGGAGGAATTAAAGCATCTGAATTGAAGTTCTGTGAAAACCTCTTTGTGCTGACTTCACCACTGCCTTTGCTTCAGCAGTGCTAGGGACTGACTCCACTAAGGGCTGCACAAGAGCATTTTCCTCCCACAGCCACTGCAGTTCCACTGACAAGTGAGGGACTGACGTTTGCACTCAAGGAATCGCACTGGTGCACAGTGGCACTGTGATACCCAACTATGGAACTACAGACATTCCATTCCTTTTGGAAAAGACACCAGAGGCAGCTCCAGCTTAATGAAACACTTTCAAAACCGTTCTGCAAAAAGCTATCAAGGGGTGGGGGTGGTTCCTCTCAAAACACGCAATAAAAAACCCATCCTGTTTCCTCAATAACCTAATTCCCATGACAGCATGCTTTCCATAGAAAACTAAAAATGAAACAGAGCCTGAAGATCTTTGACAACTCTTATCTCATGTCAAAAAAAATTTGTCATCTCTCATGCACAGATGTAACAGAAGCAACTGCTAAATGAAGTCATTAACTCTGGAAACAAGGACTATATTAATGAAGAGTTCTTTAATAGAAACTATATCCTGTCAGAAATGACTGAATGAAAAAGCAGATAAAGGAAACCCCATATCCATAAAATAGTCACTTCTCTGATACATATAAGAAAACCAGAAGTCACTGTCCTTTACCTGTACTTTGGATTTTCTTTCTTCTTCAGGGCTGAAACTACTGTTGGTACTCAAATCTGAATCATTATGAATATAGTGAAGTGTAGAATCCATACTCTGAAAAAATGAAAATAAAAGGTCATACAAAACACACTCTAAGATTAAACACAAAAATACCAACATCAAGAAGTGCTGTCCTCGCCTCAGAGTCTATTTCTTAGATTAAAGGAATACATGTTTTATTATCAAATACAATTTTGCTGCAGCCCAAAATCAAAAGGTCTGCAAGATAAATCTGTTTTCAATGTCAAACACACGTTCCTCTTATTCTGCTCCATTTTGGTTCTTATGGAATGAAAATCACAGGAGAGGAGTACCTCTGAGACTGCATTAAAGAAAATATAACTAGCATATGGGTCCCATTGCTTCTTCCCTGAATGGAAAATGAGAAAACACCTGTAGCTGATTTTGCTGGATTTGTTGCTTTGGATTTGTGCTAGAAAAAAGTCAAAGCAAAGCCACCCTCATACTGAAGAGTAGAACCTGATGAGACTCATGCTGTTGCACCCTTCCTGGAGGTGATTATTGTATAATCTTCTCTGGATAAGCTTCACCTTATAAAACGGAGTCCTACTTGGCCACAGCTGCTGACAAGAGTCATCACCTCTCTCAGCAGTCGTATTAAAATCATTTTCAGCCATCATGTTAGCACCCTGGCTACACAAGTGGGCCTTGGGGATAAGGGCTGAGACTCTGCTTGGGAACAGTGGCAGGGGTGTGATGGGCTGCACTAAACTGTGCTGCTGGGGGATGCAGCACCGACGCCTTCGGTACAAGTCCAGCTCCCCAGATACAATGGGAGTCGTGTAACAAACCATGAATTTCCAGCAGCGTGCAATGAATATCTGGAAAGTAGATCAGGCTGCTGTGTGGTGGAACAGGACAAAGGCATTTTTGCTAGATTTGAGCCAAGGTATCTATCTATTCACAGATGCTGCAGGGGGAGCTCCTAGGGTCAACACAAGCAACAAGAACAAGCCTACTTCCACCAGATGTTCAGATCATTTTGACAATGAGAATTTTCCAGCAAACTACAAACTTCTTCAAAAAAAAGCCTCCAGGATACAATCTGTCTTCCTTGGTTTGACTTCAGACAGTTGCTTTTTCCTTCTGCACGAGCTGCTTTCATCTAAGCACTGGGCTGTAATTTTAGCTGCAGAGGTATAATTACAGGTGATAAAGAACAGGCAGAGCTGTGAGGCAATTGCATATCTCAGGCACAGCAGTCCATGTCACCTGTCAGGCTTAGCAAGCAGCAGCAAGAAGGTGTTAAAGAGCCAAGGAAAGAACATATTTCCAAGCAATTCCAGAACTAAACGTGTCCAGCAGCACAGAGCTCCAACTATAAAATCTCCAGAGGCTCTGAAAACTACCTCTGCAGGATTTTTAGTTTGACAGTCAATTCCTCCTTCACTTTTTAGCCTTTTGTTGAAAAAGAGATTATTTTCAGCATTGCCAGTCACCAGCTTTGATGTCTTGCAAATTAAGGAATGATGAGGTAACCAGTACACCCTAGCCATGGTGCTTTCCGTGAGTTGCCAGTTTGCACGGGACCAGAGGTCAGTCATCCATTCTGTTACAATAAATATGAAAGGACTACAGCTCACATTCCCTGCTACCTCAGTTCCAAAAGCTTCAGCTTAAAAATATCATACTTTATGGACTGAACCAAGTCAAAAAAACTGAATAAAACGGAGGGTGTCACGCATGGGAACGTTTTTACCCAGACACTTTTGAAGTCAAATATGCATTCTAGAGAGGAAGAGCTTCAGCAGAGAATGACAGCCATCAGTCAGTATTTAGGTTATGCAGTATCTCCACCCCTGAAAATGAAGTTCCATCTGTACTTCTTCCATGCACACACCAAACTGAGCATTGCAGAGAGCCAGGAATGAAAATCCAGCAGGGTTTAGCCTGAAAGCTTCTTGTGCACCAAATGCAAAATCTTTGTCATGGCCTTACAGATCTGTAAGGTTAAGCTTCCCTTGGCTGTGTAACAAGAGCTCCAGGGTTGTGCTCAAAGATCTCTGCTCCGTGTCAAGGGCTGGACACCAGGACAGCTGGGGCTGGTGTTTCCTGACGGGGCAGCTGGCCCAAAGAAAGAAGAGGCCAGAGTCAGGGGTCCATCTCCTCCTGGCATCCGTCCTATTCTTAGAGAGAGGTACTTGTGCCAGACAGGAGTGGGAAGGTTTTAGCCCAATTTCCTTTCTCCCTCTACCTCCAAATAAAAACAGACTCCAATACGTAACATCTCCTTATCAAACCTTAGAAAGAATGTACAACCTAAAGAAAATAAAAACAGTGCCTCTTGAGAAAAAATAAACAGCTACCTAAGACAAACAAGCTTTATCATGTCCCAGAAATCTTACTGGTTCACTCTAGTACACCATTTATTTTCATCTGAATAGAGAATCTGTCTTTAACATGCAGCATTAACTCTTTCATGAGCCAATACAGCTGCCAAAGGACTAGCAAACTGTGGTTTTGCTTAGTGGTATATATGCAGAACTGTGCAGGCTGCATTCAAATATAAAATTCTCTCAAGTCCAGTACGCTACTGACACACTGCTATGCTGAGACTTAAAAAATCCAAGAAACGACAAGAAGAAAAAAATCACCAAAATAACAAAACCCCCAGTAAACTAAAAAACCTGAACAACCACCTGCGAAAATCAGAGGTCTCTTCACTGCTAGGGGCAACAGTCTACTTGCTCAACACATCACAGCTTGATTCCCAGAATTCTAGGTCACCTCCATAATATCTGCTCACTAGTAAAATGAGGACTTGATTCAGTGCCAGTAACAAACAAGGAACTGAGATAAGATTAAGAGCATCCTTTTAAAGCATAAAACTGAAACATGCAAAATCAACATAGACCAGCTATGTGACTGGTTCTTAAATTTTCTATCAGCGCTATACTCTGTGTACAGAAACATAAAACGCAGGACAGGTCTCTCTGAACAAACACTGCCCTCGTCACCCCCCAAAATTCTTAAGAATGGAGGATAAATGTACACTGTCATTTTAGGTTAGCATTAGAAAGAAGAGATCCTACAATAAAAAAAGCATATTGAGCCTGACATGAAGGAATTGGTGGCAGGCTGGTGTTTTTGAAACAAACCCCATTTGTAGAGTTAAATTATGATTGTGTATAATTAGCAGTATCCAAGTAAATGTCACATTCCTGAACTCCTTGTATGTTTTTGGTCTAGATGGTAGTCCAACAGCGTAGAGAAAAAGTTAATTAAATGTCATCAAGAAACACTGCTCTAATTAAAGAAGGATGAAAATGTTTGCATTGAACTGATACTAACTCCTAGACATTTCAAAGACGTTTGTCAAAGTTTCATCTGGAAAACACAATTTCAGTAGTATGATTCAACCAATCACTTGCTGTGGTTTTATAGAGCCTATTTTGGAATCACTGCCTTCTGCAACAGCAACAGCATTTAATACCACCTGATCTTGTGGCATTATACTCAGTGAATGTGGTGGGTTTGGCCTGACACAGCAAAGAACAGAAAAGAGTATTAAATGCCAGGACTGCAGTCGGGCAGGGAATGGGGAGTTGGGCTGAAGAAGCAACTGCAAAAAATTCAAGATGTTACTGATTGCTAGAATAATTTTCTCTTTCAGCAGTCCACACAACATCTCAATTGCAGGTCCTGAACTTCTCTGATGCAGACCAGTAAACCACAATAAATCAATTCAACAGGGAGCAAAGGGAACAAAGTATCTAATTCTCAAGGTTCAGGGAGGGCACTGGAGAAGATTCACTCAGTATAGGGAGGGGCTCTGTTTTAAGCAAGGTAATTTCAGATTAATAAAATGTGGAAGCATTAAAGCATCTTCAAATGCAACAGTCACAACAGAGATTTTAACAGAAACAGTTTCAAGAATTTACATGGACAAGCAGAGAACTGGCAAAAAAAAAAAAAAAAAATCTTCACATGAATGCAAATTACAGCTCTGTTACTGGAGCCTTGGAAATCCTAATGGGAAAAAAGCAAAGTACAAAACTCTCCTCTTACCTCAACAGTGTCACCAATTAAAGGCACAATATCACCCAGTATAGGTTTAAAACTTTGTTGGTCATTGATGGTTAGCTCAGCCTGTGAATCTGTTCCCTTGCCAACACTGGCCATTGTCTCTTCTTGAGGATCCAAACTGGATGCTCTGAGTGCAGCAGACAACACCTCCACTTGTGCTGCAGTAATGAAAGAGAAATACATGAGAGACCAAACTGCAATAAACTTTTAGCAAGTCCACAGACCAACTTTTAGACAGTGACTAATTAGCCAAAAGATGGCAGAGGAGCTACAGGAGAGGTACCAGCTTAAGATCACTAGCTGTTGGTCAATGCCAAACTAGGGATGAATTCAGTCCTAGATTAACACCCCACTCCTCTCCTAGGGTACCCAACCAAACCACAGTCCAGTGAAATTTGTTCCTGAAGCTAAAATGAGCAACCAAACCCCATAACCCAAAAGGAGTAAGGAGACTGCTGTTATGGCTGGATTGGTTCTTTACCAATTTTAGTAAATATTAATGGTGCAAATAGGTTTTTTGGGGCAGAACAGCCCATGAATATTAACTTACAGACTGGGCGATTTGTGAGAGGTGGGACTAAGAGAAAGAGGGACAAAGTGGTTCAAATAAAGATTGAGAACAGGTTTAGTAGTAAACAGAGGACTTCAGTTCTGAGAGGTTATTTCTCCCTCCATACATTAAATTCTTACAATTTAATAGCAACTCTAAAGGAAGACCTATATAGAAAGATGCCAGACATGATACTTCAGCCTCCTTGGACCCTCCAAACAAATAAGGAGATTATACTGTCTGATGTTCTCATCTCAAGAAGGCATTGGCACTTCATACTCTGCTATCCACTCTTTTGGAAAAGATCCAGCAGTTCTGAGGCTGCTCTGCTTTCCATCCCTCTGTTTACTGCCAATTAGAAAAAGCTTTGTTGAGCAATGCTCCTTGGATATAGCCTGACCTGAGATCAGGTATTGGAGGCAATCTCAGCTGCAAGTGACACAGAATTCAATGCAGATTAATCTACCCTGCCACTCTCCTCCTCCACTTCTTTCCAAGAATGCAAGGAGGAATAATCTCCTCACTTACTAAATTCGAATTTACCCAGCCATCCGGAGGATCTGTTCCTCATAGATTTCATCTTTTCCAAGGTTTCTTAAATGTTCACTGAGAAATTACACGACAAACCATATGCTTGTTTTTAATCCCATATTGCCATGCTAAACTACAGAATTCAGAATTTCTCCCTCTAGCTTTTTGAGCATGCTTGTTAACAAGAACTAAACAAAGAAAGTTGGACTCATCTGTAGATGGAAGAAACAAATATGAAATACAACTGCTACAAGAAATAAAAATTGTTAATTCAGCAAAATCTTAAGATTAGAATCCTTAGCAAAATCTAGCAAAAATTGGAAAACACACTGTGGGTTCACTGGTTTGTTGGTAGAGTCTAATGAGCAGGAATAAAGACAATTCTTTACAATATGCAGTGCTAACTCTCTAACAGTGTCCAGTTTCTGATAAAATAACCTGAAAATATGATTGCTGTATTATTGTGTTCCTCAACAAGAAACAGGAAAAACACACTGTTAAAAACTTAACCGTATAACCAACATTATACTTATACTTCCACTACAAAACATGTGAAAAATACCATTTAAATATATATTATAATTTACGTATAAATATATAAAAATAAGGCAGTTTACAATTTTAAGATTAACGAGAGTCTGCTGCAACCTTACTCTTCCAGTATTACCTCACTGACAGTAAACTTATGTACTTTAAGAGCCATGAGAATAAAAAAGATCAAGGTTAATAAATTTCCCAAAAACTTGAATACATCACCCCCAAAACCAGGCAAAATAAGTGGCTATGCTAAGGCAAGAAATGCCTGGCTTATTTCCAAACTATTCCAAACAAGAAAATGAAAAGTAATTACATTCTGCTGCAAATTAAGGAGCCATTTTTCTTGAAGACCTCCTTCTTGAAGGACAACTTCATGAAAAATGTGCTTTCCTCTCACCTTCACTTAAAAGTCAAGAAAGCTTACCCTGACTAGGTAAACACATACTGCTTCAATACTGTTTATGTATTTCTGAAAAACACACACAGAGCTCCAAAGATGACTTCTAGTAACAGAAGCATCTGCAGCAGTAACTGGGAATTTTCCAAGACATATTCCCCACCCATGCCCCACTGTCAGCCTGCACGCCTGGCCAACCCTTGCTTAGGGGCTCTACAGGATGGAGACAACACCCTTCCTGATTTCCTCTGCCTGCCCTAGAAGAAATACAACAAAAATCTGCATTTTCTCAGCTTCTTGTCAATTCTACAATCTCAAGATGTAGAGATGACGGACAGGAGAAGCCAAATTCCCAAGGATTTCACTGACTGCCAAGTGTCCTCTTTCTTCTTTCAGTGTTTATTCCTGACTTCAGTGCTACCATTCACTGAAAGGTGAAAGACCTGGAGTGTATAAACATTAAGATGTTTAGCTAAAAGTTTAGATAAAGAGGAGTCAAGCATTGCTGCTGCTCCTCATCTCTCATGAAAGATTTCCTACTGACATGAGACAGAAAATGGTTTCCAGAAAATCATTTCAAATTCAAGTAAAGGATAAGGCTCCCCTTTCACGAATGACAGAGAAATGCTTCACGAAGGGAATCTGCTGGCTAACCAGCTTTCACAACTACCATCAGTAAAAACTGGAGTGTAAAGGTCAGTTCTGCACCTAGCACAGGACTCAGGTAAACTGCACTGCTCAGAGAAAGTCAATGTTCACTGGATCTTAGACCATTAATTAGTCTTTCTTCAACTTTTGTTTCAGGTGAGAAGCATTTTTAAACAAGAAAGTATTTAGTCTTAGCTATTGTACCCACATTCTAAAATAACTGGTACAATCTGCAAATTCTAAACCACTTTCTATCCGGTCTTACTGAATTTCCTGGTTTTCAGGAGTTCCTGTCCTTTCAACAAACCTTATTGTTGTTTTCTGTTTCTTCTGATGTTTCATTTATTTTTTCTTCTTTTTCATTTCTTTTTTTCCAAAGGATTTGCCTTCCTTACCCTCACTTCTTACTCAGAGGCAAAAGCTATGGGCCACAATAATGGGTACAGAGACAAAGTAACTGAAACATACGAACAAAGTTTCTTCTCCTCACCTTTTCCATTAACAACATATTTTAGACTTTTATTACAAGCAGTGCCTGTAACCTGACTTATAAACATAGTTCTTCTAAGGGAATGACCCCACATTTGGGCTGGTTTGTCCCTATTAGGTCTCCTTTTGGCAAAGCAGCTTGTAACTGGCTTAAGCCACAGTTAGCCTCAATAGCCTGCAGGTCAGGCTTCCTCTGTTCCCCCAAATAATATTAACGAAAGCTGATATTTCATGATTTAGCCCTTTCTATGCAGAAAGTAAGATGAAGCGAGTTAAACAAAGTGCCTGTGGAAAGAAAAATAAAGAAATAAAAACATCTGAGGGAAAAAATAAGCAATCTCTGAAGGAAGCCTCAGGGAACTGGAAAAACGTGACCTGAAAAAAGACCCTGTGATAATTTTTAAAAAGCTAGATACTTCACAGGAACGTGCAGGTTCCCATTTCCCAGTCTGAGACCTTCCAGATGTCTGGCCAGTGGATTGGAAAGGTCCTTTTAACAGGGATTACAATATCAGTGCTTAACTTTGCACAGCCCATGTAGCTCTGCTGGCCAGCAGTTTGCCTGTGAGAAGACACGCTGTCTTTGTCTCGGTTGCTGACTGCTCAACCACCTGTTACTCAGATTTATCACTAGCAATAAGCTAGCTCTGGAAGGAAAGCCCCAAGGTAAAGAGTGATATTCAGGTGAAGCAGTTCATCCTTTTGTGAGAATAAGATCAGGGAAAAAATATTCTATGATGGCTACTGATTACCATTAAAAATTGTTTTTGCTAGAGATCTCAACAGTCTCCATGCCTCGAAACAAAAATCTAAGGCTTCAAAACAGAAACTGCTCTACTGAGGTGCACTGCAGAAAACCCCAAACAAACCAATACCAACCATCCCCCCCCAAAAAATCCCAACACAAAACACCAAACCAAAACCACATAAGCATGACCAGTGTGTATGTACACAGGAACCCCTTTATGTTTGGCATCCAAGACATCTGGAAGATGGGGACAGGCACTGAACATGCCATACTCTGGGCTGCACGACCTGGTGATGCCTTTCCTTTGACTCTTCCCATTGGCATGGTACACTCAGATAAAAACTGAGTTCTTCTTTCTCAATACTTCTGCCATAATGATGCAAGCAGGTCAGGGGAGAAGCAACTCACACAACACAGAAGGGTGAAGCAAGACGTGAAGTAGAGGAATGCCAAACCCAGAAGAGAAATGAAAATAAAAAAGGAAATAGGAGGGAGAATACATGTGGAGGGGAGGGGATAGGGGTACAAAGGTACAATAGCTGCTAGGGATGAACATACAATGCAAAGCAGAGGGTGAGGTGGGAGGAAGGAACAACAACAACACACCAAGAAAACCCCAACAAAATCATATTTTTCTGACTCAGAAAGAATCAGTGCTGGCTGAACTTCAGCACCAAATCTCCACATCTGCCTCAGCTGTCAGGAACTGACTCTGAAACCAACTAGCAAAATAGAAATCATCAACCTCCTCTAACTGAACAGTGAAGTACAGCATCTTATCACCATCCCTAGGTATTCTGCAGATTCAAATAATAAAAATTCAGTGTGGTCTTAAGAAACTTCAAAAACCCTGTGCCATTATGGTTCCACACAACAGGAATTCATTGTCTTCTCATAAGTCTATAAAATGTTAAAAAAAAACCAACAACAACCAATAACCTATGTCAAGAGAAGGCTGCTGAATTTGCACAGTCAAGCATGGAGAGGCAAGGTACAGCCAGAGACAAGGTCACCTGAACAACTTCATCTTATTGACACATGCAAAAGATCATACACCACAGTCTCATTCCCAAACCACACCTCATCACCTCATCTTGTCATGCCTTCAGGATGCTTGGCCAGTTTGCTACAGATGCCAGAAGATATGTACCCATGGAAGCTCTCCAGTATGGCAGGCCTCCACTTACCCACCACAGAGAACACAGCATCTTCCACTCCCATCCCTTGGCTGGGAATGACGCAATAAAGACAGGAGCACAGCATGGAAGCAGGAGTCCAGGACTTAGGTGACAGCAAACCAATGAAGAAAATAAGTGCAAGAAAAAGATCACAGGGATTTAAAAAGAAATAAAGAGAGGAAAAAAACCCTCCTAGCTTGCTCAGTCACTGCTGTCAAAGCAAAGCCTACTCACAGTACAAGACTCAAAAACATAATGGCCAGCTTTGCAGAGAGGGGAAGCACAGGCAGGGAAAGACCCTATGGACCATTTGGGACCCAGGCTGTTTGGCATACATTTGTAAGCCATGTACACTGGAAACAAAATTATCTGTGAAATTAGGTAGTTTCACAACATTTCTATGAAAACAAATTAGGATAAGCTTTTGACTGAATATTTATACCATCAGTTTGCAACAACAATTTTAGATTATATTGCCATGAGCAAAGAGTCAGGGATCTGATCTTCTGGATTAGCCCCAGAGCAAGCCTACCTTTTGTCACAATTTAGGAAGTGTAGGATTCAAAACACAGGCATTAAGTCAGCTACTCAGAGACTAAAGTCTGGATATCTATCACTTCTATGTGTGCCACTGTGCTTGAGACAAGCATGCAAAATTAACACTACTTGTACTTTGTGCAAAACTAGAATTGAAATGTTACTAAATTGAAGCAGGCATGTAAGTTAAATTCCAGCTTCTCAAGTATTTAGACTGAATAATGAGAGCACGGGCAAGAGGCAAAAGAGTAGAAGATTTAGGAGGAGTCTTTTATGGGGCTTCACTACACAGCCTTGACCAAGTCAGAGTGTGGGAATCCATGGTGTTGACAACCTAGTAACAGTTTCCTTCTACTGAAATGCCCAAATATTGGTCAACAACTCCAGAGAAAACCTCCTGACACCCAGTCAAGAGAACTACAAACAAACAGAGGGAATTCCAAAAATCTGCCCTGAAACAAGACATGAACACACATGATGAACTCATCTGGATATACAAATACATGCTTACATAAACCACTGTAATTTATGTGTTAAGGAATGTTCTCTAACTATAGACAGAACAGTTTTACAAAGTAACCCTAAGCAGCAGTGCAAACTTCTGCAGGTAGCTTCAGAGATGGGTCATATGAAGACTGAAGCCATTAGCAAGGGTGAAGTGTTTTTCTTACCTCTTTCATCAGTGCCCAAAGCACTCCTAAAGCAAAGTTTCTATATGCTGACCTCACAAGAGATGAAAGTACAAAATGGATTTAAGAAAAGTTATTAGCGTATCAACCTACTAACAGTAAAAAGAAGCTGAAAGCAGTATCAGTTTATTCTAAAATGTTTTTCCCCAACTTGCCCCTTCTTTTACTCCTCCTGCCCCTATTTCTTCCTGGTATAGAGGCATGCTGCCCCTCTAGAGATCCTTCAGCTCCAAAATAATATGGTTTCTTCTTTAGTGGCACCTCCAGACTTTGTGACACTTGAGCCCGATGTGCCTTAGAATTTTTTCACCATCTGAATGCTAAGAAAAACCTATTTCCAGTAACTGTGTAGAAGAGCCAAGTCCTTTTAGCTCAGGAGCTGTCTCTGAAGTGCTGCTCCACCACCTTGTCACACTTATGAAACCCTTCTCCATTCTTCAAGAGCTTTTAAAATGGAGAATGTATGTTCACTTCAAGAACTCAGCTTGGACCAATTATCAGCCTGATCTGACAAACTTGTCACATTAAAGCTGTCAGCATGTGACTGCAATAACAAAGCAGAAAAAAATGAGACTATTTCATCCAAAATCAAACACATAATGTGTAAAAGGAAACCATTATTCACACTGATAATTAAAAAAAAAACCCACTCTTAATCTGCCTTATTTCGCATGCATGCTAATTAGAAATAAACTTGCTTATCAATAGCTTATGCTTTGAACCATCTATTTGATTATAATGTCAAAACAGGCAGTCAGAACTTTCTTCTGCTAACTGCACATGCATTCAGTTTATAAAAGGAATTATACTCCTTTTGAACATCTTTACACAAATGCAAATTCCCTTTTAGTTCCCTATCAATTTTCCTCAATCTCTTTGAGGACCAGGAGAAAACAGTACTTCTGACTTTTAAAACAACTAAGAGGTTAAAGCCCAAACTGCTGAAGGAACATATGCATATCTCCAAACACTAAAAATGCTTCAGTATCTTTACCATACCTTTAACATCTGGATCGTCTATATGGGGTTCCAAATTTTCTATCATTTCTTCTAATTCTTTCCTTGTTGCCATAGGAATGCTTGGAGACACTGGCATAGTGAGTTCCTGAATTTCTCTATCGAGTTTTGTATCAGAAGTCTGCTGAAGCTCAAAGTCAATATCTATTTCAGGAAGTGGAGTCCTCCAGAAATGGAAAGAGTTGTATAATTCCTGCTCTGAAAGAGAGGTTTCCTGCGAACTCAGCCCAGCCTCCTGCAGATCTGTTGTACAGCAATAAGAACTTTGCTCATACTCATCTGCCATTTCCCCACAAGATTCTGAAGGCAAAGTGCAATGAAAGGATGATTCAGTCTGGAAATCACTTTCCCTCTCGGAGTTATTTGACACTGTATTTTGATCTTCTATGACATTTTCAAGTTTTGGTGCAAAATCATCACTATCATCACTATGTGAAGACAGATCCTCTGTCCTGTTGTGCTCTTCATCTGTTGTGATATCTTCTGTGGTCCTGACTTGTTCACTGTTGAGTGCCAAAGAAAATGGACATTAAAAAACCAAAACAGACTTGTTATGCTCTTGAAAATTCACACACATGCTGTCAACTTGTTATTTGTCAAAGTAAATTTACTTACACCATAACAAAACAAATCACAGAATCACAGAAGGGTCAAGGTTGGAAGGGACCTCTAGAAGCCACCTGGGCCAACCTCCTTGTTCAGGCAGGGACAACCAGAACCAGCTGCCCAGGACTTGTGTCCACACAGGTGAGGATGGATACTCCACAGCCTTCATGGACAACCTCTGCCTGTGCTTAGTCATTCTCACACTAAAAAAAAGTGGGTTTTGATGTTCGGAGGGGACCTCCCATGTTTGGGTTTGTGGCCATTGACTCTGGCCCTGTCCTGTACACCATCACTTAGTGAGCTTCACCTAGGCACAGCTGACCAGCGCCCACGGGCACAGCCAGGCAGGCAGTCCTCAGCCCTCCTCACTATCTCCTCATCCGACCCAAACCTCAGCAGCTTCTCCACAAGCATCTCACAGGAGACCATGTCAAAAGCCTTCCTGAAATCCAGGTACACACTATGCACTGCTCTTCCTTGTCTATCAACTCAGTCATTTCACCACGGAACATATATCCTAATCATGGTCTTTGAAGATGAGAAGATCCAGATCTTTCCATTTGCCAAATATTCAACTTATCCAGGACAGTTAGTTTTTCTAATGTGCAGTTCATGCAGAAGAAGAACATGGAGGCAAAAATAACTTGTGGATTTAGCAAATTTACCTGTTTCCCTGTGCAGAATCACAATCTTCTGGGTTTTTACCATCTTCTTCTTTAAAGTACTGGCCACTGCTGGATGGATTAGCAAAAGTTGATATGAAAGGCCCCAGAGACTGAAAAGCTGCTTGGCGAACCTAGTGGAAAGGGCCCAAGGTGAAAAAAACAAAATTATATATATAAATCTTGCTGTCCTATAAAACATAAAATGCCTGCTCCTAAGAATTGAAAGGGTCATAAGCCTACTAAGGAAATCAAGACCAGAGGCTCCTGTCTGGAAAGAATCAGCCAGATGTATACAGACCGCCAAGTTTAAAAAAAAATGTTAAGAAAATTGAAAAAGCAGGGTGAGACCAGTTAAATCACAGGTAACCAAACTGACAGGCTTATTCCCCACAACCAAAGGAGGAATAATCTGTTTAGATAATACAAGCAGGTAAATTTGAGAGCTCAAGTCAGAATTTTAACAACTTGAAAGGAAATAAAAAATCCCACACAGCAAACAGACATTTAACTTTTGCAAATTTAACTGATAAACATTATATTTCTTTCCCTTTCCTATTTGGCTATGCTGTGCATTTGCTCCTCCTTTCTCCTACTATTATTTTCCTCTTATCAATAATTGTCTTTCTCAATTTTTGTTATTTGATTAATTCTGCTGGGCTACAACTTGCATGGCCTTCCAAGATCCACGAGTTCATGCTTCTGTGCAGATGATCCTTGGCTCTTGGAAGTAGTCTGCTCAGTAACAAACTTAAAGTTTGAGAGTAAATCTTCAAAATAATAAAAAATCCCCAAACAAATAAAAAACCAATCCAACCCCCCCCAAACAACAAAAAAATCCCACCCAACCCCCCTTAAAAAAACCACAAAAACAAAAACCTATCACCTAAGAAACAATAAAAATTTAATTAATAAACTCCCTGGCACCAACATCCAAAACATTCACAAAACCCCAAAACACAACCTCCACAAACTCCACCACCCCCTCCCCCAAAAAACGACATGGTGGTAGGGAAGCTGAAGAAGTAAAAGTATATCATAATTAATTTTCAAGTTTTGTTAATGATTCTCAGCAATGTTAAGTCACAGACAATTCTGTAGCTAAAATGACAGTTTTTCTTACGTGCTGCAGTGAAAATGTGAGGGATTCTTTACACCCATCAATGAACTAACCAGTCTAAGAACAATTTTGCTTGAGGTGCATGAAGTTAAGTTAGATTATCCACACCCATGAAAACTTCTACATGAAGTATTGCAGTAAAATCCTTCAAATATGACAGCTATTCAAAAAACAAAAAGCAATTCTTACCCATCGTGAAGGATCACTAATCAAATTAATAAAAAGAGTTGACAATTTTGTCCTCCGGACCTCCTGTGATGTTGCACAAGAAACTGCCATGAAGCACTCAGCACAGGCTTTCCTAACTCCCCACACATTATCAGAGCAGAGCTGGAAAAACCTCGGCAGCTGTTAGGAATATAGTGAGTGAGTTTGCAAGTTTGAATAGGCAGCACTTCAAACTTGTTTCAAAACAAGTTCTC
Source organism: Prinia subflava (assembly GCF_021018805.1). Classification (NCBI taxonomy): domain Eukaryota; kingdom Metazoa; phylum Chordata; class Aves; order Passeriformes; family Cisticolidae; genus Prinia; species Prinia subflava. The sequence goes on from NC_086247.1 coordinate 51,938,889, forward strand.
TTTTCACTTTCATTTTCTTCACCACCTTCATACTTGGATGCAGAGTTTAACATTTGCAAGACAAAGAACACACATTCAGTAGCACCATGCTTCTAATCTGCTGCTTTCACATTACTTATGGATACAGATAAGGAAATTTCACCTGTCTGAAAAACAGCAAGAAAGTACTAACTCTTAAACCTGATTTATGCCCCAAAAAACACCCCCACAAAAGCCCAACTTCAAAATACCCCCAAGACCAACAAACCTATTGTAAGACAAGACCTCATGTCTGCACCATTCTTTTAAAGAAGGGACAAGAAAAATAATACTGGTGCATTACTAGGAAACAGTTCTTTACTGCAAGGGTGGTGAGGCACCGGAACACATGGCCCACGCAGATTGTGGATGCCCCAAGCCTGGAAGTGTTCAAGGCCAGGTGGATAAGGCCTTGAATAACCTGATCTAGTGGAAGGCATCCCTGCCCATGACAGGGGAGGTTGAAACTAGATGATCTTTAAGGTCCCTTCCACACCTTAACATTTTTTTGATTCTATGATTAACATTTTACCTATCAGAGATCACTTTGGATATTTTCTAAGAATACAATTCTTCAGAATTTCTTACTGAAATGCAAAGGAACAGCATCTTCAGAAAGAAAAAACTTCTTTTTCTACGACACTTCTCATTGTTAGATTTCTCAACCTCTGCCACCCTCTATCCTACAATGCAGGACATGAACTGCAAAGAGGAACACGGGAATGAAAAAAAGACTTCATTTGCTCAAGAGAAAACATGTCTGAACAAAGCAGTGGTTTTACTAATAAAACTTTCGAAGCATTTTGAAGGTGCTCAGGTGCTTGGGCTTTTTGGCAACATTAATGGTAAGGGTGGACAGAGTGCAGGTGAGGCAGAGACATGCATGGCTTGCAACAGGCACAGTGACAAAACAAGAGTAATCCAATGGCTGTTGCTACAGCCTTGTTCACAGTTATTGATGTTCAGCTGTTCCTACTCTCTGCAGCCAAGTTTTCTGGACTTTGCCTCTAATTTAAAAAAAGCTTTTAGGTTAGAAAATGAAGTTTTATCACTCAGCCTTTTACATCCCTCCTTTTTCCTAACAATAATCCAAGAAGAGCAGAAAATGGCATTTTCTGTCACAGAAAGAGAACCCCAGCTGTCCTGCCACATGTTATTGCTTTCAAATGAAATAATCATCACTTTTTTATTTCATAGTAGTCTAATTGTACCCTCTACAAAGTTTTAATCCAAATTCATTACGCTAATCACTAAAAAGACAGTTGTGTGAGAGAAATCAATTTACATCCCAAATCAGGAAGCATATGGGATGCAAATCCACACAAATAATCTTCACTACCAAATGACTTGAATCACTCAATATCTAGAGAACAATGCAGCAAATGCTTTAAGAGCATAAGAAATGGCCTGAGAGCCACAATAGGCCTACCTGCCCCAACACCACAACTGCAAAAAGCTGCAGTGCCTCTGGCTGAAGTCATGTCTGCACTCACACTCTGTCCATGTAAGTCCCTCACTAATTCAGGGCATTGATTCATCAGCCTCTGCTGGCCCTCAACAAGATCACTGCCCACACTGCCAAGAGGAGAAAGCTTGAAGAGGGATCTCAGAGACTGCCAAGCTGATTTTTGCTCCCTAGCCTTGTCATGTCTCCAAATCTATCAATATCCACTAGCTCCCTGGACCTACCAGGGGGATGTGGGCACATTCAAGGATCCTCTTCTCGCCACTCCATCCAGTTCCCTGCTTTTCCATTTTGAATTTGTCTCTCTTCCCTTTATTTCATTTTTTATTTCTGAGATTCAATTATTTTCTTTACCTTTCTTTTTCTTTCCCTCCTTCCAGGAGGCTGTTTGAGGCTTGAAGAGATTAAATCAGTACATAAGCCTCACCACTCTCAGCACTTTACCCCCGCTGCCACGCTCCCCCTGCAATCTCTCATCAACTGCCCTTCTTCTGTAGCTTGGCTGGCTCCACTCCTCAATTGTATTAATATGAAAAACCCTTTAAGAAATGGCTTACCAGCATTTCTTCGGTGGCTTGCTGTCCAACCACACTGCAGATATCCCCAAAATTGGCCGCACATACCTTGCAGACAGAATGCAAGAGATAAAGATTAAGATCACGGTTTTAATTCAGCAAAATCCAGGGGAAAATAAATAAACAACTTTTTAAATCAAAAAAATGTGTTTTGGTGCAAACTCACTATGAGCTACTTTCTCATTCCACAACTTTACATTGTTTTAAAAAAATATTTTTCTTTTTCTTCAAAATTAGTCAGTCTTTCTTAAGCATAGAAGAACCCCAGAACTTAAATGAAAAGAAAAGAGGATAAAATGTATTTGAAGTGCAGTCAAATTAAAGAGCACATGCAGCTATCAAGGGAAATAAACTATTCAATGGCAGGATAAGACCAAAATGCAGCCTCCACATCTGAACATCATGATGGAATACTGGTTTACTTCATCTTTAATTCCATCTGTGCACACAGATACAAGTTCAGGTGGCTGATGCTGTTGCAGCCACAGTTGGTTCATGTTTTCATGGCTACCAACACAACCATAAGGACATAAACCCAATCACACTGCAGCTATCTGTAGCAGATTCTTTCTTTGTTTCTAGCAATGAGGGTAGTGATTCTGGAAAAAAATCTCAGTATCAAATATTAAAATCTGTGGAAATGAAAGCTACAAAACCCCTCACAGCTTTCACTTATACATTTCACAAAAGAGATCTACCAGGAAAGTTTCTTAGTCACATGCAAGTTCCAAGCACATGACAAGTTTTCCGCAGATAATGTAGCCCAGATGCTCATCATGCACACCTTACGAACATGAAACATCCTGCAGTCACAGCACATCTCGCAGAACCGGGGAAGCACAAGCCTTTCCGTGATGTCCTTTCCAACCATGGAGGCCATTTTGCACATAATCTAATGACAAGACAGACACTAATCAGAGATGCTTGCACAACACACCCCTGTGTCAGCTAAGCACAGGCTTTTTACGTTCATTACAATGAAGAACAGATGTAATTTTACTGAAAACTGGTAAAAATATTGAAAACAAAACCCCATTTGAATTGAAAAGGTTTGGCCACTTTTGCAAAGAAATTTATTTCCCATTTCCCTGTTACGACACAACAAAGGTGTAGAAGATAGCACTGATTTTCCAATAAACTGAAACAAATTCCCAGCTAACAAAAATAATGGACTCTTAGAATTTATTCTCTTATATTATCCAACAGACGTCTAAAAAAAAGTACATGATTCTTCTACTATCTCAATATGAAACATATATATGTACAATTAACAGAAAATTATTGACAATTGATACGCTTAAGAGACTTTTGAGTCCTGTATGGTTTGAAATTAATTACAACACTACCCTGCAGATATGCAACTCCCAAACATAAAATCACCAAAGAAATGTATCACACCAAAAAAGAACTCTTCCCTCTAACTGCTCATTCTAACTTGTGCTGAAACATAAAAAAATAAAAATTAACTTTAAAAATCAAAAAGAATTTTACGTTTACCTTCCCCAACCATGTCAATAGAACTACTTACATTCGTTCCCCTATAATAACAAATGATGGCTTTTCTAACCTCTAGGGGGTTGATGAGGTACAGAAATTTCTGCCAAGTTTCAATACCTTCAAAACCATGAAGACAGATAAAACTAATCTGCTTATACTTTATTCCCTTATGTAATTGTAAGCTTCATCAAGAAGCACTAGAAATTTGGTGCCAAATGCAACAGTGCTGGAGCCTTTTTATTGTTTATCAGTCCAGCCACTGTAGGAAAGTAAAATATTAAATGAGGTCTCTCTCAAGCAAAAAGAAAAGAAAAAAAAAATCACCCAGCAGAAAGCATCAATTACAAAAAAACCAAAGGAAACAAAAGGGCATACATCTGCCATTTTTCCATTATAAACTAACTAATCTGCTTACTATTTTAATTCAGTACATACACTTTAATTATGAAGGTTGTGTCTAATGCAAAAAAAACCCTTCACCAACCAACCAACCATGAGTTAATCAACTCAGATGCTTATTACTTTGTCCAATAAAACACAACAAAATCAATAAAGAGAACAGACATACAGCAAGAAGCAACAGAACTGAGGCATTAAAGCTTTTGAACTGATGGAAAATTTCCATGCAGGCAATTTAAACTTCCATAAAATAAACAGACAAACCTCCAAAAAACTAAAAAGCCAACACAGCAGATGCTTTAGGAGCCAATAAAATTAATCCCCTGCACTGTCTTGTCCAGCTGGTTTGTTTTTTTTTACAGCATATATAAACTATTGAATTTAAATCTTAATTTGATCAGAGGGTACAGCACTGACACAGCACAGAAGTTGTTACAGATTTCTTACTGAGAGGGAATATAATGTTTTCCTTTTAGTAATGGCTGTGCAACTTGGAAGCAGACCACCACCACTGCATCAAGCACTCAGGCATACTTTTGGCTGTGTGATTTGGTCCTGCTGTTACTTACAGCCACAGCTTCTGTCTTCACATCGTCGTTGCTGTCTGGAGCTGTCAGATCTATCAGCACAGGGCACACTTTGGTCTCCACATCGTATCTCTCGATGAGTTCTTGCTCCAACAGCACTAACAACGCTGCCTGGCTTGTTTTTCTTACCTGCCAGTTCAGAGACAGTTTTATTTGTTGAAATGCATGTGTCCTGTGTTTTGGAAGCTGTTCCTATTACCAACACACAGCAGTACTACTGCACACAGTGAGAGGACAAGTGCTCCACAAGTGCTTTTGCAAGCCCTTCATGTTTGCTGTCCTGTATTTTGGGAAGTACAGGGGTGGACACTCAGGTGACAATGTGCGGGTGTTTCTTGGGATCCCACGCAATTTGTTTTAATGCCAAAAAGAGCAGTCATGGCAAAGCTCATACATGCATGAAGCAAAAGCAGCACAATTAATGGAGAGTAACAAATTTCTAAAGATGAATTTTATTTTAAAAATCCTCTTTTTCTGAGATTAACGAGAAATAGACTGGCAAGGAAATAGTGTTTGTTTCCAATGCTTTTAAATTCTGTGACACAATTTTGCTTAGTCCCTTTTTTTTAAAAAAATTGTACAAAAATAAGATACCCATTATTGACTTCACAGCTGGCTAACTCCTGCCTCTAAAAGGAGTAATTTCATCAGAAAAGACATTACATACAGCAAGAGACTACATATACTGCAATGCAGCAATTTTGGAAACTCCTTTGAGCTCTTTGTTTCAGAGATCCACAGCCCGAGAACTATTCAACATAGGTTAAAACAATGAAAAGCATCACTGAATCTTTTAGTAGGAGAACATCAAACAAAATCAGTGTTGTTGTATTATATACGAACTAGCAAAACAATTAGTAAGAAAAATAGGTTTGGGTAGTTATTTTTAACTATGTAAATTTTGAAAAGGGCAAGGAAAAAATGGACTAACTCAAGGCCTAAAATACTGAAAACAATGTATCAACTAGCATTAATCTAGTCTGAAATGACTGGAGAAGCCTCAAGAAAGCTCTGGACAAGCTATAACTTAGACATGCAGAGAAACAAACCACATGAGTTTAATCCAAAACTTCTATTGGACTGATATACAAATAACTGATAATGAAGGTACAGCAGGGTGTCAAAAAAACTGAATTATACAAAGGGCTCAGTTTTCCATTGCTACCATTCCTTTTTGCCAGAATTTAAATTAGGTAAGCTTGTCTAAATGACTGATTTTGTCCATATGAATACAATATCAGATAAAAAGCCCAAATCAGGACAGATCACATTAGATGTAAAAAACTGTCATGACATTTTCTTTAAACGGTTTTAATATTTTCTTTAAATAAATTCATAGTACCATGTATTTCATGTCCATTCCAAATCCTTATATCCCAAAACATAACACACTTGTACGATACTAACTTTAAATAACCTGGCATCACAACAGTAGTTCACCAGCTAGTAAACTACTCCCAAAGAAACTTACCTGGTTATTCTGGTCTGCGAGGTATCGCACCACAATAGGAAGCAGGTATTTGGAAAAAGCGTAAGGGATTGAAGGTCTGTTTTCTTGACAGAACATAGCAATATGAGGTACCTGTTCCATCAGCTCTGCCCGCACCGTTGGCTCTGTTAGGGTCAAAACAAAACCACAAAAAGGCACAATAGATATTTACAAGCATGCTCCCAGATGCTGCCAGAGTAAGCTTCTTACACTGTATTCTACATACAAAGTATGCTCTCAAGTGTTCGTGTCAGTGTTTTTGTCAAGCTTCATTTTGACAATCGTTTTACAAAACCAGATAAAACTACACCCTGTGCTGCCAAACTACTAAAAACTCCTGTCTCACATTCTTAGTAATGAAACAAGAGGAGGTGTAACACAGCTAGCTACCAAATGTTATGAGTATCAGAATTACCCAAACTCCCTATGAGCATCACCTACTTCACAGAAAGCTCCTACCCAGAAAGCCAGCCCAGAACTGGCACCACTGTGAGAAGAGAGGAGCTGAGGGCGAGTCTGGGCCACGGCCTCTTAGACGGGAAAGATCCCACTGAACAGGACAGCCAGCCATAACACAGATGCTGCTCTTCATTCTTTGCTTTTTAAGGCTACTGATGTCATTGTCAGATAGAAAAGGTCCTCGATCTTTCCACCTGTTTCTGTTACACCTTTGAGATGTGTTTCTCCCCAAAGTTGGTGATTATTTTAAAAATATTTAATTTAATTTTTAAATTCAAGAAATGGGACACTGCCCGAATGCATCCTAACCCCCCACAGAACATGCACATATATCTGGGGGATGAGAGAAAAGGCAAGAGAAGTAATACAGGTGTGGATTAAATTCCAACTACTAGAAAAACAGATTCAATTTAAGAACAGGACTTTATTGCATGTCTAACTTCTCCAGGGGGATAAAAAAAATCAGAACTAAGTACTTCTGCCCTTTCAGGATTTGACATATGTAGTTACCACTGGTCTACTGATTACCTACAGAAAGATATAACAGAACCAACGAATTACTCTCAAATTACACTAATTTGATTTACAGTATTTTAAATAATAAGATGTATATGTCACAGGATAAATAGGTATGCCTTACTGAATTTTTACCTAAAAGTTGTTCAGATAAAACTTAATGATATAACCTGAACCATATTCCTTGGAATACCTGTAATTAACGTGACTCATTAAAAATACCATCTTTTGTTAAATGAAAGCATGCAACATGTATTTGTGTTTAACATGGCAAATGTGTGCAGCACTTGACTTTCTTGAATGCTGGCTACAATTGTATACTCAGGTCTGAACAAAATGTAACAAAGACAAAGGAAGTCCCCAGCTGTGTGCAGGCTTTTCTTCATTGAGGACAATGAGAACAGGAAAGATCACTGCACACAAAGTAATTAAATGTCTATGGGCTCCAATTCTTTCACTACAGACTTAAATTACTTTTCCTATAGAAAAACATACCAAAATCAGAGCAGGGGGGACCTTATAGATCAGCTAGTTTCAATCCCTGGGGGTAGGGGTTCCATTAGACCAGGTTGCTCAAAGCCCCATCCAACCTGGAGTTAAACACTTCCAGGAATCCTCTGGAAAGTTTATGAGTTGCTGACCAAGTTGCAAAACACAAAATGAAGTCTCAGATAAATCAATATCATAAAGATTTGCTGTTCATGACAATAAAGTAAAAAACATCTTTCAACCTGCTCTGTATCTCCTCCCAAATGTTATCAGGAGCACACAGGAGAAAAACATTTTTATTTAAACTTCAGATGTTCTGAAACATGTGCAGATTGAACTCCATAAGCAATACAGGCATCCTGAGGTTTGTATTGAAGTCGGATCCCAAAGAACACTACACAAACTATGTGCAAGTTTCAGCACATCTAACAAAAATTCAAACCTTAACAAAATGCTGAACTCTAGTCTAGTGATCAAACACTACATTTGTAGCAGTAAATGTAACAGCTGACCAAAATATGCACCTGTAACTAGGACAAACTAATACTTAATGAGATTATTAATTCTGAAAGTTGAAGTCTGCATTTCATACTAATGCAAAGAAATCCTATCGTAGTAACTCATCTTTTGCTTCCTAATAAAAATTTGCCAGAGCAGTCCTTAGAATACAAGTAAGAGAAGGTGCAATTGTTCATTAGGATAAGGTAGTGTGTGGGGTCAACCAAAGCAGATCGGGTGCTCTGAAGAGTCAAGTTGGCAAAAATATCCATTTTCTTCCTACATTTAATTCTGTTCTGGTCCTTCTATCTGACAAGGCCTGGCTTTTTCAGTTCTGGAAGAGGGACTTAACGTGTGCCTGAGAAAGGAGTCCTTTTACGTGCCAATTTTGACACATCAGCATGTTTTTTTCCACCTGTGTGACAGCCTGCCCAAAGGTGGCTGAGTTAAAGAAGCCTTGCAAATACTGTCCATTTGCAACTGCCCAGTATCCACTGAAAGCAGAGCACTACAAATGGAAGAGTCCTTCCCTGCTGAGTACATTTTGAGATAAAGACATTATCTCTGAACACAGACCCTCTCCCCAGAGCAATTTGTTTGAAAAGGGTGTAGATGACAAACAGAGCAAGATGAGGAACCATCAGGTTGGGCAAGGAAGATGGGAACTTGATGGACAAGAAACAGGAACCAGTGCCCCAAAGTCAGGGCTGGAGGAACTCATGCCCACCTTTCCCATAAGGCTGCTTTTTCCAAGACATGCCCAGGACATGATCTAGTACAAGTGATTTATGTAGCAACACTTATCCCTAAGATCTTGCTCTCCCATCTTAGGACTCATGCCTTGTCTCTTGTGGCAGACAGAAGATGACTGCGGTGGGGAGGGAGGGCAGAGGTTAAAGGGGGTGAAGAGTAAGCAAAATCAATCTGACTGAGGCTGTATGTTTGGCAGCAGTGCTTCTTAAATGGCTTCTAAATTTGCTTTGGGCAGTTCCCACCCTCCCAGACACAAAAACCTGCAGCTTCCATTTATGCCAATGCTACTGTTCATGCAGACAGATAATAAACCCTATCAAAGAACTGATCTAGCTGATGCAGCTTTTGCCTCACCACAGCAGCATCATTAAACAGCAAGAACTGGCACTTAATATTGATCTCCCTGTGCAATCACACAATTCCCTCAAGTAGCAGAACTGTCTGATGATGGAAGCAAGCAATGGTAAAAGTAAGTGCTAGAACTGAGGGAAAGAAGCAAAATGCTGAGAAAATCAATTTATTCCTTTGCCTAGTGTGAAGCTGTGCAAAATGTTCAGGCTAGCCTCTTCACAGAATAACTGCACACTACTCATTTGATTGCATTCTGAACTCTGTCTTGATGCTGAAGAAACACCTCTGTAATCAAAGCCAACAAGAACTCTGTATTAAGTGCATCAAGAGCTGTGTACATACTTTGGACAAGAGGCACTCAAAACGGGGAGACTATTTCCATACCTCTTTGACACTTCCGCAGTTTGCCTGATAAAGCAACGGCAACAGTCCCTTTCCCCAAACTGATGAGGTTTGCTGTGAAACTGAATTCATACATTTCTTTATGAAGCACTCCAGTACGAGTGCAGGATGTACCAAAACCACGAGATCTTTTTCCTTCAGAACAGGGTTCATCTATTATGCAGCACTTATGTCAGCTGCTAGACAATACTAAAGACCTGTAGATGTAAAGTGAGCCCCTTTCTTCCTGAGCTACTAAGTCAGCTCTGGCTTTGTGAGAAACACAGGCAGATGAGATGATGCAATTAAAGATTTGAAACATTCATGCGCAGGAATGAATTTAGAACTGTAAAGTCACCTTAGTTCTTATGTTCCCCAGCTTTTAAGTACACGGCTCTGGGATCTTTGTAAGGTCGATTCAAAGCAACAAACAAGGAGCACTGTGTAGGGAACTGGCAGTGTAACACAACACCGTAATTTGCCATCAAAGGGCGCTTGTGCTGTTCTGGGGAATTACTGCAGCTATGCAAGAACCTGAACCTTAAGCTTACCAATTTAGATAAGAGTTTAATTCTTCCAAAGGCTGAAGCATATGTTCCAGTGTGTACTGAATAAAGCCTAATCTCGCAGTCTGATGCAGTTACAGTAGAGCTTTTTTTTTTTTTCATTATGTTTCCTTAAGACCTAAGCAACAATGCCACAAAAATCCACTGAAGTCAGAGAGCTTTCTCATTCCCTTCATCTACTCCTCAGCTTTGTCTTTAGCTTGAAAAGGTGGCAGCTCCAAGCAGGGATTCCAGGAGGCTTCAATACATAACAGTGTCTGCCATTTCAGTACAAACCTCCCTGTTGTTTAAAACCAAATTTACAGCTTGGTCATTGTGTTGGTTTTGGCTGGGACAGCGTTAATTTTCTTCATGGTAGCTGGTACAGGGCCATGTTTTTGATTTTTGCAGGAAATAGTGTTGATAACTTAGGGATGTTTTAGTTATTGCTGAGCAGCACTTACACAGAGCCAGGGCCTCTTCTGCCTTTCACCCCACCCCATCAGCAATCGGCAGGAGATGCACAGAGGGGACACAGCCAGGACAGCTGATCCCAGCTGACCACAGGGACACCAGACCATGGTGTGATGCTGATCATACAGAGCTGAGCGAAGGAGGAGGAATGGGGGTAAGTTTGGAATGGTGGTATCATCCCAAGTCACCGTCAGGTGTGATGGAGCCGTGTTCTTCTGGGATGGCTGAACAGCTGCCTGTCCATGGGAAGTGGTGTTTGCATTCCTCTCACATTTGCAGTGAAGACTTAAACATTATCCTGGGCTGTTATGCTCATAAATTTAAGTCAGCTTAAACACTGTTTCCAGCACAAATCCAAAATATGGGCCAATATTAGTTACTATGAAGAAAATTAACTCTACCTCTGCCAAAACCAGCACAGTCATCAACACAGTGAACAGTGCACAGCAGTTACAGGTTGCTTCATAAAGCATAAGCTCATCCAGCTGGGGAATACGTCTGCACTCTGTGTTTTTTGCGCTGTACAGTACAGCCAAGGACCAGGCTTTCACAGAGTATAAACAAAATCTGGGAGGAGAATTTTGCTTCATGTCAAGTTTCTATTTTAAGCAGTCTGGAAAAATCTCTGTGTACAGCTAGGTTCTATGTAACATTTGCTTGGAGCAGTATTTTTCCATTTGGCAGAGGAAGTATTTTTAAATGCTGATCTTTTCAAACTATCTCTTGAAAGTACAAGTCTATCTACTCTTTAAAGTAGCAATCTACTAAAAAGAAACCCTGGAATTTGTTAAAACAAAAACTTTGACAATAAATATTAATACAAAAGACTAGATTTCCTTACTCATTAGCATTTTATTTCATTCTATCATTATCTTGTGTATTATCTAGATACAGAATTACAATGAATTGAGTTTTAGGAATCAAACAAAACTAAGAGAATGAGAAGACAGTGCTAACAACTTCACTTTCTTCTGTTCATGAAATTATTTTGAAAGGAAGTTTCCAGAATAAAATGACATGGTTCTCTCTCTCTTCATTTCCAGACCACACAAAACCATCAATATGTTCAAATCTGCATCTCCAGAACCTGGGAAGACTTTTTTTCTGCATAAACAAATGCTCAGTTTTAGCTTTTTGACAAATGACCATTCAAATCAACATCCTAAACTGACTCCAAAATCAGAGAAGTAATTAACTATTTCTTCTTCATCCATAAAAAAACACATTTCCCCTTAAATCTGACACCATTTCTCATGTAAAGTGCCAGCATGCTCACTCGGCTACTCCTAGCACAGACACTCAGCTTGGATATATAAACGTGTAATGTTTATTTCAACCCTGCTGAGGCTTCAGTTCACTCTCTATTCCACTTCAGCTATGAGAGAGTAAAGCACCACCATCAGCTGCATACTGGAAATTAAAAGGGGATTATTTTAGAACTGCACAGTATAATACCAACTAATTGCTTCAGAGCAGTTATTTATAAATCAAGTCATTGTTCCACAGCCACCCCACAACTAGATTTATTTCACAATGCTTTATTCTGCACCAATGTATGATATTTAGAAAAAAGTCTGCAATGCTTTCATTATCCCACTATGACCATTCTGAAATACAAGCAGCTGTGAAGTCCCACTATATTTATGAGGGATTATAAGGTTTTTGTGTTGTAAAACTGTAGATGAAGAACAACCACTGATGATGTCAAAACTGCTTTAACTGACAAGTTTATGAATGTTTTAAGTACATCTGAAGATTAATAATATTGCCCTTTGTTCTTATTAAGGGTTGTGAGCAACAGAGGAAGGTGTAAATGCACGGCTTTGCATTAACACTTCCATTCTATAAAGGAATAACTCACAGAATCACAGAATATCCTGAGTTGGAAGGGACCCAGAAGGATCATCAAAGTCCAATTCCTGGCCTTGCAGAGGACCACCCCAAAGAGTCACACCATGTGCCTGAGAGCATTGTCCCAATGCTTCTTGAACTCTGTCAGGCTGATGCTGTGACCACTTTTCTGGGGAGCCTGTTCCATTGCCTAGCCACTCTCTGGGTGAAGAACCTTTTCTTAATACCCAACCTAAACCTCCCCTGACACAGCTTTATTTACCATCTTCTTTCCCCAAAGGCAACCTTCCATTTCCCTCTTTTATTCCCTCTACAAATGTAAGCATTTTCCCTTTTGATTTCTACCATTTCCCATTTCATCTTTCCCTCTGACTTTCCTACCTCTTACAAAGATAAAATAAAAGCTAGACAAGTGGAAATACACTGTAACCAGAGCCCATTGCTTTTAGCTTAGGAGTTCAGCAGAAAGGCTGATGTGTCTGACACATGTGCTGCTTCAGTAGTCAAGCTCTTTTCTCCTGCTAACCAGAAATGGATTTCATTACTGACTGGCAGAGCAAGGAGTGAAATACAGACTAATGAGGGAGGGTAAAGTCACCATTAGTCACTCATCAGATGCATGGAGAGACAAAAGAGGTTTACATCAAGCACAGGAGAAAACTCTTAGTGTAGCACGAGGTGGGAGATGAGGTATGGAAAATCTTGAAACATGAAGATGGGGCAGGGAAGAAAATACAGCTGGAGATATTGGCAGCTAGGCAAGGCAAATATTACCATTCCCATTAATATTGCTTACATTTGAAGATTTTTGTTAAATGAAGTGCTGCAGTATGTGCTGTTTAACAGGTAATGTTGGCATGTCTCAAAATACCAACAGCAGTAATTGAACCTACATTAATGAAATCATTTAAGCACACTATTAACTAATTAGGGTTGTGAGGCCATCCACATTAAGGCTGATTATAGAGCTTCAAAACCTAATGACCAATTAGCCTAATAATTGTTTTCAAAATCAGATTGTTTTGGAAACTGCATTTACAACTGATTCTTTGCAGTAAAGAGATTACTTTTCATTCAGAAGAAAAACACCCTAGTTGGCTATATTCAGACAAATAAGCACCAGCCCTTCAGGATCTCATTTTATTTTCCCCTCATCATTTATTTGAAAAGATACTCATGTGTACGTATTTCATAGTAAGCTAAATTACACATGCATTTCAGAAATGAAGATACAGACTTTCACTTTTAAAGAAACTTCAGAAAATAAGATTTAAAGCTTCTGGAGCCTCTTGCACACTAAGCAAAATGCCAATGAAGCAGTAACTCTGGCTGAGGCTAACTTTCAAAGCCGGTTAATCACACTTCAGCACACAATGATGCAATCTTGTATCATCTGAGCCACTCACAAGCTGGTACCAAAAAAAAAAAAAAGTTTGAATTATACCAATTTATTTAAGTGAAAAACTCAGACATAAAGCCCTTGTTCAAGCTCTCACAAGCCTGTGGCTAGTCTACATTTGAGAATGAAGAAGACCCGGCTGTCTTCATACAAAGATAAGCATTTTTAATCTAACAAGGGCTTATAGGGGATAACTTAACACTTGCCAAGCACTGGGCTTATACGCTGAACTACTTCTTGGTTTGTACAGATTCAAAGACACCACAAAAACATCTAAGTGGGAAGTCATACCTAATGTCCCTAAAGAAACAGAGATTTTACAGAGTGAAGGAACACCAGATACAAATGCAGTACAAGGTATCTTTCTTACCTGTCACTACTCTAGGAAACTCAGTACCAAAGACCACAGGGAAGTCCAGTTTAGGAGTGATACATACCCAAATTCCACAGCAGCATCACAGATTTAACAGCAACACCCAACTACAGCAATGAAGACAAAACCTGAAGTCTTCCAAACAATTCAGATTCAGAGAATAAATTTCTTTAGCAAGTGAGGGCCTTGGGGGCAGGGGATTATTCCCCAAATGCCACTGATGGGTTTCCTCTGTGGAACAGCTATTCTGTGCTGCCATGGACACACAAGAGTGGCACATGACACCAGGGCAGAATAAATCCTGTGTTCTGCCAGCACTGGGAGCAGCTCATTTTTACTACTACCTTTAGTGGGTATTTTTCCCAGTAAAAACACAACAGTGATTTTAAGGCTACAAGCGTAAACTGGAACTAATTCATTACCCACAGGTAAACTGGAATTAATTCATTAGAAAGAGTCCAAACTACCCTGCCAGGAGAAAGCACTTTATGTCCAGAAAGCACTTGTACGTGCAGACACAATGGTAATCAAAACTCTTTTTCACAGAATACAATTCACTACAATTCTACTCGAAGGGTCCAAATGAGTTTCCATCAAAAGCTATTTCTTTCAGATTTTTTTGACAAAAAGCTTTTATAAAACCAGTTTTAGAGCTGATATTTGCTTTTGCCATGATGCTCAAAAAATGTGTCTTAGCTAGTCAGTTGGTATCTCAAGATATGTTTCAATCATAACAAACCATACTCATCATTTTCTTCCATCCTACAATCATATATTTGGACCCAGATAATTTTTCAGTAAAAATTAATTTTTATTCCACATTAATACAGTATTTATTGAAACCAAGATGACATTTAGGTTCTTAAAGTTTTATCACAGTAGATGAAGAATGAAAATGATTGGAAATTCTCCTGCTTTTAAACACAGAAATGGCTGTCTCAGCGTAGCCCCAGCTAAAAGATATTAAAACCAACCCAAACAAACCTGAAAAAGCTACAAAAACCACCCAAGCCAACAAACCATAAACTCAAAGAATTTTTAAAAACCCCTGAGACTGACTCTTTTCCAAGCAAGGATCATGTTTGAAAAACATCAACCCAACTACAAGACTTCCAAAACTGCAAGGTTTTAACAGGACAGAGGACTCCCATGGCAACTTTAGGATAGCTGGTATTTCTAGTTCACTGCTGTACCTCTTGTTTAGAAATCAGCATCAGTAGCCCAGAAAGAGAACAGATATTGTGTATCCTGGGTATATGCTTCAATTCCAATCTCATTATACCAACTACTGAGAAAAAAAGGAAAAGTACCTTACTCTCTATGACATGATTTGACAAGAGAAGACAAGAGCTCCAAATGGCAAATGAACTGGCATAAGACTGACAAGCATCAACAATTAGAAATGAAAAGCCTTGTACTTAGTCATAGTTCAGTTTGACGTCCAAGTTTGCTTTTATTTTTATTTATTTAAACATTTAAACGTGAAGGTTTGACTCCAGGATGGCTCTAACCATACAAATATCTTGCTCTAACCAAGCAAATTAACACACTCAGGCACTTTTACAATGTTTTCTTATTCCAGATTCACGGGCTTTTATGTTTTATGGACAAATTGGAAAAAAGTATTATAAACGGAAAGAAGCAAGACAAAAATTAACAAGTCTAGTAGTAACAATCTTAAAGATACACACACATAAAATCCAAAACCCCTGCAACAAACCAAAAAGCCAAAACAAAAAAAATTAAACAAAACCCACTGTTTTATTTATGAGTAGTAGCTGCAGTACGAGTAATAGTCAAGCTCATATGCTAAGAAGACACAAAGCAGGATCTAGTTCCCTAATGAATTTTCACATGGTTTAAAACACAAGGATATTCTAATAACTTGTCTTACCGAAACCAGCCAAGTCCAATACTGCAACTGCTCGAGGCACAATACTCAGTTAACTCTGCACAAATTTAATTTGTGGGGCAGCTGCAGAATCCAGCACTGCTAGTTTGGCAGATCTGAGACAACTTCTACAATGCAGGAAAAGCCTGAACTGCTGCTTTTACTGATGCTGAGAAAATATCAGCCCTGAATAAAAATGTACTCCACCCTTGTTAAAGGCAACAAATTGATTTGAGCTCAACTCTTGGCTTCCACTACATTTCTGCCTAAATAAACTTCAATTTGACACACTTAGTTGGTCACCAATGAAAAGCCTAAGGCTACAAGTTGCTGCATGAGGCCATTTTCCCTTGGACACATCTGTCCTATTTTCTAAACTGAAGTGGAGCTTCAGAAAGTTTCTGATGCTCAAAACTATTCACAGGGCCACACAAACAGGCAACTGTATATGCAGACTTCAGAAGCAGAGCTTTGCTAGGAAAACAATCCACAAACAGCAGCATGTCACTGTTCTCAATTAAAGACACATTTTATTATAAGTGAATAGTGAGTTTTTTTCCCTTTAGAAGAATCCTTGGAGAGGTACTCAATACAATTATGTAATGCTTACAACAGGCTACTTTTCCTGGCTAAACAAGGACATTCCTTCAGAAAAATAAAACCATGCATTTTAAATTAAGACAGTAATGACAGAATAACAGAAATCAGCAGAATATATTTTTACCAGCATTATCTTCTGTAGTTTCAGAAGAAGGGAGAAAGACTAACAGACATTAGGTAGCAGAAACATTTTTTTCTCATTCAAGACTTAATACAAATTTCTCTCCATAGCACTCCAACAATAACAATGACCAGATCTTTTCTGATGTTTTGCTGCTAGACTTTCCTCCTTCTGGCGTGTCAAATGTATCAGCTATGTTGAAATCAAGCCCTTAATTCTTTCTAGAGCATCTTTAAGCCAGAATTGTTACAGCTCTGTCCACACTATTTTTCCCTTCATCCACTCCCTCATCACTTTTTAAGCACTCCATTTCTTTCATATTTGTTTTTCATTTTTTTCTTGCTTTTGCCTTTTATTCCAAACACTCAGCAGTCTCAATATCTTGATTAGCAACAGACATATTGGATCTGCAGAGCCCTCCTACTCATAGCAAAGAGCGTGCACAGCAAGCTCACTACACTGGATGACTTCAAGAGCAGACTTCTGGCACCTTCAGGGATCTGCTTGGTGGAGTACCATGGGATAAAGCCCTGGAGGGAAGAGGTGCCCAAGAAACTTAGTTAAGGATCACCTCCTCCAAGTGCAGGAGCAATGCATCCCAACAAAGAAGCTGTCAGGCAAAACCACCGGGAGGCCTGCATGGATGTACAAGGAGCTCCTGGACAAACTCATGCAAAAAAAGGAAGCCTATAGAGGGTGCAAGCAAGGACTGGTAGCCTAGGAGGAATACAGAAATATCGTCCGAGCTGCCAGGGATTGGGTTAGTAAAGGTAAAGCCCTCAAAGAATTAAAACTGGTCAGAGATGTCAAGGGCAACAAGAAAAGTTTCTATAGGTATACCAGTGACAAAAGGAAGACTAGGGACAACATGAGCCCTCTCTAGAAGAGATGGGAGACCTGGTTACCCCAAACATGTGAAGGCTGAGGTACTTGATGTTTTTCCCTCAGTCTTCAGTGGCAAGTTCTCCACCTGTGTCCCAGAATGCAAAGATGGGGATTGGGAAAAAGAACTGGCCACAGAAGATCAGGTTCAGGGTCATCTAAGGAACCTGGAGGTGCAAAAGTTCACAGGACCTGAGGAAACTGGCAGAAGTGGTTAAGCTACTATCCATTGTATTTGAGAACTGTGGCAGTCCAGTGAAGTTCCCACCAAACTCAAAAGGGAAAATAAACCCTTCATTTTCAAAAAGAAAAAAAAAAAGTAGACACAAGGCCAGTCTCACCTTAATGCCTTAGCAAGATCATGGTGCAGATCCTCCTGGAAACTGTGAGAAGGCACATGGAAAATAAGGACATGATGTGTAAGAGCTAACATAACTTCACTAAAGTCAAACCATTCCTGGCAAATTTGTTGGCTCTCTACAATGGAGTTAAAATGTTGGTAAGTAATGGAAGAGCAACTGACATCAGGTACCTGGACTTATGCAAAACATTTGACACTATCTGGTTATGCCCTTGTTTCTACATCAGAGAGACGTGGATTTGTCAGATCTCAAGATATCACTCAGTGGATAAACAGCTGGCTGCATGGTTGCACTCAAACAGTTGTGGTCAACAGCTTGATATGCAAGGGGAGACCAGTGACAACTGGAGCTCCTTACGGGTCAGTACTGGGTCGGTGACATGGATAGTGGGATGGAGAGCACCCTCAGCATGTCTGCCCACTACACCAAGCTCTGTGGTGGGATTGATTTGCTGGGGGGAAGGAATGGTATCCACAGGGACCCTTACGTGCCTGGGAAGTGGGCCCACGTGAATGTCATGAAGTTCAACAAGGCCAAGAACAGGTCCTGCACCTGGGCTGGGACAAACCTGGGTACCAATGCACGGTTAGTAGAGAACAGATTGAGAGCAGCCCTGAGGAGAAAGATTTGGAGGTGTTGGTTGATGAGAAGCTCAGTGTGACTCAGCAATGTGCACTTGCAGCCCAGAAAGTCAAACACATCCTGAACCGCATCCAAAGCAGCAGGGCCAGCAGGACGAGGGAGGGGATTCTGCCCCTCTGCTCTGGTGAGACCCCACATTGGGTGCTGCATCCAGCTCTGGGAACCCCAAGATAAGGAGGACATAGACCTGCAGCAGTGAGTCCAGAGACAGGTCATGAACTGATCAGAGAGACAGAGAATCTCTCTCATGAGAGAATGCTGATAGTGCTGGGGCTGTTCAGCCTGGAGAAGAGAAGGCTCTGGGAAGATCTTACTGCAGCCTTCCAGTCCCTAAGGAGGCCTGAAAGAGAGCTGGAGAGGGACTTTTTACAAGGCCATGTAGTGACTTGATAAGGGGCTTCAAACTGAAAGAATGCAGGTTTAGATTAGATATAAAGCAGAAATTCTTCACTATGAGAATGGTGAGGCCCTGGAACAGGTTACCCAGAAGCTGTGGATGCCTCATCCCTGTAAGTGTTCAAGATCAGGCTGGATGGGACTTTCAACAATCTGGTTTTGTGGAAGGTGTCCCTGTCCATGGCTGGTCCAACCTAAGCCATTCTCTGATTCTATATTTGCACCTTCACCAATTCTTGCTGCTTCTCTTATCTTCACACCTTGTTGCCCAAAAAGGTCTAAAGGAACAACTTCAGCATTTAAATTCTATCAAAACTTATGGGGGTTTTGCACAGATGGTTTCCAAATTTATTTTCAAGGCAAGAAACTAATCTTAATCTACAAATCTAAAATAACCATGTAGATCTCTTGAGCAGCAAAAGTACATAATAAAAGTTACTAAAAAATGTACTGCTGGAAAGCTGTAATCCTACATTTTGAAGGGGTGTAAATCTGTTGATGAAAATAGTAAGGAAAAAAGTCATCTTTGGGGGATGAGTAAGAAAAAATAATGAATTAATGATAATTAAATCTTACACTATTTTATTGAATTTGCAGAAGCCTAGTTTGAATATTGGAGAAAGAACATACTGCTCCTGTGTTAAACACAGATTCAGGACCTCTGAATTTCCCACATCAACCCAGTAAAATGTTTAGTGCTACCTACCTGAATCATCAGCTAATCTGCTGATTCTCTCCAACACAGCAATACAATCTCTCTCATCATCACTGACTTCCTTCAAAGTGTCCAGCAAACTTCGAGCCACCATTTGCCTAGTTTACAAGAAAGATTAAAAATCAGCATTATTTGTGTCCAGAAATACAGATAAATCAAGAAGTTGTGCAATCATACAAGTTTCTTACACCAAATAGAATTTTATATATACTCACTTTAAAGTCAGTAAATTTAGTTAGCCCTGCTTTGGGAATTCTTATTTCTGATACCTGGCATAATCCTTAAGAATTGTAAACCTTAAATATAACATTAAAAGTATCCCTTTCATTTACAAGGATAAGAGAAACCAGCCACCAAGACCAGAAATAGAAATCATCTGCTAAGCAGGCAAACAGGAGCTGAATGTTAGGAAGTCAGAATCAGCCTTCTATCCTCATTTATGAAGTCCCTAACTTGTTCCATACAAAGCAAAGCAACACTAGTATTGTTAAAACGTTTTTAAACAGAACTCTGAATTTATTTCACAAAAGCATGAACACTCAAGCTGAAGATTTTCATACCAATGGTGACAATTAAAGTCAAACTTCATTTGTATGCCATGGGTATACACTGTGAGCAGTGGGTATATCCTGTGAAAATAACATGTACTACCCAACCCATGTGTACCTGAGACATACATTAAGCAATGTAGAAACATGAAGAAAATATTAAATAAGTCATAATCAACTCAGTTACTACTTTGAATGAACAAGAAAATTTTCTATGCAATAATTTACGAGTGATGAGATATAGCCAGATTTGGGATTTTGTCCTCCAAGGTTCTGTCACAGCCTATATGACAAAGTCATACCCATCAGGTACCCAGATAGCCCTAAATGCAGCTGGGAACGTGTGGCAATCAATCTGTCTCTTCATAAACAGCCTGCAATGGCATAACTCCTTTCTCACTCTATTGGATAACATGGGTTACATGTCAGTTCAGAGCGCCAGCTGAATTATCCCTAGATAATGGAATGGGAATGGGCCAAGGAACAGCATCCAAGACACTGGTAGGTCTGGTAATGCCCTGGAGCAACTCAACAAAATGCTGAAGTAGCAAGTGTCAAGTGCCAGGTATTTCCAGAACTGAAGGACAGAAACACTCCTAGGATGCAGCCCAGGTAGAAGCACTGTTGACAAACAGCAGTGCTGTAGACAAGGGCAGAGGCATACCTAAACTTTATTACATTCACTACAAGCAGTGAACGTGAACAGTGGTCAACAACTGGTAAGAAAACAGACAGTTACATTCCTAGTGCACAAAAGAAACTCAAGAACTTCACAATTCCACTCAGAGAAAGGCAGGAGGTTTCCATGAATTTCCAAAGCTAAGCACACATTTTCTCCCACTGAAAATCAGTAATTTAAATACTTCACATTGCCCACTTGCAGAACTATCTTAAACTAAGCTGTTTTGACATACAGATGTATAAAATCTTCTAAAATAACAAACTGAAGAAACCACTGGCTTTAAAAAAATTTCCTCTCCCTCTTTTCAACTTGACAGAAGCACATCTCTCAGCAGAGATCCTGATAAACAGTTAAAATTCAGCCATCAAAACCCTAAGGGAGGGAAACAGACTGCATGACACACTAACCTAGAAGCAGAGTTGACTTGGTCTTTTAAAGGGCTGGATACCTCTGAAAAGAGAAGAGGAACAAATGAAGCAAATTCATAAACTAGCCTGTGTGGACACGTGTCTCCTACATATTAGATGTATTGGAAAGTGAGAGACAAGTCAACTAACCCACTGAGTCTCAGCAAGTAAGGAACCACAGTAAACAGCACTACAACCCATCTCATAAACAGCTCAAAATTCCATCTGACTCCTGGGGACTATGGAATGGCTCTCTACTATGCTGGGAATTTTGGAAAGACTCATCTATCTCCTCATAGAGCCGGACTCTAGTGGCTGAATCTCAGTGTCTTCACTAGTTCCTATGGGTTGGACATGTGGCTATGCAGAAGGCCATAAACCTGCTGAAGATGAGGAGATGAAAACAGAAATCCTAACCTAAGATCTTCTAACCTAGAAGTAGACTAGTAGACCTGAACTATCTACTAAACCTATTCAACTTATTCTGTGCACTAAATGTAGGATGGTTCCCTCCTGCATCCAGATGGTATTTCCCTCTTTCAGCTTGTAAAGAAATCAATGGATCTACTTTCACAACAAGTAGATTCTGGTAAAAAGCAAAATAGCAAAGGGCTATTACCAGAGCAAGCTAAACTCACTTCAACAAACCTAACTGGGTAAGCAGCCAGTAATCACAGAGTAAATGCAAAAATCACTCCATCCATTCATCACTATCCATCACTCTATCCATCATTCTATCACTCCATCCATATTTCTGGGAGCTGATGGCCACTCATGTTCTCCAAACATTACAGGCTGTCATCTAGTTCTGCCAAGGTGTGCTTGGTCTGTGACTGCCACCTCAGCAGCAACACAACTATTTATCCACTACAGTTTACACACCAAAGAAAGGCCAGAGGTCAAAGGCTGCAATGCAGCATGCAGTACAAGCACTTCCATTACTATGTGCAGAAGTGGGGGATATTTAGCAAAATTCAAAATTTCATGAGCCTGTCCAACATTAGGAAAGCTGATAGGATATCTTGTAGGTACACTTAACTGCAATTAGCAGCAGGACAAAATGGGAATAGATTACAAACACCCTGCCTTTATGCCCACATGCAGGTGACAGGTATTTTGAAGACTGTACACACAAACATAATATAGGATGTGAGAATATTCTGAGAAAAACTATAAGTATCTTTGCTTTGCTTATTCAAACTCCTTTGAAAATCATTAGCCCTTTAATAAATTTCTACTTTAGAATTTAAATTACTTCGTCTGCACAAGGAGCACATTTAGCTAATAAGCATATGTTTAAAAAACTGAAACAAAACCAGAGAAAAATAAAAGGAAAAAAGATATCTTTTTCTTTGCCCATTTTTTCAGAACTTGTAAATCAAAATTTCACAGAATCACAGAATATGCTGAGTTGGAAACACTCTGTCAGGATCATTAGGTCCAACTCTCAGCCCTGCACAAGACATACCAAAGAGTCATAGCACATGCCTGAGAGCACCACTGATATTTTGTGTTTAAATTAATATTGGCAGTAGTAACTGAGCTTGGCAGTGTTTTCCCCAAACAAGCTCAGAGAATACTCAGAATCAACTCTCAATTTCAAAATCAATATCTTTGTACCCTTAAGAAGAAGGCTAAACATGTAGAGGTACATTCAAGCATTGTTGAAG
The DNA here is from genome assembly GCF_021018805.1 of Prinia subflava. Classification (NCBI taxonomy): domain Eukaryota; kingdom Metazoa; phylum Chordata; class Aves; order Passeriformes; family Cisticolidae; genus Prinia; species Prinia subflava. Next base: position 51,961,924 of record NC_086247.1, read on the forward strand.
TAATTATGACTTTTTTAGAGCTTTGGGAAAGTTCTGTCCTTTGTTAGTTTGGCTTAAATCATTTTAACATACACTTAAAAGGTAGAAATTCTCAAGCTATATTTTATTTGGTATGCACAGACCTGCAAATCTATGTGCAAAAAGCCCCTGTTTTGAGATTTGTTTCATTTTTTACTACCTTTTAATTTTTGACATACACCAGGATCAGAAACACTGAGACAAAAACAGAGTAAATTTAGAGACCAGGAGAAATAACCTAATTTATACTAAAATGATGAGAATGTCCCTGTCAGAACAAGGTCAATATAGTTTCACCTGCATGTCTTCAGCATGAGTTTAGCACTTCCTTACTGTCAGTACTCAAACACCCAAAAAGGAAACTACAATGGGCTAGGCTGCAGAGACAGAATGGAAGAGGAAAAATGACTGCAGCTGTGGACAATCAAATTCTCTATTAACTTTAATCTGATCATACCTAAATAAAAATAAGGCAAGGCAGTCTCAACACCCCAGAAAACTGTCTTAGAGAGGTTTTTCATATGCATTACAGCAGGGACCCTGTAACTACAGCATTCCTCTGTTTCAGTGGGGGTACTTCATGCATGCAAGTCCCAATTTTGAAATACACAGTTAAATGAAGTTCCCCTGAAAGTGTTACTTTTAAGCTGTGCGTACACACACATGCCTAATCCCTCTTTGAGATCCAGTATATCCTCACTTACCGCTGTTCTACGAGTATTTTAAGTTTGTTGCCAAAAAACCTTTTCCAAAGGACATCAGGTATTCTCCCAAGGCAAAAGCAAAGACATACTTCAAAACACAAAAATGCCTGGCAAGAGGATAGCTTCCAATTATCTACATCGATATGCAGAGACAGTCTTGATAGCCAAGACTGACTTTATTCATGAATGAGAGTCTCCTGCCAAGATGTGCTTTGGTCTGAAGAGAAAAAGCAATAATTCCTCACAGGCTTATGAAAATGAAGGATCTGTGTTTAGGAACTGCCTCACTATTCAAATAGATTTATTGGTGAGTGCTCTACACTTTTGAGCCTCCTTTAATGAGGAATGGAAGCAAGTTCATGGCAATAAAGATTGGAAAAACCCACAAGGCATTTTAACACAAAAACGGAAAAAGAGACAAAAGCTACGCTCTAAATTGCACCAGCAACTAACAACTGGTTTGTAAAGCAAGTGGCAAAAGGGAATCATCATCCTTGCATGTATATACACACACCAGTGCCACCAGACACAAGACAACCCTGTGTTTTAGGGTGACAGCTTTGGCTTTCTGCTCAACATCTACACTTGCTGCAATGTGATGTTGGACTATAAAGGCATATGCTAGAGATGCTTCTCAAATCTGGTCTGGAGGCTGCCTCTTCAATAATCACACCACAGCCAGACTCCCACTTGCCTTATTCTACAGATACAACAGGGGGCATGTATTGTAATATTTGTCAGGTTTCCCTCCATTCTCACAGACTAAGGCAACATCTGTGGTGCTCACGAGCAACACCTAAACCAGTAAAAATGTAAACCATAACACACCCAAAGTTGTCACAAAGCAACTCTCTCCACCACTTTAACCAGCTGTTAAACCCTCTCTCTCTTTCAGTTAATCCCATCAAAAATCTTACATATGTAAACAAAGACATTCCTACTTCCCAGCCAAATCTCCTGAAATTTTTTAGGACACCAACACTGATCCATTTCCATCTCAGAACAAGTGGCTAAAAAATCATGAGTGCTCAAGGAATCCACTTAAAGGAGACTAGACTTTTGCAGCAGTTGTTAAAAATCCCTTCACTTTAATCATTCAATACCATCACAGACTGCAAATAAGCTGCACAGGTACATGATTAACCAGACAGAAAAGGATAATAAAACCAAATGCAAAGAGGAAATAATACCTAAAGTGAAATTCAAAGATAAAAAATTGCCATACTAAAAGAAAATTCATCCAGTTGAAGGGGAAAAAATATCTTACTCTAATTTACCCAGATTCAATGATTATGCTTCAAGAGTCTGGAATGTGTAATATGAAGCTTCCACAGAAATGCAGGTTCCAGGTCACAAAAACAACTGAAACATTACCTTAATCATAGTATTTTAAAGCTTTTAAACTACCCATTAGTAACTGGATGTGCTGATACCATACTAAGACATAGGAATAAACAAATGTAATTTAATTAATCTTTTTCCTATTAAATGCTCCAGGTCCTCTGCTTAGCAGAAATCCCCTCTATTATTCTGAGACTGACTAATACTGAATCATCATAAACTGACTGCAGTAGTCACTATCATTTATTGTGATCTAAGTGCTACTCACAATTATACCACTAATAATTATAATTTGCTATTTCCTACATTTTCTTATGCTACATAATGCAATACACCTACAAAGAGAGCTAGGATTAAAAAACATGTTTGTACCAGCAAGAATAATCCAAACAAGCAAACACAGGGAAAAAAAAAAAAAGATCAGGAAAAACTACAGTTACTCCAACCACCTTCCCCTGCAGGAAAGCACAGGATGCATAAAAGTTGGACAGAGCAATTAAAAAGATTCCAGGTTTATGCATGCCCACATCCAATGGAATCCATACTGAGAAATCAGACACAGTTTTTTCTTAGGTAAGCAAGTAAAATATTAGGATCAGCATTCTTGGTTAAAATTCAAGACACAACCTGAGTTTCTGAGTTTGTTCTCCTCCCTACTGGCTTTTATTACATAATTGTCACCTGGAGCCCTGAATGGGCTTCCCTCCCTCCCCCATGAAAAGCCAAAACATGCAAAAACTCTCTCCTGGTAGTATGTGTTTCATCTTAAATTGCAAAATGCAGCAAATTTTGGATTTCAGGAAAAAACAAAATTTGAAAATTAGGTGTGTTTCAGAACTCATCTGTGCATACAGGTTTATGCAGGTTCTAACAAGAGAAACCATTCTGCAATTTTCAGCTTTGATTCACTGGTATGTTCACACACATACTGTGGAATTTTAAGTGTAGCTCACGTGACTAAAGCTAAGAACAGGGGTAAGTCCTTTGTGAACCCAGGCCATGAACAACTAAACAGAGGCTATCCTATTGAGTGTTTGATCACAGACTTTGCTTCTGCATTATTACTGTATTAATAATTCAATATTAAAGCAAACACACCTCATTCAAAGCTTACTTGAAGCCCAAACTAAACCATGTTCAAATAAAATACCAGAAAATCTCAATGTTAACATATTTTATACACTTCTGTGATCCTGTTACTGTTTAAAGGTCCAATTAAAATTAACTATGGATTTCAATTTCTCCATTCAAGTGCAGAGCATCTGAGTGCAAGGGGATGGGGTGGGATGTGTGTCTGTCTGAAGTATGCTACAATACCTGTGGCTTTTAAATGAAACAACCATCTCAGTGGCATTACAGAAATAAAAAGGGGAAAATGATGAACACAGTATTAATTGGGCAAGTTCACTTTCAATAACCAGAAAAACTCATACTATAGAGGAGGTTGATTCTGAAATAAAGTCTTTGGGTTTGTCTTGGCAGTTCATTATGTTCTCCTGACTTTTCATGAAGTATTTTCTTAAACTCACTTTCACACAGAGTTATGGATGGAGTTTACTATCACCTTACAGTCCTGTGCCAACAGGAATGTTAGCATCTGCAAAAAAACCTCAACTATGTGCTCCAATTAATTAAGAAGTTAAAGAAGTCCTTCACTACAGTTGCTTAAAAGGTGAACTAATGTTCTTCTGTTATCATTAACATTTTGCTCTCTCTAAGTAGGAGGCGCATGAGCAAACAGGAGGGGTGGAAACTGAAGAATTTCGTAAAGGTGTTGGGTTTTTTGAAACTATTTGTATCCCATGCAAATTAACCTCAGTCACATTTGAATCAGACGAATAGTTTGCATACCATTAGCCAGACAGGACATTTAAAAAGCATACCTGTTAAATATGTTCTCACTTGCAGCGTACTTGTCCAATCTTCCCAAAGGCGTCAACATTTCATCTTGTGAGACAAAGTCCAGGGCTGAAGGTATAATAATCACATCAGACTCTGAGCTGTAGTCATCCACACCAACTATCAGAGACATCAGAAATATTCCTTATAATCACAGTAGTATGACACTAAAATGATGTCTGTTGTTGGTCTGAAATACAAAAGTCTAGGCAAGGTCCTATTGACAACATATTTAGTAACTGAATCCCATTGTTCCCACCAGCTTCCCCAGCCCCTACAAAGTCTTTCCTATACAAGTGTGACTGATGATCTATAAATGCATTTTGAGTCATTTTCTCTAAGTTCCCAAGTAAGATTCATCACTAAACTTCCTGAGTATTTTTATACCTTACATTTTTCTCAAGCAAATTACTTTTATCTCACTGTGAAGTCAGCTTTTTGAAGATATGTACTCAAATCATAGCATGTAGCCCAGAGTTTATACAACATGATCTAACAGACTGAAAACACTTTGTTCTAAACCAGAAAAATCTGAATCAAGCATGTAAAAAAAAAAATCACAGCGTGTTGCTAGATCTGACTACCAAATAAAATGGACACAATTCACCTACTGTGTAATTATTAACCAGCAAATCATCAGGGAACTTTATATACAGACCCATTAACCAAAAGAGAACCAAAAAGAGGGAAGAAGTCCAGTCCTGCTCTGCAGAGCTGCTTAAGAATAAGGATTTGAATCACCACCTTTTTAGTTTCCATATGCCCTCAAAGCTGCTCTAAAACTCAGTCCCACAGCAAACACACACTTCTGGCTGCAAATGAGATCACCTGCTTGAAAGGTCACCTCCAATTGTCCTGAAAACACAACACGACAGTACACTACCCCTACTCCTCAGTCTAGCCAAATGTCTCTGAAACACCTTTTCAAAACTTGCAAAAAGAGAAGAACAAAAGACAGACCTACAAGGAAGAAAAAAGATTACTGTCCTCTTACTTTCCATACAATTACGCCGTGCTATATAAATTGCTTACCAAATAGTGTGCCATTATTTTCAACATTCAGAAAACATCAACAGCTACCACTGCCTGAACATCTTCCTTACTGTACTTCAAATGTCAAGACAAATATTGAGCTCTGAGAGAGGTATATTTTCAGACATAAACTAAGTTAACATCACCCTTTTCCCAACAAAGTAATTTTCCCACTTTCTACATAGAATATCCACAGACATCAACTGATCCCATCCTTGCACAAGAGACCAGATTTTGCAGTTGCTGATAGGACATGAAATTCTTGCCAGAAATCAAATGAAAAAGTGATAGGGAAAGACCAAGTGTATAGGAACAATCTAAGACATGGGAGAAAGGAAGAAGGTGTACTAGGAGCCAAAGGAAGTGGAAGAGCAATCTGAGAAGAGGACTCAGTGGTGTTAGATATGTCTAAGGTAGAGGACAGAATAACAAACTGCAGGGGGAGGAAGGGAAGGCTGAAAAGAAAGATCAGCTATTGCAACACAAAGGGAAAGTGTTTAGCAATTCCAGGTTTACATAACTGTTTGAACTTGTGTTTGGTTTGGGTTTGTTTGGGTTTAACTTTTGTTGTTTAGTTTGGGCTTTTTGCAAGAATCAGTTTTATTTTCACAGGAAGTGGGAGGCAAGTAAAAAGGAACTCATAAAGCAGGCTAGGACTTTATGCCACATATTAAATTAACAAGGAACATGCTACACCCTTTGACAGGCTCGTAGGCCTTTAAGTCAATCCAACAATCCAACTGAGACCAGGGATTTCTCTGTGTTTTTAGCTCTGCCATCTCACACCCAGACTATTTCAGTCAAAGGTACCTTCAGCTATCATCCAGCGCAACTGCCCAACCACCTCAGGGCTGACCAGAAGTTAAATCACTTCTCTCTCCACTTCCCATTCTCAGGAATCCACAGAAAGTGATGAAGTCACCTCTCAGCCTCCTTCTCTCCAAACTAGACAGTGAAATTAGTTCTATGACAGGGTCCTATTTTTCTATTTCAGTGTCTGTTGATCATACTGTAAATTTTAAAACATAAATTGAAGAAACTGTGTCAAAATACCAATACAAAAGTAACTATACTGATGACAATAATTATTTAGCTATCAAACTCATGAATACAAAAAACCAAAATGCTGACCATTACATGCAACACAAATTTTACTCCCTCTATTTTCTCTTCTCAACCTCAGCTTTGTTCTATGCTCCTCTTTGTACCCTCTACAGTTATTTTTCCACAATTTTTGCCTCATGAAACCAGTTAGGTCAACCCAACTGCTAAATCCACTCTATAACAAATATAAATACCAATGATAAAAATACGAGCATCTGCTTACAATTTATCTGTTTGATGTCTCCTACTAGTTCAAACAGTGAGTTGTGTGGATTTGGCTCTGCTGAGTTTATGAATTGTAAAATTAGGCTTAGCACTACATTGAGCTTGATGTGCCTCTGCTACCAAACAACATTTTATGTATTTAAATAATTCCAGCATCTCAGCTCATAGTCACAGAAGAGATTGTTCAAATGACAGCATCTTGATTAACACAACTATAATACAGGGAAGAAAAGGATGGTAAAAATAAATCAATCAACACATGAACAGTTTACAGTTCTAGTAAAGTGCTGTTAAAATTACATTACATACTCATTTGCACTTTCACAACATCCATCCAAGTGAAAAGAGACAGTCCATTCTAACAAAGAGCTCTCATTCCAACAAAGCCCCACAAGTGGATGTTTGTCTTCAACTTGCCACAAACATGAATCACCAGCATCTAACCATTCCTCATCTAAAATGCATAAAGGACATACTTTGCATTATTTAATAAACCACGTCACTTTGCTATTCCCTCCACTTACACCAAAACAGTTACCAAAAAGGCTGTGGGGCTGAATATTGACTCTTCAGCCCTACTCTGCTTTCCACTCAACTTTAAGCACTTGACTAAGTACCACAGGACCTTCTATTTCTGTACATTCAAGTACCAAAGTAGAGCTAAATTAATACATTCATCATTTATTGAGACAAACTTTGCAAGTTTCTCTTCAAAACTCTACGCAATGACTGCCAAACACAAGCAAGCATCACATAACATGATAGCCACTGCCTTTTGCTTCCATGTCTGACTCTCATTAATCCATTGTATTACAGAAGCCAAGTAATTTCTCCTCTGTGTACTTCCATTTTCCTGTCAAAAACCTTTGTTTGAGTGGTTTTTTGTAGAAGCTGGTTCAAGCTTGTCTAAATATCTTGCATCTGGACCTTACTGTACTATGTGTAAATATATATTAGCATTCCCTGCTTTAAGCTCTCCTGTTTCCCTTAAGCTCTCCTCTGTTTTACGGCAAGGATACAACAACAACTTGACCCAGTTATTAACTAACATGAACTATACAGCAATCTTGCTGAGGCAGACTAAGTGTGGAGGTGCTTAGTTAACCACTGCCAAGCTTGGCTGAGCATACAACACCACCACAGAGGTCCATTTAAAGCTCAATCCCCTATAAAACCACAGCCTCAAGGCCAATTTTCAAGGGAGTTGGTTTTTCTACTACATGTCTCATCCTCATAGGATCTTTCACAAAGGTCTCTCATACTGAATCTTTTACAGAGAGGTGCACAAAATCACATTTGAAAAAAATAACTACTATTTTTTCTTATTTAATAATGCAGGAACAATTTTCCACCATAGACTGTTCAGTAACAAGGCCTATATGTACTGGTTTTTTTCTTTGGTATTTGCAATGAGCTCCATGGCAGAAACATATTCCTCTTTGTTTTGGCATAGAAACTCAGTGACAAGAAGTGTACTTTAAAAAAATAAGCAATTTTCAATTCTGAAAGCTGAACAACAAACAGCTTTAAGGATTAAAGATTTCCAGCCAATATTAACAGTTCTCTCCTTTTATCTTATGCATCCGCAAAGAATTCTCAAGATCTACTGCAAAATCCATATGGCAGACATATCTACTAAAATGGAGTAAATTTTATTCAATTTTAGTATAAGCTACTTACTACACTCTGCATCAATTGTTATCATATGGATATTCAGGATAATACAGCACTTATACACAGGAAGCACTGAGCTCTGTTCTGCTGCTCTGTTTATTTTTCTGCTTAACTGTAAAGCAAGAACTGTAATCTTATGAGCCCAGACATTTGATATCATGACCACAAAATAAGAGCAGCAGGTTTTGTTCTAAATTACTGCCCTCCATGTTGCAAAAGAATATAGTCACCTTGGATTCAGATTTCTGCAGAACACAAGCAGTATTCTCAGCCCTTCAATGTTGTAAACACATTCATTTCTATTTAACTTTCTGTAAGAAACATTACTTTGCATCTGATGTGCTGCAAAGAGAAATTCACCTCAGCATGAGCACTAATGCTTAAACATCTGCATTTGTTCACAGCTGAACTCACTACTCTTAACCCTTTCCTACTGCACTATGTCCCAGCCCTGGTTCTGCAGTGACAACACAGACCAAAGCATCAGTGACACTATTTCAGATTCATTTGCTACCACTTATTTCCTACATTGCTTCAGTAACATTAACCAACAGCTATAGCAATGGCAATCATACAAATTTTATAAATGTGCTTTTCATGCTGAATTCTACCACCCTGCCTGCCCAATCCAGGCATCACTCAGTGGTCATCACAGAACCCACCATCAGAGTGTAGGAGCTCTTTTTTCCATGAGACACTGAAAACCTACTTTTCAGTTATCCTCCTCCTGTAGTCCGAGACTGAAAACGCAACTGAGATGCCACAAGGTGTGTGAAGGCAAAAGTCATCAAGCAGAAGTCATCACTGCAGGAGATAATCTTAGATTCCAGCCTACCTACCCTCTTAGCAGAAACAAGAACCACCCTTCTCCTCTGCGTTTCTCCCCTAAATCAACCTTCAAACCACGGTGCACTATCGGATTTGAGCCTCTTACGAATGCCAAGTTACCACACCTGTATGCACAGACTTTGTTTGAACTCCAGGCTTGGCGGGACTGGGTTTGGGGGTGGGGCACAAGGAGTAGAGAGGCAGGAGCAAGGAAGAAAACAGGAAAGGTGGAAATGCAAAGCAGCTCAGATGCAATTATCACATTAGCCCCTGTGTAGCACTTTGATAGCAGAGCTCGCTAACACCTCAGCACAGACAGAGCCAACTCTTTAAAATAAAGCTTCAGTACAGGTTTGAGGGACTAAGGACAGGGAGCACTTAGCAGATGAAAGACACAGGAATCAAAACACAGCCACTGTTTACACACAGAACTGATGCAAGCATGGCACAGCAAATTTCAAAGACCCAGTAGCCTAAATGTAACAGGCCATGAGAATATTTTCATTTAGCAAAGGCCTTCATAAAAAGATAGCTGTCAAGCTGCCACAGGAATTGCATTTCTCATCATGCATCTGAGGAAACAAGGGGCAATACAAAATTCTTTAAGCAAGGAGAAGAGGTGCAGCTACACACAAGTTTGTTTCTTTCAGGCATATGCAAGCAGCATTGAAAATCCTGATTTGCTCTGAAAAAAAAGGAATAGTTCTATCTCATATTTGCACAACAGCTGAATGTACTTTCTACTGGTTAACAGTTTGACCTGCAACAAACACTGCTCCAGAGGAAACTGAAACAAAGAGAAGGACATCCAGCTACCAGTTAAAACAATCAACAGTTTATATTCTGTCTGCCTATTTCCTGTAGGGAGCCTGTCACGCCCATCACCAAGGCACTCAAGTTCCCTGCTAAGTCCCTGTCTTCTACCCCTTCCAAACAACTGCACGCACTCAAGAATTGTAGAATGAGGTTGGAGTGAAGCAAAAGCCAGCTACTGCAATTAGCTCTTGAGTAAGTTCCTCTAAGGTACTTTCTTCTCCTCTACAAGGTCATTACTGTCAAAGAAAGGTATCCCTTTTCTCTCTGGAGAGCACTGCTACTCACAGGATTTTTAACTGACCTCTTGATTGACTGAGAATTTTGTAGCACTGTAGCACCATCTTCAACCAGCATGTTCTCTTTGGTCCTACCACAACAGGACACGTGCATTCACTGTGCTTGGCATCATGCTCAAATTCTGCCACACAACTGGGTATCTGCTACACACAAAACCACCAAGTTCAAACTATACATTGGACTAACTAGAAGGAAGAGAGATATAAAGCAAGCAGCTGAAGCTCAAACACTCCTAAGACTTGTGCTTGATGTGACACCATGAGTTATGATACATCAGCTACCAAGTGTTATTCCACTCTCCAGTGACTTCAGCAGCATCATCACAGTAACTAAAATACACTTACTTAGGCTAAACACTGCAGAGAAGGCAAGCTCTACAACTACAGCATCCATAAGCTATAAAACATGGCTTTGCAACATGAATCCCTTTCAGCTTTCTAACTGCACGTTTCCTCTCTCCACTTAAATCGCAGCCCATGTTCTTGAGATGCTGCTTGACACCTTTCAAAACTCTTGGTGGGATAAACCTCTCTTTATTCCGGGTGTAGAGAGAAATTCTTGCTGCAGCTCTCCACACTCTTCCTGTCTGTGCTCAGTATGAAGTATAAAACTGGTCTGTGGAAGAAGGCTGAGCACTACAGAATGCAGTGGATTCGCTCTTAGAAAAAGTAACAACAGTCATGGGTGTTCACTGCAATGCAATTTAATGTTTGCATTACTTGCACAACCAAGCATCCCTACAGACTAATCAAGCTGTTCCTCCTGTAAGCTAGAGAGGAAGGAAAAGGTAGTCTCTCCTCCATTCAAATATTTGGGAACTGTTCAGGCACTATGGAAACAACACCAAAAAAATTCCCTAAGCAGATCTGTTTATCAGAGAAAAATGTTTCAACAGTCTGGAATATCACTCATATACCATGTCCATTTTATACACTAATCTATTTAGCTTTTCCAGAAACTGTACAGAGAATAACACATATTATAGTACTATTTGCTTCTCTATTTCCCTTACCTTAGAAACAGTAAGAAAACCCCACCAAACCAGTGTCTCAACTGTCAGTGCAGTTGCAAGCACACACCCTTCACAAACATATTCTGACACTTTTTCAACCTATCCCGCAGGGTTTTAACACCCTACTGCCACAAAGAACTGCAGCATCCCTCTCAAACCAAGAAACAGCCACATTAGTTTCTCTTACACAACAACTTGTAAAGCAGACAGAGGAGCCCTGATATTCTGGGAACCTTTAGGGGCAGCTGTCCCTGCCTTGCTCTTCCGAAGAGGGAACTGTTCCCCCAGCTCTCAAAGCAGCTATCCTTTCATCCAGCTCTGCTCACGTTATAACTCTTGCAATGAAAACTTCCTGCCCACACAGAGGGAAAGTCTTAACAAAAAAAGGCACACACAGGAAAGAAAAGCATTTTATCTTCAACACGCTGCAGACTGCCACCTCCGCAATAGGTCAGCAGTCAGAAATAACTGCAAGCACCAACATTTCACTATCTTAAGCCCAAGATTTTGAACATTTCCAGCTCCTTTGTGACTCTTTCGCTCCCTGTTTTTGAGCTGCAAGTGGGAGAGAAAGGAAGCCCAAAGCCCTAGAAGATAAATCATAAGGGGAAAAATTAAAAAAAAAAAAAAAAGAAGCAAGCTGGCAACCTTAATTGAGGATCCCTGCCAGAGATGGGATAATAAAAGGTGGCTGCTGAAAAGCACATTCCCACCTCCGAAGTGATGCTAGTGGCCTTGGAAAGCTGAAAGCCTAGAAAATTACTTCTCCTTCAATCCTCTGCTAGGTGTAATGGAGAAAAAATGTGCAGCTGCATGAGGAAGGTTCATTAGCCTACATCAAATCAAGCACAATCCTTTCCTCACATCATCTTCCTTTCTCTGGGATCCTAAGTGGTTGCTGGAGAAAGAGAGACTAACCATTACCCATCTGAGACCACGAATGCCAGAATTCCATGGGGACACAGCCATCCACCTGAGTCTCCCAGTTTCTCTGAGGGTCAATCATCACATTAAAAGACAAAGAAATGAAGTGAAGTGTTGGGAGAATTAAACCCCGAAACAACAGATTTAACACGTGTGCTTCATTAGCATTAGGGAACGGTTACTGGATTCCCAAAGGAGCAGAAGCTCACTCACACTGGAGAACCGATTCCAATCACTACAGAAAGTCTGCCATTCATTTCTGTTATTACTTTTTGCAATGCTGAAATGCCAACCCCATAACTCAAACTATCTCAGCACTCTTTGACCAGAGCTCAGACTCTGATGAGACCGAAACGTCAGTACTGCAACTGGGCATTTGAACGTCATGTTGGAAATTTAGCTATACTCAAAGCTGGCATTAAGTCTAAGAAGTGACACAATGTGCAGCCTATACAAAACAACTACTAGCATAACAAAATCTGCTAATTCTTATTCCGTGCTGAAGGAACAAAGAAACCACAGTGCAAAAGCTTCTGATATTGCTATGTACAGCTGTGGGAAAGGGAAGGTGAATTTTAACATACTGAATGCATGTTATGCCAGCATAATTCACTGCCAGAGAACAAAAACTACAACATAGCATCAAGCTGTGACTGTGATTTGACACCACAAGGAAATACGGATTGATTTTATAAAAACAAAACAACAACAAAGAAAAAACAACATTTTTTTACTTAAACTATCATTAAAAAAGGTTTTAAAAATTAAATCTAAATCAGCTTCCATTTGGAAAGAGACTTGTGCCCTATTCAAAGTCTAAGAGAATAATTTAATTAAAAGCATTCAACCAACACAAGCTCACTGCTAATGCCAGATGATTTGCCCATCACCTGGAAAAAGAACACAGCATCAATGATAAAACAGCTTTTGACATCTGCAGATGTGCAAAGAGAATTTTCTTCAGCTCAGCTAAATAAGTGTTTCACTCACTGAGAAGCCTGCTGGGAAGAGAGGCTAGGAAGACCTGTCTTCCCTTTTTAATCAATGGAAAAGAACTCAATAATAAAAATAGAGCTATTTTGAATCATCACTACTCTGTTTTTAGTTTTTAGAACTGTTTCATCCACTAGTAAAATCCAAACAGTAACATTAGATTTGCCAACTGCAAAAAACTGCCTTTAAATCTATCATACCATTAAACACACTTGTGTTAAAGAAAACAAGTTTACACATAGGTGCGTGTATTTATATACGTAAAAACTCATTTAACAGTTCTAAACTAGAACTGTCTGAACAACGCGTAGATATTAAAACTTCATTTTCTGCGTTTTTAGTTAAAACATCTGGAACCTAAGTGCACAGAAAAAGGAAATTCACCATTGTCAGCACCATTGGCAAAAGCTAAAGTTTCAAAATCTGAGTAAGCTACATAACCACCAAAGCATGCTCATATACTTACAACTACCAGAAGTCCTGATGCTGCATGCAGCTGTCAGTTATCACTAACAAAGACTTCTTCCAAAAACAAATGTAAAACAATATTAAAACCAGTTATCAGATCGATTTTTTTCCCTCTCCTGATTTAAAGCACAATTAGAATGAGTTGAATGAAGCAATCCCCTTTCCAAATCTGAATTCTAATTGCAGATGGTTCTATTTTTTAGAGCACACATCCTGCACACATCAGTGGTCAGACTGAAAGGTGTCAGCATCATGGTATGTTGCATTTCATCTATCTGTACTGATCAGTTCAGCCTTCAGAAACTGCCAGGGGAGGGGGGAACGAACACAAACTGTCTGGCAAGAGTCATAAAGAACACGTTTGTTTTTGACAAGCCCACATTTGCTTTTCAACCATTTTTGTTGCCAATTTTCTTTTCTATTCTGTACTTATCTTAGACAGTTAATACTATTCTATTTTGATTTTGTATGTGTTTGTATGCACAAAACAAAAGGTATGAATGAAAGCTAGATTTCCCCTGCCTTTTTGTATCCTGTGCAAGATTTCAGACAGAAGAGCAAGGAAGCCAATAATCCAAATAGTGGGATGGAGATTCTTCTTCAGGCTTCCACTTTGAGTTTTGTAATTTTTACCCTACTGTCTTTAGAGTGAGGTGCCTTCATTTTTCTTTAATGGATAATATCACACAAGGATTCTTCTTAGGTTTATCTTCACATAAATGAAATGCAATTTTATGTTCCTTATTTGAGGGGATTAGAGTCAATTATCATCTTTCATGATAAGAACTCAAATCTAGGAATTAATTTTTCTTTTATAGCCTTCTGTACATTCAGCCAGGGTACGCACACTGTCTTGGTTTTGGGTTATTTTTTTCCCTTTTGTTTCAAACAAACAAACAAGGAAAAGCCACTGGCTAAGGAATTCTGTAAGAACCAGAATTTCTTCAATCATTATCGCAGCCTTTGCCATCAGGAGCTGTATCCTCAGAAGTGACATATCAGCTAAAATCAAAATGCTGAAATGCCATTTGCAAGCTGTGTAACTACTTAAAGCAATCACCTGTTTAATGTACCAGGTGTAAAGTATGCATTCACCTCAAGAAAAAAAAAATCAGAGCTTTCCAGTGGTTACCAAGCAACCAAGAGCAGAAAAATAACATGAAGCTTTCAAAATAGAAATGCAAACCAAAGCTGAAATTAATTATTTAAAAGTCAATCCAGCCAGTTTATCAACCACTCTCTGAAAGCCTTTCTTATAAAAGCTCTTGTTTAATCTCTGACCTCCTAAACAAATCAACAAAAGGTTGTTTTTTTTAACAGATGCCTTCCACAGCATATATTCTGAAGGTCTCCACTACTCCAACAGCAGATTTACTGTTCTCTGTTGAAATCTAGGAATGTTTCATTAACCTAAATATTTATCAGGTTTTCTTCAGAAAAAAGGTAAGCTTTGTTTCACAAGCAGCTATTAAAACAGTACTCCAAAGACAAAATATTTTACTGTTCTATATTTCAGGTTAATTAGCATCCAACAAGTTGGCATAACAAATGAGAAGAACAAATTGTACAGTTGTACAAGTTGTTGATTAAACTCCAACTTTTCATATAACACTTGACTCTGGAGACCTTAAAAGACAAAGATCATAAAACAGCTGTTCTTCACTCTGCCTGTCTAAAAGATGCACAGATGCTTGGTTCACTACTCTCAGCAGGAACTGTGCATGGTTGTTTGCTCAGCTCCAGGACTTTCTCCTATTTCTTTAGAACATGACCAACCAAAGGTATCTCTTAAGTCACCTTAACGATTCCTTCATAAGGACAAAACACTGAATCACATTGGAAATTCTCATCACCAAAAGGAAAAAACCCAAAACAAACAATACAACAACAACAATGTTCATGATTCAGGCTCAAACCTAGGCACACTGATGAGCTACAGATGAAAACCTAATCTAGTGAAATGTCCTGAGCCATATGCACAGAGACTCAGCTTCGGATGTCCAATCCAGACTTTGACACATGCATCCAGTCTTAAACACTCCTGATTTCTCCAGCACACCATCACAGACGTCTTCCTATTGCTTCATATCAGATCAGCTGAAGGCCCAAAAAATGTACTGAAAACATAGTTCACTTTTCAAATAAGCCAGTCAATCAATCATACTATTTTACATTTATCCAATTCCTCCTCCAAAATTATACGGCCAGGACTACAGATATGCTTGCAAGTATTTCTCTCTTATTTGTCCTTAAATATAGCTTAGTACACTTAATAGCAAGAATGCAGCTGGCAGAATCACACAGGCATAAAAGCTGCCAGCACTTCCAGTTTTATCACTATTGCATTCTACTACTTCAGTAATGCACTTCTAAACCAGTGTCTAACTCTGCTACTTGAAAGAGCTGCAAACATTTGAAATATGTACAATAGAGGGATACTGTAGGGTGGGGTTCAGGCAGGAGCTGCAACTTTCTGTCTTATTTTTTTGTCTGTTTCATACGTGCAACCAATCTGTTGGAAACACTTTCATAATTGTGTAAAACGTGTTGTATATGGGTACAAAAGACAGTTATTTCAAATAATACTGCTCAAGAAACAGTACTTTTGACTAGATATGTACAGTCTCCTTGATCTGTATTATTCTTTGGCTCACAGACACCACCCAAGAACAAAATCAAGCACAATTTAAAACCATAAAAGCCACTGTGTGACTGAACTACACCCAGACAGCACATATTGATTCATATAGAGTCCTGGTTTTTTTTCTCTTAAAATACCATGTATAAGTATTGAGACATTTGCTTTTATCTAGTTCCATCAAAACCTCAGTAATTTTTAATGAGGTTTCAAATCTTTATATTTCTATGGCTTCTGCCTTCAGGATGCTCTCACCCAGACTGAGTCATATCTCCAAGCACATATTTTTTTTTTCATTTCAGAAGTCCATAACATTAAGACCAGCACCAGGAATCCACAGCTTCAGTCACCCCTCCAATGACTACAAATAATTTCAATTCCTGTCTTACAGTCAGGAATTAAAACCACAATCTAAGTGGAAACTTAAGAATGCACGTTATTTTTTTGTTAAGTGTGTCCCTTCTGAAAAAGTCCTCTGTAATCACAGAGAGTTTTCAAACACCGACTTATCATGCTGAATTAAAAAAATAAAAAACCCTGAGGGAAAGGCTCCCTCTTTGTGCGAGGCAAAGCACAATAGGAGCCTTCTAAATGTCAGCTGACAAAAGTGAAAAAGATGTATCAGTTAAATCCTGAAAAGTTCAAATAGCTCTCCTCTAAAAATGTAAGCCACAAGACACAAGGGTTTTTCTCCTGCCCTCCAGCCCTGGAGAGGGGATGCCCTGCAGACTGCACCGCAGACAATCAGGCAGCAATCAGGGGGTCTGCACACCCACAGCAGGCGCCTGCCTCTACCTCCATTTTCACTTTCCACCCAAAATTCACCCTCCTCTGCTTCCAAGAAGCTCCCTCAGTATCGACACGATCAACAGACACCTTCTCATGTGAGTAACATCTTAGTCTGCCATGCTAAGGCTTCTCAGCTCTGAGTTAGTAATTTTTGCACCACCTCAGCCACAATTCTGCTACTTTGCATCCTGACATTAACTCTTCTCCAGAGACCTCTGCAGCGGGGTCAGGACTCATGGAATCAAATGAGATCGTCCATCTAACCTGTGACCAAACATCACCTTGTCACCTGGACCATGCTACTGAGTGCCACGTCCACCTTCCTCCAACACCTCCAGGGACAATGACTCCACCACCTCCTGGGCAGTCAATTCCAATACCTAAGCACCGTTTCTGAGAACAAATCCCTCCTGGTGCTCAACCTGAACCTCCCCTGGCGCAGCCTGAGGCCATGTCCTCTCCCTTGTCGCTGGTCGCCTGGGAGAACGACCCCCTCCCCCGGCCACAACCTCCTTTCAGAGAGCTGTAAAGAGCAGTAAGGTCCCTCCTTGAGCCTCTTTTCTCCACGCTAAGCATCCCCAGCTCCCTCAGCCGCTCCTCACACGACATGTGCTCCAGACCCTTCACAAGGAAAAGAGAGCCTGAGGGGGAGGGGTGGAGGGGGGAAGGACGGGGGACACAAAAAAGATATACAAAATAGAGAGAGGTAAAAGGAACGAGCAACCCACATGCTGCTGCAGATGCAGCAGCCCTAAACTCCTCCTGCTCCTCCCCGGCGGCGCCCCGCCGTGCCCAGGCCAAGAGGGGACGCCGCCCCGCAGGCAGAGCCTCCCCTGCTTCCATCCCTCCTTCCCTCCCTCCCTGGCTCCCGCCGGGGCGGCCGCTAACGGCGCCCCCGCCCCGCCCGCCGCCCAACGCACCCCGCGGGACCGCCCGGCGCAGCCCCACGCGCGACCGGGACCGGGTCATGGACACCGGGAAGCGCGGAGCATGGCCGTGGCTGCTTCCTCCTCCTCCTCCTCCTCCTCCCCGCCGCCTCCCACAATGCACCCTGGGCGCTCCCCCGCGGAAGCCACTTCCTCGCCCGAAAGCCGCCCCGCCGCTCCCCCCTCGTCCCCACTCACATCCGTCGATCTCCTCCTGCAGGTCCTCCTGGAGCAGCGACAGATCTGCGGTGGGGGAGACACACACACACACGCACCATGTGCCAACGCGCCCGCCGACCCTCGGTGCCACGCGTGCCCCTGCCCCGCCCGCGGGCTGCGCCCCCCGAGGTGACCCGCCCCGCAGCCCCTGCGCTCCGAGCCCGGACAGCGGCGGGCAGCGCTCCCGAAGCCGGGGCGGGGGAGAGGAGAAGGAGGGGGGATAGAGGAGGGAGGGCTGGCGCCTCGCCGGGGAGGCGGCGTGTGCGGGAAGGGGGAGGGGGGCGATGCCTACCCGCCATCTTGCTGCTGCAGCCCCCGCGGGGCGCCCGGCTACATCCAGCCCGCGGCCGGGCGGTGGGAGCGGCGGTGGGAGAGGGCGGGCACCCGTGCGGTCCAGGCCCCGGGCCCGGCGGCGCCTCTCCGCGTCCCCGGGAGAGCCGCGCAGGGAGGGAGGGAGGAGGGAGCGGGCGGAGGAAGGCGGGAGGAGGGGTCTGGGCCGGACACGCTGCCCCCGCCTCCGCCCGGCGGAGCCGCTCTCGCTCGCTCGCTCCGGCGGCCGCGCCTCCTTTACCCGCGCTCTGACTCACGGCCGGAGCCGCCCGGGCTGGCCCCGGGGCTGGAGAGCGCCCGGGCTCGGCCACACGGCCTGGCCCGCTCACCTGCTCTCCGCGCTCCTCCGCCAAACCGGGGCTCGGGCTCCTCCTGCCGCCCGCCGACGGGCTGAGGCGAGGCCGCGGAGCTTCCCCTGCCCTTAAGTTTGGGTGTTGTGGGAGGAAGGGCCCCGAAGGTGCTGCTCGCCGTGGCCACCGTAGGCTCGCTGCCAGACGCGGTAGCGGGGCCGCAGAAGTACTTACCGCCTGCGTTGTTGGGTTACGTGGGGAGAGAGGTTCTGTGACCCACCAGAGAGCAGAGTGCGGCCAGCAGGTCCAGAGAGGCGATCCTCCTCCTCTGCATGGCACTGGTGAGGCCACACCTGCAGTGCTGTGTCCAGTTCTGGGCTCCTCAGTACAAGAAAGACGAGAGCATCCAGTGGAGGATTATTAAAAGATTATTAGGGGTCTGGAGTGTCTCTCAGAGGCTGTGAGAGTTGGGCATGTTTAGTCTAAAGAAGACTGAGAGGGGATCTCATTAATAGAGGTAAATCTCAGTTGGTAACAGGATGGTTCCAGACTCTTTTTGGTCGTTCCCAGTGACAAGATGAGGAGCAATGGCCATAAACTGAAACACAAGAAGTTTCACCTCTACACTGAGGGTGGCAGAACGCTGGAACAGGCTGCCCGGGGAGGCTGTGGAGTGTCCCTCTCTGCAGACGTTCAAAACCCACCTGGATGTGTTCGTGTCTCACCTGCTCTGTGTGACCCTGCCTTGGCAGGAGGGTTGGACCGATGATCCCCAGAGGTCCCTTCCATCTCTAACGATTCTGTGACAGGCAGTCATGTCGCCACCCCCACTATGTAGCCCACGAGCATCCTCATGGGAATTGCCAAGTTTCTGCAGCTGGGATCCCATGGCTTAAACACGCAGGATGTTGCCCCACTGCACCGCTGTGCCTTCCGACTTCTGCTTTAAAAACAGGCATTTTAGTTGTACACAGACACAAAGGTGCGCATCGTTTTCTGCTGGTTTTGGCTGCACCTTTTGGTCAGTGCCGATGGTCCTCATTTCAACTATTTTGATAGATTTTTTCCACTGTAAATTGGAATTTTTAAAGTGTTGGATGAAACAAATGCTCTATTCAGCTGATAACCAGGGCACTTGATAGAGGAAAGGACCATTACTGGTACTAGTGCTACCTGGGGATATTACTTGAGTCTTCCACAGTCTTGTTTTAGATCTCCATAATAACTGATGAAATTGCTAATACACAAAAAAAGCAAAGTAAATTACTTCTGGTTTGCAAAAAAAGATGCAATTTCATTAGCACTGTTTTTAGCTGTGTGTTTGAGAGTATGTCTTGTAAGCTGCTCTTTAACAATTTTTGGGTTTATTTGGTAAATTGTACAAGGATTGAATCTCCATAGTCTTTCATTCTCCTTACCCTGGTGAATGAAAATGTGTAATCTTTAAAAATCCATCCATCCCTTTTCTTACAATCCTGTAGAACGAGCTCTGTCCTGTTTCACATCTATCCAATCTTTGGATGAGCCACTGGATACTAATTATCTAACATTTTCTTTTTTCAGCTATATAACCTCAAAATCTGAGTAATAACCTCAAAATCAAGTAAATTGCCATTACTAAGTTATATGAACCATGCTATTCTCTGCCAGTGTAATTTAAGAAGAGATTCAGGGGGGAATATTTGACAACACAAATCTCTTGCAATGCTGGATGTGATAGCAATAGGCTTAGAACAGAAAAGGTAGGTGTACTTCAAGATCCCATTTTATTACCTTTATTACTGCAAGTTATTTCCAGGAAGTTGTATCACATCTCCTCTGCATTGTTCACCACAATCAGCTTTGCTCCCACTGAATGCAGCAGAAGTGAATCTAAGAATCTCTCTCACAACTCAGATTTGATGCACTTCATTTTCCTGGATGAATCAAGGGGTCTGGCTCCTTTTTCCAACCATTTAGGAAAAGGCACTAATGCTCACAAGCCACAGATTACTGTGGTCTGGGAGCATCAAAGCTATCTTAAGCATTATTAGGGTAATCATCATAAGGAGAACTTAATGAGATACATCTATGACAACTGGGTTTACAATGACCAGAATTACTGCTCTTAAATTGTATTAATAGTGTTCATTATCATCAATTAATTATTGCCCCATATATTATTGCCTCTAGAGTATTTAGGATTTTTTTTTAAATTTCTGTCTGAGTATTTGTTTAAAGGGAGGAAGTATAATTTATTGAATAAAGCAATGACAATTGCAAGCAGTCCTACTGAACATAAGATCATATAAATGAATTTTGGATCTTCCTATGTGCTTGTGATCTTCAGTGGCTGTTGGTTCTTTCTCTGCAGGACCATTTAAATAGCACAGGTAACAACGATCAGTGTGTTACAAATTATAATTGTTCAGGAGTTGCAGGGGTTTTTGTGCTTGGTGTTACCTGTAGAACATCAGACTTTGCTCCTCAGGCACAGTTGGTTCCAGCACCATCACTAGGAGCCATCAGGAAAGGTCTCTTCCTCCATGAGTAGGAACTCTGGCAAAGCCTTTGGCCCATACAGTGACACACATCTGGTAGAGGGAAAATAATTTAATTAAAACAAAAAAAAATGGCTTAATGCCAATACACAACAAAAAATTCCATTTAATGAATAAGTAACCAGGTATTTCTTAAACTCACTGGCCTCAGTAAATCCAGAGGTACTCCTTCAGGGCCTGATCCAAAGTTCAGGTTGGTGGTAAGATTCCCTGCCACTGGTCACAGATGAAGCAGACAGAGAACCTCATAAGTGTAGGACAGATGCTGACTCTTGCAGATGAGTGCCCGTTCCAAACCAGCACACCTAATTATGGAAGAAAATTTTCACGACAGACTTCTTTTATTAGACAAGACGTGTTAAGGAGCAAGTAATATAACACCTGCCAAAACATTCTAGCAGATTTTGTGCTGGACTTCTCATAGTCAGCCTAAGTACCCTTACAGGTACTGGGAAGTAAAGAACTGAAGAATGATAAACTCACATTCTCACACTACAAACGCTTCACCACTGCTTCAAGCAGGGATGGAAGGATACAAAAGGAAGACTTGACTTTTATTCTTGTGATAAAAGACACCTTTGCAAGTGATAAAAGACACCTGCATTGTTATCTACATGATATATCTCAAAAAAGTCCATAGCAATCAGCAAGACATTTCCATCAAGTAAAAGTATAGTATTTACATAAGGTACTACATAAATCCTTTCAAACTGGCACATTAAACACAAGATACCCAACATCCACCTAGACATACTTGCAACAACAATTCTGTACTTTGATTTGTGACATCTTTTCAATTAAAACTGTTCCGGGTTTAAGGACCTCAGGCTCAAAAACACTGCTGCACATGGAACTCACCCATGTGTTTTTATTTATTATCTAAGGTATTATTATCTATTTTTGCTCATTTGCTTGAAGAAGCAGGTCTGATCAGATAGTGTCAGCTTTCAATGTCCATATATTAACTTGCTTTGCATTTCTCCCAGGCTACATTCATGTGTGGGAAGAGCTTCCCATAAATATCTGCACAGGATCTCTCTATCCTCCTTTGGATTGCTCCAAACTCTCTTTTCCTGTAAAGCCTATCAAGAAATGGATCAGGGTTAGACTGCTGGTGCACAAAGGCCACTGCTTATCCTCTTGAGTAATCCTGACTCATCATCTTTTTGGCCACCCCCAGGATTCCATCTGCCTGCATGTGTTGTCCTTGATGGTTCAACCATTTGCTCTTTGCTTTCTGGACCATTGTTTTGTTCTTTACAGAGTGTTTAACCAAATTTGGCCCACCACTAAATATACAAATTAAGATACATATACACACATAAGCACACACATACCTTTAATATGTATGGATACATACAAAAACCCACTGGCTGAAGTCTGTGATTTGCAGTCAATTTGCATTTGAAAATATAGTAAAGCATTTCTGCGAAAAAGAAGTGTTCATCATAAAATATTTCCTTTCTTCTCTTTTCCCTTTCCCTTTCCCTTTCCCTTTCCCTTTCCCTTTCCCTTTCCATTTCCCTTTCTTTTTCTTCCCTTCCCTACTCTTGTTTTTTTTTTCCCTCACCAATAAAAATACTGGAGAGGGGTGGGGTTTTGTTTGGTTTGGGTTGGGTTTTTTTAATATATCTATACTCCTTGAGGTTGCAAAAGTTTTTAAATTTTACGTGCATTGAGGCACGTTTTTAATGTGCATCACGTTTCCTGGGCAAGAGTTTGAGCTGGTGACTACTGGCAAACCTTTGCGTTAAAGTTCAGCTACCACTGCTCTCAGAGAAGGCCTTGCAGAAGGATTTTAAACACACATTATGCCAATCATGAATAAATTAACACATAAATTTGCTGACAAAGAGCCTGGTTAATATAAAGTTTGCCTTGTGGGTTCCTCGTGTCATTCCAGGTCAGCAGCAAATTCTGTGGCAAGTTCAAGTGACGCTCAAACCTCTTAAAACTAGGAAATACCCACATCCCAGTGCAGAATTAAGGCTGCTCCGGGAACTTTCAGTGGCTCTTTGCATTAACTTGCAAGCAAATCTCTTACACTGGTGGCATGGAGATAGCAACCATGTGGACAAAAGGAAGAGAAGCATGGAAGTGAGGAGACAAGTCCTGATGCCTGATTTTTCAATTCAGACCATGATCAGTGGTGATATCCACAAGTCCTTTGGCCAAAGACCAAAGAAAGAGTGATCTGTCATCTCAGTAGCAGTGACGTGAAAGTCTCTGTATCTGACCCTTCAGGTGCTGAAGCTGACAGTGAAAGAACACAAAGAATTACTGCATCAGAGGCTGTTTCAAGGAGATGGGTCTCAGAGTTTGCAGCATATGTGCAGGATTCCTCATTTAGCAGCACTCACCTGGACAGAGGTTTTCCTTTAAGAACACTTAAAAGAAAGTTTTCCTTCAGGAGTCGTGGTGTCATGCATATGTATGTTACAGGAAGAGTGAATCAGTGATCAAACAACACAGAGTTCAGGTTGTACTGCTCTACCTTAGCTCTGAATTTCCTGGTTCTCAGAGGTGTCTATCTCACTGTCATATCAGAAGAGAACAAGACTGAGCAACAAGAAACTGAATCTTCTCCTCACTGAATTGCCTGGGGGATAATTTCTTGATTTTTTTGTGTGTGTTTTAGTGTTTTTGTTTGTTTGTTTCTTTTTTGAGGGGGTAAGCATTTGTTTGTTTGTATTTGGTTTGATATTTTGGTTTTGTTTGCTTTGATAAGAGAAAAAAGGGGTGAATCTTGGCAATTTCAAGAAATTCTAGCAACCCTTTATATATGCAGCTGTGATGCTATTGTAGTAGGTACATTTATCCCCCAACCCTTCATCTTAGATCTCCAAATCATTTTGAAAGGAAATAAATTATTCTCATTTTACAGGTAAAGAAACAGAGAACAAAAGAAGCAAAGTGATGTGTTTGACACAGCTTGAGGCCTGAGATGGCAATTAGTGCATAAAATAAAATGCAGCAAAAAAAAAATCTGTGCTATTTTTTGCCATCTGATGCCATTACATATATGACAGTAGCAATCTAATGTATGGTTCCTAATGTGCCAGCTCTCAGTTGTGTGCCAGGCCAGACCCTCTCTGTCAGATTAGCCCTTGGGCCAGCCAGGCTCTCCAGCCTTTCCTCAGCCCACACAGTCTCCCTTCCCCACCCAACTAATCCCTGCCTGGAAATACCTAGCCTGATATTCAGATTAATATATTTGCATTTATTCACTCCTTTGCTTCCTGGTCTACTGAGTCTAAATTTGCATCTCTTTAGATCTACTTAGATATTGGCACATAGAAGCTGATGGCTCACATTCTTCTGAACCAGAGATGAGTTATTGGGATCCCAAAACATTATCTCAAAGGGACAAATGGGACTGAATTATCACTGCTCCCAAACCTCCTTTTCCTTGAATTTCACATCTCTCCAACTGGTCCCTTCCTAAGATCCTTTCTTTTCTTACTTCAGTCCCGGTTCTCCCCACTCTCCTCCATCCCAAACTCCTCTCAGTAAGCTGCTGTGTACAGCACATTTAATTCTGATCTTGTTGACAGTTTTTGAACCTTCTTGCTTAATTTCTTATACTCATGTTGCATTTTTCCAAAATAAAACAGAAACAAAACCTAAATCCTGGCAGAAGTGGAGTCTGGCACCTTTGTCATATTTTAACTGGACTTTGGTCTGACTCAGGAGTAGCACTCTTTCATAACCCACATGAATACAAGCTGGCTGGAAGTTGTCTTGGCAGCCTATTCAGCCAACAACGGTGTAATCCATTTAGTCAGGGAGGACTGGGTACATGCCTATGCAGGCAGCCAAGCTCTTTTTCTGCTGATCTGAAGGGTGGTAGGTGCCAGTGGGAAGCATGTCAGGAGAATGATTGTTTTGGGACATGGCTTGTTATCCCGGTCTTTGCAATTGCTAGGACCTGTCAATCCTTAAAAATGTGAGGGGTGGAGAAGTCGAGAGGTTACTTCCTAAGAACCCTTTGTTTAGATAACCCTGGCTCTCGCAGGAAGAACACTGAATTTCAGGGTCAGTTACACACGTGTATTTTAGACCTCTGGAGGAGGCAGCCTTCAGATGTGTGTGTTTGTTCAGTCTTTTGAGGGCAGATGTGAACTCATTCTGTTTCTGCTCCAACCCAATCAGCAACTGTGTAATTACACTTCGTGTAGACAGAGGTATGGACAAACTGTAGCACAACATTTGGAGATTAGTTAAATAAATGCAAAATACAGCAGAAGTCCTTTCACTGAAGAAATAATTAAAACTAAAACTGTTGTTCCTCTCAAAGTGGAGGCTGACAACATCTGAAAAGACTAAATGCTTATCTTATTTGCAGTGTTAGAAAAGGATTACAGACTATGAGGAAAGGATTATATAACAGAGGAAACAACCACCAAAAACCTACCCAAAATAAAGAGAAGAACTGAATGATGGTTCTTGACACGTGCTGGTTTTTATCTCTTGAACTGGGAGGGAATCCACATAATTAGGTTTTTTATCTGAAATAAACGGACACAAAACTAGAGGGAATACAAATACACACAAAGCCCCACGTACAATTTCTGAGGAAGACAGTGAATAAAGTATGAGTTAAGAAATCTAACTGTGTACGGGGCCAGATGGTTTGTAATAGAAGCTACCAAAAGTTTAAAGAGCTGTCTGGTCCAAAAATAGTTTCTCTGTTTAATTAAATTAGCTAAGATGAGAAAGAGCAATTACAGCCCTAAAGCAGCTCCTGACTGAGCTCTCAATAATTTCCAAATCAGCTTTGCTCACTTGATATAAAAATGATTATTTCCTTTTCTATCATCATATAGGGCTTGACCTCCTGGGTGCCTGGTTGAGATACAAATGTAAGCTGTAATATTTTTTAACTGTGGGAACAGTTAAGGGGTGTCAGGTATATTAAGAAGCTTTACATTATGCATTTCAAATTCTTCTTGGATTCAAGCACTGGCAATATTCCAGGTTCCAAGGTTTCTGTCTAAAATGAGATTTAATGTACGTACACTGCAACATTGCCAATAAAATCTTGAACTGGGTGTGTTTTATTGAGTGATTCATAAAGTAAGACAGACAAAGTATGCACAGTGGTATTGGAATTTGGGTGGGATCAGGGTACTGATTTAGTGTAATATGTTTGTCAAGCACAGCATACAGGAAATCTTCTTTCTGAATGAAGATGGATTTAGCCCATGAGAACCTCAGTGTATTTCCAACTGTCATTTATTCCAGTGAACCCCCCCTTTGAAAACATTAAAGTAAAACTAAAAAATCTGCATCCCTCACCCTCAGCAATTCCGTTGGCAGTGAGACTACAGTCAGACTTCTTGGAAGTAAAAGGCAGGAAAACTAATAAAATTAATAAAAATAACATTGATTTAAAGGCACATTGTCTGCAGTTGCAACGCAGAAGAAAATTCTATCTGTTCCCTAACAGAATGGCTGCAACATTTTTACTTAAATGCAATTTTGCTGGTGACTGGGCATCCATAAGCATACTGAGCTGGGTATGGTGTGATTGTACATTTGCATGCATGTACCTCACCCTCTCTGCACTGTTCCTGTTTGCATCTCCTTCCAGACAGTATTTTGAAATCCACAGTGCTGATTTTGTTTCTGAGACTAAGAAGCCACTCGTACTGAGAACAAGGAGCTCTAACATTGAGAAACTGAGCCCTGCTTAGAGGGCTTCATACTGGTAGGAGGGATAATTCTGTCCTCAGTTCCATTATTAAAAATCAAGCTGTTGACATTTATGAAACACCTGTTTAAATATATTATGTTTGATTCTTTTTTGATCAAGAATTACATCTATTTTAATCATATACTGCCTGGTAAACACTAGGAACAGAGTATTCTGCCTTATCCCTGCTTTCTCCACTCAGATGCACTTGGAGGGCATAACCACCTTGTAATCTGGCCCTGCCTAGTCCTAACTGCTTTCTTGGCAAAACTGATGCATTTGTGAGGTAGCTTATTGAAATGTCAGGAAAACTAGCGAAAGGAAGGCTGTGGATGCACAAGGAAGAGTTTTATGGAGGAGAAGGAGCTTGCAGGACTCACACACACAGGGTGAACTCTCCCACTAACAGGAGCTAAAAGGGCTCTAGGTCTGCCCCTAGCGCTGGAAAGGATTCAGTACAGGAATCACTGCACATACAATGTTTTCAGAGGGCTCTCCACCTTTTCCTTTGAAAAGTAGTCTGCTGTTTTGCAAGACCCCTGTATAGAGAACTAATATTCCAAAGATGTTATTTTGCTCCCAGAATTTCCTACCAACTGTGATTTTTTTAAGGGTATGAATGCTATTAACCTATAGGTTAATGAATTAGCTTTAAATAATGTATTGCATCCTTTCCCTCAATTGTATTTTAAGATTTATATTAGATTAAATACACAGGGAAGATTTTAGTTTGTAATTTGCCTCAGTGGGAAATAGATGAAATAGAAGGCGTGCTTGCTGTGGTGTCCTTCAGCTACCCATGAAAAATAAGTTCTCAGAATGGTCATGGAACAAAACTTTGGGATATTAAGAACTTGAGAATAAAGGGAAAAAATCTTTCTTCTGGAAAGCTCTAGCTTATATGCATTAATTATCTCATGATACCTTTTGATAAGCAAATACAAAAGCAAGCAGTGTACAGCATGCCAGTGCATGTTAGAGGACAGGCAATGAAAATTTGGCTTATCTTGAAGAAAGGAAGCTGAAGCACGATTTTGTTTCTTTGATCTGCAGACAGATCCTTCATGAAGATAAGAGCAGGGAGTAGCATGTCTTGCTTTAAGGTAGGATTTAGGTAATCTTATCTTCAAAAATCTCTGCATTCTTTTTTCTTCCACATTTCACTCCTGATAGGCCACTAACACAGCTTATGTACACTGAGCCTGATTACTCACCTATCATACTTATTCCCTTGGACTAGATAAACCAATCAACCTGCCCTCAGTGTGAGCTTATTTTATGGGTGACAAATCCAAGAATAGGTGTGCCACAGGTGTCCTCCTCAAAGACATCTTTATGTCCTTGCTCCCATGCAGGAATAAATAAGAGATTATGAACATTCTGTTGCTGTGGGATAACACACCCAGGCAGTTCTGCATCTGGATGGAAGTCCTTGAACCCCCACAGGATTGTTAACCTTCCCTTCCTGCAGGATAAAGCCAGACAGTAGTTACATTTTTTCCCCATCCTCTGTGCAAATCATTTGGGACCCAGTTTCCCAGATCCTTTCTTATTTCTAGTGTTCTGATTTCCTTACTTTTCAGGCTATTGGATTGCAATGATCTAGGTCACCCAGATGACCAAGTGCTCCCATTCTCCGTGTGGGAGCCAAAGGAGATATTCCCACCAAGATGCAGTTCATCTGAGCTTTTTTAGAAGAGAAATTACAGTCAAGACACATGCTCAGGAGTTAAGTCAAGAACAGTGGCTCACATAAAGTCCAAATTGCTCACAGGCTCTGCTCTTCCCTTGCTAATGACTGCGTGAACACCTGGATCAGGGGTCAGGGACCACATCGCCATTCCAGCCACCTGTCATACTGAAAGAGATTACTTGGCACTACTAGCTCAAACTCACTTCAACCAAGGCTTGAAGAGTTGAATTAGAATTTTTTTTAATATGTTCTAACACCAAAATGAGATTTCTGACTGCTTCTGGGTTTTGGTGAAATGATATTTTGTCTATGCCAGAGCATCAGATGTATTTTCTAATTCATTTTACCACCCTCCTGATATCATAAGAAAGATTATGACCATGGTAGCTTCTCTTTAAGGTTGCTCTGCAGAGATACCTTCACTTTGCTGATTCCTTTGCTGAAGATAACTAGTGGTAGTTCTTTTTAAGCTACACCTTCACAACTTACTACTCTATTACTTTTTTATTCTCATCTATTCTTAAAATTTTTCTAACTGTGAAAATGAGATATATTATTCCATGGTCTATGTGTGATGAAGGTATGTCTGCAGACCCTTAGAGTGTAGACCTAGTATAGACCTTTTCTTTTGCATTTAATTGCCCTAAAATAACTTCTAAAGCCTCCTGGTGTACTGCAGGAGCACCCATAATCTTTAAAGAAACCACAGGAACTGATTGAGAAGGAGGGTAAAATAGCTGAACTGATACAATAGGCTGCATTGTGCATATTTCCAGTTTCTGCTCCTCAAGATAGTTTCTTAGCTATTAGTTATGTCAGGGTAATCAGCACCTCTTGGTGCAGTTAAGATCCTGACAAGTTATTGCTAATTTGAAGCATTTACTATATTATTACTCCTCATTAGAAAATCAAAGCTGTTGATCAAGTACTGCATTCTTTTCCCCCTTGTAAAATATTTCATTAATATATATTAAAAAGCTAATTTCTCATTTCTTTTTAGGTTTGAACAAACTCAGATTATCTGTGTTATTCTGAGTCCATAAACAAGGCAGTACTAATGCTGCTGTACAAGGAAATTGGAATAATTATTAAGCAAAGGGTTGTCCTGAAATAAAAAATGCCATCATCATTAACAGTAATAATTATAAATTGTGTGGTCAAAACTTTGCAAAATGGCAGGTTTCTTTAAGGATTAATTTATCCTCATAAAGGACATAAACCCAAAAAGGGAATTTGGAATTTATATCAAACATCCTCCGCATTTCAAGGTTGTTTAGACAAGTGATGAGAAGAGGGGAGGTCACACTCTCAAACGTAAACTCATTTCAACACACAAAAATGTTATTGAAAAAGCAGAACCAAAACAAAAGGGGAAAAAAAGGAACTCTCTTTTTTATGCTGTAGATTTTTTTTTGATTGATGAGAATTTCTTTCTCATCATCAAAATAATCAGATTTTTCTTCCTCTGAAATTCCTCTCTCCTATTATTTTCCTGTTTTCTTTTAGGAATGCTAATATCCCTCACACTGTTAAACCTAAACAAATGAATCAACTTTAGTATGTAAGACTAAAGACTAAGACATGTCTCCTCTGTCACCACCTGGTTTACAATTGGGTTTTAATTTCTCCTTTGCAGTTGCCTCATGATTGTTCCTAATGAACACCCAGTTCCACTGATGCAGACAAAAAGACAGGAGTGACACCACAAGCTGGCTACAGTCACTCTTCTCACTGCCTAAACTACCGTAAGGTCAGGATGGATAGATGCATTTTCATTTGAAAATTTTCATTTGAGCCTTGTTTGGAAGGTTCATGTTTGGGTCTTCTGTAACCAGAGGAAGCACCCATCAACGTGCATTCACTGCCTGCAGATTTAATGAGAAAAATCAATGTGAAGTTCAAACCTTCTCTGGCTGGCAGCACATGCTGGGTATGTTTTAGACAAACCTGCTGCTCACTTGGCAGGACAAATTTCTGAGCGTATAAGAGCCCTGTTATCTCTCCTTGGCAGTATGCACAATAGAAGCCTGCTTGCTCGACAATAGAACTTTGGCCTTAATATAAAACCCTTTTCATAGTTTATAGGGCTAAGCTTAATTAAAAGGAGAATTGTGTATGCTTTCCTTTCATTTGGTAGTAAACACAGGCTCCTTCACCTCATACAAAGCTAATGGTGGTAAACCAGATACTGCACCACTCTGTACAAGAATAGTGTACTGTGGAATATACTGCTAGAGGGAAACAACATGTCTATTCAGTAATTCCTGTTGTAATTTATGAGAACCTCGCTGGGCTGCTCCTGCAGTGAGCTGGAAGGCAAAAAGTTATCACTAACCTACTGCAAAGACTCCCTGAATTTTGAAGTAGAGATCTCCAGTTATCACTCCAACCAGGCAAACAATTTGAAGTGAAGGTGATCTTCAAATTCCCATTTCAAGCAGCAAGTAACAGGAGTCACCTATGCCAGAAGCATGGAAAGAACCGAGCAAACCAATGTCAGCATCACCAAAAGTAAACTGAGACAGTTCTTGTCATCTCCAGGGACTCATTCAGAACTTGCATCATCACAGTCTTTGCAAACTGTTCTCAAAACTGGCAGCCCAAAACGAGGATCTGCAAAACAGAACATGTTACAAGAGCTACGGATACGACAAACTTGCAGCCTTGAATATCCCCCAGTCAGTGACCCCCTGTTTAGAACTGTGCCTTGGCACAGGAAATCACAACAGCGTTTTGTTTGGATTGGTGTTTACAGTGCAAACCCCTACATACTCAGGCATGGTTTTGTGTGGAATGATACATGACAAAGGACTTGTGCAGCCTTATGAGTTCACATTAGAATTTTCAAGGTTCATGCAGAAAGTGAGTTTGATAATAAGAAAAAGAGCTTTTATCAAGAACTGACTGTATGGATTCCTCCAGTACAGGAATTTACAGGATGCAGAACTGGATTGCTTTTGCTGGACAGATTTCATAAAAGCACATGGGTGATTTCAACCTCAGCAGAAGGAGCTCCAGCTTGATTCCTGAGTGACCTGATGTCCAACCTCAGCTGTTGGTGTTCACTGGCTGTCATGCTTTAACCACAGCCAGCAACCAAGCCCCAGGCAGCCACTCACTGTCTCCCTCAGCAGTGGGTCTGGGGAGAGAATCAGAAGGGTAAAAGCTGGAAAACTCATGAGTTCACATAAAGACTGCTTAATAGGGAAAGCAAAAGCTGTGCACGCAAGCAAAGCAGAAAGGGAAATGAATTCAGTGGTTCCCTTGGGCAGGCAGGTGTTCAGGCACCTCGAGGAGAGCAGGGCCCCATCACACATGACAGAGGCTTGGGAAGACACCTCCACACTCCAAATGTCCCCTGCTTGCTCCTTATTCCCACACTTTATATACTGAACATGGTGTCATGTAAACATTCCTGTGGTCAGTTGGTGGCAGCTGCCCCAGACGTGTCTCCTCCCAGTTTCCCACGTGCTCCCAGCCCCCTCTCCAGCATGGCAGCATGAAGAGCAGAAAAGGCCTTGGATCTGTGTAAGCCCTGCTCAGCAATAACAAAAACATGTCTGTATTACCAACCCTAGTAATTTGTGTTCCGTCCAAATCCAAAACACAGCCCCATCCCAGCCACTGGGAAGAAAATTAACTCTACCCCAGCCAAAGCCAGCCCACTTGTCAATTTACTTAGCAATATGGACAAATAATCTGTTGGATCACTGAGTCTTGACTTCTAATTTTTCCAGGGCATCTTAGAAATTTCTTTTTCCCTGTATAAGGCTGTACCTTTAAATTAGCTTACTTTTCCTTTGTTTCTCTGACTGAACTTTTCACAGGTTTAGAAAGCCCTACCCCTGACTTCCAGACTAAGTCCATCTGAAGCTAATTTACGTTTATTTTTTAATTGAGCCAATATTTTGCTTTAGGTAGTTCTTGTCCCTTCTTGGTGCATAATTTGCTATGGTATCTGCAGTGTTCTCAAGTTGTACTTCAGCTTCTGTTTTTCTGATGTAAGCAAAAAGCTTTTTTTTTAAATTCTTTCCCCATCTAACAGTGGATAAATGTTGCACTATCACCAGCTTGAGGCTATGAGACATCATTTGCAAAGAATGAGAAGTCTTGCATCACTTTTCACTCCTTTGATAGGAGATTGCCTTGGGGATTAGCAGTGAATAAGCAGAGTAAACTTGACCCTCTTGACAAACATACTGCCAGAGATGCCAAAATGTTTCCCAAGCCCTTTAGGAATAGTGCATCTGTTACAAGGTCCAACAAGAAGCATGCTGGTAAGATTTACACAAACAACTCCCAGGTTTCACTCAACAGCAATAAAGCTGCTTTTCGAAGCTCTTGGCAGTCAAGCTGCAAGTAGGATCTTGCAGAGGTTTACTCCCCTCTAAGCTTTTCCAGCAGATTTTTCTCTTCAGAAGGGAGTGACTGGACCATCCAACAGCCATAAACAGGAGATGTTAAAACATGAAGCAACACTACAACAAAATGAAGTACTAGCCAGCTACATAATCTCCTGGCATTAATGCTGGAACCAGTGAATTATAAAGAACCTAATTCACTTTTTGCATGTGCAATGAAGTGGAATAACCTTTCTCAAGCTAAAAAAAAAAATACAGTGGCTTAAGGCCTGTGTAGCTGAAATCAGAATCATGCTCTTATTTCCACCAGGTCATTCCTCTGCTCTCTGGTTTTCATGTCCCAGGACTCTAATGATGTTTTTCTAGGGCAGTCCTTTCCTAGTGTTTGTTTAAGTAAGCAAACTTTAATTAAGTAAACATTTACTTCCATCAAGTAAACAAACAAACAAAAATAGCGTCTTCCAGAATTTTTGCCATTTCATAACCACTGGATTTTGCATGGGGTCTAGCAGCTGGAATCTGCTCCTCCCACTCAAGGAACAGCTTGCTCAGCAGCAGCTGCTTTCCTTTTAAGAGATTTTGGCAGTTTCTTGGGCAAGCACCAGAAAGATTTCTGTGGTGGCAGTCATTACTGCACTGTAAGTTTGTATCATCCAAGGGATGCAGAGGCATTTCTTCCTGGGCAGCAGGGAGTTAACTTGCCTCCTGTTCCCTGCCTTGGGAATAACAGCTGGGATGGCAGCCCATAGTAGGAGGGTCTGGATTGAATTTGCCAGTGAAGAGGAGGAATAACATTTTTGTGTGAGAAAGATGCTTGCCAAGAAATCGAGAGGGGAAGTAACATGGGAGAAAGGAAGTAACTCATCACTGTTTGGGACACACAACAGCAGTTTCAGGATCTGGGTACACATCAGGGTCTTGGATGGATCTTTCTCTACTTATGTCACTTACAGAGAAAGAAAGCAGGAGGAGGAAGTGTAGATGCCTTCACAAGCTTTTGAACACTGCCAGAACCTCAAAAGCATCCAGTTCCCTAGCAATACAGGCTTCCTAAATACCACTACACCACTTCTAGAGAGGAGGAGACTGAGGTCACAGAAAACTTTTCAACACAGGACTAGTGTTCTACCAGCATGAGCCACATGGGGCAGACACATGTGAGCAGGGGCAAAGAGCAGGGCAGCAGCAGCCCCAGCTGCCATTGCTCCAGACCACCGGAGGACGCCATGCCAGGACTTGTAGCTCTAGAGGAAGGCTCCTGAAAAACCAAAGCTCCTTGGCTTTGTACTTCCCAAAACAAAAATACAGATGAGTAGAAATAAGTGAGATACACCATTGCTTCAAAACTTACAATTATTCATTAAATAAAATGCTACAAAAGGAAGAAAAAAAAAAGAAAGAAAACTTCTGGGATGCACAGACTTGTTTTCCTTTATTTTTAATCAGTCATTTGAAAACACTGCAACATGACCAATTCTGCAAAAATGTTTTCCTGACCACAGTGTCTTGCATGCAGACAAACACAAGGATCATGCCAGTTCCTGGAAGAATGAGCGCCAGTAGCTTTTTTTATTACCAGAACACGTCTGTTTGTTGTTTTTCTCTCTTCTTATCTTCCTAATTTTGGGGATCCTCAGAATTTTTGGGGATGCCTTTTTTGTTGTTTGTGTTGTTCATAGGTTCTTTGTTTAAACAAGTACTATATGTTACTTTTTCCTCTGGTTGTTAATTTTTGTTTGGCTCTTTAGATTTTTTGACTGTACAATAAAATTGCCCTTAATAGCCTCTCTTCTGCTGTTTCAGCCTGAACAACTTCCACTGGGTCATCTTTGTGCTACTGTTTTAAACAGTTTGCTTGTTTGTAAGTAGCTAATTAGTTATTTGTTCTGTTCAACAAGAAACCTTTGAGGTCTGGGCTGTAACTTCTTTGAGTGAAAAAATTAAGTTTTTCTCTCTTTTAGTGAGAGCGCCTGTTTCACCAGTGTGTATTTGAGAAATTTCCCCTGGTAGGATGAAAGATGGGACTCTAACTTGCTTTCCTGGGCAAGTATCTCAGGCACTGTTTCATATTTTGGTGGTACTGAGCCAAGACAGTGAGTGGACATGTAGTTATATGGCTTTGAAGTTGGTGAGATGTATTACTGTCTGAAAAATGGATGGATGTCCCTGCCCATGGCAGTGGGGTTTGGGAGTAGATGATCTTTCAGGACCATTCCAAACCAAGCCATTCTATGATTCTGTGATGATGTAATTCCAGTGCATCTTGCTGAAATTAATGCAGATGGCATAATGTTTCACACAGACAGTAATGACAAAATCCAGGAGTTCCAAGAATTACAAAATCTGGACCAAAGGAAAGGGATAGATGACTAACAGAGTACATGGAAGATACAGAAATTTTAAAAAACATCACAAAACCCCCAAAAGAATCTATGGAAAGGTGATCCTGAACCACAGTACTGTCTGTGAAAGAACAGAGTGGGATGGTGTAAAACCTTAAAAATTTGTATCTCCTGTCAATTTGTAGAACTAATTGCTGGCTGAAATTTGTAAAACTAATTAGAAGCTGCTTTAAACTGAATGCCCTGAGTGCAAACTGTAATTTTTCTACATCAAGGAGTGTCTCCCATTTGCTTATTGAAATACCTTAGTGTGTAATGCATTCCTGTGGAAAGGCAATGAGCAGCCAGAATCCCTGCAGCATTCTGTACTGGTTGTCTGAAAGCCTTCTGCATTTTGCTTCTCTGCTAAATTCTCCTAAAAAAAAAAAAGAAAGCTTCATTAAATCAAAAACATCTCTCTGATGAGCCTTTCCTTTGATCTCTCTCTTTTGATAATCTCTCTCCTGACAGGCTGTGAACACTTACTCTGCTAGCAATACTTTGTGCTTTCCTCCATAGCGATAACAAATGCTCAGCTCCAGGCATTTCCTTGGCCTAGGATCTGGGATCTCTGGAAGAGAGCAAACATCTCCATCCAGCCTATTGGTGTGAGTGCAGGACTCTGTGTGGAACTAATTAGTGTTATAATGAATGCCACAACAATTTATTGCCAGGATCTCACTATGACTAATCAAGATTTTCTTCAATTCCCTTCACCAATTTTACCTGATAAATTAGTGCAGGGGAGAAAGAAAAAGGAGCCAAAAAACCCCTGTAAGCAGAATAGAGGCTCTGATTTAAAATATCTGATGGACGATGCTCTTCTGCTTTCCTGGGGTTTGCACAATCCTTCTCCATAAATTCTAGAACCTTGCATACCAAGAGCAGAGTGGTTATGATTCCTTCTTCACTGATTTCAGATGACTAGCCTTAAAGCTAATGACCTCAACTTAAATTTGGTATGAGATGTGTGGGGTGCAATCCTATCACCAACCTGAGGTTGACTATTTTAATCCAAACTGGGTGTGCATTACCAGGATTGAGTAAAAAAATGGAGTTAGTATTTTCAATGATTTCTGCACATAGCAAGAAAAGAAAAAAGAAAAAAGAAAAAAGAAAACAGAAAAAAGAAAAAAGAAAAAAGAAAAAAGAAAAAAGAAAAAAGAAAAAAGAAAAAAGAAAAAAGAAAAAAGAAAAAAAAAGAAAAAAGAAAAAAAAAGAAAAAAGAAAAAAAAAAAGAAAAAGAAAAAGAAAAAGGAGATGGATTCAGACGGTTCACAAACAGAGCAGTCCCCATGCCGTGCCTAGCCCAGCACATGGTGTGTAGGACTCAGCGTATGCACAGCCCCCTGCAGGATGCCGTCTCTCACAAACTGTTTTTCTCACAACAGCAAACATTTACCCTGCAGTACAAAAAAGAAGGAGCTCCAGGAGGGGGTCCAGCGAAGGGACACAAAGATCTTTAGGGGTCTGGAGCATCCCTCTTATGGGGACAGACTCTGGGCCTCAGAAAAGACCGAGGGGATCTCATTGATACATATAAGTATCTCAAAGACGGGTGCTAAGAGGATGGTTCCAGACTTTTTGGTCGTTCCCAGTGACAGGATGAGGAGCAATGGCCATAAACTGAAACACAAGAAGTTTCACCTCTACATGAGGAAGAACTTCACTCTGAGTCTGTGCAGAGCGCTGGAACAGGCTGTCCAGGGAGGTCATGGAGTGTCCCTCTCTGCAGACGTTCAAAACCCACCTGGACGTGTTCGTGTCTCACCTGCTCCATGTGACCCTGCCTTGGCAGGAGGCTTAGGACCGATGATCCCCAGAGGTCCCTTCCACCTCTAACGACTCCGTGCTGTCCCTGCTCACCGGCCCGGCCCGGGGCGCGGCCCTAGGGCGCGGCTCGCAGCCCCGGAGCGCCCCGTGCCCGCTCCATCCCGCCCCGTGCCCGCTCCGTGCCCGCCCCGTGCCCGCTCCGTACCGGGCCCGGCGGCGCTGGAGCGGGGGCAGCGGCGAGGCGGGGCCGGGCGCATGTGACCGGCGGCGGGGGCGGCCCCGGCGGGGCTGGGCCGCCTCGGCGGGGCAGTGCGGAGCGGCGGGGATGCGGAGCGGCCGGGCCCCGGGCAGATGATGGCGATACGCGAGCTGAAAGTGTGTCTGCTCGGAGTGAGTAAGGGCGACCGGGGGGTCGCTTGCCCCTTTCCTTCCTTCCCCTCTCGCCCCGCAGGTGGGGGCTGTGGGGCCGGGGTGCTCGCTGAGCCGGGGAACGCTGCCAGCCCCGCTGTCCCGGGGGCGCCGCTCTCCCGCTCCCGGGCGGGGCGGGGGGGCTCGGCCGCAGAAAATTCCTCCACGCCGAGACTTGGCACCGCGTACCGGCCGCCGGGGGCGGGAGAGGCTTCGGGGCTTGTTGTTTTTGTCTTGTTTCTCAACTTTTTACAAGTGAGGAGGGCGTAGCGGGCTGGGGGCGGCGGTGAGCGGCTCTCTTTCGGGGGTCTTCCCCGGCGCTCCCCGGGCGGGGGCAGTGCCGGCGCTGAGCCTTCCCCCGGCGGCGACGGCCCCGCGGAGGGCTCCCTTCGGTGCCAGAAGCCCGAAGGCACCCGGGGAGGGGTTAGCCCACCCTGCGGGCTCGTCACGGGCGGCGGTGGCCTCGGCGAGCCCCCG
This sequence comes from Prinia subflava, assembly GCF_021018805.1. NCBI lineage: Eukaryota > Metazoa > Chordata > Aves > Passeriformes > Cisticolidae > Prinia > Prinia subflava. Next base: position 51,999,779 of record NC_086247.1, read on the forward strand.
TTCCAGCGGTGCGGAGCCACCCGGAGAAAGCAGCAGCGCTGCCCAGCCCGGGACGCTGTGTCGGTGGCTCCTTCTCCCGGCGCTCGGTCCCGTCTCACGGATGTGCTGCTGCTCGGTGCTTTGTTTAGTTACTTGCCTGGCTTTATTCAGCAGCGCTTCTTTGACTCGACTCCTTACAGGAACGTCCTTTTTGCCATTCCTTTTGTTTTTTCTTCTTCTTTCGCTTTTTTGGCGAACTCGCGCGTGCGTTTCCCATCTGCAGCAACAATGTGCTTAGCTCGGCACTTTGGCTGCGCCTGCCCCTCTCTGCCCGGCACCGAGGGAGCTTCCCGGCAAAACGTGCCCGTCACGTTGGGATAAACACCGCAGAGCAGAACCACCTCTCCTGACAGTAACCAGCAGAGCATCACTACTCCAGTACACAAGTTCTTTTTAAAAGTCAAACATCTCAAGTTACCCGGTGCAAGTTGGGATGCTTTTAGGCCCCCATCTCCATAAGCACTCAGAGAAAGCTGCATGAGTGAAGGCATTTTGGAGTGAATTTGCTTTCATGCCATCCAAGTGAGCTGAACATTTGAAAACCAAACACAAATAGACGTTCCAGTTCTCTCTGGTTTGTGTTGACACTTAGCCCAGCAGGAGTGGGTACCTTGCCCTGGAGTAGTTCTTGCCAGGATGCGGTGCCAGGGCACTGGAGAGTTCAACCCAATATATTTGCCAGTGACCATTCCTCCTTTCTTGGTTAGCATTCCTGCCTTCAACTTTTAAAATGGCATAGTGACAAAAATAAATGTGGTTTGTACAGACATGAGGAGTCTGTGGTAGAATATGTGGCTGTGTCTTTGCTTGTTTTCTTCTCTAGCAGAAAATGTTGTAATTTTATAGAGATGAAGTGTCTTGTGGAATGAGATTCCTCATGTCCATAATTTATTTGTGTTTTGTAACATCAAAACTTACTGGAGGTTTTGTAAGGCAATTGTTTACTTTTTTTTTAAAGGAAAAGAAACCTATAATGCAGCTCTGTGTTACTAGGGGTATGCAATTACTCTGTAGTTTCATTGAAATGATGGCATGGCAGTAGTAGCACTTAGGGAGATGTGTCTGTAGTTATAGTCACTTAGTAATTAGTGAGATGTTCCTTCCTGAGTTTTAAGAGGGCATAGCCCTAGAAAATCTTCTGCTTGTGATTACAGACATCTCATTTACCATGGGGACTGACACTATTTTCCCAAAAGAGAGGAATCTTTCAGATGTTGAATCCCCTCAAGAAGTTCAGACATTTCTAGAGCAGGGAAACTCCATACCTGTCTGTGTGAGCAAATGCAGGCATTAGTCTTTTGATCAGTTTGAAAGCTAAATGGCAACTCAAAAACACATTCTCGTATCTACCAAAAGAAATCTTGACACTTGTTTTTTTTCAGTAGGTTCTGGACCTGGTTAATCTGCATTGTATGCCATAGCTCCCTTGATAATCAGTCAACTCTGGCATGTCCTAGTCCCAAGACAAGTTCTTATCCTTGTTAGAAATACAGATTCCCCCACTTCTGAACACAGCCCTAGGCTGCACCTCTGGATCAGAAAGGAGGATCACTGGCACTTCCTGGCCTCAAGATGTGCAGAGGGCCTGGGCTTGAACTGTTTCTGCCTATTCAGAATTTCCCAGTGGGAAAAAATGGAGCTGGTGCAACGTTCGCAAAGCCAGCTTCTCCATGAGCTCTGGAGCTCCATTTGGCTATAGAGGGTCTTGACGGGAAGATGATGAAGAAGAATAGAGAAGCCAGAGCTGTGGTCCATGTTGCCAGCCCTACGGTACAGGCCACTCACTGCCCTGGAGCCATTGCACTAGAGATGAGGAATAGGTTACTGGCTCCTGGATGTAACCCCACATTGCCAGGAGGGAGCCTGGCCTCTAGTTTTTAGCATTAACCTAACAAAATGGGATTTGGGTATCTGCGTTTCATTTCTTTTTCATCCACAATGTCTTGGGGTTTTTAAAACTCTCTGTGGGTGTCATGGGAGTGATTTGGAGCAGCCAGGGGTAGTGCACTACAAGATGATGGTTATGGGATTTGTAGCTGTTGAAGGAGACACCAGCAAGAGAAAGGCAGAGGGGAAATCTGGGGCAGCAGGAGGGTGGGAGTGAGTCAGTTTGGAAGGAAGGCTTTGTTGATTGCAGAGCTCTTTGGGAAGGGATGGTTCCAGCTTGCCAGTGGGCTAGATGGAGCAGCATGCCTGCCTAATTGTCCGGTGCCTCGCAGCCTCAGGTGTAGGAGCTACAGAGGTGCAGTTGAACAGCTCTCCGAAGTATGTTGCCATGCAAGTGTCCTCAAGCCTGCTCCTAAACTACTTCCTCCAGTAAATTATTGCTGCTGGGCAGTGAGGTATCTGCATGAGGAAGGTGTTCATCTTCCTGAGTGCAAACACTTGAGCTCAGCTCCAAGTCCTGTCTTCCTGGTCTCTCAGTCCAGTTTGTTGTTTGTTCCCAGCAGTTGTCCCTGTGTTAGATGCCACAGGCTTCTGGGGCTGAGCAGGTTTTAGCTCCAGCTCAGTCTGTGTGGTGGAATGGAGCATGGCTCTCATTTGATTTGCATGGTGTTTTGATGTGGGCACCTTGTTGAGGGGCTGGAGGAGAGAGGAGCACAGGGGAGCTGCTGTGTTCCTGAGCCGTGCTTTAGTGCTGAAATGTGGCTGGCTGTGCAGCTGCCAGGTTTCCTAATCTGTCTGTGGCTGCTGAGTGCCCTGTGCCTTAGCTCCCAACATTTTCTTTATGTGGGCTGGAGGAGTGATTTACAACTCCCTGCCAAATCCTGACATAATTGTGTGTGGCAACCGCAGATGAGATTGCCAGGTTTACGACTAAGGCAAAGTTTCTTGTCTTTGTCACTTCCTGAGGAAACTTTGACAACTCTTGAGACTTTGGGAGGTGGTTTGCTGACTACCATCTAAAACGACCTCCATTACTCCTTTCCTTTTGCTTTTGTTTATTACATTTTTATGTTGTGACTGTGCATCACAGGACCAGAGGAGGTAGGATTGGAAGAGGCTCGGGAGGTCATCCCTTGTCCCTAAAGCCCTTCTTATTCCTGACATATGTTTGTTTCCTCTGTCTAAAAACTCATGATCTTTTCCCTGGAGTTATGTCCCAGGGCTTAACTGCTTTTAATGTAGGAAGTTTTTCCTGAACATAGTGCCCACATCTTCCCTAGCTGAGACTTTGTTTCTTCACCCTTCTCTTTGTGCCTCTGTTTTCTTGCTCATAAGAAGTTGCTTGCTGGTCTGCGTTCTGCTAGCATGAAAATGCTTGTGAAGCTGGTGAGCTTGCATTTGTAAAAGGAGTGACATTTTCTCTGTGGAAATTACACTATGATACTGAACACAGATCACTGGGAATCTTTTAGTTTGTGTCTAAAATGTTTGTCACAATTAATGGTTTTATGGCCTACATGTCCCCACACAAATAGGAAAGCTGCTGTTAAAAATAAAACTGCACCCCTGGCTGGGTTGAACCAGTTATGGAGCTTTCTTCTCACCAGGTATGTGCAAGGTGGCCTCCATGGTAAGGTGAGCATCTTGCTGAAGACAGTAACACTGCACCGTGCAGAAGCCACGTGTGCATTCACAGCTGCAGTGTTGTAGCCTAAGAGAGTAGAGCAAACAAAGGGGGTCATGAGAAGAGGAAAAATGTACTGATGAAGTAAATGTGTGCCTTCTATAATTTTGTCTGAGAGAAGAACAGAGACTGCCAAGCAAATCTTTTCCCCCATGTTAATGGTTCATCATCACCTACTCATTCGTTTGTATTATGTAAACAAGTAGCTCTATCATGAGAGAAATTTTTGAGTTGTGACCACATGGCTGTCTGTCTTGTGAAGTGTCCATCATTGCAGCCTTTCCATCAAAGGAGCCCTTTGACCTGTATCTCTTTCCTAGACAGTTATGTTTTTGCATTGTAGTGAAACATCAAGTCACAGGTAAAACTGAGCAGTGATTTTAAGTCCATGGGGAGCTGAAAGACAAACACATGGTTAGCTGAACTGCATATACCTAATTTTCTTGGGAAATGTTTTTCCTTGGTATTCTTCTTTGGTGAAGAATACTTTGAAATTTGCACTTAATGTGGGCACACAGCATTTCTATATTCCATTGTCTTGCTTTGCCAGTCAAAAGAAGGAGACTGGGACTGGTGATTTTGTTTTTATTGTCTTTGTCAATATTGCATAAAAATCCAGTTATACACCAAGCAAGAAAAGCATGTTCTCTTGTATCAATAAAAAAGTGTCTTCAGAAGCCCAAAGCAGCCTTTTCATGTTATTTTATAAGATATTTAAATGACTAGAATCACACATTTTGCAACATATTCATTAAATATGTAGGTAAACAATTTGTCATAATTTGGAATTTAGGATTTCATGTTGATCTTGGCCCTAATGCTTTCCTCATGTATCTACAAAACATTTTTCTTTACTAATTTCTTCCAAGAGTTTTGCATGGGATTGTTTAGAAGAGTAGACTGGGACATCTTTCTAGGAAAAGGTGGTTGTGGAGGCCACACTCCACTTTCTTTTGCAGTGGCCCAACCAAACTGGCTTTCTGAAGAAGCAGAAGGAGGAATTTGAAGCAGATTTTAGTTTCAGTAGCAGCAAAGCCTCAAAGGGGAAGTTTGTCTCTAATAATCTGCTGGGTAGCAAAAGGGTACCCTGGGGTTGGTGCCTGTTGCTGCATTTCATGGGCTCCCATCCACTGACAACCAGCTGTGAGCTCCCATCCCATGCTTGTAACTTGCCTGTTGAATCAGTCCCTGCAGTGACTATCACCCAGAAATCATATGCAGGCTGTAGTTTTACTGTATCTCAAATTCTCTTTAAATTTAGATTTCCCCAGCCCCTTGCTCCTTTTGATTTCCGGGTGAAAAATTGGGAAACTTCTTGGTTTACAGTAGTTCTGGGCAAAAAAAAAAATCCCCTGCATTCTTTCTTTCTGCCAAAATAAGGAAGTTGAATGGTGATCAACACAATTTTTTTTTCATATAGTTGAATGCAGTTGTAGCCCTACTCAATGAAGTAATGCTGAGGCAGACTATGTGAAGGAGGCAGAAACTTTGTATGCAAACAATACATGAGGAAAAGAAAAACCCTCTAATTTTCATAAAGTGGTTCCTTTTAACTGGCTTAAGTCAAGCCATATTAAAAGGCCATTTTTAATTTGCATTTAAAGTGTGTTTTCTGAGACTCTGGTTGATGTTGGGACTTGTTTCTAAGGTGATAATTTACTTTAATTATCACATGATAGAATGTGTTGCAGTTACAGTGCAGTTGAGTTGCCCGTGGGCAAAGGCCTTTGAGTCTGCAGGGCTTTTGCTTGTGTTTGTGTTATAAATTACAGTGCCAGTGCATTTTGCCTGTGTTGGGTTGTGTCTGAGCTGGGTGCAGTGTGGATGCTGCAGACTGCAAGTGCACATACAGGTACAGAGAGATGTATTCTTGATGTATTCTGTCTAAAATGTCTCAAGCTAATTGCTTGTTGAGAGAAGCATTTACAGGGAGGCTGGACCCATAACTCTGCTGCTCTCCCTCTTTTACCTCCCTGTTGCTCCTTCTTGCAAATGCCAGTCTTCAGGGCTGTTAGACCCTCCAGGGACTGTGGTTAGTCATGGATTTCCTGGCCACATCTCTGTTCAGATAAGATCAGGACAGGCACTTTTTGTTTTCATTTCCTGCGCTGTGGTTTTGAGGGGAAGGCAGGGGCCACATTGAAGTGAGCACTGCTGGCTTTAGCAGATTTGCACTGTTGCAGAACGATAGAATGGTTTGGGTTGGAAGGGACCCAAAAGATCATCTGGTTCCAACCCTGCTGCCATGGCAGGGTCACCTTCCACTAGAGCAGGCTGCTGTTGACCCCACCTTCCCCACAGTTCAGGTGCTGCCTCAGAAAAGTGAGTGCAGGGCAAGGAGTTTCTCAGCTTCGGTGGCTCGCCGGCCTCCCCTGATGTGGGGGCTGGTTTTGGAGCTGTGGTCTCTATCCGGAGGTCTGGAGCTTCCTCTGCTCTTATTTTTCTCAAGGTGTTTCTGGGGCCAGCCAAGTGCTCAACACGTGGTTAGAGGTAACCCTTCCAAGAGGGTTGGGAAAGGAGGTGGGAAAGCTGGGTAGAGTTTGTCTGCCCACAAGGTACCTGCAAGTCTTACCTCCATCCAGTGCTAGTCACACCTGTAGGTTAGATCATCATGCCAGTGAGTTGGATCATTGGATCATCCCGTGCTTTTTAGGGAGGGCAGAGCACGCCTTCAGTGCTTTCTTTGCTCCTTGTCGTGTCCCCCACTACATCCTGACCGTAGGCCACGGGCAGCTCCTTTGGAAATAACTCTGCAGCCCCTCACCAGAAGGTGTCTGGAACTGCCATGGGACACATGCTTCCAAAATGAACCAAAATAAACGATGTTTTTATTCTTACAGAGTTGTTTTTCTTCTCACTACATACCTTGTAGAGGCTGGGTAGTGGTGTCAAGGTCAAGGTGAAAGGAAATATTTGAAATTCCATCTCAGTTTGTAAGATGCCAGGAAAGGACACATTTTAGCTTGCTTCTGAAACATGTTGTACACCCTTTCCGTGAATGCTCGCCATTTATGAGCGCCACTGCCAAAAGACAAATCCAGCTTTAGAAAGCTGCCAGCGGAGGTGGATGGGAGGCCAGCTGGGAGCACAGCCTTGTGTAAGCACATGCCAGTGCTTGAATTACGGTCTCTGGCCTTGCAGGGCTGCACTGAAAGCTGAACAACAGGCAATGGAACAAATGCTTTTTATTTTCGCCTGGATATTTTTAAACAGAAATGCTGGGTGGTGCATGGGTTTTATATTTTTTGCAGGCGAGGGTAGACACATTATGATTTTTCACTTTTTGTTTTGGCCAGAGCGTGTTCTTATTTGGGCAACATGTGGAAGTGCATGTGCCCGAAATCCAGCCACTAAATACTTTGTGTCCCTGAGTTATTGTTTCCTCCTTTGTCAGCAGAGTGACAGGATGCTGCAGACGTCATTGGGTGTCCTGGTTGGACCCCTCAGGGGACTATAGTCCCTGCAGGGGACTATAAAAAACTGTAAATGATAAATATCAGGCTTTTACAGGAATTCACCTACAGTTAGGGGCTCTCTGAAGCAGATTCACCTTTTCTTTAAACCCTGTCTACAGAGCCAAAATGAGTTAAAGGAGATTCCTGAAGTTGATTTAATTCTGAAAAAAAAAATTAAATCTGGGGCCCATTTAATTCTGCAGCAGACAAAACATAAGTGTTGATAGGATCTCATGGTTCATCATCCAAGCTGTGCTTGTGGGTGACAGAACATGTCTGAAGTCACTTGCATCTCCTTCCACACTCGCTGATGACCTGTGGGATACAACTGGATGAGCTTTAACCTTCTCTATCTTATGCTTGTAATTGGTAACTGATAGCTCATCTTGAGTACTGCTGTTGTGTAAATTCTCCAGATCTATCTATTTCTTCCTGTCAGGGAATTCAGTGTCAAAAAAGAATCCTTTGGTCAACATCTGGTGTGTGCCAACCCAGAGACGCTGTACTGGGAATCACCAGACTTGCCAAAGACTGATTGAGAAGAGCATTTCCTTGAATGTGGTGTGGTGTCACACCAAGGCTCAGCTTGACTCTTGAGACTTCAATTTTTAGCTACGTGATTTAAGGGGGTAAAAATATGTTATCACTACGGTCAACAGTTTAGGATTTAGAAGCATATTACAACTGAAATATTTGAGGTGTTGGTAAACGTACAGTCACAATTTCCATTTTGAGCATCTTCTACTATCTGTGGAAGCCAGTACTAATTTTGTTTGCTTTAGGCACTCTCTGTTAATAAAAAAAACCCCAAACCACCAAGAAAATGAACCTCTCACTGACTGATAGACATCACTATAAGCCTCTAAGGGTGAATTTCCACTTTGTGGCTGGATGAATCTTGCAACTGATTAATTCCTGGAGGGGTTTAGGAAATGAGAAAGGGAATATGTTCTTTCTTGACTAGGAAGTCCATTATCTATATTTTTTTTCCTTTTCCTTTGCATACTAAATACAAGTATGTAAGTGCCTATTTTAGGAATCATAATATCAACATTTGAAATATACCTTCTTAAAGCTCATATGAACAGGAAACCTCCAACCACTTTTAGGCCAGAAGTAATTCATGGTGCATAGTCCATGCTGACTTCAACCTTTTCAATACTGTAGACAGTGTAGACAAGCTTCCTTTTAGGATATTAATTTTGTGAATGTGCTACAAATACGGAGTTTCTTGCTACATTATCCCTTACACCAGCAGTTTTCTTTTTTGAATGTTATTGCTCTTGTGGAAAATCCAAGGAAAGTTGAACTTTGTTTTTGTCTCGGTTTGTTTAAATGTCAGTGAGGGAATGAAACCTTGTCTTCAAGTCTTATTACTCCAGCAACAGAGTGTAGTTTATGTGAATAGTCTTCAGAACTGATTGTTCTGTAGTTTGATGTTTATTTTTTTCTGCCTTGGATATATTTGTTTATTTTTTCCTGCAGAGTGTGCTTGAAAAGAATAAATGCACGCCAGGACATCAGACAGACAGTTGGAGCATGTTATATGTGACAAAAATGGCAGTTGGATAAAACCAGATAACATAAATTTGATTTGAGATTATGTTACTGAAACCCTAATCTGAGTAGCATCCTTGAGCATATGTTTGATTCTGAGCATTAGGATAATCCCTCTCCAGAAGAGTATCAGGGTACATTCTCCAGCCTTTGCTGCATGAGCTGCATTGAATCCCATGCTTAAAGCTCAGCATATGCTTTAATGCACAGCTGAATGCGCTGCTGTGTGGAGAATAAGATAAAATGTTTAGGCAAATTAAATATTTGAGATAACACAGCTCGTGAGTGATTCCTGTCACTTGACATTAAAACCAGATAGAGTAGCTGAGATCTACCTATCTTGTAGCTAGGTTTGTCTTTTCCTTTAGGCTGATGTGGAAAAAGGCAGAGAGAAAGCGAAGCTTTGACACCATAAATCCAAATTTAGAAAGGTTGTCTGAAGGAGAGTGGTAGCCCTGCAGCCTAAAAAGTTATTCAGGAATAGTTTAGGACCAAAGAATGCGTTGGGCTGGAAGGGACCTTTAAGATCATCTCACTGCAGCCCCCGTGCCATGGGCAGGGACAGTTTCCTGTAGACAATGCTCAAGGCCTTGAACACCTGCAGGGATGTGCAGATCAGTGGAAAAAGGGGTGTAGAAGCTGGCATAGAGGAGATTTGGATGAACAGAGACTAATGGAGGAGGAGTTGGGAGTACTGAAACTGTGAGACCAAGGGAGGACATGTGGGAGCGTTGTAGGGGGACTGGTGAGAGGGAATGAGGAACACAGAGGAGTAAAGTCAGGAGCAAGAGAAAGGGAAGCTGGGGATAACTAAACAGAAAGCTAGACAGAGCAAACCAAAAAATGTGGTAGTAATAATGACATGGGGTGAAAAAACCCACCAACCTCTCCCTTGGTTTTAGCCTTCAGTTTCCTTTTAGATTATTTTAAAACCCTGACTTTGCCTTAGTGCTGTTTCATTTGTGTTTCAAAACACTTTTGGCCAGTGGAGCTTGCAGAATTGTTGTTTGCATTGCTTTAAATTCAGCTGTATCTCTCAAGCAGTCAAAAGCACTATCACAGATGTGACACAGGGGACCTTTGGTAGGATCTCACTGGTCAGTTGATATGTCTTCCTCAATCTTTGTGCCTGTTGTTCTGCCATGTCTGGGATCGGTGGGAACTTTGGAGTTAGTTCCATGTAATCCCAAACACTCAGGCTGTGACACTGGAAGTGTTTCATATCCAGACAGTCTGTCTTGAGGGTGACTCCTCAGTACCTTCTGTGTGGCTTTTCCTGCTTTGGAGGGAAAGATGAAACGCACTCTTCTACCCCTTTGTCCTTTGAGGAGATGTCTTTAAATGTACTAAACTCCATGGTTTAGCATTCCATTTGAAATGCTCCCAGCATATTTTCAGTTGAGATTTGCAAAGTCTATACACTTTTAACCATTTCTGGTTTCCAGATTTTGAGTGAAGATGAGAAGAAATGGCCAGGTGAATAAAAACTTCCTCCTGCAAGTCAGTTGTAAGTTAGATGCTGATATCCTAGTTATTTTTGTGATGGAGAGAAGGTGCTTTAACAGTAACAGCCTCAAAACCTGGTTTTCCTGAAGGGCCTTTTCCTAAAAAGTTGAATTTCATGGCACTAGTGTTACCAGCTTTTAGAAGTTGCTGCAGTTTCATTCCTGATGAAATCAACGGGAGGTGAACATACTCAAGGAGTCAACTGCTTAAGGGCTACAGCCTTGCACTGATGATTTCCCTCCTTTACGAGCCTGTTCGGTGCAGATAGCTTTACATTTAGTAACTTCACAGCAGCACACAGTAAATCCACAGATAAAAACCTCAGCCCTGGGTTTTATTTTACCATGCCTGCTGTTATCTCTTCTGTTTACTTGCAGGAGTGATAGAGGGGAAAGCACCAGGTGGGAATTTATATGATGCTGTTTAAAATAAGTGGTGATGTTTGCTGTCTTAGGGAAAACTTTACATCCAGAGAATAGGTGCAATGAATATGAAATCACTACTAATTGAGGATAATTAAACCTAACAGTTGGGTGAAACATTTCTTAACACAGATTTAGGTTTAGGCAAACTTCTGATTGTCCATTTCCAGTCCTGCACATAAATTCAGGAAACGAAAACCCCCAGTTTCAAGGAATTTAGGCCTCTCCTTCATGTTGCCACCTAATGTCCATGTGGATGCATAGTATCTACATGTAATTTGTAGTTAATTGTAAATAGCAAATAACAGCAAATTTCAGAAACTCTCAACTTCACCCCTTCCCGATTCCCCCTGGAGAAGACACTTGTTTTATTGTGTCTGGAAGGCTGATGGAGGCAGATTTCCAAAGACTGGCAAATTGTAAAAATAGCTTGGTAAAGAGGGTGCCATTAGCATCTGGGCAGCCTTTAGGCTGCTGATAAAGGAGACCAGCTCACACCTTAGATGGTCACCAGAGGCTGCTGGTCTTGCAGGTTGTTGTATCAAAGGAACTGATAAGCAGAGGCAGAGTTTCTGGCAATAAATCCAGGCACGGATTTCTGTCCCACCCTTGGGAATCCTTAGTTTCTGTCCCACCCTTGTGGTGTTTCCTGACTCGCTCAAGGCTGATGGTGTCCGTCTGCCTTTGGCCAGTGGAGACCAGAGGAAGAGTTATTTTCTTCTGGTTGTTGGTAGGGGACATACCCGGTACCAGGGCTCTGCTATTGTGGAGCAAAGATCCGTGGCCATGAGGCTGGTTCCTGTTTGTTAGAGGAAATGTTAGTTTTTATAGCTGCCCCCTGAAACTGCCTTCTTCCTCTCTGTTGCTTGTTGCTGCAAGGGAGAAGGGATTGGGCTTTCTTGTCTCCAGGACTGAAGTTTTCAACTAGTGTTTCATTCAGTACTTAAAATTTATGTGGCTTTTTTCTTCCTCTCTGGTATGAAATGCAATAACAAGTTGCAGGTGGGACAGTTACAGATTGGGAGGAATATGTCTGAACATTGAATTGAATAGGGCTTACTGAGTTTGGATGGACAAATTTGAAGGTAATTGAGCCCTTTTACAGTTTTTCCAGGCAATTGCTGGACAATTTTTATACTAGGGAAATAGCAAGCTGAACATAAGAGCCATTTTGTCAAATGCTGTGGTTGACGGGCATTTTTGGTTGTGTAAGAGCCACTGCCTTCATTTAATAAAAGAAAATGACTGTTGGTACTTGTCAGCAATCTGCAATGTGAGATTATAGTGTTTGGATTGGATTATCAATTTCAGACTGGTTGGAACATTTTTAAAATCTTCCGTGTTGAGACAGGGATAGATATTACCTTGTTTTCATATTTACTAGGTGGCACTAACAAGCCTGCATTTCTAAATCATGACCCCTAATGATAGAATTTGACAATGAAAAGAGGTAGGGTGTTGGAGTATGAGCAGCAGCTTGTGTCAAACAGCAATTCAAGTCCAAGATTATCTCCTCACCATACCAGTATTTTGAAAGTTGCAGCTGTTATAATATATGTGGGGAAGATTCACTTAGGAAAAGAATTTGGTTTGGAAAGAACTACACAGAATTGTTTATCTCATTTTTTGCTGGCAAATTGTACTTGAAAACAACATTTGTCAGGATGCTGTTGCTGAATGTGTTTACTTAACTATGAAAACCTCAGGTTATTTATGCATGTAGTCTGAAAACTAGATTTATTTTGTCTGATCACTGCATTGCACAATGGTGATGAGGGACATATAACCAAATTGTTATACTGGTGAGTGTGCATATGGCCAATAGAGATAAAACCCCTGCAATCAATACTTGTTATCACTGACAATGTGAGGTACAGTGACTTGTATGTTACTTCCCTTACCTAATTTTTTGACTTCAGGGACAATTATGAGGATTTCTAAGTAGATACTATTCACACATTTTTTACTTTATCTTTAAATAGGAATTTCTCTGCTGGAGGAGTAGTACATCAAGTAGATTTTTGTGACTGTATGTGTGTTTTGAGATAGAGTGGGTAGGAAAGGGATGGCAGCATGCAGATGTTAAGGTCTCCCAAATTCGTCTAGAAAATGAACTCTGACCATTGGAATTACCAAAATGCAGGTATTACTATCAATAAAATTGCACACATATTGAAGCAGTACTTGCAGTTTTAATTAATTTTAGTGTTATTTAGCTCCTCCTGTTTGAGGTTTGACTTGCGGGAGAGATCTGTGAAGTTTCCTTTTAGTTCCTATTTCACTGATGTGAAGAGTGTGACCCATGGTAAACCAGGGCCCATTTCTCATCCTCACCTGAAAAATGAAATGGTAAACATGGGAGAGGTCATACTTAAGGGTCTGGAGTGGAGCTCAGATGGGAAATCAGCAAGCTGGCAGCAGGGAGATGTCATCAGGGTGAACTAGGGTGGTAGGAAAGCATGCCATGGTTTGAGGTCTCTGAGGGAAGCTGTGGATGTCCAAGTGTTCAGGACCAGGCTGGATGGGGCTTTGAGCAACTTGATCTAGTGGAAGGTGTCCCTGTCCATGGCAAGGGGGATGGAACTAGATGATCTTAAGATCCCTTTCATCTCAAACCAATCTGTAATTCTATGATTCTGTAACACACTTTCTTACAAGGCACCTGTAGTGGGTTTATCTGCTGCTCTGTGTTATACCATGGTCAGGAGGATCCTATGATCCAGGGGTCAGTAAAAGGCAATTAGAGGTATGATTCTTGTTTGCATGATACTGACTCCCACAGTCACTGACTTCCTACTGAAGTCCCACAGCAGCAGTCTTCTAAAATTAACCCAGAAGTTTCCCCTCTATGGCATACAACATTGTTGATACTGTGCAGGTTTGGGCGGGGTTCTTGTGGGCTTTGTGGGGTTTTTCCTCGTTTTGTTCATTAGTACAATGAATTAATTGTGGGAGAGGGGCATTCCTTTGAAGCTGGCATTCACACTACCCATTGCCACAGAGGGCTCCTCAAGGTGGTACCAGCAGTGGGAGATGCCTGTGATTCCAAGGGCAGGTGCTCAGGCACTCTTCTTTCCCTCTCGGTCTGCCTCACCTTTCTACTTGTTGTAAGTTCATCCTGCTGTCCTCTTTCCCTCCTTACCCAGCTTTTGGCTCCCAGCTCTCTGGAGCCCTGCAGTCGGTGTCCCTCCTCCGCTCCAATCTCAGCGTGGCCAAGTGGATCCCCCAGTCCCAGGAGTCACCAGGTGGTGCTATTGCCCAGTGAAATGCCCTCCCTCGCACTGCAGCACAGCCCAGCCCTCGCAGAAGGGTTCGGTGGTGTTTGTGGTTCTGTGATGGAGCTCTCTTTGCTGGGCTGCTGTGTCAGGTAGTGCGAGGGGTCTCCTCTCTTGCCACGAGTTCAGTCTTGAGTCAGTTTTATTGATGCAAAGTTGTTTCCTGCGACTTAATCAGCCAGTGCCTTGTTTGACAATGAGGTTCCCCAAAGGCTCGACTGACTGCTTGTGCACAGTTTGTAACCACCCTGTTGTACTCAAAAGCTGCTTCGCTGTAGTGTGAAGCATTAGCAAGTCTCATTAAGGATATCCTCGGGCTTTGTACTGTTGGGTCCCCCATGCAATCCAGTGGGAGGGATTTTTGCTTGTTCATTGCCATGTGCTGCTAGTCCAAAGGAGATTTGCGTGTGTGTGACCTTTCAAAGATGCTCCTCTTCTTTCTCCTTTCATCCTCTCATCTTATTAGCCAGCCAGATTGATAACACCTTATTTGCAGCTGGTTTTTATAGAGATCATGCTCCTACTTGAAACTGTAGAGGCAGTTCAAAACATGGAGTTGAGCATCTTAAATGAATAGCCAATGCCCCCACAAGCCACAATTTGAGGTGAAGGAATGCAAATAAACACCAAGTTCCTTCTTCCTTTTCACCAGGCTAAGCAATTCTCTCTCCACAGCTGCCCATACCACATGCTGTCAAGGGCATAAGAAATTGATTGAGATTCTGCTCTTTGATTTCAATTTAAAATCCTCAATTTCTCTTGGCAGTTCAGCTGCTGTTCTGAATTTGATAACTTGTGTGCAAAGGGGAAGGAAAGGTGTAAGAAAAGACACAGAGAATTAGCTGGAAATTTGGTGTGGGGATGCAGTTTCTAAAGAACTAGCTGGAAATTAGATGTGGAGAAGCAGTTTCTAAATAATATTAGCAACAATGAAAGGCTGTTATCTTTGCTGTCCATGCTCATGGTAGCATAGCACTGTGGTTAGCTTGCACTTCATATGATAAGATGTAGTGATTAAGCATAAATAGTGGAATTGGAATATGGATTTGGCTTTCGGGTTGTTTTTTGTTTGTTTAGTTATTTTTTTTTAAATCAGATTAGGTGAGCTCTAAAAATTGCAAAGCAGAGGTAGGTTGGCTGCAGCATTAATTTTATTGCTGAAGAATAGCTCTCTTGTCTCTATTGCTCTACAGCCCTCTGTCTCATGAAAAAACATCACTTTATATTCCTGTGCCAGCTTCGTAAGAGCAGCACGATTTGTAAGTCCTGGAAGAATGAGTGCACAGCAGATGTGGAATACTTTTCTGGGGCAATGAGTATCACACTAGGCCGGGGCATGAACAGATTGAGAGCAGCCCTGCTGAGGAGGACCTGAGGATTCTGCTGGATGAGAAGCTGAGCATGAGCTGTCAATGTGAGCTTGCAGCCCAGAAAGCCAAACACATCCTGGGCTGCATCAAAGGCAGCGTGGCCAGCAGAGCAACAGAGGAGACTGTGCCCCTCTGCTCTGCTGGGGTGAGACCCCACTGCAGTGCTGCATCCAGCCCTGGGGTTCCCAGCACAGGAAGGACATGGACCTGTTGGAGAGAGCACAGAGGAGAGCACCGAGATGATCAGAGGGATGGAGCACCTCTTGTACAGTGGGAGGCTGAGAAAACTGGAAGAGATTCGAGGAGATGAGAGGAGATTCGAGGAGAGGAGATTCGAGGAGAGGAGATTCGAGGAGAGGAGATTCGAGGAGATGAGATTCGAGGAGAGGAGATTCGAGGGGAGGAGAGGAGGGGAGGGGAGAGGAGATTCGAGGGGAGGAGAGGAGGGGAGGGGAGAGGAGAGGAGAAGAGAGGAGAAGAGAGGAGAAGAGAGGAGAAGAGAGAGAAGAGAAGGCTTCAGGGTGACCTAATTGCAACCTTCCATTACCTGAAGGCAGCCTGCAAGAAAGATGGAGAGGGACATTTTACAAGGGCATGTAGTGGCAGAGCAAGGATAAATGGATTCAAACAAAAAGATAGTAGGTTTGGATTAGAAATTAAGAGGACATTTTTTGCTGTGAGGGTGAGGAAACACTGGAACAGGTTGCCCAGAGTTGTGGATGTCTCTGGAAGTGTTCAAGGCCAGGCTTCATGGAGCACTAGGAAACCTGGTCTATTGAAAGATGTCCCTGCCCATGGTAGGTGGGTTGGAGGTAGATGATCTTTGAGGTCCATTTCTGTGATTCTGTAATTCTTAAGGCTGCAGCTATGGTTCTCCATGCCATCAACCCAGCATGATGTGCTTGGGATTGGAGCCCTAGTGATGATAGCAGAATAATGCCAATTATTTTGGAAACACTGTAGGAAAGACTTTGGTTTTATATAATATTACATGCATGAATGTATTGATGTCACTGGCAAAGTGAATTTTTTGCTAGCATTAGCTATGATACAGACGTTAGCTGCTCTTCAGTCTCACTTATCTCTGGCCAGGCACATCACTTTGGTAGGATGACAAAGTGCTTTTGGCCATCAGTGCTTGATTTTGTACTCTCTAGTTTGGTTTTTTGCTTGTGATCTTTGGGTAATGTCTTTGACAAAAGTAGATAGTTGAAGAGATTGTAATTAATATTGCAGTCTGTGAGGGAGGGAGGGATGGAGGGATGGAGGGATGGAAATATTCTTTTTTGTCTATAAGAGAGAAAAGGATGTAGCAAAATATTAAAGAAAGTCTATTTGAAACTTGGGCAATCTCTGAAAGGTTACTGGGCTGGGATCTGATGGAGAGCAAGGGGCCTGTGACTACAAAGAAACTTGCTAACTCCGAAGAAGCCTACACACCACCAGGACCAGTAGGACTGCATTCTCTGGCTCTGGGTATGACAGATACCGGAGCAGCTGTGCAGGCCTGAGTTTAATTCCACGGGAGGATGTGTGCAGGATGTGTGTGGAAGGAAACCACATGCTGAATAATCACACTGGTAAGGGTGCCAGAACTGGTAAGGCAGCAGGCACTTGGCTTTGGGGCCTGGTTGGGAACAGAAGTGGACAAGGCTGTAGACTCCCTTCGGCTGTAAGGTGAAGCAGATGGTTGGTCACTGTACATGTTTTGCAAATGGATGTGGACTGAAGGAAAGCAAATCAAGAAAAGGGATCAGATGATTTTTTTCCATTCAGAGATGTATTGGGTTTCCATGGCAAGGCTTTGGTAGTGGTGGAGGGGCTGTAGGGGTGGCTTCTGTGAGAAGCTGCCAGAAGCTTCCCTGGTGTCCCACAGCGCCAATTCCAGCTGGCTCCAGGGTGGACCCACCACTGGCCAACGCTGAGCCCACCAGTGATGGTGGTAATGCCTCTGGGGTAACATGGCTAAGAAATGGAAAAAACTACTGCACAAGAGCAAATTGCAGACAGAGGGAGAAGTAAGAACAGGAGAGAGAACAACCCTGCAGACACCAGGGTCAGTGGAGAAGGAGAGGGATGAGGTACTCCAGGCTCCAGAGCAGAGGTTGCCCTGAAACCTGGGTGCAGACCATGGTGAGGCAGCTGTCCCCCTTCAGTCCATGGAGATCCATGGTGGAGCAGAGATCCTCCTGCAGCCAGTGGAGGGGACCGTTCTGGAAAAGGTGGATGCCTGAGGGAAACCGTGATCACATGGAAAATCCATGCTGGAGCAGGCTCCTGCCAGGACCTGTGGACCCACTAAAAGAGAAGCCCACACTGAAATAACTTTGCTGGCCCAACTTGTGACTCCATGGAGGACCCACACTGGAGCTGTCTGTGCCTGAAGGACTGCACTCCATGGAAGAGACTGTGCTGGAGCAGTTTGTGAAGAACTGCACCGAATGGGAAGAACTCATGTGTAAGCAGAGGAGGAATGTGAGCTGTTTTCCTGCTGAGGAGGAGTGAGAGGCAGAGACAATGCTCTCGTGAGGAGCAGGTAGAGAAATTGGGAGTAAAGTTAAAGCTCAGGAAGGGGGGAAGGGTGGGGGGAGGTGTTTTAAGATTTAATTTTTATTTTTCATCATCCTACTTTGATTTGATTTGCAATAAATTAAATTGATTTTCCCATTTCGAGTCTATTTTGCTCATGGCAGTAATTAATGAGTGATCTCTCCCTGTCCTTATTTCATCCCACAGGTTTTTTGTAATGTTTTTTTTCTCCCCTGCCCAGCCGAGGAGGGGAGTGATAGGATGGCTTTGGTGGGCACCTGGTTTCCAGGTAGCATCAGCCCACCACAGGAGTCAGATACATGAAGCCCTGACTAGTAAATGTTCTTTTGTTTTAAAACAGCCAGTAGAAATATACAGGTGGTGTTAGAGACGCATATAAATACCAAACAAACTCAGTGCTTGGCTATCTCTTAAAGCACTTAAATAGCTCTTTGTTACTGTACTGTCTGAATGCTTTACAACTATCACTGTTTTACATCCCCATAATGCTGTTACAAGGTAAAATCAAATAACTATTTTCATATAACAGCTAGTGAGCTGAGAACAACAGCCAAGAATTCCTGTGCCAAATGCAGTCCTTGCAGCACTAGGAGGGAGGATTGCATTCTGATGTAACAGGACTGACCTGATTGTGAGTAGAACAAGTGCTGCACTTTTATGTGTAGAGGGAATTAATATAATTCTAATGTGCTCCAGAGGAAAAAGTCTGATTCTGTAGCTAATTTGTGCTCTGCAACAGCAGTGTTGGCCTGAAAGCGATTGGAAATGATGTGTAGGGTTTTTGACTATGTGAGAGTTGGCATAGGTCATCACAGCTCAGTGGGAATAATGTACCAAGTGACTTAAAAGATACCTTTACTACCATATATTACGAGTTTAAAGAAGGGAATGCAACAAAGGGAAATGCAAATGGTGATGTTCATGTAAAGTTCACACAGGGACAGATGACCAGAAGAACTCTGGTGGTTCCTACTGAAATGAGACTGCAGAATCCAGCCAGGGTAAACCCACTAGAGAAGGCCAGTGGTGGCCATCCTCCCTCTCAAAACAGAGTAGCAGTGAGATCCAGTGCTGGGACTGTGGGCAATTGGGTTCCAGTATTCAATGTGAGTGTTGTTCATTTGGCAAGTACCCTTCACTCAGGAAAGTACATGATCACAAAATGACATTTCTGGGAGCCAGCTCTGGTCCTAGTTCTTCCCTTTCAAAAATTTACTTTGCAGATGAGTTTCTCCCAGATCTTGGCAGCAGTTTCTTGAAGATCACTGGTGGTATAAGGCCAAATATTTTAATTTGGAATTTACAGAAATCATTAGTGTCCGGAATGGATGTGTATATTTTGACAGCAGAAGTGAGGCTTCAGAGCCCCTGTACCTGCATGCCTTTGATTCAGGCTGAAGCCTCGGGCGGTTTTGTGTTGGTGAAGCAGCTGGGAGCCAGTGTGTGAGTCTAAGAACTGCTCTTGTATTTTCATCTGTGCAGTTATGCAGTGACAGCTTTGCTCACTTGATACATCTTGCAGATGGAAAAGCTTAACAAAGGCGAGAAGCTTTTTGCACTTCGTCCTAGACATCGCTCTGCAGTGCATGGCTTCATTTTCCCTGGGACAAACCCAACACTTGGCAGATTCAATTCAGTCCCAGGGGTGTCTCTGAACTTCAGTCTACTGCAAGGTATTTCTCCTTACAGCAGTGTTTTTAGACAACTGAAAGTGATACCCGAACACGGGGAAGGGTAAAGGATGTGTTTAGGGTTAGTGAAAAGTTTATTGGGTAGAGTAATTCTTGGATTAAAATACTGCCCTTGGAAACTGTGATCAGGAATCTGTTGTGCATAACTCTTCCTTGTATGTTCATACAGTTGATAAAAATCCAAAGGCAGTTTGAGATGCTCTTCAAGCTGCCTGTCACAGCCTTCCAGAGCAGCTGTAACTGGATTAGTAAGACATGGAAAGTATTGCAATGCTACATGCATTTGATCATCTGAGTAATGATTAAAATGTTAAAGGCAGGCATAGAGGACTAAAGCAGGCTGCAAATTGCAAAGCTTTAATTTATTTTTCAGCTTGTTGCTTTTTTGCCTCCACTGGAATTTAGAAGACAGCCGTAATCCTGTACTCACCTTATCGTGTCACATGCCTTTGGGTTAAGAACTGGCAACCCTGAAAGCATTTTAGATGCAGGTTGGGTACAGTGCTGCATGCCAGGCCTTACCCGAGGAGTGGCATTCCTTCTGGGCACCAGAGCTGAGCTTACATTTCTGGTAAAGCCCAGCGATACTTTACAGCGCAGGCCTTGCAGTTTGTTTGATGATAGCTAATGAAATGCAAAGCATTTAGCAGCTCGGAGATGCAATTACACTGCTGTGAATTTTCAGATTCCATCAAAGTCCTGCTGAGGACTGCATGGGAATGGGCCAGGGTGATTCAACTGTAAATCAAAAACGAAAGCGTGGCCAATTCTGACAGTGGAAAGAAGAGCCCTTTAAATGTGCAGAAGCTGATTTGCCAAGCCAAAACCAGCTGTGCTTTACAGAGCTACTGGAATGAATGGTCTCTCTGCGTTTGTATTTTTTTGTGACTCATTGATTATTTTTCTTCCCCTAAAGTTTAAATTCTGTCTTTCTACCTCAGGTTGACCTGGCCAGTTGCAAAGGTTTTCAGTGCCTGTTTTTGGTATATAAAATACCAAATGCATTGGTAATAAAGGACAGTTTTCTCCTTTTTGGTAACTACATACCAATTCAAGTGTTTTGATCTGTACGTCTTTAATGCTTCAACAGTGAAAACTCTACTCTGAGCAAGACAAAGACCTCTCCTTCCTCACTGCACTAGCACTGGCAATCAAATCAGTGTTACAAAAAATGGAATTTAACTTGGGAAATCTTGAGCATAAACTGGCTCCTCTGTTATTTTTCAGTTAGGGACGAATAAGCCAAGATATTCTGGTAGTGTGACTATGTAACAGGGAGCCAGGAATTGTTGCTTCTCTTAACAATGAAGAGCAGCCAGCAGCCAGCTTCCTCTCTAAGCAGGTCCTTTTCCAGGAGAGTGGGACAGCTTTTTGACAGCACCCCAAATCTGTATGTTTCATCAAGCCTTTTTTTTTTTTTTTTTTTTTTTTTTTTTTTTTTTTTTTTCTCTCTGTCTTAAAGAAGACAGAAGGTGGTATTATCTCACTGGAAGGTTCACTGTTCACTGAGAGGATTGTTAGAGACAAATTTGACCACACATGTTTCTGGTGCATGCACTTAATGGTCCTTCTTGATGTTAACCTGTCTGGAGGAGGCTTCAAAGCAGCTTGCTGATAGGCTCTGGTTCTCCTCTCTGGCTCAAACTCCGAGTTCCATCAGTGTGAGCAGCTTTGTAGTCCCAGCTCTATGCCTGATGAAAAAGCTTTGCCATGGCAGACTTCCCAGGGGTTACACTAAATTAACCCTGACTCCATTGTTTGTGCTCTTTTTCTCTTGATCAGGCATCCTCAGAGGAAGGGTTCAGCCACCAAATGCTTGTGCTGCCTTTGCTCAAGTGGGGTGGTTGGCAGCTCAGCTTTTGGGGAGCCTGGCACAAATGGCCTCTGAGGAGCAGATGCATTCCTGCTGTGAGGTGCAGGGAAGTCCTGCTGAATTTGATGGACGCATGAGCAGCGGGATCAGTGTCTGGCTTGTGGGAAAGGATAAAAACTTGTCAGGTCCAAATGTTTCTCATATTATTACTGAAATAACATCTTCTTTGCCTGGGGATTTTTGAGCATTTAGTATTAATACCCTCTAGGTTGCCAGGGCTCATTCTTCTTCCGATCTGTACGACTAACTCATGTTAAACTCTGTCAGATTTAATGAGACCTGTCTGTAGTTGATGTCTCAGTGACTCTTAGTCATTGTGAGGAATGTTTTGAAGGGACAAGCATTTTTAATTTTTAAACATTTTTGCAAATTCAGATTGTAAATTTGATTGAATCCTGGCTTTGTCCAAGCTGATGAGAAAACTTCCTTCTTAAGGAGCCATGTGTGGGATCCCTATTTCTATAAAGGTCAGTTCTCCATTGCTTCTTAATGTAGATTTTTGTGGTGCCTGTCTCCAGGGTGTCTCAACCTTCCTTTAAAGCTGAAATGGGAAGTTAGTCATGAGATCTGTGCTGGTTACAAGCCAGATGTTCTTTTTTTCTTTTTTTTTTCCTTACTTTGCAAGTGGAAGGACAGAAGGCAGTTTCTTCAGTGTGTTCATTGTTACAGTGCCATTTCCTCATGTGAAGTGTTGTCCAGTGGTCTGTTTTGTTTTGTTTGTATTTTCAGAGTTCTGGAATGATAAAGGATTTTTGTATGGTTTATCTAATTCTACACATACTTAGGAAGCCCTGTGTGTTAACATAGCAGAGAAAGACTCTGCATAGTCGAGACTAAAAAAGCTCTTGCAGCAGTGTGCATGATTATAGGCCTGCTATTTAGTCATCAGTCATGATATGTGTGGATTTTTTTGTGAATCCAACATTTATTCCATTTCAGATGTAAAAAAACCCCCAAACCAAACATGAAGAGATTAGTTTACTCAGCACAATAGGGCTTGACCCTCAATCCATTAAACGTTATAATACCAAGGCTGCAGACTAATAGCCTAATCAGAGATGTGTTTACAGGGTACCATAGCTCCCTCCAACTTGGAAAAATGCTTGGAGGACCAGGCCCTATGTGCAAAGATATAAATGAGACATCAAGACTTAAATTAAAGAACTAAATTTTTCTGCATTAGCTTTTTCTGCTGGGATAAATGTGTTTGGAACAATAGATGGAGGAATATACCAAATGCCTATTTGTAATAGGAAAATGGTTTTCTTTTTTAATATATTGCTCATATTTTTTCTGCTTTATTTTTTTAATCTCCTTGTGAGCTGCTACAAATCAGCCAGAAGAGGTCAGCAGCTCTGTTGTTTGCCTGCAAATGAGTTGCCAGCATCCTGTAATGCTGCTAGGTTGAAATACAGTCTCATCTCCTTTACAGTAATGAGAGCCAAGGAGAGCCAAGTGGGGTGGTTCCCTGGGAGCAGGAGTGTGGGTGGAAGCACACACAGTTTTCTGTGGCATTCTGGTGCTCTTAAAATCCTCACACCTAAATCTGCTGGTAAGGGATTCTGAAAGAACAGAGAATGTGTTCTCTGGTTAAAGAGTAAAAATCTGGAATTAGTCATGCTTACATTGGTTCTTTCTATTATCAGAAACATCTGACACAGTTTCAGATTTTTGAATCCATTTTGCTGACCAGGGGAGATTCTGAAATTGTCGCTACTTATTCTGGCAAACTAATAGTGGCTGACTTCTTGTGAATTCCATTTCTGCTTCTTTCCTTCCTCCCTACCCCACCCACTTTGCTTATCTCGCTACAATGCGGTTTACAACTGGTGTTTTGTAAGTGTGCTAGGAGGCTTATGAAGAAGAAAAGGGAAAAAGAGAAACCCGTTGTTGGTTCCTGGAGTGACTCGTGAACACCTTGATACACAATAATTATTTTATACTTATTCATTTCTTGCCACTTCTTTCCTGGATTGGTATGCTATTGGTCATGAGGAGTTAATGACTATAGTGCTGAAACCCTTGGTTTTCTCGTGAATGAGGATTTTTCCCAAAGAATTGCAGAATCTATTTCTTGAAGTGCAACATAACTCCTGAGGGCATGTTCTCAGTTTCTGAAACTTGTCCAATCCACTCTGCTCAGTGCTGCCACGACCTTTGCATAAGCCAAGATGTTATGCCTTTGTGTGTGTTTGATGTTATATGTACACCAACATCAGGTAAAACAAAACAGAAAAACAGATTGGAGGGTGTGATAGCAGAACTTTGAGAATTGGAAAAATAAATCTTCTGTATGCCTGAATGTTACCCAGGCATGTGGCTTGATGAATCTGCCATAATCTTTTGAAGAAGAAAGAACAAAACAAGGGAGATCATCCCCATGAGATGTTAGAAAAATAGGTTTGTGTAGAGAAAAACCATACAGTAAAGTACAAAGCAGATGGTTGCATGAAAGGTTTATACAGCCTTAGCAAGGAGGTTTAATATCAATGCACTGCTGAGAAGCTTCTTTGAAACAACAACTCTGCTTTCCTTGTGTTCTGTGAGAGACTTGAAAGATAGTTCCTTGTTGTAGTAAAAGTTAAGGTCTCATTAGCTCTTTTCAAGTTGTTATATAATGCCATGTTTTGCTGTGCTTTCAGGCAGGTGAATGTCTTGATTTGTGGGTGTCAGTGCAGTTTTCAGTAACATGGACTGAACACTGTCTAAGTAGTTTTAAATCCCGTGATGGAATGATAATCACTGCCTGAAGTAGGAAGCTTTTTCAATTTTACTTCCTTCCCCTCTGTGCTCTAATTATACTCTGGTAGATGGTGGTTTGCATCCTCCAGGCAACAAAAGGGAAGCTGGGAGTGCTTGTTTCAACTGAATCTCCCTGGTGCAATGAATTGTTGGCTCCTGGAAAGCACCAGCCACTGGCTGCAGCATGCTCGTCCTAGAAACAGGTTCTCTTGTGGTCCAAGCCCATTGGTTTCACTCCAGTTACTCGAGGGGGATATTTAGCCCTCTTGGTAGTGCAAACAACCTCAGAAGCAAAGCCTAAGAATGCCTTTAAGCTCCTGGAGGGCTGTTGGTGTGCCTGGCATATGCTTAACTGTGCTCATTGTGAGATGTGAAAGCAATAGAAACTTTGAAAGGTCCTTTTGATGTTATCATGAAACATTCGTAAGAACCGCGAACCGAAAGATGAAGAGGTTCCAGGAAAATGAGCTAAGCTTTAATCCAGGCTTGTGGATGTCACGTCCCTGCCAGAGACCCTGGCTTCTCTTGTAATTGCAGTTGCCATTCGGAGTGACCCGTCAGGGGAGCTGGAGGAAGCAGATGAAACTGAAGCAGCGTTGGGTCACCGGAGTCTAGTTCCAAACGTGGTGGCAGAAACACTGTCCCCACAAGAGGGAAATGTAATTCCTTGTAATCAGTGGGTGATAATTCTAGTTTCTCTATACCATTTAAAATCTGGAAAAAGAATTAGATCCTCAGTTTCAGGGCAACGGGTTTTTTAATTTTATTTTTGTTAGCGTGTTCTGCCATCCTGGTGTAGTAATTATACAGCGAATTCAGCTGGAATCGATAATGAAGGCAAAATTTGGGAATAGTAACAGGATGTGTTACTGCTATTGATCAAAGGCTACAGGACTGTTTTTAAACACTGCTCCTCTCTGATCTTTTTTCCTATTGATTGAACAGAGTAGATAAACAACTGTCTGTGTAACATGAGCATTTATTATGGATTTTAAGCTGACTAAGGACAGCTTTGAATTAAATATGAGCGTTTAAATGATGGTTTTCTAATAAGTGCTGTCTATAAAGACTGGCGTGACAATACAGTTTCATGTAAGCATGGTGAAAGGAAATGTAGATACAGGCATTTTTTCGTTCTTATACAAAAAGAAGATGACAATGCAAAATTATTATAAGAGAGGCAGAAATGCTATTTTTAATCTGTCATTATGTGTGGGCAAAAGCTGCTTTTCTGTTTTTGTAATATATACTTATGTCTGTCATGCTGTTAACAAACTGTATTGTCTTATCTCAGTGTTTTTTAAGAGTGTTGTGTAAACCAGTCATGTTAAAATGTGGATACAATTGGAGCTACCAGGTGCACTCTGGTAGTTCTGCCATCACTTCAATGAAATTAATAGAAAACTTTCCATTGACTGTTTAATGAGTTAGATTGGACCCTAGGCTGTCATTGTTAATGTCTTGGAAAGGTCAGTATCGATTTCCTGGCATCCTTTTTGTCTCTAAGGAGGCTCTTTGCAATTCTGTGGAAGATACAGCGATAATGTTATTCCTCTTCCTTGATAATTACCTGTATAATTTAAGTTCTACCTACCATCCAGTGCTTTGGGCAAAACTGAAAACTGTTGCATTTTAGGGAATTTATTTATATCTTAAATACCTAAATAATATTGCTGCATAATTTCAAGTCTTTTCCTGCCCCTTCAGGTTATTTTGAATTTTATTTCCAGTATTGTACTGCTGTTATTCTTCCCTACTGATTGGATGTATTAAAAGAAAAAAAAAAAGACTATTCCTGCAAATGGAATCAGCCTGTCATGTTGCAATGTAGAAAGTAAGGTGTGTTGCCTTTAAAGTAATGCACTGCAGGCCTCTAACATGGCATGCACAGGAGAGCTGCACATCTCTGGGGATCCAGATCTTTGGATTCCTACCTTTTCAAAACCACCCAAAGCCTCTGCAAAGTTTCCACTAAGTGTGCTGGTTTGTCATGCCATGAAAAGGTTATTTCCACTAAGTCAGTGCTGTCAGAGTGCTAAAATGTTGTGGTTTTAGTCTGGTTTAGAAGCTTCCTTAGGCTGGCTGTGCAGCAGGCCTTAGTGAAATTGTTTCTCTGGCTCTGCTGTGTAATGCACCGTGTTTGGAAAGCACAAGGTTTGCTTGTACAAGTAAATGGCTATGCTGGATGGACTGCAGTCCTTGCAACAGGAATATAAAATCCACCCAATAAAATAGAGGGCTTGGAGAGAAAGGAGTCCTGGGAAGAGGGCCAGGGAGATTCACTCACAATGCTGATGTTTGAAAAGGATAAGCCATGTCCTCACTTCTCTTCTGAAATGTGTAATGTGCCCTGCTTGCCATAGGACAAGAAAAAGAGTCAAATATTAATTCTTGAAAATAAATCAAGTGAAGTATCTAGGGTCTCCTGGATATGACTCCATGACTCACTGTCATGCTTTCTTTGATTTTCAGGATACTGGGGTTGGGAAATCGAGCATTGTTTGTCGGTTTGTCCAGGACCACTTTGATCATAATATTAGTCCTACTATTGGGTAAGTACCACACATAACATCACTTTGGTTTTCACTGGTCAGTGAGATTTCAAATCTGAGCCTTGAGTGATTTAAGTCCTAAGGTCCTACGGCCAAAACAGTCTGACGTGGGAAGCTCTTGACAAGACAAAAACCAAAACCCCACAACCCAGGAGGCTGGGTGTGCTGGTAGGCTGGGCTGGAACATGGACAGTGTCTGTTTCTCCACAGATGTGTTTCTGTCTAAGTTTAGGATGTGTCACATTGTCCATTCTAAAAATAGGAACAATGCAATTTAAACTAAATATAATTTATTTATATTGCTTATTTAAAAACTACTAAGCTTCCATATATCAGACTATCAGAATCCTAATAGCCCTGTACTAGATTTTAATTCAGATTTTTTTTTTTCTTTTAATATCTGAGGGACAGTTCTTCCAAGTCCAGTGCAACTTGGAAAATTTTTAAAGTTATGGATCTCTTATGGGAAAGGAAGCTATTATGGAATGTACAGAACAGAGTAATTTGTGGGGGAGAGGGCTGATCTGGCATGTGTGTCAGAGGTGTTTTAAGTAATCTCTGAAGGACTGGTATTGATTGCTGTGCCATGTTCAGAGGGTTGGACAGTACTTTCTGAAGCTCTGCCTTTCAGTGCTTGGAGGAGTCTCAGCTGGAAACTGCACGCAGAAGTTCCAGGACAATTTTGGATTCCTGAATGAGATGAATAGAGAAAAATGGACAGAGAGAAAGGAAGCATGTCATGAATAAAATTGCTGTCTGAAGGACACTTGTTTGCAGTGAAGGAATTGATGGCAACTTGAGTGGTTTTCTTTTTACTTCTAAAATGTTAGTAGCCTTTTTCCCCAAGTAGTTCTTGCTAAGTAAATGCCTTCTGCTCAATTTGGAAAACAATTTTCCTCTGTTATCATTATTATGAAAACTAAAGGAATTTTTTTTCCATTGTGATATTAAAATATGAAGGCTAGCTGCACACAGGTGATATTATTTGTCTGCACAGATAAGGTTTTTTTCTTCCAAATTATTTTAAATATATAATCCTTGCAATCAACAGTAGCCACAGTGGATCTATAAAGTTCCCATTTTTGAAGCTGTGAAGTGTTGCTTGTTGGTTTGAGAAGGAGAGTGACAACTGAAAGAACACACCCTGAAAAAAACCAAAGAAATGTTGCCCTTTTTTTTTTCCTTAGTATTTTCATAAGCAATGCAGTATTGTTAAAATTAAGCAATTTGCAGATGGCTGTAGAGCAGAACTCTGGTATATCATTCTCAGGAAATGTTTTGTTCAGTCATATGTCATTTGATGTCATTCAGTGCTTTTGTAATGACCATGCATTGTATCAAATGCATCTTTATGAGCCAGAAAAAATGTTACCATAACAAAAATGGTTCACCAGTACCGAGATAGGATGGGGAAAATAGAAATCTGCAGAGTTTGGCAGCCTCTCCTACCAGCTTTCAAACAAACTGCTGTAATATAGAAAAAGCCTATAAATTTGTAACCTTCTTTCTTAGAGGAAAAAAATTTGAAAATATAGACCTATCTCATTTCCTATGGAAAATAAATGAAATGACAAAGACTTCTTCATCCCAGTTGAAAGAGAGAACAACTTTCTTGCATTTGTTTACTGTGTGCACTCCAGCAGGTGACTTTTCTGTTCCCTGGTGATCCAGTCTCATATGTTAAAGTGGAAAGTGGTACATGATGTTGTCTGTTGCCTTTTTGTCAGGTCTGTATCACCAAGAAGATGGAGCTGACAATCAGCAGAGGCCATGTGTGAATGGCAGGAGCATTTGTGTTCCTGGACCCATGAACAAATGCCCTCTGAACTTCAGAGGCTTTACCCTTCTTTTAAAAAAATACATCTATAGGTAACATACATCCTATCTGACAAAAGGAGACTTCTACTTCTGCAGGTATTTTATCAAGGTTTTGGAGTTTTCCCCAAATGCAGTCTAATCCAGCAGAACTCACTAAGGTCTACAGGTTACATATTCAGATTGTCAGTTATGTTGCAAATTTCTCTTTCTTCCTTATTTCCAGAGCATCCTTCATGACTAAAACTGTGCCATGTGGGAATGAGCTTCATAAATTTCTGATATGGGACACAGCTGGTCAGGAACGGGTGAGTATTAGTTTGCAGAGTGCTTTTATTATCCTGGTCTCTCTTAATGTATTGATGTACTTTTTTAATGTGTTGATGTACCTTTCACTTTCAGAAGACTTTGTAAGTATCAACATCCTGAATCCTTGCAAGGCTCTGCCAATGCAGGTGGTCAACAGGCACCAAGTATGTAGGTTCCCTTTCCATGGATGGGGAAAATGCAGAGACAGGCTGACCATACCACCTACCTAAAAAAACCCCAAACCATGGTGTGAATTGTTAGCCATCTTCCCCAGGACAGCTTGAGCAGTGCCCCAGCAACATCCAGCTCCCCTCTGGTTCCATCAGGTTTGTGTGTGACAGCTCTTATTGGCATTGGAGAGGCTTTGACTTGCAGCCCGTGGGCTGGGGAGGTCTGAACTTAGGTGGTGACTCTGTCGTCGTCTTGGACTGGGACAATGCATATGGGCATGGCTTGTGTCTGCTGTTATTATTTAGGAAATTACCACCAGCAACCTGAACCACTTTGGGTTTTTGTCTTGATTTTTTTTCAAGTGTGTGAAGCGAATTGCTCAGTTCAAGCACCTTTTCCTTTGACTTTTCAAAAACAAAAAACCAAACCAAAACAAACAAAAAAGCCATAATGGATTTTTGGGCATTAGTTCACCTTGACTGTATGTAAGTTTGGTTGATCATTTTTTTCCTTTTAATAGCCTCAGTGGCAGTAGTATGCAGTAATAGACTGTAGAGCTGTAGGTTTCTCTTAATATATGCCCACGTTTATCTTGAGAAATATGAGAGAAATGGAAAAACCTATGCACACTTCTAGAACATCCTCAAACTTTTAAAATGGCACAGTGTCTCTTCATAGGAAATTGTAGCTATGCTCACATAAGGTTGTGATAAAATGAGATGCTTATACAGACTGGGATGTCAGTCCTGATACATCCTACAGGATTCTCCATACCTTGTATATGAATTGTGGGCAAAGAAGATTTTTGCTCTTAAGTGCAGGAAATGCTTGTGCTTTTATTTTCAATGCACGGCATGAGGTAAAGTGACCCTGATGAAATCTGTTGGCTCATAACAATTCAGTAAGTTATTTATCATGGGAAAATGGACCTTGAAAAACATATTTGAAGTATAGCCTAATTCCTTCCTTGAATCTTGTTTGTTCCATTTCTGCATGGTTTGGAGCTGATAACTGACTAATTATTGCAAGAGGTAGCAAAAGTTCAGGATTTTTTCCCATGGTTTCAGTTTTCTTGCTTATTCTCTCTCTTTTCCCACCACTGCCCTGCTCTCCTTGCTTTTTCTTTTCCTTTTAGCACTTTACACACAAAACTCAGTTGGATTAATACATCAAAATTTAACTATTTTCCTACATAGTCTAAGGACTTTCAAAGCCCTTTAAAAGTAGGTGAATAGTAATATTCATGTTTACTGAAACAAATGATTCCTCATTTGAGGCAGGAAATCTGTGACTGAGCTCTGATTCTTGGACACAAAATCCATCCTTCTCAACTAGTCCCTTATGTTTCCTCTCAATTTTTTTTAGCTCATCATTTTTTCAGACATCTGCTTTCCTTTTTTGTGTGTGTGTGTGTGTGTGTGTGAAACTGTGGTGAGCAGTGTGCAGCACAAACTTTGTTAGATTGCTCAGCATTTATTACAGATAAGACATGTTGAAGGTTTTAATTAATCAGCAATCACGAATTAGTCCAGGGACTATCTTTTTTGTTCTGTGTTTGCACAGTGTATTCCCAGTCCTTCACTAGGACTAGGAAAGTGTAGTTATATAGTAAACAAAGTTCACTGGTGTGTTGAGTGCAAGCTACAGAGGCAGACAAGTTTCCCAAGGTGAGGCCCATACTGGTCCAGGTCATTCTCTGTTGTAGGTGTACATTCCTGTTTGACATTACAGCTAAACACATGATTCTTCTTTATATATTACTTTAATTAGAGATTTTTGGTTGCTTTGTTTTGTATTGCTCCTTCTGATCTGCTATTCAAGAATAAATGTCTCCCCTCTGTTAATTTTTTTCTAATTATCCTCTGAACAACAATGATGACCCAACATTTCCAGCCCATCCTCTGGGCCTGTTGCTGTTTTCATAGTGTAGTAATAAATGTCTTCTGAGTGTTGTTTCTGCTTTGAGAATTGTCCTTCCCTTGTTCTTCGCAATTTCAGTTGAGGCTTTGTGTTCCACTGCTGAAGCCTGGTAGTTTTGTCAGTCTGTACTGCTGAGGGCCAGGTTCAGAACTTCCTGCTCTTTCAACATTGCCTTTGTTTGGCTTGGCTCTCCTAAATGCAAGGCCAAGCAGAGGCTTGTGCTTATTCTGGGGCTGCGGTGCCCTGTGCTTCCCCAGCTGTGCCAGCTGTGTCTGCCTGCTGATGTGGAGCCTTCACAGCAGAAGAGCCCTGGCTGAGGTTTAACTTATGAGGCCTCACGCCATGAATGTTAGGCTCAGCCCTTAGCCATGGTAGAGCAGGCAGGCGGAAACAGCAGTAGTGGCACTTCTGCGATCCTTGTTCATGAGTTTGTCCTTTTTCATGAATTTTCACTTCCCTGTTCATGATTTTCTCTGGGAAACTGCTAGCTTGGAGTCCGTGCTGCAGAGTGACAATAATGCAGCAGAGAATGGAGATTAAAAGCCTTTCTATCACATCCCTGGTGAGGGTGAATGCTGAGTGTGCTCCACATCCCTGGGGAGGGGGGTATGTGGCTTGTGGTGAAAAATTCACATAGTACATGATTACAAAAAGAGAGAGAGAGAGCTTCTTAATCCTTGGTTTTTTTTTTTTTTTTTTTCCCTTTTTCTTGACTAGAAAGGAACAAACTGGCAGCACACTTCACAAAATCACCCTATTTTCTGTGCCTAAATACTGGTCTCTATGGACCTGGTTGCTTTCTGTTGGTGTGCTATCCAAGAAACTCGCTTTAATTTTTTCTTCACGGTCCCTTTCCCTCCACACCAGTATTTCCCAAATGTCACTTTTTCCCCTCCTATCTCACGTTTTCCCCATTAGCTTTGAATTGTTGCCACAGACATTGGGACTTACGTGCCCAACAATTATGCTGTTATTAGCAAAGATTCCCTCCCCTAAGAAGAGTCTCCTTGCAAGTTAGTTAATGATGTTTTTATTAGCATATATTTTGGTTCATGGTGCCCTAAGTAGCTTCTAATTACAATGCTTTGTTTGAATACCTTGGGTGGCTGCCAGCTTTCCATTTTGCCAGCTGAGGAATATTGTAGCAAACAGGGAGTCTGAGGGCCACGTTTCTAGGGCAGGAAAATGTATCTCTGTCCTGTTTAAATTTACTGTGTTGAACTCAGGGACTTTTAATTTTGTTTCATAGAAGAGGCCTCAATTACTTGAGCCCAGTTTAAAGCTCGATAGGAATTATCCTGAGTTGTGAGCTTTTTCTTTTTTTGTTTTTTAACCTTCTCCATTTCCAGGAAAAGACTGACTGATGACATGTCCACAGCTCTTTATAGCTCCCTCTTTTCTGAGTGGCAGTAGTTGTCCTGGTGATTCAGAGACAGTGTCACAACACCATCTATCAATGACTTGAATTATTTCTGCAGGCAAAACGCAGCCTGAATTTCGCTCTGTGGTATCATAAATGTGGCTCTGATGGTCTCCCCCAGCTCAGTCAGAGTGGGGGTGGTTCCTTGTGGGTGGTGTGAGGACCTCTTGCCTGCTGCAAATGTTGACAGGTGATTTGGAAGTGTGTGAGAGCACAAGTAGCAATAGAACTAGCAAGCGAATATGTTATTTTTACTATTTTCAGTGAGCATAAACCACAGTAAATCATTTAAGGGATGCATTTTTATGTGTTTTTTCTTAAGCTTCAGCAAACTTGCAGCATTTGTAGCCTGATGATGAGTCATGGTTTTGGTGTAGTGTCTTTTGTATCCTTTGTTTAATGACTGTAAACGTCAGAATGGCTAAGCACAGGTCACTTCTGTGATGTTGCAAAAGTTTGTTTTCTACCTGTTTAAAATACCTTTGAAAGGGTAACCTAAAATGTTGAGATTTTTACTTCTTCAGTTGAAGAATTCTTAGCCATTGGAAAAAAATGGTCACTCTTTTGTATATATATTTAACCTTCAATTTAACTAGCAAAAAATACCTGTAGCTCAGAGACAGATAGATCTTTCCTGATTTACTCAGCTTGCAAATCCTGAGAACTGGAGTTTCAGCCTTCAGTCATATAAGGAAAACTACTCAAGGTTTTAAAATGTAAAATGGTATCTGAAAGTGGCTTTCATGCATAACATTTTTCCCATTTACTCTTTGCCAGCTGGGAATGTCAGGAATTTTGTATCCCTCCCTGTTCAAGAAGCTTGCGTCAGGATAATCTGTTTAATGCTTTTGGGGTTTGCCTTTGCTTCTCTCTGCACCACCACAGTTTTCTGTTTGTTGGTAGCCACTACTTTGAAGGTGGCAGGAGTGAGGCATGTAACTGCCCACGCTTGGCCAAGTGTATTTCAGCTGGTTTTTGGGACAGGACTGAAGGGGTTTTGTGGGAGTGGCCTGGCAGGAGGGGCCAGGGGTAGGAGAAACAGGATACCCAAAATCACCTGTAGAGGTGTGAGGATGATCTGCTGAGCAAGGGGACTGATTTGTGTTTAAGATAAAGTCCAGAAAGTGTGAGTGTGTGTCATAGGAAGGGGAAGGAAGTTGCAGGGCTGTGACGCTGCCTGCACATGTCAGCAAGTAGCTGAGCCTGAGGCTGTGCCTGTCCTTGCCTTAGTGGCACCCAGAAAAGAGTGAGAGTAAGGACCTCTGACCTTGAGAGGAACGAAGTGGTTTGGTCTTGGCCACTCAGATGGAACATATGTTGTCAGAGAGCAGCTTCATAGGAAAGGGAATGAAATTTAGTCAAATGATCACAGCTGTCAGGAAGCAAATCTTGTGCTGCTGTGCACCTGCAGGTGCTTGAGAAGGCACTGTGTAAGAAAATCGTAGCTGAATTCAAAGTGTGTAACACTTGCTGAGCACTGCTGTGATTCTGCTCAGTCTGTGCACCCGTATCCTCTCCAGCTGTGCTTATGGGCAGAATTATAATCCTTTTGCAGGAAAAGCAGGTGATGTTCTTTACAGTCTAGAAGAGTAAAAGCAACCAAATACAGGAATTAGGTGGTGGTTGTAGTTGTTGGTTTTGGTTTTTTGCCTCTTGACTGTGGAGTTGGGAAGAGGCAGCCCTGCTGCGGCAGTATGCCAGTCCTGGGATATAGCACCACAGGATGGTGCAAAGAGCTGCTGACATGAATTAATGTTCCCTGGTGTGCCTGGCAGATTGAATGAATCCCAACTGTCTTCAGCAGCATTTGTCAGCCTGTATATAAACAAGCAGGAGTGGTAGTTTTTATTTCTGTGTTCATTTGGCCTCTGTTTTGCTTTCTAAATCAGCATTACATCAGACAGGGTTAAGAGACTCCTACTACCACAGCTCAGGTGTGATTTATGCTGTGTTCCCTTGATTTTGGTTTTCTGTTCCAAGTATGATGTGATGGTTTTCCTTCTTCCACATTCTTTACTGTTAGTAAAGAAGAAACGTGGTAAGCGTTACCCGTGACCAAATACCACCCTCAGTGATGAGATGCACAGGCAGCAGAAAGCAAAATACTACAGTGCTTTTAAATAGGTGGTAAATTCCTTAATGGCTACTTTCCTGGTATGGTTCTGTCATACCGTCCTTTGCAAGGGCAAAACATCTGTTGCTTCATTGAGATGGCCAGATGAGGGGTTGCAGGATTCCAAAATACTCCTGGAATGAGTGAGAGAAACTCTGGTTATGCTCAGCTTGCATTTGCACCATGTAAGACTGAATTGGCTCTCTGTGCGATGGGGCTCTACAGCTGTAAAGGGTTGGGCAGCTTCTAGTTGGACCCTTAGAAAGAAAGGGCTTCTGCTTTCAGATGAAATTTCATAGTGCACATGTGGCCCCTCTTCTTTGCTTTGTGTCAGAGATGAAGAACCACAAGTGCAAAATGAATGTGTTAGTAGAGGAGCACAGAAAAGAAGGTGCTCTGAGCCCAGTCAGCAGTGCGTCAGGATTCAGGTGACTGTAGGCATAGAGCACACCGTGTGTCCCTGAGAAGGAGAGTCCTGAAAGTCTTCCTGAAGTAATTGATTCTGGGTTTTGGCATGTATTTGGTAAAATAAGTTTCTTATTTATATTTTGAGTGGTCCTTTCAGCCTGGCTGTTGGACTGGAAAATGTACCCCTGCAACTTGAGTATGTCTGGATTATCAACCTCAGCCTCACCAGTTGTTATCAACCTTTCCAAAAGCAAAATGGGACTAATGAGTGATGCAGTTGGTCCAGTAGGAAAATAGGCAAACTTTTTTTGGTGGACACTGAATGAGAGGCATGAACCTTCTAAATTCTCACAGTAGGTGACCTGGTAATGGTAGTTTACTCATTAGACAGAGATAGGAGGTGTTCCCAGTGCTTAGAAGGTGGAAAGCAGTTGAGATGAAATTTGGAAGTGTAAGTACCAAGGTTCTGTAGTTTTTTCTTCTAACAAAAATATGTGCTGTAAAGTTGTGGTGAGTTTTTAATATTTTTTTTGAGGGGATTTGAAACAGAGGGGAAAAGCCACCTCTGAATGCATTCACCAGTTAAAGGATGATCATGTGAGTATGATGCAGCCGTGAGAAAAGTGTTAGGGGATGGGCAGTTAAGGCTGTTCAGTTAGTATAATGCTACGTAGAAACCTGGTCACCAGCAGTCAGGAAAGATGAACTAAAGCTCGACCAGGCACAAGGAAAAACCCTGATTGATTATACCCTGATTTCTCCCTTTTACTTTATCTTCAGAGTGGAAGAGCCTGGTATAGCAGACTGGCAAAGTTAAATCTGCAAGCTTGTCACTCTATATTAATATTTCAGCTAAAGGCACGCAATGGTCCCGAAATTTTACTAAGTCAAGATGCAAGCAAATTACAAGTAATTTAGTAATTAGGAATTCAAAATGTTATTAATTGTCAAACTAATATGATCTCTGTAGCAGTATAATGAAAAAAGAAAACTATTTTAGGCAGAACATTGATCAGCTTTTGAAACGGGTTAGGAGTGTGATTATTTGTCCTGGTGGGAGCTGATGGACATCTATTTCTGGTCTGTGTTTTCCTGTTATGCCAAGGGGATGAGAGCTGCTGCTGGCTGCAGGAAGGGGTGATAGGGGTGCAGGAAGCTGCTCTTGGCTGCAGGTTATGGAGGGGCTGACTCCCTTGAAAAGTTGGGGCAGTAACCTGAGTGTCTGTGTGGCAGAGCTGGGAGTGGCTGCCTGAGCGTTTTTAGGTGGCCCTTCTCAAGCAGAGTTGTTCTTATGCCAAATCTCAAACTGCTCGTTTCTCCTAATTTTCTTGAAGATTACTTGGATTACTGAGCTATAAAATCAAGGTTGTAGACCTTGTCATTTATAATACAGAAGGTAGTCCCATGAGATTTAATTTTGTGAGCTGTTATTTTGTGTGTCACTTGTTTTGGGCATCTGTCCCACATTTGGTCCTTGGCAGGTGAAAAATGTGCAGATTAGTATTTTGTATCCTTTTAATTAATTTGGTGTGACTTTCGTTTTCCAATTAATTAGGCCAGAAAAATGTTCAAGACTACTTTGCTTTTGGGCACTGGTTTAAAAGAAAAATTAAACATAATTATTTGAATGATATTGGAAAATTCATGTCCACGAAGCACATTTGTTAAGTCTATCATTAGATCATGAAACTCATTCCCTTAAAATTTTTCAGCCTCTCTTGATTCATTCAGTGTTGCAAAGAGGCTTTTCCTGTTTTCCTGTAGAAAGCAGTGATTTCTTGTGACTGGGGCATAGTGTATTGTCATGTTTGTTTATTAGCCTGTATAAGAGAACGACAAAGGCTTTTTTTTGTTCTGTTTGTTTTAAATTATTTTTATTTTTGCTTTCTGGTGCTAACACTGCAGATATTCTTCAGTGAAACAGCTATTAAGTGAAGTGTTCTTGTCAGCTGGTCAGAAGAAAAGGGAGAGAAATTCCCAAGATGTTGTACAGGTTCTCAGTGTGCTTTCAGGGTCAGTCTTGAAGGAATTTGGAGTATGTGAGTTAAACTGCATGGCTCCTGTGAAGTGTTATTACTGTTATCTGAGAGCTCTTTGTAAATTCATGAATGCTGTGTAATCTAGATTAAAATGTAATCTAGATTAAGACCAAATCAGCAAGTGTGTAGGGTATGTATGTTTTTTTCCCTGGAGTTTACAGACTGGAAGGAATGTGCATACACCATGAAAGGTCAGATGTACCCTCCACAGTTAAGGTTCCTGAGTTTAAGGATGCTTCAACACAATACTTACGTTGAGGAGAAGGTCTTGGAGGTTCTTGGGGATTGTAGGAGATAACTTCTAGTTGCAGGCATTCTGTGAGCCAAGCAGGCAAGATGCCCTCCTAGACTTTGTGATTAGGAAGGACTTAGGTGATGTGGTAGTAGGTGGGATGCCTTGGCCACAGTGATCATGAAACAAGTAATGAGTCCAGTGTTTTCTTTAGACCTCCTCTGCTGTCAACACACTTGAAAAAGCCCTTTTTGCTATGTGAATTGATGCCTCAAGCTTGTCAGTGCTTAAGAAACATTTGGACAATGCCCTTAACAAGATGCTTTAACTTTTGGCCAGCCCTGAATTGATCACGCACTTGGTCTACATGACTGTTGTAGGTCTATTCCAACTGAAATGATCTGGTTTTTTCTAACATACTGAAAATTTCTGTCGTGATTTAGGAGCCTAAAAATTCTGGAAAGCACTTATTGCATTAAGCACACAAGTAATAAAGCTACACACTAAAACCGCAGGAAGCAACATCTACCTAACTCCCTCAGGATCTTGGCTGATCCCATTTCTTCAGACCATGCTTCTTGACTGATTCCTCCTTCTTTTCTCATCCTCTTTCCTGCTGTTTTCTCTTATTAATGAGCTCTCCCACCTGCCTCGCTCCCCAAAACACTTCAGTACTTGACCATCTGTCACTGCTGTTGTGCATCCATGCTATTATAAAAGAAAGCGCCGACCTTGAGCTGGTGTGCGTGATCAGTGATAAATAGCTTACAAACTGGCAAGTGAACCAGCACTGCAAATAAATTGCCTGATACGTTGCACATGAAACAGCAAGAAATTTGGAAGCTGCTAAAAGTCTAAATGCTCAGTCAGTAGGTACAGTTCTGGGAAAAAGATGTGTCCAGTAAATGTGCAGAGGTTAGCAGTGTAACACGTGCATCCGTGCATGTTTGCTGGACAGTGAGATGCAGACCCTGCCCTAATAATGTATTTGATTTAGGTGCTGACCTCAATTATTAGCTGCAGCTTAATATGCTGCTTTTGCAGATAGAACTTCCCCCCAAAAATTATAAAATGGCTATATGAGCATACTGAGACTGAATGTATTTTCCAAGAAAAATTATTTCTGGCTTGTTTGAGACTAAGCTTAGTTGAATCAGCAGAAAGACTTTTTTTACTTCCTTTCTCTAATTGTAATTGTAAACTGAAATTCTAAATCAGCTGCTTAGTCATTCGTAAATTACAAAAATTATGCTGTTCTTCAGTTGTTATAACAAACATGTTTATTTCTTGGGCTTTTTCCTCAAAGAACATTTTCCTTGAAACAAAAAGCTGAAGAGTAACTGCAAGAATCCATGTTTTTGAAATATGTATCGTAGTATAGGATAGCTAAACAAGACAGATGTTCAGATTTTACTGACAAGTTAATTTTTTCCAAGTCATTTGCAATGTTTTATAAAATTCAAACCCAAGCTGAATCCAGTCTTAGATCTACAAGGCAAGACTGTGATTTGCCAGGGGAAGAGGTCCCTATGCCCTCAGGTTAGGCTTCCAAGTGTAGTTGATCTTCCTGTCAAAACTTGTCCTCAGAGTCCATGCCCTGTAGTGGGAATGGTGCATTGAATCAGTAAGTGCTGATTTCTTGAATTCAGTAGGATGAAGAACAGCATGAGATAAAGGAGGTCTGGCTTCTTTGTGTTTAAGGGAAATGAGAGATGGGCAACCACTAATAAGGTCTGTTCTCTGTGGGATGAAAGAAAGAGGGTGGTCCTGCCATGGCAAGTCTATGAGACCTGGCAAAGCATGTGATAATTCTGATTTATTAATGATACTTTCTTTTGGGGGTTTATGTTTTAACAGTTTCATTCCTTGGCTCCAATGTACTACCGCGGTTCAGCAGCAGCTGTGATAGTGTATGATATCACCAAGCAGGTAAGACCTTTGGGATGCTTTTGCCTGTGTCAACTCCTGTGTTTGGGCTTGAGTTGGAGTTAAACTCCACAACTGCAGAATTTAGTTTGTCTGGCATGTATATGCTTCAGTAGTTTGTGTAGATCTGGGTGAAGGTGTCCAGCT
This sequence comes from Prinia subflava, assembly GCF_021018805.1. NCBI lineage: Eukaryota > Metazoa > Chordata > Aves > Passeriformes > Cisticolidae > Prinia > Prinia subflava. Next base: position 52,038,882 of record NC_086247.1, read on the forward strand.
GGCGTAAAACATTAAATAAAAAGTTCTGCTTCTGTGTTGTTTCAACTTCATGCAGACAAAAGGTTGGAGACTGTGTTTTGTCAATGTTTCTTTAGGTTTCTGCTGGCTAAGTAGACAGGATTAATGTCCTGTAATACCCCCTACCGCCACCTATGTTCTCTGTGTGGAGTTGAATTTTTACTACAAAAAGCAGCTGTTAGCTTTATCAGCTGAGTAGAAATTAAGTTGTTTGCATATTACTGATTTTAAAACTAATTATTTTTGTCTAAGCATATCATTTCATGTTTGTATTGCAGGCATCATGTCTTAATTTTGAAACTGGTAATGAAATCATAAGTCTCTGACCTTTTGTCTCAACATTATTCATTTGGAATGAAAATTATATTTTTAGGTCCTTAACTTCTCTGGCTCATTTCTCAGGCAGGGGAGGCTAGGAGATTCCAGCTGCATGCCTCTTTCTCTCCTTTTGGAAGATATAGCTGAGTTAGAGGCAGTGCTAACGGATGGCCAGGAGAGTTCACTAGCATTTTATTCCTTTTTTGCCAATTGACTTATTTACTACAAGGTTGGGAGGGCTGGTTTGGTTCCTCAGTGCATTAGTGTAATGATCTGTCACTGATGGTGGTGGTCACTGTTGTGCAGCAGTGCTGTTCTCCACTGCTAATTTGCCAGGAAAAGGTGGGGAAGAGTTAATCGTGCTGGATTGATACTTTTGATTTAAATATTTTGCAGCTGATCTTGTAATATATTGTAAGAATAAAATTTTGTTTTGCTAGCCTTTCTCCAAGCTTATGTGGAACAGCTCTCAGGATAAAGAGGAGGAAATAGGAGAGGAAGGTCAATGTGTATTTCACTTTCTGATGCTTAATATTCAGTGTTAATCATTAAAGCAGAATGGATTTTTTTCCCCAAGTGACTGATAGGGCTCTACCTTCAGTGATACTGATGCAGCTATTGCTGATTTAGACACAACTCTTATGTGCATTTCTAAAAGGGAAAAATTATTTATAATCTATTTGGGACCTCACTTAGTCAGTAAAAATTTCAACTGTGCATTATAATTAGAATCTCCAGAAAGAAGTGTGATCTTAAAGCTACTACTTCACTAGTGTAAAGAAATAGAAAAATACTATTAAAAGATAGGTAGCATTAGATAGAGTTTGATTTTTGTGCTTGGAGGAGAAAAAAGCCAAGTGAATCGTCACCTCTCTTTAGTTTTATAATGAGTAAATTGAAGTTTACCAGGTTGCAGATTTGGAAATGCGGCGGGGGGGGGGGGGGTGGATATCACTGTGGAAGCTCTCCTGGATATTACCAGAAGTATGACAGTGGTTGACATGGTAAGGCACTGGATAGAAGGGAAGTTAGACAAATTAAGCTTGCATTAAATGAAGGAAATTAGCTACTAGACAAGCTGGGGTAGTTTCTTCATCGCTAGAAGATTAATATTAGGTGCTGCATTGGAGCAGGGAAGAGGGAAAGTGGAAAAGAGGGAAGCATCCAAGTTCAAGAATTAATTTGAAGAAGTCTTACGGCCTAAAGCTTGAAAAGCAAATTGCATAGATAGATAAATGATCTTCCAGTCTTGTGATCTGTATAATCATTATTGCATTAATAATGTCAAAGCTCTGCTCCTTCAAAAAATACGCAAATTCATTGGCAGAGAGTATGCTGGTAGCTTACTTTGTTATTTCTCTGACATAGGATTCATTTCATACTTTGAAAAAATGGGTGAAAGAACTAAAAGAACATGGTCCTGAAAACATTGTAATGGCCATCGCTGGAAACAAATGTGATCTTTCTGATATCAGGTAATACTTTTTGTTGTTGTTTTCATTGCAGTAACTATATTGTTTCTTCCCTTCAGGTAACAATTTTGCCTCATTTTTATAATAGTATATAATTTTGGCCTTTTGTACTAGACTCAGTGATTCTAGCAATGCACAACCTCAACAACAACAGCACAACTTGAACGACATATTTTTTAACCTCTCTTTTACTGCCCTTCCTCTTTATTTGTACAATCTCTACATCCTTTATCTGCTGAATCATTGGGAATGGAAAAGGGTTCTCTTTATTGTTTCTCCCTTTCATTCTGTTAGAAGGTGCAGAATGTGATGAGCAAAACCACAATGTAAAGCTGGGAGTATGGGCAAGAGGTAAAATATTAATCACAGAACTTTGAGAACTTGTGATTTGAAAGAACCAAAACTGTTTCATAATGCTGGATGTAGAAAGTGTATTTTTGGGGTTTGTTGGAGCATAACCTCAAGTAAAACTTTCATCCCCTGTGTGAAGCAAAGAACCTCCTAGATAAAAGAGGGAAGGGTTGAATCCACACCCCTGCAGGAGAGCTGAGTTGATGTGATTTGGAATAAGGGTGAAGCTAGAATCACTCTTCTGCTTGTTAGCTCTATTTTGGATTTGCATTTATCCTTTCAGGAAATGGAAGCACATTCTGCTGTGCAGCAGTGATTCTGTTTGTCAGTCCATGACTATTATTTCTTGCTTCATCTATGAGTACAAACCCAATGATCGTATTTGATGCTTTTCTCTTATGACCTCATAGGCTCTCGTGGGTGTTCAAATTCATCCCCATGTGTTTAGTTATTGTTACTTTGGCCCAGATTCACCAGAGCTCTGAAGCATGTGTGTAACTTCAAGTAAGTGCTGCAGTGCTTTGCCTACGCGAGGGTTTGATCTGTGTGAGTTTTGTTTTGTTATCTCCCCTGCCACTGACAGCTATGAACCAACAAAGTTGCAACTCACTGCTTTCTGTAAGTAGTGAACAAGCCCTAATTCTGGCAAACGTCTGGTTTCTGTTGGGCTAAGAATGAGGGGCTAAGAATCAGGGACTCAGATGTATTGGCATCTCCTATGTAATGTTGCGATATGCTGGTCAACATGGTGAAACTGAGTCCTACAAGACAAAAATTTCCAGATACGAAGGAGGAAAAAAGAGGACAGGATGGTTATAAAAATAAAACTTGTTACCACAAGTCAGGGGTTTTGGTTACCCTGAGAGTCACTTTTAAATTTATTGCATAAGTATTCCCAGCAATACAGTTGCCAGATTAACTCAAGGGTCATAAGTTTGTAGATGGTGACAAATGGCAACAATTGGCACATGAGTCCATAATCAGCCTTCCTTCTGCTTGCTGTTGCACCAATCGAAGACTTTAAAAAAATCCTGCATCCTGTAAATGTTGTGAAAGTACTGGACTTCCTCACAGAGCAACTGTGATCTGTGATCTTCTCACCATATTATTATCAATCACTACCTGTATTTTACTGATTGCTGATCATCCAATTCTTGCTCTTGTTCAGCCAGTATCGCTCTTCTTTGCACAAATTGTTTTGCTGTGCAAATGGTCCTCGTTGTGCTCCATGAGCTAATGTCTCTTAATCTTTTTGGCTTTTATGGGAGAGGACATTTTTTCTCCTCATAATTATGAATACTTTTGGTAATATTTTTTGTGCAGTTGTTCTTTCTGCATCCTTCAATCTTTTTTCTTTCCGAAGATATCCAGTGATGTCCAGCTTAAGTTATTTTGGTGGAAAAATAGAGTAGACTATCTCATATGTGATATATTTTCACAGTTCTTCCAGAAATCTCATCGTTTATGCAATGCATGCAGCTCTTTGCATTCTCTGTCTGCTTTATGTCTTCAGATTTACTTCAGTAAAAATGGTTTTAGGTGAAACATGTCACCAATTTATCAGATTGTTTCCAATGAGTAGAAAATACACATGCCTTTAGGCATAGAGAATTTACAAGTAAGATAATGTGAGCGCACAGGAACAAGCTGCTGTTTGTATGCATTTCTGGCATCTCTCCTTGGTTTTGTAGAGCTTTTGGCAGATGTTTTGCTGGATATCAGAGAGACAGCTGCTTTTAAGGCCAGTGTGAACAGATGCAAAAGAGGTCAAGCCGACCCAGTTCAAGTTGGTTTGATTCTGCCATCTCTATGAGTGTAAGAGATAATGTAAGGAGGAATTAATGTATTTCTCATAATCATTGTCCATGTTACCCTCCCTGTTTAGCATCTAAAATTTGGTTTTGAGCTACCAAGATATATTTGGGATACTTAGGGGTCACACTACTTTTCCCCAATGTTGTTAATATGCTATCAGCAATTCTTGGTGCTCTGTTGAAGTGTATTTCTTCTCCACTTTGAAGGAATTTCTACAAATAGGCAAGCAATTTTATCAAGTAAAAATCCTCATCTTTGTTGTAGTACTGTCAACTCTTAGAACTGCAGAATGTTCAGCATATTTCTAAGTAATAGGAATAAGGCTTATAACAGGCTTCCTTCTGATGTGTCCTGTTCTTCTGACAGGTCATTAAAAAGTACTTTCAAAGACAGGAGATGAAACTTCAATGCTAAAATGTTGTAAGTGTCCATAATACTTTTTTGAGCATTATAGAATTCAATAGTTGTAACAGCAACTAGGAAGTGTTCACTTCTCTAAAAATGTGGTTCACCATCTTAAATTGTATTCACTGGAAATCCTTGGTTAAGAGAATTCAGCAGAATTTCATGATCAGATCTTCATTCTATGCATCCATAATATTTCCTTATTCCATAATTTATCTGGACTTCTTTAAAACCTTTGACATGGTCCTTTACAGCATCCTTCTCCCTAAACTGGAAGGAGATGGATTTGATGGGTGGCCTGTTTGATGGATAAGGAGTTGGTTATGCTGTAACTGGAGGTAGCAGTCAAGGGCTCAGAGTCCTGATGGACACCAGTGGTGTCCCCTGGGGATCTATGTTGGGACCAGTGTTACTTAATACCTTCAGTAATGACACAGACCAAGGGATCGAGTGCACCCTCAGCACTTTGCTGATGCCACCAAGCTGAGTGATGTGTCTGACATGCTCATACTGGGAGGAAATTGTACAGGGAGTCTCTGGATTGGTACACTGGAGCTGTAGGGTGAAGCAGTTGGTGCAGATTCTGTTGTTGCTCAAAAATCAGGAATAAAGATGGTTACAGATAGCGATGCACGTGGGCAGATCCAGCTCTTGCCACCTGGCTCTGGGAGATACAAGGCTAGCATGGGGCTAGCTTGTTTAAAGCAGAGATCTTTTTGAATGTTGTAAACTGTATTTGTCAGCTTTTAACATATGAAGTATTGGTTGCAAAATGAGTGTTCTGCTGGTGATTTTAAGATTGTTTCACTTTGGTGAAATGGCATAGAATGGAGTCTTTTCCCAGTGCACTGGCACTCACAGATTGCTCTTGCTGATGTTCTCAAAGTCAGTGGCTTTCATATTTATTTCAGAATCTCTTGTTTCCTTGCTGCTTGCAAAGACCAAGACATACGATGCTCTTATCGTTTTCATCCACAACAGTTGTACCCTATCTTGTTTGAACATTTGGCATGTGGAGACTGCTTTCCTTATCAAAATCAAATATAAAACATAAACAAATGTGATTTTCCTTTTAATTATCTTCCTTTTCTCAAGGCATACATTCAACAGCAAGTCACAGAAAACTGCAGATGGATCAATTTTGTTGAAATTTTGATATATTTGAATAAGATGATCTAAATGCCATATGAAGAAAGATAGTACTGTTTTTATGGAGATGAAGAGCTTATTAATGCTTTTCTGATCAGGTTGTGTTTGAAGTTGTTTGGAGTTTTTTCTTAAAAATTAACTTTTTTTTTTCTAATTTGGCATTTTTATTTATAAATATTTTAATTTTTTTTCAGGGAGGTTCCTATGAAGGATGCCAAAGAATATGCAGAATCTATAGGTGCTATTGTTGTTGAAACCAGTGCAAAGAATGCTGTTAACATTGAAGAACTTTTTCAAGGAATAAGTAAGTAAATGGTCCCTTTAATTAATTAATTTTGATTGTTTCAAAGCTTTCTGGAAATAGCTGTCTGTTTCAGGTCTATAAACTACTTCCCCCAAGGACATCAGTAAATCCTACGAAGCCTGTGGTATGGCTGCTATTTATGCAGATGTAAACTAAGAACAGCTTTGAATACACCAGAGCAAAACATAGTAGATAGTAGATACAGGGTAAGCCTGTTCCTTCTAAATCCGTCTATAAATCCTGGCCTGGGTCACATCTTTTGTAGAGGCAATACTGCTATCTTATCATCATGTTGCTAAAAAACTTAAATGTTGATAAAATGCTCCTGGAGGGCATTGGCAAGTAGAATGTAGTAATTGCAGTGGAATACATTAAAAAAACCCAGACAGATACATTTCTCTCCAGGCCTTCTAAACATGATGAGACCGGCACTTGTCATGAGGAGAAGAAAAACTGTCCTGTTCAGTTTGTCTTCCAGGGGTTCCAGTGCTGGTCACTGTTTGCAAGTGGGAAGGACCTTGCAGGCTGGAAGGGACCTCATGAGAACTTGAGTCCAGATTTCTCCCCAGGCAGACTTGGTAGTAAATTCATACCAGATTACTCAGGCCATTGTCTGGCTGAGCCCTAGAGCAGAGGTTCCACAAGCTCCTTGAGCAGTTGTTCAAATAGTCCTCATAGTGACATCTTCACATCAAGCCAGAGCCTATTCTCATTCAATTTGCTTCTTGTCCTGGGTGCACCTCACTGAAGAGCCTAGTTCTGTTTCTGAGCAGCCCTTCCTGTGGGTACTGACTGGCAGCTTTGTGGTTCACCAAAGCCATTGTGTCTCCAGGCTGACGTGGCCCTATTTCCTCAGCCTCTGCCCACAGGGCAAGTCCTCCCCTGTCTTGCAGCCCCCCTCTGAGTTTGTGCCAGCTTGTCAGTATTTTTCTTGTGTTGTGGGGCCCAAAGCAAGTGTGACCCAGCTGGTGTTACACCACATCTAAAAGGGGATAACTACTTTGCCTCATGTTCTCTCTTGGCTCCTGTGGCTTGCTGCTAGCTGTGTTTGCTGCCAGAGCATGCTGCTGGCTCATGCCCAGATTGCTTCCCTCAGGTCCTTTTTGGGCAGAGCTGCTTCCCAGGCAGCCAGCCCCTACCTCTGTCATAGCCAGGGGCTCTTCCTTCCCACAAGTAGCTGGCATTGCCCTTTCTGAAGTATGTAAAGGCTCCTTTTGACCCGTATCTGCCTCCAGCCTTAGGCCCTCTGAAGAGCAGCCCTGCCCTCAAGGATACTGGATGCATCTCTGAGTTGGTTGCCATCTGAGGGCTGAATTGGGTGGCTGTTTTTTCATCCCTCAGTCTCTGATAAAATGTAATAAGCAAGGTAACTGGCCTGTGGGTAGACACATACTATTAACCACTGACCTTTGAGTCTGATGTTCTAGCCAGCTACTCACACACCTAAAAGTCTGCCTATCTGGACTGTAACATCCCACCTTGGACATAGTAGGATGCTGTAGGGAGAAGTATCGAAAGCCTTGCCAAAGTCAAGGTAAACAACATCCAGTGCTCTCCCAGTCATGCTGTCACAGAGGGCAACTGGGATGGCTGGACATGATTAACCCTTGGCAAGTCCATGCTGACTGGTCCTGGTCACCTTCTTCACCTTCTTATGCTCAGAAGCAGCTTCTCAGAGGATTTGCTCTGTGGTCTTCCCAGGAAGCAGAGTGAGGCTAACCAGCCTGTAGACCCATGGCTTGTTATGTCCCTGTTTGAAGACAGATATAACATTCTCCTTTCTCCACAACCCTTCAAAAACAACAGGGATGATAAAGAACGGTGTTGCTCCCTATGCATCCTCAGGCTTGTGAAGAGTTAAGATTTCTTAAGAGCTCCATGGTCTGATCTTCTTCCACTACTGCTGTTTCCTCCTCTCCCTGAATCCTCTTCTGGGGTGCAGAGACCTAGGAGACAGCGTGTCCAGACACTCAGCTACATTTCCCTGAAGTTATTTTATTTTGTTTTATTTCCCATATTTTTAATCAGCTGATATTGTCTAGCACACTTTCCCTGTGATGGGGCCTGTTCAGCTGTTTGCTTTGTTTACATGGGATGTATTTGAAATGGTTAATGAGAGCCAGTATTCCTAGAATACAGTACCATTCTTTGGCCTCCTTTTGAAAAGGAGGTGTGTGCCACATGGCTGTCTGGAGGAACTGGTTCTTCCCTGTGATAGTTTACTTGTTTGTCTGCATCTGATGATTGCGGATGTTCTCGCAGAGGAACTCATTCGTGCCACATAATTAGATAATTAGTTTCCATCTTTGATAGGCATTGCTGCAGCTGGCGGTGTGCACTGTCCCTAATAGTGAATATAATAGATGAGGAAAATCTGCTAAATTAAGTTTAGTATGAACTAGATACCCAGGCAAGTGCACTTAATTCCACAGGCAATTACTTCTATATATAGAAATATTTGGTCTCAGTGGATCTACTTGTGACCTTATCAAGCACTTAGCAGAGAGAAAGGAGAGAGTTGGTATAGTATGTTTATAGAAATATAGTGGAAACTGAGTGAAAAATGCTTGATTAGCAGTAGAATTAATTAGTGTGATTGTGACTGGGCAGCGAGTATTGATACATAACTTTCTGATGTTTTACACCAGTTCAGTCTTGGTGCAATTTCCAAAAAAATCTGTCTCTGCCCAAGTTGGGTAGCAACATTTCTGCCTTTTCAGAGTATGAAATCCTCCTGTGGCAATGTCTCCTACCCTGCTGGCTAATTTTGTTTGCGTGATGTCCTAAAAGTCACTCTGCAGCTTTAGTTTTGCCTTCATGCTACTTGAGAGCTCCTGCCCTTCTCCCTGTACTGCTCATGAAGGGCATGGTGCAGCTCCTTGGCTTCTGAACAAGGAAGTAGCAATTTCTGTTTACCTTGGACTTTGCAGGTGGACTCTATGTGTTATCTATTTTACAGTCTAGGTTTGGAAGGATATTCCAACATGTGTGGAGAATTTCTCTATTAAATCCTCTTTGAAATTCATAGCCCAAGGAGAAAGGGTAGAGTTCATTTCATTTTTTGGTAAAAAATTTACCTCCTTCTTGCCTATGCTTTTCATTTCCCAGGGGCATTTTAACATAAAAATTTTTCATTCCTGAGATGTCTAACAACTGTCTCTTTCTAGGCACAATGTTGTGAATGGGGTGAAATAGTATCATGGGAAAAATACACTCATAATGATAGAAAGAAAGCATAAAGAAAAAAAGGGAAACTGGTATGTTTTGTTGACAGGCAGAAGAATCTTGAAAAAATTACAGAGATCATTGCATTAGAAAGATTGCTTTATTTCTAAGGTTATTATATTACACTGTGCTTAAAAGATTTTTAAAATAAATTTCTCTCACAATTTGAGGATTTGGCTGCTTAGAGGGATATCTTCATAGCACAGTCTCAACACAGATCTCTCATCCTTTATTTGTCTCAAGAAAATACAAGATGTGAAAGACTAGAATCAGTAAAAGTTTCTGATTTTTTGAAGATGGGTTAAATTTGGCAGGAGAGGTACTCTGCAGTCACTGTACTTGGGCAAATAAGGCTGAGGGGGCAGACTGAGCATGAGAGTCAGCAAAGCCAGTGTTCTCTGCACTGAGAGTTTGCATTGAGCTGAGTAATGGGCTGCAGCGCCTGGGTTCTGTTGTACCTATGGGATTTCAAATGGTAAGCCACTACACTTAGCCTGGTTTGTTTAGCAGTGCCTGGCTGAAGGCTTGCTGTGATTGTGAAATATCACAGGACTGATTTACAGCTCTGTAAACATGTAACGAGTATTTTTAATATAGTTGTATATTTCTCTCTTCAACTAAATTTTCCCAATGTCTTTCTTTAAAGGTTTTTGACATGAAAAGTGCTTAACATTCAGAGTTTCTTTCATTAGTTCCAGTAGTTCTTTTTCAATAGCTGAGTTTCTATAGGAACAAATGTTACTAACTTTTTTATTCCCAACCTTAAAAGAATCTTAGTCACAATGGCTCCTTGTTGCTGTTTTTTGGCAGCAGCAAAAATGCCAGGAATGTGTTATACAATAGCAGTATAATAACGTACCTGTGCAGGGAGTCACACCAGTGCTGTATTGCCCCTTCGTGTTTGTGGGACTTTAGCCCACTGACCTTTGCTTGTGCCTGGCTGGTTTTCAAAGACTAAACAAGCTACCCCGTGTGTACTATAATTTAGTGGCAATCATACCCTTGCAATTCTCAGACACCTGTTCATTTACCAGCTCAAATAAGCCTTAGTTACCTTATTCAAATCTGATACACACCCAGCTGTTTCTCTTGAGCCTGTGTGTGTTGCCTGCTAGCTCAGCGTGAAGGTGCCCCAGATATGAAAGAGCAGATTACGTAAAAGCCGCCCTCGGTGTGCGGCAGAGCCGAGGCTGTGGCTCCCTGGTTAATACCAGGCTGCATCAGGAGCTCTGGAGGGGAGCGGGTAGTGGGGCAAGCAAGCCGCTGGAGAATGCCCAGCTGAGTGAAACGCAAAATAAACTTGGGGTTAAACAAAACAAACATTATGGCCATGTGTTGTTTTCTTTAAAGTCTGGCAAATCATAGGACAATAGAATGGTTTGGGTTGGAAGGGACTTTAAAGATCACCTAGTTCAACTCCCCCACCACAAGCAAGGATGCCACCTAGTAGATCAGGTTGCTCAGGGCCCCATCCAACAAAAGCTGGAGATCAGTGTGCTACCAAAGGGGGCAAGATTGCAGCATTTCAGCATCCTCTGTTGAGGGTGAGAAGGAAGTGGGAAAAACATTATCAGAACACTATGGAGACTGTGCAGAGTGGTTAGCCCACTCACTCTTACTGATACTTGTACTACGAGAAGGAGAGACAAGCTGATGTTTAAAATCCAGATAAGAACATTCTTCCTAGATGAGGCTTCCTAATTAGAGCAGTTTCTGTCTTGGGATTCAACCTTTTATGTGGTAAATGCTCAGTTATAAATGTATGAAGCTATTGATTTTCTGATGCCTTGCCAGCAGCTCATATATTGAATATTTAATGTAACCCAAATACTTGTTTCCTAGAAGTACTGGGAGATTAAAAAAACTAAATCAAACTCAATCTCCAGAGTTTACAGTTTAACCAGTTGTATACTGGACAAAATAAAGAGGAAGGTATAAAATACCTGTGGAATGGGGAAGGGATCCTTTCCAGCAGACATCCAATGTTTGCACTGGCTCAGATGGGCTTGGATGGGTGGAATTGCAGATGGACAGTCTTCAAGTTTTGTGATTGATGAGTATGGTGGTTTTCATCCTTTTATCTGCTGATTTGCAGGTATCTTTGAAGTACTTTAAAGAGGTCTGTGGAAGATATTTTAAGAAAAGAAAGTACATTTAGGTTACAAAGAAACTTCACATATGCCAATTTTTAAGGTAGTCCAAACTCATAATTGAATTTTTGTACAGTGCGAAAGGATGGAAGAACATTGTCCAAACTTATATTTGAGATTATATTCTTTACAGTTTATGTTCGCTGTGTTTCAGGATTGGTTCTCCTGTTGCTTTCAGACTTTAGTGAATGGAACAAAACATAATGACCTTTGGACTATTCCTAAAGTTAAACATGTGAGGTACTGGATTTTGCTCCAACCAAGGAGCGAAATCTTCAACTTAAAATAATAATAAATAAACTGACACTGCCCAAAGTTAATTACAGCAAGACCTTGAGTCAAGGTTGGATCTCTTAGTAATTAAGTAATTAGGAATACTGTTGTTTACTTTGATACATGCAAGATTTAAATATTTGTTTAATATTTAAATTTGTTTAATATTTGGGTTACGTCTGGGGATTTTAATTAAATGAGCAAAATGCAGTTGTATTTCGGCTTTCCCTAGCAAGAACTTGTGTCAGCAATCTATGCTTTTGCTTTAGATCAAACCAAAGGCTTTATTTTCTTGCATGTAGATGCTGTTAGCTGTCCTATTAGGAGCATTAAAATAATTGCAGCCTAACTATGTTTACTTATGCAATAGGTTTTATTGTAAAATTGATTGTGTTGCCTCGCATGAAAACTTACAACATGAGTAAACAGTCATCTCTGACAACTGGGGAAATCTTAACATCAGTGTATGTATTGTGTGGGGAGAAAGAACTAGAGACTAGTGAACCAAGCTTTATAATCCATGTGAGAAACTTCTAAAATATTGGTGGTTGATTGAGAGATGGAAATACTGATTTGGTGATCAGAATTCGATTTTACTCAGGTTTCCCAAAAGCTTATATACTATTTCAGACAGGTTAATAATTTCTACTACAATAATCAGGTTTAAAATCACACAGAAAACTCATGCATTTTACAATAATTCTTTGCTTGCAGAAGTTGATTGAATCTTCTCTCTTCCTGTAAGCAGGTGTAATCCCATCTCCTGTAATTTTCACAGTTCTGTTTGTTCCTGCCATGTCATCTTGGTTATCAAACCAGCTATTCTAATCAAGTCTGTTTGACTCTCTGTCTTGTGTATTCCCACACTAAAATACCACTGAAATAGGTTTCAGAGCATGAAAGAATTCAGGGAGATAAGGGACTGTTTTAAGTCCTACAGGTACAGAAAACTGCCAAAACTGCTGGATCAGATGTGCCTGCTTCGCTCTGCTGTGTCTTCACAGGTGGCTGTTCTTTATTAATGGGGTTCTTTATTAATGGGGTTTGCAGGGGCTCATCTTGCTGTGATACAGCTGGCAATTTGAGGAGGAGGTTCTGGCCATTGTATAGCTGTTGTACCACTGCTTGAAGAAGTCAACCTTTTCTCAGGTGAGCCATTAGAAAAGCTCACCTGAGCTCTGACAGCTGTCAGGCTGCTGCTCTGGGGCAGAGTAAAATGCATTTCACCTTCCTTCAGCCTCCTAAAAATTATGTTGTACATGATTTTCAGGAAGATGGAAAGAAAGGCAGAGAAAGCCACTGCACAGGACTCCGATTGCTTCTTATCCTTAGTGTAATTGTTGTTGTGTTAGATAGCAGGACTCTGCCTCTTGAATGGCCCGAAGTTGTGTCTGGGGAGGCATAGGTTGAATATTAGGAAAACGTTCTTCTCTCCAGAGAAGTGGTCACAGCACCAGCCTGGCAGTATTCAAGAAGCATTTGGACAATGCTGTCAGGCACATGGTGTGACTCTTGGGGAATCCTGTGTAAGGCTAGGAGTTGGTCTTGCTAATTCTTGTGGGTCTCTTCCAACTCGGCATATTCTGTGAGTCCTTGGGACTTGACTTCATCATCTGGATGTGCCAGCTCAGGTTGATCACAACACATCTGCTTCCACAGTAAATGAGTTATCTGTTCCATGCATTGTTGTGTTTGTCCCTTTGTCATCATGGTAACTGTTGCAGGTTTTTTACTGAGCCTTATGCGCAGCTCTAGGGCTGATCCCAGCCTTTCCTTTCATGCAGTCTTTTACATATCAGTGATGAAACTAGTTTCATGTTTAAAAACCCAAACAAGAACAAAAATCTCAGCTCCAAGCCTGATTTTTCTCAGCTAGTGAATATCACAGCTTCGAAGTGGAGCATCACATTTAAAAAGGAATAAAGAGAGCAGCTTTTATTACTTAGATCATGCCTCCTGCTTCCAGCTGCAGCAGAGCAATCCCTGTCCATCTTTCTTCAAGTTCTGCTCACTGAGCTGTTACCCAATCCCTGTTGTGTCTCTTGCTTCTCTGCTCCACTTTTCATTTTTCTTCATTCCCATTTTGTTTATCTCTTGTTCCACCCTCCCATTTCCCAATCTCTTTGCCTCTGGCACTCTTAGAACAGCAACGCCCACAGTGCTGATTAATCTCTTAACAAACCTCAGATTCAGTAGCAGGAGTTGGAACTCTGTGAGGCTTTGGAGAAGACTCTGACCTTCATCCTGGACTGCCTCAGCCCAGCTCAAACATGCCAGAAAGGGGGAGATGCAATTGCTTTAATGCTTTTCATCTGTTAATCTGGATGATTCACTTCAGAACTCTGACAATTTCTGTAACCCTACATTTAAACAGTCTCTTGTGATGCTTTTTATTTTACACACCAGTGTTTACTGGCATGAGAGAATGGAGGACACCAAGACCTCTCCAGGAATGTGCAGAAGTGGATGGTTACAAAGAGTTTTGTTGCACAAAATCTGTGAAACGTGGTCTGAACCTTAGTGAAATGAAATCAAAATACATAATCTTATATTTAATAATAGTGTAAAATCAAATTTTAAGTTGCAGTCAGCAACTTACTCTGTAGGAATATCAGCAATAGGAACCATAGAGGACTTCTATACGATCTCAGTAATATTTTATCCCTGAGTTCCTTGTTTCACCAGTTCAGCTGCAGAATTCCTAGATAAATGTGCATGCATTCTCTGTGAGTAACTATTTCTTCTGGAATCCTAAAACACACTCCTGGTGATCTTTGGCAAGCTGGCAAGTTGTGTCCTGCTCTTTAAAACAGGATGAAGACTATTTGTGGTCTAGTTTGTCAACTCAAGTTAAGCAAGAGATGAGAACAGGTTGTCCTGAGAGGGTGTGGATGCCACATCCGTGGAAGTATTCAGGGCCAGGCTGAATGGGACACTGAGCACTCTGATCTAGTTAGTGACATCCCTGCTCATGGCACGGGGGTTAGAACCGCTCTGGTCTTTAAGGTTCCTTCCCACCCAAGCCATTCTATTATTCTAGGAGTTCAATCTGATTGTCCTTTTAAGCTGACTCTATCTTTACCAAGCAGTCTTCAGTTTGAAGAGGAATTGCCTTAATGTTTTTATTTCTTCAACATGAGAATTGCAGGGTTGGATATCAGAGCACTGCTGCTTCTTTCTGACATAAACTGCATGAAAGAAATAACCTACAGCATTACTAATTTATGGTATTCAATACCAGGGTATTTTTCATTACTCTGGAAGAGAGACTATGGATGCCAGCAAGACACAATTTTTAAATGAGTGTATACCTTCCAAAATTAATTCAGTTTGTGACCTCTGTTGATCCTGACTCAGTGCCAGCTATGTTTGAGTTGGTGTCAGCAATATTGGTGCCATATTTATTAGGAGCTGAATGACAAGACGAGATGATCGCAGTGCTTTTAGGTGGCAATAGTGATGGAGCTGGGTTAGAAGCAGGAAATACAGATGCAGGCTCAGCGTTTCACTGCTCGTCCTTAGTGTTCTGCTGCTGCTGTAGGCTTTTCTCTGTTACAGTGCCTACTGTCCGGGAGGCTTAGGGAAAGACAATAAGCCAGAAAGATTTCTGATTTTTTTATGCACTTCCCCTGATGCCTGATGAAAAATCACTGTATCATTTGCTGTGGAGCTGGTTCTCAGGTGTTAGACTGAGATTTATACACCAACATAGTTACTCCTGACTCCTGTCATGGTAAAAGCTAATTGGACGGGGATGTCTTTTCACTAAAACTAAAATGATTTAACTTGATGGTTTAATAATTCTGGTAATAAGAGAAATAATGAGTGAGGGAAGAATCACCTACTGAAAAAATATTCTCAAACTCGAAAAAAGTAAAAGTTTAGACTGTTTAAACATTTATTTCCTTACACTGAGTTCAAGGAGGGGGTAGCGGTATCAAAACAGCAGAAAACATGGCTAGTTCCTGACAAACAGTACTTAAGTTCAAAGGCCAGAATAACTAAACAGCAAATTGGTGTAGAGATTTTTCTTGTCTTCATTATTTATAGATATCTGTGTGGGTTTTATTGTTCTGGGAAATTACTTTAATCTGTGTGATTCTTAACAACATATATTGTGTCCTGGTCTGAACTGGACAAACTGCTTGCTGACTTTGAAGCCTGCAAGGTTTTTGCTCCAAAGATAAGTGCACCTCCTTCTTGGAATACACATCAGGAGTACCACAGAAAAGACTCATAGTAAATATGAAAAGCTGAATGAAAATGAAATAGAGTTAATGTCCTTGTTTAATGCAGAGCTCTAAAATGAAAGGCTAGTTTGCACATTAAATCTTGCCTCTTCCAAAGTTACTGTTAGAAGAACCAAATGTTTAGAGGGTATTTGCTTTATGGAAGCCATGTCTGTAGATGCCAGGGTTTTTACTACATTGTGCTCTGTCTGGGTCAGATTGACAAGGTTTTGTTTCACTGAGACTGAGTAGAAAGCCCTTTGGAAGTGTTTGGTACCTAATGCAGACGTTCCCCACAGGTCTCTATGACGACAGCGTTGCCTTCTTGGAAAGCCTCACACAGATACCATATTCTTCATATTCTCTAGAGTTTTAAGAATTAGTGGATTCTGTTTTTCTCCAAACAAAGCCAGCAGAACTAATGTATGTAACAGCTGGGTCTATAACCACCTATTCTGCTTTTTATTTTACTTTACAAACATGAAGTCTGAACACAATGTTAAGCAGGATGTGAAGTTGATATTTTAGTCACCCAATTAGAGTTCACCATTGTAATGTCAGTGCTTATACATGCTTTGGCCCTCAAGATACACATTTTTCACTCTGTTGGACTACATACAGTATCTTTACCTTAGTAATGTGAGGATGTTTCACTTTCTCATTCAGTTGTACAAACACTCAAGATTATCTGCTTTAAAACCCACACTTTTCTTGTACAGCATACCTGTGCAGAACTAACTGAATAAGAGAAAATTTGAATCTTGGCTAAAGCTAATTTAAGTTTTACAGATCAAATTTTGCTGTTTGATTTCTTTGGGATTGTATTCTACCTGAATGCTTTTAACTCGTCCATCTACAACCACTCCGCCTAATAATTTGTAGGACTCAGGCTTCAACATAGGTATGTAATTCATAGAACATTTGGTAAGAGAGAGCTGTGAATAACTGAAGCAAAGGGTGGGCAAATCTAAACTGTAAAATCCACCTGGATTATGATGAGCTGTTCAGAGGAACTCTGCATTCTCTGAAAGTGGTATATAAGAAACAAATGTTAAATATTTTAACTCATGTTATTTAACATGGGTAATGGTAAACCCAGGAATAATTAATAAAAAATGGATTCAGCTTCAGAAAAGAAAAATTTGGGAAATCCACTAAGTGATGGGAAAGTACATTACCATGACTATAAAATCTCAAGGTACTAATGGAGAGCTCACACAAGGGTTTAATGCAAAAGTCAGGTGCACACCAGAGAAAGACACAAGATGGATTTGACCTGGGAGAATCTTTTTTTTCCATTTATTATTATTATTACTAAGCACATTGTACATTGTCCACTAATAGGAAGCCAGTTAGACAAAAGATGCAGCAGTACTAAAAGGGCACACAGGGGAGGGAGTTGGAGCAGCATCCTTCTGCCCCAGGGGAGATCTCTGGCTCTCCTCTAATGGCTGAAATTCTTTCAACACTCTAAATAATTACTCTGCAAGATGATTAAAAAATCAAGAGAGTTTGTGGGGGGGGGGTGATGGTGATGTTAAATAATCAAAGCTGTCAACTGCGAAGACATGGGTACCCCTAACAAAGAGGAAGGGATTCAATAGAAAGAACAGATCTGTTTTTCTTTGTCAAGTATAGGCACCATGTGTTTAGTTACAGTGCTTTGTAAAACTCCAGTGTGCTAGGACTAAATGCCATGCAGATTTAGGACGGGCACAATCTCATTAAACTTGCACATTTAGGTGGAATTAGAAGAAAGATGAGAATTTTCTCCTTCTAAGTTGTAAAGAGCTCAGTAAGATCAATGTTTTTTAAAAATACATGGATAATATCATTTCAGTGTACTTCATGCCTTTTCAATAGCCATATTTTGTACATTTTTCTAATGTGAAAGTCTTTTTCGTGAGCAGGGTACAAGGAAAAATATTCAAGGTATGGTTGTCTCTTGTAAAGTTTCACAAATGTAATTCTTATGCAAGCTAAATTCTTCTAACTGTTACCTGCATGGAGTGTTGTTCTTACATCAGGAAAACTGAATTCATGTCTCCTTATGTGTTTCAGGTCAGCAAATCCCACCCTTAGATCCTCATGAAAACAGTAACAATGGAGCAATCAAACTTGGAAGGCAGACTTCACAGATGGGTAGGCGGTGCTGCTGACCCAACTTGATCTTTTTAGATTTACTTGAAAAACAGCACCATTTGCTTTTTTTTTCACCGAGAAAGGACTTCGTGATCTCAGTGACGTGGCTCCTTATCTTGAAAGCAGCAATTTCAATACTTCCCGTGAGCAATAACGCAAGGACCAGAAGCAGAAGGCTTTACTTCAAAAGGATTTTGCAAAACCCAGTTGGAAAATCCTCTCTAATATCCTGTCAAAATTACAATGTCAAAGTACTCCGATTCTCTGTTTAAACCAGTGACTGTTGGGTTTTTTTTTTTTTAATAAGAAGATCAGTTTATATATAAAATTTAGGTTTGCTGCAAAAACTTTTCTTACATTGGCAAAGGGGACTTGGCATGTAAAGTTTTCTTTCTAATAATAGGGTGAAAAAAGCCCCCATAAACCCTGAATTTTAGCTTATAGTTCCTCTGCCATCTTTTTAGCTGGACTCTGCTTCACAATTTTTCTAAATCTGCAGCTTCATCTCCTACTTTCAGTAAACATCAGCAAGAAGGGGACTGAATTTGCTAACTGAAGAAGAAAATGGATCCAAAGGATAACTGAATGCAGTTTTTATGGACTGGAAGTCAAAATCTATGTCAGGAAGTGCTGTGTATGTGGAAGAAGGAGTTGTCATGAAGGAAACTGCTGGACCCCATACAGTTCCAGTGTGCTCCAGAAAGAAGTGAAAATGCAGCCACTGCGTAGACTGGAATGATTCTTGTGTGCAGGGTGTGTGTTTCAATAATTGCTGAAAATATAAAAAGATCATAAATACAGGCTTAATCTTCACTGCTTACCACAGTTCCTTCAAATCTGTGCCCCAGACCAACACTCTCTGTGTTCAAAGTTGCGTATTGCTTGGTTTCTAAAAGAGGGTGCCACAGTACCCCACTCCTCATGGTCTCACTGCTGTGCTCCAAGAGGTCTTTGAGTTCAAAGAATCGTATTTCTGTACAAAAAGCTGCTCAAAAGAGTACAATATAATTTGGGCTCAGAGGCTGAAATCTAAAAAAAACCAAATGCGAACGGTTTGCTTCCAGATGTAATTCCCTGAATTTGTGGAGTAGTCTTCTTAACTGTGTGGGGATGTGGTGTGGAAGACACACTGTGTGATATCTTTGAAGTGTGATGCACTTGGAAATGCAGTGGAGGAAAAAATTCCTGCAGAGGGTTATGAACTAGAAATAATGTAAAACTGTATGTGTTTTCCACTTCCTTCTTTTATGAATGTGTGGGACTGAGATGATAAAATCCAAATTTATCTTCTTCATCGATTTCGTTGGAAGTGGGAATCAGAATAAGAAATGCTTTGCTCAAAGCCCAGCCTGAATTCCACAACATTAATTTGATCTGTTATGAGGAAAATTATCGCCACTGCACATTTTCAAGAGGGCTTATGAAAAGCAAATAAAAGGGAAAAATAATTTTCCACAATAAATCATGAACAGGCAACCTAGAGCGTGGTTTCCGTGTTGATATGTACAAAACCAGACCTTATTGGCTGGTTGTGAGATTGCTTAGATAAAATGGCACTAATTGTTAGGGCTTGAAACAGAGCCAGATAAAATCAACAGGAACATTTTGTCTCCAGAGGGCTTGGAGTAATATAGGTGGGAAATATCCCTCTGGATTTTATGTAAGATATTACGCTGCACTGTTTTTTCACATATAATTAATTTCTTCTATATTTTGGCCTCCTTTGAAAACACTCATTCTAAAAAATATGGCCATGGATATTTTGAGTAAACTTTCAGTTTTCAGCTGTGCTGATGTACATGTCTCTGACTCATAGCAGCAACTATTTTACTGGTAGTCTAGGGTTATTTAAGTGAAAATTCAGTAATCCTCATTGTTGATAGCTAGGGAGGGAGACAGGCTCCTCCAGGGAACATCTAATTCCATCCTGGTACAAGCAAGTCTGCCAGGGATGCCTGGCTCTTTCATTTAGCTGGGGAGGGAAAAGCTTAACATGGCCTTCAGTGCTAAGGAAATACCAAACTTACCAACATGACAGGTTCATACATTTTATGGGGTCTGTAACCCAATGCTGGAAGAGATCTGATTCCTCCTAGGTAAAACCCAGTAAGAGGCTAGACCAGTTACCCAGAAAACAAGGTGAGATCAAACCCATGTTTTTAGAGGTCTTATAAACTTTAGTTCAATGTATAGAAATTATCCATAATTGATTTTTAAGCTTTTGTAAATCATTGTTACATATTTCTATTTTTTTAACTTGGCATCTCAAAACTTACTAAATCCTGAGATGTCTGAAAGCTTTGCAAAACAATTTTTGGAGAACCTTGTATACTTTAATTTATGTTACAACTGGCAATTGATGCTGATCTTTATGGGATATTGTCCTGAACAACTAGCTCTCACGGCTGGCTTTGAGCAGTGTGTGAATCAGAACAGGTTTATATGTTAAAATAGTTTTAAATTGGAAGTTTTTACAATGGATCTTTGACAGATTTTAAAATTTGAATGGTGACTAAATAGGTGTTGCTTTTGGTGGGGCAAATCTAAATCACTTTATTCTGCTTTTAGTCAAGAAAAAGATTTAAATTAGTAAGGATTCTGATTGTGTAAGTTCTTGAGATTAGGTTACTGACAGCTTCAGTAGGGAAAGCTGAAGCCAGAAGAAAAATAACAGGCCAATGTGCTGTGCAGAGCATCATGCATTTTCTCTGAACACAGGGCTCACCTTTGACAATGTTGTTGCCTCTCTGCTGTTTGTCAAAGCCAAGGTGCAGCTTTAATATGCCTCTTCAAATGAGGCAATTTGTTATAAAATAAGTGATTTTAAAATGTAAAATCAATTATTTCTGCTTCGACTGGTTGTCCATGTTTCTTGGAAAGTACCACCACCCTTCATAATCAGCCAGAAAAATGAAAGAAAAACCCCCAATCTCAGAGTTGAAAGTTTCAGCAGCAACTGGAATTGCTTTTAGTAGTTAATGGCTGGTGAAAAGCTAAATTACTGTACTGGAGCACCTGACTGTGTAACTGATCTTTTCTAATAATAATAATATCAAAGCTGCAGTTCTTTGTTAGCCAGCTGGTGCTGGGTTTGTCTGAGACTGGTTTTCTCAAGAGAGCTGGCAGCAGGACTGAGGCACAGGCTATAGTGCCAAGAATATTTGGTGGAGCTTGTTTGCACTGTGACTCAAGACTGTGACTGTCCAGTTAAGGGTTACTTGCTTTTCTGGCTTGTTGTGAACTAGTTTTAAAAAATATGAAGGAGCTAGTTTTTCTATATGCTCTGCATATATGTGTGTATATAAGTACAGTTTTATATTATTCATATATCAGCAGATATGTAGTGTTTTTTCACTATGTCTGGTTCTCATATACTATACATTGTATTCTGTAAGTACATTTTTCTGTTAATGATCATTTCACCTTTATGAACTTAAAGTTGTGGATCAAATGTAGCAAGAAGATAGAGATAGGCATAGGTACAATTTTTGACTTGCCATTCTTGTGCATGAAAATGGCATATTCTAGAAAATGTTTGTCTTGCAGACTGAGAAATCTAAAAAAACCCGTTATTATTCAGGAATTGGAATTTAGAATAATAAAATAAAAAACTTACTGCTTTTGCTCACAGTACAATGTGTCTATCCAAAGTGCTGCCATGCAACATGAGTCTGTGTCAATACCTAAAAAACTTACTCGTCATCCCATGTCTCCAGTAATCCTTAATGGCACATGGGAATAAGCGTGACTAGATAGGCTACATGTGTGAGCATTCTGGCTGTCATCAGACTGTTCCATTACAGTGATACATTTTACTAACCTACCCTTAATTATTTAAACCAGAGTCAGTGATAAATTGCCAGTTTAAAATCACCTGCTAGGTACTCTTCCTCTCTTTTGTTTATATAAGGGCTTTGATTGGGCTGGACCCACTCGCTTCATGTATGGGATGCTGCAATTTGTTAAGACTTTACCTTCTGTTTTACATATTAATTGTATCATACCTAATAATATTTTTCCCACTAAAATGTAGTTTTTGTGGTTTATTTAACCTACAATGATTAACGCTAATAAATGTTTTAAATGCCTCTGAATTGGGGATATCTGTTTTTTCAATAAAGCAGAACAAAATAGCTGCCATTTTGCACTTCCTTTGCTCTTGAAAAAGGGCTGTCTGCAGTCTGTGGATTACTTGCCTGGGATTTAAATGCTGCATGAAATGTGTGTGGCTGGCCTTTTAGCAGAAAGTGAATGCATTCCTGCAGGATCCTGCAGTCCAGGTGAACTCCCAAAAACCAGAAAAAGAAGATCTGAAAATCCTTTTGTGAAGTTATTTGATTTATCCATTAGAAGAGAGGGATCTGAATGGCCAGCATCTGCTTAGAAATTTAGTATAGTAGCTCTCAGTAGAAAGTGAGCTTCCAGTTACCACTTGTTTTCAATAGCAGCAATGAGTAGTATGGCACATGAGACACTTTGTCTTTTGTATGTTTTTATTTTGGTGTGCATTTATTTTTCACCCCACTTTATGTCCCTTCCTCAAACTTGTGTCTAGGAGTTAAGAATTAATACTCTCTTAAGAAGTATGCAGTGTTTCATTCCCCTTGGTGCTGTTGTTTCAAGAGGTGTTTAACTACACCAGCATTTTTTTTGCACTGTTTTGTTCATATTTTTAAAGTTGTTACCACAACTATGAGGACTATGAATGAAGAGCTGTTTTTCAAGGAAAAACAGGGGTTTGGACTAAGACTTTTCTGACTACCTAGATAAATTCAATGCACAGCAGTATACAAGAAGCAGTATAACTCAGCAGCACAGAACACCACTTTTCTGTGTAATGAGAAACCAGTATTTCAAAGAGGTTGCATACGTTATGGCTTTAGTTACTGCTGGAAGATACACAGCAGGATCTGTTCCCTGCTTCAAAGCAAGTACAATTATCTTGAAAAAATTTCGTATCTTACATCCAGCAGTGCATAAACAAGAAGGAACCCAGGTATGTAACTGTAACCTAAAAAGTGATACACTTAATTTATGGAAAGCCTAAGTAAGCCCCTTAACTATCATCAGTGTGTTGGAAAGTCTGAAGTGAATGCAGTTTTGCCCTTAGGTCTTTAAAGAGAGTTGTGCCCCTAAATGGATCAGTCCTTGTGTTGTCAGTGGGAGGTTTTACATGGCTTGGAAGCATGTGCTTGTGGTGCTCTAGGTTAGCTTGGAGTTGAATTTAGTGATGAGAGGGGAGCTATACAATTGGCTGGAAAATAAATCTCTGCTTTCCTTTTGAAGATTGAAGGTCGTGTCTTGAGGTACTTAAGGAAAAGTATTTGACATTTCGGCCTTCAAAATCTTCACTGCAGCTTCAGTCTCTGCAAAGAGCATCACAGGACACCCTGCTGTGATCTCCTGAGCACTGCACTGAAATCAGGACAGCCAGGCTGATGAAATAGTCTGTGTAGCTACTTCAAACCTCCACCCCCTCACCTAATCTGCAAAACTGTTTAGGCCACTACCAGGTTTTGCCTCCCTTCCCTGAAAGGAAAAGAGTAAACTGCAGGATTATTATTTTTTATGTCCTCTCAGTGTTGTTTTATACAAGGCTACAGAATAATTTTCTTTAAAACTCTTAAAACACTCATAGGAGGATAGACTAGCTAAAGGTGGTGTACAAATGGCTTTGTTAATTTGTGCTGGTTACCCCCTAAGGACATCAGTGATAGGATGGATTTCTCCATGGTGTAATGGGGTTCTTGGCCATCAATAAGGTCCTCTTTTGATCTCCTGTTTTTTGCCAGCTGGACCAGAGATAAAGTCATTGCTTGATATAAATGCTCTCTCACTGTCCAAAAGTAAGATTTTCCACTAAAAACTATAAAATCAATAGCTAGCCACATTTAGCAGGTTAAAGATGAGAAATAATACATAATAGGATAATGTGGCATAATACAACTTTTTTCATATCTGTTTCAGGTAGGTTTCTTGTGTTTCAGTTAAGAAGAGTCATTGCAAAATGCCTGATTTCTGATACTACCAAGTGAGTCTCAATGCAGATTAGTTTGCCTTATCACCTCCCATTGCTGTGTATTTTGTTCAAATAGGAAGACATGCTCTTGATACTCATTCATAATCATTTTGTTTTCAAGACACAGCTGTAGAATTGTTTTGTAACATACACATTGTGAAAACTTAAAGATAGTACACTGACAGAACTTGAAGTGTAAGAGACCTGTACAAACTTGCATTTAGTGTCACACCAATTAAGTTTTTAATAAGATATCATTATTTAGTGTTGAGAAAAGAATTTTGAGGCTCCTGTATTAAACATTTAACAGCTTGGGAAGGATTTCTTTTTTTCTGGCTGTTAAATTACTAGTTTTTTTATCCCCGAGACTGCCTGAAAGACTTAAAAAAAAAAAAAAAGCTTTCTTTGAAAAGTACTGACCTTGTTTTCTTGAGACCTTCCTGAGAACTCGAGCTTTCTCTTTCCCACCATCTGTCAAAAGTTTTTTGAGACACACCTTATTTATGATGAAACACTCAACCATTCTGTTTGCTACACTGGGAATTTTAGAAAACAAAAATGCCTTTCCCCTAGAGTCCATTTAATTTACATTTATTTTACTTAGTCAGTGCTACTCTTGCTCCCTTCACAGCAGTAAAATACATGTTTAAATAAGAAGATAAATACCTAACTAAATCTGTATTCCCCTACATCAAGTAGAGTAGCCTGGGGAAATGATCTGTTACAGACTAAAACAGAAATGATCCTTACGCTTCAGATTACGTATTGACAAGAACCAATCAATAAGGAAGTCAGCTTACATGTCTGAGAGATGCCCTTGAGGAAAATGAACATCACATTCCTTCCTCTTGGTCAATATAACATGACTTGGGGGGCAAGCAATAGCTTTGTTGTTACCCACTAAAAATAAATAAAAAAGTTTTAGGAGGATAGCAACAGTTTCTCTTCACTTCTTTAATAGGGTTGAAATGTAGGTTAATCACTTTATAAAAGAAATCCCTGTTACCTGTCATCTTCAAAGACACTGGCAGCTTTGCAGACAAATGTGTGTTGGAAGTTCTCATAGCTGTTTAGCAAGAAAGAGGAATGGATGCAGCCTGCATGACACAATGCATTTCTATATTCCAGTTTTGCAAAGAAAATATGTCATCACCAAACCTATAGAATCACTACCAATATCCACGTTCTTGTGTGTGTTCATCACGCATCACATGGGACAATTTTGCACCACAGAGATTTACCAAAAAATAATAAAATGTGTAGAAGTAATCTAACAAGAGCCCTCAGAAAGAAGGACATTCAAAATAAAGATATAGACTTTCTGTGCTATTTCTTAAGACAGGCAGAAAAACAAATGAGAATTAAATAGCTTTTCTGGCAGCATTCCCTTTAGAGATACTGTTTGTCCTATGAGTTTTGCCACACTCTGTAAGTCATTCCTGATTCTCAAGGAAAATTTGCTTTCAAGGTGGCAACCTGAACTGCCTGCTGGCACCCAGCCAGCTCCCCTCCTACAGTACAGCCTTTGACACCAGAATGGTTCTCCTCATAGTCTCAGGAAGAAAGCACAGAAGTCTAGATATATGCTGGAAATATGAACTCATATTGATGTGGGAAAAGGTTTCAACAGATTAACTTGTTTTCCTATGATGAAAATACCAGAAAAGGAAACAATTTTTTAATATATATGTTTTTCACCACAGTATTTTTTCCTGCAATGTTTTAGGTGGTGAAATTTCTGGAGGAGAAATAGGTTTCCTGCAATGAAAATGAAGCTAGAATGTCTTGTTGATTACAAAATTCGGAAGAGGGAAAATAATGTTTAGAACTGAAAAGAAGGGACAAACAACATGAAGATGCCCTACCCTGGAACATGCTCTTCATGGTGGGTGACAATGCCTCTGAGGTGATAAGAAACAAAAGCTATGTCTGAAGCACAATATCTAGATTTGGGGTAGAAAGGGTATCGTGTTGTAAATGGTCAGAGTGCATATACACTCATTTCATGGCACAGCCATGCCACCTTAACACCATTGTTACTTGAGAACCCTAGCTAATAAGCGTAAACAAACACAAGATTAGAGTACATCAGGTGCCTGTGCCTCACCTAGTAAAGAATGATACCATATCTTTACCTGTGGGTATGCCCAAATGTACCAAGTGCAAAGTCCACGGAGTAAAAGATGATACCCATTCATGCGGTCCATGACACACCAGTTACTGAGCTGGAACTCTGGACAAAGGGCTTTGGCAAATACATTCCAGTACATTTATTCATACACCCTGCCTGCATGGTTTAGCTTTTCATGATGTTTGATGCTGTCTGAATGATGCCTTGGAATGATGGGTGATTTTGCACAAACTGTTTCAGAGAAGACTAAAGAAGAAAGGATGAGGTTGTCATAAACATATCCAAGTAGATTTACATTGACTGATTTAACTACAGTATGCAGTATGTACTTAAGTAGTTGCTGTTGGCAGTACAAAGGCTTTACAATAACACAGCATCCATCACTGAAAGGTAAAATGGAGGGATTTTTAATTTAATTCTCTCAGGAGGAAATGGATGCCTTAGAAAATCCGCAAGGCTTGAGTCATCAAGTCATCACTGTCAGCGGGCATATCTTTCAGACACTTCACCTTATCTCACTGTGACTCACGCACCAGGGGAAGATGCACACCAAGGCAAAAAATTGCACCCTCCCCTGCGTGATAGACACAGCTGAAAAAATTACAAGGCCTGAAGCAACTACTAGATTAGCAGGAGAGCTGCCACCTGAGAAGCCTGTTTCTCATCACATCTGTGACAGCGAGGGAAGGATGTCTGGGAGCCACAGGTTTCAAAGCTCTAAGAAAGTGGTTACTTAGCTCTTTGGCAAAATGACTCAGGTCTCTCGTAATGCAGGAGAGCTTGAGGTTATTGAGGCAGCTTTCTGACAGGTCTGCTTTCAAAGACAAGTAGCTTTCCTGGTGAAATGGTGCCAGGATTCCCACGAGAAGTCCTCATTTTTCAAGAAGTTCAAGGAAAGACGTGATCCCCACATTTTCAACCAGCTTTGGAAATTTTCTTTCTATTTCGTGGAACCTCCAAGCTATAACAAAATCCTGGATGTTAGGTAAGCCCAATGTATATTTCAAGCCAGGCAGCCACAGGCAGGAAGTCAGAGTTCAGGAACTTGTGATTTTCTACTGGTATCTTCAGATCATTCTGGAAATGTAAGGAGGCCGTGTTTTAAGCTAGGCCATCTGATTTTACACACAACCATGTCATAAAAAGTGTGATGAGGAGATTGAAAAACTCTATCTAACTTTTGTAGTTGTGACCATTTTAAACATAACCATTACTATAATGTCACAGTTGTCATTTGCTTGCATGTTCTATACTCAGGGCAGGTCTGTGGAGACTGTGCATCAGTAACAAAACATTTGACCAAGTTAAAATTTTGGGTGTTCAGTCTGAGGAGGGGGCTAAGCCAATAAGAATACTCCTCAGGTCATTTTCATATTCTGAGTTGGGTTTCCAAGCCTGAAATGCAATCTTCAGCAAATCTCAGGAGGACTGATCTGAATAGCTTTGATGAAGAGCAAAACAAGGAGATCTATCGTTATATTTTTGCTAAGTCACACTTTAAATCTGAGAATTAGACTCTTCTTTAAAAACCATCATGCATTTGGGAAAGCTAGTGTATTCCACTGACATTGTGTGATATTTCTTTGACATTTTTCCCTTTATATTTACTGAAAAGTGAAATGAGGTTTTCAATCTTACATTGGTCTCTTAGAGAGTGAACTGGATAGAATGTGAAAATGGCCTAGAGAGAAATCTCACTAGGGCTTAGCCACCCCTAAGACTGAACATCCCATATTTTGACTTGGCTAAAAGTTTTGTTACTGATGCTTAGTCTAACAGCTCTCTCTGTCACAATTCTGAATAGTCTCTGAATAGCCAACAAGAGCAAAACGCAATGATTTCTTTTTTGCCTTTGATATGATTTCATGTATGGATTAGTTTTTGGATAATAAAGCACAGTTTTTACTAAGCTACTTTGAAAAGTTGTATTTTTTTTTCTGTTATCATAATGAAGCGATTGGGTTTTTTTTCATTCTCACTGTATGTATGAGAGAATGTTCATCAGTGAAAACAAAACATATCTAAATCTTCAGGCTTCAATGCTCCCAAAGAGTATGACAAAAAATGGTGGAAATACTGTTGGTGCCATTCATCTTCATTCTGAAATAATATTGTTGGTGTATAGGGAAGAATTTAGAAAAAAGTAAATATGGTGCACTGTAAAGAATAAATGCAGGGAGTTTGGATAATTATAAGCATTATATAGACCCTGGGCAAAATACTAATGAAAATAGATTATAAAGACAGAAATAAATAGCAATTAATTCATAGGTAGTATCTCATGTAATGTTAATAAATATATTTTTTGTGTTGGAAATAGATGTATTCAAGCAACAAGATGAGACTAAAATGCAGTTGCTTAAGAAAGATGTATTGAGTTAATACATATGGACTACTTTAAGGCATTTGATGTAGCCCTGCATAACAATCTGGTAAAAAAATGCAGTACTATACAAAATCAATTTACCTATATCAAATGCTCTGGGAACCAATTAGCAGCTACATCAGCATGTTTCAGCTCTCTTCTAATGGGTTATTTAACAGCTTCAAAGGAGCTAATACAGCTCAATATCTTTATCAGTGATCTGGAAGAAAACATAAACTCTGCTGATAACTTTGCAAATTACACCAGAATTGCTGGAAAGGAAAGAATGAAGAGAACAAAATGACATAAAGGTATTGAAGATAGTGTTCAGATCTTAGGCATTAAGCCACTATGTAAAAATAGGATGAATCTCAATGTGGAAGATACACTATGTGGGATCCTCTGAAGCTTCTGGTGCTGACCCAGAGAAGGAGAGTGATTAACGAATACAGACTACACTCTGATCCACTGGAGGTTCCCATTTTCCTCATTTCTATTATTTGTCTTACTCATGGAAGGAAAAGCTGCAAGGAGTGGCTTGGTATAGGAAGAAATCACATTCCAGATTTGCAGTGGCTAACTCTGTTTTTCTATTAGGTTGCTATTAATTTCTATTAAATTTCTTTTTCTCATACTAGGGAAAAAGGAGGGGAAAACCCACCAGCCTCCTTTGAAGAGGAAAGTAGGGGAAGTTTGCTAGCCTTGCTGAAAGATGGTGGGAACACAGAGGCAGGAACAATGTGAATTAGGAGAAAGGGAAAGGAAAAAAAACCCCAAAAATGTAAAAGAGGACAGAATTAGTTTTGGGGTGATGGACTGGGAGCACAAGAGTCTCTCTCACTTTAATGTATTTCCCACTGCAGAGCAGAATTGAAGACAGGAAATCTGTGGCATTAAAATAGAGACTGCACAGTAAAGTCTGCATTGAAGACATGATCACCAAATATTGACAAGCATTTAACTTTATGAATTTAACAGTGAAAGTCTATTTATGGTTTTGTCTGCAACAGGTATGTAGGCACAGGACCAAGGTAGCAGGTGAATGGGTACAGTCTCCTAAGCTTCCTTGCTCAAACTTGGTGTTGGAGGAGGAAAATGGTAGATATTCACAGTGGTAGGTGGAAAACCCTGCATATGGTTGCAGTGTCCATAGCATAGGTAGAACTCTGTTGAAGGACAGAAGGGACTGGGTTGCCCACAGGGAAGAGGAGCATCAGAGAAACCTGACAGGTTGCTGGCTGGCAAATGCACATGGGTGGAGTGGAAAGGTCCCACATGAGCTAATCCAGGTCTGAGCATTTTTTGCTACATGGGGCTTTCTGCAGGCCTTTTTAGCCCTTGCAACTTCCAAAATGCTGCCAAGTATTCCTGCTTGGCCTCTGCTAAGTGTTCATACCTCTTTTAAGGTGACCCACCAAAGTAGCAGAGCAAAGTCTGAAAGACACAGCCCTGTTTTTGTGCAGTGTATCAGTTACATATTGAAATCTAACAGGTCCTCATGGATATCATTTGTACAATTAAGTGATAAATAATTCAGTGTTTGGCAGTCATAGACTCAATCCATAATAATTGCAGACTTTTTCTTTTTTTCTTCCCAGAATGCAAAGTAAATATTTCATAAATGATCTCTCAGGTAGAGTGTTCAAGCTTCTGTGAAGACACAGAACACATCTGCAAGAAACAAACCAGAGTGGGGAGCTGATTTTAGAAACCTTGTGTCTTTACTCCTAGACATAATAAATTACTCAAAAGCAAGGAGTTTTCATGTGTGTATTAGTTCCACATTAACTCGACCTTCCTGCATCTGTTAAGGAAGCATTAGGAGTCCTTGCCTGTTTCCTGCCACAAGGATAAATGGGGAAAGAATTTCCAGGAGATGCCACAATCCACAAAAGCAGAGTGCCTATGGATGCCCACAGGAGCTGTGATCTTGCAAATATGCAAGCTCTTAACTTTATGTAGAACTTCATGTATTCAGCATTCCTCTCAATTGCGCAGCAGTGCAATTGCAGAGGCAGACCTTCAGCCGGTATAAGTGCTTGTGATTTAACTGATCATTTAGAGTGGAGAAAAATCCTTATGTTATTTGGTAACAGACTGTGGGAAATGGATATTTCCTCGTCAGTCACTACACAAATGATTGAATCCACTGACAGCTTTAATGTCTCCTCTTCCTTTGCCCTGCTCATTTTCAGGCTCTGAGCTAATTTGATCTTTTGTCAGAGACAAACATTTCATTCTCATGTTCATGATACCTATTTATTTTTAAAGTGTTGTTAACATAGTTTCAGCTGTCTCCCTCTGTCTGGCCCTGCCTAATTGATATAAAAAATAGCTGTCTAAAATGTTCTTCCTTGAGAAAAGTTGCTAACTCTCCCCCAGAGATCTTCTCCTTCTGTCTGCCTTCAGTCAATTCCACTCAATTTTGTAAGAAAAATCTAGCACTGCACCTTCAGAGTGTGTTTACTTTCTCTTGTAAAACCATTGCAAACTAATCTGCCCTGGGAAAAGGAGTTGGATTCATCCCATTTGCAAATACCATTAACAAAATTGTGGACCAAATTCCATATGCAGCTCCAAATTACACACTCAATTAGGGTCTGATCCAATGCTTATTAAAGTCACTTGGAAAATTCCCCCTGATTTTAATGGGCTGGAGCCCAGACCTTGGGAAGTGGACATTTCCACTGCAGATGATCATTTAATCTTGGAGCATGCTAGAATTCATGCAATGATAGACTCATAGGGCTGGAAAGGACTTCAGAGGTCACATCTCAAGGCAAGATCAGCTAAATTTACATCTCCCAACAGATGTCTAACCTGTTCTTGAAGGTCAGTGACTCTCCCTGGAAGCACACCATGGATTGTGAACCATGAATCTTTTTCGTTAATTATCCTTACTCTTAAAAAGTTCTTCATACCTGCTCTAAATTCCTGCTCCCATTACTTTGTGGTTTATTCAAAGTAAATGAGAGAAGGCTATTTTTTTTTTTTTGCAATAGATTTCAACGTATTTGAAGACTATTACTGAAGATGAGACCGTCCTTTCTTCCTTAGACTAAACAACCTTGTTATTTCAATCTGTTCTTATGTTTCAATCCATCTGTTTTCTGGATCTTAGTCAATACAGGTCCTTTCTTCTTGACTCCCTTCACTTATCCCACATATTTCCTGACAGATAATGCCCCAAACCAGACAAATCACTCGGTACAGGTTTTATCAGTGCTTTGTAGAGTGAAAGCAGTTCCTGTGTCAGGCACAGTCTCAGCACAGTGCTTGTCTTTCACACGCTGATATGACACTATTTGCTCACATTTACCTTGTGAGTCATTAAAACTGAAACTAGGCATAATTCAAAAATATATTTTGAGGGCTTCCTGGCACCACTGGGGAGATGCTGAGGGCAGAACTAGCAATGCAGAGCTGCTATAGAGCAAATGAGAGAGAGAGATTTTGAATCCCAGTTGCCAGATGAGTTCTTCAAGCTGAGATTCAGAAAGATCATGACATTGTTTGCAAGAATATCAGTCTGAGAAAGAGATGTATGTGATGATCATAGGGCACTAATATGCTGGTTCTGTAGAATTACTTCTCAGGTAAGACTCTTTTAAAGAATCTTTAATAAGGCTTTAAGACTTCTCTTCTGGAAGCAAGTTTCAACTAGGTACTTATGCTTGTATACTTAGCTACAATTTTGATTTTTGGCTACTTTTTAGGAAAGTCTTTGTTGATTTCTAGATATGCATCATCAGCAAACAGCAGCCAACACATACACATAGAGTCTGTACTTTGTATATTGAATTGTCTCATTACATCCCTCATGAATGGGTATGAATGTAAGAATCAATTCTTGAAACAGTATTCAAAACTCCACTTCCTTAATAACTTTTTCCTTTATCGAGGGACTAATGGCTTTTAGCACATTTGAAATAGTCTGAGGAATCCTTCAGTTCTTTAAACTGTACTTTAAACCACAAAGACAAGACAACACTTCTGTCTTGTTCTTATAGAAGCTAATGGTCCAGGGCAATTTTGTGTTCAGTAGAACAGAATTGGGTCCAAAATATGAAAAGCACATTAAATTTTGTGCTATAGCTATCTATGAGAATGCCATTATGTGTTATTGGCTTCTTTCTTCATGAATATTCAACATGTATTGTCTGTTTTTATAGTCATTTACTGGAGTAAAGAAATACACTGTAGTTGAACCAAGTTGAAGATATTAACTAAGATTTGCTTTTCCATTCTGTGGCAACATTTGAATAATGCCATAAATCTTCAATAATGGTATGGACTGTGACTTAATCTCTGATTTAAAATACAAGTGGGTCTAAAATTCTATATGGACCTCTAGCAGTCACGTAAATGATCACTAGAGCTGCTGAAAGAACAGTTTTGTATTTCAGAAGAAAAACAGCAGCAGCAATTTCCTTTAAAAAATTGGAAGATGTTCTTAGCTTTACACCTTTGCATTTTGCAATATTCACTGACTTGGCAGTGCAAGATGCATGAGATACTTCACTGAGTGAGACCCAGAATTTTTCCATTAACACAACAAGTAATGCAGCACTCGGTTACTCTTTCTGACAATCTCAGTAACACCGAGAACTGGCAAAGAAGGTTGTGATATTGTCTTATTGCAAGACATTTTCAAGTCCAGAATTGGTGGGACTGACCAAACAACCCGCACAATAAACAGTGGAAAAAGCTATTAAAAAACTGAATTTATTCTATTACTTCTCAGGTACAGAGAGTGCTTATTTAATATTTAATAGCAAACAGTTTTGAAAGATGTCAAACTACCTCAAACCTGAAATATTATAACAACAATACTGAATTTGCAGAGTGACTCTACAAGATCAACAAATACACAGGACAAATGTTGACCTCAGATTAAACAAATATTATCCTTTTGCAAGCAGTGATGAATACACTAAAGGCACTTCTGGAATGACATTATTATCTCACTGAAATCAGTGACAGGAGTTCTATTGACTGATCCAAGGTTTCATTCCTGAGGTGTGCTGTGAGGTGATGAAATGAAATAAATCAGATGCTGAAGAAGGTTACCAGATATTGCTGATCAACAGCACAGGTGTTGTTTTAATATCAAAAATTACATCAGTCTGATTTAAAATGAAATAGAAGCATTAGATCAGAAATGATACTAAATGCAATAAAACAGATCAATGCATTATTAAGCTTCAAAATGTGTTCAAATAACAACAAAGACCACATTACAAAACCAGCTTTGAGTTGCAAATTGAACTATGGCCCTACTGGGGTCGTTTGCAGCCTCGGTGATGATGTGACTACCCCCCACAGCCTGGGGCTGTCCTTCATTTGCTGCCCCTCACTGTGCTGTTGATAAATATCAACCCAGTGCAACCCCCAACCCGTGCACACCCCTGATGTCAGTCCCACCTACTGCACAGCCATGTCTAGCAAGGTGTTTGCATGGGAAAAACTGTAAGTCCTGTTATCATATTAAGGAGAGATCCAAACTTCGGGGTTTGCTCAGTTTTTCTTAAATAAGAGGTGTGTAGAAGAATTAGACAACAGAGACACTTCTGTCTTCTAAATCTGCATAGCAGAAGCTTCTTTTGCATTTGTACTCTTTACTGTTACTTTTTCACCTCATTAAAAGGAGAAAAGACAGAAAATTTTGTGGCATTCAGTATTTTGCAGCCATTTCCCACATCTTGTTTTTTTGCAAGCTGAGACCCAGTTCTTCTGGTACAGAAGCAGCAGGTAATTCTGGAGGTGAATTACTGTTTCTGAGAAGTGTGCACTATAGCTGAATCTGTGCTTGATTCATGAACAGAAACAGAGAAGAAGTGGAGATAACAGAGTTAACATTCTTCTTTTGTGTTAACATAGAAGAAGAAAAACCTTTGTTTTCCAGTTTATCTTCCAGATCCCAAGGGTAAAAATGCATAAACAGAGTGGAACATTGGTTTTGTTAACAAAGCCCAGCAGACCACCAGATAACAACCTGAAATACTGCACTGTAAATAAAAGATGTAATTTAAGATGCTGTTTTATGTGCATCATAAAGTAAGTCTGGAAAGAAACCTTCAGCCAGAGTAGTTGCAGAGCTCTAGTGACATTTTCACACATAGGTCATGTAACTCCATCTATTGAAGCCAATTCCAATCAAGTAAACCTGCTCTGAGGTGCTTTTCTAGAGCACTTTTTACTTGTTTCTTCTTCAGTCAGTGATGGTATTAAAAGTCATGTGGGTTTTGGTGTTGGCAAGAGTGATGTGGAAAGAATTAGGCAGGAATGATGGCAGGCCTGGAGAAAGGGCAGGCAGCTAAAATGGAGGGTGGAGGCTCCAGGGCAGAACCTGAGCCTAAATTACTCAGAGGGTCTCCCCAGCCCCATGGCCTCACAGCCCTTCCTCCATGGCTCGGCTTAACTAGAGGCATTCACCAAAGAAATTACGTGATCCACAGGTATTAATATGAAGAGCTGATTTTGAATGAAAATCATTGAAGTCCTCTCAATGTATTTATTATCAGGACATATTTTTCAAATGGGTTATTACGTCCCTATACATATTCCTAGCATACCTACACCAGATTTCACAAGAGTCCTTCTGACTGAATTTCCATCACCTCCAACCTTCCATGAATATAAACATATATCTTACAGCCAAATTCTTCAGAAGCAGATTTAGGACACAGAAATCATCAAGGTTTGGATGGATTTAACTGTCTAACTGTTTTTTCTTTGTTTGTTTTTTTTTTTTGTAACTGGTGCATTCAAATACCCCAGGATGCACCATCTGCTTGAAAGTATGGTATTAATGAAAAGGCCCACTGTAACAACATTGTATCTGACAAAACGTGTTATTAGCAAGGAGGATGGCAAACAACTCATGTTCCTGATTACTAATAAATAATGGCTCTTATTTTTCATTCAGGTTTTGCAAGAGCTCAATCTCTCCCAACTTTTCACAGAATCGCTGAATTGTTAGAGCTGGAAGAGACCTCTGGAGATCATCTGGTCCAGATCCCCTCCCATAGCAGGGTCACCTAAAGCAGGTGACACAGGAAGGCATCCAGGTGGGTGTTGAATGTCTCCAGAGAGGGAGACTCCACAACCCCTCTGTTCCAGTGCTTGGTGACCCTTAACATATAAAAGTTCTTCTTCATGTTGAGATGGACTTCTCGTGTTTCAGTTTATGGCCACTGCTCCTTGTCCTGTCTCTGGGCACCATTGAAAAAATTGGCACCATCCTCTTGCTATCCACCTTTGAGATACCTATATGTTTAATGAGATCCCCTTCAGTCTTCTCTAGATGCAACAGGCCCATTTATTCCCTATTAATATTCCTAAGGCTTAATGTAGCGACAATTTTCCTACTTTAGTGGTTTTGGCTGTTTTCAATGCCAGAGGGTCAGGTCCATCCACGTCAGTGCCCAGGTCCCTTTAGACCAGACAACAGCCTTCCCAAGGAAGGTATCTAGCAGCAACTGGGAATTGCCTCACCCATGAACAGCACTGACCGTGTCAGAGCCACCAGCGCCGCCGGGACCCACCATTCAGGCTCGCTCTCCCTTCTCCAGTTTAGAAGGAAAGGCCGGTCAACCACTGCCCCTGAGGCCCGAGGGAAGGGCGCCCGCTGGTGTCTCCCCAAGACTACAACTCCCGGCAGGCCCCGCTACCGCCGCGTGGCATGCCGGATGCTGTAGTTCCCCCGGAGCAGCTGCTCAAAACGCCGAGCCAGCGGCACCCTTCCCGCTCCCGCCCGAACTATGCGTGTTGTATGCTTGTGAAGGCAGGGAGCGGGGGTGCTTCTTCTCCTCGCTCCGCTCCAGCCACCGCTGCTTGTGGTGCTGAGCCGCGGCGCGGGGGACGATAGACTGTATCGATGAGCCGAGACCAGTGGTGTAAGGTTCAACAAGACCACGTGCCGTGTCCTGCACTTGGGTCACACCAACTCCTGCAGCGCTACAGACTGGGAAAGACTGTCTGGAAAGCGGCTCAGCAGAAAGAGGCCTGGTCAACAGCAGCTGAACATGAGCCAGCGTATGTCTAGGTGGCCAAGGCCAATGGCATCCTGGCCTTTATCAGGCATCATGTGGCCTGCAGGACCAGGGCAGTGATTCCTCCCCTATATATAGTATTGGTCATTCGGCAATTGAGAACTGTGTCCAGTTCTGGGCCCCTCGATTCAGGAAAAACATTCAGGTGCTGGAGCGTGTCCAGATAAAGGCAACGATGCTGGGGAAGGGTCTGGAGCACATGTCGTGTGAGGAGCAGCGGCGGGAGCTGAGTGTTTAGCCTGGAGAAGAGGCAGCTCGGGGGGGTCCATACAACTCCCCGAAAGGAGGGTGTGGGTAGGTGGAGGTCGGTCCTTTCTCCCAGGCAATTAGCAGTAGGATGAGAGTACAAAACCTCAACTTCCACCAGGAGAGGTTTAGGTTGGACATTAGGACTAATTTCTTAACAGAAAGAGTGATTACATATTAGAATGTGATGCCTAGAGAGGTGGGGGAGTCACGGTCCCTGGAGGTGTTTAAAGAAAGACTGGACGTGGCACTGAGTGCCGTGCTCTACCTTACAGGGTGGTGTCCGGTCACAGGTTGGACCCGACGATCTCGGAGCTCTGTTCCAACCCAGCTCATTGTGGGATTCTGACCCGCTCTAGCCGCCAGAGCGGGCGGGAAGGCTCTGCGGGTATGTCCCTGTGTTTCCGTGTCCGTGTGCGTCCCGCTGTCTCTGTGTGTGTGGGACGACCCCGCGGCGCGCGGGCGCATGCGCACAAGGAAGGCCGGGGGGCAGCGCGCCGCCGCCGTCGTGCCCGCGCAGGGGGCGGTGCTGCCGGGGCGTGGAGGGCGCGGGGCCGCGCTCGGGGCCGCGCAGCGGCAGCGGCAGTGCCCGCCCTCGGCCCGCGCCCCGCCGGCAGCGCCCGCAGAGCCGCGCCGAGACACCGCCCGCCCGCCGTGAGGGAGCGACGGCACCGCCGGCCCCCTCCGCCCCTCCTCCTTCTCCCCCGCCTTCTCCTCCGCCTCCTCCGCCCTCCCCCCTGCCCCTCCTCCCGCCGGAGCGAGCGAGCGAGATGGCGGCCGCCGGGGCTCTGGCGAAGCACGAGCAGATCCTGGTGCTCGATCCGCCCACCGACCTCAAATTCAAAGGTGAGGAGGGGGGAACGCGGCGCGGCGGAGAGCAGCGGGGCGGCAGCGGCGGGGTGTCCCGTTCCGCCTGGGCGCCGGGCCGCCTCCGGGCGCCGCGTTCCCCGCTGCCTCCCGCGGGCGGGCCGCGGTGCCGGGCGCTGCCCGCCCGCCGGGGGATGGGGGGCGCCGCCGAGCCGGCGAGCGGGATCGGCCGCCGCCATCTTGGGATCCCGCGGGGATCCGCGGTGCCGGGTGGGATCGGCCGCCCCCTCCCTGCCCCTGCCCCCGCCCGTCCCCCCGCCCGCCCCGCCGTGTCACCGCTGCGCTCGTAGGCCCAGCCCCGGGGCAACGGCGCCCGGGGACGCGGGCGTCTCTCTCCGGTCGCTGGCGGGGCGGGCTCCCTCTGGCAGCAGCGGGCAGGAGAGGCCCTGGGGCCGGCGGCGGAAGCCTTGCGGGGTTCCAAGCTTCACGGGGCTGCCCTCACGTCTGGCCTTGTCCCACTTTTCCTCTCAGGCGTGCTGGGGCCCCGGTGTCCGGGCAGAGCTGGCGCGGCTCTGCACCATCAGTGCCCGGCACCCGCGCCCTCGCCCCTGGGTGCACCACAGCCCGGCAAAGGGCTCCCCGCCCTTTCCCCAAAGGTGTCGTGTCTCGGGCAGGCTGTCAGAACATAAACAGGCAGCTCGCCTCTTCCCTGGCAATGAGGGAAACGGAATGCGTGCCTTTCGGAAGTTTTATGTGTGCTGTGTGCTGCGTGCCGACCGCATGGCTGTGACTGCTGACGTGCTGCTGTCAAAATAGGTCCCAGCTAGTGCTGGTATCGTGTGTGTGTGGTTTTCTCTCCTCATGAATTAGATGTGAAAGGAAAGGCTCTGTCAGAAATGAGTGATCGTGTAAAGGCAAGGGCATGAAGAAAAGCGTGTCAGAACATGTAGTTTTTGTGATGATATCTTATACCTGTAAAGGGCATTGAGAAGAATCTCAGAACATTTCAGACTTGGAATCATCAGTATTAGTTGTTGGTTTTTTAAAATAAAAGTAGTTAATATTATGTGAACTTACATTTTTAAATATTGTGACTGGTGTCAGCACATGTACGTGCCTAATATGTACATTCTTCTGCTTTCCACTTTTAGTAGGTTCATTTTTCATTGTTTTAGAGAACAGAGTGGAATTTATGAGGTTGTAAAAATCATCCCTGGACAACTAGAAAAAATAAATGTTTGTGTCAGAAAAGAACACTGTATTCCCCCAAAATACCTTTGGTCAGGCCTAGCATTTAGATAAATTAGCAAACTATAATTGTTTTATTGATCTGTCAAATCAATTATACCCCAATATCTAATTATGCATATGAATTTCTTGATAGCTTCAATTTTAAGTTTTTTTAAATTGAACTTTTATACACAGAGTCAAAACCCCTGCAGGAACTTGTCATTTTCACTTGGGTTTTGTGTTGTTAAAATGCTGCGGGTCTGGCTGCACTCACATTTCAGTATGCTGTGTTCAGAGCAAGTTGATGCAAGAACAGGTTGGGGGAAAATGCACTATTTTTTTTTATTTTAAATTATAAAAATACTGTGTCTGATTTGAAGCCTGCAAATGTTGAGATGTCTTTGAGCTGGAACTAAGCCGTACTGGTGTGATACAAAACAGTGTGCTGATAGAATAAATACTAGATTAGAAATTCTGTCTATGTGAAGCTGTTGTCAGTCAGTGATCTTCATTGTGCTGTGTGTTTATGCACTTAGAGCATGAAATGTGTATTCTTTAGGCATAAACTTTGGTTTCAGGCTAATGCATATATTAGGAAAATTTCTGTAGAGCAGACTAAGCAAAAACAAAATATGAAGCATAATGAGACTGCAGCACTCTCTATTACTGTACTATTGAAGTGCTATCAATTGCGAGAGCATTGAGTGCACTCTCAAGAAGTATTTTCTAACTGTTTATTGTTTAGAGGTGTTTCAAAAGGTTTGTGGGCCACAAACGAATCCAGTTCTAAAGTACTGTGTTGAAGAATACAGTATTGGGAATTCTGAGTGTCACCTTTTAAAAAGTAATTTGTTAGTAAGAAAGAGATTATATGACTCAGAATAAATGTAACATAATGTAGGAAAAGCATAAAACTTTTAAAAGAATAAAACTACATTTTTTCAGTGCAGCTGGTTGTTCAAAGTTATGTTATTGGTACAATCACCTGTTTTTATTATTAATGCTGTTGATGCATATGTAACGGAGATCCAGTTTAAGTCTAAACATTTGAATTGAACAAATTGTTTTGTTGGTTTTCTTGCCTCAGGAAGTTATAATGGATTTGCTGACCTTAGGGTAACAGTGAAATAGTGTGCCCCTTTACAACTATTTCATTAAGAGATATGTAGTACTTATCTTAAGAAGTTATTAACAGGGCTTTAAATTCATCATTGCCTGATGAAATTGCTTTTTTTTATTAATAGAACCTAATTTACTCTGTCAGCAAAAATAAGGTCTGTAATACATTTATCCTTGAATTTTATTCAGCATGATTCAAGGGGAGTTCTAAAGAACATGGCCTGTGGTGGCTAACGCATTACATAGTTCCCTTGGTGTCCAAGATTGCAATCCTGTTTTCATAGTGCTTGTAGTCCTAGAAATGAAAGTCATTAACAGTGTTTGGGTCCTGGCTAATTCCCTCTGTCCCCCTTTGGTAGGGAGGTTTCTTTGGATTCTGAAACTATGAGGAATATCTTAAGAAAAACCACAAAACAAATATGCTTTTCATAGTGCTTTGCAAATGTGACAAGGCGAAAAATTGTGCGTAGAAGTGATGAAACCGAGAGGCAGTTGATAAACTACACAATACTACTTTCAGACACTCAGCATGGAGCACTGAGAATTTGCCTTGTTGCAGAATTCTGGTCTTGTACCCAGGTTCTTCAGCCATATTGCTCCTGCAGATTGATGTATTCTAGTGTATTTTGTTTAATTTCTGAAATCTGAAGTTGTTGGAGTTTATTTAGGACTGGATAGGAAGAATTGAAACACAAGACACTTAAAAGCAGCCCATTTGGAAAGTGGAACATCTGCTTCTTACTGGTGTCTTCTTCTTGTGACTCATACATGTAGTTGTTGTTGATAGTTCTAGTTTAGTGAAGATTATGGGAATCTAGAGTTTGTGCCCTGTGAGTAAATATGGTTTTAAATTTTTTTTGTTAGTAGTCATGTAGTTTAACAGCAACATTTGAAGTTTTACATTCAAAAATTTGTAGCACTTTCATGGAAACTTCTTCTTCCTTAAGCTGAAGAAGCCAGTTTTGCAATTTTAAGTAACTTGGATTTAAATTTGTCTTGGATTATGGCTGTTTAAAAAAAAAATTAAAAACCTCCAAATGTGTAAATCAGCCACAAGACATGCTTCTGCAACACCTAATTGAAAATCAACACTAGTTGATTTGATGAGCTTTGGAAGATTAGTAGACAGTGTTCAGAATTTGAATTTCATGTGATTCAGAGGTGTCTGACTAGCAACACAAGATTATACAAATGCCAGAATATTCTCAATTGATATCCTTTATTCAAATTCTTGTTTACAAGTGTGTGAAGTCCAGTTATGTTACCTTTATAAACATCTCAAAATAATGAACCACTCTTTAGCAGAAAGGAAAAAAAAATTGGAATGTGTCTGTGTGCAGTAAAATTCCTTTTTGATGGGTTGAGTTACTAGGAGAGATCAATGTGACAGAGAATGTTTGATTTCTGATTGTTGATCTGAATCATACTCTAGAATTGTCAGTGTATAAAATCAGCTATCAGCTGGTGTGTGTTCAAATGACTTTTCATGGGAGGTGGAGAGCACTTCACTCAAGTATTGCGGCTTATTCTGAAATGCAGATTTCGACAACCTTTTAAATAATACAAAAATATTGCTGTAAATTATTTTGTAATCGTTACACTGCTGTTGGTAACACTGAAAGCCATGGGATATGTGTTGCTGCAAATCGAGAAGGTGGAATTTAAAGGCAAAAATAGCTCGATGTTAAATGCATCCCTTGCCGTCAAGGTCTGTTGCCAGAATTGGCCTGTGATGCCTTTTGGTGTAGGCAGAGTTTGAAGTCCTCAAATGTGATTGTACTGCCTTACCTGTGTGTATCTTGATTATGTCAATTTTTATGCCTGTTTTCACTGTCTTCAAAGTACCAGTAAATTTGTGATGTCCTGATTTTCTCGGGTTAGAAAAAAAGGTGATTGGGATGTCAGTTTTGTGGTATCTTCGTTCAGGAACATTTTTGAAACTAAACAGTGGGAGTATAGATGGGGAAAACTGGTTGTAAGTGATTACTAATATAGTTGTGACTTTCTGATACTTTGAAATGGTTCCATTTAAGTTAATATTTTTGCTGGCTGAGAATTGCATAATGGCAATAAAATGACTATATAAAAATAAAATAAAATACAACACACAGTCTGGCTTTTTTTCCTTTTAAATACAAGAGTGGTTCTTGTCATTGTGTGCTGTTCCTGTATCTGTACTTCTATCAATTGTTCCATGGCTCAAGCATAGTATTTGCTGGTATTTTAATTTCTTTAAATTATACATATTAGTGAAAATCGAAGCACAGGATGATCTATGGGAATGTGTTAAGGAAGAAAAAGGAAGATAATGGTTTTTTACCTGGTGTTGCTTATTAGGTGGTATTATGTTATACAGTCGTCTCTACCACTGTGCTAGACTGCATTTAAAACTGCCTTGTAAAAAGGGACTTATATTGATCTGTGAAGTCAGGTGTATTATAGTGTTAGATTATATTTTGGAAGAACTAGTTTATCATTTGCTTTAAGATTCAGTTATGGAATATTTTCCATTGGTGATAGAGGTATACAGCAATGAAGATTTAGAAGTTTTGTCCTTTACCTGGAATTTATAGGGCTCTGTTGTACTTAATATTGCTGTTGCTTCACTAAACAGTGAAACACTATCCAAACCTCACATCTTGTCTTTCTAGTGTGTACCAATGATTATTGGTATAAAAGCTTCACCTTTGCATTGTAATTACTATAAAGTGCCTACTCATGCTGCTTGTTGATAGCATAAGCAGGTGTTCTAGATCACCACAAGACATTTTTATTAATATTATAAAAACATTCTGTATTATGCATGAATAGTATACTGTTGTTCAAGGCCAGGTTGAAAAGTAGAAAGCTTGAGAGGATTGAGAGGAGCTGTTTTATTGCATCTGTAAATAGGTCTGAATATTTAGTGCACCGATTGTCTGCTGTGGAAATAGAAGTTGTTCCTGGTTTGGCCTGACCATGGTTTGTGAACGTTCTACTTTCTGACCAACTTCATCTTTGGAGGTGTTTGTTAACCAGATCTTCGTGACCATCAGTCACTAAAGGGCTTTAATGCTTCTCTTATAAGCCATGAATTCAAGTAGAAAAGGTTTCTGAGGAGAACTTGCTGTATTGAAAGTGGAAAAGCAACCCTGACTAATTTGATAAGTATTACACTTTCCAGTTTGGAAGCTGTCAGCTTACAAGGCTTGTGGTGTCAGATGAACCTGATAAGTGAGTGTAAGTTAATTTCTTTAAAAAGAAAAAAATCAGCAAACCGATTTATCTACTAAGATTATTATTGTTATTTACTAAATGATTATCTACTAAGATAATTTCTGATGTGGTATTTTTGAAAATAAAAATGCATAATTACAAGTTGGAATTTTACTGACTTTGTTTTTCTTGAGGTGGTAAGACTTTACTTGGGGCGTGTTTATCTTGGCCTCTAGCTTCTCTTGCCTTTTAGTGTTGTTTTGGATTGTGTAAGGCTATTTCCTGGCATTTTAAATTATTTAGCAATGTAGATGTCATATTTCATTGTAGTATTTGAAAGTATTTAGAAATAGATGATTATGTAAAGGAAAATAGACATTTTCAGTTCATTCCTATATGAACAACGTCTTGTGAATTAAGGTAGTGTACTGAATATTATCCTGCTGTAGGACTTCATGTGTTTAATAACATGAAAGAGGAAGAAAATAAAAATATGTATTTGCATGAAATTTAAAAAAATAATCAGATCAGAATTTTTCTCCCTTTTGTTTCTCAAAATGCAGTCTTACTTGGATTAAAATCTTATTCTGACACTTCAGTGCTTGAGCTGATCTGGCCTCAATA
The DNA here is from genome assembly GCF_021018805.1 of Prinia subflava. Lineage (NCBI taxonomy): Eukaryota > Metazoa > Chordata > Aves > Passeriformes > Cisticolidae > Prinia > Prinia subflava. Next base: position 52,082,523 of record NC_086247.1, read on the forward strand.
ATAAGCAAAGCCTTAGAAGAAGGAATAAGGGCATTGGGGTAGATGGAGCATGGAATCAAACGCAGTGTCCCAGGTGGAATGTGGCAGTCTGATCTGAGACCTTCTCTATCTGTGATTGGGGATTGCCCTGACCCCTGTGCAGGATCTTGCACCTGGCCCTCCTGATGCTCCGGAGATTCCTGTGGGGCCACTCTTCATTCCTGTCAAGGTCCCAGTGGGAGGCATCCCTTCCCTCTTGTGAGTCCACTGCATCGCTCACTTGGTGTCCTGTGCAGACTTGCCAAGGGTAATGTCACTTCCACTGTCAGTGTCATTGATGAGGACGCTGAATAATGCTGGTCCCAGTAACCATCCCTGAGGGATACAGATACCACTTGTTGCTGGTGTCCACTTGAACATTCCGGCATTGACTGGAACTCTTCAGGTGAACCACCCAGACAATTCCTTGTCTGTCTAACAGTCCATGCATCAAACCCATCTGTCTAGTTTAGGGGTAGGAATGTTTGGGGGGACCATATTAAGGGCTGTATAGACGTCCAGGTAGGTGACATGCATGCTTTTCTCTTGTCCGTTGATGTCTGCCCTAGAAGGGCACTGGATTAGTCAGGCATGATTTGCCCATGTTAAAGCCATGTTGGCTGTCAGTACATTTTGATATATTTTTGAGGAAAGCCTGTTCCATTTTTCGTTAATGACCTTGGTATGGGTGAGATGTGCTGGTACAGCTCGCTGGTAATGCAAGGTTAGGAGGATGTGATGAATGCAAAAAAAAATCGAATGTGTGCTAATAATAAAACATTTTCTTAGAAGTGATGAAAAAGAAGTAAAACTAGTGACTAGTACTTAATCATGGGTTTATTGTGAATGTGACAAGTCATGAAATGGGGCAAATACAGGACTGTAATTTTGTAGTGAGGAAAGTATTAATGTCAAGGTTTTTGGCTTTGATGAAGCTTCTTCATCTGAATGCATCCCTGGCAACACCTAGTCAGATAAAATGAACCCAAATGGGAATGATGCAAAGACAACTTTATTAACACAAGTGAAGTAGAATAGCTTTAGCTTGTTAATCTTAGCAAAATGAAGACTGAAAGGGGATCTGATTGCTATCTATAAATACATCAGCAAGGTAAGCACTGGGGAAAAGAAAATCTATCTAGACTAAAGGACAGGATTGGTGGAAAAATGTGGAAAAATGAATTTGCTTCAAGTGGCTATGAATGTATTCAGATCATTAGAAGCTTAGCAGAATCTGAATCATGTCAGTCTTAACCAATCTTCTAAAAATTATGTGGGCAAAAATAGTTTTAAATTCATCAGATACCATCTTACAGAATTATTAGTTTCATGTGGTCTTTGAAAAGCTTCTTCTAGGTCATGAGTTGACAGTGTTCTTGAAAGTTTGGTAGGACATTACTGGTACACAATTATGTACTTAAGTTAGAGCAGTTATGTTGTGGTACATTCCAAGATGTTAGAATACCTTGACTGAGATATGTTTAATTCTTTTCCTTTGTAAAAAGGGGCATCCATGAATTTAAAAATCATATACATGGGAGTAACTGCTCCATATGTGAAATAAACCTAATATCCATAGGGGTATTATGTTAATTTAACATGTTATCATGTTTAACACTATGGTGCTAATAAGACCAGTAAACATAATAGACCCACTGAAAATAAAAACTTTGTTTTTTTTAATTTGAATGTCCACTAGCCATCTACCAGGCACGTTCCATGTTGTAGCTCCTGTTGGAACTCAGCTGTTTCTGTGGAAGTGACCTGACTGGTCCTGAGAAGTGTGGCTGCATTAGCTCAGCTCAGAACTGGGATGTGAAGTTGATGAGGAAGTGGAGTTTGTGGTCCTGCCTGATCGACAAGACCGACTAAATGCAACCACTGTTCAAAGCAGGTGTTTGTTTGCGTGAATGACTGTAGGAAATGATTGTACCTGGCTTTCAGTGGCTTGGGAAATGGAGACCTGTAGCCTGTGCTTCCAGAGACTGAAAAGTCACCCTGAAACTGCAGTGGTGTATTGGTGTGTTTGGGAGGCAGTCCAGTGTCAGCTACACCTGTCTGTAGGAGATTTTAATATCTGATATACAAGTCTATTTTGACCAGGCTCTGTGTTAGGAGCTGAGGTTGGATGCCATGTAGCAGTTCAACAGCTAAAATGGTGGGGGGTTGTTTGTTTGTTTTGTTTTGTTTTGTTTGTTTGATTTATTTTTTAAGAAGAATTTTCTGGGCTTTTGTCAGTACTGAGAGACTTGCGAATTTAACTTCCTAATTTAACTTGGGATTTTTGAAGTTACTTTGTTACACTGTTGGGATACTGCTTGCGGGCAAACCAGTGAAAACCACAAGAGCTTTGGTGGTGTGTTCAATGTTTGTGTCTGGCCTCTCATACCCGGTTCTTGGAGCACATTAGGAAAAGTGCAAGGCAAGAGCTTTAGATCAGGTCTTCTGTGGGAAGACTGATTTTCTGTGTGCCACTCCAGCTGTCATCTGAGATGATTACAAGTGTTCTGATTACTGCTATAGAGTTTGAAGAGGATCTTGTACATTGCAATGCAGATCAGTTAGGTGTATCCAATGGGAGATTTCTTATATGACGATGCATATGGATTTTAAGCTGCTGGATATTTGAATATTTTAAACAGCACCGGGGTTTTTCAGCATCACTGAAGCCATTTGTAAGCTATAGCAGGTTAAATACAAAGCAAGGTTAAAGATAAAAAGGAAAGGGAAAAGTTATTTGTTTATTTATTTCTGTTGATCAAATATGCTAGTATTCTGGAAATCTAAGAACCTCTGTAAATATCAAACTCATTAGTTATCCTACCTTATGCAAGCAAAGAGAACCACAGTTGCTCCAGCAGGAAGGGGTTATTACACAGCCCTTACTGAACTAAATCTGTACTGAATTGTATTGCGTTACTTCAGGACTTTGGGGGGATAATTTGATGGTTTAAATGTTCAAGTTTAGCATCATTGAAATATTTCTGCTGTTTTTTTTCTGCAGTGCTTTGGCATGAATAAATATGTTATGGTTAGATCCTGAAGACTTTATCCTAGTAGAGTTAAGAGCTACCAGTTTTAGTATGCTCTTACTATCTCTTTGGCAAGAATAAGAACATAATCAAGGAAAGCTAAATTGCAAGTAAGAAATTCACAATATTATGGAGGTTAAGTTTAAGTTACTAGCATCCCTTTGAAGTTAGTAACCAGACAGTTCTTTAGTAATGGCACTCTTTCAGTAGGAAAAATATCAAGAAATTACACATATGACTGACTCGGGCCTAGATTGCTAGATTTTAAAGCTTAAGCTAAACACCAGCAGTAAGATCTTTGGATGAAGTTATTCCATGTTAGACCATCTTATTACTAGTGGTGTTTTGTTTTTGTTAAGGCTAAAGAAACCATTGCCCATATTTAATGTTATATGCAGGACAGTCTACATTTAGTCTGTATTTTATCTAATTTATAAAGAAAATAGTGTTCTCTTGACCAGAATTCCTGGTAATGATCTGTGGCTGTACTTTACCCTTGAGATAGATGCTTACTGCATTTTTACTTCGGTTTCTTGGCTACTAACAACATTTCAGTCACAAGCTGGGGGTGAATAAGAAGTTTAGATCCAGAAAAAATATGTAAGGAAGTGTTTTGTCTGCTTTGAAATGTCATTGTGTTGTATTTTTGTCTTTTCTCTGTCAGAAAGGCAGGCAAAAGGTTTCAGCTCCCATTTCTCTTACACCAGCCCCCAGTAAAGCATGCGTGCCAGGGTCTGCACAAGCACCTCTAATAAGCTGTGTTGCCGTATGCAGGCTCTGTCCCTTTGACAGAGGAAGATGAGCTATTTTAGGATTATAAAATGAATGTTGTCTCAGCATTTTTTAGAAAGAAAAATCTGTGATAGACACATCAGCAGCATGAATGCTGACAGCGTGTCATCGTGGGGAGCTGAGATAAAATCTGATGTTACCCCTTGTAAACAGTGGTAGCCTGGAATCAGCCCTCAGGAATTGTGGACATTGAGGTGTGTCAGCTTTCTTATAAAGCCTCTTTTGCATTCTATATTTTGCATTCAGGTTGATGATAAAGCACAACTATTTCTGAAGTGCCAGGGTAGAATAAGAAGTGAAAGATTCTGTAATGCTGTTCTAATATATGAATATCTTCCTGAGAGCCATGGTTATTTGTAGGTATAATTAATCTCTCACCTTCATCCACTGATTATTCCCAATCATTCATATCCATGTTTAAGTATTAATCCATGAAACCTAAGCTATTATGCTTCATAGACCATGAATAATTTTAATGTAGGTGATTTGTTAGAGTTGGGATTTTTCTTCCATTTGGAGAAGGTATTTGAATGGTCATGGTTCTGGTATTTCAAGAGGAAGGAGTTATTTATGTTCATTGGCAATGCATGTTATATATTCTCTTCAGATTTTTTTCATAGAGGTCTGAATATTAATTTCTTAAAACGAATTTATGGAAATAAACAACATTCTACTCACTTTCCTTTGTGTCATCTATGTCACCTTTTTTCAGAAAAGTACTATAAAATTCAATTTTGAGCAATAAAGTGCTTTGTATATATTTAAGATTATTTTCTAATCTGATAGTCAAGGGAGTTTTGTCTTGCTGCAGAACACAAGTATTTCTCTTTTTTAGATGCCTTTCCTTCAGTACTTCTGGTGGACGATGATCTGGTCAAGGAATACTCGAGTAAGCTAGACGTAGTAAGTCCAAGGACTCTGCTGGAATGCACACATGAGTGCTGAGGGAGCTGGCAGGTGGACAAACAAGCTGACAGGAACCTTGTGAAGTTCAAGAAAAAGTGCAAAGTCCTGCAGCTGGGGAGGAACAACCATCCAAGCACCAGTGCAGGTTGGGATGTGACCAGCTGGGAAAGCGGCTTTGCAGAAATGGCCCTGGGCGTCCTGGTGGCCACCAAGCTGATCATGAGCCAGCAATGTGCCCTTGCTACAACGAGGGCCAGTGGTGTCCCGGGCTGCATTAGGAGAAATGTTGCCAGCAGGTTGAGGGAGGTGATCCTTTGCCTCTGCTCAGCACTGCTGAGGCCACAGCTGGAGTGCTGGGTCCAGTTCTGGGCTCCCCAGTACAGGAGAGACATTGACATGATGGAGGGAGGCCAGGGAAGGGCCACAAAAATGAAGGACTGGAGCATCTCTCTTGTGAGGAGAAGCTGAGAGAGCTGGGGCTACTCCAGCCTGGAGAAATGAAGGCTTGGGAGAATCTTACTGATGTATTAAAATACCTGAAGGGAAGGTGCAAAGAGGATGAAGATGGGTGCGCATGAGCAGACCAGAGGCAATGTGTCACGGTGCTCACAGCAATGGGCGCACCTTGAAACACAGGAGCTTCCCTCTGAACATGAGAAAACAATTTTACTCTGAAGGTGACCAAGTAGTGGCACAGGTTGTCCAGGGAGGCCGTAGAGTCTCTGTCCTTGGATGTATTCAGAAGCTTCCTGGCCATGGTGCTGGGTGGCTGGCTCTGGGTATCCCTGCTTGAGCAGGGAGTTTGGCCCAGATGACCTCTACAGGTCTCTTGCAGCCACAGCCATTCTGTGATTGCTATGTCAAATGTTGGGAAAGAAAAACAATTAAATTTTGGCCTAATTAAAAAATTCCATATTACACCATACAAATATAGTTTACATGGAGCTTTCTTAACTTAGCTTACTCTTTCTTTACTCCATTGTTACATTTGATTCTGGCAGAATGAGTTGCTGAAGATCTTAATCTGTTCCTCTCAGGTCTATCCAAAAAAGTCAGTTTACTTGGTCTCAAAATTTGTCTTGCTTGGTTTACAATATCACTATTAGTTTTTATTCTGCTGACTTGAACTTATTTCTCATTTATTAGGGCTCAAACTGTCAAATGCAGTAAATGAGTTTTCTTTATCTGCCCAACCTGACCTTATTGTGCACCCAAAGAAAACAACCTCATCTGAGTTGGTTTTAGTGAAGGTGTATTGAAGTGTTCTGTATGTTTCAAGTGTTCTTGGAAATTCAAAGGTGATGCAGCAGCTGTGAAAAAACAGTGTTCCACTTAAAGCATAAAATCCCCATAGTTCTTGAAGTTAATAATGTAACACATTTTAAGGAGTTTGGGTTCCTTTTGCCAGTCTGTGTACTTTTTTAATGTGTACTTACATTGTTTTTAGATATGGCTGAATATATCACTTTGCTGTGCCAATTTACAGCGTAAATAAACTTCAGTTCAAAGCATAAACTAGAGTGTTTTCTGGCAGACTCAGCTTGGATATTGGCTTTTGCAACAGCTACAGTTCATTGTCTTAAATTGAAGAGGGCAATATGCTTAACATTTAAGCTGTTTCATAAAATGCTGTTGATTTTGTTTAATAATGCATGCTCATTTTTGTACAACTCTACAAAAGATCTGCCTTCTAATTATCAAAGATTTTGTGTAATTTAATAAAATTATAATTTCTTCTTTCCCAATTTTAGGTAGAGGTGGTATTTTAAGACAGGCTGTTTGTGTACATTATGACAGCCTTACTAATTTTGAATGGAGCTTCTTGCTGACCAAACCTGCCCCCTTCTCAGAAGTGCTTTGTTTGCTCTGTGCTGCCAACAGCTGGAGATACTGCCATGGGTCTCCCCTTTCCCAGGGGTGCCAAGCCTGTGGAAGTTTATTTAAGCTCTTCCTTCCCATGCTAGGAAGGCCTGTTCACATCATCATTTTTTCCCTGATGTTTGACTATTTCATATGATAAGAAAGTGGATTTTGAAGCTGGGACAGTGAAGGAGACCTGAATCTGAAGTGAAAATGACACTGTTGATGAAAATTATCTCTGTAGGGATCCTACCTGTCCAGTAATACCTATATTTTGGTTTTACTGCGGCATAACTGGCAAGCTTGTGGCACGCTGGGAAACTTGGCACTGTTCCAGCAGTAGAAACTGGCTCTGCAGAATCTGTGGCATTTCTTCCTGCCCACTAGTTGCTGTATTCCAAGCTGTGTAGTTGCCAGAGGCAACCCTGGCATTAATGTGGTGACTGCACTGCAAGATAGCTGAAATAAAGACTCAGCACGTAAAGTTTTTTTGGCTATGTCTGGTATTTTTGAGTGTGATTAGGCAGGTGTCTGTCCTTCTTTTCTGAGGCCCTCGTAAGTCAAAGTGACAGGAAAACTTGTGGCATGAATTGTCACTGCTCCATTCAAAACCAGTTGGAAGAAACTGGCACTCTGACAACCTTCATTCCAGGAGGATGCTGTAATTTGTGTCTTGAATTTACACTACTAAGAGAGTTGTTAAATTAACTGTCCCCTCTAAAGTAACTCTTGACTTGCAGCGGTTATTGGATTGAGATTACAGGTGACCTTATACAGCAGTGACCTCTTGTCATTAGACATCATGTTACATTGGTATATAGCCTGAGGATTTTATTAGTTGAATTACCACAGCTTTTGTGTGTACAGTTAGACATAAGCCTGTCTGTGAGTTAAGTGCTTAAATAAAAATCTGTTTGGATTTGAGTGTCATGCAAGCAGCAGGTGCCATGCTATTTTTGAAATTATAATGCTGCCCTGGTGTAGCTGAGTATTTACTGAGATGAAGTGGGTGTGCATTTGTCCATTTTGATGCATAAGCAGAATGTTTGTATCCATTTTGATGCATAAGCAGAATGTTTGTATCCATCTTTGCCAGTTCTTTTCCTTGTTTACATGCAGTCTGTGTAGTATGATCCAAAATTTCTCCTTCCTGGTTTTTCTGCCCCTGCCCCACATTTTTCCCCAGGAACGGTGGTAGTTTAGGCTTTTGCACTTAGGCTGTTGCTGTCACCTTGTACTTCATTTCCCTGCTCCTCCAAAGGTAGTGATGCTTATGTTTGTGTAATAGTGAACTCTAGAATCTTCTATAGGTGTTGTAGTTTCTTTTTTTAAGGGTATGTCATGCTAACTTAGATCATGTGGTTCCTCTGAAAGATAATAGATTTTTTTTCTGATTTACTGTCCTTCTGTTCCTGCCTGTCTCTGCTCAGATCCATGCTGTTGGTTTGCCACTAAACCACCAAACAGCTGGGATCTGCAGGAACAGTGAAATTCACTCATCTTTTCCTTTTGTGCACCAGTTTGTTACTACCTGTTTATTAAATCTGATGGTTGCAAGTCTCGAGAGACTTTATAGAGCTATTTTCTTTAAAGCTTTTAGAAAGCAGGTGAAAGGTGAAGCTATCATAAGCATCCTCTAGACATTGAAAAAGATTTCAGTCACCTCTGAAATATCTGATTCTAAAAAATGTCCCTGAGCTAAAAGCTTTTTTTTTGTGAAGTATCCAGGAGATGCGAAGGAGGTCACTGCATTCATGTACCTGGGAAAGAAAAGCAGATTTCTTTTAATTATCTGAGGTGTTGAAACTGACAGTAAATATCAGAGTAATTTGAAGAATATTTTGAATCCTGTTTCATTATTGCACAGTATAAAAAGGTAGTCATGAGGAGACCTATCACGTCTCAAAAGAAACAGAACATCTTTTATTTTAGTTGAAGAACTAGTTTATCATCAGTTTATAAAGTTACTGTTGCTTTGTCTTGAAACAAGCTGGTTTTGAATAGTATAGCTCCTTTCCTTGATGACTGTGCTTTTCAAAATGAGCCTCTGAACTGTGTCTTTTTTTCCTTTGTGCAGAATGTCCTTAGTAAAAGTAGTTGAGAAGACTGAGAAGCAGAGCTCCTTAGGTTGCCCAGAGCTGCAGTTAAAGAAAAAGTAACTCATAAGTTTGAAAGTCAGATTTAAGGTGCTGTTTGCCTCTGGGCACTGCAAAAGCAGTGGTTATTACATGACTAATAGCTTAGGTGGTTGTTAGTAAAACTCCCAGAATAACTTCCTCAGAAATGTGTGTGTAGCTTGAAAAAACTACATGTTTGGTGTATTATGAGTGTATCACCAGCCTTAGACTGAGAAGAGTATTCAGCTGCCTGGTTTTAGTTCAGTTTGTGGTATGGGTGATGGGAGGGGTTTTTTTGGATCTCCCGCTATGGGTAAGGACAACCGGATCCTGCAGTAACCATCAAAAAAATGAGTGGCAGGAAACTTACAGGTAATTTTGTAAATCTTCGGGGCTGTATCAAATTTGCCTGAATTGAGAGGATGACTTATTTCATCCACCATATAAAGTCAGATCAGAAGTGAAGTTTCAGACAAATAATACCAGTTCCTATTTTGTCAGAAGAACCTCACTGAATGTAAACCTAGCTCACATGTATCTTTATCTACATCTCAGCATTCTAGTTTTCAGTGATTCCCTTTTTACTCTTTATGTATTTGTATCTTGGTGTTTTGTGTTAGGACTGTTTAACGCTCTCTCAAAATCAAGTATTTGGAACATGTTATAGAAATAAATGCATCAGTCAAATAGTGAGCCCTCTAGTGTAGTAACGTGTTCGATGGTGGACAGAGCCATTTCCTTCATAGAAGTGCAGACACCTCTGTGGAATACGGTGTTCAGAGAAGAATTGGCTTTCTATGTCTCATGCAATTAATGGTTTTGTTGTACTTTACCACTTGCTCATACCACTTATATTTTTCATCCAAATTAATCTGAAGTTTGCTTTCATTGTAGTTTTTAAATGGAAAAGTTGTTGTGTTTTCAATGCTGGTAAAAATTACTTTGTAGTAATTTAATGTGTAGTTTTAAAGAACTATAAAAAAGGTTATTAAAAGCTAATGTATACGTGGAATATTCTTGAATAAATTTTGTGTTCATATGAAATACCATTTTCCTAGAGCCCTTGCAGTCTTGCTTTCTGATGACACAAACATTAATAAGGGTGATTAACACTGCTCAGAAAGCTGTGAACCTTATTTTTCGTACTGTTGCTGTGTGGCATTGCATGAAGGTGATCTCTGCTGGAAGATGTGCTTTTGCAGCATGATATTGAAATTATGCCTCTTGTCCGGACTTGGAAGGAATTTCTATCCTGAAGATTTTAACATCACTACAGTTTAGAGAGTACACTGCATTGAATACATAAATGTAGCAATGACTACAATAGCAACTGCTGCTCTTCTGGGGATCAGTTGGAATACATCCACAGAGTATCATCTCTCTTGCTTATTTTAATTTTAAAAGAGGAATTGATACCTTTTTCTGTCAAGTCTGTAGGAGGTCAGAAGCCAACAGAAGTTGAAATCTCAAGAGCAGTGATTGTATTTTAGTCTCAATGTTTTCTTTCTTTAAACAATTGAAAGAATGTGTTGCTTCTATTCCTGAAGAACAATTCAACAAAATTTACTTTTGCATATGACTAGTACCTTCTAGGTATTTTAAATATTAAGAATGATTCGTTAAGAATAGCATATATGTATATGAACCACTTGTGCCAGCAGCTTGAGTCTATTGTAGTATTTAAGAGTTCTTGATTGCTGTAATGTATATTGTTATAACTAAGGTGACAGAGCACTCTTTGCATGTAACAAAGTGTATATGCCTAACAGGTGTATGATTTAACCTGCTTTTAGTAGTTTGTTGGCAACAAGATGCATTTTTAAGAGTTACTTGTACTGTGTGAACAGATTTCTTCTCCAGAGATACATGTGTATTTAAAAAAGGCCAACCTTTTTTTCAGGTCCCTTTACAGATGTAGTCACTACAAATCTTAAACTACGAAATCCATCAGATAGAAAAGTATGCTTCAAAGTGAAGACCACAGCACCTCGTCGATACTGCGTGAGGCCAAACAGTGGAATTATTGACCCAGGATCATCTGTAATTGTTTCAGGTAAAAATAAATATATGCAGTTGCAGGTTAAGTGTTTTTAAGGCCTTTGATGCCTAGTGCTTGATCTTAAAGACTACTTGAAATAGTTCAGCTTTTTAAAACTTCCTTATTTTTAAATAAAATGATTCCCCTCATTAGTGTGATGGCAACTTGATGTTGAGCTGCAGTGATACATGAAAATATATTCCCTATAGAAATACTTGCTTTGTCACATTTATCTGTGGCTCTCTGAAAGGAGGAAAAGCAGGTTGAAAATGGGCAGTGACATTAACAGTACCTTTGGCTAAAACTACTATATTCATGTTTGCGTCCTGATGTAGACCATTCTTGGCTGCTCTGATGTGCTTAATGTGTAACATTTCATAGTTCATTGCATTTAAGAAAAAAATAGTTTACTGTTGTATCTAGTTGCTTTTCTCAAGAAAATGGGAAGACTAGATACTAATCTTCTGATTTGGTAAATGTTTTTTGTTGGCCATTCTCCTGACCATTTTGTGGTAGAATCTCTAGAATTAGGGGAATTCAGGTTGTAGAGATCAGAAGCAATACAGGTGTGAACTCCTAGATCTCCTACATCTAGAAAACAAATTATTTTAGAGATCTCCACTTGGAGATCTCTGTAGCAAAGCAAAAGGGAAATAATGGAGCAATCCTCAGAGCTTTTCAGATTCACATTCTTGCACCCTTTGGGGAGTTTAAAAGAAGCTGGAGAACTATCTTCAGGTGATATGTTCAAATGAGGCAAAGAAGAACACAAGAAAATTTTGTGATTGGTTAAAACCTTAGAGTAACTTTCCTTGTTAGGAGTTTTCTAATCTGATATGATCTGTAGAATGGGGCCCTTTAAAACTTCATTACTGGTTACCATGGGCAATCCAGCATCTGGACTCATGTTAATCACTGACTTGGGGATGAAAGATCATTTTACTGAGAATTGACTTAAGATTCAAGTAGTCAGAAACTCCTTTATTTCCATCTTCAACTACAACTTACAGCCATTTTGTTTTAGCTGTGTGTTTGATCTGTTATCTGGGATTTTTCCAGTGGATATTTTGACATCACAATCAAGATCTTGCTGCCATTTGTCTTCAGGGAATTGAATAGATTGAGGGATTACATCCTGTGTGTTTTCATAGTTACAAATCATCCTTTTAAAGCTTTAAATATTTTGGGATTTTTTTTAAATGGGTCAGTACTGGAGTTGTGAACAATATTGTGACTTCAGGATCTCAAATAAAGAGAAACAGTGTCACACTGCTTGAGTCTTCAGTTGGCATAGCAGGAAGTCTTTGATGTGCCTATTTCTGTATTACTGGATTCTCATACAGTTATTCATCTACAGTGACCTCAAGATGTTTTCAAGTGCAGTTGAAAATAGTTTAGTTACAGTGATTCCACAGTGCTTTTCAGAACTAAGTTCTCTTCCCCAAAGTGTCAGCTTCATCTTTTTGTTTTCAGGTATATAATTTCTTTAGGGTCATTTGCTAAGATATGTGTTGAGATTATTTTTCTAATGACCCACTTTATTTCATCAGTCTCTCAACTGAATGTTTGCAGTGCTGAGTCATCTTTGATATAATTAAAAATAGATTTCTTTCACATTGTTTTGCAGAGAGAAATAACTATAGGATACTGTGGGTTGAAGCTCTTACGTTCAAAACTGAATGTTGAGGTAGTGTTAGCTGTCTTCAGCTTGTTTAATGCATCATGCTGATTCAGAGCCAAGCCAGTTTTTAAATTCATTGTTGGAGATGTGATTTGACAGTCATTGTAAGGAAGTCCACTGACATTTTTTAATAATTTATTATTTTTCAGTTGTGAATCACTAAGTAACCTTCTTCAGCCATGTTTTTTTCATTTTTTCCAAAAATACTTATTCCATAAGAGCTGTTTTTCTTTACCTTGATACCCTAAATTTACTCTTTATTATCCTTCATGTATTGTTTAACTTGTTAACAGCAATTGCTTGTTGTTGGTTTTTTTTTCATAATCTAGTATGTTACTCTTGTTCTTTCACAGCTTGTTACTATTACTTGTTAATCTTTTTCCTTCTGCTTTTGCATTTTTCTAGCTATATCGGTATCTCTGCCATGGTTTTTTTCATTGCTATAAAATAGGTACATATACAGATAATGGTTACAGGACTCCATGTAATTTTTTTTATATTTTTCTGAAATTGCATCTGCTTCTCGTAATTTTATATAAAAATACACTGTACTGGAATTCCCATTCTGTGGAAGACAGGTGTATGTGCACTGCCAGATAATTTATCTGTCCAGTTCACTGAGTTCTCGTCCTCTGGTAGGTCAAGTGGCAAGTCTACCCCCAGATACACATATTTAGATATAATTTTTTCAGTCATTTTTAGAGGATCTGTTTGCTCATATTTTTATATGAAATGTCTTTTCCTATAGTAATTACAGAAATAATCATGTCAGCCACACCAGTTTCTGACCTCTCAGTCCCTTTTTATACAGGGTTTGCACTGCCTTTCCATTTTAACTTTCAGTGTCTGCTCAATGAGGAATAACTCTAAAGTGGATAGCATGCTTGCTGTAGTGATTAGCTGAAGAATCACAGTTTTATTTTTGCCTTTGGAACAGTAATGCTGCAACCTTTTGACTACGACCCAAATGAGAAGAGTAAACACAAGTTTATGGTACAAACAACCTATGCACCACCAAATATTACAGATATGGAGGCAGTGGTAAGTAGAAGTGGAGTAAAATGGCTGTTGTATATTTTTTCCTTTAAAAATCAGGCTTAACTATAAATGATCTATTTGCAATTTCTTTTTGAAGAAGGTTTGGGTTTTCTCTGAACAAATGTGACTTCAAATGTGAATCAGATTTTTAATAGGAGATACAAGGTCAGTTTGTAGAACTTGCCTGTAGTGATTAACCTAGAGGCTATTGAATGGAAATAGTAGTGAGTCTAAGGTAAGGTCTCAGTGTTAAAATATGGGCATATTATACCTTTATATGCAGCTAATTTGAAAGGGATAAACAGATTGAATTTGAAGGAATCAAGAGTATATTCAAGAAGCAAGCCTGAAGCTGTATGAAAATGAGTTCACTTGGTATGAAAAGTGTTTAAGTGAAATGCTGAATGGGATTATAATTAACTAAAACATTTTCAAGACTAAGATGTGTCTTGAAAGATACCTACAAGATACCAAGTGGCTAAACACAGCACAAATGATAGATTTGTTTTCTGTTTTAATAGAACATGTTGTAGCTTTAGGTCTTAGGCTGGGTTGTTCTGATGCGAGATGCAGAAAGAAGTTACATGGGTTTGTGCTTGTTTAGAAGTAAGGTGCCTGTTTCTGATTTGACTGGCTGGCAGCAATGGGAATGAAGCCCTCCATTTTCAGAACGTGCCTTTTAGGGTGTATGTGGACTTACATAAGTATGTCCTAAGGTGGAAGTCAACGTTGCACATGCTTCTGACTCTGTAACCTATTTGAAGGAATGCCTAGGTTTACACAGGTACATTTGATGTTCACTCAGGGCAGAGGAGGAGAGGGAAAACAAAGGATAAAGATGAGATTGTATAAACTGCTGAAATCCGAGAGACCTTTTCAGGTTTGGGCTCTATCCCTTTCTCATTGTGTCTTAAGAAACCACTGTATTGTTCCCTCTCTGTTTCTTACAACCTCTGATGGATCCATCCTTGCTTTCAGTTTACTCTTTTTCATTTCCAGACTGGAATAACTATTTCTAGCTTTTGTTACTTCACAGCAGTGAGTGAACAAAAAGCATTGTTCATAAACAAGTCTGAAAATTACAGGGAGGGTAAACACGGTATCCAGCTGTCTAGGAAGACAATGCTAAGAGCACTGAACTGTTGAGATGTTTGCATGAGTCCAGCATGTTAAATAACTGTATTAATTGTTTTCTTAGTGGAAAGAAGCAAAACCTGATGAGTTAATGGACTCCAAATTGAGATGTGTGTTTGAAATGCCCAATGAAAATGATAAACTGGTAAGTAAGGAATAAGAAACTGTCATACACTGGTAGGATCTCACAGAAATTTCAGGGATTTTTTTAACCTATTTGATTTAATGATTAAATGAATTGGTGGAATTAATACAGGAGGGGTGTTCAGTATATAACTTTTTAAGGATTCATAGAATCATGGAACAGTCCAGGTTTAAAGGGACCTTGAAATACCATCTGGTCCAAGATCCTGTCTGAAAAGGAACACTCTGTCCAAGCACATCTTAAAAAACATCAGCAGTGGAGAACAGTGCCAAAAAACTATCTTTTTGTTATTTTTCTGCTTTATAGTTTTCAGATACCATCTCAGTTTAATCTTGGGGGGAAAGGGATGTAGAGATTGCTTTGTGGTCTGGGGTTTTTTTTTTTGGTTGGTTTGTTGTTTTTCCTTTCTTTTTGGTTAAGGATAATTTATGAGATGAAGGTGTAAGCTTCCTAAGTGTCTGTTAAACAGTAAAAACATAAAGGTTGAGCATTTATTATTGAGGCACTTAGTTATCTACTTTCTGGCCTTAATTTTATAAAGTGTGTAATGTAGTGAGAGAAATGTAGTGGGTTATACAAAACTACCTCCTTTTGTACTTTCTCCTAAGAAACTGTCCGTAGGGACAGAGGAGCTTACTCTTTAATTAAAAAGTTAGCTCTTTACAGCCACTCTTCAATGGCTTTAGGCCCTTTTAAGGCAAACTCTTTGAGGCCATTTTCCTTAAAATGCAAGATCTCTCCGTCGTGACGTGTGAGAAATGAAAGAAGGTAGGCCAGAAAATGGCATGGCTGAGCAAGGATCTGCTCCTTGCACTGAGGAGTGAGAAGGCAATGCGCAGCCAGTGGAAGCTGGGACGTGTGAATTGGGAAGTACAGAGGTATGGTTTGGGGGTAGGGATGGGATCAGGAAAACTAAAGCACAGATTAAATGGGATGTGGCAGTTGATGTGAAGAGTAATGAGAAGGGACTCTGCAAGTATGGAATATGTCAGAAAAGAAAGGACAAGGAGAGTGCCCCCACCGATAAATAAGAAAGGAGAACTGGTGACAACAAGTATGGAAAAGGCTGAGGTACTCACTGAGTTCTTTGCCTCAATCTTCACTGGCAGTCAGGCTTGTCTTGGGGGTTCTCGTGGCTGAAAAGCTGGGCATGAATCTGCAGTGTGTGCTCACAGCCCAGAAAGCCAATTGCATCCGGGACTGCATCACAAGAAATGTGGCTATCAGGTCAAGGGCAGAGATTCTCCCTCCCTCTGCTCTGCCCTTGTGAGACCCCATCTGAAGTCCTGAGTCCAGCTCTGGGTTCCCCAGCATAAGAAGCATGTGGACCTGTTGGAGCAAGTCCAGAGGAGGACCATAAAGATTCTCAGGGGGCTGGAGCACCACGCCCATGAAGACAGGCAGAGAGAACTGGGCTTGTTCATACTGGAGAAGAGAAGGTTCCATGGACACCTCATTGCAGCAACTTTTAACACAAGCAGATACTGATAGCACAAGAGGGAATGATTTTAAACTAAAAGAGGAAAGATTTGGGTTAGATGTTTGGAGGAAATTCTTTACTCAGGAGGTAGTGAGGCACTGGAACAGATTGCCCTGAGAAATTGTGGATGCCCCATCCCTGAAGGTGTTCAAGGCTGTGTTGTGGATCAGGCTTTGAGCAATATGATCTGGTGTAAATTGTCCCTGCCCATAGTGGTGGGGCAGGGGAGTGGGGCACAGGGAGGGGTTGGAACTAGGTCTTTGAGGTTCCTTCCAACCCAAACTATTCTATAGTTGTGTGATTTTGAACAGAGCTGTGGGAATTAGATTGTTAATTTTAATATTGTTCTTTTCACAGACTTCATTTTTGGACTTCATTTTTGTGACTTTTCAAAATTAGTAATGTGTATTTCAGATGCTGTAAGACTTAAATTTCATGTTTGTGCAGCACTTTTGTATTCCTTTAGTAAAAGGCATTATAAATGCAAACCATTTGTGTCACACATACTTCATAGGAATTAGTGACCAGTTTTGTTTTTACACTTTTTGTTTCATACTATTGTGGGATTACTTTCTTGCTTTTATTCCCACCCCCACCCCCCCCCAAGTTCAGTTGCTCTTGGGTGTATTTTCTGCCCTCTTTTGGATGCCTCCTGGATCAGTGTTAAGCAGCTAAAGTATTAATTTGTATCCCAGTAGAGCGTAGTAGCAAGTAAACAGTGCAGTTGTCTCTCGGGTTTTTAATACTTGAGCTAATCAGAGTTGAACTGTCAGTGTGTCTGTTCAGCTTACTGTAAATATAAACCTCATTGAATTATATTAGTAGCTTCATTGTTTCACTTTTAAGCTGTGGATGATTTTTCTGTAGGTAAGTAAATTCTCAAATCATTCTTGATGTTTGTAGAATGATATAGATGCAAGCAAATCCGCCCCAGTACTGAACACATCTAAGCAGGATGGACCGATGCCAAAACCACATAGTGTTTCACTTAATGATACTGAAACAAGGAAGCTCGTGGAGGAGTGCAAAAGACTTCAGGCGGAGATTATGAAGCTGACAGATGAAAATCGGCACCTGAGAGTAAGTTCTGTGTCCACATTTATACTGAAGCAGTTTGTAATTAGGCCAAAAGATGTATATTCCAGCAAGTAGATAAAGCCCTTAGAATGTCCAAATTGATTCATAATGTATGTCTTGTATATAATGTATATTTTGAACTTGTCAGTGATTGAGGCTTTGTGATTGTCATGGATGAGACATTGAAGCTACATAATTTTCTTAAACAAAGTAGTCTTATTTACGGTGATCTTAATTATTTTAAGTCTAAGTCAAAGCTACTGAAATAGTAGCTTTTAAAAAGTGCTTTATTTTTCATAATTAGTGAGTGAGATCCAAAGCAATAACATTTTGTATTACAAACAACTAGTGAACAAGAGCACTTGTTTGGCCAGAGGAGGTAAGCAAACACTACTTTCCTGTACATTTATGTGAAGGTGTCATTTCAGTAACCTGTAACTAGTCAATACATGACTTTACATGTCTTTTCTATATATTTGCTTTTAACAGTTCTGACAATTTCATTGGCCATTGTAGCCTTTTAAAGAACTGTGAAATAATCTGTTATCTCCACATGTGTTACTCTGGTGACATTGACACTAAACTAAGCAGATGCTTCTCCTTAACAATAAGGAATTACTGCTATTTAATTTTGACACATATTAAGTAAGAGCAGAATGCTTCATTGGGCCTAGCAAGATTGTTGGTATGTTTTTTAAGCAGAGAGACTAGTGAATTACGATCCTTATTTAAAATACGGTTTTCAATGTTCATGTTTTGGATTTTGGTGTGATGTAATGTTACATGTGTTGAGGGTTTTTTAAAAACCTTATTTAAATATTCACCAGTAAATATAATAGCCTTTTGAGTTCAGTTTTTACTATCTTAGTGATGTATTTATGTTTTTTTTCCATCTGTGTTTTTTCCTCCCCTCAGGATGAAGGCTTGAGGCTCAGAAAGGTAGCACACTCGGATAAATCTGGATCACCCACAGCTTTGGCCCTCAGAGATAATGGCTCTAATTCTCTTCCTTCACTTCTTGTTGTAATTGCAGCCATTTTCATTGGATTCTTTCTAGGGAAGTTCATCTTGTAGAAAGAAAGAGTGAGAGAAGCATGCAAAACTGCAGCTTCCTTTTTTTTTGTTTTGTTTTGTTTTGTTTTCTCTTGGCCAGAAAAAGGTTTGTTTACCTACCACATCATGGGTAGTACGGCCCAAGCAGCCGTTCTTGTGTACAGCATCATAACAGGCTTTGCCTTTAATGATCTCGCACGGTTAGAAAACACAATCTGAAAAGACAAACTGTTCAGCTGCTGGACAAAATTGTACATTCAGTCATCAATAGCAGGTATCAGTTGCACAGTCAGTCCTTTATGAAAATTCATAAATAAAGAATTGTTCTTTCTTTCTGTGGTTTTAATAAGAATTCGAAAATTGTTCAGAGTCTTGTAAATGTTATTTTAATAATCCTTTAAAATTTTATCTGTTGCTGTTACCTCTTGACAAATGATTTATTAGATTGCTAATCCCACTCATTCAGGAATATGACAAGAGGTATTCTGGGGGAAATGGTGCCTCTTACTGTGTAAATTTTCTCCTTACCTTACTTTGCTAATATCATGGCAGAATTTCTTTCTTATTCCTTGTGAGGCATTGTTGAGAGTTCTTCATCCTTAACAGTCCTGTCCCATAATATTTAACATGACAAAAGAAATAAAATTGTTAACAGATTTTTCTGCTGGGTAGCCTGTTTGTGTGTGTCGTGCTTTTAGAGGGGATTCTTAACAAGTTCATTGTTCATGGTAATTTGCTACTTGTAACAAATGGCTATTTTGAAGTTTATTTGCTTAAGTCTCTGGCTTTGACTGTTGTAATTGAAGCTTGGGAAAGAAAAAAAAAAGATTTCCATTCCATTCGTTTAAAGAAATGAACTGTTTTCTGGCTGCTTTCAGCTACTAAGAGGATGGTTATCAAACTTGTTTTGGGACAGAATAATTTGGATATCCAGAAGGTGCAAATGCCAGACATGAATGTTTTCGATATATTAATAATTTGCTTGGATTGTGCAGGAGTGTAATAATCAACCTTCTGTTCCATCTTTGGATCTTCTGGGTGTCTTCCAGGAGTCAGCATTATTCTTTGATTTTTTAAAGGTACTTAATTCACATATATTAACTTACTCAGTTTATAATTCTGTCTTAGCAGATATTAAAAAAATGCAAGTTGAATCATTCAGACTCCTGTAGTGAATTCCATGATGCAGAAGAGTTGATATTTGCTGAGTTGCTCACCTTTTGCTCAGTTGCTCACTTTGGGAAATAAAAATCATTTTATGCAACTCTTGGCAGATCTACCTGTTTTAACCATGTATAGCTAAGTTTTAAAAAATGCATTTTGGGGGTCTGAAATGCTTCCCTGCACTTAATCTTACGTCTTGCCTCATCTCTGAATATGTCATAAAAACAAACAGTAGTATTGAAACAAAATATTATCTGTACTTCTGAGTAAGCATAATCCAAAACAGGAAATTACTTGTAATCTTGAAAAATTGTGGAAGAGGTACACTCCTGTAAGCAAAATTGTGTATGCTCTTGGACAGCTTGACTTGATGTGGTGCAGCTAAGTGTGTTAGACCTTGGTATATGCACACCTTATGTAGCTGAGGAAAATGTTCTGGGAAAGATGTTTGTTATCTTGGTTGCCTTTGTTTTCTAGTGCTTTTTTTCTTAAAGAAAAAAAAATTACATCATGTTCTGTCATAGCTCTCTGTGACAAACTTTTTTTATAAAATCTTGCACATATATAAGGAAGATGATGGAGAAGATGCAAATACTGCTTATCTTTTCACTTAAGCATGCAAGCACTGATGTTTCCAATTACTTGTTCCAGTGTCTGCATTCAAGTCTCCTTCCATCCTAGTGACTGGAAAAAACTACTTTAAGGTTTTGATTATTTTGGTCCTGCTGGTTCAGAATGGTGTATTTCTTCTGATTTTTTTCTCTAACAGAACATTTCCACATCAAACTTTCATAGCCCGTTCCAAACTGATTACGTGGAAAATAACAAAAGCAATATTGTGCAGGATATAGTTTGCTTCAGACAGAGCAGTCATTCCTGCGTTGAAGGGAGAAAAACCAAACCCTCTGGAAGATCTTAAAATGTTGACACCATGGTGTACGGAGGTTTTCAAAGATGCTAGCACTTAGAGGACTTTAAACCAGAAAAATAAGTCATTGCTCAATGCAGCTGACTCAGGTTTTGATATCTGGCAGCAGAAATGTGGTAAAAGTAATGATTAAATCAGAATGAAAGGACTTTTTTCATGAATAAGAAAACAGTTGATGGTAAAACTTTGGTCATGGTTTAAGTGATGTTTTCAAGGGGAAAGTGTACAGCACTCTTGTAACCAGAGTTCTCAGTAATGCTCTAAGGAGACTGTCTTGGTTTCCCGTAATCCCTTCATAGCTGTATATAAAATGTAATGCTAAAACTATTTTGCTCTCAGGAGTCACTTTGGATGAGATCAACTGTATTCAGTGAATTATGTAATATGGATTAAATTGTTTGTCTTTGTTCCTGAAATGGTTAGAACTTCTTGCTTTGTCTGCCTGCTTACTCGTGTATGTAAGCGCAGGGAAATACAGTCTCTCCACCTGCTCCTGGTGAGATGAGCAGAAGGTGATGCCCATAAAATCCTGTGAGGGTAAATGCGTAACTTCAGTTAAGTACATGTTGCAGGTTGCTCTTCTGATTTCTCAAAAGAGCAAGATGATAAAAGTGTACAGTATCCAAGTAGTTATTTAAATTTTTTTATGAATATAGCACTTTAAAAAAGTAGTGTGGTTCAGGGGGAAAGAAAATAAACCTAGTTAACTAGAAGATACAGCTTCTGTAGTAATTCTGGGCACCAAATTTAACCCACTTCAAAAAAAAAAAAAGATGTTCATTTAAGAGAAAAGTTATTTGTATTGGTGCATAAGTTATTTGTGCGTTTCTACTCATTCTCTAAAAGCTGTTGACAAACACTATTGCCCAGGCTTGCATGTTTCTGCTGCTATGTTTGAAGCCAGCTTACTTAAAAGAAGCAACCAAACATTAGCTTGGAACTTCATTATCCTCCTGGGAGGAGGGAGGGTGGAGGGAGGGGTTCAAGGTGACATTTTGCCAAAGGGGAAAAGACAAAGTCAATAAGCAAAACTTACCTTTCAGGCCTTCTTCAAAGTTATTAAAGGTTGAAGTGTTAATAAACTATTAAAAATGTAGCAGTGTCCTTTTTTATTTTGGAACTTCTCCCTGACTGCATTCTGTAGACTGCTGCTAGTGAACAGTGTATCTGGTCCCATGGGCGCTGTTACTGCTCTGCTCTAGGTTTTGCTGCTAAATGGCAAGAGGCTGCTTTGGATGAAGAGTCAGTATTGGAGTGAAGAACAAGTGCCTCGATTCAGGCAGCACTGAGGATGCTGATGGGTCTATCAGATTTATGAGAATCTTCTTGACAAATGATTTTCCTTTTGAGAGTCCCCAGGTTATGTGTGAATTGACTTGCTGGAGCAAACACTTGTTTCAGTCTGTAGCAAAAGATGTAATGAGAGCTATGCAGTTACAGAGCAACCCTCATAAATATTTGCTCTAATACTGAAATGCCCTGCTCTCCAAGTTTGCAGGCAGGGTTGAAATCCCAAAATTAGTCTTTTTAGCGGCATTGCTGTGAAGGTAATAGTTCACTGCCTTGCCTGCAACTTTGGTTCCTGTAGAATGGTTTTGTGGGGGATGTCCTGGCAGACCCATCTGTGTGCAGCACTCGCCACTGCTGCTGGCGAGCCTGTCTTTGCTGATCCTGAGCTTCTGTGGTAGCTTTAGAGTGGTGGCACATTGGAGTGTTGGACAAGAGGGGGAGCTAAATGCAGGAGTCAGTTTCCACAAGGCTTTGATCTCCTTCCTGTGGGCAGTACTGAAACTAATGATGATAAAATGAAGTAGGTTATTTCTTGTCCAAATATGTTTCCCAGGGACACTCAAAGAGTGTAACCAAGTGTCTGATTGAAGCTGGTCTCTTGTGTTTTTCTATTTCAATGTGTGTTAGGTATGTTGAAGAATAGCTGATTCTGACAAGGCTGCACAAGCAGAGGTAGTGCTGGTGTTGTGACTGCTGTGTATGTGACAAATAGTTGTGTAGAACGGACATCTTGTGCAAAGACAAAACACTTCTTTTATCTGGCACTGTCATACTGCCAGGGGGTGGTAAAATCTGCCTGTGCCTCTTGCTGGGACAAGGGTTTATGTGTTTGTGTGGTGAACTAGATCTGGAAACTGCTTTGGATGAAATTGTTTCATCCCCTCCAAATTATGTTTTAACTGAATCCTGGTACAAGCATCTCCACCACATTGCAGTGCCATTTGATTTAAAACGGTACCAGTTTATGTAATGTTGGTAGCAGTGCCAGCAGGGTATTGAATCCCTGTTTGTACTGCAACTACTCGTGCTGGCAGTGGTGGAAGGCTGATGTCCTCCCTCTTCCTTAGAAAAGACTTAGAAGAATGTTTGTGGTAACTAAGCACAGAGACTGTTTGAGACAGACAGCCATAATTACAGTGAAGCAGCCTGAGCTCAAATACTTGAAATAAGTGAAATGGTAACTGAAGGGTGGCTGAAATAGTTATTGTTACCTTTTGAATTAGTTGATAAGAAAAAATGCATGGTGAGTTGTTTTGTTTAGTTGTGGTGTTGTTTGGTGGTGTTTTTTTGGTGGGGTTTTTTGGGGGTTTTTTTGGTTTTTTTGTTGGTTTTTTTTATTAAGATAGGCTGCTGATCATCCTAGTTCTCCAAGGGAAAAAAAAACCCCAACAATCAACCAAGCAACCAATTGCTACAGTCTAGGAATAATTATTTCAGGATAATATGGAAAGTTTCTACTAATATTGGTGCAGGCTCACAGGCAAAGGTGAATTTAGAGAGACTGCTATTGGGGTTCAGTATCTAGGCATTTCTCCCAGTTGGTAGTAGTTATAAAGCAGTCTTTGTGAGCATCTTGGTCTGCCTTGTCAAGGATGGGTTATCCTGGCTTTTGAGATGGGGAAAGTGAGGCACGAGTGTTGAGGCAAATGACTGGGTAGGTTAAGCATAGCCCTTATTCTCTAGCATACACTACGTTCTGTTTCTCGTCAAGTATTCCTTGAGCCACGTCCAAGTCTTTTTTTGTTTGTTGAATTTCAAAAATGCTGCTTCGTGTTGCTTAGACATCTGTAATAGTCTTTTGAAGCAGATTCCTAAAGATGTAGCAGTTGCTTTGTCTGTTCCTGAAGCCAAGTGTTGAACAGACAGAAAATGTAACTGTTAGGTTACACCTTACAAAATGTTAGGTGTTTAAAAGTGGAATGTACTCACTGGGATTATAATGCCTGACCTCAGCCAAAGATAGCTGAAGGGGGGAAAAAAGGAAAAAATATGCTAAACATTTGGGTGTGTTGTGTTTGTAGTCCTGAAACATAAAAGTCAGTCTGTGTTGCAAAAAACTTCTGTGGAGCCAGTGTTGTTTGCACTTAGCAAGTAAAAGAAAGCAAACGGTCCTTAATGTGTACAGCTGCCCTGTTAGCAGGGGTATATATTGCTGCACTGGGTTTCCATGGCAAGGCTTTGGTAGTGGGCTGGGGGGGCTTCAGGGGTGGCTTCTGTGAGAAGCTGCCAGAAGCTTCCCTGGTGTCCTACAGAGCCAATTTCAGGTGGCTCCAAGATGGACCTAACACTAGGCATTACCGAATCTGTCAGTGGTGGTGGTAGTGACTCTGGGGCAACACGGCTACAAAAGGGAAAAAGGTACTGCACAAGTGCAAGTTGCAGCCAGAGAGTGAGAATATGTGAGAGAAAGCCCTGCAGACAGCAGGGTCAGTGAAGAAGGAGGGGGAGGGGAGGAGCTGCTTCAGGCACCAGCGCTGAGACTCCCCTGTAGCCCGTGGGGCAGCCCGTGGTGAGGCAGCTGTGCCCCTGTAGCCCATGGGGCTTCACGGGGATGCAGAAATCCACCTGCCGCCCATGGAGGACCCCATCCTGGAGCAGGTAGATGCTTGAAGAGGCTGTGACCTTGTGGGAAACCTGCAGTGGAGCAGGCTCCTGGCAGGACCTATGAACCCATGGAGAGAAGAGCCAATGCTGAAGGTTTTCTGGCAGCACTTGTGACTGTGCTGGAGCAGCCTGCTCCTGGAGGACTACATCCTGTGGAAGGGACCCGTGTTGGAGCAGTTTGTGAAGAACTGCAGCCCATGGGAAGGACTCACGTTAGAGAAGTTTGTGAAAGACTGTCTCTTATGGGAGGGACACCATGCTGGAACAGGGAAAGAGTGAGTCGTTCCTTGAAGGAGTGGCAGAGACAATGGGTGATGAACTGATCACAACCTCCATTCTCCATCCCCCTGCACTGTTTGGAGGGAGAGGAAATCAGGAACAAAATCAAGCCTGAGACAAAGAGAGGGGTGGAGGGAAGGTATTTTAAAATTTGGTTCTCTTTTTCATTATCTTACACTGATGTGATTGGCAATAAAGTAATTTGCCCAAATAGTCTGTTTTGCCCA
This sequence comes from Prinia subflava, assembly GCF_021018805.1. Classification (NCBI taxonomy): domain Eukaryota; kingdom Metazoa; phylum Chordata; class Aves; order Passeriformes; family Cisticolidae; genus Prinia; species Prinia subflava. Next base: position 52,107,386 of record NC_086247.1, read on the forward strand.
TGATGGTAATTGGTGAGTGATCTCTACATATCTTTATCTTAACCCATGAGCCTTTCATTGTATTTTCTCTCTGAGGGGAATGACAGTGCAGCTTTGGTGAGCATCTGACATACAGCCGTGGTCAACTCACCACTGTTGCTCTGCCCATGGAAGTGGAGAAGTATTTTTCCTTTGCTGCTTTGATAGCCCAAACACAGGTGATACAGACAGCTACTTTAGAAGAGCCAAGCACTTCTTTTTTTAAAACCTAAACATGTTTGACTCTTGCAAGCAAAGGTGCTCCAGAATCCATCTGACTCCGAGGTTAAGCCCACTGATGTGTTTTCACTCAATATTAGTAAATGTTGCTGCTACTGCTTTTCAGTCTGCAGTAGACTTCTACACTGGTATGAAGGTTGGTGTGATGAATATTAGTAATGAGAATATCTTTCCTAATGGTTGAGAGACATGATTTGAAATCCTTATGTAATTTACAGAGCCATGTTGTGGAAAGGCTTAGGAAGAATGTCTACAGAAAACAAAACCTGAACCTTGGGTCCAGCCCTCTGGAACTGCCATCAGAAGTACTAAGAGTGCAGCTTTGATAATGAAGTGAGTGGTTCTTAGACAGAAGAAGCTTATGTAGTGGCTATTTTTCACTGCTTGCCTTGATCTCCTCTGGTTACTTTAAAATGTTGAAGTGATAAATATGAGATATGTGTCCCACACCTCAGGAATGGTTGGTGTCAAGTGAAGAAAAAGGGAGTCTGGTGGGAAGAGATGGCCATGACAAAAGTGAGGTGGACTGCTTCAGAAGTGGCTTTGTGATGGCTTTATAGTCCCAGGACGCGTGAGCGTTAGAAAGGTCTGTATGTGCTGCCTTCTCTCCAGACATATGCTGGAAACTGCCATGCCTTCTCCAGGCATGGGAATTTCTCTTCAATTGTAGGGTGTAAAGCCTCAAACATGGTGGTTTCCCTTGTAAACAGGAGAATGCCAGAAGGATTTTAATTTTATTCGTGCCCAGGACTGTCTAACCTCAGATTTCCAGTGCAGCCTTCAGCTTCATGGCAGTGCATTCTGACTGCACTGAATACCTTGAAATACTTTAGCCTTTGGGCCTCTCATTTCACATCCTAGCTTCAAGAAAATGAGAACAGATTGCCTTCCTGATTAGGTGGAATAATCTCTTCATCCTGCCTCCACAGGAACCAGGTTACAATGACAAAGGAAGGTCAGTGTATTTGTGGAAAAACCTGACTTAAAAGAGACAAGATTTATGTGATTGCAGCATTTTTATGCTGCTGTTCCCTGTGTGAATTTGGAATCTAGTTCAAGCCACATTTGATAGAGAGGTGTGTGTTTCACAGATACCAATTACCTCCAATTAAAGGAAGATTAGAGCTTGGATGAAAGACATTTAAATTGAGTCTCCCAGCCTGGACAAGCCTGCGTGGCAAACTGGAAAGATTCCTGTTCTTGCTGCTGTTGGACCAGTTAGTGCTGGCATCCTTGCCAAGCTGTGAGCATGGGCACAGATCAAACATCCTGGCAGCTGCTGGCGGTGGCCCTGCTCTTGTCAGCAATGGGGTGAGAGATGAGTGGGCTACAAGGGAGCAGGTTGGCAGGAACAACGGGGGCAAGAGCTGTCACCAGACTAAGCTCATGGAGGGGGTGTGGAGGTGAGGCTGCTTGATCTACCAGGGAGTGGGAATGGGTGACCCAAGAAACCTTAGAAATGGGCTGAGAAATGCTAAAAATTGGAAGAAAGTATGATCCTGTGTGTTTGCAACCTCATTTCACTGCTCTGCTCTGCTCAGGCACTTCAGAAACACTAATGGTTCAATGATTGCAAACAGATGGGAGGAGTCTGCTGTGCAGAGAAGCCAAAACCAAGCTCAAAGCTTCTTGCAGACCAGAGCTCTTTTATAAATTGTGGGTTTCTAAAGCCACTTTGTGAGGTGTGTAGAGGTTGCATGTGTGGAAGTAGAGGTTTAGAAATGAAGCAGGTAATCAAAAGTAAACCAGCAGTGTATGGAAGGGGCCTCCTGATTTCCTTGGCTACTGCTCAGGGAGAGCAGCAGGGAACAGTGGTGTGTGACCAGAGTCCTCTGGTACTCTGCACACACAGCACAGTGTGTTAGGTGAGCCACACCAGCATTAACTGCCCTGTGGGGATGACGAGGGGGTTATGCCAAAACCATTTTGTGTGTCTGTGTATGTTCATATTTATATCCAAGTCATGAACACCAGTCTTTCTGGGGTGCCTGTATGTGGGCTGGTGGTTACAGCAGAATGGCTTTCTAGCAGGCTTTGCATTGTATCACACATTTGTAATTGCTTCAGTTGCCTCTAATCCATTTTCTTCCTTCAGCTGCTGCTAATTTTTGGGTTACTTTAAAATTGCTGACTTTGAGGGTGGCTGCATGCAAAAACACTTCCTTCCTTCTTGCCAAATTGGACCCATCTCATCTGAAACCCCTCTGAAATGCACTCTGAGCTTCTGTGTTGAGACCTTCAAAGACAAACATGAGGCTTGAGCATGAGAAGGCTCACATAAGGTGAATTTCCAACATCCAGGCTCAATTGCTACCGCTTTTTTGAAGTCACATGTCTCTGCTGTAAATGAAAATCAATTTTATATTTAAGAAACTTAAACATAGATTTTTTTACTTTGACAGGAGTCCCTTCCCAGTCTCATGCCTGATGGCCCCTAAGTCCTGTATGCTCCCTTCTGTGTCACTATATATGGACAGCTATCTCCTAATCATGGAAACGAAAGCACTTGCTTTTATAATAGGGTGAAAAAATAATAATGTAAGATTTAAAATTATAGTGCATCTGTCAAAATTCTGTAATTTCCTCTCCCCCCTTAAGTGTATTTGTGAGTTTATGTAGCTCTTAGTTTTAGCTGAGTGTGTGATAGCTATTAAAATTTTTGGTAATTCCCTGGATAAAAGACTTTCCTATGAGCTGTGTATGTATCAGTACAATTTTCGGTTGCTACCTATATATACATTTCTGGACAGATTTGGAATATGGACAGATGGCCATATGTTGAGGCAATGCAAGGCTGGCAGTTTAGTAATTGTATTTTCCTTCTATGGAAAATGCATAAATGCAGAACTGGTTGGTACAGCTTTGACCATGTAACTATTTCCCCTGTATTTCCTTGCAGAGTGTGGAGAAGGGAATTGTTCAAGGCATAGGTTCAGCAAGTTTTGCCCTGATCATATGGCACTGGGCATGCAAGAGGGGTTTCAATGAAGGCCGCAGGGACAAAGCTTCATTTTCACATTTTCTAGCTTTTGAAAGTGTAACTTCACATTTTTCTGAGTGTAATTCCTGATTTCGTTTATCACTACTGCTCCCATGGATGGTGCGCGCCTCTGGTAAGGAGACAGCATCATGCATCATGTGGAATGAAATTGTAGTGTTAGTCTGACCCTCAGGGAAGACTTGAGAGCTGGCTTTAAAAGATGGATGTTTTATTTTCTGTACGCTAAAACCACGGCCTCCGCAGAGAAACTGGCTTTGTTATTAATTCGAGTTTTGGGGGTGTTTTTTTGTTTGTGGTGGTGTGTTTTTTGGTTCTTTTTTTTTTTTTTTCCCTTGTTGTGCTCGATAAAGCGGACAGAGCCTCACTTGGCTTGGCAGGGTTCGAGCCCCCCGTCCCTCCCTCTCCGCGTTCCCGCCGGATTTTGGCGGGGGCCGCTCTGAGGGGAGCCGCTGTTCCGCAGGCTCCCGTCGCCAGATGGCGCTGTGCCCCCGGCCCGCCGCTCCCGGGCGGCTCCAGGGCCCGCTCCCGCCTCCGGGCAGCCCGGGCCCGCCGCTCCTCCTCACCCCGCTCCCGCCTCCGGGCAGCCCGGGCCCGCCGCTCCTCCTCACCCCGCTCCCGCCTCCGGGCAGCCCGGGCCCGCCGCTCCTCCTCACCCCGCTCCCGCCCTCCCAGAAAGCGGCGGCCTGTCTGGGGGCTCGGGTATCTCTTGTTCGTAGTGTTGAAACTATTGTTTGTAGTGTTTGCTGGAAGATGCGATTGTTTCCAGAAATGCCTTAGAGAATCCTAGAATGCCTTGGGTTGGAGGGGACCTTACTGCTTCCAGGTTGCTCGAAGCCCCCATTCAACCTGGCCTTGAACACTTCCAGGAATGCGGCATCCTTAGCTGCTCTGGCAACGCGTTCCAGTGTCTCACCACTCTCACAGAACAGAATTTCTTCGTAACAGCCAATCTAAATCGACTCCCATTCAGTTTAACGCCATTGGCCCTTTCCCTATTGCAGCAGGCCTTGCTAAAAAGTGTGTGCCCATCTTTTCTTTTAGGTATTGAAACACAGTAATAAAGTGTCCCTGGAGTCTTTGAACTGAACGGTGCCAAGTCTCTCAGCCTCTCCTCATAGGAAGTGCTCCAGCCCTGATCATCTTCATGGCTCTTGCCTGGACCTGCTCCAACAGGTCCATGTCTTTCATGTGCTGAGGACTCTAATGCTGGATGCAGCACTCCAGATGTAGGGTCTCATATTGAACATAAAATCAGCTTAATAAAGCTGAAGCCCACACATAATTTTGATTATTGTTTTGGTCTTTGGTTGGCACTAAGAGCAAAGGGATTTCTTTAAGTGCAGTTATTTAAAGAAATTGTTAATGTGTTTGTCCAGCAAGCATCTGTCCTTTGGATGAAGGTACATACGTCTGTTATTTTTTACTGTGTGTTAATCTAGGAGATCTAATGCCCAACATTCCCAAGGATAAACCTTTTTCTCCCAGCATTTTTCATTTATTTATTTGAAGACAGCACCACTCTGTGCAGCTTGCTTTCTCATTTTCCAACAGAACGTTTTGGAAATGGCAGCAGACAAGGAGCACTGTGGTTCCCATGGAAAAGGATGTTTTCCTGCTTTGAGGTGGTGATCATGGGCAGTTCCCATTTTTGGATGACATGCAGGAATTAATTACTGGCCTCAGGGCTTGGTAGGACCTGAGCTAGAATCCATCCCGTGGACTGATCCTATACCCTAGAATGGACCTGGGAAGAAGATGGATGGGCACAGGGTGCCTGATAAGTAATTGCTCAGGCCAACAGCACTTCTGCCTTGGCTAATAAGGGTACCCATGGTATGATTCCTCCAAACTGTGTTTGTCTCTGCCTGATTCTGAAGTGGAGTTTCTTATTATTATTTATTGCTGGTAGCAAATGGCAGTGAAAAAAATCCAAAGTGATTGCACTAGAGGAGAAGACTAAAAGGCCAAAAATACTTGTAGAAAGAGGAAAAATTATGGAAAATTAATGAAACTGAACCAGAATGAGTGGTGCTGGGTTTTGTTACCTGTCCTTCCATGTTCTGTCAGGACTGAGTAAATTATGCCAAGCAGAATCTTGCAGAATTGTGAAATAAATTACCTGAATTATCCATACTCACTGCTTTGGGAGGAAGGGAGGCCACTTCAGAGCCTGTGGCTACTGCACTTGAAGTACCTTGTAATTTCAGGCATGCTTCCCAAAAACAGAACTCATCTTTCCCGAGTCACTAAGAAAAACTCAGGAACTGGTGAATTCCAAAGTTTTTGATGGTGGTGATGGAAGGCTCAAAGACTTCATTTCACCTCTTTCTATGTGTGAGGCAGGAGTGAAACTGCAGAGCACTGAGCAAAGACACTTCTGTTAATCCTGTGTCTGGCTTTCCCTTCATGGTTTGTTTCAGGTTTTTCTTTCTTTTTAAGAAGTGTCCTTTCCACTCCCTCCCTGCTCCTTGCCCCAGGCTGTAGCCCTTAAAGCTACTAGGATGCAATAGCAGAGCAGCAATACTGGTTTGTTTGTTTACACCTCACTTATGAAAAATACTTGGTTTCTGTTGAACCATACCCTTTGCCCTGACACAGCTGTTTTGACCACACTCTCCTTGCAAGCCAACACTGCTGTTACTCACTGGGCACCTCCAGCCATGATTTTGTTCAGAAAACCTGAAGATGTGGCTCTGAACCCCAAATCCTCTATCTGTATTCATCAGAACTGTTCTTGGTGACAGACATGTTCTGAAACAAAAAATGTTTTCTTGTGTACGTAGTAAAAAATGAGCTTTTCTGTGCACAAGTTACTCAACAGTCAGGTTTTTGGCTGTTTCTTTCCAAGACAACTAACTTTTTTTTTACACTTAAAAAGTCAACAGAACAGGAAACTAACATATAGAGGAGGCAAAGAAATCCTTAATTTTACAGTTAGGGTTTTTTTATTTCAATCAATATTTTAACAAGTGCTTAAACTTCCCCAGCAGTTTAATCTGGAACATAGTTGAGAAGAAAAATATCTTCTATAACTTTACAAAAATAAAACAATTTTTTTTTCTTTTAAAATCCTGCACTTTAGGCAAGCACGCTCTGACTCAAGCAAGACTGACATTATATCCTAAAATACAGACTTCTGTTCATAGAAATGACATTCTACCCCAGGACAGCAGGCACAATATGTGAATGGTATAGAAACAGAGCAAGAACACTTGTTTTGACTTTTCTGATCCCTTTTGTCCTATTTCTTGAATAGAGGCTCTTAAAACAATTTACCTAAGAATTTCTTTAGGTTACCATTTCTTCTGTGAGGTGGATCCTTAAGTAGGATATTACTGAGGGAAAAGCTTTCACCTGTCTTGGAAACACTGGCAGGAGCTAAAGATACCAACATTAATGGATTCTTTTTTCAAAAAAAACCCCTTCTGCATTTCAGCAAGGGACAAATCACTCGGTTTGCAGGTCTTCCACTGCTAAACCACTTGCAGCTTAACTTCTTTAGCAACCAAGGCTGCCAGCACATGAGGTCAGGTTGGAGAAATAAAATGAATGGAATATATTGTGTCACATATGTATGTGGTGCTGTGCAGCAGTTAATTTAGTGAGTGATGAAACGAAAAGAGGGGGTAAGCTTAGCTCCTCATCCTGTGCCTGCAAGCAAGGAGAAGCCTCACAGAAAATACAGACTGGCACATAAACTATGCACTCTGAAGACTTACAGCTTTGTCCAACTTGACTTGTATTGGCTAAAAGAAAAATTAAAAATATATAGGCACGTGGAGGGAAGCTGGTGCAGCAAATGCTAAGAACCCAGATCATAAAAGTATGTTTCTGGTCAACACTACAAGTAAACTACAGAAGTCCCCAGTCAGAGTTCATGTAATGCATTGTGAAGACCTTTTAAAAATACTTCCTTTTTAAGTGTCTTTAAATAAAAAGGAAAAAAAGAGCATTTATTGTACAATTTGTACAGTGAGTCACATTTTCATGTAGTCTAACCATAAACCTTGGAAAACCTAGACCTTTGCAAATCTGTGATTCAAAACACAGCCCAGACATGAATGTGCTTTTAGAGGCTATAACTAGACAGATCTTTCTCTTGAAACTGTTGCAACTTTTCTGACATTAGACAATTTACAGAGGAGTCACAAGGCACTAACAAACTGTAGATGATTGCCAGAATGACTACAAAAAATTGTGCTGTGGAACAGTTCCTTTGGTCTTTGCTTTCATCCTGCATCACAAGCTTGTGCAGATTTCAGCTGGGATCAAGCTGTGTGTGGCACTTACACAGGCAAGTGACATAGTCTGACAACTTCTAACCATGGATATTTTTTCAGAGATAGGACCACAAAGGAATGGTCGATGGTGGTGAAAGCAGCTTGTCTTGTGTGATCTAAGGAACGCCACACAGTACCCATCCTTTTAAATAAAAACTCGTGTGAATTCACTCCTGCCACTAGATCTCAAACAGAAATCAGAAAGCAGGTAGTTAGGGGACTTCTTTGACTGTAACAGCTCAGTAAACCAGTTAGAGATATGCTGGTGTCACTCTGCTGACTGCAAAACTCAATCTAGAGAAAACCAAACTCCATGCTGGTTCGTAACTACTCTGTCAGAGGCATTCTGTCTTCCTTCTTTGACCCCCAGTTAAAACTCTGCTCCCCACCAGCAACTGATCCAGAGCTGGCTCTTCACTGCACGAAGCAGAAAGCTATCAAGAAATGCCGATCAGAAAAGCTGTTGTTCATAGGGCTCAATTCAGCATGGTGAATTGGCTTTCAGATCCTTCCAACAGGCTGAAGGAGGATCTGACATCAGATGGATGGATAAACCCTTTTTCTGGTGACTACTGAGCCAACCTGAGTTCCATTCCTGACTCTTAAGTAAAAGGTTTTTGTGACTTTTCGTTTGTTTGAGAAAAAAAACAATGAAAGAAATGTGGTCTGACTCAGCAGCATGTCTATCTGTGATACTGCTCCTTCCCTCTGTCTTCCTGCTGTCTCAAAACTTGGTGAACTGATTCAGTTCCAGCTCTGAGGAAATTCACATCCATGTTTTCAAGGAATGTTTGCTATAGTAGTCAGCATGAAGACTTACTATGTAAAGTTGAAAGACCCTCATTCAAAACATATTTTTCCTAGGATACTGAAAATAACACATTAAAGGTTCTTTTTCTGACACAATACTGGGCTGGGCAGCTAGCAGCTGCTTTACTGTAAGAGCTGCTTACACTGAAGAAATGCTACTTTACTCCTCGTGTTTCTTATAGATGTTCCTACTGCTCCTGTGAGCCAAAACATGTACATCAGTAAAAGCCACAGCGCAAATGCAAGATTAAGCTATGCCCTCAGTTCACTCCCCATTGAAACAGGGGAGCATCGTTCATCTATGAACTTCTAACTCCTTGCTGGCCTTAAACATCTCCCCTACTGCTTCCAGAGGCTGCTCTGATTTGCATCAGTGCACAAAAGAATATGCTCACCTCTGAGGGAAACCCGGGAGTTTCCAGGGCAGGCTCTAGTTGACAAATGCTCTCTGAGGGCTGTGTCTATCCACCTTCCCAGCAGTGTCTCCTCAAACCAATGCTGATTTAAGCTCTATGAAACCGTGGCATGTGTTGGGACAGTTCAGCAAGGAGAAAAGGAAGGATATGGTTGCATTAATGCAGCTCTTGCTCCTCCCTGTGTAAGACTGGGCTGGTGTTCCTCCATCTGAGGGTGTACTTCCTGCTGCTTTCTTGCCCTACAAGGGACCACAGTGTGCTTGCTGCTGTAACCCTTTACCCTGTTCTTACATGAGGTCACATGACTAAAAAGATGCTGCTAAATTGGCCTGCAGAACACATTAGATCCCACTTGCTTTACTTTGCTCACCCAGCTGACCCAGTTGAGTATGTAAGGCCTCAGGAATATGGCAAGAGAAGTCTTCCCTGCAGCCTTGTATTGGCATCTTACCTGCACTCTGTGCATCTGACAGAAAATCAGTGCTGCTGGCTGGCTTTGAGGGGGCTTGGTTGTAACTAGTCACTAGATACAAAGGGAGGCCTCGAATCAATTACACAGCTAGAGTTAATTGAATGAGAAAATACGAAACCACTGGTTATTTTTACAACTTAATGATTGTAAAAGTAGCTTAAATTACTTGGAGTATTTTTTTTTTAATTAGGGGTGTCAACCATTTAGCACTTTTTGAACAGAGGGCTGTTGGTTTGCTGATTCTTTCTGTATTAAGAACTGTGAGATAATGGTAAGATAAATCTTTGTGGGTTTCCTCCTTATATACATATCTACATCAGAGCTGTGAAGTCAGAGGGGGAAGCTGCTATCATAGTACTGGCACAACACCGAGCCCTTCCCCAGAGCTAAATTCTGATGAGAAAGCGGGCATTGGGGATAAGAGTACCACAACAATAAGATGGCAGAGATGACTGAAGTAGGATCATAGAGTTCATCCTAGCAGTTAAAAAAAAAAAAAAAAGAGACCCCCCTCCCTCCCCCCAGAAGTCTGCAGTCCTAAAGTGCAATTACTTTTGTGCAGTCGTGTCAGGCCAGGGATCAGACTGGATGAAGTTCAAAGCACAAACATCAAACGAGTGCCGTTCGGGATTCGAGGAGGAAGAGGGAAGTAAGGAAAAGAACAACAGTTCTCAGGCATTCAAGTGCATCAAGAAAATAAATGTCCTTCTCTGTCTGAAGAAAAACAACCCCCAGTCTGGTGGAATCCTGGCTTTGCAGTCATGAAAAATAAGTTTTCCTCGCTTCTAGCTGAGAATGTCCCAATATGACACAGTACAAATAAACAACAGAGCAAGAGCTGGGGTGCTGGGATATTTTTCCGGTGCCCTGCTGCTATACAGCCTGATTTTATTCTCCTCTGGTGACTCTTCAGATCTGGGTACTGATGAGGCACACTGAATTAAAGGCATCTGGTAAGAAGTGGCTCTTTTCTCGGGTCGGTCGGGGCTGGAGCCGTCGCTCGGTCTCTGTCCGTTGTACAGCAGGTACCTGCCCTGGGCATCCTGCTCCATCTTGAAGATCTCGTACTCGGTGTGAGGTAGGCGGATGCCAAGCGCGATGCAGCCGTTCGTGTGGGTGACGTCCTGCTGAACCCCAACCTGCCACGATCCCTGTGCTCCACACTCATTCCCATTGAAGACGTTGAGCAGCGAGGCTGTGGATATATCCATGGGAGTGACCTTCATGTGATTCACTGTGAGAGGGGAAGAGGGGAGCTGTTAGCAGAGGGACAAAGACAAAAGCAAAGCCAACATGCAGATTGGGGCACACCTATTAAATCAAAGTTGTCTCCCCTTGTTCCTTCTTAAATTAATTTTTCACATTACAGGTGTGTCCAGCAAATCTATGAGCATTTTATGACTTTGTCTGTGCAAAAATTGCGTTTTGCACAGAACAACTTCCCTCCAACTCAGTTAAAGGAAACCTGACAGCCACATATCTGAGCCAGAGATTAAGCAGAGCTTTTCATAAATTCCAGACAATCCTTTACAGATAAAGCCTGGTTGGTTATACTAGGAGATAGGGAAAAGAGGAAACAATAAAACTTTACTCATGTTTTATAACTGTCTGTATTAATCCGTAAGTGGAGCATTTATCACATATTTTTCATCATTTCTTAACATTTCCTAGCTGTCCTGTAAACCTCACAAAACTAATTAGTTCCCAATGGGAAATCTGGAAAACACTATATTTGCACTATCATCCTATACTGCCTGTCCTTTTTTGCATGAATTATAAGATATAGATGACCTACAGAAAGATGTTTTTTCTCATCTTTAAACATTGGCTGCAGCTTGCAGTATCAAATATAGAACTGCTGCAGCTTCTTTAGTTCTAACCTGCTTGTATTTCAAAGGAGTTTAGGGGATATAAAGTTTTGTTTTCCAGCCAAGTTAAAAAAGGTGGGAAAAGCCAAAATGAATGAGTCTGCAGAAGCTGAATAGAGATTTTTCCTGGTGTGTGTTTGACACTGTAGATCAAGAAAAGGGGACCTGAATTGATTTGTGCTGACAAAAACAGAAGCAAATAACCATCCCTCATGCCTCCCAACATATCAAAATCCCAAATTCTCTTGCAGATCATTTTATAGTAAGATTTGTGGGGAGCTTTTCCTGAGCTTTATAAACAGCCATTTGACTCAATGGCTCTACAGTTCATATTATTTACTCTAAAAGGTAAATACCTGGTGTAAAAGGTAATTTACAGAAATTGAACCTGAAAATTTTACCTAAGCCAAATTAGTGACCTTGATCTGTAGGTAAGTTGGGACAACATAAACCAGAAATGCAAGCAGAAACTGGATTTCATACCAGGAGCTGAGACATGCTTTAAAACGCCAAAGCTCTGAGAGGCAAGGGTATCTCCCATGTCCTTCAAAAAGCTCAAGATTAGTAAATTATTTCTTCTAGTTGGATGCTTTTCTAAATTAGACCCATGCAAGATGCTTTACGCTTCTAATATGGTAACTGAAATAAACAGAAGAGCCTACAGAGAGCTTGAGGCTACCAGAGGCTCCGCTGGGGCTGGTGCCATGGTGGGATGTTGTGTTTTGGAGATGTTTGTTTGTGCGAGTGGTTGAGGCCCCTGAGCAGTTTTTAAGCAGGGTGCCATGGGGCTGTTTGCACTGGAAAGCTTCTCAGCTGTGGGTGGCATCACCACCGAGAGCTGCTTTCCAGAGTACTCCATGGCTTTGGGTTGGATACATCTTTTCTTTGCTCTGGCGTCTTTAATCAGAGCTGTCTTTAGAGACTTGCTTGAGGGCCCCTTGGGAGCACATGAAAAGATGCATGCTGCTGTTTCTGTCTTCCACAGAAAATTATTTATACTGCTTCAGATCTGAAATGCCTTCTGAAGATGCTTTATTCTCTCCACTGAAGGAGCCCTAGGACACAGATCTAACCACTTCTCTTAGAGGCTTGATGTCTGGCCACTGGACTTCAAGATCACTACGTAATGTGAAGCCTTATTTTCTTGAGTGTACTTAAAGACCTCTGCCTCAAATGAGTACTGCTTCTGGAGTGAAATCCCATGCAGCTGTACAGTTTGGCTGGGCAATGCCTGCAAACTTCCCAAGAAATAACGAACTCCTGAAAATCACAGAATGAAATCATCAGCAACCAAGTCATTATGAGCAAACTGCTTTGGTCCACAACTACCTCCCTCCCCATTGTATCAAGCTACTCTACCTTTGAACACAAACTCCGTGCCACCCATGACTTTGGAAGAGTGGACTCCCCGGCTGTAGCGTCCCTTGGCATAGATGGTGAATGTGGGGTGCTTGCAGATGGGGTCGGAGTAGTGGTAGTAGTGGCCCTCCCAGGTGTTGTTGTTGTCGTGGAAGATGAAGTGCCGGGTCAGGAAGAGCACCTCCGGCCGCACCTCGCAGCGCTGGCTCACCCACTCTCCGTGCAGCCCGATGGTCAGGTCTGCCTTGGGGGGCAGGATGGGCGGGTGGTGCTCGTCCGAGCGGTAGATGATCCTGCACGCGATGCACGCGTGGTCGTGGTTCTGAAACACAGCAGAGAGAAACACTCGGTAAGCATCACCAGGGATACAGACCAATGCATCAGGCCGGCCACTTCATGCTGAAGTGACACCAGCTCCACAGTTCAAGGAATGTATTGTCATTTCTGATCTTATTAGTGACACCACTTGGTTTTTTTGTGTGACACTGCGCAGCAGAAGAGCACGTAAGAGTTTAGTTCCCTTGTCTGCATTTATCTGAAATTGACATTTTAGTTCAGGATCTAGAAAAGGCTGACTTTATCCTTCAAATCATATAAGAAGCTAGCAGGTGGTAATTTACTGTGATAGGATTTTACAACACTTGTGTCAGAAACCAATATATTTGCTGAGGTCTTATTTATCTGTCTTTCTTTAAGTTGTTAACTTTAAGTATTGTAGATAAACATCAGTATCACAGTGACTTCTTTCTTTTTTGATGGCACCTTGGGAGAACCATAACCAGTGCTTTTTAAATTCTTTCCGCTTTTCTGCGCCTTAACACAAGTTTGAGAAGTGTATGATATGGCTGCTTGCTGCTGGGCATGGTGAAAGCTTTATGGCCCTCTCCAGCAGGAACAGGGTCCGTAGTGCATGCCAAGCTCCAGAGTGGTTTACCACAGCCATGCAGCAGTCTCAAGCAGACAAGTACCCCTGGCCCCAAATGTGAGTACCTGGGGTGTCTGCAGGCTCCAAGTCTGTGGCAGGAGCAGAGGCAATTTCAGGCTGAGGCTTCCACCTCCTGAGTGACACCATTTATAGTTACTTTGTGCATAGACCATTATTCTACACCCCAGGGACATGGAACAGCAGCTGATTTCACTGATTTCATATTGCTGAAAAGACTTGGGATGACTATCTGGTCTGGGATGGGGCAAACATAAACCCTGTTTAACATGTGTAAAAGAAATATATTGTGGCTGTTGTACGTTCATTCTCTGAAGCTACCTATTTTGGTCATTTACTGGAGGAATTCAGGGCACTAATGAAGACTCTGTGAATGTCACCCCTAAAGTAAGCCACAGCTGGAGGCAGTGAATGGAGAAATGCTGACTTCATAGCAGCTCTCGTGGACTTTAAAGTAAGAGCAGTGAATATGAGCATTTATGTTATGGAGGGGGCTCAGAGAGGCCTCAGAAAAGAGGGCTGGAAAGGTGTACAAAGAAAAAGTATTTCTGTAAATCTCCCAGATGGCTGCATGTTGAGCTTTAGCTCTTAATTCAATGCATCTCAGGAAAACAGTTCACAGTTTGAATGTGGTGAATGTAACCCCCAGTGCACCCCCTCTCTCCAGGAAGGATCGAGGAGTGTCATTGAGAGATGAAGGCACAAGGTATCTGTGTTGGTTGATCTGAACCAGTGCTGGCCAACAGCCCTGCTCTGAGGAGGAAGGAGGCTGGACTTGGTGATCTCCCAAAGGTCTTTCCACCCGAAAACACATTGTCTTCTGGAGACCACATGTCAGCTGCTCTTAAAGTGGATGTAGTCCTTTCCCACTGTGGAGCTTGTTACCAAATTTTACGATATGTTTTTTTCAGCTAAATTCTGCAAGCAGGTGCAAGGTCCATTAGTACCTTAGTGAAATACAAAGAACATTTAATTGAGTAATTTAACTGCAACTGGTGAAGTTAGTGCAAATATATGTACAAATGTATCTTTTGATTATAATAGAAGTAATGCTTTTTCTTCACAGAGATCAACATCCAAAAGATGCCTCCACTGCCTTGCATGGACACCCACATGGATCCAGGCCAAGGGGTTGCTCTGTGGAAGATGCCCGTGCCTTTTAACCACACATTTCTGTCCTGCCATGGGGCAGACTGGCTGCACTGTTCCCTGACACATCACACAAAGGGCACTGATGACAGTAACTTTATGGCTGTGATTGCCCCACTCACATAAAGCGAAGCCAGAAAGCAAGAAAAAGACAGGGCTATAAAACTAACATAGCTTAAATAAGCTGAATCCATCAATAATAGGAGAGAATTTCTGCTATAGTCCCTTCTCTACTGAAGTGAATTTGAAAGCTTCTATCATCTCCCAGAGGAGACCCTGGCAGAGCAGTATATTGGTTTGGTTTATATTCACATATTCCTCCCAGGAATCTGTCCTCCAAAAACAGTTTGTGAGCCAAGGCAATTTAACCTGGGAACCAGTGATTTCTGTTGCCCTTGTTCAACATCTTAAGAAAACCAAACAACAACTCAGCCTGTTTTCTTTTTTGGTCACCACTGGCCACCATTACACTGCAAGCAGAGGTGACTCCTTTGGCAAACTCCAGGAAGGTCCTTGTTAACTCTGTGTTACTTGTCTGTGGTTCACTTAGCTCTTTGACTGCTGTGGTCCTGAACTACTGTAACTCTGTGCAGCCCTTCTCATTCTGAAGGCTTTGCACCAGCTGTGAAGGTCTGGCCGGGTGGGCTGCTCAGGAATGTCCAACCTGATGGCCTTCCAGTCAGTGACGGTGTGCCCAAATGAAGGGGCTGAGGTCACCACGCACTTTTTGCCTCGAACGGCGAGTGGAGCAGGAGAGGTTGGGGTGGTGAGGGAGGAAGCAGAAACATCCCTTTCGCAGCTGTGAGACACCAGCTGGCCCTGGCCCCTCACAGGGATGTACTCTGAATGCATTGCTTTCTTGAGACCAGCATTTAAATTGAAGCCCACCTAAACCTTTCTTGCTGTGATACTATCTTTCACAACATTATAAACTTCTTAGTGGAAGAATATGCCAGGTATAAACTCCCCCAGTATGATTTTTGCCCAAGTAATGGGCAAAGGGAAAAGCTAGTTCTGTTATGAGGCAATTTGATTTAATTATGGAGTAATTTATGTTTAACAATTGACTGTATATTTTGCTCTTGCTTTTTTAGGTCAGCTGCTCTTGGCTCTTAATTACGTTATCTGAAGCTTTGCAAATCACTCCCTTTCCATGTGTTTCAGGAAAAGATTATTTTCTAAAAACAGGCATTCAAAGAAAATAGGGAACAGAGACAGAGGATGTTTGAGTCCAAACACAATTAAGAACTCTCTAATAAAAAGCTCATTGGGGCATGCCATAAACTAGAAAGCAATAAAATGAGCAGAGGACAGGATGAACATCGGTTCTACATTTTGATTATCTTAGGTACACAGTGCAATATTTTTAATAGTGGGGCCTTGAAATAGTTGGAAGATCCCTTCCCATGATGTGTGGCTCCTTGCAGCTCTGAAATGCCAAACCCATAGTGCCACCATTCTTCATCCTTCCAGGTGTTTCTTTAAAGCCATTTTCTGAACTAATCCACAAAGCCATGTGTGCCAAAACAAGGCTGAATCTCTGGCTGAAAACTCACTTCTTGTAGCTGGGGAGAAAATAGCTTAGGATCTGAAAATTTCCACCAACATTTTTTCTTATCACTCTCTGCTGCTCTTTCAGCTGAAGTGGTAATAAGGCCAGAGAGCTCTGGAAGCCAAGCAAGGGGGATTCTGATTTAAAAAAGCAAACAAGGATGAGGTTCCGTCATCTTTTTCCCAATTGCTATGGACAGTCAGAAACATAAACTCTTCCAGCACAGTTTAGTTTTCTCTTAAGTTCTGTAGAATCCTATGGCTGCCTAAGACTAATTATTTGACATTGTCTATGCCACATAGGACATAACTGGGTCTGTCACGTTGTACTCAGCACATCCTGGCTGCAGGGAGATATGAGATGTGAGATGTGAGATGTGAGATGAGGCATTGGATTTCCTCAGGCACGGGCTCAGGCTTCAACTGTGTGCAGTACAGATCTAACCAGTACCCTGGGATGTTGAAGGGGCCAACAGCCAGAAAAGCTGGGGTAGGAAACCTCTGCCATGTGAATGCATGTATTACCATGAGGAGAACTGCTGAAGAGGGGAGAGAAAAGCCACACTCAGCTGTGGTCCTGCACACCTCCTGAATACCACGTGTCACTGGCAGACTAGGTGGGACCAGACTCTGTCATGCCTGGTCAGGATGCTTCAAATCTCACCACCCAAAGAAACACAGTACCAGGTGTTAGTGTTAGTAACTAGCGCTCCCAGGATAAGTATAAATGGAAATTCTTGGGAAAACATCAATTCAATGGAAATGCTTCCAGCTCAACCAAAAATAAGTTGGATGGCTTTGCTTCACATTGCCAAGGAGCCAAGTCCACAGGAAGGACACATTTATGAATTGTTCAGGATAGTATCAGGCTTGCTCCTCCACCACTGTAGATAACTGCAGACCAAGACAACACTTTAAAAAACGACCACAAATTCTCTCCAGTACGAAAGTGATAATTTGCAGGCTTTGCATGACCTCATATGAAGCTGAGTTGACTAATGTGCATTAGTCGGCTCTGGGGAGTTGACAGGCACGGCTGACACAGTTATAACTCAGCTTGCCAAATGGAATGAAGAAAACGAAGATTTAAAACTTTAATTAAAAATCTTGAGGCAAGTAAAATGCTGGAGAGAGCGGTAACTCCTTTGCAGAGTTGTCAGATGGATATTTCTTTTGGTGGGGAACAGAGGTGCTGCAGCAGGAAGGAGGGTGGAGACATATTCAGATTTATCTGCAAATGTGTACCATATATTCTAAGATGTTGAGGAATGGTTTTTATTAACTGCTCTTTTGAAGGGAAAGATAGTGAAGGAATCTCAAGGCACTACCATTACACAACTGTCTGATCCACGATGTTGATTCTGTTGCACAACGCTGCATAAAACTGAAATAAACAAAACCAACATGAAATGCGAAAGTCTTCTGGTTGCTCTTTTCTGGTATAAATGACTTTAGCCTGGGCAAAAGACAAGAACAAAGAGAAAACCAGACTTCTCAGATGAATGTGCTTGCATGTCATCTGTCCCATTAAAATGATACTAAATTATGGTGACATGAATGTTTTATGAGGTATTAACAAAAATAATTCCTGGAAAAGCTGAAGGGACAGCTTGAATTTCCATTTTCAAGGATAAAGTATTCCCAAATAAAGCTGCCTTATGTATTTATTATGGCTTTACAAAGTATCCTATATAGCCCTCTAAACCATGCAGTATTACCACTGAGTCTTCCCTGCCCTTTTACAAAAGATGAAGCCACTGTGCTTAGATGCCAACCATAAGGAAGGTTTCAGCAGTTCAGATACATATGAATATACAGATACTCAGATACAGATACATATGCTGAGTTCACCGAAGGCCTGGGGTTTATTTTACTAGGCTAAATAGTTACTTTTGATCCCTGGTACTGCATTTGAGTTGGGACAGGCTTTTACTGCAGCTGCAGAGCTGACAGTGGTAAGTGCAGTGGTAAGTGCACCTTCAAAGGCGCAGGGTCACAGCCGAGAGCGCTGCTGAGCAAGGTAAGGGCCAACCTCAGCTAAAAGCTCCTTGCTTCCTCAGCTCTGTGGGGCACCACACACACTGTTATTGTTCATAAACCTGGAATTAACCCATCTGAGCATTCTTCTGAATATTCCTACTTTGCTTCCCCTCATAATTTTCCTTCCAAGAGCCCTTTTCAAGTAACAAGGGACAAAAGGCACCCTTCAAGTGTCGCCTTAATCTAGAAGTCTAGTGGCACTACTCAGGCAAACAAAGGAGTTTTGTCTGCCAAAATTATACTTTTTGGTTGAGTTTTGCATATTTCTCTGAGTCGCCTCATATGTTTAACCTCTATTTATTAACTTATGATTACATTTTCCTGGGAACTTCACAAGTACATAGCATTCCCCTACAGATGAAGTCACTGTGTTTCAAAGAGATGAAGACTCAAATTTTTGAAAAGCACAGAAAACTTTGCACACTTTGTTCTTTCTTGGCTAAAAGGAAGCCCAAGCACCAGTCTCCATACACTGAATCTGTATCAGCTGCAAATTCCAGATGCTGCTGGAAATCCCGGAGATGAATAAAGTTGTCATAGATAATTGATTCATTAGAGTCACTTTTTAAAGGGAAAACATCTTACTGAAAGAGTGTGTCCAGCACCTGACAGAGCATGACAAAGAGTGAAGGTTATCCTAGCGCTTTTTAGGTTTCTTGTGATGTTCCAGACCATGTCAGCCTTATTCCTAAGTAATGATCTAACCAGAATGACCAGTCATCACAGTCCTGCTCTGCTATTTCCCATTACTCTGTCACATGATAAAATAGCACAAGGAGTTCTTTGTTTACAAAGCAATATTGCTGAGGCAATTACATCTGAAATAAGTCTCCCAACACTGCTATTATACACATTTTCTGTAGTTTAGAGCAGACATTTCTGAAGACATTTTCTGTCCTGCACAGAGAACGAATACTACATTGAAGCCTTCCTTCATTCTACAAGTCCCTGTATACTTTTGTGGTATTACAACTAATCAGGCAGTCTCTTTGGTGTTGTCCTAATTGGGAACATTTTGTGTAATACATGTGATTATGGCCAAGCAGTTCCCCCATCCTTCCCTTCCCACCCATGTGCTCTCTCATGCTGGCTGAAGAAGCTCCAAGTGCAATGGCTTGGATCACTTGATAAACTTGCAATACCAAGAGGCATCAAAGATATTCATCTCCATTCATCAGCCAGTCCTAACCAGTATCCTGAGCCAGGTTAGAAAACAGCCAAGATAAATCTATATAGTGACCTATTCATCATCTGCACTCAAGAACTTCCACGTATTTTACAGGAAGAATTTGTTTAAGGCATGTTCTTATCTAAGAGAATTCGTAAAGCCTTAAGAGATGACATATTATATGTTTTTATAAGCTCCCTGATTCTATATGAACACTTGAGATATGGTAATCTGTGAATTTATTCAGATTTGTAGCTCAGCATAAAGCTGTCTGGTTTTTGGACAGCCCTTTTGATTTACCATCCCGTGGTGAAATCACTGCAGGAATTTGGATACGGTCCAATTCTATTTGTTTAAAGTCCTGATCATGTGGCTTTGGCATTCCTAACATATCCAGCAATCATTTGCTTTTAATTACCATTCATTTCAACCACATAAGTAATGAATGTGGCCACCACATCCAACTTACAGGCGGTGTAAACTCTTGGGCTGGGTGGAACCTTGTTCTATATAGAGGCTTAACTATAAATTTAACTCAAAATGTGAATCCTCTTAACGTATTTTAGGCAGGACTTTATGAGTCTAAAATATAAATAAATAAAAAGGAAATGAAAAAAGCCTTAAATGAAAGATTCCACACAATACACCTGATTCACTTCAGAAGCAATTTCCTGGCCGCTCCAACCTCTTGGTATGACTGCAGAAACCTTAAAAAAACAAGTTGATTTAATGTTTCTATTTATTCATGGTGTCCAGTTTCCAGAGGAGTCTGTGACTTGTAGTTTTAAACTCAATTTAGCTTTTAAACTCATTTTCAGCTGGGTCCCAGTGGAGCAACAATTAGAAAAGGAAAAGAGTTCAAAAAGGAAGGGTTATAACCTTTCAACGGTATGTTTGCCTGGACTTCAAGAAAAAAAAAGAAAGAAAGCACTTCTGTTACTATTCTTCTTACATTTGGCAAACAGTAGGTCAGAGAGCCTGTTGGTATAGGGATCTTCATGCTCAGGTACAAAGCAACAAACCCATACCCTGGAATCTTTCACAGCAGCTGAAGCAAAGGCACATTTTTTATGGTATTGCTATTTATATCATGCTGAAAGCCTAGGATCAGCAGGCCCAGCTTCTCTTAGCTAAGCTGTCTCAAGAAACACACCTCTCGTTGGTAACATTTGGTCCCTTAAATTTGAACATTGTATTTTAGACCCACTATATTTTAGAGAGAAAAAGGGATGCTACAGTAGCAGAACAGACAGGCAGGAAAATCATTACCTAAAATTACAGCAGGCCTGGACAACAATCCTAATTTTCTAAAGCTGGCTGAAAGTACATCTGACTGCTGACTGTAATGAAATTACTACAAGGTGGAAATGTAGGCACTTACTATCTTATCTATCAGCCCAGAATAAGACACCTAGATTAGACCAGAAAAAACACTCAGCTACAGTGATTTAAATCAATTTGTCTCTGTTTCAAGCGGTTAGAAAAAGATCTACAATATTTTCTAGAACAGATACAATACAGCTGGTGTCTGATAATTCTTTCTACAGATACCTGCAAGGAAGAGATCTAGCAAAGAACCCTCACTCTTAAATCAGTAAAGTGAAACTCGCTGTGGTAGTTTGAATCAGTGAAAGGAAAACAAAGGAAAAATTTTGCAGAGGACTGTGCTGTGGTGTATCTGCTGCTGCTGAAACTCTCTATTTTGGGAAGGTAAGTTTAAAAAGAAAACTCAAATTTGTCCTTGGTCACTTGAAGACAGCATAAAAATGACAGAAATTACCACAGTTTTCATACAAAACAGTTGACTGTGGATTAAAATGATCCCAAGGCAAGGCTACAAAGCAATTAAAGGCAGATTCACGTAAGGACCTAACCTACTAAAATATTTTGTTAACAGGAGACAGAAACAACCCAGGGCAGATGGTTTTGAATGGAAGGGAAATTCAAAGCTTTTTTATCAAAACTCTCCCTTCTCCTGTTGTGTTTCCTGCTATTGCTGATAAGCTGTAACTGATTTTTGAACCATTTGTGATGAGATGATTAAAAATAGTGGCAGCCCATGAGCTGGAAGTGATGCTGTGGCAATGCCCAGCTGGAGCACACCGACGGCAGCAGCACCTGGCAATCCTGGTTCCAATTGCTGCCTGCCTTTGAAATATCAACAGGAAAGATCTATGACAGCATTCCTGCTACAGACCATCAGTGTCTGTTCTTCCTGTCTGAGTTTTATTTAGATTACTATGGGTTGATCAGTTCCCAATGAAGCTGAGGGCACTTTGAGGCCCCTTTGAACACTGAATTATCAAATGGAATTAGAGCCCCATTCAAAATTCACCTGTTTTTCATTTCATTAATATGTCTGCCTATGTCTGGTTCCATGACCTGTGCAGTCCCTCATTCTTTTTTCTCTTCATGCTGCCCCTTCCATGTGTTTACCTCCCAACTTCCTTGTCTCCTCTTCAGGTTATGGATCACCCAACTTCCATATGCTGATATTCATATTTGATTTCCTCTCTCCCTGCCCCCCTCCCCCAGCTACAGAAGTATCCACTGATGCCTGCTCTGCTATCTCAGTCCTATATGAAACCTTCCTCTCAGCTGCTAGCCTACAGCCATGGTCCCAGCCAACCACTCCCACTTCTGCCTACAAGCCTCTGATTCCACCTTCAGAGTGGCCTTTATTGAGTTTACTTCACGAGATTACTTTTTTTTGCATATTTGCAGTAACTTCTGTTATCTTCTGTTAATTAAAGCTGTAATCAACCCCCTGTATTAGAAACACATCTACATTTTAGGTTACACCAGTGCATTTACTCAGAAGAACTGAGTGATTTGGGCTTTTTCACCAGTGTCTTAAAAAGAGGATATATGCAACCCCCCCCACACGTACCTTGGCATTTTGAAGAGGAGGTTGGTAACTAGAGGGCCGATAGTACCTCCTCTGAGTAGCATCAGTGTGAATGTCGCCGAGGAATAGCTCCTCCACAAGGTGGTCTACATTGTGATGCAGGTACTGCTTCTCCACACGGATCAGCTGGAGTTCGTGCATAGCAAAATTCAGAGCTTTGGTGCACTCACAGCCATTCTCTTCTCTCAGCAAATCATAGCTCACATCCTGCTCCCAGGGCTTATCTTCCGGGATAAATCCAGGACACGTCTGGTTCACCAACTCACTTAATTTTTTGGCTACTGCTTTGTTGTGGCATATGATCTGTATGTTGCGGAGCTGATAGTCGGCCTCAGTGCCGCCGCGGATGATCCAGGACGCCTGTCGGAGGCGTATTTTGCCACGGATGACCAAGGTGTAGATGGGGTTTGTGCAGCGATTGCCACCGTAATAGAACTGGTAGGCCTTGAACGTGTTGTTGCCCTGGAATATGTAAGACCTCGTGATGAACTCTGGGCCCGCTCTAACTTCGCAGCTGTGGGAGGAGAGAAAGCGTGGAAACAAAATTTCAGCAAGGTGGCACATCATGTATACTACAGGCAACAAGACCCACATGGGTCCACAGAGACACCTGGGTGCTAATATCCCTTCAACAGGAATGGGAGTAAATAGGAACAAGGCATCTGTGGCCTGCCAATTATCCAACAATTCCCTCTGCTGCTATTAATACACTGCTTCATGGTGATTATATCTAAAGGCTTTATCTTGTAGGCTTAAGTACTTTGAATCTTGTTTGGCTTTTGCCTTTTGTCTAGGGACCACCATGTGACTCAATTTTTGTTGAAAAATGTGGCAGCATATTAAACACCTATTGCTCTCTTTTGCACGGTAGATTTAACAGAATGACTGATAACATCAGGAAGTGAAATGCCATACGTCCAGGGAACAGCACAAAGAAGTGGCTTATAAGCTGCTCTAGAAGCTTCTCTGTGTAACTCCATGATCTCTGGTCTGCTGTGGATATATAGGATCATGTCCCGAGCTTTTCCACTCAAACATTCAACAGCATTGGCAGTGAATGCAAAACTTCTACTTGGCTTGAATTTGGACCATGCAATATTCAGGTTTTGTGGGTTCTTTCATCCCAGTGCCACCTTTTTTTTTCCCTGAAAGTGTAAATGGCACTTAAATTCCACTTCCTGTACGAAGTCCTTCTGTGCCTTCAAATTTGTTTCCCTTGTCATCTCTACACTGCCTAATATAAACTGTAGAACTGTAGAATGGTTAAGGTTGGAAAAGACCTCTAAGACCATTGAGTCCAGCCCTTAACCCAGCACCACAATGTTCACCACTAAATCACATCCCAAGTGCTACATCCACACGTCTTTTGAACACTTCCAGAGATGTTAACTCCACCACTTCCCCAAGCAGCCTATTCCAACGTCTGATCACTCTCACAGTGAAGAAATTTTTCTTAATATCTAATCTAAACCTCCCCTGGTGTAACTTGAGACCATTTCCTCTCATCCTGAAATACACTCCTTTCTGTTTAAAAAACCCTCAGTCTTTCCTACAAGTCACTTCCAATGAGCATGTGAATATTGCCTGCTGAGACAGAGAAAGCAAAACAGCTCCCTGAAATACAAGTCATCAGGTCTAAAGAGTAACAGGACTAGTGAAATACAGCTTCTTAATTTCTTTTGCTGATAAAACCTGTACTAGACACATGCTCTGAAAACAAGGACCCATTCAATGGCTCTAATGCATGGAGACAAATATAGTACAATGTTAGGTTTGAATGAGCATCCATTTTGGCAGCTTGGTAGGCTCCATCCTATTCAGAGAGATTTAAAGATATTTCACAGCATGCTGTTTAAAATCCAGACAATAAATTAATTCATCAAGACAGCATCTGGAATTTAGAACATCACCATATGAAAGAAAATATTTCTGCTGTTGAAAGTGGGAATGTTCATCCTTCCCTTTCTGCTGTTTTACCATCTTCTCTTCCCCATCCCTAGCACCTTGTTTTTATCTTTCCTTACCCAGTAGAGACCCAGTGACCCTCAATATTGGGAGGCATCTGTACAGTGATCCGGGCTCCATTGTGAAGGTGTTTCAGCATATGATGGCACTGTGACTCCTTGAAAGCCCTCCAGGCACTCTTCTCCAAGGACCGAGGGTGGGACCTGCTGTCCGGGTGAAGAAGAGCAGAACCTTCTCCCAGCCCTGTGACAGAAAGTGTAAATTATACCATGAGACCTTGCTGAGTAGGGCTGCAATGTGATAAAGATATTGTGACCATCTTGTGTTGAGTGACACTTGTTCATAGTGTTATGTGTCTGCGCAAATACTGTTTACCTTTATTTTCTCATCTGAAAAAGAAAAATATGGGAAGCTCCTCCTTTCTGTCGCCCCACTAATGATCCACTACATAAATTTATGAAATGAACGGGGGAAAAGAGCTCGAACTGAAGTGTTGTGTTTCAGTTCCCAGCAGATGTGGCTCTGAAACTGTACTTTATAGACACCTCTGTTATCTCTGATCAGGACCATCAAAAACCTAGACTTTCAAACTTTCAGAAAGTTGCATCCAGATCCGGACACAAACTTTGTGGTTTCAGACCACCTCTAATTTGAACGCTTCTATAATAAACTTGCAAATAAAGACTACTTTTTTAAGTCAAGGGAAAACAGATATTAAAAGCAAAGCCTCTGCACACAGGAAGCCTCTGTGATGACTGAGGTGGTCAATTAAAGGCAGATCCTTCTATTTTTATTTTAAAGGGGAGAAGGAATTTCAAAAGCTAACTTTATCTCCAGCACACAGTAATTTTGGTTTCTCACAATGTATACACACAAAATGCACCAGCACGCTCTCTACACAAGATTAATTGAACAAAATGAATACATAGATTCCAAAGGAATGTGCCTTTACTCTTTTAGACCCAGCCTGCTCTTAGATACATTGAAAAACACGGATCAAAAGAAAACCCCACATCTAGGGGTTAAAAGGTGACAAACACGAACCTCACATATCGTGTTGGAAACTGTATTACATTGCCAGAAGGAATTTGAGCACCAGAGGGCTACAAAATGGATAAGGGGTGGGGTGAAGGGGCTGTTTGAATGCCTGGGAAGTTAGGGCAGCCATCTCAGGAAAGGGATGTCTCACTGTAACATGCTTTCAGGGGCAGGGTCTGGGATTTATCCCCGTATTTTCTGCTGCCTTCTCAGCTGACCTGGATAAGAAACAGGGCTGTTGGGGATCACCAGTGAGAGCCAACCAGTACATGATCCTAACTGTTATGCCCCGGCCCCATCTGACATCTGGGCACATGCCTGGTGTTAGGTAGATACTTTCTTAAGCCTTTCCCATTTCCTATTAAAAAAAAAAAAAAAAAAGTGATTCATTATGTTGGCTAGGTCTTGGCTAGGTCTTAGATCTTCTGGAAGAAAGTTGGGTAACACCTGGAAAATGGCATAGCCAAAATTATAAATACATGTCAACCATTTAAGAACAGCAACTCCTCAGCTAAAGAGAAGCAAAGACTTGTCCAGGAGACAGGCTAAAAAATGACCAGAAAGAATACAATAAATACCTTAACCTGAACAGTTAACCACTGAGCTAACCCCACAGCTCACCAGTGAACAACACCAGGATTTAATGAGATTAATGAATACAAACTCAAAATCTTTTCTAGAAAATCTGATAGCTTTGTTATGTTGCAGGTTACAAACAAGTCTTCAATGTGAATGAGAATTTATGGCCTTGCTTTCTATAGGGTAATAAATACAAGGGATCCTTTGATATTTGAGCATGCTGCCTGAGATGCCCTTACAGAAGCCAGGTTTTCAGGAGTTCAGTATTTCTCCCTTTCTGGAAGTCAGAAAGTTCTCAGGTATTTCTACATTGCTGAGCACAGTCACTCATGCTAGCACCAAACAACTCCCATTCTGCAGCCAGAAATGATGTAGCCATGGCAGAGTGATGCTCTGTTTGAACTGACTACATCTTTGGAGAGGCGGGATTGACTAGGTTGGGTCTGTGCTTCATGTTCATTGAGATACACGGCAGAGGCTGTAGCCACCAGTGCTAACTTTCAACATGGTGTCTCCTGCAGACAAATTATCTCACACTGAAAAAAGACTTTGAAATTGGCATTTCCTTTTGAAGTTGTCAAACACTTGAAATCTGCCATCACAAGGAGGTTTTGAAATTGTTCAACTGGCTATTTCCAAGGCATATTGATTGCACCACTTGCTTTTATGCAGTCATATTTTGCCTAGTTCATGTCATATGACTCATGAATACAAATGCATTTAGAAATGATTTATTCATTTAGACATACTTGGGGATTTAGTTTCTTCAAGCAAAAATCCTTCTGTGGGAGGACACCATCTTGTATGCACACATATCAAAGAAGAAAATGAAGTAACCACATCAGACATTCCCAATTATTCCCTGAAGGAAATAATGAAAAGAAGGAGTTTTTGAAAAGGAGTCAAACTTCATGTGGTATTGTACAGTGTCTTTTCTTTGATACAGCTCAAAAGCAACTGTGTCTCAGCTCTCCATGTCACTTGAAGGTAGTCCTGTCTGTAACTTGCAAATGACAAACTGCAACAAGGAAATGGAAGAGAAATTTGCATTGACAGCCTAAGAGAAAAGAGGGTATTTGTTTGGGACTCTATCCATCCAACTGTGACAAATGAAGGCAAGAACAAATTCAAGTAATCAGGAGAGGTGTAAGAACATAATGAAGGCTGCAGAGACACAGGGAGAGATGTAGAAAGCACACACATAGAATGGTCTGGGTTGGAAGGGACCTTAAAAATTATCCAGTTCCACTTCCCCCTGACCATGGGCAGGGACACCTTTCACAGGACCAGATTTGTCAAGGCCCCATTGAGCCTGGCCTTGAACATTTCCAAGGATAAGGCATCCACAACTTTCCTAGGCAACTTCTTCCACTGCCTCATCACTCTCACTGTAAAGAAGACTTTCTTCCTAAAGAAAGAAAGGATTAGATTTAGATCCAATCTAAACCTGCCCTCTTTCAGTTTAAAGCTGTTCCCCTTGTCCTATTACTACATGCCTTAGTAAAAACTCCCTCTCCAGCTCTCTTGCAGGATCTGTTTAGGTACTGGAAGGTGCTCTAAGGTCTCCCCAGAACCTTCTCTTCTCCAGGCTGAACAACCTCAGCTCTATCAGCCTGTTGCCATAGGAGAGGTGCTCCAGCCCTCTGAGCATCTTCGTGGCTTTGAACTTGCTCCAGCATGTCCATGTGCTTCTTATGCTGGGGACCCCAGAACTGGACACAGTACTTGAAGTGGGATCTCACCAGAGCAGAGCAGAGGGATAGAATCCCCTGCCTTGCCCCGCTGCCCACTCTGTTTTGGATGCAGCCTGGGATGTTTGGCTTTCTGGGCTCCGAGCGCACATTGCTGGGTCATGTTGAGCTTCTCATCAACCAACACCTCCAAGTCTTTCTCCTTGGGGCTGTTCTCAATAATGCTAAACAACATCACAGGACCGGAACATCAGAATATGAAATACAGTATAAAACTAAGAGACAGCAATGGGACCTTTACCTGTGTTGGCCTTGCTGGAGCAAAGCAATACTTAATTTAGTGCAAACTTCTTCCTTACAAAGAAGTAATTTCAGCACTTTTGTAGTTACTGACATATGCCTGTAGGTACAACCGCCATACAAAGGAGATATAATTTCCCCTTGTACCATCTGCAGGTCAAACCCTGAGACCAGTGATATGCTTCCCACACAGAGCAGTAAATCAAACACCATCTTCTGTGTTTTTCCTCACAGCAGGTGCTCAGAGGCAGTGCAGTGCCCCCCTGCTCCACCCTTGGCAGTGCACACGAGGTGTTCTGCGAAACTGAGGAACTGCAGGGATGATGTCATTTATTTTAAAAGATCCATTTTGCCATGTTAAATAAGACACTGCTGGTAAGGCTCAAGGTTAAAACATGCACTCACAAACTGGGAAAAGAATTTCACCACTCTTTAGAAGCCCACTTTGGAGAGTAGATGCAGTTGCAACATAGTTGGAGCGATTACTTTCATTCAGAGAGATCCAAGTCTGCTATTCTCTACAGCACTGACAGATGGTAGGTTTCAGTATCTCCATGACTGACTATCTCAGACTCAACTGAGAATACTTCAGACTGTCTCTCTGACTGTTAGAATTTTTGTGTGTTATGAAGGAATATCACCCACTTGTTAAAAAACATAAAACCAAAATCCACCCACTATGTTACTATTCAAAAGTGTGACAGACTTCAAACAAACAAAAATCTTTGCATGAGACCAATAACAATAATTTTGTGAAGCCTCTGGCTCTCGCTTTAGCTATACCACAACTACAGATCATTATGATTGTATCCCCCATGCCACAGCATTTGTTTTCACAAAGGAGCAAGCCCAAAAGGAAAATTCCAGAATCCACCTGAAATACCAGGTAGCAAAACAAAAGCATTTTATGATGAGCTGATATCCAGCTTCCCTTTCAAAATCAAGCCCTAGCAGTGACGCAGCTTTACCATGAAACTAATTGAATATAGCATAAGAGGTGCTAGAGCTCACTGGGGATCCCTGCCCAGACCCTCAGAGACCACACAGATCTTGGAGGGCCTGTGATCCCAGATCACACTTTACAGGGGCAGGATCCAATATCCATCTGAGTGGGAAAGTGGAGGCCTGTACAGCTGCCATGCTGTTAAGACATGGATAGGAGCACGCACCACACCAGACAGAGGGCTTCAGGCTCTCACATTCACCTATAAACCTGTATCTGATGTGGGAACAACCATTCGAGATAAAAATAATTGTTAAGGGAAGATAGGTTACTTTCAAGTTCTTCAAAGATTTCTGCACATAGCTGCGAGTAAAATACAAATCTTAAAAGGGCAATCTGTTGGCAGCCCATTACGCAAACGTGTTTCAGAAATGGTTATGACAGAGCTCTCCGCCAACATTTCTGCAAAAAACTGCAAGCTGCTCGAATGAATGTTTTGGTTTTCTGAAAAATAGCATGCAAATACCATACAATTGCAACAAAGATAATAGGTAGAGTTGTGCTGGAACACAAATGGTTTTAATTTAATTTGTGCCACAACACCCAGGCCAAATTCTGTTCACAGCAATGCCAGACTGCTAAAGTATAAGGCAAATAATCTTAAACTGTTTAGATTTTATCAGTTTAATGAACGTCTCTACCAGAATCTAAATCATGGCTTCGAACATGTCCAAGTGCAGCGCTTCAAACCAGTCTCAAAGCTACCAGGTGTTCAGCAGGTTCATCCTTTGCTAGATGGGGGAGAAGATGTTACCTCAAAGCAGGATTCAAACCTGGATTGCTCAGCAGGAACCAATTAACTTTTTTTTTTTTTTAATTTCTAGTGATGTAAATACAGAACAAAATTTTATTATGAAGTAAAACAACCTCGAGTGATAGTGCAAGTTCAAAATCAGCAATGGCTTCATCTCTGACAGAAACATTTTAACATTCACGCTTTACTCCTGCAGCAATCTCTTTTCAAGTTAGAACTTGTTTGAAACTGGAAAAACCTTCCAACAGATAAAAGAATAATTGGCTGGATTAACTTTATAGCTCTCCTTATCTGGGCAGTTGCCCTGCACAATTAAATAAATAGACATTTGGATTATGCTCTTTCTTGATGTGGGATAGTGTCAGATAATGCCTATGACAGGCTTTTAGCTCCAGTGCAAGCTTACATAATTGCCATGGAGAATATAATGTCCTGTTACCAAGCCACGAGCTGTGTTTACCAGTGTTTTCCCTGCACTTGAAACTTCAAAGAGTCCTTGCAAGACTGGGGCCCAAATTAGCTACTACAAACAAAAGGGTTGGGAAGGGAAAGCCGGGTTTTATGGCCAGGGAAGCAGACAGGACAATGACTTCCTTTCACATGTATCTGTTGCCTCTCTTGTGCACACAAACTTTCAAAGTGCAGCTTTCGGAGAGAGGCAAAATGAATGCTTCAGTGCATGGAAAATCTTGAGGAGGGATCCAAAGTATGTTTACAGGGGACAGCTAAAAAGTAACCCTCTCAAAGCTGACAGGCCCAGCATGGAGGTCCCCCGTTACCCTGCAGCTTGGTCCTTATTCAATGCCCTCATTTGGAAGAGGTCAGAGAACCAAGTGCCAAGCAGTTACACAGCCCATAACCTCTGCTCAGCTGAAGTTCTTAATTGGGATGGCTGCTGCTACCTGTGCAAGGTGAAATGGCACTGCCCAGAGTGAGGGTTTCTTTATGAAACCCTGAAGGGTTAAAGCCTATCTTCCTTCAGGGCAGTGGGAACTCTGCC
The DNA here is from genome assembly GCF_021018805.1 of Prinia subflava. Lineage (NCBI taxonomy): Eukaryota > Metazoa > Chordata > Aves > Passeriformes > Cisticolidae > Prinia > Prinia subflava. Next base: position 52,137,939 of record NC_086247.1, read on the forward strand.
CCTGCTGCCCCATCAGCGCCAGGATGTCAGTGTGGTACAGTATCAGTGGTAGTTTGGTTTTGCCCTCTTTGCAAGAAACATCTGCTCTCTGCCAGAGACATCTGCTCCATCCTGTACCCACACCTTGGCACTGTGGTTTATTCATGCAGAACTGTCCCCAACTCCCCTGGGACTTGTGTCTGGGTGAAGATAGTGCTAAGCAAACTCATTACATATAATCCTACCCTCTATCAGCCCTAAACAATCACCTCACTAATCAAATACTACCCCTGCCTTGAATAGCTGAAGGTACTTGCCTCCAGTGTGGTTGAGGCTACTTTTGGGCCCCACTGTGTGCCAGCCTACAGAGCACAAAAACTTGCCCTTTCTGTTGATGACATCAACATCTCACCACTGTGTTAGCCCACAGTCAAGCTACAAAAAAAGGAGTGAAATAGAATTTATGCTGACAAAATTGTGAATAAAATTTAGTCCATCTTTTAACTCTCCCTGCAAATTCTCCAAGCCTTACACTAGGCAGTGTATCCTCCCATCTTTTTATTGTCTTCCAGATTTTGAAATGCATTATTTAACAAGGAAACAGCTCACATATGTCTCTGGCACAGAGCACAATATATGTTCATCTTATGGCTATGGCATATCTCCTGATGCATTTACTTATTATTTTCCTGAAAAAGTTTTGAAAGAAAACACTACTATGTAACTAATTTAAGCAACATTGCCAGAGAGCTTTTAAAAAGCATAAACAGTTTTGCTCTGAAAAGCCTATCAGTCTTGTTTTCATCATCTTTATTAGTACATTTCCATGATGTTATCGACTAATTGTTTTAAAGTTTCTAACTCATTACTCTAACAGTAGCATAATCAGAAATACACTAAAGTTTTTAGCATCTAAATTTATAAAAAAAAGGTTATGTTTACAAAAGAAATTAGCCAATTTTCTTTTGAATCCACTTGACTGTAGCTCTTATTATTCAGGTTTTTTGGAGTTGAATGATCTTAGTGTTTGACATCTGAAACTTCTGCGGCTTTTTGTCTAAGCAAAGAAAACAGTGATAATGGACAACTTCCAGCTGCAAACCTTTTTTTTTTCTTTTTCTTTTTTGTGACACTGTACATGTACAGGTTTTATTTTGATTAATGAAGACTAGTTTTTCCAAATTTCAACTCAGTGACGTTAAAGTAGGCATTTCTTAATGTAATGAAAGCAGAAGCTTTAGCCTTACAGGACATTTTAACTTGTGTCACAAAGCTTTAAGCCCTAAAAATCCTTAACCACCCACCCACATTCACTCACTCTTAACCCTTAAATTGCCATATGCAATAGAAATCCAGAAAGAAAACACTGTATGCTACAAGGAGGCTTAACACTGCAATCCCCTGGGATTGCTGGTTATTCTTACACATTAGCAATTCGGGATAGCCACAGATCGAAGGATGCTTCTACTGACTTTACGGCATGGACAGAAAAGCTGTAGACCAAGTTAAAGCCAACAGGGTAAACACATTTCCACGGGCTACATTTAAGTGCACTATATGCCACTAATATAATTTTCAAGTTTGTAAGAGGGAAATGGTTTCCAAACTCTTGAAACTCTGATCCAAACTGTGAACTGCTACACTACCAAGGTGTTCGTCTTCATACACAAGGCAGCAAGTTGTATCTTTCTACAAGAATTTAGGTTGTTGTTATTTGGTGAAATATAACTACAGATGGAAGAAATGGATGACTTTCCTTCATCATCTATTACAATCCTCTTTTGGCAGCTGCTGTTTTGATCTGATCACTGGCCCTGATTTGTTTCCTGCTCCAGTCAGCATTCAGCTCTGCTCTGTAATTCCAAGCAGATGAGCCAGGGAGTCCAACCCTGCAATTACACCTCCTTTCTTTACCCTCTAACTTCAAGTCTCCCATTTCAACTTTTACATCTCAAATCACAGAGTTTAAAGAACACCTCTGGCGTCCTGTCAGGTCTGGCTCAGCTAAACACGTTTCTACGCTCTCTGGATCTCATAGCTGAGCTGTGAGAGGAGTATAAAACCCCCTCCTGGGGATCAGAGCCTCCTACTCTTTCTTTCTCTAAACAAAATATACCCTCAGAAGCCCATGCTCTTTATTATTTATTAAATGCCATAGTGTGTGCTTAGCACTTGTACAAACACAGAGAGAGACAATCCCTGCTTCACAGAATGAACCCCAGGAATAGCTTTGAAATCCTTAACCCCAGCTCACAGATCTCCCACTGAATCCATGTAGGTCACTTGCATTTTAACAGTTAAAAAACATTTCTCTTTTTACATCTAACCTTGGGGTCCTGAGAAATTTAACTGAGGATGCTGGATGCTACAAAGAACTTCAGAATTAGGAACACTCTTCAAAATGATGCTGTAACCAAGTAGCTTGAGTCACACTTTCAGAAGGATATCATACCCAGAATTTTCAAATCTGGCAGCCAAATGTTAGACATACCTAAGCAGCTCATTAAACAGCCTCCTTCTCAGAAGTTTCTCCTGAAGAACACTGGCTTTCTGGAAAGATGGGTTATCTGTTCAAGGGCCTACAAATGAACTTACAAGCGGAACTTTTGAGTTTAAATACGCCAACTTTTCTCACTAAAATTCTGCCTACTGTGCAGTTTCAGAGAGATGTCAGTCCAGAGTTAAACCGAGAGGCTGTCAAAACAGGACTGTATGTAATAACACCGAGAATTTTTGTGCTCTGCAGCAAAACAATTTTAGTTGGGCAGAAGATCCGGTGCTGGCACACTTTGCTACCGAAGGCTTCCCAGGTAACACCTCCACGGCAAAAAACTTTTCCCGGTAAGAGGAGGAACGCGGGCCCCGCAGGGTGTCTCGGTCAAACGTGCCGGAGTTCGGCGGCGCCAGCTCTTGCCCGGAGGTGAGTAAAGAAACTTTGTGTGAGGTGCCCGGACCAACTGCTCCATCCAAGCAGTTCCAGGCTGTAACACCATCCGCCGACACACGCCGGGGAGCGGGGCGCTTTCGGCGTGGTTTTACCCACGCCGGCGGCTGCCGCTCCCACGCGTGGTGCCGCTGACACGGGGGCCAGGCAGAGCCAGCGGGGGCTGCCCGCTTCCCATCCCCTGCCAGAGCTCTGCCCCGGGCAGGCGGCACGCAGAGCCCGCGGCCAGACGGGAGAGCGCACCCACCCCCGCCAGAGAGGCTCTGGGGCCCCTCGCCCCCAGCCGCTTTTCGGGGCACCCCGCGGGCCGAGACCCGCCGGCGGCCGCGCACTCACCGTGCAGCAGCAGGGCCGGGAACAGGTACCGCACCAGGCTGCCGTGCGGGGCGGACATCTCCGCGGCTCGCAGCGCTCCTCGCCCGCTCCTGCGCTCCGGCCGCCGCCGCTCCCGCCGCGCCGCCCGCGCCTCAGCGCCGCCGCGGGCAGCCCACGGCCCGGCGCTGGGGGGCAGGCGGCTGGCGGCCCGGGGGCCACGGGCACCCTCCGGGGCCGGCGCCGCCGCCGCTCCTCAGGGCTCCCGCCCCGCACGCCGCCGACCCGGCAGGGCTCCGGCTCGGCCGCCGCCGCTCGGTGCCCGAGGATGCCCGCGCCGCCGCTGCCGCGTCCCCGCTCGTCTCCGCGCGGCCAGGCGACGGCTCCGCTTCATATTTCCCCTTCCAGCAGGAGGAGGAGGAGTGGTCGGGAGGTGGGGACTCCTCCCGGGGCGGGGAGGGGGCGGCCCCGGCTCTGGGCTGGCGGCAGCGCAGGACAGCGCTCCCACGGCGGGGGAAGGGGCGCTGGGGACCTGCCGGGCGGATCCGCGGGGGCGGGAGCGGGACGGAGCGGACACCGCGCCGGGTGGGCCCCGGGCACCTCGGGGCTTTGCGGCGCTGGGGTGTGCACGGGATCGCGGGGGAGGGAGTGCGCGGCCGGGCCGTCCTCCCGCGGCCGGGCAGGGAGCTGCCGGCTGGGCTGCCGCTCCCGGGGCCGCTCTCTCTTCTCTGGGAGCGCGAAGCGGGACTTCGCCGTCGCGGCCGTAAGCTGAAGAGAAAGCAAGTTAGTGTGCGTCCTCTCTTAGAAGAGAAACCTCTGTGTGGTTACTGCTTTCCGTGTAAATACGGCAGTTTACAAGCTAAAAATGCGTGTCAAGGATGCCTTTGGTGCTGCGCTCTCCTTCACGCATTCCCCCATGTGTGTTCTTGATTAGTTTTGCTTTTTTCTCTGGTCTTCGTTCCTGGTCATGCAAACAAGCATGGACTTAATATAGCTGTGAGTAGCTCCTCCCGGAATTTGATCACGGGACTTTTCATTTGTGATGTCCTCTGGATAGGGACATCACATTTTCCAGTTTGTGTTTGCTCTTGTGGGCTCGGCTGTAGGGCCTCATGGCAAAGAATGTGTAACAAATTTGAGGAAATATTGAGAAGATCAACAAAACTATGTTTTGAACAGCTTAACTGAGCTAAAGTGTTTGCACCTGCATACTTAAAAAGAAATACGAACAGTGTTGATTCCTTCCAAGTCCCTTGAGAGGGAAGAATAAACTTAATCTTCCTCATTTATATAGGGAGGAAACTGAGACAGAAGCACATAAGTGGTGAGTCAGAGTCAGTGCTCTAGTGCCTTGGATTCCCAGGGTTACGCTTGCACCTTCACACAAATGTCCAGCCAGAAGGGATGGTTTCCAGAGCACTTGGTCTGTACAAGCCTGTAGTGATCAGATATCCTCTCAATGACCTGGATAGACATGGACAGAGAAAAGCAACATCCTCCAAGAAACAGGTGTCTGTGAACATGATCAAGTAACACTGGGTAAGGCTGTAAAAATGGCTTTACCCCACGTTCATTGCTTGTCTTCTCCTGTAGTTGCCACAGAGGTGTTTGCCAGGCGAGCGTGTGAGGGGAGGTGATTCACGCTGTAGATGCAGTGCATTTGGAAAAAGCGTTGTGTATCCAGGTCGAAATCCTGATGTTTGTCTGCAGGTTAGTAAGTGAGTCAGATACAGTGAGCAAGGAAAACTACAATATCCACTCAAAATGCAGTACAAGCTTCTGCATTTCTGAATCTTGAGGAGCTGTGAGGTGCTTCAGGTCTGTGTGTGCCAATTGCCTCTTCTAAAAGAAGTCTCTTGCGTGGTTATCAGTAACATACGCTGGGTGTTCAAATGGGTGTTAGAAGGAGAAGGGAAAATGGATGACAAAGGGAAAGTTGGTTGACAATTGTTGTTGGTTGACCAGGGTATTTCTAAGGGGTCCTGCCTGCTGGAAGAAACCAACCTGAAGAGTCTCACATGTTTGGCACGCATGTAGGCATGGCATGTAGGAAGTCTCCTAAAGTAACTTCTGCTATTTACCTGAATATAAAAGGCAGGCCGGTGTTGCTGTGAGCAGTAACGAAGGACTAGGAGTTTTGAATGTAATTGTATAAAAACAGCAACATCCAACAGGAGAGGCTTCTTATAGGCACAACCTGTTTTACCATCCCCAGATCGAGCAACATAATAATTTGCAAAAAGATGAGGCTGAGAATCACCTGCAAAAAATTATATCTTACAAAAGGCAGTTATCGCAGAAGGTCATGGTTTCTCCCCTGGGAAGTGACAGCCCCCTATGGCAGCATCACAAACAGCTTTTCATAAAAGGAAAGGGCAATGCCTTTACTGCTTCACTGGACAACTTTGAAAATTAGGCTCTGCTTGTGATTTACTATCTGTGCAGCTTCAGATGTGGTAATGAAATAAAATGAAATCAATACCTAGTGGAGTCAGATATGGGAGAACTTGCAAAACCAACACAAACTATACTCCTTTTTCCTTGTCTTTATTTTCCTTATTTTTTTTGACATTTTAAGGCTATGTGTTTTGTTTTGTCAGCCTGATGCATGTTATTTTTCTTTAAATATACCCAGTCCTACTTGCTTCATTGCTGTGTCCCTCTTCAAAATGTGCTGTAATGGGAAGCAGCGACAAATAACAGCTCTCTGCTCTTTGATCTAGGCAGCATGTCACATCAGTACTCATTAAAAATGGCATTAACCAATCCAACCATGACTTTCTGAACTGGAGTTCCTGGGGTGTATACCTAATTTAGGTATAGTGTAATATCATTCACAAAGGCATCTCTCATGCATATTCTCAAAAATACCGTAGAGGTCAAAGCATTTCAGAAAGGAAGTCATCAGCAGAAGTTTGCACAGAAAGGAGCTGTTTTGAAACAAAAAACCAAACCCCAAACCTGATGGGAAATGTACTTTGTGGCTGAGGCCCTCTGGAAAAAGTATTAAAATAGGAGGAAAACAAACTTGTTGGACTTGTTGCGTGACACTTCAAAGATCTAGGCATATCAGCATAGCACTTGTCTAGGTAAAGTGCCGACTGGTTGGCTGGCTGCCAATGCCAATCTGGTGGTGAAAGATACTTAAAAGAGGGAGAGGATGGGAAAGAATGGAGGCAGCGAGTGTGTGGGACACTTTACGCTCTGGAGAAGAATGGGATGGGGCAGCACAACTCAGATTTGCTAATGGCTATGTTATGTTTTTAAAAAGAAGGGACGTGAAGATTTGTTGGAAAGGAGTGGAGTGACTAATTTGCAAAGAATCAAGCGTCTGTCAGATTTCTGTGAATTGCCCATGGCAAATTAATCAAAATAAGTAGAGAGAAGTCTTTCTACACATCCAGCTTGAGTTAGAATCCATAAGATGAGCCTGGAGCCTAATTGATACAGAGAAATATTCACTCTGTGGCTTCTTATTGTGGCTTCAGCTGCTTGAGGAAGAAGTTAATCTATTTAACGATGTAAAAGAAGTGGTAATTGGTTTATTTCTTCTTTCAGTCTGAACTGAAAATGCCGTAATTTATGGGGTATAGCAGAAAGGGGGTTTATCCCTTACTTCCTCTATCGGTTTTAAATATTTAGAATAAGGTGTTTAAGCTGCTGATTTTTTTTCTTATTCTTTGTTAAAAGAGTAATTGAAAGAACCTCTGGCAATATTTCCTGAATGTTTGGCTTCCAAATTGTGCAGACTAATTGACCTTCCCTTACCAGAGGTTTGATCTTCAGTGTGGCTACTGAAGCCAGTGGAGTTTTATGATTGTTTTAAGGGATGCTGAATCTGGATTAAGTTTTGTCAAACATGCTACCTGTGGTAAGGCTGTCCTGGAAACTAAGACTCTGAGGTGGAGCAGGTTACTACAGAGGTCTATCCTTTATTGCTCTTCCTTTTTTAGGTAGATAACTGGTTTGATAAGTGTGTTTTAGAAATAAATTTATTTTAGTAATCTAAGACACAATGCACATGTTGAAGTCCTGTTACTTGGAAACAGACATAGAGAGCATAGACCAAGCATAGTAAAATGAAGTTATTGTGGCCATTGTCGATAGGCTCTTTTCTTTCTCTTCAGATACACAAAGAGATGTGCATGCACATAAAAACACAGAGCCCATCTGCTGGAATAGACTTGATGGCTTCACAGAAATGAGGTTGGCTATCTGAATAAGGTTTGTTTAGTTTTTCTAGAATGATTTAAGAAGTAGGTAGTAGGTGGAAATAAAGGTATAAAATGGTGTAAGAGTAGAAAAAAAATCAAAGATTAAAGAGCTCAAACATAGCCAGTGGCTTTTCATAAAATAAGCTCTCTCTTTCTTGTTTCCTCACTTGCTTCTGGCATTTAAAATGTGGTTTTGATTTGATTATTCCGAGGCAAAGAGGAACTTCTCTGTATAGAATTACTTTAATACAACCACGAATTTCATGGTGCTGTTGCTGCAACCAGAGTTTGAGGGCCAGGTCCAGCTCCCAGTGAGCTTGGCTGGGGTCTTGCCATTGACTGGAGCAAGGGATGGCTCAGGCCTTGAGTGAGGCTGTTGGAAACACCAGCTGGGACAGCCAGTGCTCATATGTTGGTGACATTCATCTGGAAGCGCAGCAAACAGGGGCCAAAGGTGTTTCTTCACCCAGCATAGGGGCAGCCATCCTAGCCCTCTGCAGCACTGCCATGCATTCATGGCACTCAAATACCATGAAAATGGGTGTGGTAAAAATGTCTTCATAAATGTTGTTTCACCCTCCTGTTGTTTGCGTGGTGGCTTAGTGATATTGTGACTTAAGAAAAAGAAAACCACCTCAGACAGCTAAACCAGCAGATTGAAAATCTGTTGCAATCTGGACAAAAAATGTCCTTCTTATATCTTCTTTCTCTGAAGAGCCATGCAAAGGGTCAAAGAAATAATAATTTTGATTCCTGAAGACAAAGAAAAACTTCTGGAAAATTTTAAATGCAATTAAAGTTTGAGTTTGATTAATTTCTTAGAGAAAATGGAGGTTCTGGCAATTATTTATAAGCTATCTAGAGAAGCAGATTTCATTCCCAAACTGAAAAATGGAGTAATGTGATCCGCCAATCTTGTGTTTTAAAGTCTCAAGTAGCATCTAATGCACCTGGGAGCTGCTTTCTTAGTTTTTATTCTTCTTGTAGCCCTTTTGGGGCCAATGCTTCTCCAGGTTAATAACATCCTTTGGGAGAAAGGATTTTCATCCCTTACAGAGCCTGTGGTCTTCATTTCACTTGTCAAACTTTTGCAGCAGGGGATGGACAAAGAGTAGGAAACGGAACCTGTTCCAGGCAGTCCTGTTAAAAATAGAGCTGTTCCCTAGCAAGGGGAGGAGGAAACCCTCCTGCCCTTCTGACCACATCTGAGCCAAGTGGCCAGCTGGACTGGGTGGAACTTGAGTGTTGCCTTGAGGGAGCAGGTAGGAATTTTTTTTTCATGGTTTTGTTCAGTGTTTGTATTTGGTGATGGGTCTCTTGCAATGTGCCTTAGATACACAAATGGCCAAACAGAAATTGAAAGTATGACCCGTTTTACAGTGCCCCTGGGTTTTTGTAGCAGCCCTTTGATTGGCTTGTATCCAGTCTCATTCTTGTGCTAAAGTTGGTTATTTCTCAGTGTGATGTTACAGCAGCCACAGCAACCTTAATCTTGCATCGCAGGTCTGACTGTGCTGGTGTTCTGCAGATATCCCAGACATACCCACACTGCAGGCAATTTTTCTGTGTTCATTACAAAGCTGACTTTTGTTCAAAGCATTCAGTGAATTTTAGGCTCTCAAAACCACTCATATGTTCAAGCACTAGTGCGTTTTATCAAAGCTCCTTCTCAAAGGGACCTAACCAACACTCTAAGAATGACATACTGTAGGTGTCAGTGTGGCCACCAAGGGCACAGTTGACTCCAAAGAAATGTAGAAGCATTTGTTTTCCCAAGAATTTTGGAAGTTAGGAAGAGGAAAAGAAGTAAGCAACAACAGAGAGTTATGTTTTCTACTCTTAGCAGCTGATGTGGAACAGACGCCTGGGGCAAGCCTCCGCACTGGTTTGATGTGCAAAGCCAGTGCAAGCCACTTGTTTTCTCAGGGCCTCAGTTTCCCTAACAGTGGGGAGAAGTAACTAATCTGTGAATAATGTAATGTACTAAAAGGAATGTTTGTATAATAAGAACTGTTAGGGTGAGAGCTCACACACAGAGAGAATGGCATTAATATGGCTTTCAATAAGAAATATCTCAGAATGGTTGAGGTTGGAAAGGACCTCTACTGTTCATCTGGTCCAGCTTCTCTGCTCAAACAGGGACACCCAGGGCCAGTTGCCCAAGACCGTGTCCCGATGGCTTTTGAATATGGGAGACTCCATAACCTATAGAGGACAGCCTGTATATACACTGTCTCCGGGTATTCCCAATCAACTACAGTAAGTTTTTAATTCCTTCCATCATTTCCATCTATTTACCAATGTAAAATGTGTCTTATATACATATATTTGTATGGGTGATGTATGTACATATACAATATGTATATATGTATAAAATATGTCTATTTTCTATATGCATAAAGTCTTTGAAACATCTGGATAGTGCATTATCCATGCATATGTGCTTCAAGTCCTTCTGCAGCCAGCCAGCTTGCTGACTGTCTGAATTAAACTGCAGCCTTCCCAGACAATTCTGTCTGCAGCTGTAAGGTGTTCTATAGGTTACCTAAAAGCTGCCAGGTTCTGTAGAAAAACTCTTTATCTGCTAAAAAAATGTTACCTGCATCTTTCTGGAGAGAAGCTCCGAGTTTCTCAGAGCAGTGGCTAAATTACAGTTTTAGGTAATAAAAAGGGAAGAGAAGAAGGAAAGGAAAGGCACCAACCAGATGAATTCTGTCTGATTTCTTTCCTCTCATGTATCTGTTCTTGGTACAAGAAGTAGGTAGATAACAGCCAGGTTTTTGTAAGACAGGTTTGTTTTCTGTGGCTGATGCTATTTAGGGTCTAAAAAATAGCGAGCAAGTAACTGCTCAGAGTAGCAGAGGGCTGCTCTGTTCCTTTTTGTGTCTTTGCCTCTTGGCAACTCTGCCAAGAAGTTGCATGGTTTCTGTGTCCAGAGCATCACAGAATCACAGAATCACTTAAGTTGGAAAAGACCTCTGAGATCATTGAGTCCAGCTTTTGACTCGTCACTACCTTGTCAGTTAGACCAAGGCACTGAATGCCATGGCCGGTTGTTCCTTGAATACTTCCAGAGACGATGACTCTGCCACCCCCCATTCCAGTGCTGAACAACCTTCTCCATGAGGAAAGTCTTCCTGATGTCCAGCCTGAAGCTTCCCTGGTGCAAGATGAGGCTGTGTATGACCTCTCAGCCTATTGCTGGTTGCCTGGGAGAGGAGGCTCATCCCCACCTGGCTACATCCTCCTCTCAGATAATTGTAGAGAGAAATGTCTCTTCCCTGAGCCTTGTCTTCTCCTGGCTCAAGAACCCAAGCTCTCTCCCCTGCTTCTTGTGGGACTTGTTCTCCAGACCCTTCACCATCTTCTCTAGGTGTGCACCAGCACCTCAGTGTCTTTCCTGTATTGAAGGGCCTGGAACCAGACACAGGACTTGAGGGGTGGCCTCACCAGTGCCGAGTGCAGGGGGACAGTCACTGCCCTGTCGTACCTCCTCCCTCCTCTCCTGGCTTTTGTGTTTGGACAAAAAAACCTCTGTGGAGGTACTTTTCTTCCTGCAATGGGAGGAATAACAGCAGGACAGAAGTCCTTTATCTCATCCCCTTTTTTGAGGTCCTGGGAGCTCCAGCACCCCTTTCCCAGCCCTCCTTTCCGCCCCTTCCCTTTGCACTGCTTCCTGGCCTTGCACCAGCAGGAATCGCGGACCTGTGGAGAGTTATAAAACACACCTGGCAAAAGGGACATACTCACACCTGCATTGCCTCGTGTGGTGTGGGGCTCTGTGTGTGGGGTGCTCCAGGAGAGAAACAGAGAGCAAAAGTGTGGACCATGGAGTAGGTAGCCAAGGTGTGGTGACCCTTGCATTGCTGTTTCTCTGTCAGACACATGTGTGCACAAATAAACACCCCATGTGCAGGTGACCTGTGGAACTGTTTTTCCCATTGGAATAATTGCAGCTCCTCCAATTATAATCACACGTGTGTGCGAGTTACTCCTGGCAGATAATTCAGTGATTGTAAAGCTATCAAGTTACTAAAAATATCCCCTTCAGCCTGCTCTTTAATTACTGAACTGTTTCCCATCACATTACAGGATGAAAAAGCACATTTGGTAGTAATTGTCTGACATGAAGGCGTCTACACACAGAGTTCTCTGCTCATCATGCAAGTGTGGTAAACTCCCTGAGATATTTTTATAGGAGGCTTTTACAGAGGTTGCCTCCATTGTGAATCAAGGGGCAGACAGCTGCTGCTGCTTTCACTTTGGTCTCTCCCAGATCTGGAGGAAGCTGATGTGGTCAAAGTGAGCAGCCGGTCGGTGAGTCTGCATTGATGCATGTCTCGGGAGTAGAATTTTCTTCTGAGCATTGTTGTGTGTGAAATGAGAGCAAGCTGCCTGTGGTGAATGGAACTACTTGGAAGGAGGAAGAAGGGGTGAAGTTCGTATCCATATACATCTTGTGCATTTTCATTCTTCCATATGGGGCACAGAGACACAAGCAGTGAACGGGAGCTGACATTTCATTTAAAAAGTGTAAAACTACTAGCTACTCGCTCTAGCTACTGCCTATTTTTATAATTGTATATTATGAATATAGACAGTAACATGACTACTGGTTTCTGGCAATGCCACAGGGTCCACGTTCCTATGGGCTAAAAACTCCAAGGAATATGGGAGGAGGGGAAGAGGAGCACAGATGGCTGGATGTAAAGGGCCCTCTACAATGTGCTCCACTACTCTCAGGCTCTCTCTCACTTGAACATTGGGACTGGAAAACCAAGAACTCAAAAGAAGTGAATTTGGTTGCTTATGTGCTTTCTTTCATGGTTGGCCATTACCAAACTGTTGTTACTCATTTTCTTACTGTTTGACATGAGTCTGTAGCTATTTATGAACTTCCCAAGCCTTATTTGATGTGCTTATGCTTGGTTTTGGACATCTTAACAGTATAGAACCTTGCTCTGAAGAGCTGTGCATTCCTTATTCACTGGCAAAACGCCCTAGATATGAGCACTGGGAATGGTTCCTAGTGTGATAAGCACTTCTACGGCCCAAGGTGTATCCTTTAAGGCCTTTTAATAGATACCTACTTTATTCTCTTAGCTCTGTCTTGTCTCTGTTCCAGGTCAGCCTTCCCAGGGCATCAGTTCAGCTCTTATCCCAGGGACAAAGAGATGGTTGGCAGTCCTTAAATAAAGGATGGCAATTAGCCTACGTTTTGCCAGCATAGACAACCCACTGTGCTCCCTTACAACCTTACCCACTCTGTGATTCTGTGATTCTTTGGTGATGACAATATTTATCTTTTTACTTGTTATGTTTCCCAGCAAACCTCTATCACTAAGTACCAGGTTGTTCCAAGTTTTGTCCAGGTTTATACAGTGCAGAAGTTTTCTACTGCAGTCAGTGGGAGTTTTGCCTGTGATTTCAACAGAAGTAGGGTAGGTTGTAGGGCTAGTGACAAACCCTTTATAGTTCAGTCTGAAAGCAAGTGCAAACAACTAGAAGAAATCTCTTAATAATTTGCATGTTGAAACTTACATTGCATAAATGTGCCATTAATATCATTAATATCTTCCTGGAGATAAGATGCAATGAACTTCTTTGAAGATGAATTGCTCAACTCACCCTTGGCATGACTTCAGTGGAATCTCACCCACCTCTGACAGTGATTGATTTCGTCTGGAGCACTTTCCTCTGGGAGTCCAAGATGTCTATCTTTTCAAATCCACACAACGTAACATCAGAGAACTCAGGAGCAGGACTCTCAAGTTCCAGTACTAGCTCAGCCATGAACTAGCATTATGCTGGTTATCTCATTTAATTTCTCTGGGCCTTGCCTTAATCATAAATCTCATAGGCATACTTATTTCTTGCAAAACTTATCAGAATCTCACTTTGAAAGGTGTACTCATGAAAAATTTAAATATTCACAAATTAAATGCCTCTAAAATAATTTGCAAGCAGAGAAGGAAATCCATTCCCACAAATAGGAAAGGAGGAGATGTTCCCTAAGGCTGTTGTATACATTTTTGGTCATGGCTAATATGGTAGAATAGCAAAGAAATATTCTTGGTGTGTTTGTTTGCAACGGAAAGGAGAACCTGTTCTCAGCTTTTTCTGTTGTATTGGTGCTTATCTGTGTATATGAAAATTAAAAGCATTACTTCAGTAGCAGGAAAAGTGGCAACAGTCCAGGCTTGAACATGAGTTGTGAAAGGCTGCATTTAAAATTTGTCACATTTGATATGGGACGAAAAATTCTCTATGCAAATGTTAGTTTTAGAAAACAATGCTAACATTGTAATCCTTTATGTTAAGTGAACTGCTGGCTTTCTTTAACCCACTTTTATGCCTCCTTGATGCTGGCTCTGATCTATTTAGGGTCTGAAGTGGCTTTAGGTGGTCATTTTCAAAGTCCAAAAGTTTTAATATTTTGAAGGCTTTGCCTCTTGCCTCCAAGAAGGTATGAATGAGAGTGGGAATGGCACATTTCCATAGTCTAAGTGTCAAGGAAATTTGCCCATATTGCAGCAGTGCAACATGCACTTTAAGAGTGGAGTCCTTTGCTTTTGTACCTCCTCACTTTTCATACCTTCAATTTTTATTGTAGGTACTCAGGCTCCTTTTTCTTTCTGTGATGGTAACACCAAGGGACCCGTGGTCTCATCTGACTTATTCTTAACAGAAGGGCTTTATTTAATAGTGCAGTCACTTGCTGCTGAAGCTGAAAGAACCATTACTTGTCTAAACAGTCTCAGACACTTGGACACAGCAAAGACAATTCAAAACATCCACAGGCAAAAAAATTATTATAATGATAGAGGGAGTGGCACCTCCGAGGTATGGTGGCATTTAACACTTAGAGAGATCTGTTAACAAGAGAAGTTTTATAAGCTGTTTGTAAAGAAATATCTATCTGCTGGTGAAGAACACTTAATAAATCGCTGCAGTTGAAGAAATGCTAGGTAGATTGGGATACAGTTTATCATACAAACTACACTGTATTCTCCTGTTACTATTTCTCTGCTGCATGTGAATATTAGTATTAAAATACTTAAGGTGTATTTTAGAGTCTACTCATATATATATATATATATGTACATACAAACACACATATATATGTGTCTATGCCAAATTCTTTTATGTCTGAACTGTAGATTGTGTCACAAGATTAAACAGCTTGTTTTTGTAAAAGTAAAATAAAACATCTGTTTGGAAGGGCCCTGGCATTTTAAGAAATTTTTTGCAGGCTGGATCTGCATTCAATGAACATTAACCCACATAAGTTTTTATAATTATTTCAACTCAAATAATCTTATCACATACATTCAGAAACTGAAGTTAAAGGATCTGTTGAACTTAAGCAATAGCTTTTCCTGAATTGCAGTTGTTAAGTTCGTGTAGCTTTCTCTGTTGTAGTCTGTTTTCGCTGGTATCTAATTTTCTGAGCTGCTTTAGTCAGCTCTCTGTTTGAAGGTGAAATATGTTTTTCAATGATTTAAGCAAGAAATGATTCGTTTTCACCACTTCTGTGAAATGCCAGAGAAAAAATTTGCCTTACTTACCATAAAATCCTGCCTGTGAAGCTACTGAAGAGGACTGGGGATAAAATAGGGGACCTGGGGATCATAGCCCTTCTTATACAACCAAGCATCTTTAAGAAATATTTATTAAACATACAGGAAAATGTGACTCCATCTGAGGAATTAAAATTAACATTTAAAATCGGCATTACTTATCTCAGGTCTAACAATCAGGTCTTGGTATCCATCTTTCCGGGATGCTCAGCAGCGTTTTGTCTACAAGACATCCTTGCTCCTCAGACTGAAATGATTCCAGATTCTGTTCAGTTCTGTTTCGTGATGAGCAGAGGATATATTTACCCATCTGGGACAATCCCTTTATGATCTACCAGGGAAAAACACGTTGTAATTGCTGTGCTTTCTTAGTGCTGTTGATACAGATTGGCTGCCTGATGTACTGCTCAGCAGCAATGGAACAGCACAGCGGGTGGAGGCCTGCTTCTCCTCTGGAAATCAGATCACTTCATGTTGCAACGTAATTTCTCAGTCCTTTCTGTATTCCCCTCAGATAAGATAGCTCAGATTTGAATGCTTGCTCTGGGAGCAGGGCAAGGACAAAGAAAACTGTTGTCTTTTCATCAACATACCACAATCTGTGTCAGAGCAAAGAAATGTGGGCTCTGAAAGGGAAAGGTTTTTTACTTTATCTGCCTGAGTAGAAATGAAAGCAGAAGAATAGCAAGTTGCAGTTGTGAAAAATGTCGCAGTTTTCCAGCTATAATTGTCCCTCAGTAAAACCCACAAACTGGGAAGCATGAGTGATCCAGTTGTACGGGCATTTCAGCATGGAGCAGGCTGGGTGTCAATGCTGTGTGCTTTTCCCTTTTGCAGGTGGGCTCGGTGGGGTGGAGGGGCTCCTGCAGCCCTTCCCACTTTGTATGGCTCCTTTTGCATGGCTTGTTGCACGCTACCTCGGGGCCTTGGAAAGATCATCATGTTTAAGCACCTCAGAGTTCTTAGTGATCTCGTGTGACTCTAGGAGTAAGCCTGTTCAGTCTTCCACACAAGGCTGTGGATGCAATTATGTTGGACCAGGTTCTGGACCTTGTAAGTGTACAGATATGGAGGAAACAAACACAGATATTAGCTTTTAGAAGAGCAGAGCTCTAAATGCATACCATATTAGTCTACACAGGCAGGTGGAGGTCCTTTAACATTGTTATGCATCCAAACAATTGCACTAGATTTCCATTGCTTGCCCTCCTATCCCTATTCTCATGTTCCCTCAGCCACACAGACTAAACATTCAAAGCATAGAATTGCTGTTTTTCAGTTTTAGGCCCCCTTCTTTCCCATATGCTTTGTGTTTTGCCTAGGCAACTGGTTAAGACTTTAGAGGCTGCTTATTAGCATCCATGTAGATGTAATTTAACTGTCTTTTATTCCAGTCATGCTTTTATTTCAAATTTTAAAAGATAGTGGTACAATATTAAAAAGAAACAAAGAAAAAGAATATAACACGTGATCCCTTTCAGAAAAGACAAATTATTCTATGAAATGATGGTCCACGGTGCAAAAGAAATCAGGCTATTAAAGAATAAGAACTGAAAAATGGAACCAATGAATAATAAGTATCAATGTCCAACAAATATTAATCTACAGACTAGGCACCACAGACAAAGTTTAGGCTCCATTCTTGCATGTTCTTATGTTCCTGAATAATCTAATATCTATGGGAATTGTCTATGACTTTGTCTGGAGGATGTGGTTCTGTGTGAACAACTCTGCTCCTTGGAATAAGGCGATGTATCCATTTCACTGTTAGAGCTGTAGGTAAGTGGCACTAAAGCACTGAATTAAATTCAATCAGATTAAAATGTTCTCGTAATAACCTTAAGGCATAGGTAAGCCTTATCATGTACATTCAGGAAAAGATGAGGCACACCATAAATTTTCATGCACGTACTCTGTGGGCCAGGCAGCTAAATTAATTTTGAGTCAGGTCTGTTTCCTGTCTTTGTTAAATGTATTGGATCCAACAGTGGGGCACACGTGCTTTTAATGCGGAATGAAGCAAGATCCCATGTCCACATAGTTTGTTTCTGATGAAATCTCATCTTATAGGTTTGTAAACATTGCTATTTCTCTCCTGGAAACTCCCAGCACTGTGCATAATTTCATCAATTTCTCGCATAACCATTTCTGACACAGCACGTACTCGGGCATGCAGCACACGCACACGTCGCACTTGGTGGGGCCAGCAGCAGCCGTGCTCTCACGAAGGGATGGACTTGCTTTTGCTAATAGGGACTTTGGCCAGCACACGTGGCAGGGGCAGAGCTGTGCCTCTTGGTAGGATACAGGCTGTCCCCTGAGGGCACCCTGCTGGGGCTGCCTGTTCCTCCGCTGTGGCTGCTGGCACCTCTGGGACCAGGACTGCCCTGCCCTCATGGTGGGAGCTGGGAAGTTTGGCCCAACCTTCCTGAAGATGGGGTCTGTGATTTAACAAACAGGTCCTTAGAGAACTGAGCTGCATTTTTTAGTTTTGGATGCTTGTTTCTATCTGGGAGAGAGGTTGCTTCTTCTGGTCAGCACAAGCTGGTCTCTGGTGATCCTGACCAGGGAACTGATCTGCCCAATAAATAAGCACTCCTCAGCCCAGGGACCTTTTAGCGCGAGGAGATCATGCTCACACCAGTATGGTGGTAGGAAAGACTGGCCAAGGATTAGGTGGTATCCCAAGAGACATACTCCTTGGGGAGAAAGAAGAGGGATGCCAAGCACTTGAGTCCTGGAGTGCAGGGAGTTCCAGCTGAAATGGACTTGCAGTGCATCATGTCAGTTCCATTTTAAACAATTTTTGTTTAACACCTTTGTTCTCTCGTCGGTTTTCCAGAGTTGAGTATAGAAAGGCAAAAATATTGATTGTATTTTCTGTCTTTTTTAATGACCTTTTTCTTTTCAATGTGAAGAAAAACATAAATAAAGATAAAGAGAAGATCAGGACTTTTCTTGTGCTTTTGAAGTAGCAAATGTCAAAGCTTTAAAAAAGCAATAAAAAAAGGAATCAGTTGGGATTGTTTAAAAAACACAATCATCAAAACTCTATGTTTACAAAAATAACATTTTTTTATTGAAGAAAACCCTATTTAATTGAAAAAATGCCCTCACATTGACTGAATTATACAATGCTTTGGTGACAGTTGCAGAAATGAAACACATAAAATTTAGTTCTTCATGTCAAGCAGGCCACGCTGTCCCATACTTTTCCAAGCAGAGCTAATTTTTAGTGCAGGATGTCTCACTAGCATGAAAGGCCTGTTTGAGAGCCTTCTGAAAAGCTGACATTTGGAATGAGTCCAGGATAAGTGTTGCTGACCCTTTTAAGGCTGGATATTTATTAAGTAAGCCCAGAGGATTTTTAGCTTGACCCTGTCAAATTTAGCAACAAGGATTTTTGTTGGATGTTCTGTTGTTGCTGTGTTGGTGTTTTTGCTTTCAGTGTGTATAAATAAATTTAAAAGTATCTTTTTTGAACAAATGGTGGAATGTTTGCTTGTAAGTAAACAAGACAAAATGTTCACAAGCCCTGATTTTTTTAATCACAGTTGGACTAGCTTGAAAATACTGTACTTCATCTTGACAATCAAGTATATCTACCTGTTTCCTCCATAATATCTCAAGCTTTTTCTAAATAAAAATCTTTAATGGCTTTTCTTTACCTTGGGGTACAAAATCATCCAAGGTTGCTATTGAAATATCGTATAGGCATTTATAATGTATATCATTAAAGCAGGATTATTTTATGGGTTTGGTTATTTGTTTGTTTCAGTTTTCTGTGTTGTTTATTTGGGGTTTGGCTTGGTTTTTTTGTTTTTGTTTTTAAAGTTGAAATATTTTGCTTTGGCTTTAAATTTACAGATTGGGTTCAGACCAACCTATCCCTTGGTCATTCTTCTCTGACAAGTCATGCTGATTAAGTGCCCAAAGCATGGGGCATCAGGTGCTCTGGGATTAATTTATTCATTTTCTTTACACCACGTGTACTTTGCATGTAAATGTCAAAGTCTGCAAAATTTGTCATGCAACTTGTGCAGTTCTCCTTGACATCAATACTGTTCTGTTTCCTTATCAGTGGCTGGGATGTTCCTCAGGTGACTCCAGAGAAGATTTATCTCCAGAAAGCTCCTCTTCTGTAACAGAGGAAGGACTGAAATGTTGCAAGCAGGGTGCTGAAAGCAAGTTGTTCTGATGAGAGGAGGGTTGGCAGGTAACTTGGATCTGAGATGGTTTAGATGGTAACAAAAATCTGTCTCTAGAAGTGGTTTTCAGCATCAGAGATAGAAAATAGGAGTGTAGGAATGGCAGTGCAGTCAGACCAGACACCCATCTAACCTAGGAACATCTCTCTGGTGTTGGTGAGCCATGGATGGGCAGTTAAAATAAGAACAGGGCTTAGTGAGCAGTGCTTGCCTGGTTTATCTCCTGCCAGCCAGCAATTTCAGGTTCAACCTCCCCTGAGCTGGAAGTTGCACCTGTAAAATGCAGCAGTCCCCTGCAAACCTTTGTTCTGCGAATTTGTCTGTCTGTTTTCTGAAGCTGCTGCTATCCACAGCATCCTGAGGCAAAGTGCTGCAGAGTTTAATGACGCGTTGTGTGAAGAGCCTCTGCCTTTCCTTTGTTTTCCACCTGCTACCTCCTCTCTTCATGCTGTGCCTCGGTTCCTGCCCTGAGGGTACAGTGCTCCCATTGTGCCCACTTTGCTCCCCCGTGACACACGTGTGTGATTTATGGACCTCTGTCCTACCCCTGCTCTATCATTTCATTTCCAGTCCATTCTGTTTAGTGATTCCTGGTGGGGAAGCTGATCCACACCTTTGATCATCCTTGTGACCTTTTCCTGAACCTTCCCCAGTTCAAATATATCGTTTTTGGCATCAGAGGAACAAAACTGCACAGGGTATTCAAAGTGCAGTCACATGAGAAATAACCCAGTGGCATAATAACTTTTCAGTCTTTTCTTTAACAACCCCACTGTTTTATTCCTCTTACTGATTGCTTCTTGCTACAAAACCTTTATTTATGTGACAATATCCACATAAAGGATTGTACTTTACAGGGGTAATTGTCTTAGAGATCATAATTTTATATCAATCTGGAGAGCTAGACTAGACCAGACTGGCTGAACCATAGCAATAAAAAAATAATAGAAAAAGCTTTTTCAAGATGGAGAGGATGATTTTTTAAAAAATCCAGAATGAAAACAAACTCCTCTAGGGCAATTCACCAGAATTTTCCTTTCACATTTTTTTCAAAATGTTTTACTTGAAAGTGTCTTTATATGTCTTTCTTTACTTTGTAAAGAAATATTATAGTGGTTTAGAGATGATTCAGAAAGTTTCAGGCCAGGAACCTTACATTCAAGCCTTGCAAAAGGCTTTGGAACTACTGAAATAAGATTAATTTAGAAGATCACAGCGAACGTTTGCAGTGGAGATTGTGCTGGGCAAATCCTTGGACTTCTTTGACTATGTCAATGAAGTGGTCAGTGGATAATCTAAAATGAATTAATAAAATTTAATTAGACTTTGAAAGACCTTTGACAGCAGCTGTTAAAAAATTAAGTAGTCACTGTTGCTGTTATTGCTGAAAAAGCAGGAAGGAATCCATTTCTATCAGTGATCAGTTTTCATTATTACAAAATCCTCAGAGCAGGGTCTGACAAGTTTCTGTATTATGGCCAATGTTTCTTGTATACGATAATAACTTGGAAAGGATGGTGAGCCCAGAGGCAGTAAGTCAGCAGATGGCCTCCAAATAATTTAGACTAGTCAAGATGAAAGATGCAGATAGGAAGACAAAAACTGGGAAAAATTTGGTGAAGCTTAAGAAATCTAGATAAATGAACTACTCATAGCAAATGAAGCTCAGTAAGGCTAAATGCGATTTATAAATGCAGTATTACTTATAAAAACAATGGGAAAACAGTGCAAATGTATGGAAGTACTCTGTACGCTGTAGGCAGTCCTATGTTACAGTAATTCAAGAAAACATTGCAAAATATCTGCTCAAAATGTAGCTATTAAGCTGCTACAAATAGCATATGCAGTAGGGAAAATCCTACCCAAAGAAGAAATAGAAACTATTCATGTAGTCAAATCTCTCCTTTTAAATTTAAGAAGTCCCTGAACCACATGGGTTTGGAAGACAAAACATTCATAAAGAGCATAATTTTGAAGATGTTGCTTCCCTTGCATAATTATAGTCTTGGTAACTAGCTAGAAAATTGTTCTGACTGGTGAAACCCCTGACTTTGACTAAATTAGGTTAATTATCATTGTAAGTTGTTTGAAGATTATAAAGATAACTATCTTTTGGTGTACCAATAAGCTACCTGTAAGTTTGAGAAAGTTCTCACATCACAGGCTTAATTTACTTAAGACTTGTGGAATTGTTTCTCTTTTGTGACTGACCTGTGTAGTAATATAGTCCTGGCTGCTTGTCAAGTTAGGGGATAAAGCCCATTTAAAACTTGTTTTTGCTCAATATGCAACGTTGTGCATTTCTGCCTTGTGCAAGCATTTGAGCTAGTAAAACCCAATATCATAAATATCCAGAAAAAACAAACATAAAGGAGGAAAAAGCAGCTGGGAAACATTTATTTAGAAAGTTGATCAAATATTTGCACACTTTTTTTCCTTCTCCCCCGTATTGACTTTCCTGTGAAGACACAGAAGCAGTTTTCTTTATGTAGGCAAAACTTTTGACATGTAGACAGTTCAACCCATTTAGCAGACAACAAGCAAGACATGAACTTCAATTACATTGGTGTGAGCTGAGCTGCACTAGCCTGTGGTGTGAGGTGGGCATAGAATACCATTTAGAAGCCACCTCCCCCAGTTTTGATACTGTGCCAATATTGTATCAGGGAGGAAATAAATGGCAAAAGTGGAATTTGACCAGCAGACTTGAATCAACATTTTCATTGCATTGAAGAACATCCTAGATCTTTCTGTGGCTGCAAGTGGTGAGGTGCTTCAGCCAACCCCTCTGAGTGATTCACTGGTCATATAGGGATTGCAGCACTCAAATCAGAAGTTTTTAGAAGTCCTGTGGTATCTTACAGACTCCTGCCAGCTTTTTCTAATGTCAGAGGAGGTATTTAATGTATCAGAGAGGTCACTGTGGATCGTACACGGGGCACTCAGTGAATTGCTGCCTGTCTCTTCTTCCTGTTTCTTTCTTCTGCTCAGGTAGATTTGCTGCAGCTTGAATCAAATGGATTCCATTTGTCAGTCTTCAGGGTTGATGCAGTATCTCGCCTTACATCTTGATTGACTTTTCACTCTGTGCTTTTTGCTCTGCAGCTGCTCACAGTTCTTTACTGTAAGTTGTCACAGATGCAGACTTCGACTCACATGCTTGCAAAATGAATCAGTGGCAACATCTGTTCCCCCAGAGGGATGGGCGCACCGGCCCCGAGCCACCCACAGCGGCAGTGCCTATGGAGGCTGGTATTTCCTGGCTTGCATTCTGGCAGGCACGCTCACTAAGCGGGGAAAAGAAAAGAAAATCCATCCACACTTCTCCTCTGCTTTTGTGCACAGGTGTGAAGATCTCCCCCGTGTTCAGAAAAACAGGGTCAGGGAGAGGGAGTCATGCAGCATTACTGCTAACAGGCATCTGAATTTTTCAATTGAATCCAAGATTCCCTACATGGTTATTGCAGTCAGAGATGGCATTTTTACTGTGTGGCAGAGGTACCAACACACTGTAAGAAAATACTTGTTATTGAAAGAAAAACACTTTTAGGATACGTTTTCCCCTCTGTTGCTTTAGTGGGCCTGCATGCTGGTGTACCTTAAGCTGGCCTGTGTGGGCCATCCATGGAGAACCAGATGTGGGTCCTTGTGGGAGTCTACCAACCTACAGTGACATCTGCAGTCTGACAAATGAAACAGTGGGATTCTGGGCAGTTCAGAAGAGGAGATACCAAGAAGAGGAGAGCCTGTGTGAGTCTGATTAGGCATCAGTTGCAGCCCTAAATCATGACCTGTAGTTCTGTAGTTCTTCTGGTGATTAGACGCATATTCTCCTTTAAAGACCACCTCTGGGAAAGTTCATGTGATTGAGATCTCTCAGACTTCAACGGTAAAATGGGAGAAAGCCAGTGATGAGTGGACACAGGAGCTGAGGCAGTGTGTTATGAGGAAGGATTAAGATGAAGGAAGGTTTACCAGGATGGCTTAGTTTCCCCTCCTCTCTATTAGTAACACAAGGAACACTGCAAATTGTGGGTGAAGTGATTGTGAAAGGGGCATGGCAAGGTGTGGTTTCACATCCTCGTTGTGGCTGCACTCCTCCATGGATGTCTGGGTGGTCAGTGGAAATGTGCTTTTGATCCTGAGAGATCACAGGCTGGGCACCCAGGCTGGCCAGGGTGAGACATCTTGGCCTTCTTGTATTTTTAGGTTTTAGACTTCTTATTTCTATAGTTTAAAGGACAGGAGTGCATAATGGCAAGACAATTATTCTCCCAGACAAAATCTTGGGTGTAAATCCTCCAGTCCTGGTGTGAGGAAATACAGAGCAGGCAGCCTGAGATCTCTGTGGTTTGCTGGCAGCATCTGTGCTGAGGGAATCACAAGGGATTTACCTCTTTACCAGACTCTTAGAACACCGGGTTACAAACAAGAGGTCAAGGTACTTAAGAGGTGGCTTGATGGGAAGTTGATTGGAGGAGCAGGGCTGGCAATCAGAAGTGGGG
The DNA here is from genome assembly GCF_021018805.1 of Prinia subflava. Classification (NCBI taxonomy): domain Eukaryota; kingdom Metazoa; phylum Chordata; class Aves; order Passeriformes; family Cisticolidae; genus Prinia; species Prinia subflava. Next base: position 52,161,681 of record NC_086247.1, read on the forward strand.
TCATGAGCCTGGAAGTGCACTGGGAAGTGAGGTCACGAGAGGGAAAAGTTGAGAAACTGCCCAAAGATCTGTGTTCAAGTGCACTGCTGCCCTTGACCTCTCTCTCAAGTTCGCATCTCTGTGTCCATAATGCTCCTAGTGAGGATTAACAAGCCTCTTCCCGGTGCATGAGAATATTCACTTGAATCCCATTTCTTTGGTATGGTTCAAAACAATTGCCAGCAGGCTAACAACAATCTCCTTTGTCAGCGTGAGGAAAAACCTGGGAACTCTGTGATCAAGGACTATTTCTCATTTTCATGAAAGCAACAGGAAAGGGTTGAGCCACAGGGGAGACATTTAGAGTCAAAGAATAGAACTTGCCTCAGCAAAGCTGTGATGCATATACACACAATATCTAGTAGAGCTTAGAAATCACTGTCTTGTAGCACCAGACCGGATTCTCTCTGAGAATGATCTTGCATAAGAAATGAGACTTAATAACTATTTGTAATTAAAAAAGGCTATTTGTTTCTATGTGCTGTTCTCATGAACCCTGTTTCTTCTCAGTCTGAATAAGTAAGTAAAATAATCTGTCATATTTTCCTTTGTTTTCCTATATATTAATAAAGAAACCAAAGTTAAGCTTGTGAAAAGGCTAGTAACATGCTTAATTAATGTTAAAGCATTACAAAGGGAGATGGCAAATTGTTCTATGCAAGCAACAGAATAATTTCATCTACTATCCTGCCCAGTATTCGTGGCCCTGCAATTTATGTTTTATTAGGAACATTTTCCTGAGTGTGCAATAGGATCCTTACATATACATATTAACAATGTCCTCTTAAAAGGAGACCTTAGAGGGGGTTTTGTGATCTTTAGGAGAAGCAAGCAAGATGCAGGATTTCCTTAGAACTGCACTGATCTGTAAACAAAGTTTCTCTCCATATCTCTGAAATTATAAATGGCACATCTTAAGCAAGGCACAATAGAAGTATCTCAGGGTTTGCACATTTTGAATAATTATTTTAATTGAAATGTTGGATTGTGTTCTAATTCCTACACCAAAATGTCTTGCAGGCATAGAGAAGAGGAATTATTTGTGGAATGCAACATCAGCCAAGTCTCAACACACACACTGGAAAGAATTTGCATATGCTCACCTAGTTTTGTGTGCAGAGGAGTCTTGAAATATAGGAGTTTGGACTGGTTTTTCTTTTTAATTCTTTTCATTAATGCTACAAAACAACAGATGTAAATCTCCCATTGCCTGCTTGCTTTTCACATTTCTCAAAGTCAGAATAACTGTAGCTGTCAGTGGGACTTCCTTCCCTTCCCTTCCCTTCCCTTCCCTTCCCTTCCCTTCCCTTCCCTTCCCTTCCCTTCCCTTCCCTTCCCTTCCCTTCCCTTCCCTTCCCTTCCCTTCCCTTCCCTTCCCTTCCCTTCCCTTCCCTTCCCTTCCCTTCCCTTCCCTTCCCTTCCCTTCCCTTCCCTTCCCTTCCCTTCCCTTCCCTTCCCTTCCCTTCCCTTCCCTTCCCTTCCCTTCCCTTCCCTTCCCTTCCCTTCCCTTCCCTTCCCTTCCCTTCCCTTCCCTTCCCTTCCCTTCCCTTCCCTTCCCTTCCCTTCCCTTCCCTTCCCTTCCCTTCCCGCACCTTCCCTTCCCTTCCCTTCCCTTCCCTTCCCTTCCCTTCCCTTCCCTTCCCTTCCCTTCCCTTCCCTTCCCTTCCCTTCCCTTCCCTTCCCGCACCTTCCCTTCCCTTCCCGCACCTTCCCTTCCCTTCCCTTCCCTTCCCTTCCCTTCCCTTCCCTTCCCTTCCCTTCCCTTCCCTTCCCTTCCCTTCCCTTCCCTTCCCTTCCCTTCCCTTCCCTTCCCTTCCCTTCCCTTCCCTTCCCTTCCCTTCCCTTCCCTTCCCTTCCCTTCCCTTCCCTTCCCTTCCCTTCCCTTCCCTTCCCTTCCCTTCCCTTCCCTTCCCTTCCCTTCCCTTCCCTTCCCTTCCCTTCCCTTCCCTTCCCTTCCCTTCCCTTCCCTTCCCTTCCCTTCCCTTCCCTTCCCTTCCCTTCCCTTCCCTTCCCTTCCCTTCCCTTCCCTTCCCTTCCCTTCCCTTCCCTTCCCTTCCCTTCCCTTCCCTTCCCTTCCCTTCCCTTCCCTTCCCTTCCCTTCCCTTCCCTTCCCTTCCCTTCCCTTCCCTTCCCTTCCCTTCCCTTCCCTTCCCTTCCCTTATCTCCTCTCCTTGAATCTCCTTGAATGTCCTCGAATCTCCTCTCCTCCTGTCTTCTATTTAAACATGCTTAGTACCCCCGTTTCCAGTTGCAGCAATTTCTTTTGTAGTCTGGAGTTCTTACTGAGGCTGGGGAAATGAGACCGAACAGTTGGAATTGACTTAATGAATCACTAAGGCTGTGTGAATTGAATCCCATTGATTCTGTTTCCCTCTAGTGATGAGGTAAAAAACCCCAAACCAACCAAACAGAAAAACAAACAAACAATTTTAAAGATTTTGGTTTGGTTTAAAATAAATCTAGAGTTTTAAGCAATTTTTTTTCTCCCAAAGGAAGAATGAAAACTCCCCAAATTCCATTTTATGTCAAATTAAGCCTTCTGTTTAATTAAACCAAATGAAACATTTATTTTCCTAAGCATTTGCAAGAAAAGCAAAGGAAATGAAGGGATAGAGCTACAAAACTGGAAAATGAAAAGAAGAATCAGACAGTTTTAGCTTAGTGCCAGAGAACTGTTCTGTCACTTTTCAACTTTGTATAAATATTTACTAAAAAAACCAGAAATGAGCTTAGAGGACTGTTCCAACTTGCAGGCTACCTACACCTCCTCCCGTGTCTATTTCCCTGGAAGATTTTAAAAAAATATTAAAAAGTAGGCAGAAGGCAGCATCTTCACTCCCATCCGTTCCTGAGGCACAGCAGTGGTAAAGACAAAGGCTGAGTTCACACACCCCTTCTTTGCAAGGCAGAACATTTAACCACTCCTAACATGTGCAGCTCACTTTTTCCGTGCTACCAAGCCCCTGGAGCACGAAGCAGTGAATTTTAACTCAGATCTCTGCAGCAAACATCCAAACCATCAGGTTTTAGTGCTGCTCCCTCAGTCGCTTCTGCTGAAGCTCTTCTGTCCCGTTCTTTAGATTTTTAGGAGCCAAGGCAGCTGGAGGAAGTGAATGTGGCCCCTTCCCCCAAGGGGTAGGATGCTCAGCTGCAAGTTCACGGGTTTTTTATAGTTATTGATTGCTAGTGAAACAAGATAGCAGGGCAGATTGAGGTAGATGCCCTGTCCTGAACGGCAGAAGAGTTGATATCATGGGTGAACTTCTGGGAGGTGAGGGCCATTGGTGACATCTCCTCTGGCAGAGGAAGGGAACCAGTGTTTTGTTACATCCAGCTGTGTTTTCCCACTGATATAATACTAGTTAAAGGTATACCACAACTAATACACTCCCAAGTCTGCCTTTTTAACTTTTCTTCAAGCCAAAATGGTTTGGTGAATTTGACCAGCCTGCCCATAGTTACATATATTACATGGCAGGTGTCCCACCAAATAAAAAATATCCTTGAACATGTGTGAATTTACAAGTCCAGAATAAACAGTGGGTTGAATAAAGCCTTTAAGGTGAAATTCACCTTTCCTTTCAGAAAGCTCTAGAAATCAAAACTATACATGGCATTTCCCTCAACAGAAATAGAGTCTATAGGCAGCAAAGAAATTTGAACTGTAGATTTTATAGGATAGATACCATATCTTCTAGGTATAGTTTTATGCTTGAACTAAGCCCTTGGCTGAATCTTTGCTGAAATTGCCTACAGCATTTGTGTGTCTGTAGAGAGAATATTAAACAATAAGAGGAAACAGTCAGTTCAAAATACTTTATATGAGGATGAGCTGAGAGAGGCCAGGTTTAGCCTTGAATAGGTTTTCCAGAATTGTACATTTCTGTGGTAGGATATTCACTATTCACATGGAACCTTCTTGTGTTTTCCTGATACAGACAAGGAAAAAGGCTGAGATCAAGCCAATTGCTCTGCAAGGAATCAAGTTACTCATCCCTTAGATTGTGGAAGCTTGCAGTCTATTTCCAATTCAGCTTAGTTTTCCAATTTACTGCATTTTTGTAGAAAATGGTACCTGTACACGTGACTTTGTTTATGCAGATGAACTTTTGTTGGCAACCTCAGCTCTTGCTCACATAGTCTATTTAAGTTGAGCAAGCTGCATTAACAGCAGTCAGGTATTAGTGTTCATAGCTTGAGGGTAAGCATAGGGAGAGAGTGAAAAATGAGATTTTTTTTCTCTTCTCAATTCTTTACTAAAGCTAGAAAATGAAAAGTAATTTAAAAAAAGTGAGAAAGTTTCAATTTGTCAATAAACTGTCAGGAAACGTAGACAAAAATGGAAAAGGAGAAGCAAGCTCTGACCCAAGTGTTCCATCCAAGGTCTCCACTGAATTTTCACTTGGGTAGCTGAATTGAGGACACTGAAATAGACTCTTCCTGTATTGGTGACACCTAAGTGACCAATACTTGTTTGTATTTGTACTTGTCCTGTTTAGCCAGGACTCAATATCAGGAATTTCTTGTGGCATTAACATACAATTAAATAAAATACAATTAAAATACAATTAAAATAAAATTTTGTTTATTTCAGAACAGATAAGGAAGGCAATTATCATCTCCACATTTTACCACTGTGGCTGAGTAAGTAGATACACATAATTTACTTTATATTTTATATAGTATATATGTGTACAAAATATGAACATTTATGCTAAAAGTCACATAAAAATTATTTGTAATTCTATACTATAAAAACAAAAATAATTTAGGATTGATCAAAAACTTTAATTTGACAGAAAGTCAAATATTCAGTTTCCTTTGTAAGTTTTTAAACTCTTTTTAAAACCCCTTCAAAGTAATTGGATAACTTTAAAGCAAAAATGCCATTTTAAAACAAAAAAAGGAAAGAATACCGAAAATATAAAATGAAACACTTTGGCCTGTCATTCATCTTACTGAGATCTCACTGTCAAAACTTTTAATTAAATTTCATCTATCCTTCCACTGCCCCCTTGCTAAAAGTATTTTTCAGCATATAAAATAGTCACTGAGGATAAATAACCTAAACTACCCTAGAGACCTCATGCTGCACTCCTTTCTCCAGTTTGCACATGTTTTATTTGCCATTATTTGCATGCTCAAATAACCGCCCTGATGTTCACTTACCCGTTGAGCTGTGCACAGAAATGTACAAGGCACACTCTTTGGAAGTTTAATCAGAAAGGTCTGTGATGACAATATGCTAGGACTGCTGCAGAATTTGAACAGCTGCCCTAAAAAATTTCCAAAAGTGCAGTGATGCCATGCTGTCCTGCCTTCAGTGACCTGCCTCCCATGGGTCCTTCTTTTCTGCCTCCTCATGGTCAGCCATGCTGGTGCTGCTGGATCTGCTAGGCTTCAGGATGAGGTCTGTGTGCTTGCAGAGGAAATTGGATTACTTTTTGCACATTTGCATGCTTGTTTTTCTTTCTTCTGTCAAAAACATTTTTGATCTGAGAAAGAAGGAGTTAATAAAAATAGGCTTTTTGCTCTTGAAATGTCAGCCACAGCTTCTCATCACCCCATGAAAAGCCCTCTTGTTTCCTTGCTCAGCTCCTCCTGAACTTCAAACAGTCCTATAATCCCTTTGACCTTAGAAGGTCAAAGATATATAAAAAGTATCATTCTTTGTGTAAAAGCACATTAATCATTCTTACCTAGCTTTTTATTCTCTTCTGAGGGCTCTATGATATTTTAATTCATGAACCGCCTTCTAGCATTAACATATATAATTTCAACTCTTTCCTTAAGGTGGTAAAAGAGGAGAAAGCTTTTCTGTCCCTGCCTTTGCTGATTCCCTGAGTACAGGCATCTAATTTATTTTCATGATTAATTTACCTGCATAATTTAAAACATTAATATTCACTCAAAATGCACATACATATGTCCAATTGTACTATAAATATTGTTTAATTAAAGAGTGGAAGCAGATATTTAACTATGCTGCTCTCAATTTCTATGAATTTGGCAGGAGTTGAAAGTCCTAGGAGTAAATTCTGATGTCAATGCAAATCTGGAGTTTAATTTAGGTCAATGAAAAAACCCTCTGGACTTTCAGCAAAAGACAGGATTTGTTTTCCTTGAGGAGCTGTATCCTACAGTGTGGGGGAAAAGGGAATAGTTGAAATGAAAATCCCTCTAAAAATGGAGCAACTTTAGACAAACTTAATTAAAGGTGTGGAGCCTGTCAAAGGTCGGGGCGATCTCACTGCGGGAAATGCAAGTGCAAGAGTGAACCATTGGCAGCGGGAGAGCGAGGCAAAGGCAGAGATGAGCCTTTCAGGCAGGCACGGCTCCGTGCGGGAGAGCCAAGGCACCCGTGTGCTGCCAGGAAGGAGCTCCTGGCTCTGCCCCGCAGGCAGCTCGGAGCCTGCTGGTGCCAGCAGGCAGCAATTGTCCCAGAGCAGAATCTCGCATCGCTCCTGTCATTGTGCACGCTCGGTGCGCTCCTGCATCCGGCCCTCCCTTCAGAGCAGGCAGAGGAATGGGCTGGAGGGAGGAACCCGGGGAGAACTGGGCTGGCACTGGAGCTCTTTGGAGCCTGACTTCTGCCTTCCCAGCTACCCATGCTCGACACTCTTGGAGGAGTAACTTTCTTGAACTGAAATAGCTGCTCACTAGTACTTTAGTTTCCTTTTTTTTTTCCTTTCTATTTTTAAAGTAAGGTTATTTGCCAGTGGATTGGCAGAACAGTTTTTGACTCTAGTTTTGTGAGCAATGTTGTGACTGTCACATATTTGGAGCAACTCTGCACGAGATGCTTGGAAAGGGAATGCACGGAAGCATTTTGAAATGGTAAACTGGAAGAACTATGGACTGCAGAACTGCATCAGAGTGTCACAGCTGGGGAAAGCCCCTTGAGGTGATATATACTACCTTTTGTACTGATTTTTTTCCTGGGTAAACAGCATTTTGTTTACCTAGCCTTTAGTGCCTCACAGTTGTGTTGATAAGCCAGGCAGGTTATGTTAATGGATCCAGATCTGTCTGCTTTTTTCTTGACCCTGCTCTTTTAGGGCTGGAAAACTGTCTTGGGGACATACAGAGGCACAGCAATGTCCTGAAATTTGGGTGTCTAACATAGTTGTTCTCAGCTTCCTTCAGCCTTTCTGGCATGACTCCAGACTCAGCATAAAGCAGTCCCTAATCCTCTTAAACCTTTGGAACAGAACAATAAGATGATGAGAGAAGGACAACTCAAAGTAGATGAGCATTCCAGGGAGAAATGTGCATTTTTAATGTGCTGTACTTCCCTACAGGGAGCGGCAAAATGCCTCTCACTGATGGTTGTCTCCCGCTGGCTGCAGAAAGGCTGCTTCTGACAGTTGTACAGTTCCCTGGTATTTTTGTCTTTCCTTCTCTCCTCCCCTTGCCAGGAAGCAAGGGGAGCTGCAGCAGCTCTGACTTTTTACCAGTAAGTTCTGTAAGCTGAAAGTGAAATAAAATTATGCATTGATGCTGGGAGGGCAAGGGTGCACTACAAACAATATGTTCTCTCTGTTGATAGCATGAACTGATGAGCCATTGGGCTGCTCATGCTAGGGAAAAGCATGTTGTAAACCAGACAGCTGAAATACTCTTGTACTCATGACTGTAAAATTCACCTGTTTCTTGACATGGGATCCTGCCATCAAATCAATCTCAGAGCATCAGCCCTTGACCCTGCAATAAATGTTGTTTTCCCAGTCCTTTGGCACTCACCACTCTTGCAGCAGGGCAGCTTTCTGGAGCTGTGATGGGTGCCCTAAGCTCAGACTGACAGCTCCCTTTCCCCCTGAGCTTCCCTATTAGCCCTTTCTTCCCCACAGTGTGGTGAGGCCCAGCCTCCTTCCTACTGCAGCTGCCTTCTCTCTGTTCCCAGTATCAAAATTCAAAATATCCCACCACTGCCACCCACCAGGACAAATAACTTTAACAGGTTCTTTCCCTGGGCCCCTGCAAGGGTGTAGGCAGAACTGTGCCCTTGGGCTGTCTCTCTGGGTCTTTGTTTTTGTTTTATTTTAACCTCCTATTATCTTTTAATTTAATTTTATTTTCTGAAGCTTTAGCTACTTTTGTTCTTGAAGAATGCAGGCACTTCTCTGCCTTCCAGGGATGTGATCCATTTTAACCTCCTACCTTCTGCACTGGTCCTGGCTTTTATCTACCCCCCTGCTATGCACTCCTTTGGCCACTGAGCCAACAGGCTGTACAGGAGGGGCTTTCCCCAGACCATTTCCCATATTTGAGGACTCAAAATCACATCATGAGAGATGTGTATTTACTATTCTTTGTCAATACCTATTTCTTTGCCCAAGCCATGAGGGGCTTGCTGTCCTAATCCTGCTAAAGGTAATGGCCCAGCCATTATGAATCCCCATCGGGCTCAGACATTTGATATTGTGCATGGATCTCACTAACGTACCTCCCAGAATTTCAGAGAGGTGGGTCAGTAGCTCAAGCCTGATTTGTGATTCCAGCTCAGCTTGGAAAACCATTGAAATCAAACCCTCCCTTAAGGTAGAGGGGACAGAACTCTCCTCCAGACACTCACAGAGGAAAATACATAGTTGCCTGCATGTTTATGGAGTGTGTGTGTGTATGTGTGTGTGTGAGAAAAGGCATAAAACTTAACCTGGGAACTATCAGGCCAGGTGTTTTACTCAGTGTTATGGGTTTCAGGGTATTGGCAAGCTGTGATGCTCTTAATGGATGTCCCAGGTTTCCTGCTGGGACAGAGAAATGGGGCATTTAGACATTAGCCAAGAGCATTTCCAGATACACATGTGAAGGAAAGAATTGAAATTGTAAGGGCTTGGGTGGAAGCTGAAGAATCTCTTGTTTATATATTTGGGAACAATGAACAGTTTATTCTGGGTACTTCAATGTGCAGGAAGGGTTCTGCCTAAGCCCTCTCCTTTCAGTGGAAGCCCTGACACACCACTTGCCTTGTCCTTGCTCAGATCCTTCCCGGAACAGCGAGGAGTGAACATAGCCTGAGATGTGCACCACCTGTTTCTGGTGAGTGAGGAGGAGTTCAAGAGAAGGGTTTGAGGCATCCTCCCCATCCAAGCCCTTTGTTTCTTTTCCTTTAATAGTGGAGCAAGGCTAGTAAGCCTGCCGATGAGAAAGACTTTTCACATATTGCAAAGAAGCTGGCTGGAGGAAGCTGACAATTCATTGGTATCCAGGATGAGGTAGATTTTCTTCTTTATAAACACATCAGAATAAGGCTATGGAAGTAATAAAATATAAAACCTCCACCTATTTAGTTTCTTGGACACTCCATCAGAAAAGAAGTGAGGGAAGAAGTAAAAAAATCATCAGTATACTTGTGCATACATATTGGATTATTTCTCCAGAAAGGAAAGAAAATTGTCAATCTGTGACTATCTTTGGCAGATAAGGAGGAAAATCACATAAGTTCTAGCTGTTGGATTTGCAAACATCCACCCAGCCCACCTTCCTTTACTGGAGAAGCCAACAACTTTCTGGGTCACACTGCTTCACAAATCTTAGGAGGTGGTTAAAGAAATGATCTAGTACAGTATCTAGAATTTATTAAAATTTCCTGTGACTTTGAGAAAACCTGCCTTCGTGCAGCTTGGAGAAGAATCTGTGCATAATACCTGTCTTGTTCTTATTTAGTTTCTATTATTAGGCAGAATGATTTTTCACCTGTTTTTGAGTACCCTGTTATGGGAAAAATTATTCTGAAAAGTCATAACTTAACTAACAGCAACTATAGCCAATTTTGCTTTAGTAGCTTTGAGCTGAATCAGATTGTGGTGGTAAGGAAAAGAACAATTCTTATCCACCAGTCCCATACCAGTTTACAGACCTCTAATTTAAGCTCTTTGAGAGTAGCACCCATGACTTGGGTGCTCCCAAAGAGCTTGGGCATGCAGGCAGAAAGAATCTTGCCTTCTTCACTCCATGCCACTGAAAAGAGCCAGCAGTCACAGCCAGGGTGTGGACAGGGGAGCTACATTTGTCATGGGGTTGGGCTTCTCTTGCTCAAGAAGAAGTGGTTCAACCTGAGAAAAAGGACTTTCAATTCAGGAGATGCAGACTAAACAAAAGGCAATGCCCTCATGACTCCTAAGTGTACAGTCACTCTGTGATATTGCTGAATATTCAGATGTGTGACAGTCAATATGCTGTGCAAGATGGGATCAGTAAGAGGATGGGGTCTGTAGGAATCCTCTCTTGGTCAACACACTTGTTGGACTGTGAAGATCAGGATGGAATCACAAGGTAGCACAGGAAAGTATGGCAGAAGAGATGACAAGACTGGAAGGGTAATGTCAGGCTTGGATATTTGAATGGTTAGCACAGCATTAGGTTGATGCTCTCTGTTGCCAGAGGATGTTCTCTGTTGCCTTCTGTAACAAAACAGAAAAAAACATCTTTTACTTGGAGTGTGCAAGGTGGATCCAGGATATCTACTGATTGTTCAGGACCTCCACTGCATTCACATGCTTAAGTACAGGAATGTAAAAAGAAATGCAAAAAAAAATCAGCCCAAAAATCCTTCCCAAAAGGGAGAGAATTTCTGATGTAGAAGAGATGGGATGGCTTAGCAGTTAATGTAGGCTGGATATTGGTAGTCCTCACGGATGACTCCAGAGCTAATCTGCCAGGTTCCTCTGCCCTGGCAGATGAAATACATACTGAAGGGTATGGATAATTAGTCTCCCCAATGAGAGTCAAACTGGAGTGAGGTTTAAAGGTGGGATGAAGGTACTGCAGTTAGTCAGAATCTGGGAATATGCTGCATTTCACCAGAATGTCTGGTCAAGAAGGTCCTTAGAGGCTTAACCACAAAATTAGGGACTATAAGCTCAGGAACAGATTCTGGGATAGCAGATGAGATAAGGTTTAAGCAATGTAAGGCAAGCAGGTCAGGATTAGGAGAAAGAAAATTAGCAAAGGTCAAATCAAAAGTCTTGTGAAGAAGGGTCAAGAGCTAAGTGGGGAATCACAAGTGAGGTTCAAAGGCCAAAACAAAGATTGAACAGACAAGGAACACTGTATGCTGAAAAAATATATATATACTCCATAGCAGAGTCTACCTGTGCTGGATTAACTAGGAGTAGGAACCCTGATTTTGTGCTGTTTCTCAGATACTTACAGGGACCCAGCTTGGAGGCTGCACTTGTCTTTCATCAAAAAATGGAGTTTTATCTATCACAAACAGAATCCTGAGATTCTCCCTTTTCTAGATTCTATGAAGATAACTACCTTTTGAAAGAAAAAGAGCTGAATCACATGATGGTAGTTCTTTCTTCTTGTTTGAGGCAAATATTCAAAATAATTTCCAGTCTCCAAATCTTTCAAATCTAGACCTTTCAAGTCACCCAAATCTGACTGCAGGGATTTCTGAATGACTTCTGTGGTCTGTGTGCCATAGGCTGTGATCACAGCAGTCCCTCTTGTCAACAAGTGTCAGGATGCTTTAGAGGATGTCACACCTTGTGGCACCTACAAGGGCTCCTTACCTGTTGCTGTTGATTATTCTACTTAGGGTTCTCTTTCTTCTGATTCAAAAACTGGCAAGCTGAGAGAAGAGAGTAAAGTTATTTCCATTTTTCTTGGCCTCAACAGGCTACAGACTCATATTGTCAACTGCAAGAAAACGATGCTGGAAAGGAATTGAATATTTTGGTACAGAGCACTTGAATGAGCTTCAAAATCTTGTGTGTTCCAGCTGGAAGATCAACATAATTTTGGTTTTAAAATGCTGACTCTGCTCTGGATGGCTGCTGCTGTTATGACTTCATTAGAGTGGCACAGAATCTTGTCTCCCTCACCCTGGCTTTACTCTGAAGTAGCTCTGTCAGCTCACTGGAGTTATATCTGACTTAACTCAAGTTGAGAAGAGAATCAGGCCACAAATGTCGTCTGCCTAAAGCTTTCAGACAGGAAGGAACTTCTGGTTTGGATCCCTTTGGGTTAAAAGAAAAAAAAAAAAAAAAGAAAAAAGCAAAAAAGAAGCTTTAAACCTCAAAAACAAACATAACCTTTCCTTCCCCTCAGCAGCAGGTTTTGCTTATGGAGTGATGGTATATGGCTCTATTTACTGTGCTGGAGCTGGCCCACAGTGAGAGAGTCCATTTTCTATTTTTCCTTCTGGGAAGCAGCCTGCCCCCCAGCAGTGATGTTTGGACACAGCTCAGTTTGCTGCTGGAGCAGGAAGCAGTGGGTTTGCAGAGCTGATGCACTTTGGCTGCCTCTGCCACCTTCCATCCTCCTGTGGCACAGACCGAGTTCAACCAGATATGACCCAGAAGGGCGTTTATGCAATAAAACAATGAAGTATTTGTTTCAGGCAGCTCTGATGACACTGAAATTACATCACTAGAGAAGCATATTTTCTGATAATAACTGCAGCCTACTGCTAGATCTAGATTTTGACAGATTTTTTAAAAATTTTGCTGCCTGCATGACACAATGTGGGTATAGTGCAAAATATCAAGCTAAAGCAGAGATGATGAGAATGATAAAACATTCACATGGCATGAGTAAGGTCCCCATAAAGAACAATGGTTGATCTGGGAGTTTGTTCTGGGTTTTCACAGAACCTGAGGTCTTCTTTGTGCATGAAACCATGATTACAGTGTTGTGGTGGGTTGTCTGTGGCTGAATGTCACTCTGTATCACCCAATCCATTCAATCACTTCTCTTCTCAGCTGAATAGGGGAGAAAAAACATAAAAAAGGCTCATGGGTCAAGATAAAGACAGGGAGAGATCACTCAGTATGAAAACCTTGGGCAAAACACTTGACTCAGGTAAATTATTTATTTATTAATAGAAAAATCAGAGTAGATGAGAAATAAACCCATACCTAAAATACTTTCCCCCTACTGCTCCCTTTTTTCCAGGCTTAGCATTACTCATGGTTTCTCTACCTCTGTTCCCCCAGCAGCACAGGGACAAGGGGAATGAGGGTTGCAGTCAGTTCATCACATCTCTGCTGCTCTTTCTTTCTGAAGGGGAGGATTCCTTATGATCTTGCTGTGCTCCAGTGTGGGGTCCCTCCCAAGGGAGACACTCCTCCATGAAATGCTCATAGGTTCTTGCATGGATTGCAGTTCTTCACGGACTGCTCCAGTTTGGGTCTCGCTCACAGGATGCAATCCTTCAGGAACAGATTGCTCCAGTGTGGGTCCCCCGTGAGGTCACAAGTCCCGACAGAAAAACTGCTCCAGCACAGGCTTCTCATGAGATCACAGCATTCACCTGCTCCATTGTGGGGTCCTCCAGGGTCTGCAGGGAGAAAACCTGCTTCACTGGGGCCTTCACTGTGGGCTGCAGGGGAGCAGTGCCTGGGCCACCTCCTGCTCCTCTTCCTTCACAAACCTTGGTGTCAGCAGTTGTTGCTCTGACATATAAATTCCTGCTCCTCTCTCTGGATGCAATTTGCTCTTGTGTAGTAGCTTTTCCCCCTTTTAACTACGTTAATCCAGAGGCCCTACCACTGCTGCTGTTGGGCTCAGCCCTGGCCACCAAAACCTTATACAAGCATACAGGTGGTTTGCCAGAGGAAAAGAGATTGGAATTTTTTTTTTCTCCAGTTCAAGCTCTTTGCTTGTGAGTACAGTAGAAGTTCTGTTGGTACAGAAATCTGTGTGACAACCTGACACAAAGCCTGTTGGACTCAAGGAGTTTTGATTCCTTACACAGGCCAGAAGAAGACCTTTTAAATTGTTACTTGTCTTGCCAGGACAAGTGACATGAGTGGGTTGTTAGTCTAAACAGTGGTTTATTGGTATTAATTGATTATGACCAACTAATGGCAGATCTACTAATTGCAGACACCAACCAATTATTCTTAAGGAAAAATACTACCCCTGCAACTTCTCCCCCATTGATTTCAGAGAATTTGAGGCTCCTGATCTTCTTAAGATGGTACGAGGTCCAAGGTCACCCCTCGACTTCTGTCTGATGAATGGGATTTCTTGTCTGGATGTTGTTTTTATTTAGTAGTTTGGTTTAAACCAACATATGACATTGTCTATGCACTGTCAGAGGCTTTGGAAATAGAGGCATCTCCAAACCAGTATTTTGCAGACTGTGCTGTAGCTCATGGAAGCCAGAACTTTACTGCACAAAACAATAGGCTGAATTCATCAAAGTGATAGCGGGGTCAAAAGGGTAGGGTTGCCAAGGCATAACTGACTGTAGTTAAAGGTAATTTTAGTTTTATTTCCTTTTTGATTAATGTTTAAACTTTGATTAAGATTTTTCCAAGGGAGAACAATAGAGCTGTGGGATAGATGTTTAAGTTCAACTGATAATGCAAAACAATTAAAAATAAAAAGTCCCCCTAAACCTCTCAGCAGAACTTTTTCCAAGAGAAGTCCTTCACGCCAAAGCTAAACAGGCAGTTCCCTTTCCACCTCTGTTGTTCTGCGAACGAGGGCTGTCTGTAAATAAAACTAACGTGTTGCCCATCTGTTATGCACAGCTAAAGGAAATTTAAAGACAATACTACCAGAACTCCCAAAGATACCATCTAGCCCCATAAGTAATTTATTTTTACAGCTCAGATCAAAGAGCTCATGGATACTGGACTCATTCCTTCATGGCGTGCCCTTTGGAAGAAACTCCCACAGTCATGTGATGGTTTTTCCACTGCCCTCTGAAAAAGTCCCTGAGGCTCAGAAGTTCCCTTTGCTCTGACTCCCTCTCCCGTCCCCTGGATTATGTTTCATATCACTTATGCTGTGGCTGTTCAAACCATCTCCTCTAGATTAGCAAGGACTTCTACTTTTCCTGGATGGTGCTGAGATCTCCTGTTGCCCCAAGGAGGGTGTTAGTAACAGTATGAATCGTGGACTGTCAGAAACACCTTGAGGAAGCAAATTTTCCCCCCAAAGTGTGAGGCTTTAGGAAAATGTTGGTGCCATTCATACTTCTAGATAAAGCAAGGAAGGATTAGGTTCTCTTTGTGTACCATGCCACAGCCCGGGGGTTCAGCTCTTGTGAAGTGGATCAGAAGTGGTATCATGATATTATCACCCACGGGAGACTAACACCTGTTGCAATATTTTAAGCAGGCCAGAGCATGCAGGGTTATGTGTCATGTTGGGTTATGTGTCTGGTGTGTCAAGCCACAGAAAACAGAGAACAGGCTTCATGGAGGGGAAGGCAAGTGTCAGCTGAGGATACTCATGGTGGTTCAGGGCAAGTGAGCAAAAAAGATATTGGCTTTTCAGTGCTGACTGTGAGCTCTGTGGCTGCTCTGTGTCTATGGACAAATTAGAGTTCACAACCCAATGCAGTATAATGCAGAGAAACCAGACAAAATCAGTCTTCTCATTTCTAGTTAAATGCTCACTACTGGTTTTTCTCATGAAATAAGGCATATTGCTTAATCTATATGGCAGCCATGGATAATGGCTGTCATACTGCTCCCAAGCAATACTTTTTGGAAACTGGTCCTTTAAATTTGGCAGAGCAAAACGTCTTTGGTTCAAACATAATAATTTTGAGATTTGGTCTTCCTCTCAGGCTGGTAAGCATTCTTAATTTTTTTTTTCTTCCTTCTTTTACTTTGAAGCGTTGCTGAGGAAACTTGATGACTTTAATACACTGCCTGTGGTAACACTGATAAAAATAATCTGTGTAGCAGTCTGGAGTCCTGTGAGAAGCAGACTGCACACACCTCTCAGGCAGCTTACAAAGCTGTGACAGTAGGAAAGCGTGGCTGCAGCCCGAGGTGTGTGGTAGAGCAAGCCGTGTTCCTTGTAGCCTGTTCAACCAGGAGGGGCTGGGGAGAATGGGCACACTCAGAGTGCTTTTGCAGTTACTTAGGTTTCCCTGTTCGTAGCCACTTTTCATTCTCTGGAGGCTGAGATCCTGACTGAGTGTGCTGGGCAAATCTGTTTGGATTGCTATTCAGTGTGTGTCTGAGCAGGGAGATGAGCAGGAGGGCTGCTGGCAGTGCAGATCAACATACATTATGTTAGCTCTCAAAGTGCCAGGAGTGGGACCACTCATTTTTGAGGAATCTTGGCTATACCCTCCTCTAATTCTAATTATTTACACATACACAGGAAGAGAGACTTTTCTTAATTTTACATACTTAAGGCAGTAGCTAACTATCTAAAGATCTAATTACTTGAACATATTCATTGCTTTAATTAACTTGCTTTAATTTATTTACAGTGTTGGATCCATATCTTTTAAAATGACAAAAGGCAATATGAGTAATTATAGAGTAGCAACAGCTGCATTGAATGATTCTTAGTGCTTAATAAAAAACATTGAAAGTGAAATAAAAGATTAAGACTACCATGATCTTCCTAAATGTAACTGGCATAGCTTTTGCAGCTTATTAATAAACTTCAATTAGGTCATAATAAATTAAAATAACAGATAAAGGAAAGTTGGTTGACACATTTTATTTAATTCTCATCTTGGTAAAAAGCTTGCACAAAATGTTTAAACAGTTAAGGTGTGAGAAACAAAGTGTTTTGAGAAATACCCCTTCCTGCCTTGGCAACCTCCAAGAATATTATAGCAAAGTATTTCCAAGAAGGGAGCTGAATTAATATCTTGTAATAGATGTTGCTTTATTTGCTAATGGTATGCAATAGGAGACAAAAAAGCACCATGTAATAGCATAAAATTGTTTCACTGAGTGTGACTGAGGAGAAAGTCAGAGGGACTTAACTTTCTGGAGTGAATGACAGATAAAATTCAAAGAAAGCTAGAAAGTAACATGTTTTTGGAAGAAACATCTGGAACTCTGAATTATCGTATCACCACAGAAAAAGATCTTAAGCAAAAGCCAAGCAGCAGAGATAAGGGAAACCTCTGCAATGGGAGGAGAGAAGATCATCTCAGTTAGTTGCTGTAGGTCTCGTGTGTCTCCCACTGAATCACTTGGACAAGGTTGGAAACGGAACTGCATCCTGAGAGTTTGACTCTGACCCAGTATGGCATTTTTTAGATCCTGAAAATTTGCATTTGGGTGATGTTGTGAAAGCTTTGCATTCAGCATATCAAAAAACTCCTCAGAATCAAACTTATTAGTCAAATGCCTAAGAAATAGGATGTCAAACAATTTAATGTTCTGATATCTTCACAGTGATGTTGCCTCATCAGAAATACTGTTCTCAGTTTAGTCAGCCAGTCTTAAGACCAGTTTCAGAGTTTGTTCTAGAAAGGAGATAAATGCCTCTGGAGTTGCTGAAATGGCCAGACTAGAAGATAAGGCTGTGGACTAGCTGGGGTGATTCCTCTGATACAGTGGTGTATTTCCTTTGTCTCTAGCATATTAAACATTTAGACAATGACTGTTTCATTTCCTGAGCTTGCATTCATCTTGTTTAAAGATGCACTTAACTGATGTTTAATAAAATATCGTGGATACTCTTGAATTTAATGAGTCGCCATGTTAGATTTCATTTAAATCCTTTGATTTTTGTCTTACATTTATAGCCTAAAGCTCTGTTTTTCATTTTGACCAGAATTATTGCTCTAGCTATTGGCACTGGTTTCCCTGTATTTACATACCTGCAAAATAAAGATTGAGCCAAACTAAATTAAAACTTAATAATAATAAAACCTCCTCAGAAAACGAAAACAACAACTGAGCTCCATACTTCACCTCCTCAGAAATCCTAAACCACAACACATCAGCAAAAAGTACCTTTTTTGCTTTATTACTCAAGGCATGTTTATGTATTTTGGGCCTGAAATGAATGGGCTTTTTTTAAATACGACATCTGTGTATTTTAAAGCAAGCAAAACCTTTCTGTGGGGATTATGCTAAATTGACACCCACAGAGATTACAGTCTCCTCTTTTCATGTGGAGAGGATGTCACCCCACGTGTTTGTTTTTCTGTTTGAGCATAACCCATGCTCCTGCAGTGCCTAAAAGAGGTGGCTTGCTGGGGTTGACTGAAGGATAACATAGCCTGTGTTGCTGGAGCTCCAGGTCTCCTGGTATTTTCATGCATGCCTCTGCACCTAGGCAGTCTTAGTGCCATACCTACCTGTGGCTCTTTTATCATGATCTGTGGCTGTAGGTATCCCTGAGTTACATCCACACGTGAGCTGGAGTGCCATACTCTGACTTGAGGATCCTTGTGGGTCCCCTCTAGCTCAGAATATTTTATGGTTCTACACAAAGAGCAGGCACAGTGCTATGTTACTTGACCAGAACCCAAATGAAGCCTTTTGATAAGACAGAGCAAAACAGAAGGAGGTGTGTGCTGCCCTTGCTGCTAAAGGATTTGCCATGGAACAAAACATCTCTGACATTTTCTTTTTAAAAACTGTTCCTGTTTGAAAAGAATTTTTGTAACAAATTGTAAGTTATAAAAAATGCTTGAGGTGAATAATCTTTGTTCGCTAGGAAAATTTTTGAGATGTGTTCTGATGTTTCAAATTTCCAGGGGAGAAAAACCTGTGGTTCTGACCTTTGAATTATGCTTTTGTTCTGTTTGGTAATGTCCCTATTTTGCAGGTCTGTATACACAGGTATGTAAACAGAGTGGTCACCAGTACAATGTGGAATAGCACAGAGGAGCAGGAACTCCAGAGTTTACCATGTGAAATCCCAGTCCCCAAGACCACTCTGATATTACATAACGTTACCTGAAAAACAGAAGCAGGCATTAGATAAAGCTGTGATAAAGATGAACAATTCATGTAAAAGAGTGACTTTTGGAGATCAGGTTTTGGCATTTCCAATGCTCATATTTCCCTTTTTCTTGAATCATAAACCTGGATCTTCTACTAAATTAAATTTATAATGAGAAAGTTGTTTACAAGCTTGTTGCTGATTTAAAGTAGTGACTTTGTGAGTGTATTTCTGGTCCTTTGTATGAGGCCTTTCAAGTACTGCCTGACAGGCAAACAGCTACTGCAACCATATTCTAAAGAAGCAGATGCTCAGGTGTGCTCTGGTCAGGAAGAAGCAGCCTGGGAAATTAATTGGTGCATGTAGTTATTCATGCCACATTCATTGTAAGCTGTATTACCTTCTTTTTTCTTTTTTTATTGCTGAGGTAATCTCTTGAGAAAAAAGGTCTGCTGGCATTATTAATCTCCTGGCTAAATCAAGAGCCACATTAAAATTGTAATCAAGTGTTTCCCCACCATCAGACTCTGTTTAACTAAGCAGCTCATGGGAGAGGTTTATTCCCCTTTTATAGTGAGTTCAAGTGAGACAAAGGATTTGTGTGGCCAAGGACTAAGTGGAAAAGGCCAAGCTAGTCTTTCTGGTTTTGTGCCCTTCTCTAAACCAAAACCCCAAATGGTATATAAAAATTTCCCTTCTTGAATTCCAATAAATCACAAAGTATTTCCCCAGTTTTCCTTTACCTCAGCACAGGGCATTTTACTTTTAAAGTAGAAAATATTATTTATATACTTTTGTACTTTCCTTCCCTTTCCTTTAATGCTTTTCCAGGGATTATAGAATAAGCAAACTCTACAAAAGTAGTTTGAGAAAGTTGAAAGTGCATTAAACTTCCCCTCATTTATGAAAGAGAGGTGATTGAAGTGAAACATAGATGTGTTTGGGGTTTACTCTTTCAGGGTTGATAATGAGATTTAAAATAAGGGTAAGTAAATGTTCCTTAATTAGGCACCTGTTATGCTCCATCATGATCAGTGCTTTAAGGGACAAAAATGCCAAGTGGCAGTGACATTTTGTACAGTCTTGAAAAGAACATTTCTGCTCACCCCTTGCTTAAGAAATACAATGAGGCTGGCTTTAGTTTGCTAATAGATATTTAAAAATCAGTTTGGGAAAAGTTATTCCATGAGGTAAAGATCCTGTTTGAAGTGGAAGCTGTTCATCTGAAGAAACATCCATCACAAGACAAGAAAAGAATGATTTCTTTGTGACTGGGAAATCAATGAGACATCTGTTTTAATGTACAGGCCAGAAATAATGCAGTGAGTTCAAAAGGGAATCATAAAGAAGGCTGCTTTTTGTCTCTTCTCTCCAGAGTCTGTAGGATGGGATTCAGCACAGTATTTTGCATTAGCAGGAATTCTCGAGTTTGTGTTCTTAACTAAGTGGCTGAGGTAGACCTTTTGAGGATGCTGATGTTTAGGGTTATATGAGCTAATGGGGATTTGTGTTTAGTGACCTCATAAAAGAACTCCATTTGGGTCTTGATTTTGTCCGTGTTTCCCATTGCTCAAGTGGCTGATCCTGCCCCATTCTCGGTGGGGAGCAGGAGCTGGAGGCTGTACAGTCTCTGGGATGCTTGGCAGGAGGTCAAAGCACTGGCTCATGGTGGGCTTGCTCTCCCTGGAAATGCCGTGCCAGGGCTGCAGGCTCCCCATTTGGACGGGCAGTGGGACATGTGCAGACATCACTGCACGTGGCATGATTGTGTCCATTTGTCCTTCTTGCTTCCTTTCTCTCCTCTGGAGCCCCTGTAAAGTTTGTCTCCTGTCTTTCAGGTGCATATGCAATGAATTCAGGTTTTCCCTTGCAGGGTCTTTGCAGCCTCTTTAGCTTCTCTGAATAGTAATGATGTGGGAAACAGCCAAAAATGGGTTACAAGCACTGTATATCTGCTTGTGCTGGAAGGACCCTCCCCACAAAACCCAGATGTCCTGAATGAGACCTAACCCTTACTTGAAAGGTTTTTTGAGGACAAGAAGAAACGAAACATTGAGGACTCAATTATCCCAAGGCACATTGATCTGGTAGTGTTTCACAGTTCCTCAGTGTGCACATACTGTATGAGATATGAGACCAAGATTACCCCCAGGCACTAGGTAATGGGCTTGTTAGAGCCCCACTGGTATCTGTAGTGTGGAGTCTCCTTATGGCAAAACTGGGTTTGCAGATGTCTGTTTCCAAAGGGAGGTGAGAATAGCAAGAGGATATGCAGCTCTGGCAATGTTTGAAATCTGAGACCAATGGTCACCCTGGAAACAGCATGTTGAAAGCCTGAAAAACCTCCTGGCAGCGTGTGGGTGGAGTAAAAAAAAAAGTCCTTGGGTCTGTGTGTGCAATTCCAACAAGTTGTGCTCGGCAGGAGGGAAAACAGCTACTGAGGGGACACATGCATGCGTTCTCTGGGGAGCTATCTTATCACCCCTTCACACAGAAAGCTGCCTAAAATGATAATGTTTAGGACATGCTCTCCCTTGGGAAATGTCACTGAAATTAATGCATTTTTGTTTCTGTCAGCACAGTCCCATGGAAAAAAGTCTGTGGAGAGATGCACAGAACAATAAAATAAAATAGTCAAAGGTGGGAGAGCTGTGCCTGACCAAAGGCAGCAAAAAAGCCATGCTGTTCCCTCTGAAGAAGATGTTTCAATTTCAATGTCTGTTCAGTTTCAATTCAATGTCTGGCTGGTGACAGAGCGGGGTTCCATACCTCCTTGTTCCCTGGTGTCATGTATGGAGGAATGAGGCAGTCTGACATTTACTGGCTGGGTGTGGATGCAGACCCGTGGGGGTCTCCCCACGCGCTGGAGCGGCACAGCCGTGCCTCACGTACACAGCTCGGGGGCCTGGCCTCTGCTCCCCACGGGACAGCTGGTGGGGACACCTCCTTCAGGCTTCAGTGAGATCCAGTTCAGTGGTTTCCTGAGCCAGCAATGGCTGTCCTGATATCTGACAGCTCATGAAATACTTTCTTTCTATGAATTGGTCAAATTACATCTTTTAACAATGTGAATTTTGACATCCACAATGCTGTCTGACAATGATTCCCCATTTTAAGCATACAATGCTTTGAAATACAGCCTTTCTTTATTTGGTTTGGCATTACCACCCGGAGACTTCTTTTAACACTTTTATTTCCCGTATCATTTGGTATATTGAAGGCTTTGCTCATATCTTCCTTCTCACTCACTAAGTGAAGAGTCCTAGTCTTTCAAATAAATTTTTTTACAGAAGTTGCTTCATGATTTTTTGTCATCTTTATTTATCATTTTGTGCATGTTTTCTAGCTATGGTATATCCATTTTGTGATGGTGGGATGAAAACCTTATTCAGTATTCAGCAGGTAGGTGCACATAGGCTAATGCAATTGTTTTGATGTCTACTTCTCACTTGAATTCTGGCATTTGATTTGCCTTTTTGATGGCTATGGGGCAGTTGGGTAAATGAAATTACCAAGTGTGATCCTAAAATCTTGTGTCTAAGCGGCAATAGTGAAATGTAAGTTAGGATTTGTTTAGTGCATACACATTTATTTACATTGAACTTCATTTGCCATTCTGCCTTTGGTGAGACACTTTCTAGACATCCTAAATTACCAGATCCATATGATTTCATCTGCTCCAGACTTGTCAAATCCTTGTAGGAGCTGCATCAGCATAGTGATGTCACTTCCTTCTACAAAAGCTGCATGGAGACTTCCCAGCACACTGGGTTTATTCCTGTGGCTCCCTAATTGTATAATTTGGAATCATTCTTGCCAATTTACATGTGCTGCTGTGCAAAGGCTGTTCCCCAGCATCAAAATGTAGTGACTTTCCAGGACTGGTAACAGGAAACTCTACGGATGACATGGGAATCACTATTCAAAGGAAGCTGCTGAATTTCTATGTGTGTAAAGTCAATCATATTTTCCCAATTTTTAGTCTTCATTCACCATTGCTGTTAGATGGGGTGTGGGTGGACCTTACTGTAATTTTCCTATTTTTGTTGTATTGATGAGCAGCCTTGGTGGAGCAAGCACTGAAGACTGCAGTCCTGTGTGTGTTACTTTTGAATACATCCCATGAAGTTTTTATTTTTCTCCTCTTTAGGCTTTCACAGAAGTAAATACTGGAAATGAGGCCAGTGCTGAAATACTAGCTGAAAAATGCAAGACTTGAGGGGAGATTTAAGTCTTGCAGAACGAACTTGCAATTTCTAATGTTCACTGGGTTGTTTCCTGCAGGGACTTAATAAAGAAACAGAAAAAACATACTCCTCTAGAAAATTAAAACCAGTTACTGTTTCTTGTTTCACTATTTGCATGCCCTGGGATGATGAAAAAGTAGCATCTTGCCTTGATTTGTCATCGTTTTGGAAATAAAAGGTTTAACCAAAGAATTTTCCCAGACTTGTGGACTCCCTTAAAACATAATCTTTATTTGTCTTTGCTTTTTCCATGGACCTGGATAAAATATAGACTACACTAAGAAGAGTCTGTTTATTTGATACCTCAGAGACTTCTTTGACATGTGTGAAAATGACCTCTGTGCCAAGGATGCACAAGCCTATGTGGAGATGAAATAAACAGGGAAAAAAGTAATCTGAGTGCTTTAAACATGTGAGAAAGAATGATGTGCACAGGAACATTAGCACTGTGTTTGATATATCAGCTTGTGCTCAGAACATTACAGAATAGGTGCAATGCAATTTATTTTCCTGCTATTTGTCCTTTATTTCTTGGTGAATCGGTGGGCTAGGAAAGATAGAATAAATCTGATATTAAATACAATGCATGGAAAACACTCCCTTTCAGACTTTATGGAAAAATGTATATATCTCAAGACTTTCTTTTATTTATGCATACAACTAATCCCACTGAATTCCAAGTACCCTATGTAAGTAAAGAGATATGTATGTATATGCACATTTGCAAAATCCAGACTTAAGGGCTGACTTTGTTCTGTGGACCTAATATTTTCATATGTGTCCTGTTTGTGTTGCTTCTTTTTGTTTAACAAATCATAATCTATTATTTATATTCTGTGAAGGACTGTATTTGCATTCCCCCACAGCACATTTTATGGAGTGTGGTGATTGTTTTAAGGAAAGCGTGCATTTCCTTATTTTTCTATGGAATATGGCTTAGCTGGAGCATCTGGTTTCAAGTGAAGTGCTTTCCTACTTTTCCATCTGAGCAGACCAAAGTGTAATAAAAGCTGGGCTCAATCATACAATGGGTCAAAGTCTTGAAGAGGACAAAAGTAGTGACTTTTGACCACAGAGTCCTTTGTTTAGGCCTTAGTTGGCAAAATGTATCTGAAAACCTTTGATCTGAGGTGAATCTGAAGTAGTTTTGAGTACAGGTTTGGGTGACTTTGATTAGATGTCCGTAGCTGTCTGAAAGCCAGTAGATTTTAATGCCTGCTCAAAATAGGGGTGATTTATCTACATCTAGTTCAAACATGGTACTTCTGCATGCACTGTGTGTTATTAAAAAAAAAAAAAAAAAAGGAAAAAAAGTAAAGATAAACTTTAGTTTGACTGTTCCCGGGGTGTCTTGACAGAGACCTCAGAAAGGAATGCTTTCTACAGAAATGTTCTCACCTGCCTCCTAATTTACAGGGTTAATAGGCTGTGTGAGCTCTATGGAGACTACGAGATCTTCGTATTTGCTGATGGAGTGTTTCACTAGGATTGTGGTGGCATGTATGACATGCTTTTTGTATGACAAAGTTAGAACTCTTTACTCAATAGGAAAGTTTTACAGAACCAAGCAGCAGTTAAACCAGTGGGACTCTGCTGAATTTTTTTTTCTAAATTTGAATTTAGAAAAAAAAGGTAGAGAAAAACCAGACTAACTATAAAAACAAAGATATATAAAAACAAAGACAACTTACAGTAAGATTCTCTTTCTGGATTAATCTTTCTGGGCTTTTAGAATCATTAAGCATCCTTTACAGTAAGAAAAAGTCAAGCTTCTGATATAATCTGTGTCAGAGCATGCATTTTCTTGGTTTTGAAACCTGAAAATTTTGGTCGAACACCTACAGAAACAGTGAATCACAGAATGCCAGTGTTGGAAGGACCCTTTAAAGATCATCCAGTCCAACCTCCTTGCTGTGGGTAGAAACACCTTTCACTTGATTGGGATATTCAAGGTTGCTCCTTGAACACCTCCAGTGGTGGGACATCCACAACTTCTCTGAGCTACTAGTTCCAGGGTCTCAACACCATCATAATAAAGAATTTCTTCCTTACATTGAATGTAAATCTACCTTCTCCTAGTTCAAAACCATCACCCCTTGTCCTGTCATTTACAGAGCCTCTCCATCTTTCTTGAAAGGCTGCAATAGTTGGTTCCTCTCTACTCACGTCCAAATCTTCATTTTACTCGTGTCCTTGTTGTTTGCAATCTTTCCTTCTGTGGAAGCAGCTGTTTCCCCTGCTTCAGACTTTGCTGTCAGAAGCACCGTGTATGCCATGGGGTGCGGTGCCACGTGCTCCACAATCACCACAAGAGAGACAAGGTGCATTCCCCTCCACTTGCTGTCGTCTCTGCTGGATGCCAGCGTGTGCACTCAACATGACAGCACCTTCCAGGTTCCCAAATGGACTCTGGTAGAGGGGTTCATTTTCAACCCATGTGTTTGTTTGTAGGAGTGGAGTCTCCTAAGGAACTTTATAGTGATTCCTTCTGGCTTTTGTTGGACAGAAAAGCATTTGCAACAAATGAACTTTTACTCTTGGAAAATGTACATTTTGCCATCTTCAGTCTATCCTATTCTTGCATTGCACACTGTTCTGACTCTATAGGGAAGAGGTCTTTCAGTTGGTGGAAAAAGTTATTAATAAATGAATGATCTATAAATAAACAAATGGAGACTGCCTAAAGAGGAGTGAAGTTGTTTAAATTAGTAGATCACCAGAGTAGCAGAATTGTTTCTGGGAATAATCCCCTATTACAAAACACTTAACTTTTTCCACATTTCAACTTCTGGGTACAATTGTCCTTTAACACAAATTTTAGTCCAGAATACAGCGTGAACTCATGTGGCTTCATCTAAAGTTCTGTGGAATTCAATTGCCTCATGATTTTTCTTTTTGCAAATTGTTATTTCTTACCATGTGGGCACTATAGAATGCATTTCAAATTTATTTATTCAAACCAAAATAAAAAAGTGGAAAATTCCTCCCAGCAGAGACTAGCACTGGGGCTTCACAGAGAAAGTCTTGATCATGTTGAATTAATGTCTTGTGGATTTTTTTTTAAAAATAATTCAGGTGGCTGACCTAGTATGTATGTAATTCTGGCTGAAGTTAGTCACTTTGAAAGATTAGTGATTATATAGTCGAGCCTGCAGGTTTTGAAAAATTCTTGGCATGACATGCAGAAAAACAACTTTATAGATTACATGTCTCCCTTACACATACAGTACCACATGAGAAAAATCAATTCTGTACCTATTAATTTGGCCTGAGGTGGGCCTCCGTTTGGCAACTTACCCCATCTAATTTACCAGCTTTATAACATGCTGGTTTTAGTTATTTTCTCTATAGCGGTGAGGATGCCTATTTATTAGGAGGAATCAAAAAGTACTGGGCTAGAATAAACCTTCTGTGTCCATTGCCTCTTGTAGTCAATTATCAACAACTTTGGATTTATAGTCAGGGTACTGTTTCTCTGTTTTAGAAAAATACTTCTAATTTACAGCTAAAATGTATTAGTGATTATTTATACCTTTTGCTGTTATGTTGATCTTGTCTGGCAGCGTAAGTAACTTTTATCAGTATCTGTATTTGGTGTTCCCTTCTGTTTGTTACAGATAGCATCATATTTGCTTTCAACCTCCTTTTTGTAGGGTGTATAACCCAAACTGGTTTAGCTCCATCTATTTTAGGAACCCACACCTGTTCCAGTTTGTGTTTTCATGCATGACTGGGTCTGTGTGATATTACAGAGATGGTTTCATTGAAGTGTTTTATAATGAAGTCTGTGTTCCTGCTGAATAGGAAAATAATTTTGTCTCCATATATATCAGAACCACATTTTTCTTTTACAGTGACATCATGGGTGTGGTTCTTGCTCTTCCTGTTACTGATTGACTCATTGTTTTTTCTGCTCCTCATCAAACTAGTGAAATCCCAGACTATGACAAAAAAAAATCTTGGAGATTTCTAGCTCCCTGACCTTATGCTTCACACTGCTGAATGCTGACTGATTTCCAGAGCTCCATGCCTCGAGGTCATCTGCTTCTTCTCAGTGTCCAGACAGAGAAGAACTAAGAAATTCCTTCCCTGTGCCCTGTCCCCCAACCCCAAAAAGGTGCCATCACCTTGAGGGGTGGGTATCCAGTGGACCTGCCCTTACTGCCAGTGGCAGCTTCCAGCAGCATGCCAGGACACAGCTCCTGAAATATGTACAGTGCAGGTGGTGCACAAGTCAGTTTGGGGGTAACCCACTCCCTGACACTGTTCTCTTGATTCTGATTATGATATTTAAGCCAGGGCATGAGAAAAATATATAGTTTCTTGAAGAACTCCAAGGAAACCTCCCCCCTCAGACCAATTGTTTTTCTGTCAGCACATCTTTCTCTGTCATTACTTTGTTACCATCTTACAATTGTTGAATTCAATTCCCATTTTGTGCATCATAGTCTTTTCCCATATGACACTGTAGAAAGAACTTTAATGAAGTCCAGATATAGGAATATATGGTTCATTTATCTTGTCTGAAAACCTATTATTCTGAAAAGTTCAACTCTTGTTAAACCCATCTTCCGTTATACCCCCAGTTTTCCTCTTTCTTCTGTGCCTTTAATGTCTATGTTGACTTCAAAGTGTATTTTAAAACTGTGGATGAAGATCTGCAGTTCAATGGCTTTTAATTTTAAAAATTATTACTTGTCTTTTCTTATAGACAAAGTTCTCTGTCTGGTATTTGCCAAAAATGTAGACTTAGTATGCCTTGTTTTGAATTAAATGGCAAATAGAACAAAAAGGCAAATAACCACAGAATCTCAAAGCAGAATAATCCTGCCTCAGTGCAGAAACCACGAGTAGACAAGTGAATTCTGGTCTTAGGAGGGGAATTAGAGAGGCTCACATCATTGAGTATTCCTGTTATAATTCATATGTAAGCATATACTTATTAAATTGAAACCTAACAACTCTCTAATTCTGTGCAAACCTTATATGATAAACAAAATAGAGACTGAATAGGAAGACATTGAGAGTTTGTGGAGCCTGGGAGACACATCCTTCAGCAGACTTCCGGCTGATATCAACGAAGTTGAGTGTGACACAGCTCAGAAAGCACTCATCAGGCCTGAGGAACTGTTATCTGTGTAGCCAGGAGAGCTGTGTGTCCTCTTGTACATTCCTTTAATATTCCCACCCTCTTTGAACCCATCAGCCTTTTTCAACCAGACTTGGAAAGGCAGTAGTAGTCAGAAAGCTTTTACAACTCCTAAAGTTTAAACAGATGGAGGAGAGAGAAATATTAACTTTAGCACTGAGAGAGAGGCCAGAGTATAAGCACTGGTAGCATAGGCAAAGATGTCTTAAATCCCCAGCACTGGGAAGAGTTTCAAGAGGACCTTGAATCTGCACAAGGAGGAACCAAAAAGCGAGCTCATGTATCATTAGTGTAGTTTAAAACTGCTGACAGGGCCTGACTTTTGCTTTTGGCTTGATCTGTGCAGATACCTTCTGTCAAGTGACCATGTTTGAGAAAGACCCTATTCAGAGTCATGGGATCACAGGCTTTTGCACAGTTAGTGCCTCAAGTTTTTGTGACATGGCTGAGAGCAACAGCTCTGATGGTAGCTGAGCTATGATTGAAACCAAAAAGGTCCTCTTAGCACTTTCATGTCTGTCTTTGACATGGTCCAGATAATTAAACTGGTTAATTTAATTCTGCTGTTTTTCCATGTACAGCTATATGCAAGAACACTTGTATCAGGGATAAAATCATGAATATCTTCATCTTTATCAGATGCCTGGTTTTCATCCGTGCTTGAGTGGTAATATTGACAACAGATTATGGGGTCAAATTTTCTGGTTTTTACTGCTTCAGGATTACAAGACTTTTAGGGGGGGAAAAAAGGCTTTTCTTCATTGTAATCTAGAGATAGGATTTTTCTTTCCTTATTCTTCCTAAAGATGGATAGGTTTTCCACCTCTGTTGTCTCTGTAAATGACATCTACTATTGAGCATTTAATATCTTCTTTTCCTACCTAGCATGTCATAATCCACGTTAACAGACATTTGTCAGGAGTGTGGGTTGGTCAAACAGGCCAGCTATCAATAAGTTTCTGATCTTCCTTCTCATTCATTTTTCTTCATTGGTGTTTTGCCTAATTTTTTCCTTATTGTAGTCAAAAATTCTGCAATAACTGTGATTTGTGCCTGAGAGATCTCTGCCATGACTTTTGAATGAGTAAGTCTGTAGAAGTTTAGTTCTGACTGAAGGAAAGAAAGTAAAGGAGTGATTGGGTTAAACAAGGGGAGGCTTGGAGAATGGGTTTGGAGAAATGGCCTGAGGAAGTGGGATTGAATTCATTAGTTTCAAATTCAGTACAGTAGTATTTGGTATTATAAATCTGGGGTAGTATAGTTAAGCAAGAGCTACACAAACAGGAAAAAAACAACAGTTCTTGCTGAAAAATATCTAAGGATTGCTTTGTGTCACGATTTGAATAGACAGTTGTGATTGCCATATTTTTTTGAAAAAAAGATGTAGTTTGATTTGTAAACTAGATTTTGCCTGCAAGATGTGTGAAGAAAGTTCCTGCTCTGTTCCAAAATGGGTAGGATGCAGCTGGAGTGCAATGTCTGACTTGCGGCATTTCAACTAAACAAAAATGAAAGAGGTTCAAAAAAATTAAAATGGCTGAGAAACACTATAATAGAGGAACCAAGGGAAAAAAAAGTTTAAATACAGGAGTTACTTAGTTTAAGGAAATGGAGACTGAGGGGAGTTGGGATTACATTTTCCAAGTGTTACTTGACTAGTGCAAAAGAAAAAGGAGTAACTCTTTCTCCAGGTCTCTAGTAAATAAGGGTGATCTACAAAGGTTTTAAAACTGCAGCAAAAAGGTACAGGGCAGATACTAGAAAAAACTTCTTGCTGAAAGGACAGTGGAATACTAGTGGTAATTGGCTAGGGAGCTCTAGGCTAAGTCTGGAGTAAGAATAACTCAGACAAATATGAGTAAGAAATGGCAGTGAGAAGGTCTTGGGGACAGAAGGTGAGCCTGATTATCTCTTGAGGTCCCTTTTGGGACGGTTTTCACTGTGGTTCTCTTGTTTTATAAATCATGACTAGCTCTTAATATAGCCCGCTATTACTGTACTGATGTTTCTATTTCTGTACTTAAATGGGTACCTTCAGAAGACAGCTACTTTAGTTAAATATGCCTCCAAGTCTAGCTTAAAAGTTGTTGGAGTCCACAGAAAGAGTATAATCTTGAAAAACATCATATGAGCTGGGTGCAAAATGCATTTTAATGCTGAAGCATGTACCAGTTGTGTGGCATCTTCTGACTGATCTGCACATGACACACAGTGCGTGTGGTTTAGCTACAGACCAGGACGTTGTTCTTGCCTGTTTGATCATCTGAAGAAAGACCCAGGGAATACCATTTCTGGTTCCCCAGAGACTGCAAGCAGTATTTGAGGGCTCACAAAACCTTGATTGCTGGTTGATGTGTTAAACAGGAGAGTTGACTGAAAAAACCTCTAACATTTGCCATTTAGTGAGGGATTTCTGACTTGCCCAACATTTAGTATCAACAGTCAGGAAAAAAAAAATAAGGTTCCTTCTCCAGCTATGAGGATATTGCAAAAACCAGCATAAACTTGCCTTGGCCTTAACATACAAAGGAATTTTCTCTTTCAGTTCTGTCTCAATTAGATATGCATTTAGAGAAACTGTATTAGAGTGCTGTATTAATCTTCTTTATTTTAAGTCATCAGGCATAGTTGCTCATATAACTGCTGTCTGACGAGGATGTGCTACAAATCAACATTTATTAACAGAATCAATAAATGATGTAGAACAGCTATAGGACTGTAGTACTATTCTTACAGAGCAGCAATATCAGATTTTAATATCTCAAAATGCTCTTGTTGTGCTAGATTTCCAGGGGCTCTAGATATTTTCTCCTTGTGGTAAGAATTGCCGTTGTCCTGTGTGCAAACAAAAGTCTCTGGGCTTGAGTCAGCTCTAACTTGCCCTGGCACAGGCGAAACTGATTTCAGGTCACAGAACGAAGTTGAAATAGGCTAGACAGAACAACACTGCATGCTTTTGAATATGAGTAACATTTCAGAACTCACGTGCCATTTCACAGTGTACAGTTTTTGGGAGCAAGAGAGTGTTAGTGGATGGCTGGTTTATATGGGTTTTAGAGGAAAAGCATTGTTTATAGCAGCCTCACAATAAATTCTGGAGGAACCTTGGCTGTAGCAATCAACCAGACCCAACAGTGGGTTGCCAGATAGTGGTAGACCAATTTCACAAAGCTGGCTAGTAGAGGAATGATCCTTTCCATCTTTCTGTATGCCACCCATGCAGTAATATACATTATTTCTCTTCTAGCCCCATAGTGGTTTTTTTCATTGCTGAGTGATCTCTGTGCCCAGGGCCATTGCAGGCACTGCCAGCACTTCTGTGAGTTATTTGCTTCCTGTTGTTCTCTCTTCTTTACATCTCATGACAGATCCATCCAGTAAATCCTTTGATCCCCCTTCACCTTCATTTATAGTGACAGGTCTACCAAGACTTTCTAAGGCTCTTTGCTCTGTGGTAAAATAGACCAAAAACCCTTCTTTACTGTGATGCCTTGAGAGGCAACCTAGAACAGAGGCTAAACAGTGTTAAAGGAATAAACTAAATGTTTATTAAAAAGGCCTTCAAAGAATACACCTTCTGAGCATAAGAGCCTGGCCGAGGCTACACCCAAGATAAACAATAGGTCACAAGTTTTCACACTTTTGTAAGTTTTTGCCCATTTACACTTTGGGGTTAATTGTCCAATTACAGCTTCAGGTTATAAAGTCCCATCCTCTCAGATTGCTCTCCTCAATTCGCTCTTGTTTATACTTTTTGAGCCTGAAGCTGCAAAGGTGTCCTTGGTTCTCAGGCTGGAATAAGACTGTTTTGTCTACCTAAACTGTGAGGAGAACTTGCTAACACTTTATATGAAGTTCAGAGTTATGTACTAATGCAGTAAGAATCTGGAAAATATGAAAGCTGAAACTTAAGGCATCATTCTTAAGGTATCAGAGACAGCAGTTTTATTTTCATAGGGCTGGAACTGTCTTCACATGGAGGAGGCATATCTGGAGGAACATGCCAGGGAATAACTAATGCCATCAGGTGGAACTCCAGTGGTGACTTGGGCTGTTGGGCTCCACAGTGGGAGAGAGGTCCAACATGCACTTAGAACACTGCCTCATAGTTGGTTTGGCACGAACTTGGGTTTAGGTGGGGTCAGTGTCTCTTTTCTCTGTCTCCATGGGCTGAAAAGGTGCCAAACATTCTGTTAGCTGAGTTATGTCAGAGCCTGCAAGTGGAGGTGCCTGCAAGGTAGATTAGCTCATTGCAAGGTCCTAAAACCTGGATGCTCTTGGGAAAGGATTAGTGATGTTCTGAGCTGGGAGTTAGGGAAGCAAGTAGAAGCACAGCGGACATTTAAGTTCAGGAAGAATGTCTTCTAGACAAAAGTGTATGAAACCAACAGCTAATTTAAGAGGAAAACCAAAGGCTCAAGTTAAAGGCTCTAAAGAGAAATTCAGGCAAGCTGGTAGGGGTGGTTTTAATTGTACTTATGGCTTTACCAAACCTGTTCAACTTAGTACAAAGTAGCAGTCGAAATGCTTTAAAACCAGATGTTTGTGATTAGAGAGGGAGTCCTTGGGCTAAAGGAAAGGATGAGTTTTTGCATTATACTAGGTTTTACTAAGAGGGAAAGTAAATTTGGATCCTTAGCAAACCATGAGGGGTCACAGGATAGATGGCTCCTCAAGGGGTCTATTATTTCTTCAGAGCAGGCACATATTTTTTTTTGGGATGTGATGCAAAGAGAAGCCTAAATCTGACTTAGCTGACTTAGACGTATGTAGGTAGGGCTGGGAGACACAGAGAAAAAAAAGAACCTGGCAAATATGTGTGAAGGGTGCTTGTTTGTCTGCAAAATGGGTGGATTGATTGTTATTGCAGCACCATTTTAGGGGAAAGAAACTGCATTGCTTTCACATTATTGTTTTGAAATCTGCTACTGCCCCCTTGCTCTTCACCCTGACCTTCTTGCTTGTGGGAATCACTGAATGACCTTCTCCCCACAGCAGGCACGCGCTCCAAGGTCACAAGGCTCCTTGTGACTTAGAAGTGCTCTGCTTGTCCTGCCTTGTGTTTAGCTCTTCCACAGTCCAAAAAATGAGTTAAACACCCATCTTAGCTCTCCCAAAAAGGCAGCCTCCATCTTCTGCATTTCCTCACCCTTCAAGCATCCTTTGCCAGTCACGCCTCGCAAGGGGAGCAAATCTGTCAGTCTGCAGCTCTTCCATTATCTTGGATGCATAATGATGACAAGGTTCCTCAGTGAGAGGCTGACAGATGTTTGAAAAGAATCTCTACCATGAGGGTCCATGTTGAATCCCTGATTTATGTGCTGCCATTTGCTTCTGCCTGCCTATTCTGCTACATTTATTCTGTGTTTTGGTTCTCTTCATACAAACCTGGGCTCTTTAGTCTAGGAAATAACACTCTTATCCTGCTAATTTTATTCTTCAGTGGGGTGCACAGCTGACATTTTTGTATAATAATGCTTCTGTGGCAGCATTGGTTAAAAGGAGAGGAAAATTCACTGACAGTCACATGTAAAGTGGACTGGGATTGTTTATTTAAAATCTGCTGTTGGGATCTTTGGATATCTGACTGTTCTTATTCTCTGACACACTCATGAAGATGTTGGAACTCCTTTTTTCCTAATAGGAACAGAACTGTCAGTATGTAAGGAACCAGGAATTATTTTCCAGTGTCACAGTGGGATCAGCTGAGTCATAAATGTTCTTGAAAATCTGATCCTGTTTGAAGAGTGCATTGCAAAATGTGGCTAACAAGTGTAATGGTGTTTCCCATGGGATGGACCTCTTGTGGATGAAGATTCATTTGAGCTCTATGTTCCTATTAACTAGCAAACCCACCTTTTTTATGCAATGCTGCACATATTTTTTCTCACAATCCTAATTCTATAGGTAGAGTTTCCTTGGAAGTGTTCTCATGCAAGCACTTGGACAGAGAGCAAAGAGCTTGGCTCTGTGACTGGGCAGCCTACCCTCGCCCGCTTCCTTCACAAATTTGCACTTGATTCATACTCCCAAGCCTTCCATCATCATCAACCCTCCATCCTCTGTCTCTGCAGGGAGAGGCAGGCTCTGCATTCAGTGATTATTTTGAAGATGAATGTGTTGGGTAGTTTTGATTACTAATTTGCTATTTTAAGTC
This sequence comes from Prinia subflava, assembly GCF_021018805.1. Taxonomy (NCBI): domain Eukaryota; kingdom Metazoa; phylum Chordata; class Aves; order Passeriformes; family Cisticolidae; genus Prinia; species Prinia subflava. The sequence continues at coordinate 52,195,894 of NC_086247.1, forward strand.
CACATTGTGCTTTGATGGCTCTTATGGGATTTTTCTCTTACAGTAAGGGACGAAGATCTAAGAGGTGTCTGTTTGGTTTTTCTCATCCCATAACAATACAAAATGTCATCTTGGACTAAGTAGATACACATGCCACCAGCCACATGGCAGTGTACTAAATAAAAACAGTACCCTTCATACAAATACTTGAATATTTAAGTGGATTTAATGGAAGAGAAACAATAAATGAAATACTTTTGGAATATGAAACCCGTCTGCTATTGCTTCATACTCAGTTTAAAAGCAAAAACATCTTAAAATGTCCCCTCTTAATTTTTTAATGCTTATTTTTTAGCTCAGCACAATTAAGAGATTCCCATTTTCAGACTGGTGTGTAAGTAACAGGTTTATAGCAAAAGGGTAATTACATTTAATCTCAAAACTGAATATTTGTTTAATTAATCCAAATTATTTTTTATTAGATGTCTTAATCTAAATACATATCTCATTCTGAATTCAATGAATGTAACCATTTCTTCCTTCTGCTGTAAAGTATTATTGGTTTCTACTTGGCTCTGCTCTCATCTAGACCAATTAGCCTACAGAGATGGAAACTATTCATTGCTCTGCATTTAAGGTGCTATCATACTATTATACTCAGTACATTTTATCTTGCTGTTAAACTCAATACATTTTAGCTTGTTCCTTATTAAAATGAGCTGTATTGAAAGTGGTGATTTGTTCTAACACTGTGTATTTACATGGAAAACACTTTAAAGAAAGGTCCTATCACTCTGAAGTTGGAAAGTATTGGATATGCAGTACTTGTGCACTAAAAAACGTCTGGTCTAAAAGCTGAGTCTGTGGGTTGGCTTAATAGAATCAAGATAATTTGAAATCTTGAAGTTATACATGAACTTGCATGCTTGCTGAGGAAGTGCCAAGGACACCACTTGAGAGACACATGTTAGCTGTAAGGGTGTCAGTATCCAGTGTCCCCCAAATGGGGGTCTGGTGCTGCAGTTTCCTCATGCCTGAGGTCCATCTTACAACTCTGAGTAGCCTAGTTGAAGCTAGCACACTACTTAGGTTGTCAGTGCTAGCAGGATGACTCTCTGATGGCCCCAATCCTTTCAACACTTCTGCATGAGCTTAATTTGGGATTATTGATGAGTTTACAATGAAGTGCATATGTAAGAGCTGGCAGGATTTGGTGTTCCTCATTTGTTGCTACTAGGAGAGATTTCTTAATACACCTATTGTATTTTAATTTAAGAATATTTTTTGTTTCAGTAATCAGAGTGTGTTTACTACAATTAGTGAACATTTTCTGGGAGCAGGACAGTACATGTTAGCAGAAAACAGTATGCCTACAAGAGCTGGTACCATTTCTTTCCCTATAACCAGCAGATATTTTAAGAATCCTCATTGTACTGAGGCTTCAAGTCAAGCTAGTGAACCAGGATGAACATAAGAGACAGAGTAACTGCAAATTCCAGGAGCTGTGTTTATCATCCCACTGTAAGGTGACTGATTCCTGAAAACAGGCCTTGGACCATCTCAGTGTGGTTTGAGTAGCTTTGGTGTGGCTTTTTTCACCTAATACTTGCTATCTTCTAGCTTAAGTATAGAAATATCCTTGTGTATTTTGGATTCTGACAAAGTTTAAATTTAGAGGCGTTCATGCTTCAGCCTCTTTAGAATGAATGGGAGAGTCTAAGCTGTTGTTTCTGTGTGTCACTTTTTATTTCGACAGATGTAGCTACATGCTATTTCCCCAAATCTTTACCTTGCAAAGCCCTCACCCCTTCCAGATGAAGTCTGTACCTTTACATGGCACCCACTGTGGAAACATTGAGAAACTCGCAGATGAAAACCTCTTGAATTTATGTTTTGTTTTAAAAGCAGCCCTGTGACTTTTACAGATGGCAATGCTGGGCAGAATTGTCCCCTATTGTGTTTCTTCTATAGTCACTGCAACCAAGTCTGAATAATTTAGCCTCTTGTCCTGGGTTGTGTCCTGCGCTGCTGGGATGAGTGGCAATGACATGATGATTGTGGTACAATATTAAATGGGGTGTGTGATGAGCATCATGATTTGTAAGAAAAAAGACCCGAAAACCAAACCCCACAACAGGGCTGGTTTAATCAGAGGCTGATGATGTGCTCTGTTAGGAGATCTGTGTAAGCAGTCCTATTGGTTAGGGCATTTTTGGCCCTGAAAAGGGCATAGATTGTGTGGGCTTTTCCTCTCTATTTCTGATTCCTTTAAATTATCTTTTTTCCTGAGTGTTCCTGTGCAGATCCCACTATCATGTCCTGAAGCTCATTCCCTGGTAATGAACCTTTCCAGGGAAGCCAATGTCTTGGGTTTCTACCCTTGGAGCAATAGGAGGGATGGGAACACTGAGGTGCCTGTGCTGGCTGCCTGAGAATCTCACAGTTAATTCCAAGGTTACCCAATATGTCTAGAAACCCTTCTGATAAAACATAATCTTGTGCTTTTGTCATCTAGAATATCTTTAAAATGTGTCACAGCTCAGCTTAGTTTCATTACTGAGGTTTGTTCTGGATATCTTGTTTGTTGCAGTGGTAGCTCACACTGCTGCACTGTTAAATCCTGGGGAAAAAAAATGAATTCTTTCCAGCAGGAAATGATTTGGTCTAATGTATTGTATTTACAAGAAAAAGCAAGATTTTAATTTAAAAGTTGGAGTTAAAAATGAGAATATTGCACATGCTTCAAAGAATCTTTTAAGGGGGGACAGTTTCTAGGAATATAATATAAAAGAAAGAGGACATTTATAGTAAAATCAGCAAAATATGAAGTATTCTTAACCATACCAGGGTGAAATGTGGTGTCTAATAGGAAGAGATTTGTCTGAAGCCTCCACTATGAAAAAAAACCCAACAAAATAAGATCTGTGGAATATGTGTTTATAGAGCAAACTTGGAGAAGAGCTGTGCTGATCATGCAGGGGACAAGTTTCTATGGCTGAGCTGGAGAATTAGCTGGAGTTCCCATGTTCTGCTGAACTCTGCATTTTTATTGTTTAAGATTTTAATGTGTAGTTTGTGATTTCAGTGTAGTTTTAATTCTTTGCTTATTTTGTGTACATCCCTTTCCTCTGCCACACTTAGCAAAGCAATAGCATGAAAGGGAGAATGTTTTCTCTACAGGGCACAGAACACCAAACTGTTATGAAGACTTAGTTATTTTTTGTTTATTCTTTGGCAATGAAGAAGGAGAGCTTGTTTTGTGTCATGTTTTTCTCAGATGCCACAAAGTTCAGCAGCATTAGGTATTGCATGAAATACACACCCCAAGAAACCTTTGTTTTATTTCAGTGACATTCCTCTGTATTCCAGAGCAAACATTCAGCTCTTTTCCAAACTGCCTTAAAAATAATCCCCTCCAACCCTCCCTCTCCCCAAAACAAAAGAAGTTTTACTTCTCAGAAGAGCATCTGTTATTTAGCAACATCTGAATTTCCATAAATAATCCCAGATTTCCCCTGAACAAAGATATAAACAATTGTTCCACACTCAAACCTCCCCTTGTCTCAGATTCCCTGAATGAGGAGAGTGGGAGAGGAGGCACCAGTGGGGGGGTTTGCAGGGGGACCCACGTCAGGACAGAGGTGGGGCAGGCAGAGGTGGCCGTTGGGCCCTTGTGGGATGCAAAAACTCTTTGGCTGGGTTGAAGACCTCCACCAGAGGGGATTTTTGATAATTTTTGGTGTTTTGAGCAGCCAGCTGGCCTCGTGGAACTGTAGATCCTGCCTGGCTTGGCCATGGGTTGGAGAGGGAAGGGATAGATGGGGATAGGGAAGGGAAGATCCCACTCTACCCAGGATGGGAGTTGTGAGACTGATGTTGGGTGGGGTCCCACCACAAAGCTGCTCAAGACTGGATGCTTCCCAGCAGTCCTAGCTCTGGGTTTCTCTACATAATATTTCTGCAGGAGAGGGCAGAGGGGGAGTTCTTATCTTCGGAAAATTCTTTCTTTTATTCATAGCTAGGACATTTTTTATTGGCTTGGGGTTTTTTAAGCACTCAGTCAGCAAGTAATGAAAAAGAATGGTAACTGAGCAAGAGAAGCTATTGGCAAAAAGAGATAGGAGTAGTTCTAGAGAGATCAACCACTTCACAAATTCATGAAATTAATGAAATTTGGCTTTTGGATCCCTAATGTAATGACACCGTATTCTTAATGCATGAATATATAACTTGAGAAGCAATTCCCCTTAAAAGATTTGTTTGTGCTCCTGCTCAGAATGTATTTTTGTTTTTTCCTTCTGAGCTAAAGTTGTTGACAAATTAAACCATGCTTTTGCTTGGTTTAATTTTCACCCCAAAATTATTATTATTATTTTTTAATTGCAAAATGCCAGGATGCATAAATTTCTTCAGTGATACAGTAAACAAGGACACCACTTTTCCCATTAATATCTCAAAATGGCTACTATTTATCATATCTTATATGTATACAAGAAAACCTGCTTATCATGGCTAGGGTCCCATTTCAAAGTGAAGATCATTTTTCCTTGCATTGATCTTGTCCTATGATTATTTCTCTTCCATTCTGTCACAGGTCCAGACATCTTCTCTACGCTTTGAAAATCTTGCAAAAATTAATTTCATTACCCTCAATATTACTTCTTGACTCTTTTGTGCATCCTTCACCTGCTAACAGCTCTGATGGGTCTTTTGAGGGGTCTACTGGTCTTCCAACTTGCTTCCATTGGCATAAATTTTCTCAATAGCTTTTTTCTGAGCTATTGGGCAGTGGATGCAGCCTGAACAAATATGCCTGTTCAGCATTTGCAGTTGGTTTGCCTGAAGAACAGCAGGAAATAATGCTGAGGTTTGGAGCTGGATGGAAGGGCTTGTGGAGGCTGCATTTACACATTTGAAAATCATGCTGTTGGATTGGCCCTGTAAGGAAATGAGTGCAGAGAATGACACTCTACATCCTAACAGGGCAGAACAAAGACATCCCACTGTCAGCTGCTGAAGCTGATTTGATTTGAATTCAACAAAACCTTAGAAATGTTTTCATTTTGTTGCTTTGGTGTTTTTATGTCCTCTTTAAAAACTTCATACACTGAAAAGATGGTACCTTCTTTTTCTTTACAGTTTCATGACAATGAAATAGTATGATGTGATATGTGAAAGGAAAGCAAGAGCACCTTAGAGTAGTTTAGCTTGTTTGAACACTGTCTGCTTGTAAAACTTACATACCCATGCAAAAATTCATTTGAAATTATAAATCCATGTAAACCTAAGTTATCCAAGCTCAGCAAGGAAGTTTTGACTTTCTGTGCTAGCTTTGTTCTTGCCAATGTCACTGACTGCTCTGGTACCTGAAACAGGACCTCTAGTCTCCTCTTGGCTGGGCCAGCTTTTTATATCTCGGGTCCTGCTGTGTATCTAAATATTTCTCTTTAATCTGAAGAGCTTGTTTTTCTAGAGGAAGAGTTTTCTGGGAAGGGGTCCAGGAGTCACCAGTGCTCAGCTGCACTAAGAGCTCCTGCAGTCTGCAGGGTCAGCAGCAGTTGGTGAGGAGCTCTCTGATGCTGTGAGTTACAATAGAGGGGAGAGATTGTGAAGCCTTCCCTTACCCTGGGCCTTCAGGCACAATACTTGTCATTCTGCACCATCTCAGAGGGTGGTGGGATGTGGCTTTCCTTCCACTCCTGTAAAAACTCACAAAGAAGCAGTTTGCTAAGAAAAGAATTGTTTCTTTGAAAAAAAACCCCAAACCAATATTAGAAATAATACTATTTTATAGCATCAGTCACCTTCATTGTAGGTTGTTTGTTGCTGTCCCCACATACCCTGAGACCCCAAAATGAATCTAATCTTAAAATTGAGCACATTTCTATCTTCAGCAGCATATGTGTCTTCAGTCTGTTTGGAGCTTTGCATAACATCAGTTCCTGAGATTTTGGTGTGCCTTATCAATGTATGAAATAAAATTCAAGGTTTTTGCTTAAAGATGTGAATAGCCTGAAATCTAATTACCTGAGGGACTGCCTTTCTTCTCTCTGCAGTGCTGCTGCCATGGGAACTGCCAGAGGTGACCCATCTAGTTCCCTTTCCACAGATAGGAAGTCTTTTGGTTGTTTGTCATCTCCCCCACTGAGTTTTATAACCTCCCCAGGGAGCTTCAAAGTTCTGTCCCTTCTCTGCCCTGCAGAGGGATGTGGCTGGCTGTTGGATTCACTGGGCTTCAGGTCAGGAATGGCCCACAGAATCTTTGTGAGTGTTCTAGTGTTCCGTGGTGGTGAAAGTCAGGAAGTTTTGTGGTGTTGATGGAGGCTGCATCAAAGGTTTCAGTGTCCAAAGCAGTAAAGGTACAGAGGTGGCTAATGTGTGCCTATGAATGTGGCAGCTGTACATGTGTATCAGTGCTGAAGCCTTTCTCTGAACATTCTGCAAGGAGAGGGAGGCATCAGAGCTCAAAATTTGGAAGATTCTAGGTCAATAAAGTTTCTCTTGTAAGGGGAAAGAGAAAGGATGTGTGGAAGATAAAATCACTGTTCTTCTCAGATACACCCTCTTCTTGCAGGACACATATGCTATTCATTTATGCTGATGGGGGAAAATATTTGTCCTTTTTACTTTGTAAACAAACACTGAGATTTTGAGATTGAAGTCCTTTTTGTAGCTGTGACTTCCCAACTGCAAACTCAAATTGCAATAAACTTTCTGGAAAAACCTTTTCTGAAAAACCTCCTGCCTATATTTTCTTTTCTATGCTTCTCCGAAGCAAAGCCCCACAGAATTGGTTTCCTTGGCTAGCATTCAGGTCAGCTTTTGATTTTTTATGCCATTTACACGAGTTCTACACCTGTGGGTTTTATTCAGCTTAAGAGACCTGAGGGGGAAGAAGGGGTATCCTCCAACTGAGCCTGGACAGCCTGTGGCCAGAGGGGCCAAGTTCTGGTGCCAGGGGAAGGAGGGGCACCAGGAAAATGAGAAAATGGGGGTTTTGTGAGAGAATCAAACTCAGATACTGGGAAATATTTTACATATTTATTTATCTACCTGACATTGTCTTCTAGATTTTGCTGTTTTGGGAATCTGGTCTTTGGTCTCATGATTTCTGTAACAGTACTTGACTATGCCTCTCTTTTGTGCTGCCTTTCCCAGTCTCAGAAAAAGGATTCAAGGAAAAGGACTGGATTTCAGAGGTTTACACAGACCCCTTAAGCACCATGTGCTGACTGCAGGACTTTAAAACATACTTTTTCTAACAGGTAGGGTTTTCTCTGCTGTACTGACCAGCTGCAGGTGGTGTGCAATTGCAGAGCCTAACCCACTGCTGTCTCCTGCAGTGGAGACAAAAATATGTGAGACATCTGTGTCCTAACAAGAATCATTCCATTGCTGTCTGCAGTGGCACTGACAAAAATCACAGATGGATTGGGACACAAGTGTGGGAATGTGTCTACCTGAGCTGGATCCACTTCAGCCCTGTTCTCGGCGAATGCAAAGACTGTAGGACCTTCACTGAATGCTGGAGCAAATATTTAGACATGGAGTTGTTTTAAGTTCTCTGAGGTCCTGCTAAATCTCATGTTGCAAAAGTTTGCTGTTTACCAGAATCCTGAGTGATTCCCAGGAGCTCTCTCACCTCTTCTGCAATGAAGACCTTTGCAGGCACAGATGCCCACTGAATTTCTGCCAAGAACAACTTTCCTACCTCCAGTACGTGCACAGCAGGGAGGAGAGGACACCTGGAGTGCTGGTGCTCCTGCTGCTGCCTGAGGTCCTGGCAGGGTTGTGCTCATGTATCCCTGACTTAGTGTGTGTGAGAACAACGAAGGGGAACAGATGAGCCCCTTGCATCTGGCCCTGTTTCCCTGCTAGGCAAAAATCAGGTTTGTGGAGGAATGAACCCTCCTTTCTTCATAGCAGTACCCTTCTTGCTGCATAACCCACTTCCTACACATCCATTGTGTATTCCAGGCTTTGTCCAGCAGGAAAAAGGAGTGTGTGGAGTGTCTGTACCATCACTCACAGGTGCTCAGAGCCAGTGGGGCTGCAGATGTTGGCTCCTCACAGTGGATTGGTGGGGCCTGGCAGTCCATATTGTGGAACATGGCTGGAGCACCTTGTTACAGCTGTGGCTGTGTCACAGGGAGACTCCACATGATTCTACTCTTGCCCTTTGGTGACGATGGTCACATGGAATGCATCTCATGCTCTGTGAAACTCAAAGGGTCAGTTTATTTTACCTTATACTTGCACCTAGCTCATGTTCCAGTAGGACTCTCTGCTTCTCTCCTGCAGGACTGGAGTGGTTACGAGAAGCTGGTGGCTTGACTGTTTTACTCCCGTGGTCCCAAACGCTCAGTGGTCTGCAGCAAGGGATTTATCAGTGTTTGGCAGCAAACACGAGAGGCTGTGAGTGAAAGGGAGAACAAGGACATGAGCTCTCTTGGGCCAGTGCTTTTGGCCACTTCAAGTCTGGGTGATTACCAAAATTAAAACTATTAGCACTGAAGCAGGCTTTCTCAGAGCTCAGAAGAACCTTTGGTATATTCAATGTCTGTGCCCATGCAAGTTTTTCAGTTTATTTCACTTTCTGTGAAAGACAGGCAAAAAGGACTGTCTGTGCCTAATTATTCTAGTGCCATTTCTGAGGGTTAGGGGTGCTCTCATTCTGGCAAACACCCAAATTAGTGTTTGTAAGGCTTTTTTCAAAATGATGTGCAAGGAAATAAAGAACAATAGGCAATTTGCTATCTTTTGTGAGGAGGGGATGGGAGAGCAGCTGAATATGCCATCCTGCCTCTCCACATGATCTAGTTCAGAGCTGAGACTTGTTGCTACAACCCACTACTTCCATGAGAAAGGAAAACATCTGACTGCAGAGATTTCTGTTTCTCTTCATGTGGTGAAGCACAGACACCCTTTGTGACCACGGCATCTGACCAGGGCAGTGTAGGGAGGAATCATGCCAGTCAGGGCAGTGTCCACCCTTGCATTTTGCCGTTGCAATTTCATGTGACTGCACATCAGTTGCACCATGTGGGAGTGAACAGGCTGCTCCAGGGGATGCTAACACATGGGTTGCAGCCTCCCCACAGCACTGGCCTCCTACCTCCATCTTGCAGCTAAACTGGTGCTTGATCCTGCATGCAGGAACCTCTTGGTCAATCTAATACCTGCTTGCTGTGTCCCCAGATTTTATTGTAACATCAGAACTCAGTGCCCTGCAGCACTGGAAACAGTTCACAACTGATTTTTACCTTGTGCTGTTTGCACCTGTGCAAAATGGATCTAATAGACTGACAGAGACATCAGTGGAACCCTGAAAATGCCATCTGTTTACCTCTGTGTACCCATGAATGCACAGGGTGAATAATCCTGTTGGGGAATTGGGGCTGATTTGGACCTGACTCTCTTGAACTGGACTTGACTCTCCTTAAATTCTGTGAATTATTATATCACAAGAGAAGAAATTATGCCTTGATTTGGCTAGATTTAGCCACTAGATTTGGGGATGACCTTTCAAAATCCCATCAATTTATCCTGGTCTTTCCTCCACCCTTTTACAAGTAAATTTGTTGGTTCTGTATTTTGATAAAGCTCCTTCAAATCTGGGGCATCTTTTGGCTGCATCTCTCCCTCCACTGGAAATAATGCACTCCCTTCCCCTGTGCTCTCTGTGCTGCTTGAATTCTTCATCTGCAGCAGGGCGAGCAGCCAACTCCTTTTCTGAGCATCTCTTGTCTGAGGCTCCATCCAGATGCTTTGGGAGAGAGAGCTGATCAAACAGACAGTGCTGTGATTCAGCCTGCTCTCAGGGGTCTCTGGAATGGTCCTGTAGCCCCTGGAAAATGCTGCAGCTGCCCATGTGCCTCACCAAAGATGCAGTCATCCCCCATATCCAGGATAGCACAAAGAGTGGGAAGAGATAAACACAAACATTTTGTTGGCACTGTGAGTGGTGGAAAGGATTTAATTTTCTCCATGACAAGGCTGCTTTTTTAATAATTTCTGTGTTACTATTTACCCTTCCTGCTTTTCTTCTTTTATAACTACAGCAAGTTGATTACTTTAATCATCAGTTCCCTGGCTGAATGATAATTTTATGATGAAGGTGACAGCCATAGTAATTATGAACTCTGCAAGAGAAATTGAGTTTACAATGGAAAACATTTACAACTTGTTTTTAATAAATGTTGTGTTTACCACAAAACACCACCATCTATATTTGACTTGTACTGCTCATGTCACTCTTCCTTTAGAGAAGTGGTTGGCCAGGTTGGAGACAATGTTGAGACAGATGGATACTTTTTCTAATGGGTTGTTGTTGTTCTCAGGCTCCTTTGTTTTTCCATAGGAAGCAGCTTAGAAATTTCTAAAAATGAGTTTGAGGAGCTAAAAAAGTCCCAGACAAAACATCAGTAATAAATACATATTGCTCACATCCAAAAGGTTTGCAACCATTGACCACCTGTGAACCTCCTGTGAAGTCTTGGCCTCACTTCCAGCAAACCTACAATTTCTTCTTCGTTCCAAGTAGAGTTTCCTGTTCAGCCAAGCCGGTCATCTTCCCTGCTTTCTTGACTTAGGACACAATGGGATTGCCTGCTCCTGTGTTTTAAAAGGATGGTTCTTTTAAACTGAGCAGCACTCGTGTTCCCTGAAGCCCTCAAAACAGATTCCCAGGGCAAACTGCTACGAAGCCCCTTGAGTAGCATCAAGTTGGATCTCTGAAACATTTTTCTTCATTTAGGAAAAAAGAGTTGGGAAAATAATTTTGAATTTTTTATCAAAAATGAAAAAGAAATTCAAGACCCAATTGTGATTATTTTGCTTCCCTTCCAGCTTTCTCTTATAAAACATATTTACTATTTGAGAACTGCTTTGATAAAGGGCAAGTCATGTAATTCCTGGAGAAGGATGATCTCAGGTTATGAAAGACTCTAAAGTGAAGCCAGATGAAAAATGAGAATCTGGGGAATTTTCTTTTACATTTCTCTCCCACTTGCCATTGTTTGTGGAATATGCCTAGGTGCTGCTTTTGCCTATGTGTTTTTGGAACCAAACCATGGCAGAAGTAGCAAACCTGCCAGAGAAACCTTAGCTAAGCATTTAGGCAATTACATGACACTTAAGAAAGTTTTAGGCAGATTTTGAGCCTTATGTCCCATGTTTCCTTCCTCTGTGTGTTTTAAAAATACTACCACAGACCCTATTAAAATTACCCAGGTGACAAATGATCGTTTGCTAGTTACACTTTCTACTGCTGGCACTTCTGCTCACTTTGTGTTTTGTTAAGTGTGGGGAAATGACCACTGCTCCTTTGTGTGAAGAACTTTGCTGGTAGGCTGGCAAGTTTTGTGTGCATGTTAGATGGATCTTGCTGAATGCAGCCTAAGAGGTACATACCATGGCAGGTCTCTTGAGTTAAGACTGGTCTCCAGATAGCTTTGAAGGATTGATGGACTATGCTGCCGTCTCTCTTTTTGCTGGAGGTGCTGTGTCATTAGAGAGTGGGAGCTATCCTACATTCCCAATATTAACACATTTCTGTTCTTTCATGTCACTTCAGGTTAACGTGGCAAATCTGGAGATGATAAAGTAGTTATGAATTTGAAAATAATTTCCTTCACATTGTCTCTGGTTCTCAACATTCTGTCAGATGAAAAATATGTGCAAGTGCTACTGGTTTTTAGTCCAAGACTGTCTCGTAGCAACACACGCCTCCATAACCCCCAGATCAATTGTGGCCCTTCTTTCACAGCAGCATTTCTGCAGACCTCCTCCATCTGGCTGAAAGGGCAACAGGACTCTTTGTTCTTCAACTTTAAGCTGTTGCACTCAAATTACACTCACCCCACATCCTTTACATTGCTTGGCTCTAAAGCAGCAGTTTGTTTTTAAACTAGTGGTGTTAATTTGAGATTTTGGCTGCACTGGCTGCTTCTTCCTTTGGCTTTTGCTTTCACAGATACCACAGGAAAAAAACGGATTATTTTTTTCTGAGAGAACTCCCCTTTAATTAGTAAATATTTTTATTTGGTAGCTGAAATCATATACCTTTTGATGGATGATGATGAAGTAGCTTTATAAATGACTGGGGAGACCTGAAACTTCTTTCTCTCCTTTTCTCCATCTGTCCTTGAATAAGTAAATGAGACAGCCAGGTCCTGGTCACCCAGGCCTGTATTCAGCATGGAGGGGAACTGGTGCAGCATAGCTCATATCTATGCAGCTCGTGTCTTCTCCCAGTGGTTATTGTGGTCACTCCCAGCTCACTGCAATCTCCAGAACCATGCTGGAAAATTGCCTCTGGGAAGGTTGGCTGGGTTGGGTCCTGTTATCACACCCACACCGAAGAAAGGGGTTGCAAGGGTGGTTGATGACCTTGTGGGTAGAGATATTTGATACCCAAGTTGGAGGAAAGGTTGGATTCTGGATCCTGAGGCAGGTTGTTCAATCATCAGTACAAGACATTTGTGGTTTTGAAAGATTTTTTAAAAATCCAGCTCTGAATTTTGTAGCTCTTAGTTAACTTCATTAGAGTACTATTACATGAGTAAAATACAGAACTCACAATGAGCAAAATCTAATTAAAAACATTAGAAGATTTTGAATAAACATTATATGAAAGAGACGAGTGAGGACAAATTTACAGTTACTGTGTTCCCATGCTCTTTTCAGTCCCATTCATTCTGCCATTGCCTTCTTAGACAATATTTCAGCATTAAAAAAAGCCTCTAGAGTTTGACTAAACTTGCTTGGACCCACCCTGAGACATGAGTATGGTAGTGCAAAGGTGGCAGACATGCTACTGCATGTCTGCAGAGAGATGAGGCTTGTATTGTGCAAAAGGAAGGAAACAACTTGCTGCTGAGTGCAAATCAGAGCAGCTATGGACTGCAGCAGCCATCTAGCCAGCTGAACTGGTTACATACAGTGGGTCCACATGGCAGCATTCAGCATGAAATCCCAGGCCTGAACTTAAGGGTTTAAGAGATCATATTCTTGCTGTTCAACGGTGGCTCTGAATGGTCTTTTTCTCTGTACATGGGGTGTGTCAGTAGGGAATGAGGGTGCTCACAGCTTGCTACACTGATCCTAGTGTCATTCATCAGGTGTTCATAGTCATTACCTGAGGGGAAAAAATGGAAATAAACCTCACACATTTTATATTAAATCTGATCTGCTAAATCTCATGTTCTGGGCTATTTGTCTAGTAGGGTGTAAAAATGACAGGTCACCTCTGGACTCTTTAAAATCAACAAGTGCATTTGAAAGGAGGTGAGGGGGTGAAAGGAGGAAGGGTGGGTGGCATGATAAGGGTTCCCCTCCTACCATGGCATAGCAATAGAAGCTCTGCCTTCCTTTGGAGGGAATGGTTTCTGTACACTTACAAGCTCTGGGCTTTGGCTTCCACCGCTGTCACGTGCACCATGGAAGGTTGCAAGGAGCAGAAAGTTTCTAAGGCATTTGTACAGCCTCTCTGAGAGCTGCAGAACAGGGCAGTGTGAGGAGTTGCTCTGGGCTGCTGAAGGCTGGGAGCAAAGAGCTTGGTCTGCAAATGGGCAGTGTGGGAACTGGGGTGTCCTCTCACTGGAATTTCTACTCAACATCTCACCTGGCAGGACTCACTCTGAAGTATCTTACATTAGGAAGACAAGATTGCAGCAGACATCTCTCAGGTATTAGCAAATGGGTGCTCCTTAAGGGAGAGACTCTTGAAAGCTGCTTCTTCCACTAGTTTTGCTCCACTGGCCTCCGAGGGATCAAAAGGAGAAACAGAAGCACAAGGCAGAAATGCTGACACTTTTTAATATGGACAGTGATTTAATGCATGAAAAACCAACTGAGAGCCTTTCCCTGTGGTGCCAGGGAAAGCTTTCCTTGTAACCCCCTCCTTGATCAGTTCTACCTAGAAATGTCTGCCCTTTATTAAACAATGCATGTTCAACCAAGTCTTGCTAATGTGCGGGCTGAAACTAGGGCAGAGAGTTTTCCAGAAAAAGTGGGGAAACCCTTTCTAACGTGGTTATTGCTTGTGAGCTGTGTCAGGGTGAGGGGAGGCAGAAGGGCAGGAGCAGCAGCAATATGGTCTTTAGCAGGTGTTGGGGAGAGCAGAATCTAATGAGAATCATAGAAACCCTTGAAAGCTTTTTAACTCCATACAGGATTTTCAGGAACTGTTGATAGGAAACAGTAGTGATCCAACTGACAGTTAAAGAGATGAAAGGGAGCCCTTTGGATTAAATAAGATTTAGGAAATAAAAGGATTAGTGCTTGACAAAAGCTAGATTTAGGGGTTTATTTAATGAGTGCAGTGTGGCATGATGGGATGTGGGGCATCAGAAAAGAGATAAAAGACAAAATAGAAAGACAAATGCGGGAGGTAATACAGAAGCAAGGAATCAGCACAACACCTCCAAAACCCCTTCACAAATCTTCCTTTAATTGAAAATGGTACCAAAAAAGTAATTTTCATTAGCAGTCCTGGCTTCTTTACATAGTAACAAGAAGTGTTACAATGACAGGAAATCTTCTGTGATAGGGCTGTCAGCTCAAATCCCTGACACAGAAGAGAGGAGCGTATATTATCAATCTACTTGCACTTATAGATGTCTGATGAGATAAAATCAGATTTAAGTAAAGTTATCATTCTGTTGGATTAATAATTTGCTGTGCTTCCAAGTAGGGGCTGCTGAAGGACCAGTCTTGTTTAAGAGATCTTCATTTGGAGTTCTCTACTGAAGGTGGTGGCAGTCTCAGGAGTTAGGGGTATGCACATGTTGTTGGCAGAGTGAGCAGCTTAGAACTCCTGCATGCAGCATCTGTCACAGGAACATCTCATCTTGTAGCTTTAAAAACAGGACCAAGAGTTTTCCAGAGCTCAATTTTTCCGCTTAATCATCTAAAGATGCTCATTTGTGTTACTAGGGAGGTAAAGAAAATAAAATCGTGTGTAAGAATTAGACTCGAACAGATCAGTTGTTCATTTAGCAACTCCTCCAAAGCCTGCTGAAGACAGTGGAGTGGGTACCAGTGGCTTTGGCTCTGACATTAGGATAATGCAGTCAGGTAAGTGTGGATACTCTTGGTTTATGAAAGAGCTATTTAGAGAAAGTACCACATCCCCTGTTCCAAAGGTGCTGTTACTCCTAATCTTCTGGATAGTAGCAGATATCTCTATTGTAGGTACAGATATCTCTAGTGACAGCCTATTAGAGGAAAAACAACAGAACTTCTGTTTCCTCCTTTCAATTCTCCAAGTGAGATTGGGTCCCTTTCTTGTCTAGGTACAGGAAAAAGTATTTTGTGGCCTAATTTTACCAATAGGAAGATTTTTACAAACACAGGTAGTTACAAATGGTCTAGGAAAGTTAACAGTTCATGGTGGATGTTCATATTAAAGTAATCCAGATATCTGCTGTCAGTGTTTCTGAAAGACATTAGCATAAAAATGTTTCTTCAGACAATATTCTCTTTTGGCTTGATGTATTACCACAGAGGAATGCTAGTTGGATTTACAAATGGCTAATAGGTAACAAACAAACAAATGAAAAGCTAGGAAATTACTTTATTTAAGTCTCTTGGGAATATTTTATATGATATTTTGTGGTTTGGACCCTACATTGTCCCTGAGTGGTTTTGTTCCTGAACATGAATAAGAAATATAAACAAAATACAAGATTAAAATTTTTTTTGGTTGTTTTGTATCTTTTTATATTACTCTCTGTAAAGAGATGTGTGGTCTGGTTCATTGCCTTTGGGTGGAAAAGGAAGTTTGACTGAAAATTTACAGTGTGCCTAAGAGACATTTTATTTGTTCAGTAAAGTGACCTTCAATATAACAAGTAAATAAGAAAATTTTAATGATTTTTCCCCCTCCAATTAGCCCTTTAATTTATTTTATTATAGTTTTTGTCCAGTTGAGTGAAAGCAGTTAAAACTTGTTTTCCTTAATGAAATGGTCACCTACGTTATGAATACAAAATTAATATGATCTCCATTCAGATATGATTTTTGAAGGTACTTAAATATCTGGGTTTTCCAGAACACCCAGATGGATGAAGTGTCTAATAACTCATAATGTCAGAGGGCATAAGTCAACATCTGTAAGTGCTTAGGTACCCTTGAAACTGGGGTTTTCAAAGTTTGCTTTAAATAACTTGCCTGCAGCACTGGACTCCTTGTTGGTGTCTTCCCACTTCCAAACAAATGAAATTAAGCCCAAGGGGCAAAACTGACAGTCTTTGGACTACCCTGCAGCACCAATCCTTTCTGGTCTTTGAGCACTACAACCTTGACCGTGCCATGTCCTTGCTTTTGAGGGCCTGATTTATTTCTCCCCCTCATTTTTAAAAATCATAATTGATATCTGCCAAATCTGTTTCAGAGTGTCCAGGTGATAACTAGAGGACACTTGTGGAGTTCCTTTACCCCCAGCCCTTCCTTTCCCTGAGTGGGTGGTTGACTAAATTCAAGCAGTTTTTCACAAGTACAGTAATTGCCAGGAAATTCTGGTGCAGGTTATTTCAAATCTCCTGTGTCAGAGTTTCACATCCTTCTTCCAGGACATGAGGACCGTACTGCAGATATCTGCAAGTATAATAGAGATCAGTGGGGCTTAACAATGGCTGATTTTCCAGTGGATATGTTGGTTGCCATTGGGGTTTCTGTTTGTTTTTAAATCTGAAATCAATTATCTGTCATGGGAAATGTTTTCTTGGACAAGGAACATTTGGAAAATGTGTTTTAAAAATGAGAAAATTAGGGTATTAATAAAAGAGAGTTTGAAGCGTCATATTTAACAATGCCACTATACTGCCTTTAGGTAATACATGGATGATTGCTTTAGCCATTATTTCAGAACATCCTGGAACACTAATTTTTACACAACTACATATTTATGATAATGTATTCCAAACTTTGAAAAGGTTCCAACATTACTTTCTTTTAAAATTACACTTAATTTGATTGTGCTTCTGCTCTGCTGTCTTCTCTCATTTTTGTCTCTCTTTCAATTAGAGTGGAAGAAATGCTGAAATATTGTTTTGATGGAGTTAAAATTCCTCTGCCAGAACATACCAGAGGTTTCGGGAGAACAGGAACTCCTTTTGTCCTCAGCCACAACAGAACACTGATCTGTTGCCCAAATGTATCCCTGGGGACAGCCTTCACACATAAGCAATTTTTCCTCACGAGCAACAGGGCTTACCTGGCAATTACTGCACCCTGTGCCCTCCCACCAGCTCCGCTTACCCAACCACTGCTGCTAATCTAAGTTGAGGGGGCTTATGCCCTTCTCAGACACTATTCAATATCTTCCGACCCCAGAATGAAATTGGCAGAGCCAGCAACAGACTGTTCCATATGAATCCCACACTATGAGCGCCACAAAATGAAATGGCTGAGGAAAATGTCTGTGGATTTTTTTTTCTGCCTTATTCATTCTCCAAATACACTTTATCTCAAGGTGACACGTGTGGCTAAACCTTAGAAAATTTTTGGTGCCAGTTTGGCCAACTATAAGGTCTGAACCATATGACTTTAGACTCAAGGACCTTAAAGGTCTTTTCCAACCCAAATGATTCCATGAGTCTTTGATTCTAGTCCTGTATGGTTTTTTTTTGTAGACGTTATAGATGAAAAAGATTATTTTCTTTTTTATTTCTCCAGTGTGTCACACTGTGGTAAGCAGCTGCAAGGTGGAATGCTGCAATCCCTGCTCAGGTGGCCTGGCACTCTGTGTAAAGACATCAGATGGGGTTTGTTGAACTCATACCCTCTCTTACATGAGGTCATTGTGCAGATTGTCTCCTGCTTCTGGTCGGCTTT
Source organism: Prinia subflava (assembly GCF_021018805.1). Classification (NCBI taxonomy): domain Eukaryota; kingdom Metazoa; phylum Chordata; class Aves; order Passeriformes; family Cisticolidae; genus Prinia; species Prinia subflava. The sequence continues at coordinate 52,213,711 of NC_086247.1, forward strand.
GATGTGAGCTGCAATATTCCTATGATCTCAGCCTAGGGACAAGCTGGTGGCCCCAGACTCAGCAGTGGTTAGACACGAGTATAAACAAAGTGGAGATTTGCTGTGTGCCAGACAAAGTCCCTTTCAAGTGTGTCCACAAATTCACAGAAAATTAGTATCTTTGGTTTATTGCAAACATGTAACAGTACCAAGAGAAACAGTATTCTAGGCTAAATAATACGTAATTATCACCAGCTCATGTACCTGGACTCCGTGGTTTCAATCTGCGAAAGTTCAGATGATAGTTCTGTAAATACTGGTGGAAGGTTTTAAATGTATTGTCAGTTTCCTTTCTTACAAATTAAAGGATTTCTGCACTACCTGTTTTAGCCATTCACTTTCTTTTGTTTTTTCTTGAGTGAGGCACTGGAGTCAGCTTTGTGAGATATTAGATCACATATGAAATGCACGTATATAAGTTGATAGACACATTTCTCTTTTTTTTTCTTTGTCCTTGTGGCTATTTTAAAGGAAGCTATATATAAACTGTCAGCAGTTCTTAAATGACTGAAGCCTTCAACTGCTGTGTTTTGGGGACCAGATGGTTTGCTTGCAACTACTGAGGGATGGTATCCTCTGTTTTATATTTTCAAGCCAAAAAGAAAGGGAAAACACAAGTTTACAAAAAAGATGGTCTCATGGAAGAGATTGCTGAAACATTCCTTAGTACTGTCGTAAGTAAATTATATCAAATTGGGCACATCACAGGCAATATGAGAAGCTTCTGGGTGGGTGCAGAGGAAGGAGGACAGATTTGTTTAAAGACAGGGAGATGTATAAACTGCATTAATAATCAGCTTGAACAGTCAACCCTACACCTGGGCCTAGGTTTAAGCTGAACATAAAAGCATACCTATGGGGAGAGGCTTGCTTTACTTCTGTGTGTCTCTGTGTGCTTTGGGAAATTCTAGCACATTCTGGAACTGCTTTGATGTTTAGCAATTGGTTTGTTTTTAAATATTTTGGTTAAACTTCACAGAGTCATGAAGATTCCCTTTGAGGAATCTTGCCATAATGCAGATGTTGAAGAATAAACTTAAAAAGTGGGCTCAAGCTGAAACCTGCTGAGGCTGCTTCCCTGTGTAGCCACCATAGGAAAAAAGACCTTTTGGGGAGAAATTCTTCCATATGATAATGAAAAGTGATGAAGCTGTCAGTGCAACCCCTAAAAATCAGGGTAGTTTTGGAATGGTAATGTGTTCACTGCAACAGGTAATGGGAACATTACATCTGGTCTTCTTCAGGATGAGTCACACACTTTTCCTCGTTTCTAATTCTGCAGAGACTTGGCACCTCTGTGTGATGAAATCCATATACTGGCTGTGGTTACAGGGCTGAGCAAAACACAGAGCAGATGAAGAGATACAGGTCAGTATGTGCATCTAAAACCGTTTGCCAAGATGACATGGATCCAGAGGAATGTTTGAATATCATCCAGATATTGTCATTCCTAAATATACATCCACTGAGATGACCCAGGAGAATACACACCTGGTTTTTACTTAACCAGTTACAGAAGAGATACCAGGGTATCGAGGGTCCTGAGACACTGCGAAATGGTCAGACACGTCAATGCTGTTGCTAAAGTATCATGACATTTGGGGTACAATGGGCTGTAGTTTTAATTTTGTTAAAAAACCCCACCCAAAACCAGAAGGACTGTGCACTAAAAAAGAAATAGAAAATGTACAAAATGACTTCAGCTTTGCCAGTCTGATAAACAAGCCAATGCTTAGTTTTTCTCCCACTTGCTTGCTTTTGGCTTTATCTTACACAAGCAACAGACAATATTTTGAAGTGATTTTTTCTTCTTATAACATTCCCTGTAGCCAACAGGCCCTTTATCAGGAAGGTGATGCTTATGGATAGAAACTCGCTCTCTGGCTACTGAGATTATCAGTGCAAGATTGTGTCCTTCAGAATGAGTGACTTTAAACTGAGAAGGAATAAAACTCTGTACTCGGTATGCAAAAGTATTTTTATGCAGAACCCTGGGAATATTCCACATCCCAGGACCTGTTACGGAAAAAGAAAAATTGAGGTTTAGTCTAAATTTTGCCTTTCTTAGGGTTGTCATTATGTCTAACTGTTGCTCTTTTACTCTCCTAAGTTGTTATTCCTCTGCTAGCTGTCTATTTCTAACAGATGCCTGTAGCCAGTTAACATATGGCCTCCATCATTGCTCAGCTAAACTGTACACACAACAGCTACTCCTTTCCACTTTTTTATCCAGCCAAACCCCCTTTTCAGCTACTTAACATTTTGTTTGGTTTCTCATGGCTTCTAATTTGTCTAGTTTCTGCAGTGCTGACTGAAGTATCCTGGAAGTGGCAATTTGTTTTTTTAAAAAATAATAATAAAAAACCCCCAATATTTTAAAATTAAAGTTATTTTTTTCCCCCAGTGATGTAGTCCATGGGGCCTTATTTTTCTGGAAAGCTCTGTAAGAAAATGAGAGGCCATGCTCTGTGGAGCTGCTGCTTCCACAGGGAACTTCAAAAGGGATAAAAGCTCAACTAAACAAAACCGGTATCTTACTCTGCAGACAGAATGGCCACGGACAAAATTGTCTTGGTACCTGGTGGAAATCAACTGGTCAATCTGTCTCTGCTTTGTGGCTTTTACCATCCCTTCCAAAGTCCTTGCTAAATGATTTTTCCATTAATTAATTGATAGCTGTAGATACATGTGGGTTTCACTCCATGGTTTGGATGTGCTTTGTTTTGTGTAGGGAGCCTTCAGTTTTTTAAGCATTACAGCAGCTGGCAGCTTCTCGTGCAAGCCAGTTGCTGAGGGACAGAGCTGCTCCAGCGATACCACGGGTTCCAGACCGAGTCTGCAGGCAGCAGTGCAGAGCAAGCCCTGCTCTCCTGCCTGGAGAGCTCCTTGGGAAGCACGAGGAAGACGTGGCACACTGATTCCAAGGGAGGAGCAGCCACCTTGCCCTAGTGAGATGTGGAGCACTGCGAGGACTCATCTCCTTGCGAGATGAGGGATGGCAGCTGCCCTTTTGGGACAGCAACAACACCAGGACAAGCTGCTTTCCTGACCAGCTGGTGTCCCTCCTGTGGCACTGAGGGCAGCCAGCTTGGTGGCCTTGGTGGTCTGCTGGGGTGGAGCTGGGAGTGGGTCTGCAGTTCTTAGTGTGACCTTAGAAATAGAGCAAGAGGCACAGCTGGGTGAGCCTCACCGAGGGTTGTGAGGGATGTCAGTGCAAAGGGTGCAGCTGAGCTGGAGCCACACAGGATCCTCTTCAGTGTCCTCCTTTCATGGCTCTGTTCACATGTGAAATGAGTGACATGGAGATTTGAGGAAGAACAGACCATGGATAAAAGGAACAATCAATCTTACAGGGTCTTTAAAAGAAGGCATGAATAAGTACCCCATGTAGAGGAAAATTACCTACGTAAGACACTTTCCAAGAACAAATGAGGGATGACTTTTTCCATCACTGACATCAGTTACACATATGTGGATAAGCATCACAGTGAGCAGCAGCCCTTCTGCAATCCACAAGGTCACTGGAAAAAGTAAACTCATGGGTGACACTTCCAAGCATTCAGTTAGGGTTTGTTCCTCAAACATACCTAAGTGAAGGATCTGTGATCCCTCAAATGTAGGAATTGTTCAGCCTCCATGTATTACAGAGTTTTCTGAGGGTTTGAAGGTTGCTACTGAGCAGGTTCTGTTACCTGTATTTATTTCCTCCGATGGGAAGAGTGAGACAGGCACCCAAGAAGCACCAGCATTAAGTTGAGAAAGATACAGGAGAGTATTGAGAAGTAAAGCCACAGTTTTCTCCAGCATTTTGCTGCCTCCCTCCATTGCATGTCTGGTAGAAGTAAACAAGATCAGATACATTTATATTGAAAGCAGTTCTAGCAAATTTGGAATCTCTCAACTGCAGATGGAGAGATGATGCTTCATGATGCTTCACGTTTCTGGTCTACTGCATATTCAGGGCTCTCTCTGCCTTCAGTCTCAGTGCTGCTTTGCCTCTCAGATCATTAGCTTCATTTTGTTCAGCCCTCAGCAATGTGGCTCCCAGATGTGTTTTCCGGTATTTCGTTTATAACTGTGAGGAATCTACAGCATCCAACCACCCCTGTGCCTGCCTTTTTTTTTTTTTTTTTTTTTTTTTTTCTTGGCATTGAAATTCTCTGAACAGGACATTCCTATTAACATCAACAGTCAAAAAAAAAAAAAAAATGAAATTAAACCAAAAAAACCCTGTAAGGTTTTCATTCTCACCAGGAAGTTCTTTAAGGTAGAACTTCAACACACACACTTTTGTAGAAATATTTGCTGGTAAAATTATGGGGGTTTTGCTTGCCACTTTGCTATAAGAAATTTCAGCTGACATCTTACATCCATATGAAGTGTGCCTTTTCAGTCTCCAGCTTTCTGAGTATCAGTATCAGTGTTGTAGCTGTGATAGTTTTGGAATGTAAATGGTTTATTTTATTACTTCAGCTTACAAAGATGAGAGAAAAAATGAGCTGGGGAAAGGCTTGTATGCTTGAAAACTTGTCTGCTTTCTCCAGCTATACAGACTTGAAAGATATTATCTGCCTTACAAATCTTGCCTCCCTTTGCAAGCATGTGGTTGGATAATTATTTTCAACTATTGCTTGGATAAATAGTTTCTAAAGAATTTGGGCACAAAAAGTAGCCCTTGCTAAATTGTCTAAAGATGGTTTCTTAAATGAGGTGATTTTCTTCTCAGACACACAGAAATGCTTTTTTTGCTAAAGGTATTTCTAGATAATTTTAAAGCACAGGGAATGGTTTGCTCTTATGAATTTTCAAATGAACAGCAAAAAAGTGTAGGCACTTGTTTTTGTCCAAGTCATTTTAAAAAGGTGTCACTATGTCTGGCTTCAGCGTGCCTGATAAATGTAGATCAGAATGGCAATGTATTTGAAATATTAAATTATGAATCTCAGAGCACTAGGGAAAATTAAAAAAGGAGGCTGACTAAAAGATCAGAAAAACACATAGCTCAAGCAAAACTGTGGGAGTTTGAGTTACTTTCCTTTATAAACTGATTTCGTTTCACAGAATCTTCCTATACCTCCTGCTGCAATGAGAAAATAGCTTCAGCATCATTTGCTTTTGCAAACTTTGCATTTGCAAACTCACTAGCTGGATCCTGAAGGAAGATCATGAACTTTGCAGAAAGCAGCTAGTCTGATCTTGCCTATGCATAGTTTTAATTGCAGTATCTAACAATTGGTTTGTACTTGAAAGAGTAGGGTGTACTATCTCTTCCAAAACTATTACTGTTAATGATAACTGCACATTTTTCATACACAGGATTTGAATCGTGATTATCCCTCATCATCTCCATCCTTTGGGACAGTGAGCTCCTCATTTTAACCCAGTGCTCTCTGCAGAAGCACTGGATATTTAGCTGGATATATTAGTGTTTTATTGCACTGACTGCAGAGTCCAGGACAGAATGAAGAAAGGTGCCATCCAGTCTTTGCTGTACAAGCCATGTTCTATATTCTATATACTTCCATCAAATCCCAGACTACCCTTCCTCTTTCTAATGTTAATGACTCCAGGCTTTACAAACTTACTTGACAGGAGAAGCCCTGCCTCCTGGCTAAACCTGCCTCTGTCCTGCAATATCCTTGCTGGGGTGGTTACACCTCAACATTTCCTTCACTCTTGGCTGTCAATGGACAAAAAACTTTCTCCATGCGCCTTGCCATGTTTCACACTCTCTCTTTTGACTGAAATGGTTGTCAAGATGCTGTCATACATAAGACCAGGTTATCTTTAAATTTTTCCAGAAAAAAAAGAGTGTTTTTTTCTGTTTTACTTTTGGCTTTGCCATTGTGTTTCTAGTTTTCTTGACCTCTAAGTTGAGAAATGACATCCTTGCTTGTTTCAGACAGTGCGGACAACAGGAATAGGGAAGGGATCTCACCCTGTACTTGGCACTGGTGAGGCTGCACCTCAAATCCTATGTTCAGTTTTGGGCCCTTCACTACACAAAAGACATTGAGGAACTGGAGTGTGTCCAGAGAAGAGCAATGGAGCTGGTGAAGGGTCTGGAACACATGTGCTATGAGGCAAGGCTGCAGGAGCTGAGGATTTTTGGCCTGGAGAAGAGGCAGCTCAGGGGTGGCCTTATCTCTCTACAACTCCCTGAAAGGAGAGTGTAGCCAAGTGAGTGTCAGTCTCTTCTCCCAGGCAGCAAGTGACAGAACCAGAAGAAATGATCTCAGGTTGTTCCAGGGGATGTGTAGATTGGATATTAGGAAAAATTTCTTCACGCAAATGGTGGTCAGGGATAGAAATAGGCTGCCCAGGGAAATGATGGAGTCTCCATGTCTGTAAATGTTCAAAAGACATGTGAATATGGCGCTTGGAGACAGGGTTTAGTGGTGAACAAAGCTGGTTCCATGATCTTAGAGGTTTTTTCCAGTCTTAATGTTTCTGTGATGCCATGGTTAGTCTGCTCTAGCTGGGACCAAGCCATAAATAAGGATATCACCTCTCAGTGCTGGTTTGTCCCTTCCCCATTTTACAGCTATCACAATATATTTATTAAGCATTCCAAGGCACTAGCTGATGACTCCTCCATAGAAAATTCACTACTTAATCCTATCATTAGTTTTCTGGCCTGTTTCTGATATAGCAGCAATTCTCTGCCTTTCTCCTCATAACTACATAACTTTGTATGGCTCCCTGAAGAGGCATTTCAGATTTACTCTCCAATGCTTGCCAGGGCAGGACCCCAATCAAATCACCTTCAGAAGGACAACCTTTTAGGCCCACCAGTATGATCACTGATATGATGTGTTGTCTTCAAAAAGGCTGGAAATTCGACCCATGGAGTAGCAGACTTGCCTAGCAGTCAGTGGAAAAATACATACAAAAACTTGCTTAAAAAAAAAAAAAAAGCTGACAAAAATTCAGTCTATAATTAAGAAACAATGCCATATGAAGTATTGTGTTTCACTAGGAAATACTGAACCCCGATTCTGAAGCATTTAATGGTTTCTAAGTCTGGGATATGCCATGGTGGAGCCTCATGACGTTAAGTCGTTATTCTGTCATATGAGTGATGTTAACCAGACTGGCTTAATCTTCTTTGAGGCAATACAACAGCCACGCTGGAACTAAGCATTTCCATTCTTATTTTGTTTATGTTTTGTGTGTGTGAAATGACTGAACTATGGTGGGAAAGGAAAAGAAAAGAGGGATTTGTGTTGGTTTTCTTTGACCAGCTTCTAGTTAATCTTCCAAGTGTTGTTAATATCTAATGTACTCTCCAAGGCCTTCTGTGTATTATAATCTCCAATCATCTGTACTACGGCTTTCACAGAAGTGCTAAAACCATTTTACCACCACTTCCCTGGCAAGACTGTTCAGAGACTCTGTCAAAGAATGAAACTTTTCATGAACTACAAATCCAAGACATTTGTGAGGCCTTTAAAATCTTGGCATTTAAATTACTGTGTTAAGTCCAAAAGTAATTTTCAGATCTGCAGTATATAAAATCAGTCCTCTAGCTCCTTGTAAATATCAGCACGAAAAAAAGACTGTGAAAATTCAATTGTCTCTATCATAATTAATAGAAGAATGTACATTGATATTAGGGGTTATTAACCATGTTTACAAAGGAGTAAAGGTCTCCATGCTTAAGACTTTCTTCCCGAATTGCAGGCAAAATTGAAAACTGGTACCTCTCACCAAAAATTTCTATGTTTGTGGATATTCTTTTTTTAATAAAGATATACACTCCAAAATAAAAAAGACTTTAGTTCAGGACTAATGTAACAGTGCATGGAACAAATTGGTTTTTTACCTATTTTCTAAACCAAAATTTTAAAGTTCACAATTTGCAAAGGAAAAAATTGGAGGAAAGGAAGGTATGAACCTTTGCCAAAGTGAAATGGTGTGTAATGGAAATTTCACATTTTTTTTCCTTTTTCCTCACTACAATCAGACCTTAAAGAAGAAATACAAATCTATCTGTTGGAGTTTTTGTATGTTGCTTTGCTTGTTTTGTTTTGTTTTATTTTGATCTTTTTACAACTGGCCTAAATTATGAGGTTAGATCTTGATCTGGAGCTTTGGTGTTTTTCAATAGACTCCCTTTCCCCACCCTTCTTTTAAATATGAAAAATGAAGATGGGATCCATTCCTGCTTTCACTTGGCACTAAGAGAAATCTTGACTAGCATAACTACCCAGTGAAAATGAACGTACATGAGACCAGGGCTAAGGCCTACCTGTTTCTATTAGGCAGGGATATGGCATGGGAAGAATGCATGCAAGCAAAGTCCAGCACAAGGCTGTCACGCCAGCTTTGGGTGGTGCAAACATACCTTTACTGTAGTGAATTTTGAAAAATATCAACAACCCCTTTGCTTTTCAAATCCCATGAATATCTCTCAATCTGGGACATTGTGTAAATGCCACAGAAATCTCATTCTTGACATTTGATTGATGCCAGATAAGAAGGCTGTGCCCCATCTTTACCAAGGTTTTTGTGAGAATCAGACAGATTGATCTCAATCATACTCATGCAGGCAGTGAAGTTAATGCTAAAATAACAGCAAGTCCTCAGGGGAAGAGGGAAGTTGCTGAATGCTTATGAATTAGTTTGAGGGTCTGAACTTGGCAGGTGTGAAGGGTTTGACAGTTAATGGCTTTGGGAATTCATTCTGAGATGGTTTCTAAATCTTGTGCAGTATTCACATGCTGTGACAATAAATCATGACATATATATTTAGCACCTGTTGTGTGCACACACAATATATTTTTCCCCTAACACTGCAGGTATGGGGAGCACTTGTGTAGTTATGTTTTGCACTTTATTGAGGGGAGGAGAGGAGCTCAGTGAATTTGCTCTTGCTCAGGAGCCTTTGGAAGTTCCCACATCCCGATTTGGTGGTGTAGCCACACGTGCAGAGCACTCCTCTGTAGGTATTTTCCATGCCTTGCACATACACTGGGAATTAGTCTGAGAGTCATGAGGCTACATCCATCAAACCAGGTGCAGGCAAAACATACTCCTTTCTCAGTGATCTTGCCTTACATTGCTAGAACATTCAGACTCTCAGACTGCCATATAGGTGTCAGCAGACAGCTGGAAGTGCATCAATTTTGAGACCAGCACACCTGCTCACTCCACAACTGCCTCAGAGATCCAGTGAGTCTTGGCAGTTTTTCTTTGCTCTTCTTCCACAGATGAAAGGTGTGAGAAACCTGACAGTAAAGAATGAAGCAGCCTTTTTCCTTGGCAGTGAAATGTGGGCAGTTGGGTTAATTTACAGACATTGTAATCCCTTGCTGTTTATTTTGTTTTGGAAGACAATTATGAAAGATCCTGTGTTTCCTAGAGGCCATAAACGAGATTGCCAGAGAAGAAAGTTATTCAAAGCAGACAATGATAATAATATTAATAATAATAACAACAGCAACAACAACAATAATAATAATTATTGTTATTATTTTGATACTCATATAAATTTTTATTGATCTTGTGTTTTGCAGGCTTTTGTCTGAGAAAGTTTCTGAAATCTAAGATGATTTCAGAAGAGCAGTAGCAATGTAAATTGTGAAGTAGTATCATGGCAGCTCTGGGGGCAGCTCTTACTCCTATCAAAAACACAGCAGGATATTAATCATTCTTTGAAACTGGAGTTGAGTGCTTCAGACAAATGGTATTAACCTCCAAAGGGTGAATGATGACAGGTGTTTTCTCAGTTTCCATTCCTCATCTCCACTGCGGCCCTCTCTCCTCTAAAACACCATTTTAGAGAGGTCAGCTGTAAACATGTCATAAGCATGTCATAATACCACATTACATCATTATGTGCAACATTTCAGAGCATGAGCACCTCAGTGAGCTTCCTCAGTGTACTACACAAGGATCTCATGAGAGCCACTCGTGGCTTTACCTTGCTAATGTCTTTTGTTTCCATGGGCTTTTTTTCAGTAACCTGTAATGGTAGATCACTTTTGTGAAATACATGCCTGAAATATTTTGGGTTTTAATGAGCCCCAAATATTTTTATGGCTGCAGCACTTTTAGTTTTCTACTGGGGCACATTTCCATGGGGAGAAGCACCTGTTGGGTTTGGGCGTTGAACCCAGAATGAGCATAGCCCACCAACGGGCAGAGCTTAGCACATCTGCTTGCAGAGGCCTTTCTAACTGCTGTGTGTCCAAAAAACTGAAGACTTAGAGCTCTTATGTTAAGTTTTTGTATCTGTTTAGAGTAGGGGCCTGGTGATCTCTCACAGGGAGGTGTGAGCATGTTCTGAGTTGACTGGAAGCCATCTAAACTAGTGGGCACTGGGCCTAAACTAACGTGCCCTGCTCTCAGCTGAGCTTTATTAGCTTGGGCTTGGTGCCCTGCTAACCACAGCTGTGGGTTTCTTGTCAGCTTGAGACTATGAGCAGAACAAGCTCAAGTCTCTCTACAGGTATTGCTGTAGTGTTTTAGTGTCTATGAATAGTGCCAGCATTAGAAATTTGAATGTTTCTACTTGCTGTCCCCAAAACAAGCCTCAAGGTGAGTTGCATGACTTCCCATTTACAGCCCCTCCATCAGCAAGCCCAGAGTGTTTTTTAGTCTTTGTAATCTTTGGGTTACTCTAAGAAAGTCATCCTCCACGCCATTAAGTATTCTTTTCCTTTGCAATCCTTCTGTAGCTGAAGAGACAGGGATTTTTCTAGCTCATTAACAAGAAAAGCAAACAAACTACAGAACTATAGAAGATTAAGAAGGAGTAGAAGAGGACAGACTTGGAAAGTCATGTGGAAGACACAGGTTTCTTGGAAATGTCTTCAAATTATTAAATCTAGTTTTCTGATCTGGAGACTGGGTTTCTTTTAAGAATGTATTTGTGGAAATTTTCCCTGTGAAAACATGGTGCCGAAAAATGTCTATTTATTAAAACCAAACTCTGCAATTAGTGGAGGATAAAGTGCCTTGGGCAGAGTGGTCCTTCTCTGGCTTCTGGTTCAGTCCATTCTGAATGAAGCTGGGTGGAAAACTTTAACAATGGTGAGCCCTGGCCTACTATGAGGAGGCTATCACAGCTTTTGGAGTGTGTGTTTTTCATTTGTCATCTTCATGCTATTTGGTTTTGTAATTACAGGATCTGTGGGTGATAGATTCATGGCATTTGAGAGTATAGTGTTATGCTGCCTTCTGAAGAGTTAAGTGGGTTCTCTTCTCCCCTTTTTCACTTTCTACTTTTTGTTTCCACACTCAGATACCTGCTATGGTTGAAATGGGTAAATATTAGACTTAAAACTGATAAATTTGGGGATGTTTTCCCCAGCAAAATCTGAGATGAGAGCTCAACAGTTCTTTCTATCTATTCAGAATTGCTCAAGTGTTTGACTAAGCTTCCTAACTTTGAACAAGGTAGAGGTATTGAAAGAATAACAAGTTATGCCATTTTATTTCTGATTTTAGCTAGAAGTAGATATAAGAAGAACATAGGAAAAATGGAAATTGGTTAACAAAAATGTTTCCAAAACAAAATCTCTATTTTCATTTGGCTTTTTTTTTTCTTTTTTTTTCTTTTTTTTTTTTCTTTTTCTTTTTTTTGGCAGAGATTTAACTTATATGCTTTCAAGGTATGCAAATTTGCAAATTTTTAATTTTGCATAAACTGCTCTCAGTTTACAGACACCTCTGCAATTGCAAAAAGCACCTCTCCAAAATGCATTGATCTTATTGCTAAGGGGATGTTCAGAGAATTCTTCTAGCTCACAAAAAAAGGGGACTAAAGTTTATGTTTTCCACTTCTCTGTAAAGTCATGGAATCCCACGGGTTTGCCTGGGGCAGAATCCAGTCCTGAATCTGGAGGTACAGTACGAGTTGTGTGGTAGTTGGGCTTCATTGCACACAGATCAGTGAGAGAGGGCAACTGAGCCTCTCGGGTGCTGTCCAATGCCTCTATGTTGGTGCCTTCCACGCTGTTCTAGAGGAAACATTCCTATGGCATGTTGGAGGGCAGTGGAACAAACCTACCTCCTCCTTAGCTGCAGAGTCGTAGTTATTTCCCACAAGGAGACAGGTGTGCCTTTGAGCAAAGGCATACTGTTTGTTACTGGAGTGCCGTTTTGTTGGGCTTGCTGGCTTTGTGCTGGGTGCCAGTGTCTCCTGCTACTGGAATAGGATGGCATTTGGAAGATCATGTTTCCTGCTTATAAAGATGGTATAATGATTTTGCAGTGATCTCTAAAATTTCTAACACCTGTTTGCGGAATCCTACAGAGAACATTATGAATGTCTTTTCTTGTTCATCCTTCAGGGGAAGAGAAATGGGGACTCTCATCTCAGTGGGGGAAAAGATTACCAAGAGATGAGAAAATGGTTCCATTATCTATGAAACAATGAAAATGTGTCTTGTAACCATGCAAGGTTTTCCACTAAAATCAACAATTAAAAAATAATATCTTTGCACTTTGCTGCTCCTTCTGGGCAGACATCTTCCATTTTGAATGACGTTCATTAAAACTGATGGAAAAGTGATAATGATTTTTTTTTTCTTTTAATCTAGAGGCAGTTTTCAAAATCCTTTTTCTTCTAGATGATTTTTACTTTACTCAGCCATGGGAACTATTTCCATATGGTGGATGGAGAGAATGAAAGGAGGCAGTCCCTCATTTTTATTTCTGTGATTTTTGTTGTTCTTGCTGTTGTAGTGGGTCACATGAGCAGGCCACCCATTTGTCTCCCTTAGAAGAATTTATCATACTTTTGACATTAACTGAATTCACAATATCCTCTGCTCCACTGTAGTTGTCTCTGTAGCAATGGAAGATGATACAACAAATAATTTATTATTTCAAATCAGTCATGGAATCATAGGCTTGTGTTGAAAGGGACCTCAAAGATCATCTAGTTCTAACTCCCAACTGAATGAAGGAAGGAAGAAAATAAGCAGCTAGAATTGGCTTTTTTCTTCATTATTTATTATTTTCTACTGATCCAAAAAACCATTAAGGGGAACATGACCCAGGTATTAAACAGAGTAGAGAATCAGCAATGTATACCAGAGGTGAACTGATAACCAAGTTCTTCACAGTCTGCACAGATGTATTTTCTTCTACACCATTTTTCCTCCCTTTCCTAGTTTGAACCTGCTCCCTGGTCAAGACAGAGCTTGGAACAAAAAAAGAATGAAATCCTAAGATTTGTTTAGAAGTCCATAAGCTGTAAGGGAAACATTCATTAAAGCGCAGTGCCAGCAGCCCTATCCCTCCTTGTGGTGCTGAGATAGTGGTGGGGCTGGGATCATGGCCCTAAGCTTTGTTTTGTAATCCTTGCAATCCCATCATGTGTCAATGCTCTCATGATCTGAGTGAAGATAATTACAAGTGACTGGGTGAGAAAAGTTCCATCTCTGTGGAAAAACTACAGCACCCAAAATTTGGTTTTCTTTGTTCCTCACTGGAACAAAAGAGACACTTAAAACTGCTCCTTGGGGAAAACCCTGAATTAGCCTAACCTGGGTTTGAAAACCCTTAATGAGTTTAAGCCAGGTCTTGAATCTGGGTTTTCTTCACTAAAGAAGGTCCTGATACTCTGTTGGTTTGAGTAGCAGACAGTGGTCTTGCTCCATCTTAAAGAATGATGATTTCTGGATTTTGTCACTGTGAATATGATCTGTTTTACAGAAGGAATTTAATTCTTTTTTATCATGAGATATTTGACCTCTCTCAAGCCATTGCTTGAGACAGTTTAAATTAATAAAGAACAAAATGCATGCCAAACTTGCTCAATAGTTTCTTTGTGCTGGAATTAACTGTCAAATGTCTAATAATTGACCAAACCTATATGAAGCACTATGTAGCAAGGTCAGGGTAATGGATGTACATGAACTCAGGAGATGTTTTTTCCATCTACCTTCCCCTTTGATCACAGGTGTGTTCTGTCATTCCACTCCAGTAACCAAACAGATTAGCTCCCAAAATGAAAAATGGCTTGAAATTTGATATGTGACCCAGAGTCCAGGCCAAAATGAAAGAAAGAGGGAAAGAAGTTATAAATTATGCTGTCTTCATGTTGTGACAGCAGTGGCATAATTTTCTACAAAGGAGATAATATTTCCTCATTACTCAGCCAGGCAACGAGGTGCACAATTCTTTCCAGAAGCATGAAAAGTCCCTATAAAGAATGTGTCAAGATATAGTTTGCCGAATTAAAAAGTAGGAGGAAGAACCATATCTCCTATCTTGAAATCTGCAATATTGTGACAGCTGAGTCACCTCAGCAGGCAAAGAATCTGTATTTGCAAATATTGACTGTGGTAATTGGGTTGGCTAAATGACTTCGGGAGATGTATTGTCCTGAAATATCTGTTATAATGTTGTAACTGATCACAGGTTTGTGTTTTATCACATTTATGGAAATAAATATTACGGTATTCTTATCAAATGTGCAGGAGTGATAGGTATGGAGAATACTGACTACAATTCAAAACATGAATTCTGCTACTCTTCACTGGTTGGTTGGTTGATTTGGTTGTTGCTGTGGTTTTGTTTTTATTTTTCCTGAAGCAGAGATGCCTATGATTAGCCTATTTCTTTTGTTTTCAGAGAAGAAAGGCTCTGAAGCTTATGCTTGCTGCTGTTACTCTTTTAATTGTGAATGTATGCAGTGGCTCATATTAAAGTAAGTGGTCATTGCTTGAAATCTAAAGGAAACTTCTTATAGCCCAATATTTGTTTCAAGAGCTGAAATATCCTGAAAGCTGAAAAGGTTGAGATTGTTGTCAAATTGATTGTGAAAACATTTCTAGGTGTCATTGGTAATGCTTTCAAAAGTAGAATTTATTAAGTGGAGTGATTTTGAGATAATGGAAAAATGAAAGAAGACTCAGGGTATGAAAAGATGACAAAACACTTTCCTATTGGGGTGTATTTTCTGGGTGGCATTAGGGGGCTAAATTATAGCATGCACTGTAAATCTCAAGGCAAACGCTGGGATCAGTGATTTACTTAGCTGCAAGCTGTCAAACTCTCCTACCTTTATATACAGTACAGGCTTTGCGTATTCAGAGAAACCAGCAAGCTGCAATTCACTGTTTGCAGAAAGCAATGGTAAATCACCTTTTCAGCAAGACTAGTACATAAATCAGTGAACAGTATATTCCTTTGAGACTCTCAAAACTGCAAAGGAAAACCACTCTAAATCCAGATGAACAGAGATCCTGATTTATGGTCAAATCAAACAGCCAAAGTCTATTTTCAGCGATCTGAAATATTAGATTTATGCGACTTATCTAGGTGACAATCTTATGGTTTTCCACTGGCACTGTTTATTCATTTTTTCTGCAGATATATAGGAGCTCAGAGTATGCATTGCTCTGTATATGCTCTACATTTGTAGACAGTTGCTGACATATGATTGAAATATGCAATAACCTACCTGCTGCTGTGGAGATGATGCACGGGTGCTCTTTTCCTTCCCTTCATCCTTTGGCTGTTTTTTGTATCTGTTGTTTACTGTAGTCCCTGCTTGGAAACTGAATGTGGAACCCTTACAAAGAAGCAGATGACCTCGGTCTTTCAACTGGACAAATGAAACAGTGCCATTGTAGTCAGCAAACTTTGTTTTTCCTCCTTGGTGTGGCTTTCAACGCCAGGTGTATTGTTATTGCTACGTGCCCTGCCTGCCTGGTTGTCATGGCTGATTGCTCACCATCCTGTGCTTGCTGCTGATCAATTAATGGATAGCTCCAACTGCTTTGGAGCTGCATCAGGACTGAAAACCTGATTACACCCAGTGTAAACTGGGTGGAGGAAAAGTAAAAAGAAAAATGCTTTGTGAGCACCCCTCAGGAATGAAAATGCACAGACTTGTGAATGGCTGGTTGTAGTCAAAGACATGGATGTAGTTGTAGAGCTTCAGCTGGTGTAAAAATATTTTTACATCAATGATATGAATCTGAGTGAGATTTTGAAGAGGAGACAAGTTATTCTGCCTTTAGCTGGACAGCAGTAGTGAATTCTTTTACTTTTTGGTGATTGAAGCACTGAAAATATAACTTTGGAACACCACATGCTAGTGCATGTGCTTTGTTAAATTCATGATTTCTTCAGCACTCAGCTTCTCTGAGCTGCAGAAGGGGGGGTTGAGCATGGCCATGTGAGTTTCTATCACCCTGGAGCAGAGTAGGTCCCTGTCCTTGCCCTTGGCTGGAAGCTGTGTGCAGTGGAAGCGCACTGCAGCGTGCTGGGCCAAAGAACCTCCTCTGCAGATAATTGATACAACCGTGGCCTTAGTACTGATGTTATTCAGGACAGGAACATCAAGAGGTGATGCTTATCATGCGTTGCCTGACAGGAACTGACTGTATACAAACAAAGGCGTCTCTGTTAAAGAAAAAATTTAAAAAATCCAAGAGTCGAAAGCAAATATTTGCTCGTGGTACACAACGTTATCAATAACTGTATACAAATACTGAGGACAAAGGACAGTGTAATGGTTTGTCCTTGATACTAGAAACTCAGCTTTTTGGATTGTGCATAAAATGAACCAACAATCTAAGGAAATATTAGAAGCAGTGTATCTCCAAACTTTAGATAGATACCTTTTGCCAAGATGGCAAAGGTAAGATTAGCCATAAATTTCAGTGCAAGCAGATTGTAGTATGTTATATATGAGAAAGTTATTAACTTTTAACTGAAAAGACTTTTTTCCTTCCACAGAAGACTAATCAAAAGACCGCAAAACTTTTGTGAGCAGAAGAAAAATGTATTTTTTCTAACTACTTCTAGCCAGACTTGCAGCTAGTTTTCCCTTAATTAATTCCTGAACACTTGTTTTTACTATTTAGCAAGAATACATGTTTATATTTGACCTGAAACTGGTTTGTGGCTCTGCTTTATTAGCTAGAAATTCTGATTTGGGACTTTGCCACCTTAATATCTGCTTAAATAGACTTGGGCTTCAGACTGAATTCCTCTGCCTAAACCCACAGTCTCCATCTCCCAGGGCCGCTATTTTTTTTCAGTGGTAACCTCTGTACCTGGCACATCTATTCCTTCTTGATCTTCAAAAACCTAAATATATCTCATCTCTCTGTTCTTTTTCAATTTCTCATTTCCCCAGGTTTTGATTTATTTTTAGCTGGCAAGGTTTTGCTTTTCCTCAGGAAGGGAAGAGGGAAGCTTTCTGAGCCTGCTTTTTAATAGATATAATCACTGTTTTTTTCTGAGAAAAAGGGTGCAAGATGGTAAATCCAATTTACTAATCACTAGAAAGCCTACAATACAGGCTGACTTCTTTCATCAGGGCCGGATCTTGCTCTATAGGTTTTCAGTAGGAAGAAAGAGCTGATGCTCCTGGGTGAGGCACCTGGAAACAACAGGCTGATTTTTTTGTCGGTGTTTTCAGTTTCAACGTTATCCAACTTGGGGCTGCCCATCTCTAGGTGAGGTGTTCACAAGGCAGTTTTAGTGTTAGGTTCCTTGCTATCACATCTCAGTTGTGAGGGGATGATTTCTGTCCTGCTGATGTGATGCTGGACACAGAGTTTAATCCCTTTTCATTTTCTGATAAAATGTTTCCTTGCATCCACTTGGACTACGCATTAAATTCCGGGCTGTGGGGCTGGATAAAGACCCAGAAACATTTGACTCTTCCCCTTCCTTTCCTATCATCCTTTTATTTCCTTGCCCTGTTAGAAATTGTCCCTCATTCCAGATGGAAGGTGAGTGGGAAGAAAGTGATGGGAAAAGCCCGAAATAGGTTTTAAAAAGTTAGACATCCCTTTCCAGGAATGAATGAGACTTGAGAGAATATAAATAGCTTGTGTTTTTAAGATCTCTTCTACCAAAATCTGCTCAGTTGTCACCTGCACAATTTATTAGAAATAGCATTCCTCTTGTTCAAATTAATCTTTGAAATTTCTTCCTGTGTGCTTTTTCTATCTCTGTTGCATCCTCTGTGACTTGCCACCCTAACAATTTTTGTTTTCTTTTGTTTTGTTTATTTGGATCTTGCAGAAGGGTGGCCTATCTTTATTGTGAAGCCAAATGTAGATGTCTGGCTATTAATTTGATATCTTGGTTTGGAGTGCTGGACCAGGGTAGGAGAGGATGCAGTGTATATGACACATTTATTTTTAACCATCTAAAGAGGTTTTAAAGTATAGATCACAGATATAAGCCAGACATATATGGGGAAATGTGACTACAGAGGGTAATAATTAAGCTCTTGATTTTCTTCTTAATCTACAACTACATGCAATACTTACCTAGAGTCTAAAATTGCCCTTTCCTGCTGCCTTGTTCTAATATGTGTAAAATCTTACCCCATTAATGCAAAATTCTTGGCTTATGTATGTTGGACGTTGAACTGGCTGCAGTGCAAATTCCGTATCACTGCCATACATCAATGTACACCAGGACCGTGTGCACCTGTCAGAGTCCCTGTTTGCTCAGACACATTGTGGGAGAAATAAGCATGATTTGGCAAACTTGTGCTTTTAACCTGTTGAGTCGGAAAGCATCTAACAGGATTAGCAAGCTCATTGAAGAGGCTTGGTATAGCCTTTGAGAATCTGGGCCAGCCTTGGATGCTGGCAAGTGTGCCTAGATTATTTACAGTGCTGGGTGTTTAACTTCATGTGACAGAGCAAGAGGGAAGCAGTCTGAATAAATGTGATGCTCCCATACTACTGTAACCTGGAAATTAATTTATGGTTTGCTGTAAAATCTTTCATAGTCTCCTGCTGTAGAATGCCAAAATCTTCAAAGGACAGCCTAGTAGGATCATATGATTTTTTTAAAAGGAGCATAATTACATGATATCCAGTTAAACATCTAGCAGGATTTCCAGGAAGCTTAGGTATCAAATTTCCATTGGAATATACTAGAATAAGAGGGATCTGGATTAATCTTGGAAGAATTTATTCTTCGGTTATTTGACTCCGTGATACTATTAAGTGGAGAGATTGGTAACCTCATGGTGCTGGACTCTGTGCAAATGCAAGAGAAAAGTGTCTTTCTTTGCCATTGCAGTAGTCAGAAGAGGAAGGGAATGGATGAGGGAGGGCACAAAATAGGAAGCAAACTTCCCAGGTGCTGTCTGATGCTCCAGAAGAGTCTGGTTCACTTCACCACCATGACATTGGCTACTGGTGAGTCTAGAGTCTCTGCAGGCCCCCTACAGCCTCAGTCCAGCTGTGAGGAAATGATGTCTTTTGTCATTGTTTGCCATGGGTATTTAAGGAAAAACCTTGAACTGTGAATTGATTTTTCCTCTTCAGTTATTCAGCTTATAAATTCAGTCAGGCTGATTGAAAAGGGCATTTTTCCTTGGTCTGCACCAGCTGAGCAGACACTGGAGAATTGCAGTCACCATGCTTGTTTTCCTGCTCCCCATGACCATCACCACAGGAGAAGCTGCCTGTTGTAGGAGCTGTAGGCACAGGAAGCCTTGACCACCCTCTCCAAACACTGAGGAACTGGATTTGGTGCACTGTCTAGAGCACGACACGCTCATGCCACACAAATGACCACAGCTGTTGGATGTTGGCTTCCAATTTCAAAGCCTCCAGCCCTCCTGCGGAAGGGCAGGCACTCTCTAGCTTTGGGAGGTTAACAAACCCTACCATTCTCCAGGAGCTCTGGAGGTCAGGCTTTCATCCGCATCCCTTGATGGATCAGGCTGCCTCCCCCACCTTTCTCTTCTGTCCCTCTTTTCCTGGGGCCTGTACAAGACCATAAAATGCTTTGATAATTAAGCAGGGGAAATTTCCACAACCCATAAAACATAAAAGGTAATGCTAAGCCAAATTTAGCTCTCAAATACCTTTCAAATAACTTGTTTTTAATGCATGGTGAAGGTGCTTGGTCAGTGCTCTTGAACAAACAAACCTCAGAGCCTGGTTTATAATGCTGTGTGTCCAGGTTCACTGTAGCCATTTTGAGAGCATTCCTTGGTTCAGGTTTCCATCGTAAACTGCAATGTGGGAAGCAGCAGAGGTAAAATAAGGAGCTGACCTGAAACTCTGCCCAAACCACAGACTGGACATAAATTGTTCATTTGAAATAATTTTTCTTGTTTATATAATCCTTCTGAGTCAAGATTGCAAGAAATTTGTTGAAGGCTGGCACTTGCAGCAGATGGAGAGAGAAATTTGCAAGTCTGGAAAAATCTGGGGAATAGCCTGAGTGGTGTTTGCAAAGGACAGATGGTGTTTGGTGGTAACTATGTCAGATGAATTTGGTTATAAACTACAAGAAAGCATTCACAAAAGTCAGTGGCACCTTCTGGGCTCTTCAAAACTTTGAATGCAGGAGAAATTCATAGAAACTGAACATGGACTTCTTCAAATTGAAATCATCGTGTTTCACATACCTCTGCCATGAGTGGAAATGGCTATCCTGAGAGCTTGTTTTATGGCTGGCCTATAACTGAATTGCAATCTGCTCTTCATTTTTGGGCCCAGCATGTGTTATGGGTAAAGTAACGTGTTTGGCCTGTTCAGCTTTACACTGGCCCATGCTGGGAAGGTAGTCACACTCCTGCACAGCAAGGAGCTACCCACCAGCATCTGGGTCAATGTACAAAGGGGACCAGAAGAAGCCACAGAAGCTCTTGAGAGGTAGAAGCAGCCTCCTTTGGCCACCTCCTTTCATATTCTAAGTGGTGGAAAAAACACCAGCGTGTTTAGAACTTCCTTTTTTCAGCTCCAGTGGACAGTCTTTGCAGCCAGGAGGAAATTTGCTCTGCAATGGGAATACCACTGATGTTCAGGGATATTTGTGAGCACCCTAAATTTCAACCTTTTATTTTTTTTTTTTTTAAAGAGCAAGGTTCCATTTTTCTATGAACTAGCAATTACCAGCCTTGGGTTGGGGAGTGTGGAGTTATGGTAAGGAGATGAGAGCATAACAATGATGAGGAACAGAGGCCTGAAGTAGAGGATCCAGATTAAAAAGATTAAGGAAATAGGGGATATGGGGCCAGGAATTCTGGCTTTGAGATATTGGAATTTTTCTTCTCCTTACTCTTAATGAGAGACTCCTCACAGTAGCCCATGTGATGACTTTGTTTCTGTACTGCCTAGTTAGATGATCACAAGGCCAAATTAAGGTGCGAGTGTTAAACTTTTAAGGTTTATGTTGTTTGAAGTCTGTTATTGTTGGAGTCTTTTTATAGTGCTTCCAAGAATAACTTACTTCAGATTTCCTCACTGCAAAGCTTTCAGCAGGCGTTCTCAATGGAGACCAATGTCATTTGCAAGGTAGAGGTTCACTCCCTTAGCTTTAGGCTGACTAATCCACCTAAAATAATCATCTGTGTTGTCCTGGCCTGATAATTCAAAGGCAAAATACAATTCCCTCTGCCTTTAAAATTAATGTTGTTATTTTAGGCAAGGTTATAGCAGTGTCAGGATCAGCTCTTGCATGTTTACTGAGTTAACATTGTGTAAATTCCAGAAAGAATGCACTTAAAGGAAAGCCTAATTAACTCAGCTTTTAGTTAGACTATAATGACTGGACAAGATTAATATGTGAGTCAGCCTTTATTTCCTGAAGCATCCATTTATTTCTGTGTTTTAAGAGGCAGGTACCGTATTTTGTGAACCAGTAGCTGCCAACTAAATCTCTAGCTGTGCTTCAGTAAGCTGCCAGACATTTTTAGCAGTGAATTTCAAGCGAGATGAAGCTCTGGGAAGGGTTTTTACTAGGGAACTTTGAGTGTGTGAGTGAGACTGATAATGTTTTATTTTTAAAATGAAACATTAACAGAGATAAATACTGTGCTCCAGGTGCATGTTGAATGACTGCAACCCAGGGGTTAGAGTCAGAAGCCTAATGCCCCAAATAATCATCAAAGCCAGCCAGCTGAGTTGGGTGGTGCTTCTTACATGTATGCTCAAGCACAGCCATTTAGCCAGAGAGCCTTGTTTTAAAGACTATTAAGTGAATTTGGGGGAAAAATGCATTGCAGATGTCTTTTTTTAATTAAAAAACCCAGGAGCTTTTTGCTGCAGTGTGTTGAAGGACTAGAGGTTAAGACCTTTTACATCCTCTAATATAAGTTATTGCTTCATCTTAAAATGAACTTCATATGCTTCCAGTGATCCTAGGTCATTTCCTCTAGACAGAAATCAGCATGGTGTCTAATATTCTAAGTGAGGATAATTAAAAGTAGGGCCAGGCATAACATGGTGAAAATTCCATGCTAGTTAATTTTAAGGAGCAAGATGGTAAAGAATTTAATTGGACATAACATATTTCAAAAGGTTTGGAAATGAGTGTTGGATAAAAAGGAAATTGCAGTAAAGTTGCATGCATTTTCTTTAAAGTTTTGTTAATAAATCCCTACAGGTATAGTGGCTTAAATATTCCCATGCCTATGTACTTTTTACTTTTGAGCTCTCCAACTAATTGAAGTTTAATTGTCACACTCTGATATAAGTACCTTTCTCCTTGCATTGAAGACACTGCCAAGATTTCCATGGGTTGATATGATATTAAAATCAGACACTCTTACGTAGTTGGAAAATGTCAAAGTATTTTAGTGCTAAGTTCAATAGATGTTGATCCCGGACTGTGGGATCTGATGGATCCTTACAGAAAATACTGCTTCACCCCAGAAAGTGTAATTGTGATTTCTTCTGTCCTTGGTGGGAAATGAGATTGCCCACGAATTTGATTCAAAATGTCTAAAATAAGCCCATGATGCTGATCTGTCCTTCTGGAGAAGGATGTCTCTATTAGGCTTAGAAGCTTAATTTCCATTTCCTCCACCTCAGCCCCCAATCTTGCTCTCTGTTCTGGAGCAACATAGAGAGCAGAAATGGATCTTCCCAACAAATTAGCAATAACTTAGCACAGGTAGGTATAATAATCAGTAAATAGGTTTTTTATGTTATGAATTTTCCTCAAGTGTCAAAAATATGTTTACTTTGCTCGTTGGTTAGAAACTTTATATATCCGCTTCACTGACAAGTGGACAAAAAATGCGTGGCTCAGATGTCACTTTACACTTTTCATCTGAGTGTTTTCATCTGCTGAAAGCATAAACAGAGAGGATCATTCAGCAGAATTTCAGTATCACTCAGCTTTGATTAAAATCTTCACTTACATTCTTTTTTTAAACAGTCGTTTTTATCTATGGAAAATCTTATGGAACTTAACAAGTGATACACAACAGTGCTGTATTTCAAGGTACATTAAAATGTCACTATCTGTCTAATTACCATGAAATCAGGCATCTTTCCCTAATCCAATAATAGAACAATAAAAGTGAAGATATTTAACACAATACTTAAATTGGAGGGGTGATTTGAAAAAAAGACTACATTAATTAAACTTCCTTGCAGTACAAGTGTATTTAAAAGAGTGATCATTAATATCTGTGCTGGAACAAAATTTTCATTTAATAAGCTCTTGAATTAGAGATTTACCAGAGTAAAAATGTTGAGTAATTGGAAATTGGAGCATACAGAATTGGCTGCTCCTGTGGCTCTGATCTTGGCTCAGCTCTGCTCCATGGTTTGAGGGAGATTCCATGTTTATGACATGCTTGAGACGTGGTAACATTACAAGCTGTACTCTGAACAAGAGAAACATTAGGATATCCTTCTCGTGCCTGGGAATAAAACATGTTTGATTTGTCAAGGAAACCAAAGTAAAGATGCCTGGGATAATGGAGATGAATTGACAAATGGTACTCCAATAAAGATAAACACTTACAGGTCTGAAGCTGGGCTGCTGTTGCTCCAAGAAGACTCTAAAACTGAGATTACTGCATTGCAGAAGCATAATACTGCAACTGTGTAGAAAGAAAACATCTCATTATCAGTTCAAATAAATCCTCTGGGTGAAGGAACGGTTTTAGACATTTTTCAAGTGATGTTATCTCACAGACTTTCCCATCTCATCTAGGAAAATGGATTGAAGTGTTGAGATATGTAGCCTGGGAGTGGCATTTCACAGACCACAGATTTGCAAGATTGACAGCAGTGCTGTCCATATAGTCAGAGGGGGCTGCTCCATGGGCTGAATTTGCAGGTCCCACTTTGTCCCTGTTTGAAAAAAGCTCTGCTATAAGACAGCATGTTTTGGACAAGGAAGAGCCTCAAAAACTTTGGCTTGGCCCAGTGACATGCAAGTGCTTTGAAAATGCAGTGTTTTATGGAGTCCTGAGAGACTTGAGAAAAAGGCAATAAAAAGACTCTGAAATCTTAGACAGACTCTGTGAAGAGCACAGAGATTCAAGATTTGGAGACATTCAGAGAATAGATTTAAATTAAGTTTGGAACTGGGTTTTGAAAACCTAAAGGTATTAGGGACCCATCAGAGCTGGTTTTTGGTGTGGGTGATTTTTTTTTTTTTTTTAAATTGTGTTTCAGAGGTGTTTTCTTTCTTTTTTTTTTTTTTTTTTTCCCTTGTAGTTTGCAACATCTCAGCTTTGGTGGTGAACATCAGGAAATAATAGAGGAGATAATGACAATATAGTAATATACTCATAACAAACCCACAAACTACTAAATGTGATGGATTTCCTTTTAGGAAGTTTTCCTTGAGATTCACCTCAGCAAGACATTCTGTGTGGGTTTCTTTGTTTTCTTTTGAATGGATAGATATAACTAGAAATGCCACAAACAGGTTAGGCAGTCTGAAACATTTCAATGTCTCCCACAGGCAGCTCTGGCCAGTCTACAATTACAGGAGCAAATGCCCAACTCATCAGCTTAATTAAAATATGAACAGATCTTTATTTCATGTCTTGTTTTGTTGGTTGAACTGGTGAAACCTTGGAGTGCAGGTACAAACCTAACCCAAGTCCTTATTTTGTTTCAGCTAAAATCTTGACCCATATCAGGATCACCCAGATCACTCATCCTTGTACCCTGATTCCCAGTGGAAGGAAAGTAGACCATATGTGGGGCTGGGAACTAAACCTATTTTGTTAAAGCTGTGTTGTGGAAATGATTGGCAGTGTATTATCTCTTTTCACTTGCTTTTATGCATGACAAAGCCCTTCCACATTGGGACTTCACCCAGTTTTTCACATAGCTTGTTCATTGATGCCAATGCAGACTGGGAAATTATGATTGGCATCCTTCACCAGCTGTTTTCACCTGGTTTGATGTCTCTCCACTGTGGGTTATGAGTGATGCTGAGGCATCTTTTATCCTGAAAGAAAATTTACACAAAAAGTATAGTCAAAAGCAAATGATTAATTTGTCATATATAGGCAGAACCTCCAAGTTTGTGAGAACTAGTGGGGGTTCACACGCCAAAAAGCTGAGTGTTTGGCTGAAATCTTCTGTCAAACATTTTGAATTTACTCTTTCTGACTGCTTAAAAGTGTTATTGTGTTTGTGTTTCTTTGATTTCAAAAATATCATAATGAATTTCACTTCATGTAGTGTCATGCAACATCTACTGTAAAATTGTAATTGCTATTTATTTTTGTTAACTGTTGCTGTATTCCTCTCAATTCTCTTGAAAGCCTTTATGGCTCCGTTTGATGAAAATTTGTAAAAGTACAAAGCTTGTTATCTATGCCACACTTTTTTTTTTTTTTCTTGCATAATTCTCCCTTTTGTATCAGTAATCTCAGCCATTCCGGTCCTTTTGTGACCAATTAGATGCTCATTGACAGTGGTCACACAAATGGCAAAAGAGATTTTAACCTTTCATAATATTTTGGGAAGAAATGGATGGAGATGTTGATTCAGACCTGTAAGTGTTGAGAATGTACACACGACTATGGGATAACTGGGGTTCTCACCATGTCTGTGCTGAAAGTATTCCAAGTGACTGCAGGCTTTGAATATATCCAGTTTCATCCTCAAAGAATGAGCCTTGAATTCTGAGGTCTGAGCTGGAAAACATAATGGAAAGCTCAGTATGTAAACTAGAAATTCTTCATTGCTCATTTTTCTCTGCTGGAGGGTGGGGAAGAGGAAGAAGAAACAAAAGCCTGCAAAACGATATTGCAAGCACTTGAGAAGACAATTGAAATCCTGGTTTCAATAAAATCCTTCAAAAGAATCGCTTAGGCTACAGGGAATCTCATCCCATAATTTGTTAGGAAACTGGAAACATAATGTAGCCTTTAATTGATCCTGGTAACGTTCCTCTCAAAAGCCTGGATAATGCTGCTAAACAGTTTGTTTAGATTTCAGGTATTAGGGTGCAGTAATTATCTTTGAAAAGAGCTGAGCAATGCTGAATTGGCAGCTTCACTTGGCAAAATCTCCTTCATTAACAAAACAACCCCAAAGGTAGCCTGGTGGAAGTTTTTGCAGATCAGTAAAACTAATGATAGAAACCGTCTGCAGTTAACCCTAAGGTATATGATAATTTAGATTGGCCTCAAATCCAGCCTCCTGTTTGAAGCCAGGTCAGCTCTGAGATTAGTTGAGGCTACTCTCAGGAATAAGGTCTTGAAATCTCCAAGGAGTTGATATTGCTATAACCCTACAGGCTAGCGGAGTTTTTTGCACAGTAGTATTTTTACCTGTTGAGCAGGCACACTGCCTGTGAGTGCACATAAGAGAATTGCAGAGTGTGATGCACAAACAACTGGAAATAGTCCAGATTTCCAGTTTCTGAGGGGAGGGGAAGAGGAAGGGAGCAGACTGTAGCTTTTGGGTCTTGAAGGCTCCATAGTTGCAATCTTGGAGCCATCCACAAGCATGAGCTGTTCTCTTGAGTGATACAACTCCCTTTAAATCAATATTACTTATTTTCCTCTGATCAGGCCTGCATTGTATACAACACACTTGGGAGAAAACTGCTGAGGAGACAAAGCATGGCAATGTCCTCTTCTAATGCTGTGGTAATGCTGTGGGTCTAGAGGGGGACCGATGAGTGCAGGACATCTGCGCCACCAGCTGCTGCAGCTGCAGGAGGGGTGCTGCAGGTCAGGGGCAGCACGAGAGGAGAGGGACCAGTCCCAGGGGCTGCAGCTTCTCCTCACCACACTTATGGTTTCCTTTTGTTGTGGACTGAACACATCTTTCTACCATTCCTTTGCTCTTGCTGTTTTGCCAGACACAGGGAATGTTAAAAGTGATTAGTCAGGGATGTATAACAAGCTCTTTGAATTCTTCTTGGTGACATCTTCGATTTCTTCTTTAATCAAAGCTGAATTCATATGTTGGCAATTGCTGCAAAGCCCAGATCTTATGATCACATCACCTTGGGTTTTTGCTTGAAAAAAAGTGTCTTTCATGATAGACAATATAACGTATTCTGAGGGTGGCTTAATCTATCCCTGTTCTATTCAGGACTAAAATTTAATGTTTTCAGATCTAAATGCCAACATGAATGCTTTGTCTCTTTCACTAAACCACAATTTTATTCCACCTTTTTCTTCAAAGTATATTAGCTGAAGTTACTTCTAACTGTCCAGTCTCCTTTTTATGCAGCTTGGGGTGTATGTGATCAGTGGACCTCAGCAAATGCTAAGGTGACAGATGACTTTTTAGGCTAATATTTAAACTGGGCAATGAATAATCTGAAAAGTAAGATAAATTTCTTAGACGTTCTACTTTTGGTGTAATTTGAATTTCTGTGGTCTCTTATTGCCAGCCTGAACTGACTCATTTGAGATTTGCCTGACATTTTTCTGGCAGATATGCATCTGAAAATTTTTCAGGGTTTTGATTTTTCTCTTGGCATTTTTCTGATAGTCAGAATTGAATTTTTATGGAGGAATTTTATGGAGGAGGAATTTTGCTCCTGGTAAGTGGTAAGGGTACTACTTAGTTTACTAAGTGAGAGCAGTGCCTACTCTTGGGTTATACCTACAGCATCTGTAGGGAATGCACCGCACCCTGTAAAGTTTGTAGAATGACCTCAAAAGCAGAAAACTCCAGGTCTAACTGCTGCTGCTTTACACGTGCTCTACAGGAAAGCTGAGGACAGCCCAGCTGCTGTGCTCAGCCATGTGTTGAACTACCAGAGAGGCTATTAACAACATGTTGGCTCTTTAGATGTCCTCCAGCACATGGCCCTGTCACAGTTCCAGAAAAAACCCCTTCTCATCAAGCATTTTGGTTTGCTCCCAGATTTGTTGCCTGCATTGACGGTGTGCCTGTGGCCAGGTATAGCCCTTGCAGAATACTCACAACTGCCCCCAAAAACTAGTGTCTAGGTAGTTACTGAAAAAGTTTGAGGGAATTCTTTCAAACATGGAATAAATGCCTCAACAATATTGCAGCTTCTGCCCAATAACAGACACAGCTGTGGCTTTCATTCAGCAGTTTCTGGCAGGTGCTGGAGGACACAATAAATTGTTATTCAATAGAGAAGAATTTGGCATATAAATTAAGGTGAGCAGTTTTATAGCATTATCCAGAATAAATTTCCTACTGCATGACATACTCCCTTAGGAATGTTTCCAAAAAGGTGGCTGCATATTTTCACTTAGCAAAATTTATCTATGATGGGGTTGGTTCATTTTCAGAGATTTTAATCTTCACAAGCAACTTCAAGCCCCTATGAAAAATTCAGTTGTTTACATAGATAATACTCTGGAACAGACCAGCTTGTACTATCAGATTAATTTGCATTTAGATTGTGCTTTTCCAATGGCTCTGAAAGATACTACAAATTTAAATTAGGTTTCATACTAGGACTGTGGAAACCACTATTGCTCTCTTTTGTAGCTGGCAGAATTAGAGATGCTGTGACCTGCTCATCCTTAATTCCAAGTCAAGATGCCCTGCAACTCAACCAGCAGAAATTCTGCCCCTTGTAAAAGAAGTAATCTGATTAAAATGTTGCTGTTGCTGATTAAAATGAATTGGGTTTGTTTTTTCAGTATGCTGCTCTGGTGGGCATTTTGTTGAAAAGTTGATCTCATTTTTGGTGTCAGTAAAGACAAATCTACTATAACTACTGTAAAGACTGTGAGCCTTTCCTGTGTTGATAATTTAGTTTGAAGAGATGATGGTTAAATGATAACTTATGGCTTGCATTTTCCACACTGGTATTCACTTTACCACAAAACCAGTGTCAAGACCCTGTCCGTAGTATTCCTTCAACCTTTTTTGTAGCAATTCTTTTTGAATCTATTGTGTGCAAAGCAATACATGCCAATGAAAAACTATCAGTACTGTGGTCTAGTTTTGGAAACTCCATTTGTTAAGCTGTAAAAAGGAGATGCAGAACAAGTTGCCTGATAATTAACAGAGCAACTGTTTTGGGTGGTTGGTTGTTTTTAAATCACAATACTGCCTTACCTGAAAGTAGAACTATGTAATAGTTTGAGAATTAACATATACACAATTCATAAAAGCATCTGTAACTTTATATTTGGCCTAGGGCAGTCTTGTTTTTTTCCCAGTTCCTGCTAAATGTGGCCTAAGCAATTTGAAATATTGTCAAGCAACTGTGAGAATTAGAAAGACAGTGGATGAAAAATATGTTTGGAAGTTCCAGTTCCCATTTGATTTGTTCTCAGTCTTTCTCATCCCTCTGTTTCAGTAGCTTCTTCTTGAAACTCCTTTCTTGTTGTATTTGAGTGTCTTTTATGGAATTCTCTGCACGTTGGTCTGGTTGTTCTTGAGACCTTTTTGCTTTTAGTCCCCATAATACTACATATCGAAGAGACAGAACTTTGTCATCTACTGTGTTAAAAACAACTTCAGCAGCTTCTGTTAACTCTATTACTCGATGGGATTGTGTAAAGCTTAACATTTCTCTGTTCATATTCTCCATCTTCATCAGAAACTGCAGATTTTTCATATCTGTCACTTACTGTCTCTTTTGCAAGCTTAATTAATTTTTTTCATTTGTGGAGAAATTATTCTGCACTTCCTTCTATCCTAATGAGTTGTTGTTTTTTTTGTTGCACCTCTTCTAATATATCTCCTTTCAGTGACAAGCTCTGTCCTCATCAATCAAACCACAGACCTATCACAAGTTTATACCACTACAAAGACATTGACAGAGATATCTTATATTTCTAATTTCTCTATTGTTTTCCTGTAAGTTTGGTAGCCTCTAATAAGTTAATATTCTTAAAACCATGTTTTTGTTACATATTCCAAGTTTCTTTTGTAGATCTTTCTTGAAAGATAATTGCCCCATCATTCTGCTTGTGTAGTTAAAGTTAAGATTACTGATATATTTTCCTTATCTTTTATGGTATGTACAACTATCTGACATTTTATTGATCAGTCATTCAGAAGTCTTTCCATAACTTTCTGCAGTGCATTTTAATTTATAGGATGCTGAGAAATTTTGCTTTATGAATAACCTTTACTAACTCTTTGGACTCTGCTGTAGATCTGTTTTGGATAGGTTGAGAAGGAGACATCACAGAGCAAATCCTTCACCTTGAGAGTGGCTGTTAATTTCAGCTTTCCTTTCTTTAAAAAGAAAAAACTTTACTAATTAGATTCTTTCTGGATTTAATACATTTATCTTTTTCCATAACAACTTAGCTTCTTTACATTTCTCTCAATATGTTAAAGACTTTTTGGGAATAAAACTATAATAAATTTAATGAATCATTTAATTAACATTTTTATTGTTGTCTTCAAAGAACTGCAATGCATCTAGGCAGTATGGCAGCCCTCTATAAAATCCACTTTCTTCTTCTCTGTTGTGAGGTATTTATGGGTGTATCTATTATTAAAGTTCCAACCAATCGGCCTGACATAGAAACCCAACTAATGGTCTGAAGTATCCTGTATTTCCTTGCTCCTGAGAGCTGTTTATAAGTTTTGTCATCTCTGCAGCCTTCCTTTTCTTCTGGGCTGGGAGCCCTTTGAAGCCATTGAAGTGATAAATCACGTACTTAGGATTTTGTATATTAGTTTCTCTAGGGCTGCTGGGTGAATGGCATCTGGTCTTAGAGATTTGCTACTGTTTTATTGACCTGGTCTAATCCCCTGCCACTGAGACTTCACTTAGAGATTTCAGACTTGCTTCACACATAAAACCTGTCTGAGCTTTTCCCTTATAAACACCAGCTCAGATAATTCAATTAGCTTTTCTGATACAGCCTTGAAATTTCTTTTACACCTCTGTTATTTATTAGTCACACAAACTCTGGCTGTGTTTGCAAGACTTTTGTGATTAATTGGAAGGCCTGTAGCAAACTTCAAAATGGTTTTGTGTTTTGTTATGTTTTTGCATTTAATAGATAAACTTTTGTACTATCTTTGTTTTCTTCTCTTGGACATGACCTCCACTTCTGAGTAGTATCTTTTCACTTTTAAGAGCCTCCTCTAGTCTGACATTTAACAGTGCTAGATTGTTATGGTCTTCTTCAAAATGTTTTTGAAGAGATGGTACATGTTTGCACTGAAACCCTAGTAAAATATTTTTACATAGTCTCCTGGCTGACTTCAGGTGCATTACCCTTTTAGCAACTTACCTAATTTTCTTTTTACTCTCCCACTTTTATACAGTTTCTTAATTGATAATGGTGCAGGTTTTCCCTCCTCCCTCTCTCATTCCTACAAGGATCTTGAATTTGAATATGTTACGATGACTAGCAACCATGGAGATCCTTTACAACAAATTTTGAAATGAGTCCTTTGGATTGTTTGGAAAAAGAGCTTCTGATTCTGAAAGGTGATTCCAGATTTACTACAGTTCATTCTTCCATCAGTGCAACTTCATTAGTCACATCTGGGTGATTTGTATTCTGACCTCAATGATTTTTCTTTCTTCTGTCAAAATTTGGAGGTGATTTGGAAGTGATTTTAGTCCAGGTCTGGTTGACTAATTTCAAACGTGAAGTTTGAGTCTATTTACTTAGACTGCTCCTCATGGTTTCCTCCTTGCATGTTTTTGCCTTTATCCCATACCTTCTTGTGGTGTGCTTTGGCAAAAGGATGCTATAGAGGTCCTGAACTATTGTGGGAATTGCATACCTTAGGGAGACCTGGTTAACCAGCTGAGGAGCTGCAGCTAGCATGAAAGGTGAAAGAAAGTGGTATTGGTTAGAAGGAAAGGGGAAAATTTTGAAACATTTTCTCGTTATCCATTGAGGAAGAGGTGAATTCCCAGGACTCGGAGAGCAGAAGAGGTCTGTGAAAATTACCAGAAGAGACTGGGAATGTTCTGTCTTGAAAAGAATTGCTTACTTAGTGGTTTGATGTGGTTTTAATCCATACTCTAAAAGGATAAGGGGCTCGAGGGACTGGTTTGTCTACATGTTTAGGGAGTGAGAAAATCTGGTTGCCTCAGTGGGGGATTGCAGCCATCAGAGGCCACAGCAACTTGAGAAAACCACTAATAACAACCTATTCCTAAAAACATGTTCATTTGTTTACTTTTTCTTCTAGGATCAAATAGGGAAATTGTTTCTGACTCAATAAAATGTCTCAGTTTTTTTGTTTGATTACGTGTTTCATCCTTGTGAAGTATTTATTCACTGAAATGAGATGATCCTACTGTCAAGTTCTGATGGACTATTGAGTTTCTTCTTGGCAATTTGACCTTGGGGCTTCCTGAGCAGCTACCTGACTGATGATAGCAAACCAAAAAGGTCTAGAGAAGCCAGAGCTCCTCTTTCCAGGGTTGAGCACCTTCAATGTTTTAATGAGGGATTTGCTTCCATGTACCTGCTTCTCCCTGGCCTGTTTTGGGTCATCTTAAGTTTCCCAAGGTAGGCTCCTTAACCTACCTCTGGCAGCTCCAGAAAGCTTGGGCAGCTTCAGAAAAATGACAGGGGATTCCTCTTCTCTGTGGGGAATGTTTCATTTTCCTGTTCCATTGTCAAGCCAGGATTCCAGGACTATTTTTTAATGTCCCATTGAAGGGAAATTTTGGGGTCTGGCAGCCCTCATAGGCAGTTCCATTGAGAATTCAAGAGTGAAACATACTGGCTGGCATATTTGAGGTTTGGAAGGTTTCTAGGATGTATGGAGAAATGTTGCAACTGAAGTCAGTGCAGTGTGGGCCTGCAAACTGCATGTGGCTTGTGTGGCTGCTGCTAATGATCCTTGTGACAGGACATGGATACAGCTGGAGCTGGGAAAGGGTGAAGGCTCTGTGCTAATACTGCTTGTTTCTCACTTTTCATCTGCACTGATAAACTGGAGTTAAAGATCTGCCTTCACAGGGGAGTATGTTATACCTCACTAAAAAGAAAAAGGAAAAGAGAGAGTGAGAGCTTTCTTCTTTTTCCTATTATTTTTTAATCTGCGTGAGGAAGTAAAGCTATCTGCCTGGAGCAGCCTCCCTGCTGCTCCAGCACGTACACAAACTGCAGAATCAGAGCTTTCACAATGAGAATGTTGTATTCTGTGGTCCCACAGGGCTATTCCATGGTTACAAAGCAAATTAATTGGGTTTGAAAAATTGTTATAAGCTTGTAAAGGCATGGGGGTTTCATTAAGTTGCCAGAGCAGCTTATAGTGTCATTGGAAGTCAGTGCTAGTATCTGTTCACCACTGTGGATGCAGTAATAATCTTTCCTCTATTGGCTACCTCTTAGCTAAAGGTGCTGATATAGGAAAAACATTGATACAAAGAAGAAAAAGCTTCCTTGAACATGAAAAAAAAAAATCAATCCATTTTATGTGTATATTCTCTTTTTCCTTTTCTTTGGTAGTCAGGTAAATATGGTACGGGGTTGCACATGGAAAAATACCTGTCCTAAACAGGCACAATCAGTTTGGATAAATATTTTGGTCAGTGAATGCACAGCAATTTGCCTCTTTGAAGTAACCCCTAAACTTTTGAGTGGAAAGTTATGGGAAGAAACTGATATTTGTTCATTTAGGCAGTTTACAACATTTCTTTGACGACACTTTGCAGTTGCTCTTACTTCAGTTAAATCAGATGCTTTCTCCATCTGTTATGATGTGGGCCTTCCATACATGACAAAAAAAGAAATGATAAACTGTCTATGTGAGTGT
Organism: Prinia subflava; assembly: GCF_021018805.1. Lineage (NCBI taxonomy): Eukaryota > Metazoa > Chordata > Aves > Passeriformes > Cisticolidae > Prinia > Prinia subflava. The sequence continues at coordinate 52,247,610 of NC_086247.1, forward strand.
ATATATATACATATATATTTGGTGTAAAAAACCCCAGACATCCCTGCCAACTTCTGTAGTTTTAGGAGTGGGCAGAATTCTTGAGACCATGCTTCAGCTATGATTTCTAACTGAGCTTAATTGAACACATCTTGATTTTGTGTTTTATCTCCAAAATCTGTCACTCTGACAGGTGGTGTGAAAGGACTGAGAAAAATCGTGTTTGCTAAAAGGACATTTAGTGCAGGCTGTTTTTTTCCCTTTGATTTTTCCTTTTTATCTTTCTCTAGTTGTGCAAGTCCATAATTTCCAATGATAATGATAAGGTCGTAGAAGGGGTCACACTGTAGGTAGAATAACACCTCCTACTATTTTGGAATTTGAGTTATTTCTGTGAGAAATATTAATATATTAAAATCAAGGGGAGTGTGATGTTTTTGCACTGTCTTGTATCTATTTTTCCTTTGATATTAGCTGAGCTTTGAGAGGTGAAAGAGAAACTTGAAATTAATGTGTATTTTAATGGTGCAGTTTGTTCTCATGGGGATATTTTGAGGGGTGAGTCAAATACTTTCAGTACTTTTAAAATAAAGCACATACCTTTTGAGTAGTGGAGAGTTCATTTTGAAGAGCTTAAAGCTGATGGTCGGGCAGGAACAACTGCAGGTGTTAAAGGTAGTTTTAATATTATAACCATAAGACCAACTATTTCCTATTTTAAAAAACCATTTATCAAAATGCACTTTTAAAGGAATGGTTGAATCTTTTTGGTGAGGATAGGCCTCTGATCTCCCTTCATAAAGGACTATACTGTCTGTTTCAGCACCACGTAAAAAGTAGGTTTTACATTTTCATGACATGCTACTTCTGAACATTGGTCTGATATAAAATTTCCTCCTCAGTTCTCTTTGGGATAAATTTGTCTTTTAATATAAGCTCTTCAGCTGCCAAAACTATGAAGTGATGTTATTTCTGTAGGTCATGGACAGCCAGGCCCCTAGAGTCTGTGGTTACAAGCACCCTAAGGTTCACCCTTCTAAACTGGAGATCTTCTAATGGTCAGCAATGTGGCTATATATATATTCATTTTTTTAAAGATTATTATGAAGGTTAATATAGGTGAAAAGTAATCAGAAAATATTTTTATAGTATGTGCTACCCCTTCTGCTCCCCAGTTTTTTTCCCCTTTAAAATGCTATTGCTGTTATAAGTCAATAATGAAAAATGTAAATGAGTAATTCCTAGGCAGATATGTAAAATATGAAAACCAAGACATTTTTATTCTGCTATGAATTAAGAAATACTTCATTCTGTGATCAATGATCCTTCTGTGATCATTGTTATTTCACTCATGCAATCAACTATTGGTATGAATGATTGCTATTAAAAATCTGAGTTTAATTTTCTGGGTGCACTCCATTTTCCTGTTGTTTCACCCAAAGTACATGCCCCAAATGAGCTGAAGAAATACTGAATTGCCACTGAGGAGAAAAAATGGGATTAATATTTGAATCTGTTATTGAAACTGTTAAGTTTCTTCAAGTGGTGAGTGATAGTGTGTGGGGTAACATGACTATTGATATTTTTTTCCTGGTAACGTTTCCTTTCCAGCCTCCACTTGTTTTCTGGTTGAGGACTATGAGTGTCAGAGGGGAAATCCATCTGCCTGGGTCTGAGGTACTACCACAACACCAGGAGGAGTGGCAGTGATGTTTCTGGCAGTGATTATAAGCAGGGACATTAGGATGAGTAAGCACTGGGAAATTATCTATAATACTACCTGTCCTCTCCCTTTTGAAGCCTTTCCACACCTCTCGTAGCTTTTTGTGCCTTCAGTGATATTCCTCTCCTTCCAAAAGAACTGCATGCAATTTGAAGGGTGTGAACCAAGGGTTGATACAAGAGCAGTGAAGAGATTTTGCTTTGTTCTCTCTTCCTTTTTTCATTGTTCCTGACATTTTCACTTTGCTGTTATAGAACCATCTATGACAACACTGAGGTCTTGCTCCAGAATGCTAAATGTTGTTTCAGAAACTGCCGCTGTCTATGCAGATCCAGGGTTGTCTTTCCCCAGTATGCATCACATCACAGTTCCACACAGTGATTTTCAGCTGCTGTGTTATTGCTCAGCCATTCCATCTTGTTGCATTCCTGTGTGATTCTCCACAGTCTGCTCACGTTCCTGTTCTTCTGCATAACTTAGTGTCATCAACAGTCTTTACCTCAGGCCTTGTTCCCTTTTCTAACATATGTGTGTATTAAATAGCTCATGTCTCAGCCAGTAAAACTGAACTGGTGACCTCCCTCTGTTGTGAGAAGTGACCACTTACTTATACTCCATTTCCTATCTTTTAATTGGTTTATTCTCAGGGATTCTCCTTATCCTGCAGCCACTTTGCTTCCCCTGTCATCCCAAGCTAAAATACTGTAGAAATCTTGGTCTGTATCTTCTTTTCTGTGGATCTACATGTTATCTCCAGAGTGTCCATCTGTCACCAGAGTCACAGATGCCCAGACAAATCACCACTGCACGCTCTTTCCCCAGGCTTCCTCAGACCTTGCCCAGGTTTCCGCTGAAATCTGCCACCTTTTTCTTGTAAGACAGGCTCCCCCATGGACCCATCCAAGGTCGTGCACCCTGTTGTTTATTTGCCTGATGGTTGAATCTTCCACTGCTACAACCTGCTCTTCCTATCTGGTCTTTGATCTTTCCCTTACTTTAACTTCCTTTGAAAAAATCTGTCCTTGGACTTACAAATGTAGCTTCCAGGAATTTTCTGTTTGGTGAAGCTTTGTTTTGAGTTGGGAGAGGAAGGCCTCTTCTGTCACTTCCCCTGGAGACCCTTCTCAAGTGCCAGGTGCTGCTCCTGAGCACGCATCCAGCTCTCCCTGTGAGGGCTGGCAGCATGCAAACTGAGATACGCTGTTTTGCAGGCACATGTCGGTGAGAGGGATTAAGACCTGTGTAGAATATTTTTATAAAACCACAAGATAAAAGGATAAACTAGTCTCCAGACTTGGGTGTTTCATGCTTCCACATAGTTCTTTTGGACTTATTTTCATTGTCTAGAAGGAAAATCTTCCCCTATTTTGTACAGGAGACTCTTACAGGTTGTGGTATTCCATTTGTACCACAGCCTGTCAGATTTCACCTTGCCTTAGCAGTGCTTCCAGGCTATATCTGCCAATATGTAAGGCCTTTGAAACACAAAGGACTCTGATATATCCTGTCGTTTCAGAAGAAACCTTTTAGCTTCCAGGCATAAAAAGAATGAAGTAGAGGACTGGATCTTTGCTCAGAATGAGCTGGGAACTCCAGCTGGAGAAATGGATCTTTGCTTTTCTTCTCTATTGGCACTAAATTTCCAAAGAGGACCTGATGGCATTCTTCACTGGGTCTGGCAGAAATACATGGTGCAAACAGGTCTTGATGAGCATCAGTCAACTTATATATATAGGCCTTTTTAGAGCAGTGAGAAACAATTGAATTATTAAAACAGTACCTAGAAAAGTTTAATTCTTTTTTCTAGAGGAAACACATCACTTCTATGTTTGTGTGTCAGACTGCTACATATTACTGACATTATAAAGCCTAGTCAATGCCAGCAAATAGCTGCTACCTCTGCACTAGCTGGTCTGATACACAGCAGTGGTGATTTACAGCTTAGTTTAGGTCTCTGGTGACATCTTTCTATGAAATGAATACTACAAGTCAAGTAAGAAAATCTAAGAAATGTGATGATATGATGATTAAATTATTTAGTAGGTGAGTGTTCCATCTGCAGCAAAATACCTTTGAAATGCTAAATTTATGAGTGCTCCTGGATGCCCTTTGGGGAGCTGGGGAAGAAAAAGGGCAGTCAGGCAGTTTGAAATGAAGCACTCATGCATACTTTGTTGTCAGCAATGATGCTGGGAGAGTTAAATATCTGTTATGGAGTTCAACCACTGTTGGCAACAGGAAGTAACTGTACTTCTTATGAAGGCTGAAATAAAATCTAAGCCATACCCAGATGCAGCTCTGAGCACTGAGAAGATAGCCTCCAAGAACTTTTCCCTAGTGTGCTGATGAGTGGCTGTGACTTTCAAAGTCCTTCATGGCTTGGGGAGTGACTATCATTAGCTGCCTACTCTTTTTGGAGTACACTGTAAGCTTTTGGGGACCTAGGGTCCTGCTGCATATCAAATTTAGGGTTTTCTATTGTTTTCTTTTTTTTTTTTTTTCCTCCTTTTTTCTTTTTCTTTTATTTCTTTCTGTTGTTTCTTTTGGGGCTGGCTCTGAAATACAACCTTTGTGTGCAGGGTCTGGTTGAAGACCCGAACCTACTCAGCTGTAGGTTATACATGTGGGAAGAAGCAGGGAAGGGCTTGAGACATTTCCCTTCTAAGGAAAGAGGAAAAACAAAGCAAGGCAAAACAAAGAGCAAAGGAAAGAAGCTGCTGGCTGGGTGCCACCCTGAATGGTCTCGTTGTTGTGCAGCTCTCTGGACCTAATTAAGCAACTCCATTTCTACAGGCGATGGCAAAGTCTGATGGCAGCAAGCAGAAGATCACTAACACATGGAGCAGGCCTGTGATGTGGCTTTCTAGAATGAGAGATTGCAGTCGCTGGAGGAGGACAGAAAGGATGAGGAGTACAGGGAGCGGAGGCAAGGAGGTCTCTCTGCAGAGACAAAAGTGGCAGACACAGGGAGGAGTTTTGTTTCTTCTCAGGAATGCTGGGAAGAATTGCAGAGAGTTTAATTTCAAAGTCCAACAATGCAGCGATGGCATTTGTTTCCAATTCAACAGGAATGAGCGTATGGTTTGAACAATTCTTTCGAGGTTCCTGGCAGGGGGAATATAACTCATCTCAGCTGGCTGTTTTAGGAGATCAAATGACACAAAGATTTTCACTCAAAGCCTAGGATATCCTTCTGGCAGCCAGAGACCATGCACATCTTCACAGATTCACCATTAGCTCTAATGGGGACCAAGAGCTGCGTGCTGTGTAGAAAACTGCTTGCTTACAAAACAATCTTATTACTGCCAGATGTTGGCTCCCTGCCTGCTTTTACATAATTCAGGCTTTTCTTTGCTCAAGATGTTACAATTTAAAGGTGCTTTAGAAGTTTTCTTTTAAAAGGCTTGATAATACTGTTTTCCTTATTCTTTTTTCCCCTTGCTCAGAGTGGCTCTTCTGCCAGCACACTCTGCAATCTGGTATGTGTGGTATACATTAACATGTACAACCAGGAATAGCAGAACTCCTTCTTAGCTCTACCTCTGGGTTGATTCAAACAAGAATAAAAATATCCATAAGGCCATGCTGTCTGCATCCTGATGACTCACACACACCAAATACAGTGTGTCTTTTATCTTTGTTTCAGATACTGTCCCACATAGCAAGTATAGTGGTCTTTTCTTTTCTTTTTTTTTTACATTTTTTGCCTTTTTTAAAATAAATATGAAACTTTAGGTAGTGTATTATTCTAAATGTCCAAATACTGATAACAGAATCTTAAATCAAGAAAGTGATATACCCCCTGTAAGCAAACTTCTCCATGTGGACATTGGGATTTTGACTTCCTCCTTCATCTATAAATCAAATTACTGTCAAAGAAGTGTCATAATAAGCCTGTGACATAATCCCTATTGAATCTGCAGTGGGTTACCCAAAGTACCAATCAGCAAGAACTATTTTTACAAGATTATCCTGGTAGGCTGCCAGCAGAATTGGAAACAGGGAGCTTCAGTTCTGCCTCTGAGCTTTCTGCTTTACTTGCTTCAATCAGATAGAAGTTGCCTGGCTTGCCTAATTTAGCCTGACCACCTAAAATGTGTGGATGTGTGGATCTAGGTGAGGCTGGTTATCAAGGCTCCCTTTATTGCCAGGGAAGAGAGGACAGCTTTGAAAGCCAATTCATTCCAGTCTAAGGGACGCAGGCCAAGTGGGAAAAGCTTCTCCAGAGGTCTCTGTATAGTGTGATGCTGGACACAGTTGCTTGTGCTGAGCTAATGACTTCAAATGTCCATTTACCTGGGGAACAGACTACAGTCCATAATTTCTTTGATTATACAGTATTCTTGTATTTCCTGTTCGAAAGCCAGGAAATTCAACAAGTGCCAAGAAAATTGTAGTGACTTAAAGGAAATCATGCAAAAAACAACACGGACTTGTGAGATTCTTCTTCAGTTCTGTACCAACACTAGGATAAAACAAGTTTGGAAAAGGTGACTATAACCCCTTTATTTCACTCTGTCTTTGGAGAAACAGTATTGTAAATTGCAGGATAATCCTATCCTGCAGTGCAGTCATGTGGGCTGATGAAATAGTCTCCCCCCCCAATACCGTTCATATTTACAGTTTTGAATGAACCATTCTCACTTGGAAATCGGTTCCAGTGTGTTTTTACCATGCAAATTCAAAATTTTCTAGTGACATCTAAGCCACTTAAAGTCCCCTGCCAAGCCTTAACATATCCCTTCTCATACTTAGACTAAACACCATTGTTAGCAAGAGAATAAAGAAATGATGGCAATAGTTGTGGGGAAACATAAGCAATAATAATTTCTTGCCATTCAGGTTCTGAGAGCTATTTTAAGTTTTATCTCTTGAGTGTGTTTTATTTTCCTTTGATTTTACTCAATGCAGTGGACTTATTTCACAAAACACTGGCCTGAAAGCATCATAATGATTAGAACGCTATGAGTGAGATGAGTGTCTTGAAAAAGCAGAATAAACCTTTCTCCCTTTCAGTGGACAAATAGTTGAGATGGATATTTTTGTTTGTTTGTTTGTTTTTGTTTGTTTGTTGTTTTTTATGGCTGTGGGCTAAGAGTATCTGTTTACCCCAAATGGGATGTTTTTTTCTGTGCTGTCCTGTAGCTGTGCCCATTATGAGAGTCTCTGAAGGCCAGTTGGTGGTTAACAGGGAGAACTACAGGGCTACACACTTAATTCTCTTTCCCATATCTGAAGTATAATCTTTATCTCTGTTGGAGTCTCACCTGTAACATAAGAGTTTAAAATGTTTCTCCTGCTTCTGAGTCTGAATTCCTTGCCGATTATTAATTGCTGTGCTGAGACTTGTATGATCAGATGTTGCCCATTTTTTACTGGCTGGGGTAAAGACTCACTGTGTTATGCTTCCTGGAGGAGCTAGCTGGTAACAAGGTCTGGTTGAAATGAGTCATTTTTATCTTCTTAGATGCATCAGTGTTTGGAAATCCATTTTAGTTTGTCTTAAAATGAAAACACATTGCTTTATGATTTCATGTAAAACAAATTGCTTCAGAAAATTAGGATGTATAAGTAAGCAATCATTTGTTTTGAAATGCAGGCATTTCAATACAGATTAAACAGTGTATTTTGAGTTAAGATTTTCTTTTGATATTTTTTCCCATTATAAATGGAATATTTTTCTGAGATGTCATGACATAGCGTACAAATAACATAAAAAATCCTCCCAAACCAAAATTCTTAAAATCTTCTTTCTGAAAAAAAGTTTCTGAAATAAAATAGTCATGATATTTCTCTTTTAAGTGTTTTCACTGGAATAAATGTATTTTTCAAAATGTCTAACAAAAGCAAACAAAAAAAGTTGAAAACCTTTGGGTGAGTGCAGTTGGCAAGAGCTTGTTTTCAGGGACAGACACTGCTTAGAAATATAAGAAGAAACACAGATTGTTAACTAACTACTTCTGCTGCTGAAGAACTATTGAATGAAATGTTTTGTTGTTTTTTTTCTCTCCATAAACCTTGTTGGTTTTCAACAGAGAAGTAAAGACATGTTGCAGCAGGTACACATTTGGCTGTTGCACTAAAAACATGAAAACAGAAGGTTGAAATCTGCCAGTCTCTTTTTTCCTCTGGGCTCTCTGTCTCCCAAATCCAGCTGCACAAATTGTTTGTGGGGTCTGCATGTGCCCACATGCACAAGGAGGGAATGGCTGCTCCATCACGTTATCTGAAGCGTGCATTGCCCACCAGGTAGTGCTGACAGAAGGATCTCAGCAGTGCTGGTAAATCCATATGTACATATATAACTGAGGAAAGGGAAACAGAATATAATTGGAGGTGGCCTGGGGAATATCTAGCTTGGAGCTTTAAGCATGTCACTTTTAGCCTGTGATATTCAGTCCATGCATTGCTACAGGAGGACACATGCACAGTGTTCTCACATAAGTGATGGGCATTGGTTATGATCTGATGGAGAAGCTCTGCAAGAAAAAAAACCAAACCTTGTTTTATTAATATTTTGGGGTTTTTTTCCATTCACTTTCAAGACTGATAGGTCATGACATTGCTCTCTGAAAGGGGAGTAGTGCACTGAAGAAAGAGAGAAGGGAAAATAACTCCATGTTTTAATATTGAGCATCCATATAATCCTTCAGGTTTCGTGCACTGCCAGTCATAACATGAATTTAAATAATGGCTAGCAAGTTCTAGTGTACTTGTAAGATTGTACAAGGACTGTTGGGATAATTTGGTGAAATGATCTTTAGAAAGGCACTGTCATCATACAGGAAAATAATCAGTTAAAATTACATAAGCTTGCTTTATTTTATCCTTACAATAGAACAGTATGCAGAAACACAAGCCTCTATTCAAAGGATCATTTTAGGTAGCATTTCTCAAAAAGCCTTTAAGATTTCCAAATCATTAATTTTCCACAATGATCTGTGCTTTCCAGGTACTGGAGCCTAGGGTCAGTATCTTGTGAGTCAGGCAAATGTTGAGTCATTTTTCAACATCCCATACTAACTACCTACTTGATCTCATCCCAAATCACAACTCAGCTGAAAAAAAAAAATCACACAATTTGTTGAGGAGAAGGTCTTAACTAGGTTTCACATGCTGAAATCTATTAGTTGGAGGGGTTTCATGAAGATGTGAATGATGTCACCGTGAGCAATTTTTAGTGTATTTTTGCCCTATGATACAGGGCAAAAACTTTTCAAGCTCTGTCAGCAGCCTCTTTTTACAAGAAAGAAGTAGAATTTTTTCCTTTGGGGCCCCTGAGTAGCAAACTGCTTCTGTGACATGCAAATTGTGAGATGAGTTGGAAAGCAGATTACACTGGGCTTGGCTGGGTCATCTCCTTTCAAACTGGGAAACTGTGGCTGGAGATTGGATTGTTGGATAACACAGGTGCTCTGAGCACTCTTCATAGATACCTGTTTCTTTACTCTTTGTAGGTTAACAAAGGAGTAAAAGCCCCTCAGCTGACAGGTACAATGAGCAATGGCGAATCTTAGTAGTGCTAAATCTCCCATACATTATCTTTTTCTATGGTCTTTCGGGGTGGCAATGTCTTTTTACAGTTTTCTCCTGAAACAAAGAAATCTCCTGTGAATCTTGGAAGAAATGATGTGGGCCTTGGTGCAGGGTATAAAGAGGTATCATAGCTTCAGGGATTAAAAATGAGAAACTGGTAATGGAATTCATCTGCCCAAAAGCAAATGTTTACCTTTTGGGCACCTTCAGCAGACACTAGTCATCCAGGCACCAGTCACCCATGGAAACAACCACTTTCTAGAGCACAGCCCGCATTTCTCTGGATGTCCCCATTAGGCTGAAATGACTCGTGAGCCAGCTGCCCACACACAGGGCCTGACAAATCCCACCCTTTCCTCTGCTGACTCCAACACACATTCCAAACACACACAGAAGTCATGCATGCTGACTGTCTCTCGACAGTGGGCAAGCTCTCCCTTGCAGAGATGCTTGCAAAGAGGAACTGGGGACAGTGCAGCCTCTTGGTTTGTTCTCCAGCCACTGGGTGCTGGATGTCCCTCTCACTCTTCCATCCTCTAACACCTTGGGGAGTAAACATATCAACAAAGGCAGTTAAATGTGAGAGGGAAGAAAGAAAGGTTGGTTGACTGAGGCTGACATACTTTGCCCACCAAAATATGCCTTAGATGCTGGTGCTGTTCGAAGCTAATCCACTTTGGTGCAGGCTCTGAGGCACCCTGGCAGGGCTGTTTGCCCATTCATGATCCAACATAATCAGGCCTTCTGAAGGATTTGTCTACCCCGCTGGAAAGCATAAGTATGTAACCAGAAAGTATCAGCACCTATGTGTGGGGTCCCAAAGTAATAAGGAATCACACTGGTCCAGATTGTATTACCCTGAATCTGGTAACTGCAGTGGGAATATATTCAGTTTCTTGGGGTAAGATTGGGCTATTTTTTTGATTAAAAGTAGTGATGCAGTTGCTCATTCCTTCTGTTTTAATACTAAGCAGTAAATTTTGAGTGAACGGATACATATGTGAGAGGTGTTACTCTGTTCAACAATTAAGAGGAGACATCAGGCAGATCTATAGACAACCCCCTCAATTTGTTGTCTTCACTCTGAGAACCAGGCTCTGATGTTGGTAATTGATGTAACAGACTGAAGCTGAGACAGAAGAGAACAACAACAACAAAAATATCTCAACTACAGACTCTGTAAATAACACCTAGACAAGTGACTTGTACTTTCTTACTCTCAGTAGAATTTGGTTTTAAAGAGGTACTGCACTTAACTGAAATGATGTGAAAAAGAGAAGTTTTCTGTCTTGGTTTGGAAAGACAGGTATCTGTCAGGGAAAACTGGAGGTTCCCTTGGAATAGAGAATGTAAAACCCTCTTCTTCCAAATTCTTACAGTTTTGCAATTAGGAGCTTTCAGGCAAAAAAATATGGGAATAGGAGTAACAGTTCTTTACTAGGAATAATGAAAAAACAAACAAACAAGCAAGCAAACAATCAAAAGTCCTAGAAAACTCTGACAGTCAGGAATACGACCTGACACCCTGTCAGCCAGAGTGTTGAAAGCAGTCCAAATAAGTTCTTCTGGAGTGACAGATGTGGTTCTGTTGGAGTAGAGATGATCCTGAAGTGGCGGTGAGATGAGTTCAGTCTTCCTCTGGGAATCCAGTGGAAAAGAGGATGCTCTGCTGTTCTGAATCTCAGGTTTTATTAATTTTATCCAGGAATGCTTGGCCCCTCCCATTGGGTGGAGCATCTCACAATGAGATGATTTAATTTTATCAGTCATGTGGTGAGCCTCAATGGCTCATTAACAGCAGATATCCCCCTGGAGGGAGGATGGGTTATGGAAGACACAAGGAACATTGCTCCCCTGGTTTTAACAGCTGGCCCATTAACAGAAGGCCTCCACCCTCCTCCCTCCTGGATTTACAAGAGATAAAGGAAAAGAAATTCTCCCCAACTGGTTTCAACAGATGAAATAGAATACACGTTTTTTGGTTACATAACCCAAGACATTTTCAAATATAAGATCTGCAGGAACTTTCTTAATCATATAGCAAGGTTCTTTCTCAGAGAAGATGTAAGTAAAAGGTTGCATCAAAACCAATAATTTTAGTCTGAGCTTTCCTTCACTTTCCCAGGATACTTTCAGTCGTCTGTGACTTTTTAGGTGATGTGCCCAGACCTCATCCAGACAAGGAGTCAGGATTCAGCAAGGGTTCAAACTAGGATCTGAGAGTGTGAAGTACTCTTGTATCCCACAGTCTAGACATAGCTCCAGGGAAGATTTCCTTTCCACTTGTTTTTGGGTTGGTTTGATTTTTTGTTTGCTCCCCTTCTCCTTTTTTTGTATATTTTGAACTCTGAATTGAATTACTGCAAGTTATGTGAGCACTGGTGCTTGATTTAAGTGACCAGTTAGGGACAATGTGGTGTCTTGATCTCACATTGATCAATGAAGAAGAACACACTTAGAAACCACCCTTATTTCACACCAGTTGCAGGCAAGTGTAATTTTGCCCTTTGATTCAGGTCAAACCATGAGGTCTGGAGGTGTCTCTCTCATAGCTGTGTCACAGCTGTGTAGGAGTTTGCATGTATTCAGAGATCCATTCTTTTTGAAACCAACACCTTCTCATTCATCTCATTGCACTAGTATTATAATAAGAGCTCCTGTGATTTGTTAATGTGCTGGTTGCTAAAACACTGGCAGCTCTTTTTCCCAGTGCATGTTTAGTATGGGCAGATAAAGCCAAGCCATGGCAAGCAGCAAAACTGAGGAGGATTCTTCATTACCATTTTATTTCCTTACTACTGTCTGAAGAACAATATAGAACATGCTGCTTTTACATGATGAAGAGAAAACAGTGTAAGAACCCAACAGCTGTAGTTTAGGAATAGCCCTTTAAAAACAAAACAAGAGCAACCTGACAAAATGATTTTTGGTAGGTACTATAAACAACTCTCTGATCAACTTTATGCATTGTGAGTTATGCATCATGCATGGTAAAAATATCTAGATGTGTTTTTCTCGTTTGTGTTCCCAGACAGCTGGAGGCTGGATAATAGTACAGCTTTAAATACAATAGTAACTCCCAGCAGTGCCAACATTAATTTTTCTTCCTTATAGCACATGGCTTGGAGTGCTTAAATGTTTAAAAACATTTATCTTTTGGATGGAATAAAAAGTGATCCCTTTTAAGTAGCACTGACTGTCGTGTTCTCCAAACAGAATAAACAGCCAAGATCTTCTGGCACAGGAGGCTGAGAGTAAATTTGATCTTTGGTGTAATAATATTAACAAGTAAAAGCTTATTCTGCTGTTATTTATAATAGATAGTGTCATCTTAATACATAGATGGCAAAGTGTGACTAAATAATTTAAACTTCCCATTAATACAGATGCATGGATACAGCTGATGACAGAGCTCTTAGATCTAGGGTAGGGCTCCTTCTTAAAATCTCATCTTCCAACTTTTACTTATTAACTTTTATTCTTTTTAAATCTTTCACATGTTTACACTGTGTGAGCAAGGGCAAATTTATCTGTTGTGTGTGCAGTGGCTGAGGAGAATCAGCCAGTGTCATTACATAATGATTTCTAAAGCATCTCACTGCTACATCAAAGCATATTTAGCAGTCTAAAAAAACAATACCTTTAAAAAAACACATAGGAAAACCTCCACTTCCCTCAAGGATTTTTATTCTATCAGAAAGGCAGTAAGGTTATGTTATAACCTCTTAGACTTTTACTAATACCAGGAAAATTGAAATGGGTATCAGTGCTGTGTTCTTTGAGGAGAAAAAGATGATTTGAGCCTAACTATTTTTCACTTAGATTTCAAATCCTAGATAAAAGCAGAAGCTTTCAGAACTGTAGGGTGTCTTGACAACAGAAAGTGTTTCTTACAACTAAAATTGCCCTATGCAAGGCAATTTTTCAGTTTTCTCAGTTTGGAATATGTAAAGCATAAGTCAGCATTGGGAAAATAATAACTAAATATTAATTTTATTACAAAATTTTGGGCTTGGATAACAGGTATTTCCTGTCTGCTACTGTGGAGAGGAGCCAGAAGTGGGAAAAGCAACTGGAGTACTGCTTTGCACAAGGGTCTTCTTTCCCAGTCACTTGACCCATGCCCAGCTGGAGGGTTGAAGGGATCACAGACCAAAACAGTAAAAGAAGGAGGGATCTCCACAACAGTAACCATTATGGAACAGTTTGTGCTTCCTCAGAGATCAGCCTGGGGTGCTGCATGACCAGGTGGATGTAAGGTTTTCTTCCATATGGCCTGTCCTAATTTCCCTGCTAGGAAAACTAGCTGCTTTGTCCTGGCTGATTCCCAGCCAGGTTAGCTGGGGGAATAGTACATAGGGTGCACCCTAAAAAAAAATCATGGTTTGGTCAAAAGACCTACCAGGAGTGCCCAAAGACACTTGCCTCTTCCAGCCTGGCTTTGTAAGGAGCAGCAGTGTGGACTTGAAGTGTGTACTGGGGGAAGTGCTCTGATGGTGAAGGCTCAGTGCTACTGTTACCTTGAGCACTTCCCAAATCCATAATTATGCCATTGCTATGCAGACTCCTTTGCAGGAAATGTGTCTTTATGTTTATTGAGAGGCACTTGGGGTTTGTATGGTGCCTTGGGTTATGTAACCAAAAAAAGTGTACTCTCATCTGTAGAAAGCAGTTGGGGGATGATTCCTTTTTTCTTTCTCTCTTGTAACTCCAGGGGGGAGGAGGGTGGATGCCTTCTAATAATAGACCATCTGTTAAATCCAGGTGGGGCAGTGTTTCTTATCTCTTTCATCAACTTTGTCTCCCCCTCTGGGGATATCTTCTGTTAATGGGCCATTAAGGCTCACCAGTGACATGACATTGTGAGATGCTCCACCCAGTGGGAAGGAGCCAACCATTCCCTACCCAGATAAAAATGGAGACACAGGAACCCCAGACATCCTCTTTTCCACTGGATTCCCAGAGGAAGACTGGACTCATCTCACCACCACTGAACCTATCTATACGATCATCTCTACCTCAACAGAACCACACCCGTCACTCCAGGAGGAGTTATCTGGACAGCTTCCAACACCCTGGCCAACAGGGTGTCAGGGTTTTCTAGGACTTTTGTTTGTTTGCTTGCTTGTTTTTTTGTATTACTGCATTTGTATTTTTAAAATATTCTTAGTAAAGAACGGTTATTCCTATTCCCATATTTTTTGCCTGAAAGCTCCTAATTGCAAAACTGTAAGAATTTGGAAGGAGGGGGTTTCTGCATTCTCCATTGGAAGGGAAACTCCAGTTTTTCTGTGACAGATACCTGTCTTTCCAAACCAAGACATATGGTATGAAGGGAATTACTCCTCTGGCTTCTCAGCCTTTGGAGCTACCAGTCAGTCTTGCACTTGGAAGCATGCTCTCTCTTGATGAGTGTGAAAAATATCCTTTGTCCTAGAGAGACCTTCAGTCCTTGTGCCCACAGCTTTTATTACATCTTCTGCAGTTGGTACAAGAGTCTGAGCTACAGCATCATGAGGTGCAAGTGACAGGCTTTGGGAGTGGGCATTAGAAATGCTGTGTTTGTTATTTATAAGTTAATGGCACTGTTTTCATAAATGATGTATGGGTGACTGGTTGCTTAGCAGAAACATGGCCCAGAAGCCAGACCTATAAATAAGACAAAGTTACAATGAGTAGTTCTATTTCTGTGGATAAAGCTATGTGTTTTTCAATGAACTCAGTTGCAAAGTACCTCTGCATGGAGTATTTTTCTGTATTTTGTTGGAGATTAAAACTCCCTGGTGGTCTGGGGTTTTTTCAGTATAGTACAAACACACGCATTGTGTGGTCCACACATAAGCCCAAAATTACCTGAATATAAATCAAAACCTACTTATTTGTTTTGGTTTTTTTTGGCTTTTGCATGCAACTAGTATTCTCCTGTCAGTTACCTGAGTCAATATTTTTCAGTTTAATTTTGTATGTTAAAATTTTATATCATGCAGTGTAGTCTTTGTTTCCAAGAAGCCTGAGTCAAAAGTCTTATTGAAGTAGCAGACAAGAAAAAGCTCAATGGAAACATGTTATTTCACCATTTTATTCTTTCTGCTTTAATTTATGATTTCTACAAGTAGATTCACTGGCAGATTTCTAAGAATCTGCCTTAAGAGCTGTTCTGTTCATGCCCTTGTAATGCTTTTCAGAAGCACTTCAGTATGAGTGAAACAACAAACATAGAAATATTTTTTCTCTTGCTCTTTCATGTAGTTTCTTAGAAGTAAATTTCAGACCAATTTTTGGAAAATATGGAAGATATGGATCTGAATCACTTGAGGCAACTCTAAGATACTCAAGGCAAACACTATGTCTTTGTGGTATAAACTTTGATAACTTTCTCTCAATATAGCCAGTAAAGTGACATGAGGCTAGCAATTTTGGTATACTGGTATTTCCATTACAAGATGGATTTATTCAAAGAGCATTATCAATGGATTGGGCATGAATGATAAAGATATGTTATTATGGTCAGGATTCAGAAACTTGCAGCCATTGCTTAGAATAGTCATCCAAAATTTGTATAGGACTTTTGCTGTTTGTCTTTTTTTAAGCAGCAGGTTTAAATCTAGATATTATTTATAACACAAGTTTTTTCCTTGATGAAAGAAAATGTGGGCAATTGTTAGTTCTAGGTGTGTATGCAGAGAGGAAAATTTGTGTATGAGAAAAGGATAAAAGAGATTTGTATACGAGAAGAGTTAAAATGTCAACCATAGGCTCTGTTTATAATAACAGATAAGATTTCACCCATGCATTACAAGGAAATAAGACATACTTGGAGTCTGTGTCTGTGTGTGTAAGACGTTCCTCTCTCTCTCTATTTCTCCCTGGCTCCATTGGCAAATTTCAAAACAAGTCAAGGTGACTGACTTTCAATTCCATATGTTTGGATGGCTGGCTAAGGAGATCCTGCTGTGACCTTCTCTGAGGAAAGAGGCCTGTTGGACTATTTAAGAAAAAAGAAGCCTTGTGAGGATGGGATACACAGGGAAACAGTTACATTTCAACCAGTATATGGGAGCTCTGGTCAGAGCAGAGAGGCTCATAGTGTCTTCCCACTGTGACCACAGTCCTCTGAAGTGTCCACACACAAGGACAAAGAGAGCTTCAATTCTTTGTATCAAGGAAGTCATCCCAAATATACATGATTTTTATTGGAAGTGGTTGTTCTGTAAGGGAGTATAATAATTGGGTTTTTTACAGACTAAGAGTACTTTTTGAGGGGTAAGAATTTCTTATCAGAACTGAAACTGCAAATCACTGAGGACTATATCTCCAGGTGGCACCTGTTACTTTTTGCAGTTAAATTCTTCAGTTCTTTCTGTCTTTTTTTCTCAGGGCCCAAATTAGGTAAATTGGACTTGCCAATGCTGCCTGAACTGCAACACCTATTTACATATTCCCTTTTTTTTTTTTTTAGAAACACGCCTTCATTTGTCTGAAGTCTTTGTTTGACTAAGTGGAAGCAGCACATCAGACTTTTATTGCTCCTTTTCTCCATTTTTGAACTGTGGCTGAGGGTGGCTGAGGTGAGTTCACAGCAACAGCCTCCTCCAGTGGGAAGATTTTGGAGAAATCATGTGCAGAATAAGCAAATATCAGCTTAAACATTGCCAGCCATTAACTGGTGAGCAGAGGGGCTGAAAGACCCTAAAGGCTTTTGGAACCATATTGTAAGTAAAGTAATGACTTTGCAATGAAAATAAAGAGAATATTCCAGTACTTGCACATTTCTGGAAGAATTTCATTCAGATACAGAAGAGAAACAATTCCACCTACCCTGAACCTCCTGAAGAAACCTCTGCTTCTTAGGTTCCTGTGACCTTCCATCACAAGGAGTCACAGCAAACTCAGCATAAAAAGATTTAAATATTCCCCCGTCATGGCTGAGACACCACATCCAAAGGGAAAAATACCTCTTGGCCATTTCTCCTAGACCAATAAGGCCTTGCTTCTCCTCTTTAGACCTCTGAGTGTGTCTTTGGAGTGAATATCTGTTAATGGATATGGAGCTTTAGCATAATTTTTAATAAGGTATCAAACCATCACAGAGCTAGAAAATCTGCCTTGGGGACCCCTGTCTGTGACAACATATCTCTGAATTCTTTCAAGTGAATCCTCTGGGAGGAAAAAGGCAAAGCATTTTTGTTTTATTCTTTATGAAGAAAGCCCCTGGATGATTGAATTTACCATTTTAGGTCTAGTTCTGGCTTGTGAACACCTCTTACCATTTGTTCCCCTGAATTTGTATGAGCTAAGCCTAAGCCCCTTTAGCTGTAAGGCTAGAATTTTTATTTTATAGTTTTTATTGTGAACATTACAGTGGATGTGATGTATCTGCCTGAATTAATAATTTTCAGATTTCAGAAGCCTGTTTTGAAAGACCAGGGAAGAAGCATGTGCAAACTGGCATAATTGTTTAATTGTAAGTCAGCTTGTTGCACAGAAACTTACATTGCTAGTGTCTCAACCAAGTTGGTTCAGCGTGCATTTGACACTGTGGAAGAACCAGGATTGCGAGCCTGAATCATTATTGTGACAAAAGGGTCATAACTTTCATTAAGTGAATTGAATTATCAATTTCCACATCGATGTTAAGGACATTTTAGTAGCTTGGCCATTTCTTCCCTGCTCACATCTCAATATAAAAGTGATAAAACAACAAGTTGAACTCAAAGCATTGCAAATAAAAGTCTGAGGGTGAAATTTGGAGGCAGGGAACAAAGAGGATATGACAGATAAAGGTCTAAAAAGAAAAGTCTCAGATAGTTTGATGTGATCCATCAGTATGCTCAAACACCTCTGGGGTTTTGTGAGGGGTTAGTTGATTTGCCTCTTAAGAATCAAGAAATAATACTCCTCCGTGGAGTTTTATTCATGAGCAGCTCCTCATTTGGTATCTGATTTTCAAATTATGCTGGGCAGATTTCCTAAACTCACAGGTTGCATTGTGTTTCCTGGTAGGAGGGGGGTAACTCACACAGTGGATTTTTCAGTAGGAATGCTCATACCAGTAAATGAGATTACTCCTTGAAATATCCTTTTAAAAAAAATGTTGCTGACTCCAAACTTGCCCTTTGGACTGTTTCCCAAAATGTTAACAATGCATGTCCAGAAATGTAAATGAAACACTTGTTTAGAACGGTGTTTTCAGGAAAGATTTACAATAGTCCCACTCTGCTCCTTGTGGTGGTCTAATGTTTCACCTTGACAGTGTTGTTTTGGGAAGAAAATAAAACTAAAGCTCTTCATAAGGTGTAGGTTTCCCTTGTAGATTAACCTGGTGCTTACCCATGGGTACAGGATTCAGTTCTGGTACTTCTCAGATTACTTAAGTCAAAATTTACAGTAAATGACCCAGAAATTTTTCTCTGTGGTGTGACTACCCTGAACTGAGGATTACTGTGGACACAGCATTGTTGAGACTCTGAAGTGTCCCCTGCACACAGTCCTAAAATATCAGCCCTCCATAAACATTTCAGTATAGAGAGTCACCTGAGGGCATAATCTGTTCTGATATAAGAAATTAAAACCTACCCTTTACAACAAGAAAACAGCCACAAGCACTGTGAACTGCAGGAAGGTTCTTCATGTAGGTTAGGGCTACTATTTTGGGCAGAAATCTGAAAATATTGAACTTACGCCTGTAAAAAAGACAAAAGATGAAAAAGTAAAGAATCATATGTCTGAAGCATCGATATTTGTGCAATTGGATGGGTTGTACTGAAGGGATTGAAGAGAAGTACTGAGCTTAGCTGCTTGCTTAGACTATTTTGTGTGAAAACAATAAAGTAAAAAGATAATGGGAAACTCTGCCAACTGTGCATTTACAAAATATTTGCAGTTAGTATTGTGTCTCCCGTTCCTTGATTCTGCAAAATCCTCTTTCCAAATTTGTTTATACATTAATACCTTAAAATAAGAAATACTAGTCAATTCAAGTATCTGACAAATAGCACAGATTCCTATTGTTATTAAAAGTTACCCAGCTGGAATAACAAGGCCCCACTGCTTGCCAAATCAACACCATCACAGCTCAAAGAGATAAAATTGTAACTGAATACTCTCACATGCACAATGAAACTGTCCTGAAATGCTCCCTGCACACAGCAAGTTGGGTAAAAGTCACTTCAGTCTTAGTAGTCAAGGTTAAATTTTCTGCTTCCAAGGTTGTTTTTTCACTCCTTACTTCTTCCCCTTGGAGGTTTGTCTAATGCATTTCTCTCTTTGGGTACATCATATAAATTTACAAAATTCTTTAATAAGGAATTGCTTTAATGCTACCCAGAGATTTGACTTGACATTAGGGCAACCAGCCTTCCAACACTAACCCATGTCATTTTGATTTATGCATCCCATAGGCTGTAATCAACCTGTTGCACATGGTAGCACTGGAACGCTGCCTCTTTTTAGAAGTAATAACTTCACCCATGGAAAGTCATTAGGTCTATGGCAGCTCAGAGGTAGAAACAGGGAGGACAAAGCTCACTGGAAAGGTACCTACAGAAAAGGTCTGCACTTTTTCTTTCCCTTGAAAATGCTTTTGAAAGCCCATAAAATTGTGTGACGTATGCCAAATGACCTGTAAAACAACCATCCACAGCTGCAGCTGTAAGAAAAATCACGTACCACTGCTGGGACCCATACTGATCTGATAAAACCTTTTTAATTTTTAATATGGAATCATCAGGCCTTTGTAAAGATGAACCCATGCATCAGGAAAGAGCATGGCACAAATTTCAGGGGAACAAAGGACCTCTGCCACCAACAGCAGAAGCCATTGAAAATAAGGAATATAGGATAGATTTCTGGGAATGCATCTGAAATTGCAGATGGTCTGCTTTGGAGATTAGTCTGGCACAGCAACAGAAAGTCATATGCACAACACAGAAACTCTCTTGCTGGAAGAAACTCGGTATAGCAAATCTGATCCAGCTTATTCTATGGAGGGGACCAAATTACCATTTAAATTGTGATTTAGTAGATCCCAATGTGTGTTTAGGACCCCTTTTATAACAGAAGCTCAAGATGTAAATTGAAGGTTTATAGCAAGGCTGAATTGTGGAGGCTGTTTACTTATTGACCTGTATTGTACTTCTTTTTGTTTGTTCATTGTGCCAGAACTGTGAATTGGGACAGAGGAGAGGTGACATTTTTGGATTTTTTCTCCTTTTCAAATTCTCTTTTTTTCCACTGTCTTTTTGATCTCCTTTGTGCAGCTTTCCCAATCAGCAGTAACAGGTACCAGGCTCCATGGCTGTTACTTTGACGAAACCGATGCCATCATCTGACACCAATCAGCTGCATCAATGATAAAGGTGAATGTTTGACATCTTGTTGGTTGAGGTTCATGTTACTAGCTTGAGGGCATGAGCAGAAAAATGGAGGAATTTCAGTTGATCTGCTGGCCTCAGCTTATTTTTTGTTTGCCTCAGGAAAGCTACCTTCGTGGACAATTTTTTTTTAAACTCTTCTAAAGCATGGACTGTTAGATTCTGCATTGCATTTAATGTGCCTAGCGTGTCACACACAAGCACAGCACATGGTTCTACTTATTAACCTTATTAATAGAGGAGAGTGAAATACAAACCTTGTGTACAACACCCACACAGATGGCCACCCTCAGATGAATCCCCTGCCAGGCTGTTGCAAAGTGCATCTCAACTGTCCTAGCACTGCATGACTGGGACTTGCTGCCAGTGATTGGAAAATTTTTTTCAAAGCCTTTTTGATTTCCAGGCTTAAAACTAGAAATTGGTAGCTAATGTTTTCCCATACGTATTATTTATCTGCGAGCTGCTTTTCTTCAGATGTCTTTTGTTTTTGCCAGGGCATTTACCAGCTGGCAGAATCTTTACTTGCTTGCGGTTTGAAAGACGGTCATAAATGATTTATAAACTCCCCAAACTTGAATAAAGCTCATAATGGTAGGCTGCTTGTGTGGTGAGACAGAAGAGAATGGCAGAGATGCACAGACATCAACCTTTCTTCCTGTTGCCTGCCTGTGACTTGCAGAATCCCAGCCATGAACTGGGATTCAAACCAGAGTTTGGAGGTCAACAAGCTAGAAAGATTAGCAGGTCCAGTTTTGCCTTTCAGACCATGGAGTGATAAATTTTCAGGGGTTCATCTAGGAAACAGAGCATCTTTCCTTTATTTGGATTTTAGGAAAGGGATAGCTGTGGAGCAGAAAGCACTCTCCTTTTTTATCTCTGTAAGGGTGTAGTAAGTGAAAAAGAAAGTAGCCCCAAGCATCTGCCTGTCTCACAGAGATGTAACAATAGGTCTCCTTTCTCACCTACTGTCTCCCAAAAAGCATGGCTTTAGGGACTTTCTCCCCTGTCATCCTTGCTCTGGAGAGCACATCTTGGAGGCCAGCCCCAGGAGCACATTGCTCTGTGCAATGTCCTTGCTGCTCAAGAATGACTTCTCTGGGGACAAAATAAAGCAGGGTAGCAGGTATTCTTTTGTTGCAGTATCCACGGTAAACCCTGAGGTATTTTGAAGCAAACATACAGAAGGCCTTAGTGATTGCTCCAGCACAGTCACATAGAGGCTGTAATGCTTTCTTCATGCTTTGATGACAGTAGAGTTTTGGATAGACACCAATAATTTCCGGTCCTTGCAGGCCATCTACCAAAGGAAGTTTACGTATCAGCTCAGCTGGCTTCAGTTGCCTCTGAAGCAGAAATCCTGTGTAGTCCTCATTAGCTGCTAGTGTAACCCTCATGACTTCACTGGAGTGAAGTGGTTGTAAGCAAAATCACGGTAAACTTTTTTTAATCTATTTTTCTTTAGACTGAGTCTTACATTGATTTAAAAGCAAGTTATCTTGCTGCAAAGACATCATTGGGTTCTCTATCCTGGTACTTGTTTCTTGTTCTTTTTTCTCTATCATCTCTTAAATTGGTATAATTTCTAATTGACTTGTCCTGGGAAGTGCTGAAATACAGGAATAGTCTGTCCTAAACACGTGTGAGTAAATAATGACCACACAATTCTCACATCCAAAGAAGACTCTAAACTGGTTTGGTTTCCACCTAACATAGTCCACAGCTCACAGTTTCAGGTATCAACATGAAGCTGTTTCACTTCAGCTGCTGACCTTCCCTGTGCTGGCCATGGTGGAGCTCTTTGGAAATCAAGTTCACCTCAGACTGAGCCCCTCTTCCTTGCAGAGACATCTCCATTAGCAGCTTTGGGAGTGTCTGTGTGCACGTGAAATGCAGTGTAGCATCCCTGTTGCTGTCAGTGGGATCTTAACCAGGGCTGGGCAGGGCAGGGCAGGGTAGAGTCCTTGGCAGTGATACTGGTTTAGAAAATCACAAGCTCTCTGAACAACCCATTTCAGACCTGGAGCTTGGCCTTTCCTCTGGGAACTCTGAGCCATGCTCAGATCTCTGTTGTATCACCTTGTCCAGTGCTGTGTGGATATAAAAAGCACTGAAGATTCTAGATCCGGTCAGGATGGGTTTTGAAACCACATTTGCTTGATATAAAGGGAAGTAACTGCTGCCAACTCATTTCTCAATGGTCATGAGTTAAACTGCTGACGGTTTGTGTTCTCCCTCCCAAACCTCTATCACTTCATAAGGTCTGTAAAAAAACAGTAAGTGAAGGACACTTAACACAAATCACCCTCTTTCTCATCAGAGTATACATGCTCTGCATGTGCCTGTTTTATTCTGAGAACTTGTCATTTTATAATATTGCTTAATAAGATATTGGGAGCCTGGCATGTGTCTTTTCCCCCACTCTCTCACTGTGTTGAAGGCAGGGCAGGGTAGGACTCAACAGGAGCAAGCAGTACTTGCTAAGGTCCCTTTAGAGAAGAGCCCTGGTCCAGCTACTGCTTGTACCTTCACCTACTGGCAGCTGAAAGCAACATCACAGTTTACGTCTAATAGGAAAGTTCTTTGAGAAGCACTCAGAGTTCTATAGAAAATCCAACTGCTCCTTGCCATCAAGCAGCACATCCAATTTTATTGAAAATTTGCTGGATTATTGCCAGAAAGACTGGCCAAATTGTCAAATTCCTGGTTCGTGGGAAATTCTGACATTTGGTTTTGTTCTGATTTGGAATGAACCCAGTTATTTCGAAATTACCCACAAAAGAGAACTTTATAGGGAAAAAATAGGAATAGGAAACAATGACGCATGCTATTTCCAAAATAAAATACTCTCCCCAGGACGTGCTTCTTTCCAGCCTTGCTGCTGGTTCTTAAGGAGCAGCACGATGAGCCAAGGCTGGGGATGGGAGCCTGTACTTTGGGAATGCTGACTTCAGCCAGGTCTCCCAGCACTACCAGACTCTCTGCTTGCAGGCAGCAAGCCTGCGCTCCCTGTGTCCCAACCAGACCACCAGGTTCACTGGCAGGAAGCCAGGTAGTTTTCCAGTGGAAAACTATGTGTGGTTGTATGTTGGTTAATTGAAATGTTTTATGTTTTAACATGAAATTTGCTGGCTCTCACAGATCAGTGTTTTCCAGTGCAATGATGTGCTGTCAGAAATCTCATGATCAGCTCTAATTGCCGCTTTGATGGCCAAAGTCTTTCTTGACCAGAGTCCCATAACTTTCTGGCAATCTCTAAATACCTTTGCATAAACACAAACAAAAAAGCATGTTCCGTTTTGTGCTCAACAGCTGTGAAATTTGTGAGTCTGTTTCTGGGCAAGGGTATTATTAAGAAAATTTCTGCCTTCAGGGCAGCAATGCTGGGGACACACATGTCCCTGTTTCAACCTTATCACTGCTGCATCAGCTTAAAACCACTTGAGAAGCATAGCGTTTCTACCTCTGAGGAGAAGACAATGGCCTCATTGCCCAATGAGGCATGTTGTCCAAGTCTAATTAGAAACAGGAACTCTCTCACTATAGCACTATTTATTCTTACTCTTGCAGCACAAGATTTCAAAAGTATTTTTCATTGTTTTTATTATTATAATAGAGAAGGCTGTATATTGATTTTTCTACTACATGAGTGTTTGTATACACTGACTTCCCACTTCTAATGGAACAGAGCCTCCTAAAACAATAACAAAAAATAGTATTAACCTCACTCAAGAGTGAAGTAACTGTGGCCAGGACCATACTTCAGTGAAAATTTTCCCCCCTTCTCAATGTGCTGCCAGAGACTTTCTGTGGTCTGACAGGCCCCATAGTCCCCATGTATGGGAGAGGACTTCTCTCCCCAGAGACCTGAGCGTTGGGGCCCTTGCTGGGACTATTCCTGGGTGGATTCTCTCCTCTCAGAGCCAAATTTCTCCCTTGCTCTAAGATCAGCTCTGTTTTTGGGTCACTCTGGGTAAGTGTGGTGGAGGCAGCCTGGTGTCAGTTGTGGCTGGGTCCCCATGCTTGGACTCCTGTAGATCTGAGGATCTGCAGAAGGAACACCAAAAGGGAAGGAGTACAGAGAGAATCACATGGGTGCAAAACCAGATTTCTTTTCCAGAAACACCAATTTTTTTTCCTTCTGATTTTTATCAGGTATCTAGAAATGTGAACTCCCAGAAATTTGGAAACAACTGATACCTTTTGTGTCACCCAGATTTTGCTCCTCCAGTTTCCTTGCTTTCTTCCTTGATTTTCATGATTTTTAAAAACTGGAACTGACTTCATTCTCACACCTGAAACAATCCATTCCCAGATCTGTGTCTCAGTAAAACATACCAATCTTTTGTCAATACTTCAAATGTCACTTTTATGTTCCAGAAATGTTGGCACCTGCCAAGAATCCTATGTAAAGCTGTTCAAAATAGCTGTAAATGCTCAGGGCTGAAGACCACTTGCTAGACCCAGGTCAGCACTGGAAACAACTTACAACCACATTATTTTCCATGGAGCTCATCAAGACAAGAACAAAGGAAGCAAAATTCCTCTTAGAGTTCCCAGCAGCAGCCTCAGCATTTTTGGCAAGGATATGTACAGATCACAGTAGCACAATGTGGCAGTGTGTGAGGGCAGATTTGTTACTGGAATTAGTCTAATCACAGCAATAAAAGGGTCAAGTCATTCTGCTTTGTAGCCATTCTGCTTCCAGTACCCCAAAAGTCTCTCACACATCCATAAAACCATTCAGAGTTGAGGAGGATGTTGCTCCCTCTAACCAATTTTTGGCTGTGTGGGGACCAAAGTGGCCATGCAGTTCCACCACTCAAATGTCTCCTCTGAACCTCTGTTTGCCCTATAGGGAGGCATTTGGTTTGTGCTTCTCTGTGACAGAGGAGATTCTTTGCTCACTTTCTCTGTTTCTGCGAGGACTAGACCCAAACTAAATATTACCAAGTCTGACTCTTGCTATCTTATCTTTACATATCTTTCCAGGAGCAACTTCATTGTCTTGCCATGGGTATGTACAGCTCATGGGACCATAAAAAACTCTCTCTGTAAAGGCTCAGAGCTTTCCCCTTCCGGGCATGGTTGGAGCCAAGAGACTGAATGAACTATCCACGCCTTGCAGCATTTTCTTCCATGCTCTATCAGCCTCTGCAGCAGAAGAGCCAGAAGAAAATATGGTAAGACCATTTTTCTCACGTTGTTTCTTCAAGGGAGTAGGGGGAACATAGAGAGGTTTTTGCTGGTTGACCCATTGCAGAGGTGTTCCCATGGGTGGTAACCAGGGCCTATTCTGCTTGAAGGAGCAGTGTTACAGATTGGTTGCATTCTAGCCTGGAACAATAATTTTTGTTATATTTGTTTTTGATGTTTAGCTAAGACAAAGTGCTGGTAGTGAGAGACTTGACAGACTACAGTGAAGTTTCATTTTTATTTTGTTCTCTGCTTGCACTGTGAGTGGCCTCTCAGCTGCGCAATGCGTGTCGGCACAGACATGTGGAGCATCTTTCTTTCTCTTGACTGAGAGAGTTGTAGGTGAGGCCATATGGGGAGGGAGAATTGATGAAGAGCAATGTGCAACACAGGGTGGCTCTTTTGTTACACTGCTAGCTGCCATGCCACGCAGGAACCTTTCTCACACTTTGGGATATGATACTTGAGAGTTTTTTGGTCAGCCTCTTGTCCTTCCTGGGATCAAAGAGATGCCCTTTGTTCCTGCACCATGTCATGAGCTCTGAAAGCTGATAAGGACACTGATGTTTAAGGGGCTGGCGGGCCCTCAGCAGCAGATCTGATAGGGAGGCTTGTAAACACTGTAAATCCAGGTTTAGAATTTGCAAGTCAAATCCCTGCCTGGCTAATGTGTGAAAAGGTGTTTTTGTAGTCCAAAACAGTGATTATCACATCCACAAAAGCCCTGCTAAACTCCCACTGAGTGGAAACCAGGTACCTGAAGGCTCCTTGCAAATCTGGCCTTTCCTGTGATGATTCAATGCCAAAAAAAAAAAAAAAAAAAAAAAAAAAAAAAAAAAAAAAAAAAAAAAAATCCTATGGAATAAGGTGCAAAGCAATGGTTGTCAACTTGACTTTAACTTCAAATGTTACTGCAAAACCTGATGAAGCAGAAACAAACCTTAAGAAAGGTTGGTTTGATTTCATTTAGGATTACTAGAGATTGTTTAGGATTATAGTCGCTGTCTTGATTTCTTGTAGGTAAAACTCCTCACAGTATTAACACTGACTGGAACGTATTTACATATGCTGAAGAGTACATATGTATGCTGGGATTGGTATATCTGTGCAATGGCTCACAGTCCTCCAAGCATCCAGAGGCCAAAAGGAGGGTACATCAGCTGTGTGCTGTCAGTTGTGTAGTCCATCACTGCTTCCTAAATCCAGGCCAAAATGTGCTGAAGAGAATATAAAAATTCACACGTGTTTAAATGAATTTTAGGTTGGTGTGGCAGGTCCCCTCTGGCTAGATGGTGGGTGCCCACAAAAGCTGCTCCCCAACTCAGCTGGGCAAGGGAGAGAATATAGCTAAAAGCTCATGGGTTGAGATAGGAACAGGGAGAAAGCACTCAGCAAGTAACTGTCATAGGCAAAACAGGTTTGACTTGGGGGAAATTAATTTATTAGGTATGAGATCAGGGTAGGATAATGAGAAATAATAAAAAAAATCTTAGAACACCTTCACCACACCTCTCTCTTCTTCTCAGGCTCAAATTCATTACCAATTTTCTATCCCTCCTCCCCAGGTGACACATGGGGGTTGGGAGTGGGAGCTGCAGTCAGTTCATCACAAATTGTCTCTGCCACTCTTTACTCCTTAGGGAAAAGTCTATCTTCTATATCTTCTCTTAAATGGACTCTAACAGCAAAGGGATTTATGTGGAAACACCTAAAATCAGTTCTCAGTCATCAAAACAAGTATTATTTCTTGTGTCCCATGTGTCAAGGGAGATGAAGGTCATGTGTTGGCTTTAAGCTAAAGGCTTCTCAGATGGGGTCAATAAATGGTGTGGGATGTCAGATTTGTTTAGTTTTCTCCAACAAAACAATCCTTTTTTCCTTTTAATCTAGAAAAGCCATCCATAATGAGCTGGGGGATTGTGCTATACATTCTGGGAAACAAAACAGCCTTTTAAGGAGGAACTCACTGACAAGGGCTGAAAGTCTTGGGTTCACTCTATGGAAACAGTCAAGCTGATTCACTGCTCAGAAGTTAATTAGTATAAATGATAGAGGATCCAGCCTCTTTCCTTCGCCTTATATTTCCAAATATCTCCTGGAGCCAAATCCAGACACTGCACAATGAGTGTTTAAACATACTTGTCCCTCTCCCCCCCTTGCTAGAAGCAGTGTCTGGAATACAGGTTGTAAATCAGGTCCTACAGTGATTGATCCATGTGCCAGCAAGTGAAGCATAAAAATAGCAGCATGGTTGAAAGGACATTAAAAAAAGGGAAACAGACCATTATTATTTCTGGGCTCAAGGGAAAGAGCAGTTGAATCTGATGTGTTGGCCAAGTCTGAGTAGCCCTGGTCTGTCTAAAAAACACAGACAACTGCTTTGCTCCCTCCTCCACAGCTGTGTGCACCCTGTAAACAAGGAGCCAGCCCTATTTTTCTAGCCTATGAACCCGGCTCCCAGAGGTTTGAGTCTTTTCAGGACCTTCTCTTAAACCTCTTTGTGTGCTCTAAACCAACTCCTGCATTTCACTGGCTGTGAAGTAACATGCTGGTAGGGTAAGCTGCATCTTTGCTCTCTCTGATGCCATCATAAAAGTTGCTGACATGCCCACCATATATTTGAAGCACATTTCCTCCCTTATCTTTTGCTGGGGAGAGTGTTTCTGTGGTTTTCATAGTACTGCTAGACATAGAAAATCCATAGCTTAACTACTCTGACAGCTTAATTGGGAGCCAGGAGGTTCCGTCCTGTTAATGTTTAAATAACAAGAACTGTTGCTGAAGCAGGAGAGATAGGATGGCAGTATTTTCATCAAAATAAATAGCTATATTTAAATAAAGTTATAAATAAAGACAAGAGGGGAAATCTTGCTGCTTATATTTACTCATTTATTCACTGTTATTTTATTAACAAGGAGCACTGTGTAGAACTGAAGCAACGAGAGAGGCTCTTCAGTCTCAAAGTGTCTTTTAGACATTTACTTAATTACACTTAAGTAATCTTCTGCTCTGGATAGGCAAAAGTAATAATGGAATAATTGGGTAATCCTCACTGAATGTAGTGAGTGTAGCTGTTTTTTTCCAAGAAGACAGTTCACCATTTCCATATTTTGCTGCATATGCCTGGAAAACCCTGGTAAAACTCCCTGCCTCTGTAACACAGAGTGTTACACAGGTGCACACACGCATGCATATAGGGTCTATTTTATATGTATGTAAAGTACTGAGGGATTTGTTATTACAGCGTTTTGGCACTACTCAGGTGGCTCAGGTGCTATTGAGCTCACCTTTAAAAGGATGAAGCATGCATTTGTTTCTGAGTATGACTGAGTCCTCACTTAATTACGGACACTGGCATCATCTTATCTGTCTCTTCCTTTATGCTGCTTCAGAAATGGAAAAGGATCCTGACAAGTATTCAAGGAATCAAGTAACACACCCCAGTCCTGTGATTTGATGATTTCTTAAGATTTCTACTTTCCCCAAATGCCTGTGGTACCTCTCATTCCTTTTCTAACTGAGATTGATTTAACCTTCTGTCCCTTGCATCAAAGGCATTTTTGTGCTATGTGTTTTATGTTGTCGCTACCAATACTTTCTTTCCAGACTTTCTGGTCACTTTTTATTCTTGGAAACATGCATTAGCATTCAACAAGACCTAATAATGGTTTGTGCTGTGCCCTCAGTTTCTCAGCAAAAAACCTGCCTTGAATGGCTTGAAAATTTCTGCTGAAATTATGATGGTTATGCCCAGCTGTATCTCTGTGAATATTAAGGTCACACAACTATTCTAGAGTTATATTCTCATGACTATGCTCTTCTCTGAGAAGAGTTTGGATACATATTTGGATACAGGATAACGTTTCCAATGTGCCCTCTTTCACCAGAGTGTGTTGTGGTAGAAGTTCTCTATCAGGCAGTGAAGGAACATTTTCTTGGCTTAGTCTGTTTTGCCCTGCATGTGCTTTAATTAAGACTGTCTCCATAATAATTAAAATAATCCTCAGCAGGGCAAAAATTAGGGCAAGTATCCAACGTTGATATAAAAATGTTAGTACACAAACCTTTCTACATGCTTATCAGCATGCACATGCTTGCACCAATGCAATGCCTTGAGTACCATACTACTCAATGCACAGCAAAAAATCTATGGTATTCTTACAGGGCTTCTTTGTTTGCTGAAAACATGGGTCTTTTCTGACACACTTAACTTCAAACAAATTTTAATGTGGTGTGAATGCTTAGTTTGATTTAAGAACGGCTTGCTTCAGTTTATTTTAAACCCATTCAGCCTTGGGGCTGAGATACTTGGTGACATTACAGCCATTCAATAAACTGTCTTTCAGCAGCTGAGTCCGCAGGGAGACTGAGTCAGGCTGAAAGATGATTAGCCCTGCCTTTGCTCTGGAGAACACCAGTTTACACCGCCTCTTGAAGGGGCTGTGTCTAAGGGCACAGCAGTATGCCTTTGCTGTGCTCCAGGTTAAGAGAGCCTGCATTATTCCCTGCATTCCCAAATCCTGCTCCTGTGTTGCCCATCCCCTCACCTTGTAACTTGTGTAACTCATTCTCTCATTGCTCCTAAACAGGTCTGTAAAATGATGTAATCTGGAGATGGCTTCCCTCTCCACACACACCTTTAATCACCTCAGATGTTCAGCAGCTCGAGCCTGCACCTTGTACTAACCCTTTGCTGTAAACGTCTTGGCCACGCTTTTATTCAGCTGTTCATGGATTATCTAGCTCACATCTTAATTTCAAGAGATGCAACTTGATTAGGGTGTTAAATACATGTAGTTAAATTTACTTTTTACCATGTCCATGCAACAAATATCTCAGTCTCAGGGTTTACCCTATCTAGGGATTATTTTGATGGCTGAAGCAATAACCTGAAGAGATTCTGAAACATTAGCTAAAACCTCTGGTTACATTTTTTTTTCTTTATTAATACAATATTTTTCCTTTCCATTCTGATGCAAGTCAGATGGAGCTTTTGTCAAAGGCAAGTAGATGATGTGAGTTAAAGACTTAAAAAAAATTTAACACATCTTGAGATGCCTGAGAACTGATGAGCAGATTTATGGCAGCAAAACCATGCGGGGTCTGCAGACGCTAAGGTAAAAAAATACAAGCCTGACAGTATTTATGTGAATGTTTCAGATTGGTCAACACACCAAAGGCAGCCCAACCACAGCAGAAAGCAGTGACAGGAGGAATATTTGAAGAAATGAAAACAGACCACTGCCTTTTTCATATTAATAAAGGGCATCTACCTTACAGGCTGTTCAGAAATGTGGGAGGTATATGCAAGTATGAGAGGTTTCTTTTTCTCGCTGTGCACATTAGCTGAGATCATGTAGAAAGGAAGATCTTAACTCATTCCCATCACACCTTATTCTAGGAATGCTTCCCCAAGATCTTCCCATGTATTCATGGCCCAAGATTTCACTGGCTTCTTTGCTGGTGGCAATACCTGCATTTGAGGTGCTCAACTGCTCTGCTCCCCATGCTGTTGCTTAGCCCATTGCAGTGAGGAAGAGGAGGAGAAAAGAGGTGTGAGAACACTGAAATTCACTTTTCTTATAAGTCAGCCCTAGAAGATCCAACTGAAATTAAAGAGCTGCTGTGTAGGAGTCTGATTTCCCCAGACAAATTACTTCGTTGCATGTCTAAGGCAGTGCAAATTGCCCTCTTGCTTTGCCAAACAGAAACCAGAAATTACTGACAGGCTTCTAAGGAAGCTCCTGCTGAAGCATGGAGAGAAATGACAAGCAGGGTTTGGTCCCCTTGCAGCTGGAGATTGGAGGGTGGAAGGAGAAAACCAGCACTCAGCCATTAAAGTAGACAAGTTGTTTGCTTTATTTTGTTTTGATACAAGATATTTTGTACAAGAAAGGCTCTTGTCCCTTGTATTGCTGGTCAAGGTTCCCAGGGGAATTTGAAGGCTTTGGAGACTTCTTAGGCTGGTTGAAGCAGTCTCTGTTTGCTGCTAGGCAGGTAGTGGATCAGGAGGCTGCTGCAGGATTTCCCCACCACAAGGCAGGCAGAGATTAGGAGAGACAAGGTCCCATGGGAACTGATCTGTCAGGAGCTTGTAGCTGGGTTACCAGGCTGTCAGCTAAGCTGCTAAGAGACATCATTACTCCCAGCAGCTGATATACTCTTTCTACAAACTATCTATAGATTATTATATCCTGTTTAAATGGAAGATTTAAGACATCTTGATGCAAACCCTGCAAAGTGAAAATTGCTGCCCTCCATCTCTTTTGTTGAACCCTGTTGCAGGGCTTGTCTCAAGGCAGATGTACTGGCTGCTTTACCCCATATAGATGGCCCTGAAGCACTGCCAGTTTTCCCAGAAACTCCAAAAGCACACATGAAAATAGTCCCTATATGATGTGGCTTGTGGGACAAAACACAGGCACTTTCATATGCATTTGTGTTTGCTTCCCATCCAGGCCTGCATTGGCCTCTTCCCCTGGCACACAGACCATCAGAGAACAGCAAAATGCATACTCTCATCAAGCTGTAAAGATTCCATTACCCCAAGCCCCAGTTTGGGAGAGAGCAAGTCACATTGGCAGTTGAATCAAACAACTATATCTGTGACTTTCCTTAAGCTCAACCAGTGAAAAGACTCACTTAAACTTTCACTCAATCTCATGGTTTCCACCATT
Organism: Prinia subflava; assembly: GCF_021018805.1. Classification (NCBI taxonomy): domain Eukaryota; kingdom Metazoa; phylum Chordata; class Aves; order Passeriformes; family Cisticolidae; genus Prinia; species Prinia subflava. The sequence continues at coordinate 52,280,093 of NC_086247.1, forward strand.
TCTCTGTCAGCTTTACTATGAATCACTGAGATTGCAGATTTGAGGCACATTGATATAATCTACTTTCTGAGCTGCTGGGACAGCAAGAGTTAAGAAACTGAGCTGGAAATCCCATGAGATCAGGCTTTTCCAGTGGGAAGATTTCCCATGCTTCCTGCTTTTTGATGTGCTGGAAATACTTTATGCTCGGCCTTTCTTGTGGTATCTTGGCACTACTTCTGTAAATAGTTGAAGGGACATCATCAACATAACAATCATGCTTCTGTCTAAAATGTTTTCCTTATTCCAAGTCACAACTAGAAGAGAAAGAGATTAAGGTCTCTTTCATTCAGGCACTTAAGCATGAACCAGCTAACCAGCTTTCCTAAGTGTCAGTCAGATCATGCTGTAGAAGATGTAGAGTTTAAATTTAGGACTGTATTGACTTTGCTGACAGTGCTGGTAGAGAGGAAGTTTTGACAATTTGTTCCCACTCTAACCTCACCACCATTTGCTATCCTGTTGGTTGGTTGTAGTCTGCAAGTGGTTGTCCAGTTAACCTGATGTCTCTCTCTCTTTTTTTTTTTTTTTTTTTTTTTTTTTTTTTTTTTTTTTTTAATGTGTGTCTGTGTGTGTGCAACAGAGAGAGTTGTTTTTCAATAAGAACAATTTCATCACCCTGTCCTTCCAGTGAGGCTCCAGCAATTACTTTTTGAGCTGAACTGAAAGAATGGCAGCCTAGGGAAAGAAGAAACACTCAAGGCAGGGAAGGGACCTGCAGACAGAACTACTTGGTGTTGCTGGCTGACACTTGGACGGTCTTTAGGCTTTGGACTGAAAACCCTAAGTCCACTGCATATATGCACATCACAGCTCCTCTCAAGTCACGAGCCTGAAGGCTGAAATGAAGTTTCTGCTCTCTGCTCAGAAACCATCCTCTTGTGTTGCACAGCCCACCTGGTATGAGCTGTGTGGTCTTCAGGCAGTAACATTTCTTATTACCTTCATTGTATTTTCAGTAACCACTGAAATGATGCCAACTGCAGGGGCACCAAACGCCTACGGAAGCCCTTAAAAGTTTCCAATGAGAATATGGACTTAGCAAGTGGGTGTTCAGAGCTGAACTGACATTTAGCCAAATTTCAAGGCTGTTTGGAGCCAGTGTATTAGTTGGGCATTACCTTCAGTCTAAAATGAGTCTTGGAGTATGTCTTTTATGAGAGTTATAAGCATTCAAGAAGGTCTGTACTAGCAAACACCTGCTGCTGATAGAAACACTGACTCTGGGATGACATTTCTAGAGTCACTGTCACACTTGTGCCTTGTGCTGAAGAGGAAAACTTCCACACAGGCTGCTTTTAATTTATGCAATGTATCCCCAGAATGTGTAAATGTGCAAACAACTGCTCTCAAATTTCACATGCCATGTCCTCATTTCACTTGCCCCTCCTGTCCCTTCGGTTTCCTCAGCACACTGTGCATGCCCTCTCTTGCAGGTGAAATGCAGACCCTACACGTGCCATAGGCTACTGGGAATGACAGGACACATTCTTCCAGGAATGCCTAATGACTGCTCCAGAGGGTACACTACAGTGGATAAGGACCCATTAGAAGTCAGGAAGTCTCTAATGTATTGTCCTTTTGAATAAACAGCTTTAGATTTTCAGTTCTCCACTTACATTAATCATGCCTGTCATGAGCCACTTGGAGAGCTGCAGCCACCTCAGGGTGGCCTGAAAAGCTTCCTGCTTCACTCAGAGCTCTGCTTCTTCAAGTTTCCCTTCTCACTGTTTGTATGAAGCCTACAGGAGATGAACCAAATCAGATATTTACTTCTTTCACTCAGTAACCAAACCCTCCCCACCAGTGAGGGAGAGGAGGCTGGAGGCAATAAGCATCATCTTACTGACGCTGACTAGCTCTTCTTCCCACATTTTTACTGAAGTCTTCTTAAGCCCTGGATTTTTCCTGTCTCCTAGTATTTTTAAAGGGTTTTAGGAGACTTAGAATATTTTATGATATTTGTTTTTTAAGCTGTTAGCAAATTCACAAACACTGTGATCAATATTAACAAAAATCACTCAGGATGAATGAGCTTCTCTCTGCACAAGCGTATTCTCCCTTCTCAATTCCTGTCAGTTTTGGACTTGAAATGTAATTGGTTTAAATTTTTTTTCTTTATTTAAAAAATATATGAAGAAGCATAATTTTTCAAAACATGACGTTGTTGAACAACAGACAGGACCAGAGAAACTCTACCCTGCTTGAATACAGGGTAATTTGAGTCCACATAGACAAATTATGTCAGTCTAATATTTCTGTGCTGCAAATTTGAAATACTATGGTTTGGACAGATATTTGAATCTTAATGCAAAGTGAGTGCTGCTTAGCCTCAGATTTTGTATCCATTTTTTTTTTTTTTGCACTGGCTTGGAGAAAAAGAATCTGGAAACAGGGATTGTATTCACAATTTTATGACTGAGATCTCTTTCTGCCTTAACTCTCATTTTACCTTCTTATGTGTAAAACCCCCTAGCAAGCAGCTGTGTTCCTTAGTTTATTGAGCTGTAAAATATGTTGGTGACATTCACCTATTCCTGGTGTCCTGAGATGCCTGGAAGGACAGAACTCTTCCAAAGGAAAGATAATGAAGCAGTAAGGCAAGAGAGGCATAGGACTAGCATTGAATTTTAAAAAATAAATTGTAAGCAAATGGAAAATAAAGAATTCTGGATGACCAAGGAGGTTTTAGTGTGCAGGAATGTCTTGCAGGAATCTGCTCTCTGATGAATGCTAATTAATAGTCCTACTGCAGATCTGGCATATCCTAGAGACTAATGCCTAGGAAGTGCTTTTATTTGATGAAGTTTTATGTCTAGCAGTAGAGAAATTAGGTCATTTTTATATGATGTGAGATATATACTAGGGAACAATGATTCTGAAAAAAGTTCTGGGTGTGATGTAGTGACTTAAAGGAACTGTTATGCTCCTGAGGTAGATATCAGGGGTAGAATGTTAATAGCATTCATAATACCACTGAAAAAAACAGGGCTTTCTAACTTAATCTTTTTTTTTTCAAAAACATATTGGCAAATTTATAAAGAGAACTTTATGAGCCTTCAATTTAAATTCTAAAATGAATGATTTAAGGAATCCAGATTTTACTGTGTATTTATGAGAATAAGTTTAGAATTTAAGGAATGGTGTGGTTACACCCTGTATTGCATATGGAGAATGCAGCCAATAACAGTGGGGTTTTTGACTTGTGAGGCAATGGTGGAACATTCAGAAGCAAAAGGATGATGCAGAGGAATACAAAGTGTAAAAATTAGGTAGTTGTTTTACCTGTAATATCTAAATGTAAACCTACTAGGTTTACATTTCTCAATAGGGAAAAAATTCTTGTTGAGACATGACATGTCACTCAACCCAAATATTTTATCTCCTGTAAATATATCATGGATTATTTCATGATATTATGGAGAGGTATAGGGGTGTATTGTTGATAAGTAGATGCTTTAATCAAAATCATAATTATTTTTGGTCTTAGTTGTAAAAGTATGAGTATTCCTTTAAAAATCCTTACTTTTTTTCCATTGCTGATCAGAACAACCTGAAGTTGCCAAAAGAAGTTAAGGCTGTATTTCAGGGTGTTAATGGTTAAATGTAAACAAAATGTCTCTGTCTCTTTAATTTTCTTATATAGCTCTTCATAGAAAGAAGGTTTTTCTCAGGATGTATCTATCCAAATGACTCTCTGTTATGTGGTGCTGTATTTTTAATCCCACAGCATATGGAAAACATTCCCCTGTACGGAAGAGGTATCGTTTTATAAAGTCGAGATTTTGCTTGCCCCGGTGACTCAGAGTCAAAGCAATATCCCTTTTGTGCTTCCAGAGAGTGATGTAATGAAGCAGCCTTGCATGTGCACACACTAAAGCCTGCCTAGGTGCGTGTGTGCTTGCGATTAGTAGCTGCCAGTCCTGACCTCTGCCTTCCCTGATGGATCAGGATCCATTGCTCCCTACCGCAGAGGGCCAGCAGAAGACCTACGTGCAATTTAAGCTTCAGTTCAGTGCAGTTTTGGGAACTTCCATGGGATGTGGGTGGGCAGAAGGTTTTGCTCACTGGGAACATTTAAATTTGAGTTTGGAAACACTTTTAGGAGCCAACAAGTTGTTTTCTTTTAAGCTTTCACAGACCAAGGAACATCCGTCACATAGTTCCATTAGTGATCTGTCAAGTTTTTGTTAAATTGCAACACCTCTTTTAGGAAATTATTAAACAATGATTTAGAGACTAAAGATATGACAAATTTACCACTTTTCTTAATGTCTTTTTCCAATGCGTAATTGACTCCATTTATTTCCACTTTGAATTTTAGATCTATCTTTTAGCCATTGAAAATTAATGCACTTGGCTGACAGCTTGCAGTTTTAAGACTCATCACAATTTTTAACATGTGTCAGAGAAAAAATAACTCAAGAAGTATGAATAACAATCTCTGTATCTCTCTAAATGCTAGTAAAATTGAAACCTTCATACCTTTTACCTACAGTGAGTATTTGAGCTGAAGATAGAAATGCCATCTCTTTGAAGATGGTGGCTCCCTTTAACTTTGGTTTTGCTTGTCTTTCCACATTGCACACCGTGATTATCCATCAACAGCAATGCCAGAGGCTCTTGCAGTTTAGCAGGGGCAGCTCGGGACACGACTTTCATCTTGTTGAAACAAATAGTAATATCAAAGTTCTTACAACCCTCTGAAATACGGCAGAGACTTTGAGGTGAATACTTAGCCACTTGGTTGTGTGTGGGCAGTGCAAACACAGGCTGCAGCAAACAAGAGCCTTCCAGCCTTTCCTTCCAGCTGTCCTGCAGAGGACTGAAAGTTGCGAGCTATTTGCTCATTATTAGAGCAGAGTCACCGGACCAGGGCCTCTTCGTGTTGACTCGCGAAACCCTTTCATGCTTATCAGCGTACAGCTGGATTTCCTCTGCTTTATCACACTACCACTTTTCCTGTATGGCTCTCAGCTTTGTTTGGAGTTCTCTGGGCTTGCTATTATATGCACTTCTCTTTGATGCAACGATAGATCTTGCAACTGAGCTCTGAAAAACGTGCGCCTCTCCTGAGGTCTTGTATAATTGCGGGATCACTCTTATCTCATCAATCTTAATGTTTTCTAATTTTTTTGCCCTGGGGTCTTGTTAGAGGCATGGCATAAGATATCCCTGAAGATTTCCAAATTGTTTTGTTGGAATTCTTTAGAGCTTTTCATGTTGAGCTTTTAATAACGCAAAAGTTTGAGGATGAATGTCTACTCAGTGCACAGTTTCCCTTATAGTAGCTTGTTTTGAAAATGAAGGAAGTATTTTATTCATTAGCGGAAGAACTTTTAATTGTACTTGTTATGATGAGGAGAGGACTCTGGACTGTTTCACATTAATAAAACTCTTTCTCTTACATCAAGATTTCTGCTTGGCTATTCCATGTAGCCATTGTCTCCTGAAGTGGCAAACTTGAAATGTGTACTCCCTTGCGACTGAAATGTTGAGAAAATTGTCCAACATAACCGCTATATACTGCTTTGTAATCTTATGAATAATTTCAGATTGATTGACTCCAGTCTCAAGCTTTGCCTCATTTCTAACAGCAGTATTTCTTGTTTTGCTCCCTGAACTTTAAATGTTTTCCACATGTACTTTATACTTAACTGATTCTTCATTACCTGCAAATGAAGACAGTGGTTCCCATCCATGCAAATTAAGATAAACAATTTCTTTAAGTAGAACCATTTTTATATTTTTTATCAAAGCTGTTTTGAATTCCTGTTTTATTGATATGTTGATGTATTTTTAACCTCTTTTCTCTTCATTGTCTCTTGCTTCCTAGGATACATTGGTGCTTTTATATTGCTGTCTGCCTCTGGTTATAGCAGGGAGCTATAGCAGAAGGGAAGCAGTAACAGAATGAACTGGTGCCTAGACAAGCTCATGAAAAGAATTGTATCTAGGAATGGCGAAATGGGGCCTGCTGTACCACACACTGGAGCTGACAGAGTTGTAGGTCTGAGAACTCTGCATAGTGAGTGCAAGAATGTACTTCCACAAACAAGGCTGCCATTTTTAAAAGGTATGGGCTATTCTGAGATAATGTCAGCCTCTTTAAGAGTCCTCTTTTTTGGAATAAACCTGCAAATGAATAAAATGTACATCTCCAGATGAGGAGATTCTTACAGGTATGAAAGGGAAGGTAAGAATTAGCATGACTGGAAGGTGTACAGTACACTGGTGTGAGTGTGGCTTGCACACAACCTGGTGTTACACCCATGAAAATATGGTGTTTACGGAGTTTCTTCTGCTAAATGTTATTGAGAAAACCCAATGAGAGGTTTAGCTGCTCACAAGAACAAGACATCCCCACCCTCAGGTGTGGATGCCACTGTGGATATTCAAGTGAGACCAAGGGACACCGAGTTTGGCCCTAGAAATGAAGACAGTAGTGCAGTGTCATGCTTCCTCTTTTCTTTCTGAGAAACAAAATGCATTGACGCAGCATTTTTTAGCCCTTAATCATTCTCTCTCCTCCCTCCTGGATAGAGACAAATGCTCGCTATGAATCACTTAGCCCAAGTTAATGAACAGAAAACAGATACAGCTCTCGTGTTGTCCATCTGCAATAGCTAATGGTAGCAAGAATGCTATATACCAGAAATGTCTATGAAGAAATTCTCTCAGTCTTTTTTTTTTTTTTAAGGAATGCATAGCTCCCAACAAGCATGTGTAGAGACAAGGAACATCCAATTTTGTGCTTTCTGGAAACAAAATGCACAGATTGTAACTTAAGGCTGGTTTCTAAATGTGAAGGTCAGGCAGGACTGCATCCTCTTACACACCAAAAGAGAATGTTCAGGGACCTCAGTTTTGAAAGATCAGATTTCACAACATCCCTATTTGTAGAGCACTTACTAATTACTGGAATTATTAATCACAAAGTTAACCAAATGAACCCTGTGGGTAGGCAAATGCAAGAAGTTTTTCTTCATGTATTGTCATCTGGGTCATATCACTGTATCATAGACAGGGAAGAGAAAGGGAAATTTAATCTACAACTTGGCCTTCACACCATTTGGCAGCATATTAAAGTGAACAATCAGTGTAAGTATATTCTATAATTTCAGGCTCCTTGGGTATGATAGACACTTCATGCACAAAGTTTGCTTTCAGCACAATTTTTTACCATTTCTAAAATAAACTCAGTTGCACATTTCAGTTTGTTTAACTGAGATAACATTCAAAGTCATGGAATGAAAGATCCCCTTTGGGCCCTTAGCTGTGGCACTAAGCACTCACTGACCTGCTAGACCATTGAAAGTATTCTCTTCCTCCTTCACAATCTTTCACAGGTCAATATAGACTCTCACATCCAAGCACAGCTAACCTGGAGGACCAAATGCATTATTTACTGTCCTGTGAATAGAACTGCACTCAATATCTGGTTAATATTTGCTATATGCAATGTGGGATATGCTTTTGTGATAGGTGAGAGCTAACAGAACTATTTACAGAGCAGAGGGGGTTAAGTGAGCTGCTATTTTCTTCTTTTCTCTCAGCTAAGGGGGCTATGTTTGCACTCACTGAAATTAAGACATGGTGTGGCCTCATCTTAGTTGGATGGATTAGTTGAGTTTTTATTTGGTTTTGATGGGTCAATACAGACAAAGACCAACCATCCAGTCAGTCTCAAGTGGATGGAAAATAGACATAGGTCCTGTGCACAGCAGTATTTATATGTCACTGCCCAAAAATGCAGGTAGTCAAGAGAGAGACAGTGAGGGAGGGTTAATTTTGCCCTCAACAATGAAGGCATCGAGTTGCTTTTGACAGCTATGTACACACACCAGAACTCCTCTGAGATATTTGGTATTAAAACACTCTAAAGAACATAAAGTTGACCCTAAGTGTTGGCTGAAGAATAATAATTTGTGAGGGACAGGTCTGGAAAATCTGGGGCAAATGCTGCAGCCATGGCCACCCCCCACAGTTACCGAGGGGGTCCATGAGGAGTCAGGGTTGCTCACAAGCCTCCTCTACCATAGTGCAATGGCTGCTGTGTGTATTGTACACGAGCATGAGTCTGGTGATGTGTCATGTGAACACCTCAGCTGGAGCTCTTTGAAGTAAGGAAATTAGACCTGCAGTTGTAGAAGGGACCCTTGTAAATGAAAAACAGTTTTTAAAAAGAGTCAATCTTCTTGCTGAAGAAGTGCTGCACAGGGGGCTGGGAACACTAGCTACCTCCCAGTGTCAGCTACAGGTCATGTTTGACAAGCAGACTGATCTGGTGGATTCCTGATGTCCTGAACTTTTCATCACAACCTTTTACTCAGTTCTCAAAGTGTAGTTTGACAGCTGGACTTATTCATATTGGTCTCATTTTTGCAGTGATCAGAGAGAAAGAACTCAATCATGAGGCACAAGTAGAAATGTTTCCCATTTTAAATGGGGGAATAAGCAACCAGTTTTAGGGAAATATTGTAAAAGCAGATATTTCAGCACTTGTGAAATGATGGTGCTATATGCCAAGAAATCAAGAGAAAGGAAGGATTTCTGTTTTGTCTAAAACTGACATGATTTGAAAGGATTTTAAAGAATCTAATGACTTTTCAGTGACTCTTTCCTCTGTAATTGAGACAGAAGTGTAACTCAATCAGAAGACACTGTTGGTTGGTTTAATGCACGGATTATGGTTTCAGAGAAGCATTTATTTCCCTACACACTGGACATCTGGAAGCATTCCCCTGCCACATTTTATTAGAACATTGAAATCACCTCGTTAAATGATACGGAGGGATTTAGAAAGCAAGGTAATTGTTGGGAGATCAATCACCAATTAAACTTCCCATGCCACTTTAATATGTTCCCATTTACTGCCACAGACACTCCTTCTAATCATTGCCTATGCCATTTAAATGATTTTCATCACAGACTTCCAGGTTTTCTGAGCCTTCTTCTGGTGTAATGACCCCCACAGCATTTTTCTGTCTTTGCTGTTGAGCAAATGAGCTGATCAACAATGAAGTACAAATGACAAATTACAATTTTAATACCCACTGCTGCTTTTCTTTCAAAGATACAATAGTAGAAAAGGGACTGGACAGTAAAATCTCACCTGCTTATTTACATCTATTCTCTCAAATCCTGGAACAGAGTTTTATTTGTGACAGTATACCACAGGCTGGATGAAATGATGAGTGTCCTGCTGTGACCAGGGAATATTTGAGGTGGATAAGAGGGAGTACCCGGTGGGGAGTGGAGCCTGAAAGTGAGTGAGCATTCAGGGAGGAAGATGAGATCCATAGGGGAGAACTGAAGTGCTGAGGGCTGCCCTGGTGAAGGTGTGCACAAATGCTGAGCCAGTATTTGACATCTTGGAGCAAGAGGCTTTTGAAGGAAGATCACTGTTACAGGAACTGAGGGAAGGAGAAGACCATCAGTGCAAAGGGGAAGCTGCTTGGGGGTTTTGAGTAATTTCACTGAATAAGAGTTTTGAGAAAGAAAAAATACAAACCAAGAACCTCACCTGGACTGGCACAAATATCTTAAGGGTCATGGGGAGGACTTGGCACAACTGAAAAAAACATGTTTTCTTGATGAACAGAAAATGTTCTAAAACTGTGCCCTGTATCAACTTTTTTGTTTCTTTGCAGGGAGAACCAAAAAAATGTAATGTCTCTGTGTGGGACTTATGGTCTATGGCAAAGTTTTTTCCACAAAACTATATACAGTTGATATTGTATACCTACATAACTGCATATCCTTCATGGTTTTTTCATGAAGACATGTGTTGGAGAGAACCGTTCATCTGGTTAATATTTATTTGCCCTTTAATCCCCTTTTCTGCCCCACTCCAAACTAATTGTGTGTGCGTTTGTCCCTCCCTTTAACAACCGCAAATAGAAAGCAGACGGGAAGCCAGGAGCTTTGACAAAAAGCAGGAAGAGGAGAAGAAAAAGCCCAGGGAAAATGATAGCCACACATGGCACACTCTGATCTCACTGTAATGAGGAGGCTTGTAAAGACTTGCACTTGTGGGTCATTTACCCGTGCAGTACAGAGTGTTTGCCTTACTTGGTAAACAATGATCACAGCACTCTGCTTTTAGGCAAACAGATTGTGGATATATTTTCAAAACTGAACTTGAATGACTTTAAAAGTGTGTAATAGCTCTCACTGCTTTTCATTTCTTTTACACATAGCTTTTTAAAAGTAGTGTGACCATTGACAGCCCTGGAAGGTAATCTAGGTCACTTTTCCCTTGCTTTGATTTGGGCAATCAAAAGAGATATAGCTCTTTTCCTTGTCCAGCTACCAGCTGTGGAATTTCTCTGTCTCTGAATGTATTTTACTCCAGTTTCTGGTGTTTCTGCCTGGCTCTGCTCTCTTAACTATGACCTCAGCATCACTCTGAGGTGCTCAGCCATTGATGCTGCCCACACGTTGGCTTGCTCCAGGTGCAAGGAGATTGTCTTGCCTGGTGTGGATACCCAGATGGATGGCAGGGGTCCAGTACGGACTCAGGCTCTGCCCCTGGGCTCTTGCCTTGGTTGTAACCAGCTTGACCCACATATAAAGCAAAAGTAAACTTGTACTTGGACATGGTTTATGAAGAGATCAGAGATGTGATCTCTATTGTTTCACCTCCACACAGAGCCACAGAAACCTGCGGGTTGCTGCACAGTGACCTCTTCTAGAAGTTATAGACCAGTACCCGTGCAGCACAATGTGATCCAGGACCCTTCACACAGTTTGGGTAAAGTGACTTTTAATGCTCTCTGTTAGTGACTGCCCTTTGATGTTACTCTTGATGTTTGAAAACTCGATGCTTGTGTTTCTGCTCCTTTGGTCTTTGTGGAAATGAAAAATATTTTACCACTCTTGCAAAATTACGCACTTCAGATGTACTTTGATAATTTTTTGCAGGAGTTTTATGAGCCCTCTCACCAATTTCCAGGGTCCGCAGACTTACTTATCAAGATCCACTTCAAGACCTCAGACTGAAGCCAGCTAAGGCAAATGTGTATTTCTGCAAGATGCTTCATGAGTGCTTCTAGCTTTACCTGAAAACAAAATACCTTGACAGCTTTGCCACTTGTCTAATCTCACACCTGCCCATTCCACAACTAGATTGCTGCTGTCCTCCTGTGGGTCCCCTCTATCCCATATCCTCCCTGGGGAGCATCTTATCCTGCCTTCATCCCCCAAAATCTGACTCCCTGCAGGCCTGACAGGGCAGCAGCCCCTCAGTCCAGCCCCACAGCCGTCATTGTCATGGTGAATCAGCAGCTTGAATACCAGGTCAGTTCTCACTCATGTGCAACTCCTTCTGTCCTGGGGAAGTTCCCAGGACCCAAGCAGTGTCAGTCCTCCCAACTCTGAGGCTCCCTCAGCCAGGGTGTGAGGGCTGCTGACAGCAGGAGGTCACAACAGCAGGGTATCATGCTGCTTACTGCCTGGGAATTTGGTGTAACACGAGGGGTTTGGACAGAAGAGTCATATGCTGTAGGCTGTGGTAATCCTCTGCATTTGGTTTCACATTAATTTTGTACCCTGTGGGGTTTGTTCCGAGTTTCATAGTCACCTTCTGAAAATGAGTGAGTTTTGGCCTTCTACCAGCGAAAGCCAAAATCTCCTTCATCCTCAGCCCAAAGGACTTGGTTGGAAGGAGGGAAGGAGCAGAGGGGGAGGGAAGAAGCAGAGGGCAAGGGAACAGGGACCAGGCTGACCTCCTTTTTCATGTAAGGGGACCAGCTGGGAACACAGACAACCCAACTGCTTCTGAAAGCTGCCTGCTCCCCTTCCCTTTCCAGAAACCCTCTCTGTTCTCAGGAGGGGGAAGTAGCTCTTGAGGCAGCTTCTCTCCAGGCTGGGAGAAGCTGGAGGTCATGTAGTCAGGAACAACTTTGATGCTGTCAGGATGGAGCTGTGAAGCCTTGACCTGTGACTGTAGCCTGCCTCCTAGTCTTCCTGAGATGAAATTGTGATGCGGAGCAACACCAGGAATAACACCAATCATTTAACAGGGGTGTGGACTTAGTACTAGTTTCTAACTCTGACTTATCCCTGACCTGTTTTGTGATGCTGGGAGAGCCAACAGCCTGTCATGAGCCCTGTTATCCCTGAGAGTATTCCCAGGTTATTCCTTGTTTTGCTAGGTGGTGATGAAACCCACGGGATGACTACAGTGCAGGCTTGGGGGGCTGGAATTTCTGAAACAGAGTCTGAAGACTTTGAGGATGGTGGTGGGATTTGAGCAGGTCCTGTCCTCAGCTGGGACTCCATTTCTGCCATTGTCAGCAGAGGAAAGCCACGCTGCATCATTGGAAAACTGCTGAAAATGGCTCTGATAGCCCAATAGAGGGAAAGAGTATTGGACAAAAGGGTGATGCCCAATTTTGGGGCATGGCCGTTGGAAGGAATGCCCTGGCAGTGCTCCAGGCATAAAACCCCACCTTGTCACAGTGGATGCTTTTCATCCAGCCTTTCAGAGACATCACATCAGTTTAGTTTAGTAAATATTTCAACAGCGTTTTGAAGTTCCAATGAAAACAGAGAAAACCTTTGATGTCTACAAGACCCTTTATCCCACGACACGTCTCACTCCGTGCTTTTCAGCAACATTGTTTAGTCAGGGCTTGCTGAGGCCAAAGGGATGCAAGGTGCAAAATCTTAGGCCCACTGAAGTCAGTAGAAAATTTTCCCTGTTATGGTGAGGCCAGGTGCATGCTGAAGTAAGTAAAGACAGCGATTTTAGTTTCTCTGTTTCTCTCATTAAAAAAAAAAAAAAAAAAAAAAAAAAAGAAGAGAGAATTCTGGTCAGAAAACAAGAACCTCTCAAAAAATACCTAAATGAAATGACCATCATGTGTGAGGAATTGTTTTCTTAAATTATTATTAATTTCTTTTTTCAGGAAGGGTTGTCTTGGAGAGAACCAAATTGAGAACTTTTTTTTTGATGGCCAGCCTGGAAATCTGTGCCTCACTGAAGCAGTTGTTACAAGTGCCTTCTGGATGGATGGGCATGGATTTTTCATGTTGGTTTTCCGAACAGAATCTTTTTTAAACAAAAATATTATTCTCCTGCTGAAAATGCATGTTCTGTTATATGGATATTTTGTGCATATTAATCATTCCAGGAAAAATTCCTAACCAACAAGTCTCTTCAATGCCTTACTTATTTTCCTTCTTTGTGTTTTGTTTTTCAAATGTAAATATTAACAGTAATTTCTAGGGCTCACAGGGAGGCTCCTAGGTTTAATAAAGACTGTGTTGTGAGTCTTTGCCATGTTGCATTTCTGCTTGTTTGAAAATATAGTGCAAAACAATTGAGGGCCAAAGAATGCATTGACACAAACTGGGGATTTCTGCAATACCTGTGTAGGTGTTTAAGGGGGAGAACACTGCAGGCTGAAGTTTTACTCAAGTGGATATGTTAGTATATATGCATAATATCTAGTTTGTTTTCTTCTCTATTTTCTCTCTGCTACCCTATCTTTCTCCGTTTCTTAATATTTTGTCAGTGTTTTGTTTATGAATAGCTTTTTCCTTTTTTTGTTTTGTTTTAACCACCAGGATGGATTTTAATTCTCTTTCCTCTTTCTTCCTTTCCTTTTTAATTCCCTTTATCTTCCCATTTCAATTTCTTTCCCTTTTTTTTCCTACTTATGCCTTTCTCTGTGGGAGCTCATCCTTATCCCCAACTTAGTGTGATAACACAGAAAAACACCCCCTTGTTTCCAGAAGCTCCGGTCTGTCTCAGGACAGGCAATACGCTAGACCGGCTCCTGACAAAACATAGCCCTTTTGTTCAGCATGTGTTGGCTCACCCCAGCTGAATGAAATGGCTTTGTTTTAGGTGTAGATAGTAAGCTGGGTCTGCCTGGCAGGTGCATCTTGCAGCCAGTGTCACACTGCAGTAAATTCTGTAATTACAGGTCATGGAGGTGGAGCTCTCCTTTGATGTGACTTTTTCTGTTGTTGCAAGCGGATACAATTTGACTGAGATATCAAATGCAGATAGCAGTAAAAATTTAATTAACAAATCAAAGCTTTTATCTGGGGTTTTAGAACTCAAGCCAACAGGTTTCTTCAATCTAAAGAAATCACCAAGATGGAGGGGGAAAGGCAGTGCCTTTGTAGTGTATACAGCTTACGACTTTTTTTATAATGCTTGCAAAGATAAAGCCTTTTTAACTGTTACTTTCCCTTTGAGAAGCTTTTAGATCTTCCCCAAAAGCAAGGATATTGTTCACTGTAAGCCTAATTTTCATCATTTTAACTCTTCAGTGTGTGTGCATTTTCTCTCATGATACTGCAGATTACTTACCAGGAGAAGACAAAGCATGCTCACACTTGCCTTCCTGCAGCTGGGGTTGCACAGAGCAGCCCACTACTCCAAATTCATGTGCTGGATTGATTATTCCTCCTGTGGTGAGCCAGACAGTGATGGTGTCAGTGGCTTGACATTCCTTCCACAATTTACTTACAGTCCTAACAATGAAAGCCTCGATGAAATGAGGCTGAAATTTGGCTCTTAGCTCCTTCATCTGCAGGGGAAGTAGATGGTCTTCACTTTCAGTGCTTTCTAGGGGTGTTGTCTTGATCAAAGCAGATGGGTCCACATGCTGACTTCCTCAGTTGCCCCACTCATTCTACTGCTAACTGGAACACCAGCAGTCTGCCTTTTACATGTGGTGTGTGTGATTACTGCTGCCCATGAACAGAAATAAATGCCAAAGGGCAAAATACTGCTGCTACTACTACTACTAGTACTAGTACTACTACTACTACTACTACTACTGCTATTGCTACTGCTTCTACTAATCCACATGCCACATGCCTGGTAACACCTCTGCTAGAAGCCACATGTCAGAGCACTCCAAAAACACATAATGAGAGATATATGGATAATCAGAGCATGTTGCAACCTCTATCTCAGTAAATACGACTGCCTTGCATTTTTGGGCCAGCTCTTTCTCAAAAGTTATTACCAAGGGTGTGTACAGACCAAAGTTATAAACTTCTAACTGGAGTCAAAAAAACCCAAAAAACAAAAAACAAAACACAAAACAAAACAAAACAAAAAAAAACAAACCAAAACAAACAAAAAACCCCAAAAAATCCCCCAAAACAAACAAACAAACAAAACCACCCCCCCCAAAAAAAACCCAAAAAACAAACAAACAAAAAAAACCCCAACAAACCAACAACAACAAAAAAAGAAAGAATGAAAAGAGAGAAAAAGGAAAGATAGGTCATCCTTATATTTAAAGTTTGCAAATTAACTTCTTGACATTTGCATTACTAATTTTAGTGCTTTGATAGAAGTACTCTATTACCAGACTTTAAAACCTCAGATGTCCCCTCAAACAGCTAAGGAAAAAAGAAGGAAAGACTTCAAAGTGAATAATTACCTGTTGATGATGTATTATATTTAAAGTCTCTGGCTGTGGATTAAAGCGAGTCCTAGGATTGTTAATAGCCTGCAGTAAACAACTAATGAATCAAAGAAAAGGAACAAAAAGCAGGTCTAGTTGAAGGACATTCCCATTAATACCAAAGGCCAGAGTCTAAGTGTTAAATGTAACACAATAAAATACAGTCATTTCACACTAGAGTGTATAAGAATTTAGAAAAATGGTCACAAGTGAATTATTAGGGACTGTCCTTTGAGCTTTGTTCTCAAAGCTCTTTGATACCATTAACAGTACCAGGTTTTCCAGTCCTCTGTTGGGTTTTTTTGCGGTTAATGTGCAATTTTTATGTTGTATGATGAAGAGGATATGTCTGAATGTGAAGAGCTGTACCTACAGCAGTGATAGAAACAGCAAACTTCCAGAGAGAAGTAAAAGCTCAAAGAAGGATGCACAGAGCAGGAAATGCAGAGAAAACAGCTCTAAATTGGATAAATTGGATGTCTACAGGGATCTCTCTGATTTGGAGCTGTTAAGAATCTTGATGAAATAGGAAAGCGAGTGATTTAAAGGGGGTGGTTGGGAGAAATTATCTCAACATACTTCAGCTGAGTAGATGACAGCAGTGCTTCAATCATAGTCCTTCTATCATGGCCCATCTTCTTCCCCCCGGATTAAAACCTTTTAAGCTGCTGGCAGCGTTCACATGGGCAACAGTGGAGGACCCTCATTTCATACTAAGTGGAGACCTGATCTGAGAAGCATTAAAGAGGGAATGTTATTTTCATTTAAATGTGTGGGAATTGAGGTAATTTCAAGGTAATGTACTTTTTGCTCCTTGAAAATAATTTGGGGAGAATTAAAACACAGCAAAAACACTGTGATCTTGCAATGCATTAGGATAATACTGATACATACATACGTGTGTATGTGGGCATGGTGCTAAATGACTTTTCATCTTTTGTCAGATCTAAGCTTTTAAGGCTGCTAGATTTTTTCAGGGTTTAGGAATTGATTGAAAATAAAGGAAAGCAAAATGTGGATGCTACAAATGCACTGAAGAGCTTGTGGGCATGTCTAATGAGAGTGATTATTTTTAAGACTGAAGAATCAATACATTTTAATAAAAAAACCCCAAAACTAAAAAACACAAAGCAACAACAAATCACAACTAAACAAAACTAATTATGCCCTACAGATCGTCTCTGTCTTTCTGCACTTTGTGGTGGACTGAGATAGTAGTGTATCTTCCTGAGGTAAGTTTTAAAACCATCCTAATGATTCAGCAACCACCATATCCAGTCTGTGGCAGGTCTGAATCACGAAATTTTTAGGGTTGGAAGGGTCCCCTGGAGATCACCTTGCCCAATCCGCCTGCCAAGGCAGGGTCACCTGCAGCAGGTTACACAGGAACTATTGCGGTGGGTTTTGAATGTCTCCAGAGAGGGAGACTCCATGACTTCCCTGGGCAACTTGTTCCAGTGCTCTGGAACCTTACACTCAAGGTAAAAAAGTTCTTCCTCATGTTGAGGTGGAACTTCTTGTGTTTCAGTTTATGGCCACTGCTCCTCATCCTGTCACTGGCCACCACTGAAAAGAGTCTGGGACCACTCTCTTGGCATCTGCCTTTGAGATATTTACCTCCATTAATGAGATCCCCTCTCAGTCTTCTCTAGACTGAACAGGCCCAGCTCCCTCAGCCTCTCCTCATAAGACCCTCAATAATCTTTATGGCCCTCCACTGGACCCTCCACAGTATCTCCTTGTCTTTCTTGTACTGAGGAGCCCAGAACTGGACACAGCACTGCAGCTGTGGCTTCACAAGGGCTGAGTAGACAGGCAGGATCACCTCCCTTGACCTTCAGCAACGTTCCTCCTGAAGCTCCCCAGGATACTACTGGCCGTCCTGGCTGTAAGGGCATTGCCAGCTCAGGGTCAGCTGGTCATCTGCCAAGATCCTCATACCTGGGTTTTTTCACCTTGCTTTACATAAGCAAGGCCCACTGGCTCTATGTCTGTGTGGGAAAGAGCCCAGGATTCCCATCCCCAGCAGGAGAAATATTATGTGCCTGAATTGCTTCCTTAACCACAGGATGCAATATGGTAAGAATTAATTAGTTTTTGAGAGTGAAGACTGGTTTTTTTTTAACCAGAATAAGTCACTGGTTCAGTGCTGGGACCTGCTCAGCCTTTCTTCATGACATCATTCACACTCTACGAGGACTCTCATCTCAGGGAAAGGATTGCTAATGCACACCTGAGGTAAAAATCAGGCTACACAAACTGTCTCAGAAACATTAAGAAGGATATGAGGGAGAGAATGAGTTTGCTTGTGAAAAGCTAGAAAAGGGCAGTGTACACATGATGATGGGGGCAAGGCTTTCCTAACAATGCATAGGGTTGCTGAGCCTTTCAGTAGGGGTGGCTGCTGAGGGACCTGGCACTGTCATATATCAATACACTCACTGGCCCATATCCTCATGGCAAGAGTTCATTTTATAATGGCTATATGTCTTGAGTGGAAAAATGTAACCGAAAATGTGTATTCTGTCTTCATCTGTCATTTGGGAGATATTGTTCCTTATCTCCTGTAACTCTAGGGGGGAAGAGGGCAGATGCCCTCTGTTGATGGGACACCTGATAACACCAGATAAGGCAGTGCCTTCTTATCTCTTCCTCCACCCATCCTCCTCTGAGGGACATCACCTGTGAATGGGCCATTTAAGGCCTCTCACATGACTGATGACATTACCTCATTCCATTGCGAGATGCTCCACCCAGTGGGAGGAGCCAAAGCCTTTCCACCAGGATAAAACCACCAATCCCAAACACTAAGAGAGCCTGTTTCCACTGGATTCCCAGAAGAAGACTGAACCCTTTCTTGAGGATCATCTCTACTTCAACAGAGCCACATCTGTCACTCTGGGAGGACTTCAGGCTGCTTCCAACACCCTGATCAACAGGATGTCAGGTTTGGATTCTGACTCTGTCCAGTGGTCCTTTGTACTATTGCATGTATCTTATTTTATTTTGATTTTATTTTTATCTTTCTTGCTGTTTGTTCTGTCTCTATTAAATTGTATTTCTGACTTGGAGTCTCGCTGGTTTTGCTTTCAATCCAGCACACTATAGAACTAAACAGAGAACAAAAGTGTCCTAGCTTCATTTTGGGTATCAGTCTTTCCCTACCAGATGCTCGCCCACCATTCGCTGTCTCGGAGACAGGTGGCCTTCCTGGGGCTGCAGTCCCATGGGAGGCAGTGGTGTCACATCACCACTGGAGAAGAGTCCCTTCCTTCCTCATCTTCGTTTTGCGCTTGCTGTCTCCTGACTGTAAGCTCCTGCTGCTTACCCTGTGTGGGCTTATGGAACCCGACTTCAGATGATTTAATTCCAAATTTGGCAGAGGACTAACACAGCAAAAATGGCTCAGGGAAACATGTGATGAGGATGGAGCTGCCCCAAAGGAGGGTGGGGCAGCGCTGGGAGATTCCTTGAAAGCATGGAAGAGTATGAAAGGACGGAAGGATAGAGGAGACTTGTCTTTTTCCAGACACATAAACCAGCACTCAAAGGCATTTCTCCGAGTTTTGTTAGAGTCCCTGGAAAGAAGCAGGCAGTCTGAACTGTGGAAGCTGAGCTGCTCTCTAGGAGTTTCAATAAAGATAACCTGAACAATGAATGCAGGTGACAAAACAAACATTTGGATGCTGAAAGTTAAATGAGGTGAAGTCCAAGCATAATCCTTAGCACTTCAGGTAAATGTTCCTCATTATCCCTGTATTCACTGTTTGCATGCATGTCTGTGACAGCTGTCTGTATATTTGGAATTCCTTAGAAGGCCACACATATTTCTGCAACAAGCTGGCAGTTTCCATATCCTGTTTTATCCTTGCTGTCCATAGTTTTTTCTGCTTGCTGTCAGGATTCCATCCTGTGTAGCATATTATGATTGAATCCCAGACCTCTGGAAAGTCCCACATTCAATTTGCCAAAGCTTGCCATTTTAGTGCATTGTTTGTTTGTGCCTCAGCAATGCCCAGAGGCCCCTTTGTGCCGAGCAGCATCTGTGGCTGGTACGCTCACAGCTGTTTGTCCTAAGGTCCAGGACGAGCTCTCACAGCCCCCTCCCTGCCTCTTTGGCGCTCACTGTTTTCAGCCATCATTGAAGCTTAATATGTTCCATTTGGCACAATTGTGAGAAAGCTGTCTTGTTGGGGGAAAAATACTTTATTAAGCCCAAAGCAAAGACACAGCCACTTTTGGGTGATGTTGTTGATTATTCACAAAATGTCATTCCCGAGTTGTCTTGTTTGCCAAGCGTGGGACATATGTTAGTAATTGACAATGAGCAGAGTGGATCTCTTCTATAAATGGCTGTTTCAAGACACGACTAGTAATAAAATAAAGGGGCCAGGGGTTCCTCAGAAGATCTAACACTGTACCTACTTTAAAGCTGTTATCGCTAGCAGGCAAGACTTGTTCTCTCCCTTTCTCTTCCAGACTGCTTTTCTTCCTGTAAAACCTCAGGCCTGTTCCTCATTTTTGCTTATGTTGCAACAGACGGGTTTTTCGTTTCTTCAGGAGACAGCTAGCTGAAATCTCTGTCTTGGTTTCTGAATACACTTCCCACCAACATTTGTGCTAGCCGTAGCAACAACTCCAGTAATGGCATACAATGATTTTCAGGGACCAAAAAGGAGGAAATACTTCCATGAAAATTCCTATGGATTCTAACTCTTCATTTTAGTTGGACTGCAGAGATGTAAAGTATCATAGATATTTTAAGAGTCAGAGGCCTGAATTAGCTCTCATGTCACCACTGCTTTAATGTGAAGACATGAGTTCAGATGACACAATTTCTGAAGTATGAGTGGGTTGGAAGGGTTTGAACATACAAATAATTATGTAAACGTGCAATCCTGCATAGTCTTTTGTTGCCACAGACCTGTTTGCTCAAGGAAGTTACTGGTCTATGGTGATGGAGGTAGAAACAGGCTTTTAAGAGACCTAAGCACCACTGAATATTGAATGGAATGGACAATACAATGTACACAATGAGAAAGGTGCCACCTGTATAAGGCTCTGTCAGGTTTGTCTGATATTTGGTGGGTTGTGTGGGTTGTTTGATCAGATATTTGAGTGGCTGATCAGATATTTTTTCATGTACAATACTGGTAGGTTTAAGAGTGTTTGTGGTAAAATGATGTGTAAGTGGATGCTGGAAATCCATCCTTCTGGTGACTTGGCCTAGTCTAGCAATTAGCAAGGAGGAGAAAAGAAGGAGGTGCAGATGACTGATGTAAAATTATAGCTGCCCTTTATGATGTGCCTTTCTTTCCTGTCTTAGTGGGCTCCACATTGCTATGGGACACTTGTGTAATGGAAGAACTGGTTTACATTTTTGCCTGTTCTTTCCAAAACAACACCAGCTGATGTGATCCACCCCAATAAACATTAGCTAACTATTTCATGATGTTCTGTGTGGAGTGTAGTCTAAATCAGAAAATGATGCAAAATACTGCATCTCACTTCCCAGGCAACAGCCATGGCCAAATTGGTGCATGATCAATGCACCAAAAGCAGTAGCAGCCCAAGGAGCACTAAGGTCAGCAGGAATCTTTCCACTGACTTCAAAAGGCATCATCTCAAGCCATCTGAGACAGTGTTAAGCACTGACTTTAACACAGAAGTGAACATGGATTATGAAATGTCATGGGTTGACATTAGACAAAATGCCAATGCACCCATGAGGGTATATTTTACCCAATGAGCTACTGTGAGATGTGGTCAAGAACAGAGCAGAGCAGGCCTAATACTTGAAACAGACAGACAATTTATTATACTACATAACAATGGACAATAGAAAAGGAAAGAAAAACCTAGCCACCCAAAAGCAGAAGAGAAAACCTCCCAAAAACACTGCTTCTCCTCCCCCCAATTTCCATTCCATACATGCTCACTCAGTTGACTCCAGCACATTACCTTCATCTACTTGCTTAATCCCTCAACAACCCTGGGTTCCTAATCCAAATCATCATCCTTTAAAATTCAGACAATCCACATTCCATCCAGGACGAGAGGAGTCTCTCTCGCACCACAGACCCCCCCCCCACAGGAAACACAGGTCCACCATCCCGTGTTCCCACGTCACCCATGGCACTGCCTGGAAGGGTCTGCCAGGGTGACACCCTCCTTTCCATGTCCGGCACTCTCACTGCCGTCCATGGACCTGAACTGCAACAGGGCTCTTTTTAGGGATGTTTTGGCCAAGTACCAAAAACCAGCCATCTTCTCATTTTGGGACTCAGGTCCCCCCCATTTACCCCTGGGGCCGGGGGCTCCAAGAAGCAGGCCAGAACGTCTCTGGGTTTGAGCCAAAAACATCCACCCAAACACAGTCTTATTTATAGTCAGGAGGGTCCAGGGTCCGTCTATGGCTATCATTATGCGGGAAAAGTCCGGCCTAATAGGCCACTCCTCTTCATTCCGGCAATCGAAGGGGCTTCTTTTCATCTCACATTACCCTCTCGGTCCCAGGCTGTCCTCTCTCTTCTAAAACCACCAACTATGAGAATTCAGCGTCCAGGGATAACTCTCTTCTGCCTTAGAAAGAGTTAAAAGCTTTATCTCCCACCACCAAGGTCAGGCACAGGCGATCGCAGGCACTGCAGCTCTCACAAGCAGCTCCAGCTCGGCACCTTCTCTCTGTGGGGGGAGGAGAGAGATGGGACCGGGGGGGGGGGGAAGGGGGGGGAACGGGATGGGACAGGGAGGGGGACGGAAGGCACCTCCAAAGTTCTCCCTCCACCCCTCCATTCTAGATGGAAGCTGGACCAGCTCCACTCCAGCTCCCTCTGTTCCCCACCCCGAGGCCCACCTTGCTCAGCCAGGCCCACCTTGCTCCCCTCCCCCACCCGGCCTAGCCAGGCCTGGGCAGGGGAAGAGGAGAAGACGCTCCCTCTCCGAAAGCAGAGCAGGGAAAGAGAGAGTCCTGCTGGGAAATCCGGCTTTTAACCCCTCGTGTCCTCAGAGGCGTGTCCAACCTCTTAGTGGCCAACAAAGGTGCCAATACTCAGACCTAAGGACTGATTGGTTTGACCACTACTTCCAAAAAAAACTCACTTCCCTTCAAACCACGACATGAAACCTTTCTGAGAGCCTGATTTTTCTCTTTCATTCTATCTGGTGAGGAACAATCCCAAACCAGAGGTGTCCTGGCTCAGGAGAGGTGGCATTGCTTGGCTGGCATTGCTTGGCTGCAAATGGAGCTAAACCTTTGCTATTTTCCATTTGTCTCAGCCTCCAGGATATAACGTTTTCCCTGGTCCTTGGGTAGAGAATGCAGGCTAGTTACTCCATGTGGAGTCAGCATTTGTTGATCTGCTTTCCAGTTTGTGTTGGTTGTTTTCTCATTAAAGGAAGAAAGAAAGGCAAATTAGATCACTTTTGGAAGGAGGGGGAACTGAATAATTATTCTTACCTACTTCATATCTATATAAGTCCCATGCATCAGTCCTTGTGCATCAAATAAAGTAAAAAATTCATAAATAGGGGGTCTGATCCCTGCTTCTCTGAACTCACAATCTTAACAGTAACAGATTTACATTCAACTGTTGGACTCATCATTTACACACTTTGTATAAGGATGGTACAGCCTGACAACTGCTGCCTGATAAGAAGTCAGAGAAGGTGTTCTAGCAGGTCTCAGGCACCATGACCACTGCTTGGAAAAAAGCCCAACCAACTAGCAAAACTCCAGAAGTAACAGTATTCTATGTAAATCAAGGAAGGACCTCGATAACTGCAGGGTTGAGCTATTACTTTTCAGCTCAGAATTGAAATTTCTTATTGAATACTTTCAGGACAGAAAAAAAATGCAATGGTAATCTAGAGAGGCTGGATAAAGTTAAGCTTTTATTTTCAGCTCTCCCAACTATATTCTGTTAAATTACACCCTGGTAGCACATGAGTAACAGTGATGTCAGTCCTGGTAAATGGTGGGTAAAAACATGACAGGGCCTGTGCTTTTCCTCTCTCTCCATTCTTACTGCCACATGAGTTATGACTATCCAGGGAGCATCAGGAGAAGGCTGGAGAGATAATGCTGAGCAATGTGGGTGAGAGGGATCAGGCATGACAAAGTTAACCATTACCACCCAACATTTGATTTCTTCTCTACACTCTTTGCATTAAAGACAGCCAGAGACAATGGTATTATGTTATTGCTGACAGTAATGCCTATGTTGGGATATATGTTTTGCTGACAGCAGTTGAAATCTTGGAGGTATTTTCCATTGGGAACTTGGTCCCATCCCTCCTGGTTTGTTTATTATTTGCAGCTCCGATGCTTTGGTCTCTCAGCCAGCTGGCTTGTGTGGAAAGGGGATTCCTGGAAGAGCAGCGTGAGGCTGGCTCAGGCCTTGGGGTGTTGTTACCATGTCCCTGATTGTGCACTTGACACCGACATGCTGGGTGATTTAGGACCAGACACTTGCTGTCTTTGCCTCCATTTCCCTCCAGTGAAATTGTTCATGGTGGTGCTTACTTTACACGCTGCATGGAGCTGTACAGTTGCCAAGTTCTCTATGAGGCAACGAATGACATCAATTAGTTGTTTTGTACAGGCCCAACACTGAGAAAGAAAAAGGTGGTTTCAGTCATTGTGGCACTGAGTTCATTGTGTTTCTCCATCCATCTTGAACATCTAGCCTTGTAGGGCATGAGTCAGGATCAGTCGTGTATTGCCTTTCTGTGTTCAAATACGGAAATGACTTGTAAACATGGTGATAGTCAGAATTTATCATCTGATCTATCAAAAGATTAAAATATCCTGTGCTTTTATTTGCTATCTTTACTCTGGCCCTGGTATGCAAGATTTCCCTTTGTTTGCTTAATGGATTTGTAATTAAACAAAGAAAGAAAAAAACAACCCTGGTCATTCTCTGTTTTCTTAGTGCTCACACTGTTTCTCCATTCTTTAGTCTTCTCCAAATTTCCCTGAATTTTACGCTAAAGACAAACTTCTGCTTCAGTTTGAGATTAAAAGTAAACTTAGCATAGACTTTAACAAAACCACAAGAGGCCTCAATGTCTTGCCAAAACTTTTTAAAGATGAACGTGCTCAGTTGCTTAGAGGAGATGCTTTGGATTCTTCATACTATGAATTGGTTTACTAAATACCGATGTACTGCATATAAAAGGGAAAAAACACCCTAAAATCTCATTTAATTGAACAGAAAAGAAAGCCTCACTTGTTTGTGATTTACACTGATTAAACCAAAGTCTTCTGGATTACTATGCACTTTTCTCAATACAAGAGAAGCATACAGAGAAAAATTAGCAGTTGGTTATGACTATCATAGTTCCACCAGTGCAATAGGAACCAAAAACTTTGCAGTATGGGGTGGTTTCTTTGAGTAGCATTTTGGAGATGTCAGATCCATGGGGTTTTTTTTTCACAGACAAATGTGTGGCCTTGGCATCAAGCCTATGGCTGCATTACATTTGATAAGGGTTGCTAGAAATGAAGACCTTGAAACAGGCTGTCATTTGTACCTTTGTAGGTTGGGTGAAGGTATGAAATCTCCTCACTAAAAAAGAGCCAAATCATATTACTGGAGAAGATCAGCTTACTGGACTTCATGTACTTCATGAATCTCTGGCATTGTGTTTGCTTCAGGATTGCCTCCAAGATGTGAAAGAGGAAAAAGACCTGTTGGAAAGCTCATGGTTGTGTCCTCCTTAACTCAAGCAATAATCACTGTAACTTCCTTTCCCTGTTGTTTCCTCGTGATCCATTGATCCTCCTGGACCCAGGCTCTGAGATTTCAAAGCTCTTGGCAGCCCACCAAGCTCTGAGGGAAGAGTTAGCACATGTGTGTGATGAAAAGAGTGAAAGCTTTATGGAATCACCTCTATTTTCCCTTCCTCGTGCAGGCACTCCCTTATTGCTGTAATTTTCCTGAAAGATCAAAAATAAAGTTTTCCTGGATTTGGAGCAGTAAAAACTTGTTTTTATTGCAGAAATGTGACACCATAGGAGTTAAAGTCAATCCCATTATTTTGGTTCTTCATGGTGCAGCTGCCTTGCCATATTTAATACTGCACTGTTACCAGTCTTGTGCAAAGGCTTCAGTACAAATTGAGATTAACACATAACAGTGATATCACACCAACAGCAATAATCTAAAGTAAATTACCTCTTCTTCCTACCGTTCTTTGCCTTTGCATTTCTGCTCTGGCTGAATTACAAATTGCTCTAAGCCATGCATTTTCTTGAGGTGACTGCAATTCTGCAGTAGCAAGCATTTCTGCCCTTTAGCTGTTAATCACACGGTGCTCCAAACAAGACAGCAAACCACTAGGAATGTTAGCTGCATCCCACCCTAGTGGGAATTTAATGTTTTTCTGAAGACAAAAAATATTTTCCTTGGCTGATACTTTATAATAGCAAATAATAACAATAATGATGATGCTGTGCTATTAAAACATGTTTTTCTAACCTTGGAATGTGAACACTGTATATCACTTTTAATCAGGTTTGACATTGTATGAAAAGGTTTGTATTATCCTTAGGAAAAGACAATAACACAAATGAAAATGGATTCTCAGCCAATGCAATCCAGAATTTGTTAGCTTTACTGAAGTGGATGATCAGTCTTGTTTTCTTCAACCCACCTAGGTGACCATTACTCAAGAGGAAAAGATGTGTTAGCACCTTTTGGTAAATAATTACTTGGTTATCAAGAATCCAAATGATTCAAATTGAGAAGTTTTACTTTGTAAAGCAGCAAATGAAGGTTCCATACCTTTGTAACTCTAGCATGTGTTTCAAGAAGCAACTGAAGGTACATATTCAGTGTTTTTGAACCTGTTGGGTCACTGTCTTTGTCCTCTCCTGTCCTCTCCTGTCCTCTCCTGTCCTCTCCTGTCCTCTCCTGTCCTCTCCTGTCCTGTCTTGTCCTCTCCTCCCCAAACGTCTCCTCTCTCATCTCCTTTCCAAACTTCTCCTCTCCAAACCTTACCTCTCCTTTTCCATTTTTTCCCCTACATTTCCACTTTCTGCTTTCTTCCTTCTTTGTACTTTTTTTCTGTGTGTGTGTTTTCAGGTTGTCTATCTGGAAGTAAAGAAAACACTGGCTTGCTTTCTTTCTTTCAAAGAAGATTTTGGTTGAGGTAGTAATAAAACATTTGTGGTGAGCAGCAAGGGGCCATCTGCAAGGCCCCTTAAGCCTTGCATTTAAGACACTCATAAACAAGGGTTCAATGCTGAAAAAATTATTCAAAAAGCAAGAATATCAGTGAGGTGCACTGAAAGCAAAACCTCCCAGAGTGCTTATCTCAAAGCTGTTATTTAAAGCTTTTTTGCTTCAACCACATGACTTTGAACAGAGCTTTCTGAGGATGTCTGGGTTAAAGCTGCCCTCTGTTTTACTTGAGGACAGCCTGCTCTCCCACTTCTTCAGCTACTGGCCTGCAGGCAAGAAGATAAAGATGAACCCTGCATCATGTGTGGGGCCTGCAGCTTACTGGGAAGGCCCTGGACCTACACATCATCCACCAGACATCCCATAGTCATAACTGACATAAAATCAAAGGCAAATTTCTCATGATGTCCTTCCCACATGCTCTGTGTGTTGGCTATTTGCAAGACACATTTACCTCCACTGTTCAATTATGGAACCTGCTGGAGACGACTGCCCTCTCTGCATGAACATGTCAAGACAGGGACCCGAGGGAAGGGTTCTTCATGTTCTCACTTCTTCTGCTTGGCAAGGGAGGGCTGTCTTTTGACTGAAGAGCTGGGAAAATCAGCCTCTTCTCCAGTGTCCTGATGTTATGGCTAAGGCACCAACGAGACCTGGGAGAAAGGCGATGAAGGCAGCAAGAGCTGCTCATGCCTGCTCTGCATTTCAGGAAGCTCCACACTCCAAGTGTCTTTCTCCCTGTTGGTCCTGCACTGCAGTTCCTGCATCTGCAATGGCTCTGCCACCCTGAGCTGGGACTTCCCACCTCTCATATGTGCCAATTGCAGTGGAAGAAGATGAGATGGGAAGACCTGACTGAGCCTGCTCCTGTTGCTTCAGTTTCAGTAACACTGCCGAGGGTCTTCAACTGCTGCCTGCAGCCTGCTTATCACTGCGCTCGCTTATCACAGTGCTGGCAGGCATTTTGATCCTGAGTAAGTAGCACTGCAACAAATTTGGGGTGTTGGGTGTGAACTTGTCTGTTCTGGTGAGCTTTGAAGGTCCCGATCCCTCCATTACAAGAAATTTACCAGGCAGCCAGAAAAGGTTTAGAAATGGGCAGCAAAGATGCTCAAAGGTACAGAAAGGCTCTGTATGAAGGATGACTAAGCTAGGACTTATGTATATGGAAAGGAGATAAAGGAGGAGGAGGTGATACATTTACAAAAAAAAAATCTTGAGTGGCATGGAGACAATGAATAGATTGATTTTTTAAAACTCCTTTCCAGTACAAGATGTAGGAGACATCAGATTAAGCTAAGAAAATAGTAGGGCTCCAAACAAAACATCTCAGTCAGCTGACCCTTGACAAAGAATGGTGTGGGTGCTAAAGGTTTTAGGATTTCAAGGACAGACAAGAGATTTAATATAAGAGTAATTCCCTGGGGATGCTAACTACATAAAAATCACAGCTTCATCAGGAGGTTCCTGTTCTGAAAATGGAAATTGGGAGAGTGTTACAGGGAGTTTTCATATATGCCTATTCACTAGACATCTGCTGTAGTATGGTGGGAAGTAGAGTAGATGGACTTTCAATCTGACATTTAACTGTTTTCCTTCTGTTCATCACAGCAGTGAAAAGTCTGCAAAGCTGTAGAAACCATGAGTAGGCTTCAGGTCACTTAACTTGAACCCTCAGAGAATAGAGGCTGTAGTCACCCATCTCCCAGAAATCAGTGTCATGGAGGGCACACCACCCACCCTAAGACAGGTATCCAAAAGGAGAGGTGAATCACCATCTCCAGCTACCTTTTATTTCTGATCTCCCAGGGAGTCTGGACAGCTGCCTTGTGTTGGATGACTAGTTTCTTTCTAACTTCAGTTAATCTTACTTGAGTGAGACCAATCCTGATTAAAGTGGATTTTGGCAGTAGGTTTAATGCCTTTTTCTGCAGGGCTTCAAATGCCACTGTATTAAGGCTAGCATTTATTAGATGTGTCCTTTGAATAAAGCTCCTTGAGCATGACTGGGAATTTCACTCTTCAAAGGTCAGTGGTCTGCAGCAACAAAACCAATCAAGCTCTACCTGGGGTTGCAGGAAGCTCTGTTTCAGTGTGGGACTTCTGATATTTCACTGCCTATTTAGACACTGCATCTGAAACTAATTAAAAGGAAGGTGACTGATAGCTGAGAGACAGAGATTACTGGCTTGTGTTGTACTGTCCAGAAACATTACATGACCATTCCCAGCTGTTGTTCTGGCATGGGGTACACCAGCTGTCTCATCAAATCACACCATGGAATAACAGCACAGAAATTTTCCATTTTATCCTGCCATAAGAAAACAACTCCTACTGACAAGACCCCAGAACCAGAAAAGAATATCTTGAAAGCTTTTTTTTTACTTCCTCTGATTACATTTTACCTTCCAGGAAGCAGATGTAAACACAGTCCACATTCAGTCCAGCTTTGTAATCACCAGCCTTTGTTTTTGTAAATGTATCAAAACCACTAACTTCATTTTCACAGCACTTAAATTACTTGGAAAATTCTTTCTCATCCAGATTGCCTATATGTAGTGTGACAGACTTTGGCACTATTGGAGCAGTGTTCCCTGCCTGCCTTCTGTGGATTCTTCTGTGGATGTGTTAATCATTACAGCAGAGCTTTCCAAACCAGCTAGATATTGCTGAATGTTATATACATGTTTATTAAGTGAAATACATGCCTTTTTTTTTTTTTTTTTTTTTTGCAAGAGATTGTGACATTCAAGGCACAAAATCAATTTTGTACTAGAATTAAAATTTCATAGGGACAGACTTAGTAAAAGCCAAGATTAACAAAAATAGCCCCTATTCTATTTTCCTTTTCTAAATTTGACTGGATGTAATTCTTTAAAAGTATAACCAATATCTTATCAACACAAAGCAACTCTATTTGATCCCAGATATGAAACTGGCAGGAAATGGGTTACTATAACAAAATGCAGAAGTGAGCTTTCACCAGCTTGCCTGAGGAAAAGGCTAAAAATCTTAAAACTGTACTTTAATTGTAGTTGAATTTTTAAAATACCAGATGCTATTTGATATTTAGATATGGAAATAATAATTAAATCTATGAATACTAATGCTTCAGGGTCTTACAGTGTGTCATAAACCCAGAATAATGCCACTGAATATATCTAAATTCTGCTGATATAGAACTGGTGGAAGTGTAGAGTCAGATCTGGGGTCTTTTTTACCTGTTGGTTTAGCCTGGACAGACATTTACCTACTATGGTCATTGCTGTGTGTGCAGAGCTCAGACATCAGAGCTTTTTGTCTCGAGAATATGAAGCAACACTATCCTCAGGTAAAGGAAGCCCTAAACACATTCAAAGAGTGTGGGAGAAACTCATCATTTAAGCCAGTGTGGGTGGTTAAATACTCTGAATACTTTTATGGATCTTTTAAAAATTATGAGCTGACAACATTGTACCTTACCTGCTACCCTGAATGCTGCTTCGTGCTGTCCTTGAGCAAGGCTTCCTGGGGGAGGTAAGGCTTGTCAAATGAGTAAGAGCCAGAAGTATTTAGACACCTTCCTCCCCTTCCCTTCAGTTAAAATTAGGCACAGAAATGTCTTTGTGGGTTTGGTGAGCAGTGAGATATGGCAGGGAATCAAAGTGACCTGCAGGAACAGCGTGGCAGCTGAGCAGCTGTAGTGGGTGTTTTGTGGCAGTGCTGGTGGCCAAAGGAATTGTCTCTGGATGCACCTCGGCTGTTGTCCTCTCCCTGCAGAAGCCCAGCCCGCCTGAGGTTGATGCTGGCTCTCTAGGATGGGTGGGAATTATAGCTCGCCAAGTAACTTGTGCTAGCTACCCCATCAGCCCTCTGAGGAAAGTGTTTTCTTAGAAGTATTTCTAGAAGTCCTCTGCAAGTTGGTGGTGTGGCACTTTTCAGGAATTTGCAAAAAAGTGATACTGCCAGCAGCCAGACAAGGGTTGGACAGAGTACAAAGACAGCTTCCAAGAAAAAAAGGCTAATATCAACAAATATAGGTTGGATACACACAATCATTTATCTGCTCTGGCCACACTAACAGTAAACCAGCTGCAAACATATGCAGATGACATGCTGAGTGTACTTCAAAGGCTTTTTACAATTCCTTAGCTTGGACAGAAGCAAGGACACGTGGGCGCCAAGACAGATAGGAGTCTTCCCCAGACAACCATTTCTCAGCCTGGCATTGCATCTTGATTACCCCCTTTCAGAAAAGGAGAGCTGCCATAATTACCTGGTTTCTTTGCTGCTATAACTGACACTAAGCTATGTGGTTTTATGGTTGCATTTCATTCTCAAGCCTAAAGGAAGGGAGAGAAGCCTAGGGCAGGGGAAGGTGGGACATGGATTTTAGCTGAAATAATCTGTAGGGCTGGGCAATTTAGCTAGAGAGCCATCAAATATGCAATGGAAGGATTGGGGATGTTCCTTCCAATTTTCAGAGGCTGCTTCAGACAATGTGCTGGAGGTTTGTGTGAGGGGCAGGCTGTCCTGCTGCCCTCTCAGGATCATCATCCAAGAGCCATGCTGGGGGCAGAGAGACTCAAGCAAGCACACAGAATGGTTAAAGGCTGGCCTGCAAGGCCAGGAGGTGGGCAGCATAGGGACAAGTGTCATACCTGCTGGGAGGGCCATGTCCCTGTTCAGAAACTGCCATCTCACTTTGCAAACGCCCTGAGGGTTTGCTGTGAGCCTTTTGTGGCAGTGAGTGCACACTCTGTACCACCTATGAATCAGCACTGGCATGGTTAAGTCTCCATGAATTTTCTTTTTTTTCCAGACAGATAAAAGATCCCTTACAAATTTCCTTCAGATGTAGTTCCATTATATTTTCCATTCTGGATACAGCTACAGATTTCCTATTTTTCCAGAAACAAAGGTGCCACAAAGGTTGTGTACAAGGACAGGTAGAAAATAGTGCTGAAAATCCCAGAGAAATGTCATCATAAATATCTGTTGATTTTGGAGCCATGTAAAAATGACAACTGAGCTCAGGTTCAATAAAAAAAGAAAAAAGTATAAGCCTTTACAAGAAAAAAACCCTGTGCATGTATAAAACCCTTCCTGGGATAGTGATTTTTCCAAAGCGCTGTGAGTTGAAAGTTGTTTTTCATTTAACTACACAGCTACAGCTGTGACTCCAGCTGTCCCTGCTGAAAGTTATTTGATTCAGGAAGCCTTTCATGCAGAGGACTGACCTTTCAGAGGGATTGTGTGTTACCCCTTTTTGTGCTTCATTATGTATATGCTGATGAGCTGAGGGTGGTGGCCAGGTGATAAATTGCTAGCAAGTGATAAATTGCCAGATAACCTACTCATTAGTTGGAGGGCTTGTAAGTAAAGTACAGAAGAACGAACTGTGAAGATCAAGGACTGTTAGTGGAAGCTGATGAGAGGTCCGGTGGAACAGGATTAAAATGAGTGAGTCTCAACCTGACTGTATTGGTGAGTGTTGTGTGTAGTTCATGCTGCTTTTTGAAGGGGTGGCTGGGCATTCCCACCATCACTGGAAGGTTTTCTTTTTTAGCTCTTTGAACATGTGAGCTTTTGTGCTTAGGAGTGTAAATAGACTGCTCAGCCTGTGTGTACCTCTGTGAATCTGTGCTATTATAATCTTCAAATGGATAGCAATGGTGTCTGCTATGCAGGAAAAAAAATATGCTCCTTGGGGAGGCAAGGGAAGGGTTGATGCTGACTCCAGCGTGGCTTGAGATGCAGTTTGATATGGAAGGCCATGCAGTGCAGCAATGCCACCTTCCACCTAAGGAAGGCTCTCCTCCTTGTTGAAGAAACCCTTAATTTTAATAAGACTGATTGTCCTTTCCTGCACAAGATAAAAGCATCGCACTTGTTTGTTACCTGTGAATGCTGGTAAAATACCTGTAGATAAATGTTGCAGTTTCTGGCACTATCTTTTGGAGTTTTTGAGACAGCAGATGCGTTTCAAGTTGTGCATGGCTGCTGGAAGCCACCTCCCTGCCTTAGCAGGCAGAAGCTCAAATTTAGTGCCTATCAAAACTTAGTTCTTGAAACTGCCTCCTGAGAGAAACACTTTTAATTAGCTGGGCTTTCCTGAAATGAGTGTGTGAAAATAAGTCAATTTAATTACTTTATGTAGCAGCCTTCCCATGTAGGCAGTCGAGGATTTTCTAGTCTAAAACTGTTTCTGACAGAACTAGGACTTCTGGTCAATCAGGGCTGGCAATCAGTGTGAAGTTATCTGTGCTTTTCCTGATATTGGAGTGAGATTGGTCTCTTGCCATCATTTGTTGGCAGCACAAGACACATGTGCAAAAGAGACAATACTGGAGTCAGATACAGACTTATAGATCCCCTGTGGCTGTCTCCACACCTATGAAAAGAAAATGCATGATATTGGCAATGACTCACCAACTTTGGGAACTGTTCCAGGAGCTGCCCCTGAAGCATCCAAGGAAGATAAGAGTTAAGTAAATGCTCCTGGAAAGAGAAGGGTAAACACACAAAGCACATTAAGCCCAGGCAGCCAATCTGGAAGGATGCTGTGCACAGAATAAGCCTAGGAAGAACCACAACGGATATGCTGGGGCTTTCACAGCTTTGTCTGCAGTGGGAGATTAATCCAGACTTCTGTATTGTGCCTACAATACAAGGCTGGGAGCAGGCAAGCTCCTACCTATTTTTGCAGAGGTTCCCATCTGCAGTGACTGTAGCCTAGAGGAGTTTGTACCATCTGCAATGGACCATCATAAAACACTCTTAGACACAGAAAACTGTTTATGCTGCTATTGAAGTGCTGGTGCTTGACAGCAAATACTATTATTTATAGTCAGTGCATCAATGGCTCACCTGAGGAAGCAATGCTTGTTCTCAAGACAGTGATTTTGAAGGCCCATCACTGCAAAACTTTCCATTCCCACATGGATATGTGGTGATACTAGTATTTTATGCCCAAAGTTATTTTAGTGCTGCAGACATTTGTATTTCAAATTCTTGGGGCCTGGAAAAGCATGGCGAGCAGTTAGCAATATATTAATGTAGACTAAAAAATACTTCTGAATATCTGTGCCTAGCAAACAGTCTTGGTAGGGTGAGGGGGAAGTAGCACTGAGGACTTGTAAGAGCGAACTTTCCAGATAGTCTCTTTGTAACACTTTGTAAAGGGTCATTAATACTAATTTTCATTACTGTTTCCCAGTTATGTACAGAGTGTACAGAGACATCTTAAATCCCTTCAAAGACATTTAAGTGAGATGAAGCTTGAAGAGAGGCTTTTTTTTTTTTTTCCCCAACAGAGCAATGGAGAGAACTGAAAGGAGAGAAGCCAATAAATTTACAGGCCTTTTGGGTATCCAAGATAATCTTCATCTGAAAGTTAGAAGCAGGAACATCAGGTTAAGAATGGGGTGAGAACAATTGCTTTGATGACAAAAGGACAGAAAGCAGTTTCCAGTCCCTAAAAATTACACTGTGGATTCCCACTCTATATCAAGATACTTACAGTAATACAGTCTATGCCATAGAGGTGGGAAGAACAGTAGGTAGGAGGAATAGGAATAAATTACCAATAGCAGAAGAGGTGGGTGCTTGGTGTAGTTTGTGAAAAATCCATGCTGGGTAGTATCTCCTTGTATATCTAATTTTGATGAAAATAATTTTTAAAGAACTTCTTGCTCTCTTCTCATCCACAGAGTACTATTTACATCCACGCCCCCTGTTCCTCCCCACCTTGGCTGGGCTACACAGATGTTTAGGAGGCCACTGGGGAACTGTGCTATGAATTGATCAGAAGCCTTTAAAAGTCCTTGCCAAAAAGCACAAATCATCCCTGTTCCTGAGCTAGTGGCCCCCACCTATGTTTGCAAGGTACTATTACTTCCAGTCCAAAGTCTCTGTGTGGAGCTTGCACATTCTCCCTCAGCCTGGATGTAGCTTGGGGTGCCAGCACGTGGTGTAGATGATGTAGATGTATCCCATGTGCTGGCCACGGATTTGTCTATACAAATCCTGACTGGCTTTGTAAGATCCGGCCCATCTCTTACTAAAGATAACCAAAACTGTCCTGCTTTCCTGTGTTTAAGTGTTCTCCTGACAGCAGATCTTTGCAGAACATCCTTTCCTTAAAACTTTGGTAAGTAGTAGGGACATACAGAAATACGTACATAATCCTGGGATTTGCAGCCTTGTGGATACTATCTACATAATCCAAGCCTGTCACTGGGAACTGTGAGTATCCCATGAAAAAAAGCAGAACCACAGTAGTAGGCAGTGATCTGGTAATCCATACAAGGTGGGATTCCTTCTGCCCCTCCTCATCCCCGTTTAAGGCTTCTCAAAGTAAAAGATACATTGATAGTTATATTTTGCTGTTTTCATCAGCAATTTGACTACATCAGTTTCAGCTGGCTTAAGATAAAAATTTTGTTGATAACTTGTGCTTTGAGTAGTTGTTGCCATTTTAAAAAATTATAAAACCTATAAAAAACTTGATACCATTAAAAATAAAATATCTACAGAGAAAAGCTCCAGTATGAAGTTTGCTCAGGTTATTTCAAATAAAACTGCAGTAACTGTTGATCCAAAACACTTCACATGTGGGAAAGTTTAGCTGAAGAAAGAACAGTTCATATATGTAAAGACAGGCATCTATAAAAATAGGCATATAACTTGACCATTTAAACTCCTAATCGTGAGTTTAAATAGTGAGGTCTAGCTCACTTCCTTTTCCCAGTATTTCATCTGCAGATTTATGGGTATAAACTCTAGGAGAGAGATCCAGTTTACGTGTTCTATCCTGCTCTGTCTGGCCTTTTAAGAAGGCTCCCACCAAGGTGGTTATCTCTTGGGATGGCACATCTTCATATAGTGGTGATAGTTTGTTTCCTTTTAAAGTATTTTTCTATGGTGGTTCTGTGTTTTAAGGGAGCCAATTAAAAGCTCTTGGCTAGCTTTTTCAGTATATTATTAGCTTATCAAGGCTGGAACTTGCTAGATAAGCTCTGTTGCAGTATATGCCTATATCATGCCTCTGAGGCTTTTAAATGCACTGTAACTTAATGCTGGCTATCAATAGTATAATAGTTTCTATACTTGGAATTTAAATGCTGTAAGATTTGGCTTTTTACTGGGTTCACTAGAAAGTTATGAAGAATTATGTGCCAGAATATGATTTCTTTTTCTTCACATTTAGGCCTTATTTTAAGAGTTCTATATTGGCCTCAAGCTGAGGTCCATGTGCACACAATTCAGGGCATGGGAACCACATCCTGCCATGTGGCAGTCCCCAGTGGCTTTGCTGTCCCGGGATGAGAACTGGGGTGGATGTGTGGGGACCTGACCTTGTGGTGAAACTGGCCCTGACCCACGTGTAGATGAGCAACTATTGCTCTCCAGTGCTGTTTTGTCTTGGGATGAAATAGAACTGACTGGTGCATCCAGGAATAGGATATTAGAGTTGACTCCATGTCAGGATAGAGATGAGGGACTGGGAAGTGCCGGGTGGCTGCTGCTGGTGGTAGTAGTGTACTCTGTTGTGACATCATCTGAGTAAAGGATTTCCAAACCTATGTGTCCAATACAAAATATCAAAATACAAAATACAAAATACATGTTAAAGGATCTTGGGATGTAAAATATGTATTTGCCACAGCCGTGCTAAGATCCTTCAAGCCAGGGCCCACTTAGTGCAGTTTGAATATTTCATACCTCTCTGGTTTTAGTTTAGCTTATTATCTGCTTCCAGCTGAGTCACATGAGTGTAAACAGATCAGTTTGTCTCTAAGGAAATGATTCCAGAAAACAGGGAGAGTCAGTTCAGTCCAAATACCATCTGCAGAAATGAAGATTTTAAAACTCACGTAAGGTTGACCAATCTTATGCTGCTCCTGTTTCCTCTCTCATGTTTTTCTTGGGTAAGCGTACAATTTTCTGGCACAAAGTCTAATTTGCTGAATGGATGCTGACATTGCAGCAATGTTCCTCAGCACATCCCAATTTCAAAAGCAAAAAATGGCCTATTTCAAAATAATGCAGATATTTATGAACTTGTGTCACTGAAATCAATGTGGAGACCTAAATTTTAAGAAAAACTAGTTATAAAATAATTTGGGTCCTTGAGAACTTTGTCCTCAGAGGTTTTTTTATCAATGTTGCTGCCACAGACTTGCAGCCAAAGCAGAGCTGGCTAGAACTGCCCCAAGAGCCAACTCTCCATCAGCCCAGCTCCACAGCAGTTCACAGAAGCATTGTCATTGTTCATATTTTCTGTAGTTTGGTCAAGTGGCTGCCTGGTCACAGCAATTTAGCTGCTCAGCAGAAGACAGCTCTGTACAGAGGCAACGCTGGAAATTGTCAGCACTTGGAATAGGGACAAGGAGCAAGTTTGGGATTAGGAAGGTGCTAGAAGTGCTGATGAAGCACTGATTCCTGTGCTTTTCAAATTTGTCTTTCAGGCTAGTGCTATTTGTGAGGAAGAGCAGAAGACTGGTTCTGCCCCTTTTTGGGAAAGGTACAGGCAGAGTAAAATATCAACAATCACAGTACACAGAGGTGTGCAGACATCCTCTTTACTGTGGTGAAGCTCACTGAAACAAACTTATGGACTGCAGGTATGCACCTGCTCAGCACTGAGCTCTTGCCTTCAGGCAATAGGATCACAGTCCTTGGGATGACTGCCATGATCTAGTTATCCTTGAGTAAATAGTTGTTAATTCCTCTTCTGGATAATGCATGACTAACATTAGCGGGATACCCAGTTACTACTCCGAGCACATTCAAAATTACCTTCCTACCACTTTGCTTTTCATCCCCTCATTTCTCTGCTTCATTTAAAATTTCCTCTCCCTGCATTTCAGGGCTTCTCCTAGGCAGGCACGCTGTAAGCATCAGATCTCCTCAGCATGTCAATGTATCTCTCTACTTTGTTCAGCCATTAGTGACAGGGTATCATTCATTTCTCCCATTGTACAATTTTTTTGCATTTATATTACACTGTACATTTTTTACAAAAATGCCATACTTCCCTGGCCTTTTCCAAAGAAGATTGCAGTCTGCTGTGTTTGTCTGTGGTTAGCCTAAAGCACTCTGCAACAGTGGGGTCTGAGTCCCTTTTTATTGTTATTATTTTTTTAATCTGGACACTTAATGCAGTGAGATTGATGTACAAATTGGGATATTAGAGATTATTGAGAAATAACTTCTTGACTGGAAATTAATCACCTTCCTTAATGCCTTTAATAATATGACTCAAACCCAATGAGCTCAGATACTGCCTTTGGGTTGATCCAGACTATGAAAAAAACATTTAGGATAGAAAGTAGTCCAGAATGTTCTCTTGTTAACGTGGCTGCTTGTATTTGAAATTTTAAAAACGATGGCTGTCATTTAAAATGTGATCTTTACCTTTTGTACCTCCAATTCCCAACTCCATCCTGCTGCAATGGGAAGAGAAGGGGGAGCAAGAAAGCAACATCTGATTTAGGAGAGTCTCCATGGGGGTGAACTGGGGAGTATGATTCCTAAACCACTGCATCTGCAGTCAAAGCTGAGAAACTTCCTGTGTAGAAGACAGCTGGTTTTCAGAAGTCATTTTCTGAGCTCTTGACCCATTTAGAAGCATCAGACAGTGGGTGCTTTCAGTATGCAAAACACGTGCATGGTATTTTTGAGCAGCCTGCTTGCTGATGAGTTGCTGCATCACAAAGCTGCCTAACTGGAGCAGTGTCTTGCAGCTAGGCTTTCAAATGGGTGTCATTCTGACCCAAGCTGTGGTGGCAGCAGCGGCAGGGACTGGAGGAATTTTGCATGTTTTCCAATCTTAAATCTGGATTCTGACTAACCCCTGCATGGGTGCTGGTATCCAAGGATGAGCTGTTCTCAATCTCAGCTGTGTACACTGCGTATCTTCTTTCCAGCCTTGTTGGCTGAGAGAAGGAATGGTGGGAACTGAGTGTGACTGGGATTGGAATTTGGCCCTTAAATGGTTTTATCAAACTGTGGGAAAGCAAGAGTGTTGCCAGGTAGAGGAGGTGATGAAGGGTCATCACACTACACACCTCCTCCATTTCAAAGCAGAGGAAGGTCTTTGTGTTGGCAATTCATTCTCCTGACCAAAACAGAAAACGGTATGGCAACCTTCCTTTTGGTTCCTTTCAAGTGCTTGCATTACTTGTGCTTGCACCTTAACATTACATGTTAAGGTTATATGTAGGAAAACTTGCCACGCTATCGATAGACTTATTTTCTATAATCCATGCAGTGGGTATGGATGGGGCATATTGAATTTGAGGCTTGACGCTGGTTTTTCTGTAGTTCTGGATTTTCTCTCTGATGTGGTTTTGAAAAGTGCCAGAAAATTCTTGCAGAAATCTTTTGTTTCTAACTGCGGCTCATGGAGATTCTCCAGGCAGAATGGCAAAACTTGTCCTGAACTTTTTCCTCCTGATTTCTGTTAGACTGGTTGACCCTTCTTGGTTTACCTTGCATTTGGAGCTATGGTGTTGGAAAAAGTCCATTCTGTATACACATAATCAAGGCCTTTCCCCAACTTCCCCATGGTGTGTTCCAGCAGAGATTAACTCTGTCCACTTCAGGCACAACCCACATGTGGCAGCTGTGGGTAGTGAACATGATGTTAAACATCTCCTACAGAGAGAATCATGAGACAGACTGCAGTCTCATTAAGTCCCTTGTACTCTCCCATTCTTATTTTGTTCATTTAAATTCCCCTGAAGAGGGAGTATCAGCTTTCTAGAAGAGAAGAAACACTGACTTACTGAGCAACAGCTGAAAGCTATCATTTTTAAACTTATGATTTCTTTTGACATTGAATGCTTATACTGGAAGACACATTTTTCACTACAAACTAATTCTATTTTGCTTTGTAGAGCAAAAGAAATGATTAAAGCAAAAGCTATTCCCAGTTTACAATCACTTCTTCAAGATGGTAATAATAATTGACCTTAGGTTAGTCTCTATATAAATTATATTTGAAATTGTGTACGTTGCAAAGAACCAGGGCAGGACAGTCCCCAACACATATTTTCCAAGAGAAAGTTACGTCAGATTTCCCTAAGACAGGGAGTGAAACTTGCTTTGGTTCTTAAATGCTGGCGCCCTAAACAGAAATCAAGCACTTGTGTCCCATATGTCACAAGTATGATGTTTTGCTAGTCATTAACAAGAAAAGTATTATGCTTAATCTGAGGCTTTTCTAAAGTCTTTTTTTTTTGGCAATTACGCTGTGGAAGGGAGCAGCTGAAATAATAATAAAACTTTGTACTTGCAGGGAACTTTCATCTGGGAATATCAAAATAATTTATAAGCCTAGCTAAGTCTATCTTGATATTTTTGATATTTTCCTAGGATACCGCTTTCCTGTGGCGGTTGGTAAGTCAGTAATTTTGCCCTGGTTTAGCAGGAGGGAGAACTGAGACGCAGAAAGGGTAAACAACCCA
This sequence comes from Prinia subflava, assembly GCF_021018805.1. NCBI lineage: Eukaryota > Metazoa > Chordata > Aves > Passeriformes > Cisticolidae > Prinia > Prinia subflava. Next base: position 52,320,212 of record NC_086247.1, read on the forward strand.
TGCAGGGTTACTGCAGCAGATCCCGGAGGGTTAGCCAAGATCCATGCACACAGAGATGGGGTTTACATGATGGGTTTGGGTTACTTTTTCATTTCTTATGGTATGGAGATTCTCACTGCCAAGAGCCTTTCCCCCATCAGTGTGGAATAGCCAAGTCCTAAGGATCTACCTCTGGATGCTGGTAGCTGTTTTACTCCCTCTTAACTTCATTAATTCACAAAGGGCCACTGGTTAGGTTCACTTCAGATGCCCAAGCCCCTCTCCTCCTGATGCCAGAAGATTGGGCTCTACAGCAGGCACTGCCCACTCCAGCAAGAAGCCCAGCTGGGACATGGAGCCCCTGAGTGAGGGCCCCCAAACACCCATTTACAGGGCAGCAAAGATGCACCTGCTGAAAGCGTGATGCATCCTCTGATTGCTAGTGAGCATCCTGAGGTACCTGGAGAACAGCAATCCTTCAGCTGTACGTAATGAAGGCCCACCTCCTGATGCTAAATCCCTGGCTGAGAAGAAGGGGTGAATCTCCTGACCAGTTGAATGTGGGACCACTCTAGGGAGTCTGTCAGTCACTTAAGAGAAACATCTTCAAGGACAGGGGTGGCTCTGATCTGTGAGATCTTGTCTCTCTCTTGAAACAAGCTGACCCCCTGTTCCAAACAGTTCCTTTCTGTCTGGAGTTGCAAATATGTCTTCTTTAGCAAGAATATGTTTTCACCATAAATCAAACTACTCTTCTTCATCAAGGGGGAAATGCCCCATATTTCATGGCAGAGAGGTGGTAAAAGCATGAGGGTACTCCCTGAACCAACCCTGGGTCTCTGTGGATGGGCTGGGCTGGACCTGAAGCAGCAGCCACACTGTGTGCTCTGGATTGAGGAATTTTCCTGTTGTGCTCATTTCTGCTGCCCATGTGAAATCTAACTGCAAAAACACCAATTGGAAAATATAAATCTATAAGTTTATAATTAACTTTTGGGCAGGTGCCATTGCATAGTCTTATTGTCACTTGCAAGAAGATTATAAACTTTATTCAGTTCTATGTGTGTTGGGCAGAAAGAGTTTTAGGGAATAAATCAAGGGATGAAAAGAAGAATTCTGCATTGTAGCTCATTGTCAGTCACACACAAGAATTTTGACAGACTTTCCAATAGTATTTTAAAAAGCATCTTTTTCTTTTCTAGGAGGCAGAATATAGGTCCTTAATTGTAGGAATATCAGAGATTTTCCATCCCAGGCTATTCATTTTGTTTCTATATCTCCACTCTCCTTGAGTGCCACCTTCTTGCTACAATTTATAGCTGAGATTCTTGGGCAGGAGGCACGGTTTAGAAAGTACAGTGTAAAGCTCTGGAAATGTGGCAGAGTGTGGGAACTGGTTTGGGACACCAGTACTTTTGTAGGATAAATGAGCTGCTCAGTCAGGTAAGGAGGCACCTGAAATTCTTATGAAAATAAGTATTTGCCTTTAAAAATCTGGATTTAGACCACACACCGCAGTTATGAGATCTTAAACCAGAAAATACCTTTTGTTTTCCTGGAAGGTACCATGCTGCTGATTCAGAGCTGAAACACCACTATTCCACCAAAGAAAAGGAAAACCAGGTATCTGCATGGCTTGTAGTCAGGAACAATCAGGGGAGTATTTATTTTTTTTTCACTACTATCTTTGTTTTACCAGTGATTCTGTTCAACTAACATGACTAGATGTAGAGATCCCAATGTCACTATTGGATTCCAAAAAAAATAAAAATAGCAGGTGCTGAGCAGACTTGCAGATCTTCCAGCAATTTTATTCATTTAATGAAGTCCAGTTTCAAATACACCCAAAGCAAACACATGTACAGAAGGCTTAAATTCAGATGTGTTGAAGGAATTCCAGTTCAGGACATTTTATTAACCTCCACATAACTGATTGTGCTTTAGCTCTGCACATGTTTTGATTTGTCACTGTTCAAAAAAATCAACAGCGCATGCAGATCAGATGCCTGGTTGAAATACTCTGTGAAAGTGAATGATCAAAAGCAGGTCAAATGCCTCATTCTATCTTGCTCAAACATGTTCAAAACCAGAATAATTCATAGCATTTGGTTAACTTTATTCATGCTTTTTGTCTTTTTTTTTCCCCCTAAAATCTCTGCAAAAGAACATCATAATCTGTGAATTCCGGGACATAAATATGTACATACACAAATTAATTGCTAGCTATGATGTGCATGAAAAACTGACAAATCAGTATATTGAAAAAAGTAATTTCATGGGTTGTTACTTGCTTGAGGAGCATTTATTAAGGTATGAAACTGAGATGTTTGGTTAAGTTAGAAGGAAAATTCTCAAGCAAAATGGATAATGCAGAGTCTTAGCTTGTGGTAGCTCAGACAGGGTTTTGGTGTAACCTGTCTGAGCTAACAAACTGGGGATGTATGTATTAAAAGTATCATTATAGTCTGGCTTTTCTTCAGCAGTTGATTTTGGCAGTGAAGGACAGAAATGCCATCTTTGGACTTTTTCCTAATTTCATTCTCTTAATGAAAATTCTGCCAATTTGCAAATAATTTTGCTGCTGTTGACGACAAATTTACAAGATTCTTCAGTATGTGTGGAAAAGTACCTGCAACATGTACCTTTAATGGTCTTAGGAGAAAGGTAATTAAAACCACGTACTTTATAATGAGCAACATCATTTTAAATCAGAAAACTTTCAAATGTCTTTGATTCTTTTACCATTACCATTTTACTTGCAATCTGCTATAATTTATGGGAAAACACTAGTCCTTTGTAGAATGACATGGAACTGGGATTTTTTAATCTTTCTAAGTATTATTAAAATGATTTCCCATAATTGTTGTTTCCTTTAGGATGATTAAATGTCCTTATTATCATTTTGTCTTATATACATACCAATCATCTGTGATAACTTGTTTGGCAATTAATGCCTTTTATAGGAATTTTTTGTTGTTTTTTAGTTGTAGTCTCACATTTCACATGGATGACACAACTTGCCCATATTTTTGACCAATGTGTATTTCTGTTTGTATGCATATGTGTGGCACTGATTTTTCATTTGATGATCACTGAATGTGTGGCAAGACTAATTACTTTCACTGTTTCTTTTGACTCAAATCTTTAAAAAATTTATTGTACTTCAAAGTGACTAACATTTGGTTTCTGTTTAGAATGAAGTTTCGAGCCAACTTTTTCTTTTACCCCCTTCTCTCTCTTCCCTGTCTCTCCTCCCCCAGCCTGCCTGCCTAATACCTGAGCCATTTAACTGTGATTAATGTAAAATAAAGATCACCCACGATTTCATCGTCTGTAAGATGAATGATACTCTCCAAACATAATATAGTTGGAGACTTGCTCTTCACATGTAGTGTTTTTTTGTTAGGTTTTTTCTTTTTTCTTCTGAGTGCACCATCTGATCTATACATAAGGGACTAGTGGAACGAACACTGTTCCCTGCAAGGTTATAGTTTGATGATAATTTTATTTTTAGGGCGTTGCTATTGATATTGGCTAGCATTACTCATGGCCTTTAATCAAAAGGAAGAAGTGATAAAGACATCTTTACGATAAGCCCTTATGTGATAAGCATGAGAAATATGGAAAAAGATTAAAGACCTAGTATCTTGGCCTCAGAGAAAAGAGTCTTTGTCCTGTTAAAAATAAAGTTGACCAGATGTGCTCATTTAGGCATGGCAGCTCTCATTTTCTCATCAAACACATTATTGGTTAGGCTTTTAAAATCAAACCCTTAATTTTTACTTTTGAATTAGCGTTCCCATAATGTTTTTTACACAGCTGTGTGACCAGGCTGTGGAAGCCACTTCAGCTTGTACCTTTTCTTTTCTGCAGGTGTATAGCCACAACAAACTGGCAACTAAATCTGTCCTACAATTCCTCACTGACTCAGGGCATCAAGTGCCAAGGTTTGTCCCTTGCTGACCTGTTCCTAGGCATGAACATCTTTGTAGTTGCACTGAAGTGAGGGAGGTTGGAAAAAAAAAGAAACAACAAACAGCTGTAGGTGTAATCTTCCTATCACTTAAGCTGTAAAATCACTCAGCCTCTACATCTATTGCTCTGAAAGTGCCTAAGGAGTTAAAAAACTAAACTTATAAAAATTAAAGAAAAAAACCAAGTGTAATACCAACCAGGCCACCTGTCCCTGCAGCACTCACCCACTGGGCTGCATATGCTTGACACTGTTTGAGGATGAGGTTTGTCAGAAGCAGCAGCATCTGGCAGGGAGGATTCTTCATTTGCACATTCAAGGTTTGTGTGGTTAACTGAGCTCTTCTACTTCAGGGTCAGACACAGCTTGTGGGAGCATTTTCTCGTTAGGTTTTACAGTTTAGAGGAGACTGAACATATTGGTCTGCAGGACTGCTGAGAGGTTAAATTTGAGACTGGGATTTTAATAGGAATATTTGCATACAAGTGTGTGCTCTGGAATGAAGGCTTATTTTTCATTCACCCAGGCAGCTGACTGTGTAGGTTCCTACTTTAAGTAGAGAGAAGAAAAGGCAAAGCTCTAAGAACTACATGTCAGGACAGCAAGAAGCATCTGGACATATCCAAAAATAAGAATTTTGGTTATGTACCAGGCACTCATTCCATCATTTTGACTGTATTATGCTGACACTCAGTGATTTCCCATCCTCTTCTACATTTTTGAAGCAGAACCACAACCCTAGGAGATATATATCATTAAGGCCAGTAAGGTTTTTCCCCTCTTTTTTTTTTTTTTTTTTTTTTTTTTTTTTTTTTTTTTTTTTTTTTTTTTTTTTGCAACCATTGTCTGCTTTTGAATGTTCTTTAGGGGAAGTTAGTCTAGCTTTCAAATGTCTTTTTCCATAGGGTACAGCTGTTCTTTCTTGTCTATCAGGAAACATTACTAGCTTTTGCAGAAAGAGTGTAATAAAAGAGCTGTTTAGTTTTACAAGTTCTTAAAAAATAATCTTATTACTGTCAAGCGGAACCACTTTTAATATTTTCATATCCTAGATGGGAGTTATCAGTGTTGACAGAAAGCTTAAAGTGGTGGAGAAAGTAGTAAATAGTCTTTTAAACTGCAAGATTATATGTGTATCCAAGCATCCAGGAGCTCTGATACAGATAGTTTATCATCAAATCAGTAGGAACAGCCACATGGCTGCATCTTCTTCCCAGTGAAAATCCTACTCAATTTTTACCATTCTGCCCCAAGATTATGGAGGGGAGAGGTAGGGAGAAGGTTTTAAGAATTCTTCAGCAGTATTTCACATCCCTCGTTCCCAAATGATGGTGGAAGAACTGGTGATGGCCTGTGATGCCACAGGCCATGGTCATTTTTGTGAATAAGCACTGGAAGGGCTCCACTGGTGCATTTTAGGACCCTTCCCATCTCTGATTGTCACAGAGCCACAGTCCTTTCCCTTCACTGGGCCTTGCTGTGCAAAATGCATCCTTTGTTGCATGTCAGGTTGCTTGGTGGGCTGCTGCAGTCCCAGCTGCATGTCTGTGTGATGGTTTGCAAAGGAAAAAAGGCATGTAGGACCCATCACACACCTACATCCAGTAACTGGCTTGACTTTTTCAGACCCTTGTATAGCTAGGAACAGGGATCAGTAAAGATGAATGGTGTCTTTGGTGGTCATTCAAGTACAGCAGAAAAATCCTAGGGGGCAGATGAAGTTTGTCTGGCCTCTGCTGCCTAATGACCCCTTTTTCTGGAGAGTGTCATGCTGAATTTGTAGCTGTGTCTCTTTGTTTAAACGTTGACTTTCAATTTATTACTTAAAGGACCCAGCCTTAAATTAGAGATGGGTCATTATTTGCCCTTCCTAATGGTAAACTGAACTGTGCACACAAACATATCAGAAACAGCTGAGGGTAAAATGCTTTCTAGTCTGACAGCCCAGCACTTTATGCTGGTGTCACTTTGATTAACATAAACTGTCAGTGGCCATGGTAGGCAGAGAAAAGTTTGTCTTTATTACCTGGAAACTCAGCGAGACGGTTGTTATTTGCTTTGGTATGGCAGTGGGGATGGAAAACTGATAGTCTGTGATGCCCTGTGTTGGGTGCTGTGTGAGCACAAGCCGGAAAGTCTCTGCTTCCATTTCCTGGTGCTCTGAGCAGAGGGCTCTGGTCTCCTTGGCCGCAGACCATTTTCAGGCAGGCAGCAGACATCCTCCACAAATGTTCAGGCAGGGCTCCTAAGAGCCTGTGCTGACTCAAGTGAAAGCAAGTAAATAGACAGGGCCCTCTGGAGACACAGCCACATTGTTTCCACTTCTTCTTAGGCTTCCTTAGCACTAGGAATATCAATAGGTAATAATATAAATCTATCCAGTAGTTTTCTCCTGTTGTAGGATCTGTATCTCATTAATTTTTGTCAGCTTGAGAATATATCCACAAAATACCTTCTGGATTAAGCCCACAAAAGTAAGTATGATAGTCTTGGTTTACAAGCTAAGCACTGTTCCCCAGGTAATCCTTTGCTTTTTCTCCATCACTTGCTGAAATGGAGCTACATATAACTAGAAGGGAGTAAAAGCATCCAAGCAGCAAAGTGTGCTGCTCTTAGGAGCATGGAGGTTGGGCTGATGGACCTAAAAACCCTCATTTACTGTAGATAACAGACTGCTTATATTGCTGTATGCATTCAACATTTTCCAGCAGAGCTATGAATTTTCTGGCTGATACACAATTTCTGTTGTTGCATACAGGATTGACAAAAAATCGAGACTAAGCCAAGGTGGTGGAGTTTCATTCTCTGCTGGGATATTTCTTCTGATGTGTAACTATCCTCCAAAATTGATCCTCTATGCTTATCTAAGTTACATGTATCACTTCTGAACCCCCCTTCCAGTCCCCACACTTAAATGTGAGAGTGATACCATTCTACAGTCAGAAATGTTTGCAGGTTGAGGTTTTCTTTGGCCTCCTTATATTTACTTGTTTGTTTCCTTATAACGTCATGGTTCTGCTTGGAAATATGTTTGGCTACACGGGAAGAGTATCCATTGCAATTTATGCTTCCTGACCTTTTGTGAGGTTAAAATAAATTGCTTTTTGGAGAGAAACCAGAGGCTCTCCTCTCTGTTCCCTTCAAAGAAATCTGACCTTACAGTTGTTTCTTGTGGAGACAGTAGAATCTTCTTTGAGCCAGAGAAAAGGAAACAGGAAAAGGTAAAATTTTCCTATGCTGACTTTTTTTTCTTTTTATAACTCAGATATTCCTTGATGGACACGGGTTTTTTCAAACCTTTTCTCTTACTGACAGGGCTGCTTTGCCTGCCATGCCTTATACACTTAACTCCTTGTTGGTTTAACTGAGCATCTGGCACCCCCCAGCCACTGTACATGTGCACACTCTCCTGGAGCCCTGATGGGGCTGATGTTCCCTCTAATGCATAGCCAGAAAGGATGAGAAGCCATGCACAGATTGGACAGAACTAATGCAGTAAGGGTCTGCAAGCCCTCATACAGCCTTGCATGAGTTCTTGGAGATATTCTGCCAGCTGCAGGGGTCATGGGCTGGGAGTCGAGCTGCAAGTGCTGTACAGGTATTGCATAGGAAGAGAGGAAATACATCCTGCCAGCTGAAAAGGGGTCATCACTCTGGCACTTTTACGGTCCCTGTGATCACAGAGAGGTGAGCACTGCATCAGCCTGCAGCCCGCGCTGCTCAGGGGAATTGCTGCAGCCTGGAGGATCAGGTGCTCTCAGTGTGGGCCTGATAAGCTCTGATGTCTTCTCTGGGCAACCAGTTTCAGCTGCAGCTCCTCCCAGGGAGTGCTCAAATCTCTCCAGGAAAGAAAGTCAGCCAACTTACATGTGTAACCTTTTGCTTTTTCAGACTAGGCATGTGTGTTTTGAAGAAAATGACAGGCTTAGGAGAGCAGTGACCATGAAGTTCTCAATCTTAACCGTGTGCCAGTCTTATCAAAGCCTGAGGCTCGAGGTTGTGTTAAGTATTTTTAAATTACTCTCCAAAGTGAATAAATAATGATCCATCCTGCACATTGTTAGGGAAAACAATGCCATTGGAGGAGATCAGGAAAAGTTCCTTTCTGACAATTCTTTTTAACAATGTGATACAATTTATCTGAAATTTGGGGCATAGTTAGGGGCAAAGGGAGAAACACCCCTCCCTTTGGTTAACCTTGCTCGGGAAATGTGAATCACTGAACTAAATAAAGTTTGTAAAAGATGCTCTGAAAATACTATGCTACGCCCTATAATTCAGCCAAGGAGGCGGGAAAAGTAAACATCAAAAGTCCCTGCTTTTTTTATATTGCTTCCTGGCACATTTCTTTTCCCCCACTTCCCCCTCCCTCCTCCCCATCCTCTTTCTGGTTTTGTTTTGTTTCTTTTTTTTTTTTTTTTTTTTGGTTTTTTTTTTTTGTTTTTTTCCCTCCTCTCTTTTTTAAAAAGTCCTTTTCATTTTGTAAAGCTGGTACCATAACTTTAACAGCAATCTTGTTGTCTACAGATGACAACAATGAGAAATGCCAAAGGAGAAGTGAGTCCTGTAGGGACCAGAGGACAACAAAGACAGTTTTCAACATTTTTATTAGGACCTCATGATGTACATATGAAAAATTAAGTTCAGAATATGAACTGCTCTTCAGATGGCGCCGTTTAAGTCTGGAGGATGTTAACATTCCTGCTGCATGACAAAGGTCCCCCACCCCCTGTGTCGATACTCGTCCTGCTCAAAGGGGCAATAACATCTAAGGATGAACAGGCTGGGCACCAAATCCTGCTCGAAGGCTACTTTCACAGACTTATCATGGGATTTCCTAGCATCCCCTTGCCAGGGTCAGTTTGCCCTTGAGGGCTAGGCTGTCTAACTCTAGCTCTTTGCAGTGCTCCAGCTGTTTCACTATTTCCACACATTTGAATGTATGCTCTGGCAGAGAGGATTATCAGTGATAGAGGAGAAAAGGCAGCAGGAAAGAACCTGTCCCTAAAGCATGGATGGTGGTTTTGACGGTGTTTGAAGAGCCACTTGAGTAGTCAGGTGACATCATGGGGAAAGAGGGTTTGTATGGACAAATCCAACTGTGGTACCCCGTGCTGGCCTGCTTGGATACTGGGAGCTGTCAGGGGCAAGTGGTGGCAGGGTGACAGTGGGCACTGGGAGGCCCTGGGCTTGTTCCCCCCTTGCTTGGGGCAGCTGAGTGTGAAGCCCATCCCTGCAGTGTCTGGCATTCAGCCTTACCTGTTCAATAGAGGTTTAGCAGGGGGAGCATGAGTGGTTCACTTGAATGACGTTCCTCTGGAGCATGCCTGAATCTGCCCTACTCTCCTAACCATGAAGAAAGCAGCAAAAGAAACTGAACTCTCTTATTTTCCTCTCCTTTCTAAAAAGCCATAGTGCTGGGGGCACCAGTGCTGCTCTGCCCTCTCCCTGGCCCTGATGGATGCCTTGTGGGTAGCTCAGAGGGGTTGGGACCTGGAGGTGTGCAGCTGCCTGGGCTTTGCAGGGAGGTGGCAGCTCTCACTGCCAGGGAGGCACAAAACCAGCTTGCCATCTGCTTCTCCGTCTCTGCTTTGCTGCCTGACCCCTTGCCCTGTCTCGTAAAAACAAACATGTGCAGCCTGACTTCCAGGTGCTTTTACTGGTTAAATGCCCATGGCAGCAGATGCAGCCTGGGGAGGGCAGGATGGGAAGGGAAGGAAAGGGGATTTTCTCCCCCGGCTGCCGAGCTCTGCAGCCACTGTTTAGCCTGAGGGCTGGACTAGCATGCCTGTGGCTCAGGCACTTGCTGTGGGGCTATGATGACCTTTTGGGTCTGTAGCTTCACTGTCCCTGGACCTGATGCTTTTCCATCTGGTTCCTGCTATTCCCTTAAATCCCTGCTGGTTGTTTAAGAGCAGTCAGGGAGTTCCAATGATGCTGAGGTCACTTTGACTCACCAAATGTCACTGCTTCTAAACTGGAACCAGACTGAGTTGAGGGTTGTGTTTCTGCTGGGGGGAGCAATGACAAAGTGTCCTCTTGACTCTTCACCAGATGTTGATCATGAGCCCACGGACTGAGCTCAAGGTTTACTTTGTGTAAAGAGGATCAGCCCTGCAGTACATTTATGAACATGCCCCTGAGTGGACTGCTTTTCTTTAGATGTGGGTTTTATGTCAAAATCCTTATATATTTTGAGGGGCGGTTTTTGTGTTTGTGTGTACTCATCGTTTGTGTGTACCTGAAGTTGCCTGACGTGCCCATCCTTTGAATCACCCTGTCTCTGTGAGGAATATGTCTGAGCACTCAGTAGCCCAGCACGAGCAAAGAAACTTCTATATGTCTTTAAGGTCAGTGAAAACTGAAAACAGAGGATTTCTGACAATTGCTTGGCTTGCAGATCTGCTGGTAGCACCAAGATGCTGTGGCCAGTTCAGTACTACTGAAACAACCCCTGAGCCTGGCTGTGCTGCACTCTGTGGCTCTGGTTCCATTGTGCTCTCAGGGAGCAGAGCCTTATGCCAGCAGGGCTGCCTCAGAGACTGCTGAGCAGCAGGGCACTGCTCTTGGTCTGTGCAGAGAAGGCTTGAAGCTGCCCTTCAATGCAAAGCTTGAGTGCTCTGCTGAAGAAGTGATTGTGCTGCCCTTCTAACCCCTCACCTTTTAAAAATTTTTTTCTTCCTCTCTTCCTAAGAAAGTAATGGAGGAAAGTTTGTGAGAGAATAGTGTTTGCTGATCTTGTGCAAAGCATGGTGACAAATGATGGCTGGAGAAGCATGACAAGGCATGTAAACTTCTGCTAATGGAAACCTGTGTGCCAGCTGAGTGTTTATTCAGGCCTGTCGTTGTCAACAGAGACCCCTTTGCAAGTATTGTTTGTAGCAACAAGTGCACCACGAAGGAGAATGCTGCTTTGAAATCTGTGTATCTGCAACTTTGAAAGAAATTTTTTTAAAAATACGCCATTACCCCATTTTTACATGGAATAATGGTAGTAACCTGTTTGTACGTCTGCATATTTATTCAGCCTACTTTTTAAAAATCAAACTTCCTTTTAATTACATTGTTCCCATTGGTTCTGGTGAATATTTGTTACTGTACCAAGTGTAAGTATCCAGTTTGTCACCTGCATCTTTTGATATCCCTGGCTAAAGCAGGACCAAAAAAAAGAAATGGACAGCAGTGTCCCAATGTTTTTTCTCTACAAAGCAAGAGGTAAAAGAGATTGTTGAGCAGACTGTCACACTTATTCTTGTGGCTTTTCAGCAAAATGTTTTTCAACTAAAGAAACAATAGTGAAAGTTCATTTTGAATAGAATTCATTGATTTGCAGTTATTTAGTAAAAATAGATATGAATTCTTAAACGTGACATCAACAAAGCACAAAATCTTATTTCAAAACTGCATTAGAATGTACTGTATCCCTTCTGTAGAAGAAGAGAAATATCCAAGGAGTTTTGTTGATCTTTGACTGAATTTATCAAATATACCTTTCTGCCCTTTTAAAAAGATAAGAATATCTTACAGCTGTAACTTTTTGCCAGCCTCGTGGACCTATACAGATACCATTGAACTGGTTGATTCAGTTGATTGAGACTGAGAGTTAAGAGAATCAGAAATAGGACTAGATAACTAGGGTAAAAAACTTAATTTACATTTGACAATTTAGAATAGCATCTAAGGTTTACCTGTTGGATCTCCTGAGCTGCATCATGGAGAAATGAGTGTGCCATGGCACACACTGGAAGTTTGAGATTGGTCTGTTTCTGCTTCCACTCTGACTTTCTGAGACTCCTAATTTCATTAGGCCTCAGTGTCTTTTACTTTAAAAATGCCAAAAATCCACACTTAGCAGTATTTTCCTCAAAAAAGATACTGTGAAATTTAATTGCTTTAAAAATCTTGGGGAGAGTTTTGGAGAAAAGATCCCCTTGAAGATCTGCATCTGCACAATGAAGCAGGGATGGGTTTAAATGATGAACACGGAGAGTGCAGTGATCTTTGAGCTGAGAGAGGAGGTCTGAAATGAATGTTGTCCCTTATTTTCCGGTTCACTGCTCTTCTATAGAGATAGCTGCTGTACCAGGGTGCCAGTAACACCCCCTGCACATCTTGGTAGGGCTGATTTAGGGGCAGGCCCAGATGTGTTTGGGGTATGCTGGCTCATCAGCCAGACTCCTCCTAAATGTAACTTAAATCCCAAAGCTGCAGCAGAAACTGTGGGGAGGCAGTGCTGCAGTCTGTTGTCTGAGATAAAGTTTTAATCTCTCCTGTTTCCCTTGGCTCTCCTGCTGGCTGGGCACACAGGAAAAGCGTTCAAGTTTATGCATCTGGCATTTTTGTGTAGCCTTGGGAGGACCCTGCTTACCAGGCTCTGCTCTCTAGTTCAGTAGAAACAACACTCAGTTTGTAAGCCTCTCAAGAGCTTAACTCCCTGTTACTTGGAAAAAATATCTGCATCAGGTCTTAAGGTCCTCTGCAACTAAGCTTTTAGGGTTGGCTGTTGAAATAATCTAGGACGTAAAGTGTAAAAATCTGCTCCTGGAAAGAAGTGGAAATGGAAAGAAATAATACATTTGAGTACATCGGGGAGAGAATGTGCAAAGCAATTTAAGCCAGAGCAGTTTAAGCATTGAACAGTGGATGGTGGAAGATTTGTTGTCAAGTGTTTCCATTTTTCTTTATCAACTTGAGAAGTGAGCAAGTTGCTGGCACTCAGTTCAAAAAGTACATGCCCAGACCTCCGCAGACAATGACAAACTCTTTCAGATGCTACTGACTCCAGAATCCAAACTGTACCAGTTTCATCTGTGCCTAAATACTGGGCCTACTAGCAGTGTGCTTGACCATGTTTCCTGACCAGACCAGCAGTAATTGATTGGTTTATACATATTTACACTGGTCAGAAACTAACTCCTTGTTAGAAAGAACCATACTTGAAAATAGTTGTCACAAAGAACCTGGACTCAATGAATGCCTGTACCTTCTTGTTTCCTTTTGCTTTCATCAGGAGGTATCTTTGAATTTTTACAATGAAGCATCTTGCCAAGATCCCCCAGTTTCAGTGACTCAGAGCTGTAGGTCAGCAAGCAGCATAAATGCACCAGCACTGCTCCCTACCCAGGCCAGCCAGCCTGCCCTGACACAGGGTGTGCTGTCAGGGTGCATTATCCCCTGCATGTGGCTCCAAGGGCTCAGTGTTTCCAAATGGCCCAGCCATGGAGGGACAGCCAAACCTCACTTGGGGACCTGGCCATGGCTCTCAGTTACACTGCAGAGATACCTGGGTAAGCACAGCCTCGACTCCCTACTCTTGCTCCACAGCATTCCTTGAGATGCTTTGACAGTCCAGAAGAATAGAACATTGCAAGGCACCTTCAAAAGCCAAGAACATTGCTCATGAAAGCCCAGCTTTATTAAGAACCTTTGAAATTCCAAAGCAGAAAACGGATGTGCTTTTCTAAGTGTGCTTCTGCTGAAAGGTTAACTTTGTATAAGTTACTATCCAGGAGAGAAATTATGTCATTGGTGTACAGCTAGTAATTTGTCTCTAGAAGGGTTAAAGCAAAGAAAACTGAGTCATTAGAAAGGAATAATTCCTTTATTTGAAGCACGCATGAAACAGGAGTCCGGATGGCAGAGGAACAAAGCCTCATTCTTTCATGTGCATTTGCTGAACGCCTTGGTGTCTTAGATAAAGGACAAGTATCTGCTAGTGGATTAACATCATGAAAAAGTCAGGATTAAAAAAATAAATAATTCTCGGTGAGGCTGTGTAATTGAAACTCCATAGCAGTTCAAAAGCTTAGGCCAGTAAGCTCCTGGCTACCAGTTAATTCATGTATTTTATGACAAGGAGGCAGAATGCTAATTAACAGAACAGCATATGGAGGGGGAGAATGAGAGGGCTGCATGGATATTCAGTGACAACCATCTGAACTTCAGAGGCAGTACAGAGGGCTATTAATGCATTCCCTTGTCCTGTCTGAGAGTGCTGACCTCACTTCTAATCCTGCCCCTCCAGGGTACTTAATTTCCAGCCTTGCTCAACCCAGTCAGGCCTGTTTAACAGTTTCTTTTCTGAGTTAGTCTCTTTGAAGAGGCCCTATTTTCTGTTCAGTGACATGAAAGAGATACTGATGTTGATTATCAAAGGCACATGTGCTCCAAACCACCAAGTGTCTAATGCCCAGGGGAGGTAATATTATCTCTGCCTTCAACATTTACATCCTCCTGCCAAGAAAGATGTGGTGGTTAACTAGCACATCTTTTTTCCTTCCTACTAATTTTACATGAGCTATTATTCAGAGGGGAAAATTAACTAATTCCTCAGCTTGTAGGTCATGCCAGGGCAGCACTCTCATGTAGATTAAAAGGACTGTGGCCTGGTGCAAAGTCATCTGTGCTGTTCCTTGGAGCCAGACAGGTTTATGCATGGTCCTTTTCCTACATTGCACAGTCAAAGTTTCACTGCAAGTCTGTTCAGTGACTGCAAACCTTAGCCCAGCTGCACAGGGGGAGGGCTGCCTACCCCCACCTACTCCTGCTTCTGGGAGGAGTCTGTTCCACCCACCAGCTGCCAGAGTAAAGATCAATCAACATCTGCCTGCTCACTGTGAGAGGGAAAAAAATCTCTCCTGAAGAAGGAGCTCTTGGGCATTCACCTTCTGATGAAGAGGGAAGGCCTCTTTACCAAGCAGTCGGAGTTTTCTGAGCTTTTAACCCAAAAATCCTTGAAATTCCACTGTGGGCAGGTGGAGCTCAGAGGCAGAAAAAAAGGGAAGCAATTGCAACCTTAAATGAAACAATTGCTCAGGGATTCTTTCTATAATGTTTCCCTACTCACCAGCTGAGGAACTTTGTCTGATGCAGGGCAGCAGCGAGAGCTATGGCTCAGCATAATTGCATAAAGCACTGACAAACTACACCATTGATGAAACTCATCTCCTGAAGCCAAAGTGATCATGCATGTGCAGCAGCAGGTCCTCTCTGATGTCATGATTCAAGGCGTGTCCCATCATGACCCCCACTGTACAGCAGCTATGCTAGGCACACATGTATATATCATGCTTTTTGCTATGGATTCTGGACTCTGGACTCCATGGCTCAAGAGGTCTCCTTCAGCTTTGTGTCAAGCAGGATTACACAAAACCAGAGTTTCTCTCTTTTCTTGAGATGGGAATTGAATTCTAACCTCTCATCTTGTATTTCTCTGCATAACTTCCCACCCAACACTCTCAAAGTACATTCTGATTTCCTGGATGACAAAAATAAGCAATCCCAGAACACTGGAGGAAGCTGCTTAGCTGAAGTTTAGCTGGATCAGCAGTTCTTCATCTTTTGCTCATTTTAAGATCTTAGAAAAAGTATTGCATTTCCTGATTTTTTTTTTAATTTAAAAGATGCACACAAATCCATACTAAGGGATTTCAAGATACTGTGTGCACTTATAATGAAAACATTGTAATAAAGTCATTAAGTTTTAAATTTTTATTTGTGATAACATTTTAAACTACAGGGCTTTGAGTTGACAAAAATTAGTCATTTGAGCATCTAGACAGATTTACGGCAATTTAATAGGTCAGGTACTCTCTTTTGAGCTGAATGCTAAAAAGTTTGGTGAAGGCTATCTAATCTCTTTTCAGTGAAATATGGCCATGTGAGTTTTTATAACATATTACAAATGCATTGCATCAGGACACTGACTAAACACTTAGAAATGTGTTGTTTCAACTGTGCCTGAAAGCAGAATGAACACGAGTTCCTCCAGCAGTGGTGGATCCATTGCGGGGAGCTGTCATCTCTTTGTCTGTTGGGTTTTTCTTTTACAGAGATGTAAATGCACGTGCAATATCTCATGTAATTATTGCAGCGGAGCACACGCAAAGGACTTCTGGCAATAGGAGTATCTGATCTGCACGTGTTCTTGCTGCCAAGCCTGCAGGAGTTTTTCTCCTGCTCACTTGTGGACCTGCCCTTCCTCCATGCAAACCTTAGATATTCATTCATTCTCTGTAAGAGCTGACACCAAGTATTTCTTAGGTTTTTCACAAAAATTATTTTGACTGAAAGAACAACACTTAGGCCAAGACTTTCAAGCCTTTGCTATGTTTTTGCTTTTGTCCTTTATCTGGCATGCACAATACAGATAAAAGCCTCCTTTGGCATTCTTATGTGGTTTTCAGCTCCATATTGCTACCAGCTAATGAGTAATCCCTTCACTACTGAATTGCTAATGAGTTTCTGCTAGGAAACACAGAAATAACATGTAGGAGCAAATGTTCATGATGTACCTTCTAAAAGTGCTTGGATTTGGTCTTCCAGAAGAGGATTCTGCAGTGTTTTCCTCAGTCTTTATTAATCCCAGAATGAAAAAGCACCGAGCTGTGTTCAGACAGTTCTATTCTGATCAAGACTGACTTTATTCAATAGTGTGTCTGCACATAATAATACACTTTGTGATGGCTGGGCTTATTCTGCCAACGCTTAGCTCTGGAACAAAGGACAATGGCAGCGGTGTATGAAAACATGTGTAAAAGCCCTTTACTGATGAGATCTACACTGGACAGATCAGAAAAACAGGATCCTTCACACAGCAGGAAAAAAAAAAAAGAAGATTGCAGTTTTATCTTGATTTGGAAACCAAGTGTTCTGGCTCATCACCAGCATCAGGCTTCTGCTCTTTTATGCTTCAGCCTCTGGAAAGTCCAGCCTTGGACTGAGGCCACTGGATAATAACTGGAGGCTGCCATTAATCCAGAAAACAGGAGGAGCTGACATAATGGCAGGGCTAGAGCTAAGCAGACCAAATGAACCTCTGTTCCTCAATCGTGACTTGGAGGGAGCCATGGAAAGAGCTAGCAGATAGTCCAGTCTCATGCTGAAATCAGAGCTGAACTGAATATCAAGTGTTGCTTTAAGCTGGGTGATGTGTCTTCCCCAAAATCCCATTTCTCACTAATGGCATTGGTCTTTGTTGTAGGATGTTCTTACATTTCAAACATTCCTTGTTCCAAGGCTAGTAACTTTACCTCATTTAAATTTTATATGTTACAAGTAATACCTATATGTTGTCTGATCCAGCTTATTCCACCTGTGTCCTCCTGTGCATATAAACTCTGAATACACTATGTAACAAAAAAAAAAAAAAAAAAAAAGAAAATTTAAGTGCTTTAGCAATTTATCTTGATTTGGTTATTTTAGACTAGCTGTGAACTCAGCTGTTAACATACTTAGCTCTTATATTGCCAATGGCAGAGCTATAATGAAGACTACATTTGCAGCAGGCCTGCCAACAACATATGTGTTTGCTCTTGTCATTTGACAGAAAATTAAGAATTTTCACAATAGGCGAGCTGTGCAGCTCTGATTAGCTGTATCCAGTTATCTCAAATAATCTTCTTCATTAAGCCTGTTTAGAAAATGGAGACTTTTAAGAGGAGGTTGCTGGTTTCCAGGCCTGTAGCTACCTAGCAGTGGAACTCAGTAACACACCAGCATTTCTGTTCCAGTAACAATGGTACCATTTTGTTGGGATCTTCTTATGCCTTCTGGAGGAGTTTTTCTGAAACGGTTTATTTCATGTTTCCTTCAATTTTAACACTCAACTCCTGATCTCAGAACCACTTGAATCCATCGATCTTTGACCACATCCTCCAGGAATGTTGGGTCTATGTCAGCCTGCTGTGAGCAGGCAACGTGATAACGACATGAATACTATGCAGAGCAGCCTTAATTAAAGGCTGTTAGTAAAGTGGCATTCCTAATATCCTGTGATACATACCACAGTTAGACTGATATGGTCAAAATAATTCCACTTTTTAATAACTTGTCATAAATGCCCTGGGCTTGGCTGTGATAGAGTTAATTTTCTTCTTAGGAGTTGGTACAGTGCTGTGTTTTGGATTTAGTATGAGAATTATGTTGATAACACACTGATGTTTTAGATGTTGCTAAGTCATGCTTACCCTAAATCAAGGACTTCACAGTGTCTCATGCACTGCCAGTGAGCAGGAACATGGGAATTTAGGTGGGAGCATGGCCGAAACAGCTGACTTGAAGTAGCCAAAGTGATATTCCATACCAGAGAATGTCATGCTATAAATATCAGTCTATAAACTGGGGGGTTTTGGCAGGAAGCAACTAATCACTGCTTGGGGATGGATTGGGTATTGATCAGCGTATAGTGAGCAACTGTATTGTGCATCCCTTGTCTTTCTTGGGTTTTAGCTTCTCTGTGTGTCTCTTTTTCATTACAGTTATTAATATTATTGTTCTATTATCATCAGTATTATTAGTATATTTTATTTTGTTTGAATTATTAACCTGTTCTTATCTCAACCCATGAGTTACACTTTTTTTTCCTATTCTATTCCCCACTGGGAGGTGGGGGTCTGTGAGCCAGCAGCTTCGTGGCAGCTTAGTCAATAGCTGGGGTTAAACCACCACAAAGCAATATATAGGTTTTTCCACTGATGTAATTTCCACTACCAAGTTAAGCCAGTTGGCTAATTTAGGCCCATTTTTGATCACTTAAATGTCTATGAATCAGCAGATATTACCATTGCCAACACTACCCATTTTGCCAATTGGGCTGGGTAGCTATGTAGCTGTGAGCAATTAGAGAGGACATTCAGGCAGAGTATGATCTTCCCCAGAATGAACTCGTGTTTTGTGGAAGCTCTGTGTCAATTTTTTCCTTCTCTATTCTCATTCATATAATTCTTGAGCTCAAAGGACATCCAAACTAAAAGCTCTATTCATCTTTTTCATTATAGCCTTGCCAGTGACCAGCACCCTGTAAAGTGTCTTGTGTAGTTTATGGGAATGTAATGGTGTTTAAAGAAGTCATAGTATTTTATCCTGATGATGTTAGTTCTCTGCATTGTGAAATTTTCCTGTTGATCTGCTCAGTATTATTAAACAATGCTCAATTCTTTTATACTCTGGAAGGGACAGTAAATGGATTTATTTATTTTTTTATTATCTTGAACTTTTGTAAGAAGTGCTGGGGGCAAGTCCAGTCTCAGAGGACATTCATCCACTGTATTCTCATGTGCTAAGTTCACAACTGATAAGGACATCTGTGCTGTTCAATAGCTTTTGTTACCTTAAAACAAGGTAGGCAGTTTCCTCCACATTCCCTCCTGAGGCCAGAATTTTCTCCATATTGTTCATATGATAGTAATAATCCATCAAATTTAATTTCAATTATAGCACTGCTTTTTTGCTGCTCTCTTTTTCATGCCAAGCCTTCCTGCAGAATTTTGTGCGTTTCTTTTATAGGATTTATTCCCCCAAATGTACACAAGAAGGTGGTTTTAATGTTCCATACTAAAAATCATTGTTTTTCTGAGGCCACTTTCCCTGTCCTTATATTGCCAGGGAGAGATACACAAAAGCATTACATAATTTATTGAACATTGGAACTGATCTGGATAGTCTTTCTCCTTCCATTGCACTGGTCATCTGAGCTCAGCAACCATCAGAGAAATGCTGGTGGTCTTGAACATGAACTACTATGTTTTTCCAGTTGACATCTTTTGAGTGAGGACCCAGTTAGCCCAATACCTTTCTTCTGGGCAGAGTTTTTACATGCAAAGCAACAAATGCAACCTGTGGTCAAAAAGTAAATGTAACCATTCTTAGTTATTTCATCCTCACACAAACATCTTTCAACATGGCTGTTCTGTACAAGATGACACTTGGATGGTTTCAAACAGCTCTGTTATTGTCATTGTGATCATGGCACAGCCGAGGGCTTTGATCAGCACAGCAGGCAAAAAGGCTGCTGGCAGAATGGAAGTAATTTTTTTTTAAAATGCTCCAAAAATAAAAGGCTGCAACCCCAAATGTAATCTTCTAAACCCTGAGCTGGCCTCAATAATTCCCAGTTATGACCCTACATCTTGAAGAAATAACATTACATATTAACACAGGAACCAGGAATACTATCATATGCCATTTGTAAATCATCTTACACCTTCCAGTCCTATTCCCACCTCCAAAACTCTACTGACTTGCAGAGCACAAAGAAGAGAAGGCACAGCAACACACTGCCTCCTCCTGTGTGCGTGCTTATTAGAACAGGGCTCATTCCTTGGCTGTGGCACAGATGATAATGCGCCCCTTGAGCTCCCTCTTGTAATTTTGCCACTGGTTTGCCTCCAGAGGAATTGTGTAAGACTGGAGGGGAAAGCTCCTTTGCAATCATACACTGAAAACAGGAAGTGCCATAAGGCAGTGAAGATCTGGGTGAGTGCAGTCTGTGGGACAATGCAGTGTGACCCCAAGCAGGGAGCGGGAGGCAACCAGCTCCTGTTAAACCCTGCATGTATTAAACATCTTCTGGTGTGCCCATGTGTGTTAAACCACCATTAAACCAGGGAAGAAAGGGATGTCGTTCATGTAATTCTGCCCATAACCTAAACCAGCATCTTGCCCCCGTAATGCAAACATTTGCCCACCATGAGCTACAGAGGGGCTTTTCCTGCCGGGTCTTGAATTGAGGCTAGAGCAAAGAGGGGTAGCAGAGCTAAGGAGCTTCTGCTACATGTTGCCTGCTGTTTCTCCAGGGTGGGCAGGATCAAGCCCTAGCCTCAGTGGAAGAAAGGCAGCGGAGCTTCTCTTACAGAAGTTGCTCTTCTGCAGAATCAGCTCTCTCACAAGCCACTAGGCTGTTTGTCAGGCTTTTTCTCTTGGTTTTATTCTGCCTGTGACTACATCTCACTCGCCATATTTGAAAGAAAATGCCATGCAGCCCTTTTCCTGGGACAGAGACTACTCCTGCAATGCCCCACAGCCTGTTTGCTGCTGCAGAAAGCCCTCCCTGACCTGGTGATTTAGCAGCAGCCAGGGCTTTGTGGGTGACCATTCACGTGCCAGCTACGCCCTGCAGCTGCCTCAGGAATTGTCTGCTTGCTTGGGGCTGAAACAAGAGTGTCAAGTTAAAGTAGCCTCTGCTCAGTCCCCAAATTCACATGGGGGAAGTCATGAGAGGTAGCCTGGCCAGTGGAACGTGCCCATGGTGTGTGCTTGCATTTGATAGCATGACAACGATCCTGAAGAGGCTTTGAAACACTTTGGGGGCAGTGAGGGCAGAGGCATTCACACTTGTGCTGCTCCTGCACTTTTTCAGTTGAGGAAGATTTCACCACAGAGCACATAACAGAGCAGGGGGAAGCACTGGCTCTCTCAAGCATTTGTGCAATACATTCACGTGAGTCTTAGTGAGGACTCTTCTCCTTACTTGACCTGTTGTGCCCCATTGCATTACATTTGACTTTGCTGATGAGCACAAGGAGCACCTCTTGTGAACTGGCAAGCACCCCAATGTTGTGGCTTGAAAATCTTCAGGGGTGCCTTCACATGCTCCTCCTCTCCCCTCCTCCATCTGCCTGAGGGGATTAGGACCAGGCAGGTAGGGAGGGAGGGAGATGGAAATGACCATGGAGAAGAGAGGACCCACAGCTGAAGAATGTTATTATTTTCGGAAGGCACAGGAATAACAACATGACTCTCCATGATGGTAAAGATGAGAGCAAACTTTATTTTTCTAAATTCTACTTTTATTGAGTAGTTCAGTACAAAGAACATGATTGGTCTTTAGAGTCTACACCCTTTTGTAAGCATCTTTTTCCAGTAAAGATGTTGGAAAAACACCACCTGCAGATGGTTTCTCACTCCCCAAGGTTTGTTTGAATTCTTCCTTAAGATTTCTCAGGCTAACATGAGAAAGTTGCTCGCTTGCCTTTCACGAAGACACTGGCAGAGGCTGAAGCCTAAATTCAGACTAATGTCAGCCCCACAGAAGGCAGAGGAAGAAGCCTGGCATGAGAAAGGGGAACATGAAGGCAGAAATAGGAGAGTCTAAGAGAAGTGTTTTGAGAAAGGAGAGAGGAAGGAGGTAGAAATAAGAAGTGATCCTTTCTAGTCTGCAAGTTCCCCAGGTCAGGAACCGTATCTGCCTCTGTGACTGCATGCTGTCCTTCTCAGATATTCTGAGTACTGCTGTGTCATGTAGACTTCTGAGCATGGTGGTGGGAACCAAGGGGCTGGAGGGTGCAGCAGTACTTAGTAGCTTCTCTTTGCTAGAGACAGGATGAAATGCAGATGCTATGCAAAGTCCTTTGCTTGACTTGTTGAGAGCTTTCTTTGAGGTAAAAGCTGTTGCCTACAGCTAAGGTATGGAAAGACAGTATGAGTATGTCATTTGGAAAGACAGCTTAATAATTATAGGGGAAAAGACAATATATATGATAAAATGAGATCATGTGTGTCACAAAACACCTTAAAAATCCTGTGCTGAGTTGCTAATGGCACTCGTTCTGAGGAGGGTTCATGACTTTTACTGATCATAGTCTTCGTCCTCAGCTTTTTTCCCAAATTTATGTATATGCTCTTGCTCTCTGTTCAGCAAGTTGAATGAATGAATGAACAAATGAATGAAAAAATGGTTACTATGTGGCATGAAATGATAGTCTAAAACCTTCATAAATGGATACCAGTCTATAACTGTCCAATTAAGAAACTGCAGCAGCTTTACAATTCAAGTGATACTGGACTTGGGCAAGCCAAGTGATCAAAGGTGCAGCCAAGTCATAGTGGAACAAGCCAAAAAATCAGACATCGGCCAACAAGGCTGACTAAATATGTAAAGTATGAAAAAAAAGAAAATACATAATAGATATGCAAGATCACTGTGGCTGCCAGGAAAAGGTGCCAAAATATCCCTTCTGGCTTTTGTTCTTTTAGCCTGGATGTACATGTGGATGCTGAGCTAAGCCCAAATGAGGCATTAAGCATGAGCCTGGCCTGCTCCTTCATTGGCTTAACAGCTTATCTTTGACAGACTGTGCAAGCTGGGTTCATAGTGGAGATTGGCTTGTCCATAGGGAAAAAAGCAGAAAAGCTTGACCTGATCTCCCCTCATTGCCCCTGAAATGAGGCCACCTTTCAAGGTTTCAGCAAGATTGCTCCCACTGATGTTGTAACACTAATTTCTGCTTTTGGTTTTTCAGTTGTGATCTGACTCCTGAGAGCTAAGGCTCCTGAAAGCAGCCAGGTCTACTTTCATTTGTGGTTCTTTCTTCCCTGCACAAAACATCATAGGTTTAGAGAGGTGTGGAATGTGTGGTGAACACTTCCAAAGCCAAACATACTCCAAATATCACATTGACGCAAAGGCGTCGCTAAAAAATCAGTGGTTTTAATTTCTTTAATGAGATTCTTCATCAGGGTCTGTAGATGGCAGTAGGTTGGTTTTCTTTGAGGTATTTTTCTCAAATACTTATGCAGTAGGGCAAGTGTTTTCCTCTGCACAAACATGGATCCTGTGTTGGGTCAACCCACACTGCAAGTAATTAGATGTCATTCTCCAATGATTTGGGTCAAGAGTTGGGGAGGTACTCAGGGTGTTTGATTACTGTATACAAAACTATTGACCAGGTGCTTAACCACAAAGACCCACAAGTAGAGACATTTCCTGGATATCAACAGTAAAGCTGAAAAGCAACAGTACAATATGCCAACTTTTGATATTTACCTGGTCTGGAGTCCCTCAGCTTTGTGCTCCTTATATTTACAATGCGTTTTTGGCAAGAGAGACCAGTGACTTAAAAGTAGACAAGAAGAGAAAAAAGTATCTGAATCAGCATTGAAAAGCTCTATGGAGTCTTTCCACTGCCACCAGTGGCTTTTTGGACCAAGGCCTTCCTGAATTAGAAGTTAGTCAGAGACACAATGTTTGGCTCAGAAAACACACTTTAAAAAAAAAAAAAGGTATTCATTCCGATTTGATGCTGATATGCAAAACAAATGTTAAAATTATTAGGATTACTTATGTGATAATTGTTTTTCTTCAGGGCAAAACAGTAATTTGAAGAAACCAGAACCATGACTGATCTTTTGGTTTGTAATTACCTTTATAGATGCACAATTGCATATTTGGCTCTGGCAATTGAAATTATTCTATTTGCTTTTCTTTTTGCATGTTGTCTGTAATTACCACATCTGAGCACAGAAGATGCTCTGTTGTTGTTTTGTGAGACCAAAAGGATGAGGGAGCCTGTGGTTTTGTTGCTGGATAATTTCAAAGGCATTTTGAATACAAAAAAAATTCCTAAGGAATTGCCTGCTTTGTTGAGTTACTTTTATACTTTTATTCTATTTCTTCTCTCTCTCTCTCTCTCAATTTCTTTGTGTTCTAAAGGGTGTGGAGTGGGAGGAGAGATGACAAGACCATATGGGCTTATTTACTACTCACAGAGGAGTTCAAGCATTTCTGTGCCTGCTCTAAGTATTGTGGAATGTTGCTAACAATTGTAAATAATTTTATGCTTATTTTGCAAAGTGCTTGAACTGCATGACTGAAACCCTTGGTTGTTTTGCTATTGTCATGAATGGATGGAAACTGAGATCTTGAACAAAAATGTGATGCTGAAATGTATTTCCCCTTTCTTAGATCTGTAGATAGGTTCATTGGTGCCCTCCTCTGATTTTTGGAAAACAAAGGGCTGGATGAGAAGGACTGGTCAAAACAGGAGGATTATGACTAAGGATGGACAATTCAGCATGATTGTGCCGTATTTTCATTTTCCCTGTACAAAGAAGAGAGAACTTTGTTCTGTGATCTGTCTCTGCACAAAATACTCATAGCATATAGTAAATTTGTCCATTGGCATACTTGCTTATATATTTTGGTTTTTATTTGTTTAATTGGAAAGGTCCCTTTACAGCATTCTGGCATAGTAAAACAACTCCAACATGGACGTAATTTTCAAGGACTCCTGTCTGCTGTCTAGACTTCTATCATACACACACATTCTTGTATATAAGAGAAGTGCTATGGGCTACAACTTCGCCCATTTGGCAGAAGAGGACTCTTTTTCCATAAAACTAAGGGTTACGTGTGCTGCTCTCAGACAGTGGAATAAACTCCCCCAGGAACTGAGGTCCTGCACAGACTTAGCACTGTCTGCCTGCCTGCTGCAAGTGCAAAGTGACTTCCTCAGCCTTGTCTTCTGTAGTATAGATATATATCAACATACATAACCACAATTTAAAGTAAGTCCTCAAAAATAATAAAACCCAACGAATTTTGCTGGTCATGTCTTTCTTCCCTGAGGAATGGTCAAGAAACAGATGATATGGGTCAAATCTTAGTCACATGGGAAGCTTTCAGAAACTGCTCAAAAGCTATGGTAAAGTGCAATATCAGAACACGAACCCAAAGAAGGAACTATTCCCTTCTGCTTCTTGCTGACAGTAAGCTAAATTTCTTAGGCCTTTCTTTGCTGGACTCTCTCTCTTAAATGCTAATAATTTTGGGTACATACTTAATTTTCTAATACACACCTGTATTTTGTCTTCATGATGGTCAAATTGGATATAAAGGAGGACAAGGGCACACCTCAAGTTCTCTCCTTTGAAAATCCTATGAGAATCTGGTCTCAGAGCTGCATTAAACGGAGTCAGACATGAACCTCATTAACCTTGCTATCAGTCTCGAGCAATTCCATGGGATCAGCTGTAGCTGTTGTTTCTTCAAGAAATTTGTTTCTACAGAAGAATTTTCAGTTTCTCTTACCTCTTCACCTGTACCTTGCTGCGTGCTTTGAGGGACACCATACCTGAAGGAAGAACAGAAAGTGAGATGTACAACCTGGAGCTATCATACTTCCATTTTTTTACCCTGCACTTTGTTGCCCCTGATATTTTGTCAATTTAGGGGATTTTCAGGAGCATTCAAAACTCTGAGGAGACATTTGAAAACCCTGAAAACGCAGAGAACAAGACGTGACAAAGGGAAGTGCAGCCACAGGGTGTGTTTTTTTCTCCCTGAAGGCGCCTCTTTGGTGTGGTGGCAGGTGGAGAGCCCCAGGCAGATGGAGCTAGGTGGAGATGCTCCAGAGAATCAGCCAGGGGATGAGTGAGGCTGGGGTGCCAGCCTTCTCCACAGCCAGAGACAGGGGAAACACCTAGAGGGAAAGATGGGATTTTTCCCTGTGTTGTACCTCAGTAGTACCTGGCTCTGTGTTATCAGTGAAGCTTCAAATAGCTTATCTTTTGCCTGCATACGTATGTGTTTTTCCTCCTTGCCAGCCCAACATTTCTTCATTTGAACGTGTTGAATAATAATCCCCTGAGTAGATATGGGTAATATAAAAGCATACTAAAAATCCCCAAATGTTCGGGGAAAGATCTTATCTTTTGTTACATGGAAAGATGTCTGCAGTCTGGCTTCAATAAAGGAATAACTTAAAAGGCAGAAAAATAAGCAACAGAACATCAGCTCTCACTTCAGTGTGTAAACTTTGGAAAGGCCACCTGTCAGATCCCTGGTGGAAAGCCGCATTTTGTTTGGCATCTGGCTGATTGCCATGATGAAATGTTGAAGTGTTTGGAAACCTGTGGAACTTTCTTCAAAAGGCACACTTCCCCTCCCCCTTTCTCTAAATAATTAAATCTTAAATGTTCTGGCTTGCAGTTAAGAGAAGATAAAACACAACGGCAGGATTCTTTCAAACACACTAGCTAATAATGTGGGGGCCTTTCGTGTTATTTATTTTAGCTTTCCCCACATGAATTACAAAAGAAATTGCCTCAGTGTCACCTTAACTTTTCATCCCAGGCAGTCACTGATTCTGATCTTGCTAACAGTGAAGTAAATCTGAAGTAACTCTTCTGAAATGTGACCTACTTGCAGAGAGCTCCCTTTTTATTACAGTGCAAAATTGGCATGTGAACACAACTGTGATCTTGTAAGTCTTATCCTGTCATGAAGCATATCAGTCACTAGAAGCTGATCTGGGAGACTCACAAACCACTCCTGATTCAGCCATTGTGACTGAAAACAGAATGAGACCCACAAATGTCATCTGGGTGACATCTTGTGAAAAGATAAAAATTTCATGTGAAGTCTGTTTGATGGCAGGCATATTTTGTTCTGATCCCTTATTTTGACTGTTTTCCCCAGCAATACATTGTGCTTCAGGGTCCTGCTGGAAGGAAGTAGTTTCATGATTCCAGCACTTTTATGAATGCAAAGCTCCAGATTAACACCATCTGTCGTTTGAAGATAAAAGTAAAGACACTGTTGTTAGTGGCTAGCTCTTTTTGTAATTGCTGTTCTTTTAAGTAGCAGACATTATGAAGTTACTTTTTCCCCAGTAGATGTATATGGGACTGCTGAAAAGAGGATATGTGATCTTGAGAAGTTTTTTCTTACAGTTATGTCTGCTATTTAAGAAAAAAAATGGTTTTATTCCCTGCAGTTTCTTGGCTTTAGTGCTCACAGGCACTAGAGATTGAAGGGCCTACAGTCACCCTTGGCCTTGATGCACAGACTGGGCTGCCAACATTCAGGCTTCTCCACGGTGTCCCACTAACATATCTTAAAGCAAAGCATGAGAAGTCAGTCTGCAGTGTTTCTGCCACAATGGTGGTGCCTACAGATGAAACCATGTGCTGCTGAAATATTCCCCATCGTTTTCCAGCATGTGTTATGCACGCTGTATATGAGGGCAAGTCCTGTTTCTTCTGAGGATCTAACTCTTTGTCTTGCATATGGGAGCTGGAAGGGTGCAGGGACAAGTCAGCTCAGTGATTGTGTCTTGCATACTGGTTAGTAGACCTAAAGAGGGAAATGAATTTGCCACAGGTAAAGGAGCACAGCCAGAATGAGGAACAAGACTGAAACTCTCCGATTCTCTCTGCATGGGTCTGGAAATGTTTTGGCCTAAACTGAAAAAAAAGCCTGTCAAAGGCTTCCATACACTGCCCAGCTACAGCTGGGAATTAGCACAGGACAAGGACCAAAAGGCATCCTAAGCAAGCACACTGTTTAGACAACAAGGCAGTTTAGCTTACCCTATAGCTGCGCTGTGCTTGTTGGCCTCAGGGCAAAGAGCAGCTGAGCAGAGACAGCTCACTTTATTCACCACCACACTTGCATCTACCCTTGGGAGAGGCCCAGCATCCAATGACTTGATACCTCTTATAGGGTCACTTTTGAGATGCATGATGTGTTTCCTACTGGTTCTCATGAGGTACAAGTCAGGACTGCTGCCATGATCCCTTGACTCTGGCACAATGTAGTTTAGTAACAATATCAGTCTTATTTGAGACGCAGGCAGTTGAAGATACAGGCAATCAGATGGTAATCACTAAAATCAGCTTGCAGGAAATGGTGTTGTCTTTACAGAAACGTTGAACTTCATCCACGAATTTTGGGGTTCATAACAAACCCTGTCTCACATCTTTTGATGAAATTCTGGAGGTTTTATATTTTAATATCCAAGTCTCAAATATTTTTTCTGTGCTTTTAGTGAGTACAGTAGTTTAAATAGGAGTTTTGTGCAAATAATAAGAAGTGAGAAGGTCCCCTAGGACAGGACTGGTCCTCAATATTTCAAAACTAGTGACAGTGTCATTATTTTAAATAAAGCAGCATATTTCATGGTTCCAACATTTAAAATATTTTAAATCTTTTTGCATTACAAAACTAAATCAGAAGAAAAAAAGGTATACATCTATTAATCACGAGCATATTTTTCTGATGTATTACAAAATACAAAAAAACACTGGGATGCAGAAAACACTGAAAAAGGTTTCACTTCAGTAAAATTTCTTGCCACATCCTTAGGCAAACACAGTGAGAGGCTCATAAAAAGCTTCTTTAAGTTTGGCTTGCCAAGGTTCATCTAAAATGTCCAAAAATAAGTGCACAAATGGCTCCTAAGTGGAACCAAAGGCCAAGTAGTTGCTGGTCACGTTACCTCATGTCGGCTCAGGGCAATCACAAGCACAAACACAGACTGGAAGGAGAACGGATTGAGAGCAGACCTGAGAAGAAAGACCTCACAGAACCACAGAATCATCAGGGATCTCTACAGATCATCTGGTCCAAACCCCCAGCCAAGGCAGAGTCACCCAGAGCTGGCTACACAGGGTGGGTTTTGAATGTCTCCAGACACGGAGACTCCACGCCCTCCCTGGGCAGCCTGTTCCAGCACTCTGCCACCCTCAGCCTAAAGAAGTTTTTCCTCATGTTGAGGTAAAACTTTGTTTCTAGTTTATGGCCATTGCTCCTTGTCCTGTCACTGGGCACCACTGAAAAGAGTCTGGCACCACCCTCTTGGCACCTGCCTTTGAGATATTGAGATGTCTTTCCTGTACTCAGGAGCCCAGAACTGGACACAGCACTGCAGGTGTGGCCTCATGAGGGCTGAGTAGACAGGCAGGATCACCCCCTCAACTTTCTGGCCACACTCTTCCCAATTCACCCCAGGATACTACTGGCCCTCCTGGCTGTAAGGGCCTTGCCAGCTCATGGTCAGTTGGTCATCCACCAAGATCCAGGTTTGACCAATAGGTCAAATAGCATGGCCAGCAGGGTGAGGAGGGGACTCTGCCCCTCTGCTCTGCTCAGGTGAGACCCCACCTGGAGTGCTGTGTCTTGTTCTGGGATCCCTGAGGAAAGAAGAACACAGAGTTCTTGGAGTGGATTCAGAGGAGGGCCACAACAATGACCAAAGGGCTTAAACACCTCTCCTGTGAAGACAGGCTGAGAGTTTGGGAATTTTTCAACCTCCAGAAGGCTTCAGGGAAACCTAACAGCAGCCTTCCAGTATCTAAAAGGAGCTTATAAGAAAGCCAGAGAGGGACAATGTGCTGTTCCTCTTTGAGGCTCCCCTGAGCTCCCCTCAGACCTTCAAAGATAAAGAGGAATCCCAATCTCCCATAGCTAGCCTTCAGGGGAATTGTACTGCAACCATGTTGGGTGAAAAGCTGACAGACAGCGTAAAGAACTTCTTCCTCGTTTAGGATCTGGGGACAAGCCCTGTGGCACAGCCCCTGAAGCCTGCCCCTTGGTGAAAAGAATGACTAAAACCCCTTAGTAGCTGTGCAAGGGTATTTTCACACAAAGATTTTTTTCTCCAGAGCCTCTTCCTGTGGGTTTAAACTACAATGGGGATAGTTCAGACCACCATAAATGCTGATACAATTGTAGGAAAACAAGAATCCAGTTTGTCCTTTCCTGTCAAAGAGTAATTTCTTCACTCTGAAAGTGATGACTGAGCCCTGATCCAAAGAAATCCCGAATGCACAGCAATTCATTTTAAGGAGCAAAACAAAACCCCAAATCCCCCTTTTATTCTGCCATAGCATTTTGGTAACTTTTCAACATGCTGTCATTTGGCGACAACAAAGACCTCATATCTCCTTTCAAAAGCCTTCCTTTTGACCTTGTACTAATTAGAGTACATGTAAAAACAATTGCAAATGAAAATGCAGAATAATATCTGTGTTAGCTATTTCTAAAAATAATGATGAATGGCACTAAGAAATATCTTGACAACAGCTTCGCGTGAGCTGCTTGTGATTTGTAGATGTCTTTGGTTAGTCTATAAACTTGCACACATTTTTATGACCTTCATGAGGTTATGCTTTGCTCAGATTGCTGGTCATGTGTTTAAAAGCTAATATGTTGACTTTGTTTTCAAGGCAAGCATGGGGTTTATAACTCCAGGACACATTTTCATCCCCATGGGACAGGGGTGTATGTATGTCAGGATGTACTTCTCGAACGTAATACTTTAGAATCGTACATGGGCCTGCTGGAATTTTGTGTACGACAGAATGTGCACATCCCAACTGAGAGAGGATAATGTAACTGCAATATTTGGGAATTTCCTTGGGGGTTGTATAATACTGTGTCCTCTTGAGGTTCAGTGATGAGTTCTCCACATCATTTATTAAGCATGTAAGAAATATGAGCACCTAATTTCTATTTGGATCTCAGGGAACTCGATCCTCATAGAGATTTTTGATCACTCTACAAAAATTGGATTGCAATCACTGGATTGCTCCAGTCCCAATCGCGTCTTGAAGATAAAAGAGAAAATTCCTTGAAGTGAAATCTGTTTCAGTCATGTGTATACCTCTCCTTGTTTCTCATGACTGTGAGAAACCAGGAGATTGTAATATAACTTTTCAAGGTTTCAGTCTCACAAGGTGCCTGTGGAATAGGCTGCTTGTTGCTATCTAACTTCTGTGCATTTCAGTAGGCAGTTGAGATAGATTTTTCACTGAGAAAGGGTCCTGAACAGTCTACACTGTTATTCCTGTGGGTGTGACAGGAATTTGTCTTCACTGTATGTTTCCTTCCTAAGATTTTGAATAAGGACAGCATGATGTCTGGAAAGACTACAATGGCAAAGCAAACAATGATCCAGATCAAAAGAGCTACTTAGCAATTCACTGGTCTGCGACACTGGGAGTTAATGGGAGCTGTGAGAGCTCAGCTATTCAAAGGATGTATTTAGAGACCTTGTCTCATTCATCTGTCCCACCCCTCTGGCCTATGTCCCTGTATGATAAAGTTACGTGAGAGGGACCCAGGAGTGTATGGAACCTGGAAGTGGGTGATGGTCTCTGAACAAACTCATCTGGCGCTGCCTGCCTGGAGCCTGCTCTGCATGGTCTGAGGACCAAAAATCAGGAAACCGTATCTCATTTACACTTTAAAAGGTCAGCAGCAGATCTGTACACATAGTAAGGGACTTGCAAGGATGCAATACCCCCCTTTCCTGTCAGTTCATGAATAGAGAGATGGAATATCTTTCATTTGATGCAGCAAGTGACAGTACAGGTATCTAGAAGCAGCATGAACCATGATCTCAAAGAAGAGCAATGTTACCCTGAAGATGTAACTTACTGTTAGCTTTTGTGGTATCATCTGGTAAGCAGACTGGAACCAGTCTGTCTTAGGTGCTTTTTACTCACAGTACAGGCCACCACTGCAATACAGCAAAAAGCCAAGCCTTTCTGACCTCAGCTTATGCCCAGAAACATGACAATTGGTGAGCCTCACCTTCTTCTAGCCTCACAGGCATAACTACAGACACCCTTCTTATCCTCAGAAGTGATGCTCATGGAGAAGATTGCTCATGGTCCTTGGTACCTTCTCTGGTGTTAGTCAATGATGAAATGATGCTTCCCAACGGGAATGTAAGAAGCATCCCAACTTGCCCAGCACAGCATCCTGCAACTCACCGCTGAATAGGACACAAATAGAAACAGTCAGTGTGTCAAACGGAGCTGACCACATTCCACAGGACTTTTCTAGCCCCACAGGTGGACACCCAGGCTGTAGACACAGCCCAGCTCTTACGCCAAAATTTGTTTAGTACTTTGACTCCACAGAAAAAACAATCGTTGAGAATAAATACTTTCAGGCACTGGTCTCCACTTCAGGTGGTGTTAATTTATATACCCTTAGCAGATCATGCCATCAGTACAGAGGTGGGTTGAGGACAACTGTAGTAGAAATAAGGTGAATAGCACCCAAAAAGTGGCATTTAGTAACAAGCCCTGGTGCAAAGAGATTGAAGTTAAAATAAGAAGTTTGCAAAGAAGAAAGATAGACACCAGAGAGAAACAGAGTACCTGGACTATCTGTTCTTTCCCTACCACTCAAGTTTTCTATTTTGCTTCTCTGACATAATGCTGCTCTGGATTCTTCTTTCTCTGGAAAATCACCAATATGGAAGCCCCTCTTCATTTGTGCAGAAACTAAACTTCCCAGCCTTCATTCTTCACATCCAAAAATATATGCATACACATATTTAAATGTTTTTTAAATTTTTTTTTTTTAGTATTATATCTATATTTGATCATGAAGGAAATCCTACAACAACTTGCTCAGTATAGGATCCTGTTCAGTGCTGGAACACTTGTATCCAAGTCAATTGTCCCAAATGCACTTCCATCATTGAAAATAATTACCTGAGTTTGTCTCACTAATAACACAAGTTCTTTGCTAACCAGTACAAAACATATTACTTCTACAAGTGATATTCCCTCAAGCTTCACCTTCTTCCCTTTTATTTTACAGTTCTGATTCACAAATTCCTCATTTCAGTTTTCTTTCATTTAGCGTTCTTCCATTACTCATGTTGAAACTGTAAAATGAAGGGCCCAGTTACAGCACTAGGTTTTATGATTTTTTGTGTGTATATGAGTGGAATGTGTGTATAAAACCATAAATGAATACATAAAGAGATCAAGTTAAATATGGCACCTACACTGGATTGCTTCTCTTTGTAGTTATTTCCACTTGCATATAGCTTTGCCAGGCTTGGACTGCAAAGGTTAAATCTTGCTTGGAGAGCTTTAAATTATGTCTTTCTGAACTCAGCAATGCTTGACATCACAATTCAATTTTCTTCAACAGAGGTTTTTGTTTGTTTGTTTTGGTAATACACCAAGTCTTTCCTGTGAAATGCAGCTCAACATTTATATTATAATAACATCTGGAAGCTCAGAGCTGGAATTAAAATGCTGTTGGGCCTAATTGCACTAATTGCTCTCTAAACATAGATGTCCTTGTCCCAAACCTACAAGATAGGACAAATATAAACAGATGGGTAAGATTAAAAAAAATTAAGAAATTGAATAGGATATTCCCAGTTTGGAGGAGTCAGTGCCCAAAACTATTTATTTATTCATCCATAATTCAGGTGGAAGTGGATGCTTAGGGGAAGAATGTAAGAATAGTGCAATTAAAGAATGACCTTCCTATTGCTTTACCTCCCAGCTTCCAGTACTAACTTGTTTAGGGGCTCCTTAAGCCACAGGCTGAATCTACATTGTTGTGTTTAGCCATGTTTCATCAGCTGTTTTTCCATGAATCTGTCTTAATTATTTTATAAAAGTAACTTTGGGCTCCAGAGCATCCTGTGACAATGGGTTCCCCATTTTAATTATTTGCAGAAAACATATTTACTTTTGTTTGCTTTGAACTGCTTGTCTCATAACTTAATTAGCTGACAATAAATTCTTGCAGTTAATTGTTTCCTATTTATTTTCTCTGAAGCAAGCCACTTAGTATCATAAGACCCTGCTACAACTCTCTACTGTGTGCTTTAGTTTTAGCTAGCCTGAACAATTCTGTATCATTTACTAACTTCATCATCTCACTCTTCAGTCCCTTCCCAGTTCATTTAATGAACTGCATCAGTCAGTATAACTCCTCATGCGGGCCTTACTGGTAACTTCTTTCAAATGGAGAAGCCAACTATTTATTCTTACCCTTTATTTTCTAAAAAATTAATAGTCTATGTGACCACTCCCATGACATCTTAGTTCCTTTAAGCATTTCTGTTAAAAGATGTCAAATGCTCACTGATAAAATCACTATATCAATTGAATCAATGTTACTTATAAGTCCAGTGACTGGATCAAAGAACTGAAATAGATTTATAAGATAATACTTTTCCTCTAGAAGGCTTTACTCTCCCTTCAAATCTTTCCTAGATACATCATAATTATCCATATGTGCACTAACTCTGTCCTTTTTAGATTTTCCGTTGTATTTATCACCTTGTATTTCTCTCGTGCTTGGGCTGATTTAAGCAATATATCAAGCACCACAACTCAGTTGTAGCCTTCACAGTGAGCTACTCTGGACCATTTAGGTAAATACCACATGGTCTTGATAAACAATTATTGTGTGGTTTGCATTTTTGTCTAGGCACAAAAGTCCTTGTATCAACACTTCAGTTTGAGATAAATCGTCGGACTCCTCCTCTGCAAAGGACAGTCCTGGTATAGGAAACTCTGTAAACTTCTCTGCCACAAACAATGAAGCCTTGGCATCAACATTAAGTTTTACACATAGATCATTTTTCAGGCTCACTGATTCTCTGGCATATGTCCTGCTTTTGATGTTTAAAAAGTTTTTATTAGTTTTTTAATACCTTTGGTGAACTGCGTGCTTCGTATTTGCCTTCCTTAATGTTTATCTTGCCAATGTTTATGATTTCTTCTATTTTCCTCTTAAAAATAACCCCCGGTTTGGATGAATGCAATATCACACCTGATAGCTTTTGTTGTTGTTCTTTTAGCTGCGTTTTAGCTGCTGTTTGCTGACTGAAAATTTTTAACTGGTAGAAAATATTTAGTATTTCAGCATAGTGACCCTAAACCTTCTTCCTTTCATTCTCCCAAGTGTTAACTTGCCCTGTTAACTACTCCACCTGATTAGCTTTGCCCTATCTTTCACTAGGCTTTCTGAGATTCAGTGCCAAGGGTCTGCATTTCACAATGTTTTTGAATTAACACATTGTGAATCAGCTCCTGCTCATTCATCAACCTAATCCAAGAGCTTCACTTCTTTGGATCTTTCTTTTTTTTTTTTTTTCAAATTGATACTATTTTCATTATTCATAATTTAGATCAGCCTCCTCTTGTGTAATATTTACCTCATCTGCAATAGGGTGACTGAAATTCCCAGTTACTATAGCATTTTCACCCTGACAGCTTGTCATACCTTTAACAGTCAGTTGAAGTTTCTAGGATTCTGAATGGGTTTTTTTCTACAACCTCAGTTGTCTCCAGGTGCTACAGAGCATAATCTGTCTACTCCTGTCTAGTATATTTTCATGTTTAGTATATTCAAGCTAAGTTTGAGGAAAAGAAGCTCTTCAGCTATGTCTCCAAAGCCAGTAGCAACCTAATTCCATAGATTCTGGTATCCTGCCTTTAACATGTGCAGTTCAGGATCCCAGACAAAGGAGAGGCCCTGTGCAGTACTTCAGATGAAAGAATTCTTCTTAAAGATCTCCACGTACTGCAACATGATCAGAGCCAAAATGTTGTAGATTTCTACATCAACACTGAAACTGGTGAATTTTTCAATGTCTTTGTGCTAGAACAGGTTTTATGAATATATCCAAGAAACATTCCAAAGCAGATTATGGCAATCTTAAGGAAGGTCTTCTTTGGATATAAGACTCTTGGCAATGGACTTCTAAGCTTAAAAATAGCAACCTACAAGTCTTAATTATTGTTTCTTTTTGCACCTGAACCTTGAAGCTATGGTAAGACTTCATGTTAGATTTATAAAAAGAGGACACATCCTTTGACTAAATTATCAATCACAGGTATCTCACACCTTGAATAACTTTTTGTGAGTGGTGAAAAGCATTGACTCATGCACTTCTTGGCACAGCACAGCTCCCTGTCTGTAGTGTCACAGTTAAAGATGAAGGGAGAAAGTTCAAAATATCTAAAAAATACAAACTTAGGAAAGAGGGAAGAGAAATATTTAAAGACACTATTTCTGAAAGATAATAGAAGGGAAGTTTCCTCACATATGTGGATCTAAACGACTACAGATCCAAATGGGGAAAATCAAACAAAACTATTTTATTAACTGTTAAATTGAAAGCAAATGGACCATCTTAAGGAATTATTTTTACCATATGGTACCAGCTGTAATGTTATATTCTTCCTTCTCCCGTCTCTCCATATCTAAGCCATATCTAGCTCTTCACTTTTTAATCTTGTTTAATACTAGAAAGAAGTAAATGCCAAAATGACCTATTTCTATTGATGTCATTCATTCCCAGTAAGTTCAGTTTTCATTTCAGGTACACAGCAATGATTGCACGTCTGTTTTCTTACACAGTCCCTGGGATGCATCTGCACAGACTCTGCAGTGAAAAAGGGGGTGTGCACAGTGCTAAACTGTGAAAGAGGGAGTGACATAAAATGATAAAGGATGAGGATGCTAAGATGAAAAAAACAGACTAGCTGACCAATAAATGATTTTTTTAAATTTTTTACTCCTGTTCATATCCAGTAAAATAACTTTGTCCCAGGCCTAATATCACAGATTGGAATTACTCTGAGGCTTATCCTGGGTCTCATTGCTTTGTGAAATCTTTATAATGCCATTTTTTGTCTGTTATCTGCAGCAGTATTTCAACCACAGATGTACTCCTTCTTCACATATGACAGTGGTATGCTATTCCCAATCCTGATGTCTCAGAAAAAAATCTTTATTTTTTCCTGTGAAGAAAGTCCACTCCTTGTCTGTGCTTTAATCACCCTGTGAATTTTGTCTTTTATGTCCATATTAAAAGTAATTCAATTTACACTCCAAAACCCAATGAGTGGTTTGAGACAGTATTTTTCAGTCAACAGCTCTTATTGCTGTAGGTGAAACTGAGTGATAGGTAAAGAGGACACAAAGGCACCAAATTCTGTAGCCTAGAGTAACTCTGGTAGCTTGGGGAGAAGTTGATGTCTCCAAGTGCCTCGAGGAGACTGAGCTGCAGAACTTGAGTACAAATATTTCTTCCTTGTACCTTTGCCAAGAGATCCAGTTCCCCTGAAGATTGGAGGAAACAGCTATCATATGACACAGTGGCTGATTAGGGATTGTTAGTCGGAACAGGAGCTAAGTCTCCAAGTATCATGATTATTGAGGGCTGAGTACAGGGCTGTTATATTCTGCCCCAATACTGTTTCCTCTTCTGTTCTCTGTGTACTCAGAGGTCTTTCCTGTGGAAGCAGGGACATCCCTGCTGAATTAAGCTCTAACAGGAATTAAGGCAAGGAAATGCTTCGACAGCTGAAGCCCCGAGGACACTGTTGTACTCCTCTTGTGACCATGATCACACGCCTTTACTTCCAGCATACTACAGAACACACTAGAGTGCATCTAGTGTGAGCCATCCCAAAGCACGCATGCTGTAAATTAGAAAACAGCCATAGTGGAAAGCTGCAGAGGGAACACGTGAAGATATAGGCTCACACTTCTTTATGGGAATTTTCCAGGTAGCTCAGAGAAGGAATTGGACTTTGGAAGTGTGAACCCAAGAAAGAATTAACCAGAAATATCTGCAGTACTTCCAGTAAGAGAGGATAGCAGAGAACAACCCACCGCAGCAGAAATGTCACAGACCTGATAGCTAGTGCCATTCTGGTCAGGAGAGAAAAGGTGGCCTTCCTGGAACCAAGAGCAAGCAGGCAGACATTCGAGCAGGTGACAAGATCTTGGCAAGCAGACTTGATGTCTGAGAGGCTGCCTCATCTGCATGGTTTTGTTCTGTTTTCTTTTAAGCTTTTGTTTATCAATATTTTCTTAAATTTATCATCAACTCAAAATGTTATAAGCACTTTGATTTTCACTTTATCTTGGCTTGGATTAATAGGGATTTAGAGAGAGATAAATAATAAATAATTTCTTAAGCAGGGAGCACTAGACAACAGCTGTATATATCTGTTAAAAGAGCACTGCTCTGAGAAGCACTGATGGATTCAGAGACAGACCTGGTCCTCAGATAAGGAGAGAGATGACACCAATTTTTTGTTTGGATTATGTGTTGTAACTTGTACAAATAATTTTTACCCCTCTGTACTATTGGCAAAATGTAGGTTTCCTTCAAAAAGCTGTACTTGGCTTATGCCCACATTCAGAATCTTTTCTGTGGTGCCACAGAAGATTGCCAGGCACTCTCTGAGCCTAGCTTGTGACAGCTACAGCATCTGCTGTAGGAGGTGGGTCTCTACTGCATTCTCAGGAAGGATGTACTTGGACTGGTAACAGTCTAGCTATGACAGGCTGGCAGGCACTGCAGGATGCCAAATACACTTCAGAAACACGGTAAATTAAACCCATGCCGTGCCCTATCCTGCTGCTCGGAGAATGGCTCTGTACTGCTTTCTGTGTAGTCACTGCTAGCTTGATACCAACAACTGAGCCAGATTGTTTAAATCTAGTTCAAGTATTCGTGCACAACACAGTGATGCAGAAGTATCCAGGAACTCTCATTACATTGAACAGACAAGCTATTTTATATTTTTAGTGGAAAGAAAAAAAACAACAACCCCACAGTCTAAAAAATATTTACATAGGACATTGCAATTATTGTTCAGAATTAATGAGTTTTATCCCCTCCTTTTGGCTTAAAGAACACAAAATCCCAATGAAAGGAAACAGATGTAGTTGTTTTAAAGCATTTCCAAAGGAAACTGCAGTAAAGTCTGAAACATCACTGTATAAAAGCCTTGTGTGTCATGGAGATGTTCTGATATTGTTTTCATTTGCCAGCTGTGTGTAAAGAGGGAGTTATGTCTGTGGCCAATAGATCTTCCCACATCAGAGCAGTAACAACAACAAAGCAACGGAAACATTAGGAAAACGCTAACTTTACCTTCAAATACACTTGATTTTCCTAAACAAGAAACGTGGATTAGGAATCAGTTCAAAGAAAAATGGCCAGAATTTATAATGCTCTACTGAAAAAGACAATAAAAGGAAGAAAGAGCATTAATAAAATGAAACAGTCTAAAGGGAGTTTGGCCAACAAATAAGATATCAGAATGTTACCTCTTGGCTTTCCTTGTTAGCTATTGTTTGTCAGTCTCTATCCTCCAAGAAAAATACCAGCACTTTCAATTGATCTGAAGAGATACAGCATAATAAACTAGCTAAGAATTTCTGGGACTGCAAGTCAGGTGATTCAAGTCCAGCTCCTGCCTCTGCCTTTACCATTGGTGTTAAATGTTATTATCTGTGTTATGGTAACACCTAGATAACTCAGTGTAGCGGATTATTTCTACAGCAGACCTATAAAACTGCAGTCTTTGCCCTGGAAACACCTGCAGCCTGGTGACAGAGGCTTCCTGTGCTTTGGTCTTTCTATCAGTCAGTCAAATGGGGAACTTCTGTTTAACCAGGATGTCTGTATGATTCGACTGTGGGTTTCTGATTGATGTTCTTTTTCACCTACTGACCACTGTGCTGGAAAAACAACAGTTTGAACATGGCAGTCTGCTGATCACAGGTCTAGTTTTGCATTCAACACTGCACACTGCAGGGATATGTTCAAACCTTACTACCTATGAAGTCTAAGCTACTGAACATATTGGGAAAAAAATTACATCAACACATCCAAGTGATAAAATTTCTTAAAATGCACATAATTGTATGATTATAGCAGGACACATGTATGGATGATAGCATGACACTAAATTACTGACTACACTGGTTTCAGCTGGGATAGAGTTAATTTTCTTGCTAGAAGTTGGTACAGGGCCATGTTTTGAATTTAGCATGAGAATAATGTTGATAACACACTGATGCTCTAGTTGCTGTTTAGAAGTGCTTACTCTAAATCAAGGACTTTTCAGTGTCTCATGCTCTGCCAGTGAAGCAGGTCAACAAGAATCTAGGGGGAACCAAACTGGCCAAAGGAATATTCTATACCACAGAACGTCCTGCTTAGTGTATAAACTGGGGGAAGTTGGTTAGGGGCTGCTGATCACTGCTCAGGGACAGACTGGGTATCAGTCAGCAGGTGGTAAGCAGCTGTATTGTGCATCACTAGTTTTGCTTGGATTTTATTCCACTCTCTCTCCTCCCTTACAATTATTATTGCTTATTTTGTTTGAATTATTAAACTGTTATTATCTCAACCCATGAGATTTATCTTTTCTTTCTGATTCTTCTCCCCACTGGATGGGATTAACCCATGACACTGATGTTTTCAATTGGTAATGTAGTGGAAGTGACAAAATATCTTCTGTGAACTAAAAAAAATGTAATGCACAACTAATATAAAATAATGGCTAAAATCTGCAGGGAAAAAGATGAGAGTTCTCCGTGAAAATGCTGTCTTTGGTGTGTGTTTTTCTAAATTTATTTCTTTGACAGTGTATTCCCTCCGTCAGTTGAAATGTTGACACTGATAGCCACTCCAGTAACCTATTTTCTCTCTTTGTTTATTCTGGTCACCTTTTGCATTTCAAAGCATTATCCTTCAATTTCTAAGAACTATAGTATTGTCCTGACATCTTCCAGTTAAACTAGGAGACCTTAAAAAGCCCTTAAAAAGGCCTTAAAAAGCCCTAGTATCCTAATGAAAGAGTATATAGGAATAAACTTCTGGTGACCCAACAGAAAGTAAATATCAGAGAACAATAAACCTTTCAGGAGAAAATATTTCAGCAAGTACATATCCTGTTCAGTGAATACCATCTACAGTGTTAATAAAATACAGGAAGGCTGCCAGAGCTCACTTGCTGGACAAAAGCTCTAGAAAAGGGACCTTTTATTTTTCCACCAACACAGGATCCTGTTTTCCACAGAGTCAAGAAAATATGGGCCAGTTTACCAACAAGGGCCTGCTCTCTGCATACAGGAGCCACAGACAGAGATTCTACACAGGAGCAGTTACACAAACCAAAACCCAACAGTGGATTTGCGGTAGCTTGTGCCGTATCTGCACAAGGTTTGCCACCCTTCACCTGTTCTGCCGTGCTGAAATTCCTCCATCACCAAGGCCTTTGGTCCCATCTCAAGGATGTGCAGCTGAGAACAAGCTCACACGATGACTGAAGCTGCAGGTAGCAGAGGCTTGGAGTAATGAGCCTCTGCAGAAAGGCTCCCCACAGCCCTGTTTTGACAACGTGTGTGTATGTTTTTTGGAAGGGGTGAGGATGCCAGAATATGGAGAGAGAACAAAGGTACAGGTAAGAGTTGTCCTATATCCAAGGTCAAATGTTTTTAAAACCCTAAAATAAACTGGGGCCATCCTGTATTTGTGATCTTGTTCAACAATAAAAGCAACATTTATTTAGTTCTTTCCCTTTTCCAGCCTTCACTACTGTTAATTCCAATTCTAGACCAATTCCAATGCATCTTGTATTTAGTATCTGAAACTTAGTGCATGTCACCTTAACGTAATTTTTTTTCTTAACATCATTATCTTCTACCTGTAGCTTGCAGATGTGTATTTTGTACCTATACCTGTATGTTTTCAACAGCATTACCACACAGTTGTCCTCTACAAAGACATCAGAAGATTCATCTCTACAACCAGCTTTATCTTTCCCATTTTAATCTTTTGTATCTAAAGTCCAGCAGGCATCCATCCCAGCCTGGCTCATATGATATGATTCTAGTAATTTGCAATCTAATTAGGATGTACAATTCCAGTTTAACAGCACCAGAGAACTGCTGCGCTTCTGTGCAGTTATCAGCAGAAGCTCTGCAGATCTGAGAGCATGCTTCTCCAGGAAGGCAATTAATTTTCAAATTAGTAACTTGTACACACATTTTCTCACTCATCTCACCACTTTTAATTGAACAAAGTGTTTGAAAGGAACTCCACAGTAAGAAACTTGTTTTGTTAAGACACCAGAGTTGAGTTCTTTCCCTACTGTGGACTGTGGACTTCCCAGGAGAAATTTGGCAAAACTTGTAAACATCTCCCTTCACTCTCAGTAAAATTTAGTAAGTGAGAAGGCTATAGTGAGAATAAATCAACTAACAACTGCTCCTAGGTATCATGAGATTGAAACCACATAAATTCACAGAAAGTTAAAAATCTGGAGGCTGGGAAAAAGTGAGTAGATTATAATAAGAGATAGTGTCTTACCATTGTCCCACCAATGAGCCTCATTAGTATGGATTACAAGAAAACATTCAGAAATAAGAGGATAATTTGTCCATAGGCCCATTAAATTCTTGGCCCCTGTTTAATAGCAGCATCCAGGGAGTCCTTTTTTTCTTTTTTTTTCTTTTTTTTTTTTTCTTTTTTTTTTTTTTCTTTTTTCTTTTTTCTTTTTTCTTTCCCTTCTTTCTTTCTTTTTTTTTTTCTTTCCCCTTTCCTTTCCTCTTGATGGGGAATGTTCCTTAGGATGAATAACCTTAAAACAAGTTATGAACTTCACACAGGTCACAAATAATCCTGCAAGCTGAAACAGCTTGATCTTTACCACTTTGGTCTAAAGTCACCTAGGGACTGTTCCCGTGGTTGAAGTCTTTGATGAGTCTTATTAATCTGACATAAATTTGTAAGCAGACTCTGAGATTAATGGCAAACAAAGAGATGTTCTAACAAAGACCTTGGAGGAATGATTCAGAATCTACACAAAAATAAGACATTAGAAACCTGCCCTCCTAAATATGGACCAGTACATGAACTGGGCTGGGGATACAGCTGAATGGTTTTGTTTGGCTAGGCACAAGTACAGTCTGTATACTGAAACTATGAGTTATATGAGGCAAACAAGAGGGGCAGAACCCTGTTCTACTTGTTCACATAAGCCACAAAGAATAGACCCTGGTAAATCAAGGAGAATGGGCTTTTTCTAGCATAATGGTAACAGTGCTCTTTTAATCAGCTTAATAAGCCTTCAAGTTTTATCTTTTTAACATTCAAATTTAACCTATCAAATTTACTTCGTTTAAAAATGAAGGCTGATCTCATTTCCACCAACTGAATTCCCAGTTGTTATTTACAACAAATAATTCTGACATTATCCTTCCAGATGCATGTTAAAGGCCAGAGAAGAATATATATGGCAGTCTGTCATATTATGATCCTATATCTCATTTCCCCTTTTGCTTATTAGGCAGACTTCCTTTTCAAAGAAGGTTGCTGAAAGCATTTTTTAATAGATAGAAAGCAAGTTTCTTTGCCTGAGGTTTCTGGAAGAATTTCAGATCATAGTGGCATAGCTCTGTGAAAAGTGTCTTTCTTGCTGCTTGCATTTTCTTCTTCACTGGTCAGCGTTTGCCTGTTAAACACAGTCAGCTGCCATTCAAAGAAGTGCTGAATGTAGAGTCCAGCCAAGCTGCAGCTGGACAGGACAGAGCACCAGCACACAGGCAGAGGTCTGGGCTTACTGTCTTGATAGACTAGAAGTGACATGGGCCAGGAAGAATAAACTGTTTGAGGCAGCAGAGAAACAGGCTTGCCCTTAAGTGACTTTCCTCGTATAGAAGACAGGTTTAAAAGACTGTTTCCTTTTAATTTTCATTTTTCTTATTTTATTGTACTGTTCTTCAGAAAGATGGCAAAGCCGTTAATGTCCTCGAAAAGACTTCTAAAAGTCTTTGAAATTTAACAGATTAGCACTGGGCAGATGCCTGTAAGGAACACAGGTCATTGAGCACTGAACACACTTGCACCTAGTTCCTCAGAGAAGGGCACATCAGTGCATGCATACAGCCAGGCACATCCGAGGAACACTCAGGATCTTCTAATGTGTACAGGAGGGATATTCATGTAAGAAACCCAAATGTGCTGCAATCTCAGTATGAAATGAT
Organism: Prinia subflava; assembly: GCF_021018805.1. Classification (NCBI taxonomy): domain Eukaryota; kingdom Metazoa; phylum Chordata; class Aves; order Passeriformes; family Cisticolidae; genus Prinia; species Prinia subflava. The sequence goes on from NC_086247.1 coordinate 52,364,074, forward strand.
AATATGACTTAAACCTACCTACAGTGGTCAAATTTCAAGGTGGTGCTATAGGTGAGCAAAATGTGAGCACATCACGTAAACCAAGTCCTTAAAATATATGTGTACTTCAGGCTTGTATATGAAGATTTAAGGAATGTATAGACCCCATTTTGGCCTAAAAGTAATTTCACATCTGGAGAGACCAGAATACGTGATTCAATCTGTTCACAGCTACAAGGGATAAACTGTATATGAAGGTTGTCTTTGAAGATTGAAAAGCTGTTAGTGCTCTTCTCATTATCTATGCTAAGTATCTCTGTATCAGAATCTTTCCTGAGAATATCTATCAATTATTTCAGTTAGAATTTGGCTTCAAGCGTGTATACTGATTCCACCAGGTACTGTCGTGATAATACATTCAAGCATTGCCAAGTATAAGCATGTCACACCTATTCTCAGGACTTTTTAACAGGGAACTGGTAGGTCCATAAAATCCCAGCTGTCGCAGACAGAGAAGAAAGGGGGATGCTGTTTAATGTCTCTTCCAGGGGAATCAAATAAAGCTACTAAAATTCTATGTTCAAAATAAATCAGAGAAGGTGATTATTATTACACTAGGTAAATGAGCTTTTGAACACTTCTTCACAAGATATTGTAGAAGAGGAAATTTTAAAAGGATGTGAAGGAACACTGGACAAACTCATGTAAGAAAAACCATTCAAGTTTTACAAAATATAAAAAGTAAATCCTGCTTAGAAAGTCTCCAAAGTAGAAGTGTTTGGAAGACAGGAGAATACAAGTGGAAGCATCATATATGATTGCCTCGCTACATAATTTTCTAGGTATTTTGGCTACTCTTGAAGAACAAAACACTGTAAAAGATGGTTCTATTGTCTAACCAGGTGTGACTCCTCTTAGCTTCTGACAATCCTCAGCCTCAGATTTGTCAAGCATGACAGACTTCAAAGCAAGCAATCCCTTATTTTATTTTGTAAGAAAAAAATAATCAGTCTTTGAGTTATAGTGTAACATTAAGGAATCATTAAAAAGATAAAGGCCTCAAAGAGAAATTATAATGCAAAAGCTGTGAGATTTTTTTCCTGCTTGCTTTATTATAAAGCATATGAAGGAAGGGGTTTCAGCTAAAAATAAAAAAGCTCACTGACTGGGTTCAAGTGCAACTGATTTAACAAACTGTAGTGTAAATTGCTCCCACCAAAAAAGGAAAAGGGGAGAGTAACTGAATAACTGTTTTGCTGCTGTTACATGAAAGAAATAGGCATGCTTAAAAATGGCAGATGAAAAATTTTCAGATGGATGTGTGATTTCTGTCTGTGAAGGCAAAGAAGCACAGTAACCTAATGGAAGGTTGTGGAACCAGTATAAATGTGACTGCTTGATCTGCTAGAGGCAGAAAAGTCTTTAATATGTTGGACAGTACCTGTGGTGCCTATATATCATCTGATCAAGCCTTTACTGGTATAGTCTTTCTTTTATTTTTCTCCTTAAGAATGTTCCTTCTCAAAAATATTTCTGTCATTTGTAATGGCTTCTGCTGCCTGCCTAGACTTTCCTCTGATAAACCTGCATTATTTTTTCCCACTACCTGATAAAAGATTCTTCTCTGATTCCCATCCCCGCAGGATAGCTGAAGTGAGCTGAATCTAGTAGTGGCAGAAAATTCATGATACAGGGTGACTATCCTTTAAAAATGTTCAGTTAAAGGTATTTTCTCTCTGTGTTACACCACAAATGTGTTACCACTTCCCTACTTCCCTTCATCTTCCTCTCTGGAGGAACAGAGCAAGCATCAAATGATGGAATGCAAGAAGGCAATAATTCCTACACTGTTTTCACTGCTTCTCTTTTCTTTTCTTTTTTTTTTCTTTTCTTTTTTTTTTTTTTTTTCTTTTTTTTCTTTTTTTTTCTTTTTTTTTCTTTTTTTTTTTCCCCAAACTGAGATTAATATGCTGTGGAGAGATGAGAATGCTAAGATATTTGTGGTTCATCTAAATGGACGCAGCTATTGCGGTATCTGCTATATAAATGTGTCTGTGGGGCACATTTGCTTAGCAAACCCACAGCTGTACTGCAGTAACACTCATTTTCTTCCTGTCTTTCTGGGCAGTCACATGAAGAAAATATATGGTCTTTTCCTTTATGTAGGTACAGCAGCCAATCTGGAATACTTCAGCAGACCTTGCACCAAACATCTAAGAGGGAAAACCTGGTATTGAGCTAACATTTTTCCTGGTAATCCCAATGAAAGTACATATGGTGATCTGAATTAAGATTCAACCCAGAACCTTGATCCAAACTTTGCTGAAGTAGGAGGATATTTTCATCCAAATTTAGGTCAGAAGTTTGCAGGTTGTGACCTGCTTTTGTAATCAGACAAATCCACACATTCAGTGAGCAACAATCTTTTCAGAAATTCCAATTTCAAAGCTTGGATCAGTGATGGAAGATCCGTCATTGCCTGGCTACTCTGTTTGTACATGTGTAAGTGTGCCTTGAATTATTTTTTATAACACTGCTTGCTGTAAAGAAATGATAACCTGCTTGTCAAGAACAGCATGTCTATAACATAAGAAATTAATCTCTTCATGCTGATTAACTGTACTTTGTACCACTGATCCCTAGAAGAACTACCACATGTCCCTTTAGAAATATATTCTATACTCTTTTATCACTGAAGGGAGAAGAAAAAGAAAACACTTAAGATTACTAGTGACAATTAGCAACATCTACTAAATAAAAATAATTTTTTTCAGAAGAAAAAATACATTATGAAATTATTATCTGGGTTAAAAATTGCATTCCAGAAATCCTTTATAATGTACTTTCCTTCCCAAAGGGTTTATAAATTAATACATCATTTGCTGTGTCAGTGTAGGTTCCTACTTGTTGGCAAAAGAAAAGTCCTGGAAAACAAAAAAGCAGAACTCCCAGCTGTAATAAAATCTAACTTTAACCACCAACCTGCTGGAGGTGGTCTTAACATGACAGATTTAAACATTAAAGTCAACTAGCATTATAATGGGAATGTGATGGGCTTGACAACTGGTATTGCTTACCAGAGGCGTTCACGTATAATTTTAGTGTACAGCTGAACTGAGATAATTAAATCCTAAAGGATTAATCCAAGACCCGTGTGCAATTCTTCATCCAACTGGAGTAACTTTACCTTTGATTTTTGATTTGGTAATGCACTTGTCCTTTTTGTAGATTCTTCCAGACAGTTTGATCTTGAGGTTTCTGTCATTAGGCCACCTTCATTATACCTAGCAGCTTGTATTTACATGATCTGATTTTTAACACCTACATTACTAGAAGTCTCTATTGAACAACAGAGGAGATGGTGCACCTGTAAGGTAGCAGAGCTACAAATCAGTTCAGGAACTGCCTAACAGAAAGACACTCCCATCATGGGATCTCAATGAGATGCTCAAATTTGAGCAGGAAAAATCCAACTTGGTGCCTTTATCCTTCACATACAGTGATTTTTTTTTGATGGTAATAAATGTTGGAACAAAACTCCTTACCTTATGTAGACAGTCGTGGATGAGGGGAGGGAACAAGACCATGACATCCCCTGTGTAAAATCCAGAGCAGCACTCTGGCCCCAGGAAAGCAACATTCCTCCACAGGTGAGCATCCACAGACAGACAAGGAATGTGTGGCTTCCCTTTCCTTGTTATTACTGTCATTGGTAATCACCACCCAGCCTGTTCCCATGAGAAATGGAGAGGTTCTTCTTTGTGCAGGGGCTGCCACATTATTGTCAGATTTTATTTACCCTCTGTTTGTTTTCCCAGAATTGTTCTATGAAAGGGGTGGTGGGCAAGGAATGCTGGGCAGCGAGGAGATACCCACCCTCTCTCAGGGCACTGCCTGACGTGAGGCACATTCTCTTTGGCTCGTGTGATACAGCTGATGCTGACTGGCTGCACAGCCCCACTCCTCAGAAAGAGCCAGAGGCATCACCTCAAGCAGTTTGCCATGAGCTGCACACTGGCACAGGCAGGCCCAGTCCCTGCCCCAAGGGACTTGGAGTGACAGGGCTCTACTGCAGCAGAGCCCTGCTGTGAAAGCCTGCTTGTCTCTGTTGAGGAATGACCAAACCCCATCATGCGATTGTGGCTTTTTGTTCCATTTACTGTCTTTACGCCCCATTTGTTTCCATGGTAGCAATATGGAAAAATTAGGATTTGTAATGTAAAATCAAGGAATGAGACCCTTTTTGCCTGTCAGAAGCCAGTTTGTGATATACTGAAATATGTCTATGACAGCTAAACCTAAATCTGTTTCATAAAGGACAGATACATTTAGCAGAAATGTCAAAATCTGGAATTTTATTTAATTTGTTTCCTAATATTCCGCTTCAGCTGGAGTTTATAGGATTTATTTTTATATTTTTATGCTCCAGCACAGAGAAAATGCTTAGATATAAACCCATACATACCCAAAACAAGATGGTAATTTCATAGCAAAACCTTTTCCTACTTTAAACTACATTGCAAATCAACTTAAGGTTATGTAACACCAGAACATACCACTCCTGTCTGGCACCAACCTAAACAGCTCTTAAAATGTGTTCACAGAGAGCCCTCCTGTGTTTGCTAGGTTTCATTACAACTGCCCTTACGTCTGACAATTTATTGACTTACATCGACAAGACTGAGCTCCAGAAGGGAATACCAGCCTCCTGTCCTCTCACATTTACACAACATGGATCGTTGAATTCCACTTGCCAAATACTGTATCAAGCTCCAAAAGATGGCAAGTAAGAATCTGTCACTAGCTCTTAGTTACACTATTTTTTAGTGCTAGGCATCATATAATCAGTAATTTATTTGTTGTTATAAATATTGGTTATGATTTTTATGACAGAATCATAGAATGGCTGGTGTTGGAAGAGTTTCAAGATGATCTCGTTACAACCTCCTGGCCATGGGCAGAGACACTTTTCACCAGACCAGGTGCTTAAATCCCCTCCTCAACTTGGCTTTGAACACTTCCAGGGATGAGGCAGCCACAGCTTCTCTGGGCAACTTGTTCCAGTGCCTCACCACCCTCAAAGGGAAAAATTCTTCTTAATCTCTAATCTAAACCTAATATCTTTCAGTTTGAATCCATTCCCCCTTGTCCTGTCATTACACCCCCTTGTAAAAAAGTCCCTCCCCATCTTTCCTGTAGGCTTCCTTCAGGTACTGGAAAGCCACATTTAAGTCAGTCTAAAGCCTTCTCTTCTCCAGGCTGAACAAATGCAATTCTCTCAACCTTTCCTCACGGGTGAGATGCTCCATCCCTCTTGTCATCTTGGTGGCCTCTGCTCCAACAGGTTGTTGCCCTTCCTATGCTGGGGACCCCAGAGCTGGATGCAGCACTGCACATGGGGTCTCACCAGAGCTGAGCAGAAGACAGGTGGGAAAAGAAAGAGACAAAAGTATAAAAAATGTAAGCAGTAAAAAGTAAATGCACAGAAGCTGGGCATGCTGCTGTGCTTTGCAACATTGAAAGACAGAATGGCATGTAAGAAGCAAGGAAGACTTGGCATGCAGAACTGTAGGAAAATGCTACCTCGAGTTACATTTCCTTCTCTGTAGGTCAATCTGTAGTCTTCACTGAGTATCTGGAGAAGCAGGTCTGCAAGTTTAGTAGTTGCTCCTTAAGCAGGTTTACAGACAAGAAGATAGATTTTGCAGCTTAAAAGAAAGATTTTGTAGTTGATTTACCCTGTAACTGTTCAAAATAAAAGTGGAGACCTACCCCCATTTTCACAAATTAATTTCCCACACTAAGAGTAAACATAAATAATATGAATTTTACAAGGACATTTTGATTCACTCAGATTGAAATTTTCCACCTAGTGTTTTCAGAGGATATGACATTACTGGTAATTACATTTAAGACAATTCACTATGCTCACATGATTTTAGCATATGAGAAACAATTTAATTATGTATCTTTGGACAACCCAATACTAAATACTAAATAAAATACTAAAACTAATACTAAACATTTTCTTTTCATGAGAAGAACATCTCTGAGTTCTGTCTTACATACACTACAGTAATACATGGTCTATTCTGGAGCTGAAAACGAAGTTAGAGTTTTTATCAAAATAAGTCACACAAAAGAAATGGTGGATTATTTGAACTGAATGAATTTAAAGTATTCTGGTTTACAGGATTAAGGTAAAATACAAAGTTTTGATTAAGTATGGGAAAATGCAAGTGTCTTGGAAAGGAAAGAGAAAAGGAAATCATGTTTGCTAAAGTTTATTCCAATATTTATTTCTATATTTCAAGGGAAATTCATGAATGGGACACAGCCAACTATTCTGAATGAACCAAGAGATTCACTCTCTTCTAAATGTTTGTCATTAACTCCATGGGGCTGTTTACAATACAGTCATTTTTAACTAGTACTGGCCTACTGGAAGAGAAATCTAAGCTCTGGTGGGAGAATGACATGAAATGCCTAATGTTTGCCTAGGCTTTTACGGACCTTTCTTTTTTTGTTCTGGAAGGAAATTAGTAAAAAGCTTTAAATGCAGATAATAGGCTACAGTTAAGACTAGTAGGAATGCACTTTGCAAATGTCTTGTTTAACCCTTCTAAAAAGGTTTTCGAAATTTCATAATGACCAGTGAACCCAAACTGCACACAGAGGTGCTAGAGGTGTTTGATTACTTTATTAGAGAATAGAAATTTCAGTCACCATAGTGACTTGAAGGAGATTTTCTCCAGTCCACAGATGAAATTGTAAAGGAGATTTTTGCTACCTTTATCTAGAGACCAAGACCTAATGGACAGATGTAGTCCCTGTAGAGGTAAAGGGTCTTTAGGCCACTCAATCAAATGGAATCCTGCTATCAAATTCTCCTTTGACATTTTAAAACCTAGCTCACTGCTATCTTTGAGAGTAAGAATCACCAGCTTTAACAGTGGTAAATGAACTGGAAGGTTTGTTCTCTTTACTTCTGATGTTTACACGGAGAACAATAGAGCTTCACTTCTCAGTCCCTGAGCTGCCTGCCCATGTTCAGTGCCTTGGGAGGCCCTCAGCTGCACCCCCATGTGGCTGCCTCGCCAGTTTTGATAATCAGTCATTGGAAAGGACTTACAAAAGTGCATAGTTTGGACTGTTGCAGACATGTACTGCAGCAGCATGATAATAGAGGATGTAAATAACAATTCAGGGTGTGAGAACTGACTCCTCTACAGGGCAAAATAGGCTTTGATATTGTCTAATCGATGGTGTCATGAGGTAGGATGTTCAGATACACGACCAAAGCAATTAATCTCAGAAAACATTTTATACATTATGAGGAATAAAACATTGGGGGAATGCAGCAGATATTTCCATTAACTCCATGCTGCCATGTGAAATGAAACCCAGCAACTAGGACTGCCCTACTGTGCCTCATCCACAGTTCTACTGAAGAGAGCAGCTTCTGCGTAGCAGCTTCTGTCCAGGCTTGCATTCCTGGTTCTATCTAGGAGGCTAGAGGATCTACACAATGCTCTCTTGAAGACTAAGGAAAACAATGTGAAAAAAGATTAAGCTGATTAAAAACAAAAACCCCCTTATCCCTTCTCTATAAATCTTGCTTCAGGTGTGCAAAACTATGCTGTCAATAGAAGTAAACAAAAGCTTATTGATATCCTTGAATAAGGTCAGCTTTATTGATTTTATTGGGTATTAGTGATCTCACTTCCCTGTTCATGGGTATAGAATAGAAGCTGGCACCTGGAAGAACAAGGCATTATGAAATCTGGCAAACCTACAGAAAAGTGGAAAAATCTAATTATGCTTTCAAAGCTGATGAAAACTGTTCTTTTCCTGCTTCTGTTTTGGGATCTATTTCAAGCAGTATTTCAGTGACAAATTGAAGGGTACATGTTTATGTCAAGTTATGAATGCCTCTTGAATTGAGGAGCAATGCTACACGTCATTCCATGAGGCACTGAGTATCTTGTTGATAAACTGCTGCAAAACAACGAAAGATCCCTCAAAAAAAAATCCACTGTGTGGATTCGGTGGGAGGAATAGCTGGCTTTCTACCAGGACAATCCAATGTGAGAGTTTTCTGTAGAGAACAATTCAGAAAGAAGGGAGAATGAAGAAAAATGGGAGAGGTTTCCAGAAGTTCTGGAGTTGCAAAGCTGGAGCAGAAAAGGTGCCACCTTTTAAAATTACATGCTCTATCTTGAGCAAGTTACTTCATCAACAGAAAGAGAAGTTAAAGTAAAGCTATGATGACACGTTTATGATGTGGTACTTCAATTGACTTAAGCAATTCATATCCACACCATATATTCCTGCCCCCTCTTCATGCAGGTGTGACTGCTTGGTAACTTGCCAGAGGGATCAGAGCCAGCTAGGAAGAGCCTAGCCAACAAACTGTGAGCCTAGCCCAGTAACAAGTTGGCACCCAGAAGGAATCAAGGTGATTCCAGAAGTGGTTTTGTGGTGAGATCCCAGTCTCAGAATGGGAAACTTTTGCTCCAAAGGTCATACTTCCAAGACCTAGTATCCAGCAGAATGAAGATATTTTTAATTGAAACAGGTTGTCAGGGCTGTGGAATTGCCACCAGTGGAAAATACAAAGTTAGTAACAACTTCTCAGAGACCACCAAAACAAGCTCTACAGGCATTTAAGGGTGGGTCAGGCACTGGTGGCACACACAACCATCAGGTATGAAAGCAAATTATCATCACTTGCTGATGCAGTGGCTGAGAAGATGAGGAAGTATCAAGGAGCAAGAGGTGACAAATACCAAAAATACCGAGTTGGTCAGATTCCCATTAGAGCATGTGGGAAGTGGTGGGGTGGCAATTATCCAACCTTGGGCTCTCAAAAACTCAACAGCAATAGGTGACTCAACTCTCCTCCAGAGGAGCTTTTTTCACATCTGTAAATAGTGTGCATTTATTTATGAGTCATACATTAACTATAGTATAAAATTAACTGGACTTTAAATAAATTATAATTTGACGGTTGTCGTGACTGAGGGAAATGGATTCTTTTTGGAAGCAAGGGAGACCAGGGGAATAGTAGGCAGGGACCCAAAGGGTCTTGATAGTCCTGATGCATCATGTCACTACTTACTGACAAAATCAACCTGCCTGACCTATGTGGACAGGCCACCTTACTTAACCTTCAATAGGAGCATGTAAATTATGTATGTTCAACAGTGTGGAAGGCATCATGAACGATTCACACAGGCTCATCCTGCCAAAACACCCTCCTCCTCTCTCATGTCCAATGAATCTGGAAAGCCAAGTAGACATTACCACCTTCCCCCAATTGGGATATTTATAACGTCTCTCTCTTTATTCTCTGACATCTAATAAAAGGCATGCTTACACTGCAGTCCTCTGCTATTTAATTAAAGACAATCAGTAGGGAGACACAAATCTACAGAAAACCAGTCTTTATTAATTTTCCTTTCCTCAGAGTTGTTTGTTTTCTGCCATATCCATAAAGACAGTAATGTCTGAAAGACAAATTAATTATATGGATTTAATACTGAAGACAGGAAAAAGAAAGATACCAGAGAACTCAGGTGCTGGCACTGTGTTGGTGATCACAGAGCACATTTTTGTGTATCTATGGGCCCAGAAGTTGTCTGACACAATTGTACATCAGACCACTAGTGATGGCCCAATCTTTTCAGGGAGAAGAAATATGCAGATCCCTCTCCCCTCCTCCCAGATAATTCCCTCAGCATGGTGGTGGAGCTGCATTCTAGTTACGACTCCAATTTCAGACACTAATAAATTACAAGGCAGAACTTTCCATGTTCTGCTGCCATAAAAGGGTACCAGACAGAGGTGGGAAATCCAGATCTAGGAAAACTTAAATTCACCTTCCAGATCCACTGGAGTAGCAGATAGGATTCAGCAGCTGATTTAAAGTACATTTTGCTGCAGTCAGTCCTGACTTTCTGAAAGAACATAACATATTTTTAGAAAAGTTAGAGTTTCATACTAGTTTGATAGTTTCATGTAACTAACAATAGCCCTCTGAAGGATATCCAGGCTGTCGTGATACCAAAGCTGTGGGGGGACCCAGCCATAATGGTGGAGGGTGCTGTCCCCAGCTGCTTAGCTCCAGCCTTTAGCCAGAGATTATCCTCATGAAGTCTCACACAGGTGCTTTTTAACCCATTCAAGACAAATGAGTGGTAAGGTTTATGCACCTTGTTTCTCATAGCTTGATTCCTTTGGTCGCAATGGTGCACATGGATAAATGCTTAGATAAAAGACAGAAACTCTCTGCAAGGTGTGGTGATGGGAAGATGAGGACTGGCTGATGATCAATGACTTCTACTAATACAGCTATTAACAGAGTTCACATCTTTGTCACTCCAACTATTATCCCTGTAAATTTTTTTTCACATTGTACCTGGTCATTTTTCACCAAATTCTAATTCACAGCCAAGCACCAGATGCTGTGATATGATCCTTCCCAGATGTAAAAATCTCCGGAGGTTCCATGCCTACAAAATAAAAGCTACTCAAGAATATCCTATTTCATTTAATACTAGTCTTGGAAATCTTTCGTCTGGTCATTCCAGTATAAAGTGTAACCAGACAGTGCACATGTGCAGTTTCACTAGAAACTGAACAGATATTTACAACCCAGGGAACAGAGAAGGCCAGAACCCCTAGAAAAAACAAACACACAAACTAAAAGTCATTAGTTTGGTGCTTCAGAACAGGAGTCTGAGATTATTCTGTCATTTAATGCTGCTGTCTAGAATTTAATTTTCCCAGTTGACACAAGTTTATTTGAAAGGCACTGCAGCAAGCTCACAGTTATATATCCACATCTATGCTGGCTGACATTATGAGGGAAAGAAAAGACAGACGTGATGACACAGGAATCTTTCCGATCATAGCTTCCTCTGCTTTATACCTGCTACCACTGAGTGCTTGCCAAAAACCTTTTTTGTGTATATATTAGGCAAGACTAGCTATTTTCTCCCAGTACTCCCGTGACAACTCATCTGCTTTTGAAAGCAGAAAACCTCTCTACAATCTTTTCCCCTACTTTGATCTAGGACACAAAATAATAGTAGTTAAGATTTAGTGGGGATTTTCCACCATCTGCAATAGATGATAACCTTTCAAGTGCAATGGAAGAACCAAAGTCAGAAAATTAAGTGTCCATGTCATCAAGGGAATGTGGGAAAAAGAAAAGGAAGGGAAAGCAATTCAGACTTGTGACTTTTATGACTACCTAGAGTCAAACAAATCATGTAAATATTGCTTCTTTTCCCAGTTTGATGCAGAAACTTGTAAAGCTCTGATTCCTGTAAACAGTATGGACTTTCAGAGAATCACAGAATATGGTGTTGGAAGGAACCCATAAGGAACATTTCAATGACTTCTGGGCTCTGTGAAGTTCTGCAAATTGAACTGGCTTTTTACTTTGCTTTCTCTCTCCTGTGTTGATAAATACTTCACTTATTCAGATTGGAATTAAATATTGATGTCCAAGTTTGGAGAATAAATACTTCCCTGGGCTCAGTGACTGATCTTCCATTTCTCAGGGATGTTTCACATTAACAAAACTAAGGCATCAAGGAAGCTGGACATACGAGCAATAATAGAGACTTTAGCATTTTTGACTCAATTACTGAATGTATAATCTGGGTATCTTGCATGATTGTGTGGCCTGTGTCAGCAGCTCTGGTGTGCTCGGCCACCACTCACACCTTCTGCACCAGATCGCTGTGCCAGCCCTGCTGGAGACACCCTCCTGTTTTGACCAACACTGAGTCAGATCATGCCTCAGCAGAACTGCCTGTGGAGGCTTCCTGCAGGCAGGGCACACAGTGCTGCTCAGACTTTGGCCTCTGAGTTGTGCACTGATAAAAAACTGGCCTCCTTTTGAAAACCCTGAGAAACACAGGTCTTGCTCATTCCTGTTCTGGGCTGTGTCCAGTTCTGGGCTCCTCATTACAAGAAAGACAAGAACTACTGGAGCAGGTCCAGCAGCGACCACGAAGACCAGCATGTGTCTTATGAGGAGAGACTGTGGGAGCTGGGCCTGTCTAGTCTGAAAACTGAGAGAGGATCTCATCAATACATATAAATATCTCGAAGGAGGGTGTCAAGAGGATGGTGCCAGGCTCGTGTCTGTGGTGCTTAGTGACAGGACTAGGAGCAATGGCCACAAAATAAAATGAAGGAAGTTTCACCTCAACATGAGGAAGAACTTCACACTGAAGGTGGCAGAGCGCTGGAACAGGCTGCCCGGGGAGGGCGTAGAGCCTCCCTCTCTGGAGACACTCAGAACCCATCTGGACGCGTTCCTGTGCCACCTACTCTAGGTGACCGAGCTCGGCAGGAGGGGTGGAGCAGATGATCTCCAGAGGTCGCTTCCAACCCTAACGATAGGGAGTCTGTGTGATTCCGGTTTTTAAAAACCTTCTGTCGGCCTAGCCCACGACAGGACCGTGCACGGGAGGTGCCCGCCGCCCCGGCAGCGCGGCTCAGCCCAGCGCTCCGCACCCCTGTCCGCACAGGCCGCGCCGGCCGCTCCGCCCGGGCCCGGCCCGCAGCGCTCGGGGCACTCCGGGCACCGCGGCCGCGGCGCAGGCGCGGGGAGCGGGCGGGGCCCGGGCCGCTCCTCCCGCTGCTCCCGGTGCCCGCGATCCCTGCGCCGTGCCGTAGCCGCAGCGCAGGGAGGCGGAGGAGCGCGGCCGAGCCCGGCCCGCCGCGCTGGCGAGATGGCGGCGCAGAAGATTAACGAGGCGCTGGAGCACATCGCGAAAGCGGAGAAATAGTGAGCGGAGGGCAGCGGGGCGGAGGGTGCGGGCGGAGGGGAGCTGGCGAGCGGCTGCCGGCTCGGCCCCCGCGCTGTCCGGGCCGCCCGGCGCTCCTGCCCCGTGGGGGCGGCGTGTGCCCTCCTGGCCTGGCAGGGGGCTGAGGAGACTCCGTGTGCCGGGCGGCGGCACTTCGGCTGAAGGGCAGGGAGGTGGCGGGGCCGCGGGCGCCGGCATGGAGGGAGTGGGGGGCATGGCTGCTCGGCCCCCCTGTGCCTCAGGGGACCCTCCCTACGGGGCTGGGTGCTGTAGAGGGCCGGCTGCCCCGGACAGGGACAGTACAGCGGCCCTGAGACTCAACAGGGGCTCGGTGGGGCGGCGCGGCTCAGAGGCCTGGAGCCTGAGCAATTTCCTTTAGGGCCGTGTGGCCTCTATTGCTCCCACCCTGACGGCAAAGCGAGGGCTGTCACTTCTGCCCTTCTGCTAAAGATAGTGGGAGGGAGACAGGTCACCGATTCAATTAGGTTGGAAAAGGTTTCTGAGATGATCGAATCCAACCTGTGACCCAACATCACTCTGTCAACTAGACAGCAGCACTCAGTGCCACATCCAGTGTTTTTAAACACCTCTGGGGATGGTGACTATCACCTCCCTGTGCACCCATTCCAATATCTAATAAGTCCTTCTGTGAAGAATTTCTTCCAAATGTCCATCCTAAACCTCCCCTAAGGCTATAGACAAGTGGGAGAAAAGAGTTATGGAGACTGTGTTGGATGAAAGGCCTTGACTTTGCTGAGGTGCTGTGTGTTTGTTTCCTGCCCGTGAGAAATGTGTGATTGGTGCTTCTTAGGTGGCTTCAAAGAGCTGTACTTATGTTTATCTTGGAGAGCTTAACATCTGTGATAATCTGTTAGTTTGTATTTTAACAGTGAATATAGCCATTTTGCTTGTAAGTCTGAATTGCACAGAGTACAGTATAGATGTAACAATAATCCAAGTATGCCATAGTTTTAGTAAGAATAGTGACAAGCCCTCTGGAAATCATGGATCAAACGTATAGATTGGCATAGAGGGAAAACTTTAAAATCAAAAAAAACCAGCATATCTTACTCAAGTTACTTGACCAAAAGTGCCCTCCAGCAGAATTAATTTTAAGCTTATCTGGAGAGCACTTGAAATAAAAGACAGTGAAACCTCAAATTGTGTGTAGATTGAGTTTGCTGTGTATTTCAGCTTGACTCATTTGAGACTCTGACTGTGATAAAAATAACAGAATATAAAGGCTTGTGTAAGGGTTACACACAGGGGTCGTCATCCGAGAAAGACAAAAAGACCACCTTAGGATCCATATACAGCTGTTTTGCCAAGTAAAGAATGTATTGCATATGATGTGTTGGCCTACAATAAATATGCAAGTAGACTGTAAAACTATGGTAATATTTTAATTTCTTCTAGCAATTAGGAAGTCAGCATATTGAATTCCAAATTGCCTAATGACTCACCTCATTTTTCAATGTTCGTTTTCCCCTATGTATCTATGCCTGTGTGTGGCACCTTTTACTGTCATGATCTATTTTAGACATATAAATGACATATGAGTCTTTGTGTTGGTAAGTGAATTATTTTATTTGTGTATGCATTGGAGAGTTTTTGATAATTCTCAGAAAAAAAAAAATAATAATAATCCTGAATCCTGTAGAGGAATGCTGGAAACTCTCTGATGTGTGAAAAAGAAATATTGTCAGGTGTTGTGGTATTAGAAATCCAGAGATACCATCTTGGTGTAGGAGGAAGATAGACTTGGGAATACTCTCTGGGAAGAATAGAAGCATATTAGGGTGAGGGTTGTAACTGTGGGAGATAACTGTGCAGTGCTTTATGCAATTCTTAACAGTGCTAACATTTGTTGTTATGGTAGTGATGCCACCGTAGTGTTGGTACAGGTAATTGTTCATTTCCAAGAGTATTCTAAAGTTTGAGCTGTATCTGAAGTGCCCTGATGGTAAAACATAAAATCTTTACTAATTGTTTCTTGTGTTTTAGCCTGAAAACTGGATTCTTAAAGTGGAAACCAGATTATGACAGTGCAGCTACTGAATATGGGAAGGCAGGTATGTGTGGCTGTAAATATGGCCATATATATTTCAAAGTATTCATCAAGCTTAGTCCCTGATAATGTTTTACATATTTTTATTACATTGCTGTGTAAGTAAAATTGTTGTGAAGACTAAATGTAGGATGAAACAACAAAAAAAATCCTCTTGGTAGCACTGTAAAATAAATTTCAAGTTGTACTTGGAGATCTAGAATAGTTTCCAAAACTAATTTTGTTTTCAAGCTCCAGTGTCTATTTTTTATATTGCTATATGTGACAAAAATAAAGCTTTCTTTCCTTCTTTCACTTGTCCACCCCCAAATCCTGTGACTTTATCTACAAAACAACAGACGTTCAAGCTGGTTTTAAAATTTTGCTTTATCATCATCTTATGAAATATGTCCTGTCAAAGACTGTCTCAATAAGGTGAGATGCTGCCAGGTTGTTTGGGTTTTTTTCAGGCACAGTAAGGTCTTGTTCCTCCCTTTTTCCAATGCTAAGTGACACACTGAATATAAGATCCTTACTAGTTGATTTCTTTTTGTTCTTGAGCATTTTCGTCTTTCTCAGAGTAATGATTTGTCATCGTCTTTTGGCTTCTTACTCTAAGCATTCATACTTATTCAGCTAACACTGGATAGAAAAATATGAACTTGGAGGAACAACTGGACTATTTACAAACTGAAATTCATTTTAAATCTTACTTTATATTTTATTAGTTAAATGAGATAGAAACACATATTTGTACCCTGAAATGATTGTGCTGAAGTTATGGGTATGCTTCGTTGGTGGCACATTTCTGACTTTGGCTAACTCCTAATGATTAAAATTATATAAATATGCATTCCTCCATTTCTGTAATTAAAATACAGCATGAGTGACTCTCAAAATCCAGCTTAACACATTGAGAGCTATGTGTGATACTGTGGATGTGTATGGAAGCGGTGTTGATAATAACTGCCTTTAATGGTAACTAAGTAACTAATGAAACAAGGAGAACTGTCTGGGCTTTTTGGGAAGACCTTGGTAAACTGTAACCATGCATTTAAAGAGCCTATTTGCATCTTTAGGTAGCTACACTCTGGAGCAGCAGTGGTAAAAAAGGCAGTGTCAAGTTGTGAATAAAGTCCTTATTTGCTTTCTTGCAGCTGTTGCGTTTAAGAATGCCAAGCAGTTTGACCAGGCACGGGAAGCGTGTTTACGGGAAGCTGAGGCACATGAAAACAATAAAGCGTATCTTTTCATTGATTGAGAGTCTTTCTTTCCAAGCTGACTAGTTACTACTTAGATTGGAGTAATGGCGGTTGGTAGCAGGTTATTTAATATATTTACACATTTTGTCAGTGTAACAGAATTGCTTTTTAAAAGTCTGTGCCTGTGTGCTCTGGGTGGGAAACCTAAAGAGCTGTTGGTGAGAAAGTTAATGTTGTCCCAAATAACAGCTGACAGGTGCCTGATATACCTAGGTACTGCTTCAGAAATTTAACTGGTTTTTAATTAGCTACTAAAGCATAGTACAAACTAAATGAAGCTCTGACATTATTACAGTACTTGTGGTACTATTTAATAAGCAGGATCATATTTGAAGTAAATGAGCTTTTTTCAGCTTTATATGTAGCTATACATTGGTATGTTGCACTTATTCTGTCCTCAGAATTATTTTTTTTTACAACTTGCCTGTAGCTTTAGTAGGTTCGATTTGCCTTTATGGGGTTCCTAGCTTTGAAATTAGTAGTTGTGTAAGATTTTGTACATTAGTATTTTTCCTGCATTATATTTTTGTGACTTTTGTCCTTAACTCCAACAATTTTATCTCCAGTCTCTTTCATGCTGCCAAGTAAGTACAGAAGTGCTAAGTAATCTGAAGCAGATTTTATAACATGGTACAAGCATGAACTATCATTTTGATCTCAGTGTAGTAAGTGATCTGATTCAAGTAATTTTGCTGCTTCAAAATTAGTTCAGTGCAAGTATGAGCAAGGAAAGTCTGAAAACCTGTAATGGCCACCTGAAAAATGATGATTTTGGCATTCTTCAGCACCTTTTGATAGCAAATATTTTTTCTTAGATGAACTTCTCATAATTTTGAAATTCTACACTGTTGAGCTAATTAAGAAATTTTTAATTAAAGGGTACTTCAGAGATGACGACAATCCAAATACTGCCTGGGGATCAGGTTAGAATAGATTTTTACTGGGGAGTGTGGTTGAAGTTTGCGGAAGATAAGAGTTACACATGTGCTCTGTCATTAAATAAAACACTTGAAACATCCTCCAAGTATTAAATATTAACAATGAAAATGTTAGATAGTCAATGCACGTTAACTTTTGCTTCATAACTACAGCTTGTTCTAATACACCATCTCTATCCAAATTGTACATTTTTTTTCTTTACAGAGCTTATGAACAAGCTGGCATGATGCTAAAGGTATTCTCACTTACTAGTTTTTATTTTTAAGTTCTATTTTGTAGTGATGAATATTGTGCACTGGACCATTTTACAAATATATGTAAGCAAATTGCATATTCAAGTGAAATTTTTTTATTGACTCATAGTCCTCACCTTTACCTTCAGTAGATTAGGAAAGCAACATTTGTATTTGGGGGGCAAAAATAGTTTTCCTTCTGTATAAGGAAAGAAAAGTTCCTCATGTCAGAGGGTAACAGATGAGTGGTGCTGCTTTTACTCTAAACTACCACAAGTTCATGACTTACACAAAAGTTTAGTACATAAAAGTTAATTTTATGGAGTTGGTGGTCAACTTTCACTAGCCCTACAAGTTTGTAAATAAAAATTGGAATCTAAATAAATAAGTTACTGCAATTTGCTTTGATTTGTATCCTTGCACATAAGCTCCTTTCCTGACAACAGTATTCCTGTGACTGTTGCCTTGTAGGAGATGCAGAGGCTCCCTGAAGCAGTTCAGCTGATCGAGAAAGCCAGTATGATGTACCTGGAGAATGGGACACCAGACACAGCAGCCATTGCACTGGAACGGGCTGGAAAGTGAGTCTGACTTGTTGGTGGCTAGAATCTGTGCAGGGCATGGGTATGTCTGTGGTTTTCTTTTATGTCTTTTTGATTCTTTCAGGTAAAAAATATTTTCCTTTCTTTTGAAGAGAAAGTATTGATGTTTGTTACAGGTTAATAGAAAATGTGAGTCCAGAGAAGGCTGTGCAGCTCTATCAGCAAGCAGCATCGGTGTTTGAAGTAAGTGGGGGATTTTTGTGGGTGTTTGTGGTTTTTTCCTTTCAGCTATAAAATAAAGAAAAAGCTTAAGATTAGGTTCTAAATTATGTTTCCTTCATTTTACATCAGTGGCTGAGTAATGAAGCTGAACGCTTCTCAAGCTGTCTTGAAGTAGATGACAAAAGTTAGGAGTCAGTTTGCTTTGCCTTTTTCTCAGTTTAGGACTTGACAGAATCTGAATTTTGTAGTTCAAGTGTTCTGCCACTCGCTGGGCAGCGCAGAGGGTAGAGAATGTGTCTGCTGTTGAGTACTGGAATCCAAAATAATTTGAAATCCCTGAAGGCACAGAAGGAAAGATTTTGCTTGGTGCTCCACCCGTTCCACAAGCCAATGATCTGCCTTTTTGCAAGTGGCTTTGGTGGACTTCTCTGTTGTCAGTTATCATGGGTTTCCAGATTAGCAAATTTGCATTTACATTCCTCTGCTGAGCAGATCCATCCAGGAGCTGGCTGTGGAACTTGGGAGCACAAATATGCTTCATGTTTCCCTTGATGTGTGTACTGCTAATCTAATAACTAACAGTTCTTGTGAGTTACAGGTGACACACTTAAAATTAATGTCTAGTGGTCTTGATTCTGTCCAAATGAAATAAGAATGTGTGAATTCTTTTTTTTTCTTCTCTAGAATGAAGAACGTTTACGGCAAGCATTAGAAATGCTGGGGAAGGCATCAAGACTTCTGGTCAGAGGACGCAGGTATAGCTTTATCCCTTTTTGTTCTTTTAGTGTAACTGAATCTTAAAATGTGATTTTGATTGTGGTTTTTTGTTTTGATGTTGTTTGGTTTATGTACTATTAATTCTTATGTGAGACTCGCCTCAAACTAAGATCCAGTTTCTGTGGGATATGCCATGTTTATCCAGGAACTACCTGTTCTGTGTTCTGGGATGGGAGAATGTGAGCTGAAAGACTTTTGTTCTGTGAGAACACTGGTTTTTATTAATTCTTAAACTACTTCAGGATTTTTTTTCCCCCAACATTATAATGTAGAAAGTAATTGAAAGTGTTCTATAGCTGTGGGATACAAAACGAAGAAATTTAGACTGACCTGAGGAAAGAAATTTGCAGCAGTCTTGATTCTGGACTTCTTAAAGGAGAGTGAATCTTAGAGTCTCAGTGAGACAAGTTTAATTGTAAATTACTTACACGAGCCTTGACCTTCAGTTCATCTTAAACTTTCTTCACTGAAACACTTAGTTCCTTTAAGAACCATATTGCTAGTTCGTAGATATCAGACTTACTGATAGCTTACAGTAACTTCAGGAGGTACAGAAATGTGTTAGTGTATGTAACAAAGCATTCATCTTGTACAATATTGAAAACCCAAGGTTTCTCTGAATAAATACCAGAGATGTTCTTAGCATGAACACAAAAGGAATTGCTGACTATGTATTTACCTACTCTGTTAGTAAGATCTGCTGCTGATTTTTAGTTGTGTTGCTGTTTATTCCAGTAGACTTGCCACTGTATTAGTTAAACACTTCGTAATTAGCCTTGGATTCATTGTGTTGTATTCTGGCACTGACATTCCTGGGGTTTTTTTTTTTTTGTTTTTAGATTAGATGAGGCTGCACTGTCTCTTCAAAAGGAAAAAAGTATTTATAAGGAAATTGAAAACTACCCCACTTGCTATAAGGTAAATTCTAAGAGACACCTGATAATAGATTTAATTTTTTTTATTTTTGTTGTCACTGACATCTGACAGATGATGGGTACCTCTTGATTAAGCCATAAGTTTGTTGCTAAAGATGAGAGTTTGCAATAGTGGTGTTTCCCCAAATTTTAGCTGTGCTTTTATAATTTTTGAGGTAAGATAGTATTATCTACAGGAGCTGTCAAAACCAAACCACATGAAAATAAAGATGTTATCAGAAAAACAAATCACAAAAATTGTTACTCGGGAAAACAATCCATTAAAATATTATAGGAGATAGCCTATTTCCATACCAGCTGAGGAGATGGCTCTCTACTTTTTCACTAGATTGTTCTGACTCACTTGTGTCAGTTTCTTAGGATGATTGTGGATTGTAAGGACCTTTCTCATACTAGATATTAGCAGTCTACTATTTTACTCCTATTTTATTGTTAATTGCTAAAGAATCATAAGGCTGACCTTTTTTTGTTGTTGTTGTTTAGAAAACTATTGCTCAAGTCTTAGTTCATCTTCATAGAAATGATTATGTTGCTGCAGAAAGATGTGTGAGGGAAAGCTACAGGTAAGTCTGCTTTGTGTCCTGTAATTTTAAACTGAATGTTTCACTAGTGTAGATCTATCTTACTTGACACTGTTCTTCTATAAATTTTTAACCTGCACTTCTGTTGACTTACATTACAATAGTAATGTGCTCTGGTGTATGGCTATCAGGAATCTTTTCACACATAAGAGATTTAGTTATGATGGCTACAGTGATTCTTCTTAACAAACCTAAAATACAAGTCATAAAGAAGTAGTTATGTGTGACAGGGAAAATAAGATGGAAATGAAAAGTTCTTGCCATGTTACAGGAGAAAATTTTGGATTAGTGTTTAACCCGGCAATTTTTCATTTCAACTTTTATTGGAATTTCAGTTGCAAAATCTCAAAACAACATGTTTTTATTTAAACTGTGTTTTTAGTAAAATGAACATATGTGGAAGTTAAATTGTACTACTTAACCTTTAGAAATAATCTGTCAAGGTCCTGTCTTTAAATATCTTGCTTATGTTTTCCAAATCTCCAGTTTTATATACAGAAACTCAGGACAGAATTTTTTTGTATATAAAGTAGAGAAAGAGTTTATTGACTAATCAGAAAAAAATATTAAAAATCTAACATTACTGTTTTGTCTTGACTATGATTGTAGTCTTATTTGCAGTGTGCAAACTAATATTACTTAAAGTTTCATTTTTCTGGATATGTTCATGTACCTAATGAAATCAACTCTTAATTTCCTTCAGTATACCAGGATTTAATGGAAGTGAAGACTGTGCAGCACTGGAGCAACTTTTAGAAGGGTATGATCAGCAAGATCAGGATCAAGTTTCTGAAGTCTGTAATTCTCCACTCTTCAAATACATGGATAATGATGTAAGTAGGCAGATGCTGTGATCAGGGTTTTTTTTCAGGTTAAGAGAGTGGGTTTTTTTCCTAGTAGAGGAAAAATAAGAAGAGCACAGTCCGTATACTCATTGTGACTGCCTGTCATGCTGCCCTTTGGCCGTGAGCTTCCTGCATTCTTTTGCTTTGCCTGCCAGTGATGGTGCTGCCTGCCTTTCAGATGGTGCAAAGGATTAGGTGAAGGAACAGCTTGTTAAGGATTTGCTGAATTTGTTTAATGAGTTGACCAAAATTCAGTCCTCTTCTGCTTGCTTCCTTAAGGGCAAGAACAGTTTGTAGCTTTTGCTTTTTCTCAGAAATACCATGCAGCAGATAAGTGTGCATAAACATGAACAGAGCATGATGCCTACAGGATGGCATCTTTGAATGTTTTTTTCCATTGCTTATTCTTAGCAAGGTACTCATTCAGGATAGATGTTGAATTTGGAGCAAGTAGTTGTGTCTTTTTCCCCATCATTTTTTTATTTAATTGAATTTGTAAATTGTAGGATGTATAAGATAGGAAAGGTGTGAAGTAATGGAAACATCCATCCCTACCAAACCTTGTAGCAGTATTGGCTAATTTTAATTCATTGAATAGTAAAAATTAAGTCACTAGCCTTGCTGAACAGCACTTGTAAGACTCTTTATATATTCTAAGGCTAGATAATGTATGAAAAGCTACATACTGAAATTATTTATTTTCTACGTAAAGCTTGAACCAGAGGAGCTATGTGGCTGATTTATTCAATAATAAGCAGCATCTATACAGATCTCATATCCCATTCTCAGAGTATTTGAGAGAGAAAAATGAACCAATGTTATGTTTATTCCAAGCTGGAAAAATATACCCTGAGAGCATCATCACTGTGTTGCTGTACTGAATGTTGCCTGCTTGCTTATTGTGAGCATCAGTCAATTTTATGATAGTACAGAAATTAAACTTGCCTTATTATTGTCAGTATGCCAAGCTTGGTCTTACCTTGGTGGTCCCAGGAGGTGGAATCAAGAAGAAATCGCCAAATGCTGCCCAAGACAAAGCCAGAGGACCAGCTGCAGTGGGCTCTCATGCTGATGAGGAAGAGGATGAATATTCTGGTGGACTGTGCTAGCTGCAGACTAGGTTATCATAAATATCTGACTGACCTGTGATGTTGAGCATATCCAAAGGTACCAGATTTACCAGAGCTTCATTGCAATTGTGATATGGGAATCCTAATATTAACTTGGCAGCTTCTGGATGCAGTGCAGGAGAAAAAGCATGACTGTACCCATCATCTCAAAACATCTTTGGACTATCTCTTACCTGGCTGGAGCTTCCTTAGGGCCCTGCTTTCAGCTGATGGGAAAAAAATTGGGAAGAGTTTTACTAAAAGCACAGTTTAAAGGAAACCAAAACCTCAGAAGCACTGGAGGGAGAGTGGTACAAAATTTCAAGTGCTGGATTTCAACAGCTGACACATTTGGTCCCAGTAGGATGTCTGTAGTTGTTTTTGGAGTTAAATGTATGATCATACATCTGGCTATTTATCTCCTGTTTAAAACCATTTAAAGCAGACTGTGCCAGGCAGGATTTTTACTTGTGTAAGCACTAGAGGGAGCATTCCGTTTGTTTTCAATGTGTTTTTACTCCACTGGGGAATATTATTTTAATACCTTATTTTTTACAGCATCCACATGAGTGTGAAAAAGACTAAGTCAGCTAGGTTGAAGTTATCTTGCAGGCTTAAAAATACACATCTGCCTTTCCTCATCAGAAATTTATTGACCTGAAGTACTTGTCCATTACTTGGAAGTAAATGTGTCCATAGTGTTTGTAATGTGCACCTTAGAAAAGGAGGGTGCGAACAACCATTCCTAGCAGTGTTTTTGAAGTGTGCCATAACCAAAAAGGAAACTGAAGTTAGGAGGTAATGTGCACTGAATGTAAACTTCTGAAGACAAATGTTTAACAAAACTTAGGTTTTGTGTTTCAGTGATATGTTTGAGTTGTGAGCATCCTAGGTGTTTATTTGCTAATCAGTATGCTAGTCTGTGAAGACATTTGATTCTATCATGTTTTCAAAGCATTGAACAGATATCTCCTGTAAGTAGCATTTTTCAAATTAGCTTATGATCCAAGATTATCAAATTTTAATGCATCCTATTTCTATTTGATTTCAAGTCATCATGTGTTTTGCAAGCTTCTTTGGTGTCCTAAATTTGTTTCACCATTTTATGCTTAAAAGCTGTCAAGTTGTACTTGTGGCTTGTTTCTTCAGCAGGACCTAAACAAGGTCTGCACTAGGGTGACATCACTTGGAATCCAGCAGGGATTTGTATGTTATGCCCAAAGCTCTGTAAACAAGAGATCAAAAGCACACTCTAAAGGGTTGGGATAGTTTCTGCCATATTAAGGAATTGGATGTCATCAAAGATATCAAGCATATGTCTGACAAAATTGTATCAGGCATAATTGTGATGAAGGTTCAAATTTTAAAGGGCTAATGTTCACTTTCCTTGGGGTGAATAGCACTCAGTAACATTGAGATGGGAGCACAAACTGCAGCACATATTGCTGTCATGTTAGAAAGTCACATTATTCAATTTAATGGGTGTTCAAAACCGAATTTTGTGTCTTTGTCTTGTGTAATAATAACCATGAGTTTTTAAATGATTTAAGATGTACCTGCAGTTCTTCACTATCTGCTGGGTGATTTCCCTTTGTTGATGATGTATATAAAAGTTTGGTGCAATGAAATTTTAGGAAGTGAGTTGCTTTTCTCTGAGAATGCTTGCAGGTATACATGAAAGATGTTTTTGAAGACTTTCCTAGAATTCTAGAACTCTTCTAGAATTTTCGCTGTTGGAGGAACTTCCTTCAGTTTACTGAATTTTAGCTTCTGGATTTGTTAATCAAGTTGAACATAACACTTATTATGGCAAGTCTTTATCACAGGTAGAAAAAAATGCACACATAGGAACTCAGGGAACACCAAGTAATTTTTTTCAAACATTTCCTGCTCCTTCTAGTTCTGAAATCAGTTTTATTGTGTGAACCCGAGGAGTCTGCTTTTTGTGTGTGAACAATTGCATGTATCTGAAATGATGAGGTGCATAAGAAAACTGGGAACTTCGTGTGCTTCTGTGGAAGAATTTTCAGATTTATTTAAACTGTGCTTGTAATACTAACAGGCCCTTAAGAGAAAAATCAAGATTTATGTGTTACATTTTTAAGACATACTTTCCGTATGGCCGAAAAAAAAATAGATGTGCAAAACTGCACTGTCTTCCCCCCCCATCTCTCAAGTCGTTTTTTTGTTCTGTGCCAAGTGTGGAAAATCTGGGACAAAAGTGACTGGTACTAAGCTGCCATTGAATTGACATTTCTGATTCTTAAATGTAGAATCTTAATCTTTAATTGCAATGTTGCTGCAAAGACCAAATCTGCAGAAATGGAAGCATCTGAAAATAAGGTGGTCTATTTTATATAACTTATTCTCCTATTTTACATAGTGAAAGTGTGTTAGGAATGTTAACTGCCTTTTAGTAAATGTTTAACTATAGAAGAAACTGTCTGTATATTATGTGTTAGTGTTTGTTTCTATCTTTCAAAGCAATTTGCACACTTATGTAAATACCATTTAAGTGATCTAAAATGGAAAAATATAACATTTACAGCAAGAGAGTTTCCAAAAGCAGTGTTGACTGTAATAAAAAAATGAAGTTAAATTGTGCATGGAGGCTGAGCAATGGCTGATGCAATGTATATGTAAAATCAGAAGATTTCTAAATTATCTGTAACTTAATACTCAGATGATCAAGTGCAGTGTTAAACCTGTGCTTTACTTGTTCTTTTCCCAGATCTGTGGTGTGATAGAGTACAAAATGTGTTTGCAACAGCTCTACAGATGCTGCCTCTTGAGAAGAGGCTATGTGTTTCACCAACATGAAAAATAAAACTTGAAATTAATGCATGTGTGGTAGCTTTCTCTGTTGGTCAGGTCCTGCTGAGAGCCACCATTTGAAAATGAATGTTAATTGTATTTAATTTGTCACTGGGATAGATTTTCGAAGTGTTTTTTGGCATGAGAATATAAGATTGTCATTATTCAAGTTGGAATTAATGGAGA
The DNA here is from genome assembly GCF_021018805.1 of Prinia subflava. Lineage (NCBI taxonomy): Eukaryota > Metazoa > Chordata > Aves > Passeriformes > Cisticolidae > Prinia > Prinia subflava. Next base: position 52,389,372 of record NC_086247.1, read on the forward strand.
GTTTTAAAAACAACTTGATTTCACACAACGTAAGGATGTGAATTCCATAACTCTTCAGAGACTTCATAATTGTAGAAAAGTCACCTTTTCTACTATTTTAAACTGAAAATTGCAGGAATATTTGAAGGTTGAAGAATCTGGCACTGAAATTCTACCAGTGTAGCAGGAATTGTTCCTTAGATGGTGCAAATATGCAGCTGTATAAAATTATTAGAACTAAGCTGCTCTCAGGAAAAAAAAAAAACGCCATGTCATCTAGATTTATAATAAGTAATGGACTTTTTTGGATGCAGGAAATGGAAAAAAGAAGCGACCCCAACCTCTACGACTAGTGGTGGTAATAAAATTGGAGGAAGTAGATGTAACTTTAGAGAGCAGAAGGGAACCACTTGGGCTCTGCGGTTGGAGCCTGAGCAGGGCCATGAATCACCGAGTTAATGGTCTGTAGAGGCCGGCGTGCCCAGGAGCCGGGCTCGTCTCTTCCGCTGCCTCGGGACCTGTCGGAGGGGATGCGCCCCAGCGTTGTCTCTCACCACCTTCCGCAAGGCTCTCGGTGTTTGTTCCAGAGCTGCTGCTGCTGCTGCCCTTCCGCCGTGGCTTCCAGAGTAGCCGTCAGGCTGGAACAGGAGCGGGGAGGCAGCTGCAGGGCTGCACGTACGTTTCGAGAACGTGGCTGTTGTGATTCATCTGCTGAGCCCAGTGGGAATAGTGGTGGGGAGCACGGCCCGACTCCGCAGTGCACGCTGCCAGCATCTTCACTGGTGTGCGACCGGCTGGGACTGCGCCCCAGAAACGTTCCAGTCTAGAGTGACAGGAGCGGGCCTCAGCATGCGCACCGCGAAAAGGGACTGCCAGTAGTTGTCATGCTTGTTTTCGGTGTGTGTTTATGTGCCCTTGTTTTGCGTTGTTTCTGAGTTCTGCGTAACACGGCGTGGATCTGTTACCCCAAAAGCATTGTTCCCTCGTGGCGCTAGATGGTGCCGCAGGGCTGGCGCGGGCCTTTCCTGCGCTGCCGGGAGCCTCTGCTCCCTGTCCAGAACAGCTTCTGCCTTTAGGTATGCTCAGCTGGAGCATTGGCTTGGTTAGAAACAATGCCCACATGGGCACCTGCTCTTGCTGCTGCTTCTCGTGGCTTGAAACACCTGCCCCAAGTGGTAGAAGTCAACTTACAATGACAGCTTAAGTTGTGTTTTCACTTCTTTGAATAAGGGCCTGGGAAATAGGGTGATTAAGAGCCAGGTTATGCTTAGTGCGTGGCTGGGCAAATAAAACAGTAGCCAGTGTGCACTATAACCTGTTAAAAGAAATTTTCAACTCCAGGGCTGTCTGATTCTACTACAACTGGCAGTCTTAGTGTACCCACAAAAGGATTTGAAATGCCTCGTGCACAGACATCAACAAGTATAGGGGGCAGGGAAATTAAAAAAATGGAAGGAGTGAGAAAGCTGGTCATCAGGCAATGGTATGTTGATGGATGGAACAGAGAGCTCCTCCTGTAATTTGCTGAAAGGAATCTGCTTAAAAAAAATACGCCACTTCCTGATTCATCCACAGAGGCAGGGAGGGAAGGATGAGGACTGGTATGATTGCTCTCTCCATGCTGGGGAGAGGTTCTGCTGCTGTGTGCCATGCGAGGCAGTCTGAACACAGACACATTACATCCTTTGCCTGTCACTAACTGACTGGAATTCAGGAATGAAAGGTTTATAGCTACAGACAGGGACTTCTTTGTGTGTGTAGCTGACAACTTTCTAGCCAATGCTTGCTGTGTTGCACTGCTCAACTAATGCCCCAGAGTAATTGTGTTGGTAATAATAGAGCAGAGAATTCATGAAGTGTAAAGACCTATGGTACCCCACGTGTTTTATAGATGCCAACTATTTTATTTAATTGGCCACCATCCAGTAATTTTCTGGCTCCTCTTTTGTCTCAATGTATGGTTTTCCAGGCTGAATGACTGGAGGAAGAATGAGGATCCTCTCAGCTGCACTGGAGCCCGGAGCACAGGTTGGGTGTGTAAGGAGTGAGTGGTTAAAGCTGGGTGTACTTGGGGGGTGTAAGGCAGCTGTGTAGCAACACCAAAATATTGTAAAAGCTTTAGTAACAGAGCTGCAGAAAGAGTAGTATGTTTTAAAATTCTCCCTTAAGTAAGACATGATCTGGTAACTTCTGCTACTGCCTGAATGTTTAGCTTCCCAAATGTACCTGATTCTGCACCTCGTGGGAATTCCTGAGAAGTAATTTTCTTTGAAACACCATCAAAGAGTTTTTTTCTCACCAGTTTGAAATACTTGAGACTAATCCTGATGCAAGACATGAGTTTGGTGAAAGGCTATGCTGCTGAGAAACACTGGAAAGTGAAAGACAACACTCTTGTTTTCTGTTGAGTCAGGTTTTTTTTCTCTTTACATCTTAATATTCTCTAATACAAGGACTTTTTCCCTTTGTAGCTCATGCACGTTAGTATGCAATCTGAGATTCAAATAGTTGTTCTTCTGTATTTGTCATCCTGCAGCCATTAGGGAGCAGAAGATTTCTTGTGACTCGGATGGGGACGGGGAAATCAAGAAAGTATGCACATGACTGCACACACTAGTCACTTTTTGGTTCTGCATGTGCTAACACAGAACTACTTGTGGTCTCTTCATGGATAGGCTGTCAAATTGCTTCACATCTATGTGGTGTTGCTGCCTCTTTTTTTTCCCTGGAGGTGCCATGATTGGAAAAGTTCACCTTGGAAGAGGTGCAAATACCTCATGGCCAAACAAAATCTGGTATTAATGAGATGCAAACAAGGTAGTAAGTGCAAGTAGGAGCCTGAGTGCACACACATGCTTTATGCTTATCCCTACTGGCATTTATAACATTTATAACATTTATAACATAATTTTTGTTTTAAAAGATCATGGGGATCTAAATCAGGAACCCTATTTCAGAAGTAGTGTTTCTTCACAAGATTGAAGTGCAGTAATGGGATGACTTGAAATTTAGTGTTATTTGGGTTATGTGTTAATTGCTTCAACACTTTTGAGGAGATTTCTGTTTCCAGGATAAATTTCTATGTATCTGTTTTGCAGGAGACAGATATGGGAAAACACTCCACATCTGTGACCACTTCACTGGACACTGAAATAGTTTGTTAAAAATGTAGGAGAGGGGTAATTCTGAGTAATTTTTTTTCAGGGTATTTCAGGAATAGTGCCTGTTGGATTTTCTCTTTCTGAGTTTGAATTGTGGATAATTCCACTGATGACTATGTGTAGTATTGCATTGCTATTAAAAAAAAATTGGCCACTTTTAAATATAGATACTGCCATTACTAGGACTTTGATCTTTATGAACCAGAATATGGGCGATGTTAATCAATGCATTCACTATGACTGAAGTATAGAAAGAGACTAGGAGGCAATGTGTGATAGAAAGGAGTGAACTCTGAGAGAAGAAACCAAGGAGGATTCCAGCCCAGTGCTGAGTATTTGTGCCCTCTTATGATTTCTTGATCATAGATGAAGGGTGAAGGAACAGCTGGAGACATAATAAATATGTTGCTTGACAGATAACAAAACAGCATGAATCACTCATCTGATAGCTTATGTAAATCATAGAAGTCACCATTTTTGTTACTTGACAGTAGTTTGAGCATAATTCTGATTCAAGGTAGCAGGGGAACGCATTTTTTTATGATGTCTCTTCAATCAGTGTCAAATTTATACTGTTCTGTTCTAATGCAGTTTTTCAGTGGAGTATCCAGATGCACAGCAACTGAATAGAGAGTGTAATAAAGGGAATCCTGTTCGCTGCATTGTTTCCTTTCCTTTTTAGTTGTGTGCATATTGTCTTTGCTGCAGGAGCAGGAGTGTTCCTTTTGAAGGCTTTGCTTTATATCACTTTCAGGGTCGGTTGTTTTGGTTTTTTGGGGTAGTTTTTTGTTTGTTTGTTTTGTTTTGTTTTGTTTTGTTTTAGTTTGGATGGAAGAGAAACCAAACCTTTGCTTTAGGTGGATATTCCAGTAAGTTTTCACCCTTTTCACCACTTTTTGATAGATTCTCAGCATCTTATTAAAATCATTACTTTTTAATTTAAAAGTGCTGAACTTGGTTTTTGTCCATTGAAGAGAAACCGTAATTTCTCATTAGAGTTAATGTACTATCATGGATCTGGAGCAGATGGAAAAACTCATGGTCTTTGTCAGGAACCTAGGGTGTGCTGTGTTAGTGGCAGAAAGGCTGGCCTTTTGTCACTGTTTTCCATTTTATCTTTGACCAAATATAAATAACTTGAGAATATGACACAAAATCATTAGATTTAGGTCATGCCCATGTTGAGAGTTGTGGCAGATAAAATTAAGGCTTGAATTTCAAATGTACAAACTATTTTTCCACCCTGAAGCAGATTTTTAGGGGCTGTCATTTGTCACCAAACTCTTTTTCTTTTAAGTGTGGAATTCATACTTCTTTAAGTTAACTGTGGTGTGGCTCACTAATACAGCACATGCCATATGATACAGAATTATAGCATTTTGAGACAGCTGGGTTAAATGTGAATGAATTGCTTAAAATAGGAATGCTTTTTGTAAGTCTTCTAAGTTTTTTCTGTGTAGTTATTTCTCTTTGGCTCTCTTCCTGATTTTCCTAAACTTCTTTTCTAAGTAGATTTTTAAGACGTTGATGTTCCTGATTTCTATATGAATGGTTGCAAGTATCTGGCAGTGATTTTCTCTTCAGATGAAGATTTAAGTTACTCCTAGACAGCTGTGGGATATTTTTGTTCACCTTGTCAGTCTCTAGATGAGATTTGTCCCTATGGTTCACTTTGTTTAAGGGATGCCACATTACATATCAACCATGTGAGTGTTTCCTTCATGGCTTTCAAAGTGTTCTGGGCTTTTCTTGGATGGATGACTGGCAGCCTGTGGACCTTTGGCAAACTCTGAGAGTCAGGCTGTAATCAAATTGTTTAGGGCAGAAGTCTAGGACAATTCTTGATTATAATCTTGTTTCTGCTGGTTGAACTCTTTAATATAAATATCTCAATGGTATGAAGAAGAGGTTCCATGAAGAGCCTGGAAGCTGCACATCCCATCTGCGCTGAAGTTAAAAGAATGAAAGGGTGAAACTTTTGTAACCAGCAGGAGAGGATGAAACACCGTGATAGTCTGTGCACAGATCCATCCGCACCCACAAATGCATATAAAAAAATCAGTTTCAGGAAAGAAGTAGTAATTAAGGTAAGGAAATGGCTTTTATTTCTTGTTCCTTCAGTGATGCTTTAAAAAAAAATTGTGTATGCTTTTATGGCCAATATTGCAATCACAGAGCTAAAAGTGAATTCTGAGCTCTAGTTTCAGATCTGGATCATCAGTTGAATGTCCCTGGACTTCAGTGTGGGAGATAAGTTGGAGTCCAGTGAACTGCAAGTGCATGTTAAGCAGTAAACTCTCTCTCCTTCTCTCTCCCTCAATCTCTCTCTCCTTCTCTCCTGTTAATGTATTTGCCTACAGACAGAATACAGCAGATCCTCAGCTGTGCAAGGTGCACTGCCTTGAGGCAGCCAACTGTACCCTCGGCCAAAATTCCTGAGTGAAGGATTGCAAACTCTTGGCTTTCCACCCTTTCTCCCAGACAGGCCTCCATGGCAGGCAAGGGCTGCACTGAGAGTCCTGTATGTGTTTACCAGCCACACACTCCCTCTCTTGGGGCAGAGATACTCACTTTCTTCTTCTGTCAGGGTTTCTAAATGCCGGATCGTGCTTGCCAAGGCGCTGAGTGGAAGAGACAAGTGGACAGGGAGATTGAGGCCACGGATGAGCTGGAGGTTGAAACAACATCTCCCATTTGGTCACTAGTTTCCAGGCAAATTGTCTTTGAGCTTCTTGGGGCTGTTTGAGTTATTACTGAAATGCAGCTGAAGGATCCACAACAGAATAGTATGCAGAAACCTCACAGTGCAATGATAGGAAAAATAGTTGTCTCTAAATACTGCTTCAGTATGGATTTAAAATATGAATTTGATGCTGTTTAGACTAATTGCTGGACTGATAAGCCTTCCATCATCGCTTCTTGTTCTGCTACATGCCTTGGTTCAGCTTTTCTCTTCTGTCATGAGAATTTCTTGTCACATATTGTGATCATGGCCCTGTTACACCCAGTGATCCTGTACCAGCTTACTCTCCTTCTGTTTGTTACTTAGAAATTGCCATGTTTCATTCTGTTGGTCTAACAGACTGTTAATTAGACAGTTCCTAAGCAGTAATGCCAGGTAGGAATAAATCTGCCAAATACTAACGTTGCTATAAGTCACCAGTTATAGTGAGTGGATAATCTCAGGTCAACAGCATTTGTATTCTGCCTTTAGAAAAACCAAGGCTGAATGAAGAGTTTTGGAAACATATAAACATACCTGAAGTACTGGCATAGAGAAATATGGAAAAACCTCTGAACATTATGCATTTAAAACTTAACAACACATCTGATACACTGTCTATTACAGTCAGTCCTTAGTTAATTGCTGATATTAAAATATTCATAAGACCTCAAGTCTAACATTTGTTGACTTCTTCCCTTCCCTGCCTCCTCCTCCAAAAAAAAAAAAAAAAAAAAAAAAAAAAAAAAAAAAAAAAAATTGTCTATCTTGTAAGACAATTTCATAAATTACCATGGTGGAGTTAAGTTTTCCAGCTACCTGTGACCTGCTGAGTATTTGTCAGAAAAAACCCCAAAATTCTAAGAGTTTCATGTCTTAATGTGAATGATTCTTCATCCTAAAATTTGGATTGGATTGATTACTCCCCAGTTTAAAATATTTTCCTCCTTCATTCCAAGAGTAATAACATTGACCTAATCCCAAGGAACTCAAAATGCAGATAGCGTTGGGGGGATAACATAATTGGAGAGAAGAGCTGGCAATTCGCCCATGATTTCAAAATGTTACTGATCTCTGATCACCACACTAAATGGAAGCCAGGTTCATTTCATGAGTAACTTACTAACCAAGAATGGAGTTAATTTTAAAGAAGAACATTTGAAGAACGGTTCAGCCGATGCTAGTGTTGATGTTGTGTCTTCAGTGTTAAGAAGAGTCGCAAAAACACTCACACATTGCTGCCTCAAGGTCAGAAGTTTCTGTGACCTTTCAGCCCAAAGCTGCGCAGCACAGAAGGACCAACTTGTACCTCATAACCCACAAAACAGGAAGGATGCTTATCAGCAATAACCTTGCTTCTGCCTTTACGTTTTATCCTGGTTCATTTAGTTTTGTCTTCTGAGACATGCATTTCTAATGTTTTAGCTGCTCTAAACTGGGATTAATGGTTGAGAAGCAGTCCAGCCAGAATGAGGACAGGGCAGCTAGGGCCACAGTCTCCTCCCAACTTTCTCTCTTGAGGTGAGATGTACCATTCAGTTTAATCCATCTACTTCAGGTAAAGCTGGAAATAGTGGAAAAAGAATAACCCACATAAATTAGAAGATAATGCTCAGGTGGTTTCTCTGGATATAAAATATGAAGTTCTGGGACTGACTAATCCTTTTCTTTTGCTCACCCATTTCATTTCACCTCTCTTCAGCCTCTGGAAGGAGATAGAGCAATGAAAGCAAGGCAGAATATTGTGAGAAACTAACCTCCTCGTATGGGGCAGCTGAAGAAGTCAAGCATCTGATAGTAATTGGTTAGTAAATTAAATTTTAACAACCTAGATAGAGGTTGCATGCAGTCCAGTCCTGCTCCCCTAATATAAATCACTCAGATTCTCAAATATGAAACACATGTTTTCTGTCTGACCTTGTCTTTTATGGAGCAGTGAGATTGCAAACGCAGATGCTCAGGTTTGTCTGCTCTCGTGGCCGCCGAGGCGAGGATGGCAGCTTTGCTCTCGGGGCGCGGTGACGCTGACATCGCTCGGCGCGCTGGAGAACAGATACGGCTTCAGGCAGTGAAGCTGAGCTGGACCCTGTTCAAACACTTCCTTCAGGCCTTGCTCACCCAGGGCGGGACTGCGACCCCAGATCACAGGCCCAGCCCCTCTCCCCGTGCTTTCCTGGAGAGAGGGGGATGCCAGCTGCCCCTGGGGCATGGCTGGCAGCAGAAGGCTGGCAGCCACTGCCCTCCCTGCCTGCAGCAAAATGCAGACTTTACCCCTTTAGCTGTTCTGGCTTTACACCAACAGCCATGGAGCACTGTGGCTCACCTGGTCCCTGGGGGCTTTCCCCAAGCTTGTTCCCTGGAGCCACAAGCTCCAACACCCACTTGAGCACTGTCACAAGTGCTCCCACTTTTCCCAGAGGTCTTCAGTGGACCTGTCCAGTCAGGTTTCCCCTTGAGGGCCAAAGTCCTTGTACTTTTATTCCCCAGAAGGAAGCTGGGGCTCACTGCATACCATTTCTTCCCTCTTTCTCATCAGAACGACATGTCCCAGTCTGACACCTAATTTTTAGCACTGCTATTCTGGAGATGAAGGGGAAGCTGCATGTTTAAAGCTTCAGATCTGTTCTGACTACAGTCAGTGGGAATTTTCCTATGTAGGTGCTAAGTATTATTCAGTGTAAGCAAAACTTGGCCTGGTAGTTATTTTTTTCCATTATAAATCAAATCCTCTCTTTAATTTTTTGCTAGAAATCCTTCCTCCTAAAGAGAAATTTGCTGTACCTATAACATTGCCATGAAGTATTCCAGCCATGAGAGCTTGAAAATAATTTTCTTTCTTTCTGGATGTTTCTTAGGGAGTTTGACTTGGTCTAAGGCCTCAGTGATTTATTATGTATTTTGACCCATAGAGTGATATCACTGGTTGTTGGGAGAGCAAATGAATTTGGTCCTGAGGGCAGCTTGGTATTCTGAGGGGTTAAAAAAAGCTTCTGATGACAGCACGTGTTTTAATGCCCATGTATCACTGCTCCCTAGGGCTTAATAGGACAGCTTGAAAAATTAAAGTCCTGCACTTGAACTTCCTTATACCACCAAAATAAAGCAAGCCTTGGCTTCAGGGGAAGCTGGGGTGCGCTTTCCCTCAGATGTGTTACAGCACTAGGAAGGGGCACTGTGGGACTCTCCTTCAAGGAAAGGACAGTAAACCTCCCCATTTTCAGTCATGCTGACCCATTAGTAAGACCTGTGCTGGAGTCTTGGAGAGGAAACAGAGTCAGTGGGGATGAAGTGAATAACTGAGAAATGAAAATGTGCAGAGGCCAAAGGCTGGAGCAGGACCATCATTTCAACTTTTTGTTTTGAGGAGACAAGGTTCATAAATAATCTCTGAGAACTCCTATTGCCTCCTGTCCACACCTGTGAACAGGATGGGACAGAAAGGACACATCAGTGGGATAATCAATCAGTACCAAGGTTCTACCAATGTTGTCATGTGTGATTTGGGTATTTTACAGTGATCTAGTTCTAGCCTGGTCCTGGTGCATCATCTTTTGTAGTTGTCCATGACACCTCATCACATCTCCCCAGAAGGAAGAGCACTGAAGACAAAGGGGATCTGGTCCCATGGACTGGATTGGCTCTAAGAGGTTATAGCACGTTTAACATGCACCTGCAGAGCATCCTCTGTGTTAGTTTCAAATGGAATAGATTTGGACAATGTGCAACAAAATATGTGCAACCACCTCATAACACAAATTAGGGTTTGGTAAGAGAGATCTGCTTGGGAAGCTGCCCTCAGTCCTGCACTGCAGATTTGAGCTACAATGCCTCTTCTGTGGACACACCACTAACAGGAAAACAGACATTTACATTTTACTGCAAGGAGGAATCCCCAGAGAGCCCTGTGATACCTTCCCACTAAGCAACACTTAAGATTTTCTTCTAAAAGTATTTCACAGCCATATAATATCTGGAGAATTGTTTCAAGGTGGGAAGGAATCCTTTAAAGCACTTCAGTTTAGTTGTACAAAAGAATTTAGTAATGTGACCAGCAGTCTGTAGTTCAGCATTGCTTTGGATGTTCACTGATCATCTTAAATCTTAGTTACATTACTGATCTTTAAATCTTGCTGATTACATGAGGCACATGAAGCTGCCTGTGTGCAGACTTCTATCAGCAGCCTAATACTCTTTCAATGCCTGCTTTCTTGTACAGGATCTTCAGCATCTTTTTTTGTGTGTAGTTAAAGCTTTTTTATTATTATTTTTAGAGGCTAGAGTTTTAATTTACAAGCTGATTAAGTCCTTATCAAAGTTAAATGGGCCTTTGGAATAGTCAAGTATATAGTAAAGGTGGAAACTAAGTTTTCAGCTAGTGAAAGTTTTTATTGTAAATGTTTTAGCATAACATCCCTGCACTGAAATGTTGCCTCTTAATACAGCCATTTAATACAGAGAGTATATGCTGATATCATGAAAGTATCTTTAATGTAAGAGACCCTTTCCACTCATTTAGGGATATGGCTCTGCAGTCATTTCTGTTAGATGGCTACAGGCTGTACTTTTGTGTAGGATGCTAAATCAATACACTTTATTCTCCAGATAAACAGGCTTATTTTATTTGAAATGGTGTCTTTATCACTTGTTTTAGGCTTTTAAACCTGAAGATGCTAGTCACTGATGCCTATTATTGTGAAAACTAAAAGCTAAAGCTTCTGTATGAATTGCTGTTTGTTGACAAGTTCCTGCTTTTCAGTATCATTTCAATTTTTGTGTTGTTACTGTCTGGATGTGGTTTCTAGTTCTGCATTAATTGAAAGTAATAACACTTCAGTGATATGTTTAGGATTTGGTGGGGTTTGTTGTTGTTGTTGTTGTTGCTGGTTGGTTGGTTGGTTGGTTTTTTTCCCTCCCTATTTTCCTCTGAGGGAAAAAGTGTTAACAGCAGTCTTGGTTATGATGTGACCAAGAACATGGCAGCACTTTCCAGTGAAATTCCCATTTGCAGTGATGTTTGCAACCAAGTATTCTTTTAGCCTATATTGTGCAGAGCCACCAGGCTGATGAAAACAGGCCTGCAATCCATCAGTTCTGAGCTGTACTGCAGCCTCTCACTATTGCACAGGCTGCCTTCATCACCCTGCTTCAGCTGACTGCTTTTAATCCAAGCATCATATTCTTGTATTCAGCGAGCAAGCCTTTCAGCAGCTGCAGAGCCTCCTGCTAAACCTGGGGCCATCTGGAAAGCTGGCTGGTGTGCTTGCTCGGTCCAAGGCTGCACAGATCTGCTCTGCACCGTGTTTGCTTGTAGAGGTCTCATGGCTCTCTGCAGCTGGATCGTGGTGGGGCTGAACCACGCTGGGGAAGAGGCTGTGATGCCTTCCTTGCATGGCAGAGGTCTGCAGCTGTTTCTGTGCACCAACTGACAGGGAAGAAGGGGAGCAGGTCTGATGGGAGATTTTGGAGCCTTGCCTTAGTTCAGAGTCCTTGTTACTGCTCTGTGGCCACCAGAAGTTGTAGGGCTGGGGACTCCAGGCAGAAACGTCTATACACAGGCTTGTGGAGTGGACCTTGGAGACTGAACTCTTTCATGTGAAGAATGAGTGACCTCCTTGTCTCTGTGGTATCTGCAGCTTTTGGAAAAGGTAGCAGATGTGGGACTCTGTAAGCTTGCAATCTTTCAGTGCGTTACCTGGGTCTTGCTTTGCTGCTTTGGGTAGAACCAGCTGTTGGCTAACTTCTGCTGACACGGGTCACTGGAGCAGGGGGACACTCCCATTTGGGATTCTCCCAATAAAAGGCACCAGCTACCAAGTAAACTCAGCCCATCCACGATATTCTTAAGTATGTCCTAAGCAATCTGCCTTGAGGGAACCTCTGAGTTTGGTTTCTTTTAATCACAAATTACTTAACAGTCTGCTTTTGCTGAAAAAACCCCATAATGTAAACCTGCTAATCTAACGAATCTATACATATTATCTATGCAGTGTATATGGTCATATGTAAAATATACAAATATATGTATTGCATTAGCTGGGACAACAATTACTTAATGCAGCATCACTCCTATATGCCATGAGATGATGCATATGAGTTAGTTTTTTCCAGCTGTGTTACATGGCTGTGAATCTTCTTGTTTCCTGGTGGCTACATACAGTATCTAATGGGGGAGATTGCACAGACTCTGCTGCAAAGGCAACTGTTTGGAGGGGGATTTCACTCCCATATTGTTGCCTTTTTTCTTAATTAAGACTGCTGTTAACACTTCTTAATTCAGAAGTGAGATTTAAATTTAAAGTGACATTTCCCCCACTACCCCTCCAATTTATCTGAGAGCACAAAGCTCCTAGAGCAAATGTCGTGGTTTTCTCCTGTAAGCACCTTGAGGTCCAGCAAACTGCTTATGACCACAGCTGAGCTGGGATCAGCCATCCTGCTGTGGCAGCATCAAATTCCACTAGTCCTCCAGTGCTCTTCTCTCTATGTTGTATAATTATTCATCTACCTAAATTTTTCACTTTTTATTCCAGCCCCTGGGGAATGAGGGAGTTAAATTTTATTTAATGTCAGTCCAATTGTCTGAAAATTCTTTGAGTGTGAACTGGGAAGGCCCTGTGAGAGGGCTGGAAGTCTTCCAAACTCATAAGACCTGGAGATCTTAGGGAGCTCTTGCACAAAGTTTTTCATTGTGGATTTCTTTGCCAGATCAGCTCTAAAACAGACTACAGATCCTTGTGATGAAAGCTGAAGAAGGCTGAATGCTAAAGAAAATATAACAGCTGCTGGAATGTGCAAATGTGCAGTCAAAGCTGTACCTGACAGAGGAGAGAAATCCAAAAACCAGAAGTTCATGGGCTAAAACTGACTGAAATATCAATTACTGGATTGTACAGTGTAGCTTCTTCAGAGGTGCTTGTATGTTCAACTACCTGAAAGTAGGCTGTGGTGATGTGGGGATCAGTCTCTTCTCCCAGTATAGGAGTATAGTGATAGGACAAGAGACAATACTCTCAAGCTGTGCCAGGGGAAGCTTAGATTGGATATTAGGAAAAAATTCTTTACCTAAAGGGTTGTCAGGAATTTGAATAGGATGCCCAAGGAAGTGCTGGAGTCATCATCCCTGAAGGGGTTCAAAACAACGTGTGGATATGGGCCTTGGGGACATGGTTATGTGGTGGACTTGGCAGTTCTGGGTTAATGATTGGACTTGATGATAGTAAAGGTCTTCCCCAAACGAACTGGTTTTATGATTCTATGACAGGACTTCAGAAACAAAATCTCTTTATAACCTCAAATCTGCATTCATTTTTTGCCTTTCAAAAGTACTGGTTTGTGCCATTGCCCTCTGATCTTAGCTGATTTCAGTCCTCCACCCTTTATTTGCCTTTCCTTCTGTGTTCGTTTGTCTCTTGCTCCCATTGATTGGTGTGTTTATAGAAAGGTCTGGCTTGGATCACTTTCCCTGTTTTCCCTACAAGATGATGCCAGTTGCTTCATGCAGGCATTGGGCTAACCTGTTCAGCTGGCTTTAGCTAGGACCAGCTCTACTGTTTCACCTTCACATGAGCCTTTCTGATCTTGTTTATCTCACTCAGAGCACAACAGCTGCAAATAAACAATTTGCAAGTAGTGAACACAGAGACTTGGCTGTGCAGACTTGTTGGCTCTGAAAGTAAGCCTGAAAGTTAAATAAGCTAGGAAAATGGGCAACTAACTGCCTCTACTAGCCCTGGAAAAATGCTTGCCCAAAAAGGAGATCTGAGCATCTCTTCTCAGTTGCTGCCTTTTTGTTAAGGTCCTAGAAATCCAGGGAGCTGTTTCTAACTCAGCTGGGTGATCTCTGGGATCCACTTGAAAATAGAGACACATCATCTAGCAATGTTTACTTTCCCTGTTCTTGCTCATTCCTTTTTTGGGGAGTTGCCTATCTTCAGAATGCTGAAGATCTACTTTTCTCCTAGTTATTGCAATACATCCATAAAAAATACAATTCCCTCTCTAAATTACATTTAATTATTCTGGCAAGACTCTTTTAAGAGCATGCAGCCATCACAGGTAAAATCCATATACACCTTTCCCTCTGCCTCCCTCTAACATCTGCTGCTTGTTCAATTAGGAAAGTTGATCTCTGGTTTGGAGAGGCTGTATCTGCCTCCCAGCTAGAGACAGACAGCTTTACCTAGGAAGGGAACGGCTTACCTTGAAATGTTACCTCAAAATGGTACCTCTTCATTTCCCTTGTAATTCAGTAGTTCAGAGGTAACTTCTGCCTTATGTTACTGAAGCAGCAGATCAGAAAGGTTGTTTTGCATGACTCACATGTTCCACATTTTCTGTAAACTTTATTTTCTGTGTGGCATTTGCCTGATGCGATGAAATCACTCCTTACCTGATGCAATCTTTTTGTCCCACAGGTGCAAAGCTGTAAAGACAACGTAACCTTCAAAACTGAGGTTCAGACACTGCTGCAGCACATGGTATTTATAATCCCACCACTTGATTAGGTGCTGAAATGGTGTCTGGAGAGGCATATGTGCTAATTTAGTTAACTTGAGTGGCTCTGTTCAAAAAAGGAGAAAAAAAAAGAACTTTAAAAAGGGAGAAATTACGTCATGGACCTGCTCCCTAAAATCCATTTCTATTTAGGGTCTTCCACCTGTGTTAGACACTTTAAGTAAGCAGCCTTCAGCTTTTAAACAATGTGTTGAGAATCAGTGCTGTAAAAGCTTCCAAAGAGTATTTTAGGAGTCTCGATCTTGCTTTTGACAGGCACAGCCGATACCGAAGGTGTGAAGAGAGGCAGTTCCTGGTGAGCTGTGCAGTCGTGTGTCCTAGTTCATGATCCTTCATTCGCCCCCCCGTGTCAGTGCTGGGGAGCTCCCGTGCTCCTTGGAGCGATGCTGTGCCCGAGTGCTGCACTGGGCCGTGGCAGGCGCAGGAGGGTGGCAGCTTTGGGCCGTGGTGGCAGTGCTGAGGAGGGGCAGAGGGGCTCTCTGGCAGGGAGAGCAGGCAGCTCCCCCCGGCAGCCCCCTGCCCACCGCCCGCCCACGCCCGCATGTCTAGACTGGGGGCAGGGGCTTGGGGCTCAGTCTTTCATGTCAAGGAAAGCTCCCGCTGTGGGAATTTCGCCTCAGAGAAGCATCCGGTGGGTTTGAAAGCACTTTATATCCCCAGGCTCTCCGTGCCTTCATTCTGCTGGCTCATGGCCCTGAGCGGGTCAGTGCTTTGGGACATGGTTGCTACCGGCTGGCAGCTGGACAGGTTGTATCTCACAAAGGAATTTCTCTGCCATTTCAGACCTGCTTTTGTTCTGAACCGGGGTGAGACGACAGCTCTGAAGCTTTTTATGGGACAGGCATGCCATAAAAAGTTGACAGCCAAAAATAACTTCTCCCCTTTTCCTTCTTTTCACCTCCTACCTTCCAAGCCAATATTAATGAAGGGCAGGGAAAGGAAGGGAGAGGCATGAGAAGACTGTCAGAAAGAGCAGTGCCTGTAAAACTTTGAGGGTGGGCTGCAGCATCTGCTTTGGTTGCTGAGTCCTAAAGCATTTAGTCAGTAATAAAATTTCACCCCAATGTTGTTTTTGACATAACTGGAACTCCTTTTCAAAACCACTCTCGGACATTTTATCAGCTGCAATAAGGACATGGATGGGTTGAAGAAGTAATAGCTACATCCTAAATGGAACCAGAACTATCCACGGGGACAAAGGCTGAAGAAATAACCTTTCCCCAGGAGGTGGTGATCATGTGTGTTGCAGACGTCTTTGAAATAGAGTCTGATGTGGTCAAGGAGAGGGAATGAAGTAGAAGAGTTTTGCAGAAAGGTGCTGGACTTAAACATCTCTAAGGACAGAGATCCCCCAAGTTGGTTTATCGTTTGTAGTAAAAAAAATATTTCTCGTATCTAATGGGAATCTGTGAATTCTGCCTCTTGCTCCATCACAGTGCACCTTGGAGAAAAGTCTGGTTCCATCCTCTCTAAAGATACTTATTAGATGGGAACTCCCTTTAATCACCCCTAGTCTATCTGCCTGTTCTTACTTGTTTCTTAACATTGTTTAATGTTTTTTGTTGCTTCCAGAGACCAGATCTGGGGTTAAGAAACAGCATTAAATGTAGGTTTGCCCCACAAGCTGTATCCCAGTGAGGAACCTGGGGAGAATGCCAGAAGTGGAAAGAAAACTTGTGGGAGGAAGGGCATCATAAGTAAAGTGTGGTGACTCCTGTTTTAGACCTTTGCATTGATCAGCATAAACATTTCCTATGGCTTGGAATTGAATGGCACTTAACCTTGATAGTAAAAGTCTGAAAACTTGTGCTAGTGATCACTGCTGGAAGGGGTCAGATTTTATGCTTTATAAAACATTCTTAATGAATGCAGTACAGTCATGTCTCATAGCCATCCTTTCTGCAGAGAGGTTTTTTTCCCCTCATGTGGATGTTTTTCAGGAAGTGTGCATGATGGAGGGCCAGCTGTATAATAGTGTACCAACAGAAATGGTTTACTTGTTGGCTACAATGGCTCAGTGTTGGTTTTGATCCTTTTTTTTTAGCTGTTTCTCTGCAGGTGCAGGATGTGGTCCTGTGGAGAGTGCATGGGCTTGTGCAGCAGATACTGGGAACTTTACTTTTCTTGTTTGCTCACTGGTAGTAGTGTGTGGGAGAGGGTGAGGGTAAAGGCTTACTTTCCAGAAACAGAAATAATCACATGCTTGCACCATGGTTCAGAGTTCAGTTCCTATTCCACTGGCTGAAAGAGTCTACTTAAAAACAAAGAAGAAGAAAACTTGCGTGGTCCTGCTCTTGACATCCAAACCAGTCCTCTTTGGTTTTATATGAAAATGGGATATAAATTACAGTTGCTTTGGGAATCCATACTTTGGACATTTTGACTTCTGTGAATCTAGTTTCTCAGTCTATTTCATTATCCTTATAAGTTGAATGAGGCTATAAACACCTGCAAGCAAATGTTTTAACTGCTATATCAACAAAATAAGCATGTATGGATGGCTTTTTAAATGGCATAAAGGACTGAATCTGGTAGTGAATCTGCCTTTGTGGAAGTCAGATGCACTTGGACAGGGGTGTGCCTTCCATCAGTCTGGGAGCCTTTGTGGTACAGCAAAGTTATACACCAGGTGGAGTGTAGAGCCCTTGTCAGCTGCCTGTAGGTGCAGCTGCATTTGTCACCTCTAATAGTCACCCCCAGCTCACCCTCTGTAAAATTCTCCCCCTCTAATTTCCCCTTTACTGCTGCCTGGTTTTTGCGGGGCTAACATGATTTAGGGGTTATACAGGCAAAAAAAGGGTGAGTTTCATCTGTAGGTTAAACTCAGCCATGGGAAGCAGGTTTTTCAAAGTCATAAAACTGGAGTGTTGGCTCAGGCTGAGTCACAGTGTCTGAATCTTGGTGAAGTGCAGCCAAATTGTGCTGTTGATTAGTAACAACAGTCCTTGATCTATTTTGATCCATCCTGATAGGTTTCATAAGTACAGGCTGGGAAAACTGATGAAGGAAAAAAATAAGGTTCAGTTCCTAGTCAGCAGCAAGATGCAGTGCACTGAGAGCTGGCTAACCTCTCTGCTTTGTGGACCTTCCAGATGAATTTGTAATAGTGAAGGAGGAATGGTTTTGGAAGTAGGTGTTGCCAGGTGAAACAGAAAACACATTTCTGTAAACACGACTGGTTGCATTTGATTTTATTTCTCAGAGTTAAAACTGGTGATTTTTCTTTAACAATCCCTTATGTCTGGTCACCCTTGCATCATTTTTCCATATTACCTGTTGCCATAGTATTCCAGAAATTGTGCCAATGTGATTTGAGATGAGTGAAATTGCACATTGCTGTGTGTTTACCTTTAAGTTGGACAATGAGAATATAATGGAAAGCTGTACCAGATGTCTAAAACTAGAACTCTAGCTGAGAACTCTATTTGGGTGGATATATTCACATGCACAGCTTTAGGTCTATCCTTCAGCTCCCTCGTTTAATACCTCAGCCCCTTGCATGGTCAGTGGAAAGAGATGCCCCAGTTCAGGGTATGCATGATCTTCTTCATGCATGTTCTTCTTTGCCCTCAACCGTATAGGAAGCATGAAACGAAGTATTAAATCACTGTTTTGTGCTGCTGTCAAATGACTAAAGCTTCTCTTCAACAAGTGACTGTCGGGATATATATGTGTATGTGTGTTTTTCTTTTATCTTCCAGATATCATGTTGAACTGCAGCCCCAAATGCAAGCAGAATTATTGTCTTCTCTTGCCTGTATGACCCATACTAATACTGCAAGATGAAGAGTTGTAGTAAAGTAAGCTTACAATTATTTACATGTTAAATAGTTCTGGTGGGAGCCACTGCATGACTAATAAGAAAAAACTTCAAAATGGATACATCCTCTACAGATTCCTTTTAGAGAAGTTAATTCCTCTGTCTGATTCATTGCATTTATTCAACTCCTGACCTGAAAGGCAGAAAAGCTCTTTCCTGAGTCACTGAGCCCTTTTCAGTTGTTTGTGTAGACACCATGCTTCCCCAAGTCCTTTCATCCTTATTCTGTAGTTCATATTCTTGTAGCTGGAAGTGGAGAAAACCCCAGTGAGCTGTGCTGAGCTGCAGGGAAAGGCTCCAATGTATCCCTCAGAAGCTGCTGGCTGAGAAGATGCCCTTTTCACTGCTCTGCATGTCCTGCTCTTTACGTCATGTCAAGGAGCTTGAGCTCAGGGCATGGGTATCAACAAGCCTGGCCTCAGGGAATTGGGGCTCCATCTTAGACTGCAGGTGTTGAAATTGGCTTCCCCAGGCTGCAGCCAGGACATTTGGTTCAGAGGTGTTTCCCACAGAGTTCAGTGGAAGGTGGAACTCTCTGTTCGGGACTGGCCACTTGGGTTGGTGACTCGAGCCTCTGCCCAGGAGATGCTGGGAGGTGTTCAGCATAGGGAGCACCTCCCTGGATGTATTTGGGAGGAGACCTGGCACCATCTGAATCTCTGCTTGGTCAGCTGAAAAGGAAAGGGATGGCTGGAGCAGGGAAAAAGAGAAATGCATCCACCTTCTGTTCCAGCACAGCAGACTCAGAGTCTTTCAGAAACCCTGGTGGAGACCAGTGCCCTTCCTTTCCTTTGGAACTGGAGAGGAGAACTGGAACGAGACCACCATCATTTTTTTTTGGCTGAAAGCAGTTGAAATAGTTACATAAATCCCACAGTCCCGGTGGAATCGCTGTGGAGTCTTGTCTAAGCAAAACAAGCAGGAGAAATATTACTTCATCAACAAAGTACTAAGGATATGTTTTGACTCCATACATCATGAGCTAAGTATCATGAGCTAAGATGGGCTGAGTTCTATAAAAGAAGCAGCTCAGATAGATAAACAGCTGATAGACAGGATGATTCAAACAGCCATCTGAAAATGCATTTTATCCCTTGCTCACAAATAACCTTTAGTAATTTTATTTTGCAATGATGTACTTTCAGCTCTGCTAGATTTCCTTAGTTCTTTCACTGTGTCTTTTATTAGGGTGGGAGTACAGCTGTGCCATTTCAAAGGCCAACCTTTGGTGCCTCCCAGCTCTTTGTGCTGGTGAAGGAGTGGGAGCCTGCCTGTCCAAGAGAGAGCTTGAGGCTGGACTTGAGCTGGAATCCTGAGGAGGAGGAGGAGGCAGGGCTGGGCAGGGCATTGAGATCTCTGTGTCAGAGCTCTGGCAGCTGTGAACTTGTGCAGATTTTTAGGGGAGGGGGATCTGTGGTGACATCAGGTCTCATGTGACACACATGAGACTTGATGACAAGGGATGGAGCCCAGCACTTAAAGCCACGTTGGCAGCAGCAGGCATGAGGAAGAGAGCAAGCAGAGTCCAACCATGCAATAATGATGATTTTTCACCTCTAGGGCCCCCATTGAAACAATCTTAAGTGATATACTTTGCTTATTTGCTTACTGTCCATCAGAGCAATAGGTAGATAGAAGCATTTCCTGAGTTTTTTTCTCATCAATTTGTTCCTTTATCTGGTTTTTTTCCCACCTTCCCCTTTGAATAACAAGATCACAAGCAGCTGCTCATCTCTCAAGCCATCAGCTGTAAGCACTGTGTTTCTGCTCAACTGATGGTGAGTTATGGAATAAGAATACAAAAAACTGGGAACCTTTGCAGATCCCACTTGCCTTTTTGCAGGCCAGGTAACATGTAACAAGCTGTATCAAGCTTGGAGTATTTGGAGTTCATCCTTATTTTGTGACTCTTTTTGAAGAAGTGTATTTTGAACCTTTAAAAGATAACTGTAGATGGCTTTCTATGAAAAGGAGAAAGGTTCAATTTTTGTCCAAATTTACATGTGTTTCCTTTGATAAGTGATGAACTTTTCAACTGGTCTTCTCTTTTCTCTCTCTGATCCACCCCTCCCTCCCTCCTGTCCCCAGCATTGTTTAAAACAGGGAAACATTTTTATAGCTGGACGAATATCTAGTTAATACACTGCCTTGACCTCCAAAGTTTAGACTCTACAAGGTATTTGGAGATGTCAGCTAAAAGGGTTCATAAATATTTTAACTGCATTACCTCACTGCTGCTGCCATAACATTAAAAATGTGCTTTCCCTGAAAGTTTGCTCCAGGAGTCTGACGGTCACGTCTGTGTCTGCTGGCAGCTCCCTCTTCTGCCCCAGCACGAGCTGCAGGAGGCAGCAGCTTGAAATATTAATGAGATCTAATACAGCAAAACTGTGCTCTTGGAAAACAGAGACACATGCACATGCACAGATGCAGGCTGTCCATGCATGTGTGTGTTTGATGTATTTGAATGGGCAAGGCAAGATGCTGAAGCTGCAGAGCAGGCATTAGCTGGTGTCCAGCAATGCAGCACACCCAGCACAGCTGGGCTGCCTCAGGCCCTATGGAGTTGTCAGAGTCCTCACACTAAGAGTAGATTCACTCTGAAAAATGATACAACCTCATGAAAGGCTTTGAAGGAGGTTTGGGTTGGAACTACAGCACTGAGGGCTTTATGCTAGGAGGGGATCCTCATACGTGCGTTTGTGGCCCCCCACACCAAGGAAATGATTGTGTGTGATCTTGCTGGTGAGGAGAGGCAGGAAGAGATGGACACAGTACATCTGAGCTCTGGGTGTGATGTGTGTCCCTCTAGATAACCAACCCTGGTTTGGGCTTATGATCTGATGAGTCCAGAGCCTGGGATGGGACAGGGTTGGTATTTTAATTTTGTGCATTTTGTTAAGCATATCAGTAATTTCTGCATATTGAGGAGGGACAAAATTTCCTTCATAAATGAGTATTTCTCCAGTTACTCTTGAGAGAGGAAAGTCTGCAGTTCCCCTGGTCATCAGTCATTCTCCAACTAGTTTTCTTCATAGCAGAAGATGGTTTTCATTAGATTTCTGCTTTAATAACAGTTCTAAATGGCAGTCAGTGGAACTAGCCTTGGGAAATGCCTGTCAGGCCAGGAGAGGCAAGAAGAGATGCTTGGTGGTCCCTTGCATGGCTTGCTACTTGCATTCCTCATGCAAATCTTGAAGCTATGGTGTGAATGACTTCTCATACCATGAACTTTATCAACTTGAAACACAGGATTGAAGGAGCTCCTTCAGTCATAGGAATCTCACTGAATAATTCAGAATACTTATTTCTTCTCCAGCTCTTTTTCTGCTGTCTTAAGTGACCACCTTAACTCTTAACGTAACCTAAAAAATCCTGTAGCCCTTCAGTACAGTGGGTCAGGGTTGTACTGCACTTGTAGGTCCTGCTCCCTTGGCTGCTAAACAGGGAATTTGCCTTTCCTTTTGCATGCTCACAAGTTGCTTTTCTCTTGTGCTCCCCAAGCTTTAAATAAAGCATTAGATTTCCTCTGGTTTCCTTCCTTTAGAAGGAAGCCACAAAACCTGATCTAAAATAGCCCAGAGTATGCACCCAGAGTAGAAACCCTGTTTAAATATCACACAGTGCCAGGCAGAGCAGCCACAGTTTTATCTATTTCTATTAATTACCCCAGGATTAGCCAGTTTACCAAATCAGGGAAAACTGACAGGTTTAATTACACAAATGGTGCAAGCTGAACCTTTTGCCTTGTGACACAGGCAAGGGAGAATTCTGGGATGCCTTGTGGTACAGTTGGGTGTCTTGTCGAAGCACTTGTCTTTGCTCTAACTTACAAACTCACACCACTGCCTGTGTAAGCACATGCAGGTTTCTAAACAGAGCCAAGGAAAACAAATTGCAGCTGAACTCTGCTTCTCCTCCTGCTTTAAGGAGTTATGTCTGGACTATTGATGGGCAGAAAAAGAGAGCTGATGCATCCATAGACTGGGAAAGCACATCAGCAGGTTACTTTGCATCTCTGACAGGATCTTAAAATTGTGACGTAATGCAGATTGCAAGGGATGTCAGAAGGTTTCAGATCAAACCTACAATCCAAAGCACGGCCACTTACAACAGGTTTTCAGGGCTTGGCCAGCCAAGTTTTGGAACCTCCATGGCTGAGGATCTCTGATCTTGGGCAGCTTCTCTGGGCATTTGCTCCAGTGTTTGACTGCCCTCACGGTAAAAATAATTTTCCTTTTATTTAATCAGATCTATCAAGCAGTCTGCAGAGACTGGCTCCACCTTTTCTGTATCTCACCATCAGGCAGCTGTAGACACCAGTAAGCTTTTCCATGGGACTTCTCTGTTTCAAGGCTGAACAAGCTAACTTGAGTTGAAAAATGTAACCGAAAATGTGTATTCTATTTTCATCTGTTGAAACCAGTTGGGGGATATTGCTCCTTATCTCTTGTAACTCTAGGGGGGGAAGAGGGCAGATGCCCTCTGTTAATGGGACACCTGATAACACCAGATAAGGCAGTGCCTTCTTATCTCTTCCTCCACCCATCCTCCTCCGAGGGACATCACCTGTGAATGGGCCATTTAAGGCCTCTCACATGACTGATAACATCACCTCATTCCATTGTGAGATGCTCCACCCAGTGGGAGGAGCCCAAGCCTTTCCACCGAGATAAAATCAGCAATCCCAAACACCAGGGGAACCTGTTTCCACTGGATTCCCAGAGGAAGACTGAACCCTTTTCTTGAGGATTGTCTCTACTTTGATGGAGATGCATCTGTCACTCCAGGAGGACTTATTTTGGGCTGCTTCCAACACCCTGACCAACAGGGTGTCAGGTTTGCATTCTGACTCTGTCAGTGGTCCTTTGTACTATTGCATTTATCTTATTTTATTTTTACCGTTTTTGTTGTTTGTTTCTTCTTTCTGACTTGGAGTCTCACTGGTTTTGCTTTCAAACCAGTACACAAGCCCAGCTCCTGCAGCCTCTCCTTGCATGTTGTGCTCTCAGCTGCCTGCTCAGTCCAGCATGTCAATGTCTTTCTTATACTGGAGCCCCCAAAGCTCCATGCAGTTCTCCAGATGTGGTCTCACAAGTGCTGAATAGAGGGGACTAATAAATTTCCTTGATTTCCACCTGTGATCCTGTAAGTATGGCCTAGTACGCTGTTGGTTCCCTTTGCCTCAAGGGCACACTGCAATTCCCACTCCTTTTTTTTTTTCTCTCTTTATTCTAAAGCTGTTCCAAACCCATCTACCAAGTCTGAATTGCTGTAAGGGTTAGTCTGCCTCAGAGGCAGGACTGTGCTGCATTTGCCTGTGCTCATGAAGTAGCTGGCAGATAATTTCTCCAGCATCCTGAGATCTGCCCTTCGAGGCAGTCCTGCCCCCGCTGTTGCCACTCCCCAGCCCCAGGAGAGCAGCTGACACACTTGTGTTACTGCAAACCTCCCCAGACCCAGGTTCTGTGGAGTCCACACACTGCTGAAAGGGCACTCTCTTGTGTCCTACAGGATGTTAAAAGAGATCTTAGATGGTACTGGTCCCACTGCTGACCTCCTAGAATGCCCCTGGAAACTTTATCTGTACAGCTGGGCTCAAAGGATGGTCTGGTACACTCCTCACCTGTTGCAGGTAGCTACACACTCCAGATCAGTGATTTGACTGTTTTAGAAATAAATAATTAAAAAAAAGACCCAACAGAAGAATCCTTTTATTTTCAAAGTTTGATCAATCCATGAAAGAAAGAGCAGCACATTTTTGCAAAGCCCAAATAACTGTACAGCTCGTTCTGAAGACAGATTTTTCCCAACAGAAAGGAAGTGTCTGTTAAAGAGAAGGAACCAGGAAGGGAGCCAGGACCAACTGTGGCCAGCATGGTTCTGCTGGCTCATACCTTTGGAAACACACTACATCCTTCACACTTCTCCTTCCAGTGTTGGTCTCCTTAAAATCACTGAACACCCAGGTGAGGGTCCATCTAACTATAAAAGACATTTTAGCATCCCTGAGTGCTATGTCAGGGCTGC
The DNA here is from genome assembly GCF_021018805.1 of Prinia subflava. Lineage (NCBI taxonomy): Eukaryota > Metazoa > Chordata > Aves > Passeriformes > Cisticolidae > Prinia > Prinia subflava. Next base: position 52,413,598 of record NC_086247.1, read on the forward strand.
CCTGTATATTCCAATTTTCATTCACAGGACCTATGAAAGAAATGGAGCAAAACTGTCCAGGGAGGAACGTTGCCTGGCTGTATGAGCAGTCACCTTTCCACTTCAAAGGAAATCAGGTTGTCTTCCAGGGAGTTCCAGTCACCAAATCATTTTGTTGTTACAATATCATGAAGCAATTTTTATTTTGTGCACGGTCAAGGTGCTCAAAGTGTTAGTTTTCACAGTATAGAATGGATGTGACAGCATTTGTCATGGAAGCACTCAGCAGAGTATGTTTCAACTTCATTTAATTGTGCTGTTTTATGAAGTTCTGCAGTAAAATGTGCCAGCAAATTATGTTAGTTTCTTTCTGGTGATTAACTAATCATTCATATAATAAATAGCAGCTAACTACAAGAAAGAGATTTATTTGTCACAGATTAAGAAGAATGTCAAACTTTTCCCATTTCATGTAAAAAGGCAGAGGAAAAAATACTTCTAAAATGACTTTGCAACATGTGCTTTATTTTAAGTCATTACTGAATCGAAACTACAAGTATATCCTTTTAACATACCCTACCCACTCAATGATTTTTTTTCTCTTTTTTTTTTTTTAACATGGAAAGAAACCTACATTGCAATTGTGAATTTTCATGCTGCAATGTTCTCTAATGAGCCATTTGTTTCACTAATAATAGCAATTAAAAAAAAAAAAGGGCATTTCTCAAGCTCATATGTATGTCTATATTTGGGAACTTAATAAACAAAACCCGTCTCAGATGTAAAAATGTGACTTGGAATATGTAAACATTTTCGTATACCTGAAACACTGGAAGAAGAATATCAGCTAACAGCAAAACAACAGTTGCCTTAAATCATCGAAATGGGAAAAAGCATGTCATGGGCAGCAGAGAGAAGCACACACTACTCAGTCTTTAAAGGGTTATAAGAAATGAAGTAGCTCATTAGGTCATCAGTTTCACTTTCTTTTCTCATCCAATGGAAAGCAGTAATGCTGAAGAGAATGGCCCAGCAGAACACTCCATAATTCACCATAGTTATTCTAGCCATTAGTTAGTCTTGACGAAGTGTCAAGCTTCAGTTGCTTTTTCTTTTTCCTGAGAAAAGTCATTGGTGTTTGGTGGAAACGTCTCCTGTGACTGTACAAATAAAATAAGGCATTTCAAGAGATTGTTACTTGTTTTCTTTTTGCTGACAGAGGCTTGTCCACAGTGTCCTTTGTACATCAAAACCTCTGCTTTTCTACAAATGGGTATGGCTAGAATGTCTTCAGTTCCCAGTGCAGCCCTGGGTGCTGGGTGTCCTGAAGGCTCATCAGTGTCCCATTACTGTAGCTTGAAAGTCAGTGATGTACAATAGCATATTGCACAATCCAAACTGTGTGCCTCCAGAAAGGATTAAGAAGGTACACTGGAGTCATCTGTGGGTTCACTCCTTTAGGTTCTCTCTAAGTTGTAATGGTCGTCTGGAAAATTAAATTAGCCAGACAAAGATGCAAACTTTTTTGCTGATTAAATTAAAAAGCAGTCCCCAGATTGTGGAGGAGTGGCACATTAAAAACAACAAATCATTCAACCTTCTTCACTGTTGATCCTTAATTTGAAAGGCAGCATGGATTCCTAAGGCCGTAGCTTCCAGGATTCCTTCAGTGAAAAATCATTGCTACCCAACTATAAAAGGCTTAGCTCTTAAGAGAATATTGTGCTTTTTAAATTTTTCCTTTAAAATTCAGATTCAACCAACTTGATTTGCAGTGTGATGCCAAAGAGATCAATTAGTTTTTTCCCTAGTCCACTTGATCATGGTCTCTGGAGAGCGATACAGGAATATCAGCTTGGCGTACAGGTCTTCCTCCAGTTCCAGTTCTCCAGTCTCTCGCACTAGGAAGATGTCAGTGCACAGCTTCAGGATGCGGTCTACATTGGGCAGCTCCTCAAACATGATGGAGTGAGAGATCCCACTGAAAAATTCACGGACAAACTTCCCTATCACCAGGACAACTGAGGCATACAGTCCCATAATGCTGAAAAGAAAGAAAGGAAGAGTTCAAATCTTGCCTTGTAAAATGGCAGCCAGGTGTGGGGAGGCTCATCTACATGGCTACCTGTGGTCTGTCAGCAGGGTGAACATCAATTTCTAATTAGGGTCTTGTTTCTGCTGTGCCACAGGACGAAGGAAAATAAGATCTCTTCAAACACCTCATAAATTTGAATCATAAACATCTGAGGCTGCTGATTTAAATTGTTTAACCCCAGTTGCTGATGGTCACATGTCCTGCCTACTACAGATTGGAAGTCACAATTGGAAATCTGACAGCAGCTGGCTGCTAAAGGCAAATAATCTGTCAGGTTTCATATCTAATATTTTTTTCTTAAGGTATATGTAACTGGTGATTAACATTTGCTGGACCCCCTTCCGATAATCCTTCTCCAAAATCCTAACAGAAGGGTGTATCTCCTGGGAATGCTTAGTCTCTTGCCTTCCTCTGTCTGTGGAGATTTATTTCATAACTCTTTCACACCCAGGGTCCTGGCTACAAGATCGAGAAGGTCACGAAAACCAGAGTTCGGGTAGAACTCAATCTGCAGCTAAACTAATATATTTTGAATTATTTCTCTTCAGTAGGAAATTGGTGGGAAGGGCATTTCTGGTTTTATTCCTACATGGAGAGCAGTTATCAGGGGTAATGCCTTGCAAATATTAATCCTTCTATAGAAAATATTAATAAACATGGATTTGAAAATCTCAGAAAAACCCTTTTCAAGATGTTGTAACATTCAAACACTACAACAATGAAAAAGAAATAACCCCCGAAATCAGCAAATAAAGTCACCTCTACTTCTATCTTATGTACTTTGTTTAATTTTACATAAAGATTTCTTCTTACCCATAACCAGCCAAGAATCCAAGGCTCGGTGGACTGACTTTATCACTGAATATGAAGAGTTCAAGACTCTCATGAGGCGTTTTTTGTCTTTTTCCAAGCTGATTCAAAACCCACCACTCTTCAGATGTATTTTTGACAAGGGAAACTGTAATATTTTCCCACTTGCAGCCTATTGAAAAAAGGAAGTGTTAATATATATCCAGTAATAATTGCAAAAACCAAACATTTTAAGACAGATACTTCAAACATCTGCATTATGAAATAACTGAGTAATGCAGAAGCAAAATTCTAACTCAATTTTACATTTCTGTATACAAAAGTATAAAACCCAGACTTCTGCGTTTTTCTTCTGTAAATCTTATCTGAATCTACATTAAATATTTAAAATATTTCATATCACCTACATGCTCTCCCATACAACTGTTAAATAACCCTGGTATTTTCAGGCCAAAATATGACTAGCACTCATCATGTCTGCATTTCATGCCTAGGGAAACACATTTAACCTGGAAGGGTAGCAGTCAGCTTCTGTACCTCAAAGTGACACTATCACCATAAACCATTTGTGTCTTACATGAAAGATATTATTCTCGTGTATCAAAAAAAGGATGCTATCCTGTTTTATGCACACTGATCACACAGACAGGAGATGAACTCTGCTCCTCCTGACCACTAATGTACATTAGCAGTGTCTACATTGAAGCCCTTCCGAAGAAACTCAGATTAGGGGCCTGACCAAAGACAGTGAAGCACTCATAACTTACTGCCACTCACAGAGCTGGGTTCAGCCTCAAGAATTGTTTTTCTCGATGAACCTTGACAAGAACATACTCAAGAGCACTACTACTATTACATTCGAGCTCCAGATTTAGCCTCTGTTGAGAAAACTGCACTTAGATAAAGACTTGTTCCTACCATTCCAACCCAACAGGTTTTTCACATGTGTATGTGCACGGGTCCACGTATTCTGTATGTCTGTGAGTACTTGTATGGATTCTGATCGAGTAATTGCACTCTGAAATTCAATGAGTTATTTAAAGTGGATTCTTTGTAGCCAGTAAGGAAGGAATAGCTTAGAAAAAATAAAAATTATGCAGTGTCATTATTTAAGCTGAGGAGCTGCATTTGCAGACATGCAACACTACTGAGTGTTCACAGTAAGGTGGCAGGGAGATGTGAAGAAGTGAAACTTGTTATCACTTACACATAAAACAAAGGAAGACAGTTCCTAAATCAGACTTGAAGGAAAGGAGATGGACCTCATCCTTAGAGTCCCTACTGTTAAATCCAAAGCTAAAATACATGGAGATGCATTTTCTGCCCTATACTGTATTACTTTATCTCTCCTCAAGCTTGCAGACATCAAGTAAAAACTATTTTAGCTGCATTTGAGACTGAGGTGCCCAACAACAGCTGTGAATGTAAAAATGTGAGTGCTGCCTTGCACTTCTTTAAACCATACTCTGTTTTCTGTGGTCTGGAGACATACCTTTCAATAGCTGCTTTATGGGTTTTGCCAGAGAATCACTAGGAGCCTTGATGTAGTATGGGTAAACTTCCTCTAATGTTCTGGAAGAAAATGAGAAATCAAATATTTCATATTTTTATACCTCTAAAATAATTTAGAAATACCTAAAAGTGCTATACACTATTCCCAGTAATTCTTGTCTTAAGTTATGACTTTACAGTGTTCAGATGTCACACTGAAAATCAGCTGGATTTTTCAGCTATGTTTTTTCAGAACTTCAGCAGAGAGTTCCATCCATACTGTCACCATTCACACACCATAAATTCCACACAACTGGGGTATCTGTGTTTGCAAGGAATACAGACTTCATATTTTTTTTTCCTTTTTAAAAAAGCTGCTTTGATAGTCAGCTATAAAGCATATAATAAAGGCAGCACATCCCCAGTAGCAAACAAGCTAGAAAAATATATGGTGAGCACAGCTATTACTTCAGAATTGCAAGGTGTTTCGATAATAACACTTGAAAAGAGTGAGAATATTTGCCAGAATTTTTCACTGGGAAATATTTTCACAGCTCTTAGGAGGTTTTCAAACTTAGAAAGAATGATGTTTGTAAAAGTTCTTCCACTGGCCTCAAAATCAAATCATCTTGAGTGGGAATAAATTACCAATATCTAAAGGGAGACATATTTCATTAAAAGCAAAGACACTCTCCTAACACTTCTCAAATGACTGAAAAATTCCAGGGAAGAGGAGCTCTCTAAGAAGTCCTGTGACACTTGGCTACATTGCATACACCAGACTGAGGAAGAACAAGAGTGGCCAATTGAAAATCTCTTCTGATCACTCCAGCTGCTCCAAGAAAAGGTAAGAGCTCAGCAGCTACACTGTCCCTGCAGAGGTGGTGGCAGAAAGCTCCCTGCTGAAGTACCTGAATGGCTAATAGCTATCTCAACCATTTTTCCTTTATGGCCAAGTAAAAAAGCTTAAATCTACAAAATTACTGCAAGACAGGTAAATACAGCTATATCCTCTATGTTACTGCTTGCCTCCTGCAAAGAGAGAATTATGAATTCCTTCCCACAAATGAGAAAAATCTACCCTCTGTGGCCATACATCACTTTAGGAGATCCTGCTGTATCTCCACACAGCAGAAAAGAGGCATCAAGTATTCTTTAAGTGCAATGATCACATGTGCAATAGCAGTTGGTTTGGATGTACGGGTGTGCATGGGTGCAGAAAAACAGCTGTGCACAGAAAAGGCAAATCTGATTTCTACCTACCAACTGAAAAGAACCTCTCAGAGTTTTCACAATCCTGGTTGGTCTCAGCTTAAACTTTTCAACTCTTGTGGCCAAAAATCAGATCAAGTGGCCATCAGGGATGATGTGTTAGCTTAGCAACTACTTAGAAACTACTGCTGTAAAGTAATCCCCCAGAGAGAAGGTGGAAGAGAAAGAGCCAGACTCTTTTCAGATCTAAAAGGAGTCACCACTGCTGTTAATGCCATAAGGCTATATCCGTAGAATAGTGTTTGATATTCATATGAAGAGCCTGCCTTGTGAATGTCCATCACAGGAAAAGATCTGATGTCAGAAAAGACTGCAGATGTTACCCTTTGACCACAGTGATTTAACATTTACTTGCCAATCTAGTACTATTCAAGAGTAAAAATGTGAGATACAGTCTGGATGGTTATTTAGAGCAAAAAAATCTTCAATACAACATCCTCAGATCCAGTTGAACTGATGTAACTCAAAGGTGAATTGAACGGTGAATATACTGAACTTGTACTTATCCAATAAATCAAAGAAAAGTTAGTAATAGCTTCATCATTGTTGTTCAGCTTGTTATTAAGGATCCAGTTTTCATCGTCCTCTCAGCCTACATTTATAATAGGAAACAAGTTTTCACCTTTAACATTACTATCACTTGGCTTCAGTGCTGCTGGAATCTATTTATTAAAGGGGGATAAGATGGACAGACAAATGAAACATTTGCACAAGCTTGATCACCTTAGGAAATCAGGCTTCAAAGGGGAAAGTTTGCATATAAATAGAAAAAGAACATAACTTACACCTTTTCCGTTTTATTTCCAGCCATCATTGTAGCGATCTCTTTTCTGGTATGTTTTTTTAGTGTAAAGGTAAGTTTATCTGATGCTATTTCAGCTTTGGCACCAAGGGAGAGATTTCTGTAGTAAGTAAAAGGGAAAACACATTGAAAAGCTACAACGACAGCATATCCTAAGCTGGGTGAGGCAGCTCCTGGGCTGCTGGGGGCTGCAGAGAAACACCCGTGGCAGAAAGTGTGTGTGCTGCCTCTGTGACACAGCAGGCCTACCTCGCTGCTTCTTGTGGCCTCCTGGCCTAGATGAAAGGCAGCAGATAAGCAGAAGGCCACTGTGGTAAATCTAAAACATTTTGAGTCATTCATGTTCACAGAGTAACCCACAAGATACAATTTGAAGGTGAAAAATGTCTTTCCACTAGTGTATGAATGCTTGTAGCTATGAAAGCACACGGGCAAACTGAGTAGCAGTACTAAACATTAATGTAAGGCTCAGAAATTATGGAGTGATGTAATTCACCAGCTAAAAGTCTGTGCTTCCAGGAAAATATTGGGAAGGGGTATTTCAAATAAAGTGGAATTAAGTGTGCAGATTCATTACAAGCCTATTTCTGACTGTGGAAGAGCGGACCCAGCATGTTCAGAGCTCCCACAGTGATTCAGCTGACCTGCTTCTGGTGCACAGTCTTACAACAATCCAGCTTCTACTTCCAAGGAAACATGTAAATATGGAAGCTGTAAAAGAACTTAATTTCCATGGAGTGATGACTCCAGTTTAATCCAGCAATCTACAGGAACCCCATCTGGCAGACAGTACCCAGCAAATGACCTTGATGAGTGGGTGTGCTCCAGCCTGAGCACAACAACTTTAGGTTGTCTCTTTCAAAAACTTCATTGTGAAGTTAGTTCACTGGGGCCATAGAAATCTCACGTGAGCAGGCAAAAGTCTCAACAAAATGGATCTGTGCTATTGTTATGGTATTTGCACATAAAAATAGTTTGTGTCACTTCCAGACTCCCTTAATAAGAGAACCAAGAAATTCTGTTTGTATTTCCTCGCAGGTTTTCTGCCTTAACTAGGTCTAAGTACTCACTTTCCATAAATGTTAGCAAGGCTGCTGTTAGGGGCAGTTCACTGGAACATCTCCAGTGAACTAAAACTGACTAAAACTGACTCTAAAACTGACTAAAATATTGTTACTTCCTTCCTGTCAAGTCCCATTGAAAATTCCACCTGGACATTTTAAATAATCTACTTGGTAGTGGTTCCACTTCTTATTTTTTCAGAACTGCAGGCTACAAATATTTTCATGGGTAACAAAAGTGACTTCTCTCTGTCTCCCTCGTACTCTCAGTTTTTTGCTCTGCCATACAATAGAATTTGCTAAAACTCTAAACCAAAGATGCAGTGTGGAACTGTTCTACTGAGCTAATGCTTGGCAAATGATCCATCCATCTCAAAATAACTTTGTTTAATTACCTCTGAATGCTCCATGAAATAACTAAGGTGAAATCAGCATTAAAGTCTAGAAGTCCCTGTATCATTTTCTGTCTGCTGGGAGGGCTGATGGTCCATAAAGAATTTGAATTTCCCTCCAGATCTGCTCGAGTTATATCTTCTCTTGCATAGCCCTCTAGAAACTGCAAAGCAGCCTGTAGGTGCAGAAGAGGAAAAGAAAATTTCAGTGCAGTGATATTCACAAGACACAGAGCCACATTTCCCATTCAGACAGATTTGTAAATGCTTGATTAATTGTAAGAGCAGTGGTGTGCACTGATTGTTTTCCTCAGGTACCAAATGAGGCTTGAGATAGGAAGGGGAATCACAAAGTATAGCCAAGCTAAAAAGGCAAAACAAAAATGGCTTCATTGTTTGATGCCCACGTTGGCCAAAGCTAGTGTGAAAGTTCATGAAGTAAACTCTGTAGAGGCTATTTAAACTTGAGTTAAAATTTTACTCTGTCTTTTTTTAAGTATCTTTCTGCATAGAAAAGTGTCTGCAAAGGATAAAGCAACCAGAACCTTGTAACTTCCAAAGGGATCTAGGTTACAATATTAGAGCTATTATACATGGGCTATTTGATAGGATCTAATATCAAATTCTAGTATCAAATTCTTTAATGGGCTGGTAGCAAGCACTCCTTTTAAAGTTATATCTGATCAAATGCCAGATACATTGGCAATGCAACAGCTCCTACTGATTACTAGAGCTTTTCCCGTAGAAACTTGTGAAAATGGGCATGTTGCTCAATGGAACACTGAGACTACATTTAAATGCTTTTGTTTTGACATTTTAATGTCAAAACCTTTCTAGGCTATGCACACTTTCTTTTGACAGCACCACCATTCCTCACTGGAAGGTGAAAGATGTGTGCTCTGGGAAGGAGCATGGGGCTTACAAGTGCATAAGACACTGTTTTGTCCCCACAGCATGTTGTCTTTGGCAGTACACAAACAGTGTCACATTTCCTGAAGGTTTGTGTCATTTAGAGGGGAGGGTTTTATTCAGATAACAGGACAACTAGGGTTTCTGACTTCCAGGATTTTGTGCAAAGATGTCTACATTATTGTTAGCTTGGCTTACCATAACCAAGCCTTGTCCTGACAAACGGCGTCTGAACCTTTATTCACGCAAATCCTCTTTATAGAAACATCTTCCAGTTGATGACAGCACTGATGACCACTTATAACTACACAAACAAAGCTCACAAAAGGCCTCCATGGAAACACCCACACATTTTTACGTAATGAGGTATTCTACTTTCACTTACAGTGTCATCTGAATAGCTTTTCAGAAACTCATTGAACTCATTCGGATCCAAACTTTTCAGCTGATTCTGCTGAGCACTCATGGTAAAAATAGGCTGGGAAACAAAAGAACACATGCTTATCACATTTACTTCACACTGGCTCTTACATAGACACTACAGCATTCTGTGCATCACAGCCCAAAACAATTATGGCACTCAATTCAGCAAAACAATATTATAATCTCATTCCACTGTGATGCAAGCTACCTACAATTATCTTATATCCACCATGTGGACCTGTGGGATAATTTATGAAGTTTCCACTGCCAGTAGAGTCTGGTTTTGACTTGAAAATGACGATAATATTTTACCTCGGTGATAAACTAACATAATTTTAAACATAAAAGGGGTCATCTGTGGAAACTCGCCAGGTACCTTGCATAAAGCAGGAGAGTTCAATTCAATGAAAGGAAGAAAAAATAGTACAAGGAAATATAATGCAAAAACAAGAGTTTGCTTTTAGTAGTTCTTCTTTTTTACCTGATAACCTCCTAGAGTTATTTTGATTGATACATCTAGAGGTTTGTTGGTGATGCCTGCAACAGATTTGATTAAAGACATGAAGAGCAGTGGGAACCAGACAATACAAATCAGCAAGACGATAATCATGCCACCCATTCCATACTTCACAACTTTCTTTTTCTTCTGGCCTCTTGGTTGGGGATATCTCTGCAAAAGCAAACAGCAGTATGGTAACATCTCTTCTGTCAAAGGTATACTTCATATGATTTGATGGGTGAATATTTAACAATCTTAAGGCTTCCCATCTCTTGTGGTAATTTGCTAGCCCATGTCAGGCCAGCTATTTTGAGATTTTTTAGCCAAACCTGCACAGACACCCAATTTCTGATAACAACAGAGAAAAGTATCAAATGAACCCAAAGTGTGTGTCCAGTGTGAAAAATATTGTAAACCTCTTTGATTTTGATTCTTCACAACCATAAAGAAGGAAGAATTTAGGTAGGATAATTAGATTTTTTTGTCTAAGCACACACATGAACACACAAGAACAAAATATAAAATAATAGCAGAAACAGTGATACAACAATTTGTTCCGAAAACTACTATCATGAGGGACCAACTTTCTTGTACTTGCACTCCCAAAAGTTTTATCTCAAAACTCCTTAAGGCAGACTTCCTCTTATAGGTCTTGAAATGCTGCAAACTGTATATTGTGGGGGATGGAGAGAGCAGGAAAATGGTTCACCAGCAACTGACATACACAATCAGTAAAATGTCGGATATTGCACTACCTCCACATTCATTTCACACCTCACTTACAGTATTTCTGAGTTCACAAGCTTGATCTAATCTGTTTCTAGTGAATTCTGCACCAACTCCAGTTAACGGATGTTTTAAATTTTGTTGGCCTTCCTAAAATCTGGATATTGCTCATGTAATATCCTTCTCTTTCTTAGCTTCTGAGGACAAGAGTGACTGCTTTTCTTTTGCCTTCAAAGCAGATTGCATGGCATGTCTGTTCTGCCTTGCCAGTAATTCCTGTCCTCTGTTATTTGCCTCATGACTGAATACTCTTAATACTTTCACCATCATGTACAATGTCTTAGTTTCACTGTAATTTATTTTGGTGTAATTCTCTTAAAGGATTTAACTCCACAGTGTTTAGTAGCCTGTCCTCCATGCACTGCATACCACACAAGCAAAATAAAGATGCACTGTACTGCACTGCACCTCAAACACACCAGGAATCTGGCTTTCAGAAAATTGTTCTTGCTTTGCAACATGCACCCATAAAGCCCTGTGAGAATATTAAATTTGTAATACAATGCTATATTTAAAACCAATTATTTACTTTTCAAATGCAGTGTATCAAGTCATTTGTCTCAGGCTACAGAATACTGTTTTCATTAAAATATCATATCAAGATCAGCAGGGGTATATTATTTGTCTGCAGGAGATTAGTTCAGGCAGCTTTAATGGTGTTACAGAACATCTCAGAGAGTCTAGCAGTCCAAGTACTTAGGCATAGCACTCAGTGAGAGAGAGAGAGAGAGCCAAAGTACCTTGAACAACACTCGTAAAGTCATGGCACAGTTATTTTGCTGTATGGCATTAGAACATACATGCAGCTGAGACAAGGAAACCTTCCCATGTCAGATCTCTGCTACACATAATCTGAATTGTAGCATAAAAAATGCAGTGAGATGGAGAGTCAAAGTAGAGTGGGGTTATTACTTCCCTGACTCCTGAAGTTCTTCAGAACTCCTTCCATTCATGGCAGAAGTGGGAGTCCGAGAGAAAAAGGGTATAAGCAAGATTTGTGTGCACTTTAGCTCTGAGTTAATCTAAGTGACATACTTAGAAGGTTATTGCTATTAAGAGACAGAACTATAATAAAAGTAGAAATACGTCAGAAACACTTAAAAATAAATCCATTTCAATGCAGATGTAGAATTTCTGACTGGTTTGGTCACTCTTATAATAGTGTTTGATTTCTTTTTCAAATTGGCAAAATAAGCAAGCATATGGTTGCAATCTTTAGAGCAGTTATAAAGAATCCAGAATTTGCAAGTTTAATTTGAGCTGAAGCTTAAATGATTTAAGGAGAGTGAAATTTCAGTGAGACAAATGGTGGTTTATCTGGCCTGCAGTTCAGTTCTGGATGTGCAGGGACTCTCCTGAGATAAAGGAGCCAGCTGAGTTCCCTCTGCAGTTACACGAACCTGGTGTCCCTGGCGAGGCTCTTGCCTCACCATGAGCGAGAGCTCTTCCTTCTACTGACCTTTCTCCTCAGCTGCAGCTTCCCTGCTGCTCCAGGTTACTCATTTAGTTGTGTGTGAGACTATGTGAATACCAGAACTTCCAACCCCAGCCTTGAACCCCAGGCATGCAATTAAGGCAGCAGGCACATGCTTGTGGAGTTCATGTTAATGGTGGAAAAATCAGCTGGGCACCAAAGAGAAGCCATTTGAAGTTTCATTCACGGCTGCCAACTAATGTAAAGTACCCAGCCTGAATATTTCTGAACACAAGTGCCAGGCATATCTTCCAACCAACTTTTTATGGTGGGTTTCTCAATTATTTAGGGACTCATGATTGTTGCTCTGCCCTTCTGCATGGGGGAGAGAAGGCCTGAATCAGTCATATGGGGTTTCCTTACTTTTTCTGACTCTCGCCAACACTTCAGGATGAATATGTGAGCATAGATATCTTCAACACAAATCCAGCTAGAAAGACTGAGAGTGGTATCAGTCCAAACCCAGTCCATTACTGCTCTCAGCTCAGTCAAAAATGGAACTAGGCGGAACCTAAAGGGAGACCACAGCAGAAAACTTGTCAGAAACAGAAGCATCACATCAAACAAGCACAGCAAGTGTATATATGACAAGAGGGAGAATTACAACAACATGAAAAGAGCTTAACTGGGGATTCTGTAAACACAAATTCAATCACATCCTGAAATTGCCATAGCTCGTGTTACTCTAGATCTTCTTGCCAGGCCACAAGCATGATTATGCATCATTACATCCATAATTGTGACTGAGCCACTGATGGAATAGTACAAGATTTCTTAGATTCCTCTGACCTGGGAGAGGAGCACGTTTTCCACAAGATGGTGGGATTAATTTTATACCTCTTTACACCATGTGTTGTATGGCATCTTTGCAGTAGGTGGGCAGCCCTCTACTGCAAATGGAACTGGGCTTTGTGACTCAGGATAAAACAGCAGAAGAAGGTGGGAATCAACAGGAAATCAACACGCAAAGAACAGCTGTTCAAAGGGCATCATTCTCTTTCCTAGTCCCACACTTCCCTTTCAGCCACGTCTCAAAGAATATTTCATGTGAGGAAAGCTTTCTTCTGTAATTTTCCTTGGAATGCAACTAGCCCATACTGGAAATACTGTGAAAAGGCTGAAATTATTCATTTTTTTTCTGTGAAATATAGATATTCCATTTTTTTCTGTGAAGCCAGGGCACTGTAACAGTGAAAATGGAGGAAGTGGTCTGCCTGCGTAAAGCCACCTTTCACTCCGAGGTGATGCTGTGCCTGTTCCTTGCCCTAACACGCTGAACTCCTGAAGAGTTTGAAATGTGCAACACTTCTCAAACCAAACATTTTTTGTTGCCTATTTTTATGTTCCTGTTTCTCAGGTGTGTTGTCTTTCATTCTATTCCTTTCACCTGCTGACATAGAGCAGGTAGACCTGTTCCAGAGGTCTCTTTGGTTTTGACACCTTACTACTTTTTAGGACTGCAGAACTAATAACATTACCTGTTTTCTAGCACAATGTGCAGCCCCTATTTCTATTCACAAAGATGGTCTCTTAGAAGAAGTGTTACAAAAGTTTTTTTCATAGGGGACTGAATGGCTGACTGGTATATCAGGCTTCTGGGTTTCAGGCTGAGAGATGAAATTCCAGAAATAGATTTTTCTTTTTTCTTGTGGGGACATATGGCATATACAGAGTATGCGTTGCAGAATCCATTGTCTTATTGCCAGCAGTATGTGAAGAAAAATCCTGGATAACCCCAACATTTCACTATAGCAGATCCTTACTACACAAAAGAAAGACGAAAGGCAGTAAGTCTGTGCTTACCCTTGAAATAAGAACAGGTTGACATAGTTGTAACTTTTTGTGAGGAAGTTGCCAAGAACACGGGTTGGATATCCACAGCGTATCTGATAAGCTGATAAGCCAAAATAAACACATTTCACAAAATACCAGAGCTGGGCAACTGTGTTCTGGCTAAATTTCCTGTAAAGGAAGAGATAAAGGAAAACAATGAGATTTGTATCCGTGTATGACCAAATTAGCTCGAAATGTTCTTTCACTCCTGGCAGTTTCCCCTTCCTGAGGTCCTGTGAAAAGGTCTTGGCTGCTGACCCCATGGCAGGGTTAAAAGAGTATTGGAAAGACACCGAATGAAAAAGTCTAAAGGCAGCATCCATTGCCACCTCAGGGTCACAGGGGAGAGACTGGGAACAGGCTCCCCAAAGAGTGAAGGCTTTGGGCAGTGCCCTCTCCCTCTGAATGCTGAAGGTCCCTTGCCCAACACAGACCAGTCTCCTTCGGCCCCCATGATGGCTCAACCCTCTCTGAGCCCTGGGTCGGGGCTCAATCAAGACAGCTTTAGTGGCTACTTGTGTTCATGAATGCACCTCATACAGGAATTTAAGATGGAGTGACCTCTGAAAATATTTTCTGCCCTTTCCTGCTTGACTCAAGCCTTATCCCAACAAACAGTTCAGCCAGCTCTTCACTTTCTCTTCTCCGGACTGAACTAACCCTCAGCCTCTCCTCACATTTTGGTTGTTATTCAGTAGCACAGTGGATCTGCAGCAGAGGCCTCCTGATGGACAGCATTTGTCAGCCAGCCATAACCCAGTATTTTCAATTTCATCTCACAGAAGTATTTTAATTAAGAAATTTGCAGGGGGTTCTAATCTCACATAGAAGGAACACAGGATGTTTCAGATGCAGATTTGAGATTAACAACTTGATAAAGATTTCCCAAAAGCACAAAGTCAAAATTATTTTATTTCATAACAATTCTCAATGTGCAGTAGATAAGAAATCCGTTCCAAAAATGATATTTTTTTCCAGATTTGGGCACAGTTGCTACTGCACTTTGTTTTTGACAGAAAGTGAGACTTTTCAGTCTTCCTTTACACTATAAACCTACTTCTTTTTCCCAGTAAAATAACTTGACTGTTAATGTAGTGTAAGGTGCCTAGGTGACACACTCAATTTCCATGGACAGTCAATGGAGTGAGGGAAATTCTTCACGGCAGCTTAAAGTAGGAAGAGGGGAGTTAGACAAACACTAGGGAGGGAACCTTAACACCTCTGCACTGCAGGCTGCAGTGCTCAGTGCCCTGGGCCATGAAATGAGAAATGTTAGATTTGGGAGTGAGCCTGACCAGGTACGTGACACAAAATTTCATGCAGCGGGTGACCACCTCCACATCACCTCCAGAGCCAAGTGGTTGAAGTACAGGAGGAGAAATTTGCTCTTCAGAACAGGCACACATTTTAGACATTTCTCAGTTTAAGGAGATTTAAATCCACAGTTCACACATTTCAGCAAAGTGCTAAGTTATAAGTTACTCTGAGGGAGACATTTTCTACTCGCTCTTTCTTTTAAAGCAGCATGCAGCAGTCCTGGGACCAGGCAATTGGATCAGAGATCAACATTGTCTCAGCTGAAGGCTCTAATCACTCAATTACAAGCAATTTCTCCTTCACCTGCTGGCATTTTGGCCTAAACTGAGAATATTTCTCTACATATATAAGTAATTCTTCCTCAAACTTATATTGGCCACAGTTACTGCTGTGGAAATGCATTCCAACCTTCTGTTTAGAAATGAGGCAAAGAAGAAATTCGATCATGATTCCAAAGCCTAGCTATAAACATCTCCAATTTAAATACAGAGAACTTGGTAGACCATCAATATTCCACCCATAATGTTTGTTTATAAAGCTTATACCTTTCTGTCACTCCAGGCAAGATAAAGAACATCCAGAAATGTATTCCGAAAACAAGGATGACCTGGAAGATGACTTTTCCCATGACAGTCTTTTTGAGGTACAGTGCTCGATCTACCACCATGGTACCAAACTGAATAAGCACCATCACCAAAAATGCCTCTGGGACCTGGTCCTCTGATAATGAAGAGGTGATATCTGCTGCAGCAGAATGTTTCTGAAAAGCAAAATATAAGGGTGGTCAAGGACAAAGGACACTTGCCTGATATTTAGCACCTACAACACGTAAATCCTGGTGAGGATTTACAGACAGATGCCTCTGTGACGTACCCCAAAAGCCCAAAATCCAAATACAATGATGATGAAGTCCACGGTATCTGCGAGGAACATCAGCACGTACACATCAGTCACCGCGCTGTAGTCTGGATGAATCAGATTGTAGAAAAACTGTCTGATGGGCACGTACACCTGGAGAGTCCTAGAACAACACAGACCACAGCGTGATTTAGTAACACATAACTTGCACTGAAGAAAGTAAGGGCTGAGGGTGGTACAATTAATATTTTTAAAGGTATCTAAGATGTGGTCTGACAGCCTTCACAGGACTGCAGAGACACCACTCTTTTGTTCTGATTGCTCCTAAACCACTGTATTAGGATTTATTCAGTGGAAATAGACGTAGCCAACCGAGGTCACATGGGATGTTTAGCTTTTTTATCAGGCAGATGCTATTTGAACAACTGCTGATCTGTATGATGTTCAGCTGGTGAGACATCTGCATACAACGAACACTTGAATTAATATCAATAGTAGCCTGCTCCCTTTAAATGCTGGCTTACTGCTTTCCTGTTTGGAACCTCCCCCAAACCCACACAACTCCTCATATTGCTCACTTTTTAATTGTAAAAGCCTTGGCTTTGATCATTTGTTCTCGAAACTTTTCCATGAGAAGCTCTTTTCTAGATTTTTGCTTGATGCTTAACACACTGCTTCCCTTCTGACTGCTGTTCCGTGTACTGGTACTTCCTGGAAAAAAGGCGAGGGAAAGAGAAGTTCAATTCAAAAGAAAAGTTTAAATGCTAAAGCTGGAAAGTAATAAATCTTGAGACTTCCATCTCATATCCCACATTTCAAAGACGCTTTGAAATGAGTTCTGCTTGCTTTCCCCCAGCATGGTAAGATCTTGAGAGCATCCAGTAAAGTTTTAATCACTGGCAGATCCAAAACTTGATTAATAGCTATAAAAAGAGAAAGCCTACTAGTGATAAAAGCAGGTAGTTGATTGATCTGGCTCAGTCACCTCAATTGGTATTATATATGTTTAGGCTAGTGTACCCCTGCTCTTTTTACAAGATGGGACATGTACTCTATTTCAATATAACTAAGAAAAACATTTTCTTATATCAAGTGTCTACAAGTGTAGATATGAGAAATACATGTGCTTTGCATTCCCTCTAGCTGGAGATTATGCTGGACCAGAATTTCTGGATTTGGGCCACGCTGAGCATTCCCTTCCCAGCTTTTGGATAATGTCATTTAAAAAACACAATGAATCACAAAGTATGGCTCTCCATTTGAACTTTAGGAAGGCTTGGAGTGTGTTCAAACATGAAGATACATTGGCTGATATCCTATTTCATCACTGAGAAGCAGCAGCGTTCAGTAGCCCCTGGGAGCTCCACAGCAACCAGTCCAAGGCTTCAGTAGAATGATCCTATGAGAAATGAACATTTGTCCTTCAAATCCCAGAAATGCCATGGCAATTACCTCTCTTAGATCTGTGTGAGGAGAAGCTGGACCTGTGAGAAAGCTGGGATATGCTGCTAGAACTCTTCCTCCTGACGGCAGTCTGCTGCTCGGGGAAGTGGACATGGATGGACTCCACTGATGCAGCAAGATTGACAGATTTCAAAGAGGCAGAAGAGTCTCTCCTGCCTCCTGTCAGAGAGAGCTCATCATCAGTATCCCCTTTATTACTGGAGCTGTCTCCTTTCTCATCTTCATCCCACAATCCATGGCACTAGTAGAAAAGCAAGAAGAGAATATATCAAGCCTGTATTTCTGTCACAATACTTATCCCAGGCATTGCTCAGCTCAGTCGTGTTCACAAGGGAGAAGACAAATTCAGTGTGTCAGGATATCATAGAAACATTTAAGTTGCAGAAGTTCTTTAAGATCATCAGTTCAACTGTGTACCCAGCACTGCCAAGTTCACCACTAAACCACGTCCCTCATTGCCACATCTAAATGTCTTTTAAACACTTCCAGGGATGGGGACTCAACCACTTCCCTGGGTAGCCACTTCAAATGATCAATAACCCTTTCATGGAAGAAATTTTGCCTGATAACCAAGTGAATGACTTCTTTATATCACACGAGTGATTTAAAAAAATAAAATTAAAAATTAAATATAAAATAAGAAACTACCTGAACCCAGATTACCTTTAAAATGGATCTGTGGAAGAATAAAGCAAGAAGCTGAACAAGATCATAGTGCACATAACCCTCTTTCTTCTCAATGCCAATAATATTGGGTGGATGGTAAGGTTTATCTTTTGTGTAATCCACATGTTTATTCCAAGGAAAGAAGCCAAACTGGAAGAAGTATTTGATGACAATGGCCACCTGTTTGGAAACACAACACACTTGGGGTGTTTTATAAGCATGTCAGATATAGTAGCTTCATGACAGTAAAAGGATAAAATATGACTACTTTGTCAGTTTTATGAGAACATAAACAAGCACACTCATTACTACAGAGGAATAACACTTCACATTTCTCTAGTAATAAAATCAATCAAAATTCACCAACAGATGTTACACAGTGGTACTTGAGATACCACAAGCAGTGAATTCTGTCTCTTGATTAACCATTACAAAGCAACAGTTTGCAGATGGTCTGTTCTTGTGAGAAGTGCTTTACATGCCGGGAAGGATATTGCTCACTGCAATGAAGGAAATAACAAACAAGATCTTTCCATACTGCAAAAATTGCTGAGGACTTGAGAAAACACTTGTATTACTACGAAGGGCCAAAGGCCCAGCCCAGGTCCCAGAGATCAAAACCAGCAAAGGGACCATGCAAAGATTACACCTTCAGTTTTCTGTGTTAGACACGGGCTTGCAAAGCCAGCAGCATACCTCAGTGTAGACAATGGCTGTCATCCAAAAGCGTTTGCTTGGCCGAGGAACAGACAGCATGGCCCACAGGAATATAAGGATGGGAAGCACCAGGGTGATCATGGAGGCAGAGATCATGTGGTTAAGGATGATCACAAAATAGCACACCATTTCTGACCGGGCCACCAGTGTATTGTACAGGGCATAAATAAGGAGCAAGACTCGAGGCTGACCAACATAGAACTTCTCTGACTCCTCCAACTCGTCATCATGAAACATCCTGCGAGGAGCAGAGTACCACAGATGAGCTGAGCATGAACTTCACAAGAGCAGCTTTTCAAATTGCTACTGTTTTTCCTTTTGAAAAGTATTAAAATCTGCAGCTCAGTCCAATGGAACAAAAAAAAAAAAAAAAGGGGGGGGGGAAGGATTTGGTATTATAATCAAATATACTGATTCTAAGCTCAGAAAACAAGAATTTCAGGCCAAGTAACTAGAAGCACTGTTTTGCTGATTTTTAATCTACCCAGAAAGAGAACCAGCCTGGCCTAAGCACTTCTACAAACACGGCTTTCCTACAGCTGCACAATCAACATATTTCATGCAAATCACCCAGAACTGGTGTGGATTCACATCTGATTTATCAACACAGATAGGAATTCAGAGAAAAACCAGAGGTACATCATGAGATCTATGTATGCATCATCCAGGGGCATAAGATTAGAACACAAAAAATACCCATGATCATTAGATGTGTCCAGTTTTCTATTTATATGACTCAAATAATTATCAATGGCAGTAACTTTCATATACATTCATAATCCTCTCTGCGTTTCATAAAGTTTCCTGGCCTGAGGAGAGGTCTTACTAAAAAGCAAAAATTACTACGGAAAACCAGAAGACACGACACCGCATCTAACAAAGTCAGATTTTTACACCCTCTCTCTCCAGGTGCAGGCAGGCTGAAAGGCAATTCTGTGGTTTAAGATTTTGCCTCTGCATTTGGGGAAGCCCTCCCCAGCTGAGTCAGGCCAGAGAGCAGCTGAAGATGTGCAGTGGCACCATCCCCACCTCAGTGCTGCTTGTGCTACTGAGTACAGTGTCTAAGGGGCAAAAAAGGGAACATCCTCTCCCTTATGAAAGGATCTAGCAAGGTGGTGTCTCTCCATAACCCTCAGCTCTCACTGGCTTAAACAAAATGTGCCAAAGGTCAGAGTTTTCCTTACAGCAATCCAAAATAATTAAAGGAGAAACATTTTCCCAGACAGCCCTAGAGGAAACTCATTTGAAATCACAGCTGCCTGGAGAAGAGAAGCCCTCTCCACAAAGACTATTTAGGAAAGCCCTTGACCCCAAAACAATTTGCAGCACAGAAATTCAATGCTAATCAAAACAATTAAATATGGCATCTAGGAAGAAAGCAGAGATTCCTTCCAAGATGAATTTGAGTCACTTTAGAAATCTCAAATTAGAACCACTGCACAGGAAATGAGCTTCTTCCCTTAAACCAAACTTAGCACAAGGTCCATATCAGAATTTGTAGGCTAGTTCTGAGACAAAACAAAATGGAAGTTGTTACTACAACTTTTACACATTGTGATCAACAATTTTTCCTGGTCGAGGATTCTTACTTGTTGAGGAGCAGCTCACTAGCTGTTAGCTCGTGCGTCAGTGGGGGCAGAATCGTGTCAAGTTTGTCCGTCCGACTGTCGTCCGGGCTCACCATCATGAGGCTCTTCCCAGCTGAGTCATCTGGGGAGCCAAAGGGAAGGTGTTCAAAGCTGACAGCTTTGCTGTAGGAAGGTGGAGCTTCTGCATTGCTGTCCACTGTGGAGTACAGTGGCACATCGGTATCAGGAGTATATGCAGCTCCTTCTGAATCCAGGCTATAATCTTCCACCTCCTCTTCCTCCAGCCTTGATGCAGAATGAGCTCCTTCTTCCTCATGCTCCCCTTCTACCTCCTCAATGGTTTCTGTGGTCCCCTGACGGGAATAGAGCATGGTGACCTGCGTGGGTTCACTGTTGGAGATGGATGAAGAGAGTCAGCCCAGTTTTACGAGACTCATGATCAAGCAAAGTTTGTTAACTGTACCTTTATGCAGAGAGCTGAGCAACCTCATTGCATTCCCAGGCCTTCAAAGTTCCTATGATCTGGCAAAAAAGGTATTATCCTGATCTCTTACACAGATGCAACACCTGGGTCCATCTGCTCCTTCAATGACATCCCACTGAACTTCCAGTGATTACCACCTTTTAACACCAGCAAGGGGCAAATTAACATTATCAACAAGAGAAACTACACTGCCTTTCTGAAAGCAGTTCAAACTTTTCAGAACAGAGACAACACTTGCTATTACATCTATTTAAGACATGCTTCATGGTGAAGGATAGGCAGCCATGGGATTCCTTCTAAACACAGTGCTTTTAACAACAACTGTATGAGTGTTGTATACAACTGGAACATGAACTGAACACACACATATCAAGTCTGACTCATATAAAAGAACATGGAACTTGCTAGCATGGAGAAATACAAGCCAAATTACAAAACTGTTCCAGTGACTGGGTATCTTGCTTACCTTTAGATTGCCCTATGTTCTTCAATACAGTCTTTCCTTTTATTTTACCTGCCTGCTTTACTTCTGTATGTACCTATTTCTGGATTCAACTCTCTGATGCGCTCTGGTCAGTTCTTTGCTGGATTCACCCTCCTTACTCTTGGCTTTGCACAGACTCATAGAATGGTTTGGGTAGGGATGTACCTTAAAGATCATCCAGTTGCAGCTCCCCTGCCGTGGGCAGGGACATCTCCCACTAGACCAGGTTGCTCAGAGTCCCATCCAGTCTGACCTTGAATGCTTCCAGGGATGCAACGTCCAGAACTTCTCTGGGCAACCTCTTCTAGTGTCTCACCACCCTCTGAATGAAAAATTTCTTTCTAATATCTAATCTAAACTTGCCCTCTTTTAATGTAAAGCCACTTCCCCTTGTCCTATCACTCCACACCCTGTAAAAAGTCCCTCTCCAGCTCTCTTGTAGCCATGTTTTAAATACTGGAAGTTCACTCTGTGGTTTCCCTGGAAACTTTTCTTCACCAGAATGAATAGCTCTATCAACCTGTCTCCATAGGAGGGGTGCTCCAGCCCTCTGATTACATTTGTGGCCCTCCTTCTCAAGTATTTTTTTTCCTCTCCCCTTGAACATCCCTCTTTCTCTCTTTAGTCACATTCCACTCTTTCTCCACAGGTTAGGCAACAGGCACTAACTCAGTGCCTTTGTTGGCTGCATATCCCCGTATCTCAACAGAGACAAAACAAGATTTCACACAGCTCCTATGAAATTAACAGGGCCATATTTTCACATAAACTATAATCTTTTAGAGAAAACTGGCATTGGCAAAGCCTTCTGGCACTACCATCTTCTGCCAAAATTAAAACTAAGTTTTCTTTTTTTTCTTTTACACTGCTTCCAAACTTATTGTGGCTATGTTAGATCACATTATTTGTACCAGAGGTTTAATTAGGCCATGTAGCACTTACAATGATGTGTGTTTGGAGGATTCACAGTAGCACTCATCCTGGTCAAAATGTACAAAATTATAGAATCCCACAGTTTCAAAACTGATTGACTCAAAAAAATAGTCAAACACTTTCAAAGTTGAAAAAAAATTAAGCAAAATTACATAAAATCTCTGATTCATAATATTTATTAAATGATTGAAACACTGCTTCCCAATGTCATGTAAATCCCTGGGGTTTGCCTGCTAAAAACTGTATGAACAGTTATGAACGGTTTTCTCTGGCACTGGATGTTAATATTATTTGCTGGTTTTTCATAGCTATTTCCCTTTCTTAATTCCAACACCTTACTGTAAATCAATGGTGATCAAAACATATTTCAAAATCTTTCCTATATGGAGAAAAATAAAAATTGAAAAACTGGCACAATGGTGCCTTACTTTCTAAAATTACACATCTCAGTCCATATTTAGGACAACTGATTAGCTGAGAAACTTAACTTCTAGCTTCCAGTTTAAGAACAAGCATCAACTCAGTAACTCTGAAAATAAGACAATTTTTTAGCTAAACAAATACAGACTTTAGCCTGTTTTTTACACCCAGCGTAATGTTATGGAACAACTTTAATAATACGTGAATTGAGGATGAAAACAAAACCCAAAAAACAGAACAAGAAGTGAAACAGCAAATGAATCCTAGATTATGATCCTGACTTTGAATCTCAAAACCGTGCCACAGCACAGAAGGGAGTAAAGCTTCCTGTAACCACGCTAACCACTCTGCACACCATGTGTCTGCAGACACAGACCCACATACACTGCAGTCAGAATAATGGTATGGGTAAAGGAGTGAACAAAGCATGCATGAGTTAAGCACCTTGACACTATACTGCCACTGTCAGCTGATGAGGAGGACATATCCATGCTCTGCATTTTACGAAGCCTAGGTCGAGCGCGCTCACTTGTTTTAGGAACAGAGTCTGGTCCATCTAAATCATCAAGGGTTGACTGCCTTGAGAACAGCATGGTTGCTTCAGTGTAGCAGCTACAGCAGCACAGTTATAGAGACAGTGTTAAATACAAATGGTATTACCATACACACAGTTCAGTAAACAAATATGCTCGCCATGCAGCTAAACACTGGCACAGAGAAACAAAGCTTCAGAGAGAAGATAAGGATTTGTTTAGAGTTACCAGGAAAACACATTTCTATGCACAGGTTAGACATGGTCAAATTCATACAGCAGCTACAGAAGGTCATCTATTCATTATTCAAGCAGATATGGAACCAGCATAGTGCTCTACATGCTTTTTAGGGGAACAGACTTATATACGTGAGCAGGTTTTATTTTGTTTGTTTACCCCTGAAATTTCCAGATTCCACAAGGATGTTTTGGGAAGGGACCTCCTTGGTACAAGTTCTGTTTTACTACTGATACACTGTGATGAACCTTTTTACACAGGTAAAAGCCAATTTCCTAAAAGGGCCCTTAAAACTGAGTAAGCGCATATTCCACAAATAGAAAAATAGCTGTCAGACATTGGCTAATCTTCTTTCCAAACCAAAGAGCCAAATCGGATATGTTACTTAGCCAGTAAATGCATGCCAAATATAACCTGCTCTGCATGGGATGGCTTTTATTTTGATATTTACTAGGAAGCCCTGATGATTCTCTCCAGAAGATTTCATTTATTTCAATCACAGCTTAAAAGTATTTCAAAATTGGTAACACGCACATCTTGAAATAAAGAACAGATATAATAAACCCTTATCTCCTTTCACTTATCAAATACAACAGGACACCAGAGATAGACACAATACATTAAGCATTCATGTGTAACTGGAGAAAAAAAGTGGATGAGTTATGAGAAAGAAAGTACATACTTAAATACAAGCATTTAACAGAGCAACAGGGAAAAAGCAAATACATTAATGACATATGGTAGGTAAAAAGAATATTTCTCCTGTAAAAATCTTCAACAAACACAGATGTCAATGAAATGAGTTGAGTGGACTGGTGTTTTAACACATGCAGTGACCTGCCTGAGCCTCTCAGATAAAAGGAAAAAAGAAAAGACCTCAAAATTCAGGATTTACACTCTACTTTTCTTCTTTTGACTCCATTTGTATTACACCTGAGCACTGGCAGCTGGGGATTTGCTTCCTTGGCAAGCATGATGTTTGTCCATGGGCACAGAGAATTGGGTAAGAGGTCAGAAAGGAAGGGCAATGGCATTTCCACGTTCCTTTGGTCTGCTAGCATGAAGTAAGAAAAACTCTGTTGGCATGAAGTTACAGTCTGCAACTATTGCCTCTTGGAAAATGGGGCGGAAAGAGCAAAATATGTGGAGAGAAGAAGCAGTTATTCTTAGGCCTACCCTCACTGATGATCTTTTTTGACTGAGGCTAAAAGCATACCTTGGCCTTTGAACAGAAGAAAAGAATCACCAAGATACCAAAGGTACTGTGAAATATTTTCCTTAATACTGCCTCAATGGCAGGGGCACCTCTGTCCCGCCAGTTCACTTGGCCAAAACCTCTTACAAGCCACTTCATTATTTCTGTGTGTGCACAAAGGCACACAAGGCCCTCCAGACAAAACCTGGAGGGCTGTCTGCGCAGTGAATGGTTTATGATAGGGCTCAGGTCTGTCCTGGAGGTGTGATTCAGCAGCACAGGGGAGATAGCCAGGCTGTTCTACCAGTGAGGTTTTGGTGCTAAAATATGGGAAGATGGCAGCAAGTAGACAACACAGTTTTGCAGATGACCTTTCTGTCTATTGCCTTTTATGTAGATGTTTTATGTAAGTGTCATTTGAGATCTCAAGGGCTCAGTTTATTCTTTTGAAGGGCAACACCTAATAATAAGGTGTTGAAGGATTTTAAATGCAGACATAGTTCAATGGGAACTGTCCAAGGGACTTAAGCACAGCAGCTGTTTACATTCACATGCCCTTTCATATATTTTCAATGGAAGAAACATATGCCAGCTGCCCTCCCAAACATGCCAGCTCTGACCTCGTTCCCAGAAAAATCAAAGGAAAAGCATCTATTAATCCCAATAGATAAAAACATTTGTCCAGACTAGTGCCTGCAGCATTTGGTTTAAAGCTGTTTTAAATGAAGAATGAATCATCAGAGTAATTACTGACTGAGCAGCTGCACTGTCTCCTTGAGTATCAGGAGATGTGTGCGAGTTGTCACCTGTAGCCCAGCCTGTGTATTCTTTATGTGGTTTAGGACCATGCTCCCAAATGTGGAGGGAATGAGAACACCAACAAAGTAGAAAGATTCACACTGAGCAAAGCTGATGTTGACTCAAGTCGTTGCCTATCACAGAAATTTGATCCAAGTATGTCTTCCTAAGTGAATTTTCTAATTTGTGTTGGAGACCCTGAAAGCATTAGCTTCTGAAATTCATTCAACAACTATGTATTTTAAATTGAATGCTCATTAAAAACCCTGAGTTCAAACATTTTATATGAAGTTGATCAAGTATCCATTTTAAATATGCATACATATATAGCAGAGAAGTTTTTATCATCAGTGAGTAGGAACATTTTAAGTTTATTACTTCCATTTCGCTAAACAAATGTACTCTTCACAAAGAGTTTTTCAGCTTAATGGGTGAATGGTGAATGACTTTTTTTTTTTTTTTTTTTTTTTCCTTTCTTTTTTTTTCTTTCTTTTTTTTTCTTTCTGTCCATCGGGTAATTACTGACTGGCGCTATCTGTATTGCTACATTCCCCAGGCGTCCAAGAAAAAAAATCCCAATCAATCTCTAACAAGACTGAGTCCTGAACTGGACTTTGATCCAGTCCAAACAGGGGCTCTCCTTTCATCCTTCCTTCTGCCTCCCTAGGCAAAATTACTTCTCCAGTACTCCCTGCTTCAAACCCCACTCTCCCTTCTAGTGAGGGAAGCACAGATAAAAGGTGGTGCTCCTAAACACCCTGAAAGGGATTCCCTCCTTTAGCTCCTGTAAAAGTCTACACAAAGACAGAGTGAGGAACTGAAAATGTTATTTGTGATGGCAAAAATACAATACAAACTGAACTGGATACAAAACCTTAGATAACCTGAAATCTGACCTAGGACCTGTGTGTAGCTGCTAGTTGTAGACAAAGCCCCAGACAGGCAGCCAACTAGTTTTAGTAAGTTCCCAATCATCTTACTGAAATTCAGTGGTTTTTAACCCTATAAACAGGTCATCAGTCAAATGGAAACAAACTGCAGCAAATGCTCTGCCATGCTAGATCCCAATCCCTTCTGGTGGTGTTCCTCAAAAAGCTTGGTAAAGGAACAGCATCAGTCCCTTCTCCGGGCCCATATGAACTTTGTGCTTTGCCTTTAGGATACATGAGAATATTTATACATGAAGAGAAACCAAACAAATACCCTATGAATACTTCATAGTTTCTACTGTGTAGAGAAATGACTGAGAATAAATGACAGCCCTACTAAAAGAAAAAAAACCACAAAGGACACTCTACACACAAGTCCTTTCAACAAGGAATGTTGTCCTTTATCCAGGCTAAGGACAACATTCCTTGACTGGACTAATGACTATGTCATTAAAAAAGAAATTTTCAGTTCAGGAGGGTTCTTCTCTTTGGCTATTCAGAGTTTACCCACACTAATTCCTATCCTGAGCACTGAGTATTATGTCATATTATAATGGAACAACTTCTGTGCTTCAGCATTTCTGTGTCCTTACCTGACTCAGGGACCTAATGACCACTAGATGATTTTGTCACTACAGAATTTTTAGTAGTGCAACCAAAGGATAACCGGAATAGAAACCCTCTGCTTCTTCCCAAAAGTTTTCCATTGCAACCTGAGATCCATGATCACAGGGATGCTTTAGATTTAATCATTCTCTTCTAATTTACAGGAAATCATTACTTTAAAATAGAAACTGCCACCTGCTCTTGTTTGGGCAATTAAAAAAAAATCAATCAATAAACTCATAAGAAGTTTAAAACATTTCACTTTTCTAAAAAACTATATAGGTACTTCTCTAATCCCTTGAAGAGATATGCAAAAGTGCCCCAATGGACAGATGGCATTATCATTCAATCAACAGACTCATTATTGCTTCCTCTATTATTATAGCAGATGTCCACAATTTGTAATACTCAGTGCAAGAATATTTGATTGTTCATTACCAGAAAGAGAATTTGAGATTAGAGAAATCAGTCATAACTCTTCCTTTGTTTATAAACCCTGTGAACTCTTTGAAGGAAATGGAGATGACAAATCCACATGAAAGATTTAACTTTTTCTGTTGCAAAGCATCACCATGGAATTCTCTGAGTTTGAAAAGAGATTTTAAATATAAACTTTTAAAGCAAGTGTTTTAAGCAGGGTGAAAAACGGGTGGTTATACTGAAAAAAAACCAAACCCAACAAAACACAATTTGAGGTCAACACTGGATACCATATCATTATAGAGGCAGAATCTATACATTAAAATTACAAGACTTGTTTTTCTTATTTATAATTAATTTTGGAATTGGCTTCCTTTTGTTTATGGTTATAGTTCCTGCTAATGATTGTACAGTACTTATAACTTCTATCTGTAGTAAATAGGGTTACCAAAAACTATTTAGTGAAAGCAGGACTTATATTACTATTCATTCTTTAGGTGAGACTGAACTTTGTGCAGTTAAAATCTGCCCTGCAGATATCAAACTGGGTCCAAGTGAGCTGGCAACAGAATTTGACTTTACATTTTTCTCACATCATCTGACTCCTGTAAAACTTTGAGACAAAACACAAAGGTGTTGCTCAGTTGGGCAACAAGCCACTGAGAAAGATTTGCTCAGGTTTGGTGTTTTTACTGGAATGAACCTTTCAAAGGCCAGTGCTCACTGAAGAGCAATTTCTGGATATTCCGTTGAAGCATAATACTCACAGGCAGTCTCTTACCCTTGCTTTTCAATACTATCAGAAAGGAAGACAACCCCTTGTTATTTTCAGTCTGCTGACATCTACTCCTATGTCATTAATAAAAGCTATGCATAATTTACTGTACACAGAAGTTTCTGATTTTGCTGGGAGTCTCAAACGCAATATGATACTGTCACAGTTCACAGAAGAATGGGACAAGCAGAAGGCCAGGGATTATGAAACAGCTGGATTTCCAAAGCCCTCCCTTCTCCCCCTCATCCCCAAATTCTGCAGTATCTTATAAGTCAAGAACTCCAGGGACATGGTGGGAACAGACTGCCTCTGTAAGAGAAGAAGTGAATGTGTGTGCCTCTATGTGCACGAAGCAGCAGGAGCAGGCAGTAATTTTGGCAAGGGACTTGAGGGCATCCGTTTTCAGAAAAGAATGAGGAAGGTGGTTTTCCTGAACTAGTTTGGGGATTTGATTAACAAACATGTAGCTCTGCTGGACTGTAATCATGGCAGCTGGGGAACCAGGCTCTACAGATGGTTTTTGCCCTGTGGATATGAAAGGGGATTTTGTTCTTTCAAATGCAGAACCTCTTTCAATGCAAAGCCTTTTCTGATTTGTGGAAAACAGACAACAATTTATTTTACAAAGACAGAATATTCACCGTGAATGATCCCTCCCCAAATTACATGTCTGAAATCCTAAACCATTATCACAGAAGCATCCTCAGCACCTCCATTTCTTTTCACAAGGAACAGAATATCAATGCCAATGAGTCCTAATTCTCGGGGAAACTAAAAGCAGCGGGGTAGTCATGCAGTGGAAAAGAAGTTAAGCCAACAAGTGAGTCCATCACTATAAAGGAATGGTAATATATAGTAATTTTCAGTATTAGGATGGCATGGACAAATCAAAAGGATTCAACATTAGAAAGTTCATCAGTTCTTAGACAATATCTAACATTACATCTACTGCATGATCTCTCTGTCTTTCACAGAATAAAATTAAATCAATACCTGGAGATGCTGTCATGAGATGCTGCTGAATCTAAACTGTCCATTCTTTCAGAGGCTTGCAAACCAGAAGCTTGAGTTGGATTTTTATCAATGGAGTCTAGTCCTGACTCCTCAGAAAGTTTCATCATATGGTTCTGGTAATACAAATGGATGCTCTCCCGTGTCGGAACATTGCCCTGTTTAAGAGAGAAGAGGTAGACACACATGGCCAGGGGGAGGTGTATTCTCTGAGGATGCAGTTTCTTCCGTCATTTGGCAAGTAACAGATTAAGGACTCTGCAAACACCTTCCTAGTAAACAGCAAACTCCCACCTTTTCAGAGTGCAAATCAGATTTTGATTCAACCTACCATGGCCCAAAGTGCTTGGTTTTCAAACAAAACTGGAGCAACCCACGTGGTTTCAGGCTACAATTAGCCACCACAACTCTGCAGATCCTTCAGCATGGGAATGAGGAGGAGACTGCACCCATGACTCAATCTGCACTCCAGCAACTTTTGATGGATCGCTTTTAGATAGCTTTACTGACTCTAGGAACAATTATTAGTGGCCAGTAGCAGAATTTTTAATCAGAAAAAAAGCTTGAGAAACAGTTCATGTACAAACTGATCTAGATTTTAATAATTAGTGTTCCAAAATAAAAACTTATTCATGAATTAGGGACACAGATAGAAAACCATGAAAAAATACACCTTTACTCTTTCTCTGTGACTTCATAATCAGGCAAATTCATGAAAGGATAGTTTTATTAACTGTCAGATCAGATTTGAGCAGAGAATCAATCTTTCTGGCTGTGATATTGTAATCAGAATTTTAAAGGTGTATCAAAGGAATAAAACTGAGAATTTTCTGGTTTTAGGCAGAAACACATCCAACTCATTTCACTAGTGCTTGCATTGACTTCCGCTGATACATTGAGAGGGGAGATTGCTATCCTTGAGCAGCAATTTTTCTAACTTATAATGAAGCCTTACGCAAGGACTTTTTCCAGCTAACAAAAGTAGTCTAAAATATTGCCTGTATTTCCTTCACTAATTATTATAGTTTCCAGTACTTCAACTCTGATCCTCTACAGTATCCTAAAACTACAATACTCAAAATCTGATGTTTTGTGAAAAAAAAAATCTTAAGAACAAAATTTGACACTCAGGTTTTTAATTAGATATGTCTGTGTACACGCTTGTGTAATTAGCTGTGTGTGTGTTGCTTCTGCAGTGGTAAATGTTGGTGCCATTATGAATCCTGACCCTGAAATGATGGCACAAGTTACATTCTAGCTCCACTGCAGGCCTAAAGGATAAGAGTTGTATCATCTACTTGCATTTGGAAGATCTAAATACATTCCTAGTTACACTAACAACATTAAGCTCTGCTAATAACGGGGTTTGCTAATATACAGCTAGCTTGTGAAGGACCACATAGCTCCATTCTCACTGAAGAAATATATGCCTGGATGTTGTCAGACATTTCCAGTGCAAGCTGATCTACAAGAAGAGTGAAATATGCAAACTGAGGTAGTTTTTGAGCTGTTTAAAATGCCAGCCTTTTCCTACCTTCTTGAATCTATTGTGTCCCTTCAGAACCACACTAGACTACAGAAGTCTTTCAGCCAAAACCTTACATCAGCCTCTTAAAGAATTATTTTTTCCCGACTTGTTTTGTGTCCAAGTAATAAATCAAATAATTTATTATTTAAGCATTAATAAACCAGCAAGCAGCAAGAAAAGTCTAGACTTATGTTTAAAATGCATGTGTATGTGAGATTTTCATAATTCTCCTCATTGCTGTGATCCGAAAAGACAGCCCTTCATTTTTCACCAGGCTGGAAATGGCATTAGCAGACAGAAAAGAGTGAAGGCGTCACCTTCTTAATCTCCCTGGTGAGCATGCAGCGCTCGATCCGGAGCACGGTGGAGATATCGATGTGCTCTCTGGAGATGGAGTTTAGCCAAGCTGTGAAACTGTCCAGCGTTGCCAAGAAAAGGACCCAAGTAAACTTCAGGATATTAAATATCCTCTTGATGATGTTATCTAAGGGAGGGCAAAAGCAACAGAGAGTTAATGAACACAAATATCTTTTACTTTACTTTTGCCTGGAGTTAGATTCATTTTTCTTTTATTGTCTACTAATAATAATCCAGGCTGCGAAACCCTGTCATACTAAGGAATCTTTGAAGATGGCTGGAGGCCTTCTGGCTGTCTGGACCATTTTCCTGACTGTGTGCCTAGGCTTATCATCTGGAATCCCTTTTCCACCCTCTAAGTCCTTGGTCCTGCAACTGTTACTCAAATAAAGAGTTCCTGATTTTAGAGGGACACTGCATGCACAGGTCTGTGAAATGAAACCCAAGGATTTGAGCATCTCCTGAGAGTATTAAACATCCCCAGGTCCTGTGATCTGAACAAGTGCCCAATCAGTGTGTTGAGCTGAACCAATTCTGTGTCTAATTACTTGTGAGTGTTTCTCTCTGCACAGACTTTGCCTTTTGTGCTTGAACATCTCTAAGATGAATTTTAAAGTCTAAACTGCATAAACAGTCTTTGAATCTGACCTCACATCACTTTGAATCATACTTCTCTGTATTTACTGTTTTCAAAGCCTCTGTTTATCTAAGTAGGCTGCACTGCGCCATCAATGATTTCAGATCAACAAGCACAATTAGGACAAATAATCATTTATATAAGTTTGTTCTTGCACCATTTTGGCAAAACAGTACACTTTCCCATGAATAAGGCTTATGGGTATATACCAGCAATAGTAGCTTTATTTTACTCAACACATCTCTCTCAAGTTACTTTCTCATTTCAGTAGTTCATTTATCATTAATAATGGTATTTCTCACCCTAAAAGCAGCACTTTCAACTTATTTTTTATCCACTCCCAAACATGAACACCACTCTAGAGTTCTCGTTTAGTACTGCAAGTGTTCAAGACCAGGCTGGATGGGGCTCTGAACAATCTGGTCTAGCAGAAGGTGTCCCTGCCCATGGCAGGAGGGCTGGAACAAGATGATCTTTAAAATCCCTTCCAACACAAGCCATTCCATGATTCCATGAATCTATGAAATACTAAAGTTTTCTTTCCAATAGCCAGTTCTAGAGCTAGTTGTCCCTGCTAGGTTCCAAAGCCCAGAGCACGGGGTGTAAAGATGAATTTTTGATTAAGCAGCCTAGAAATTGAAAACTGTCAATAATCTGCCATGCATGGTGCTCTCAACAACCTCACTTCTTAGCTGTACCACAAGAAGGCATGCAGAACTCTGCAGAATGAGTGCACAGCTCCTTACAAAGACTGCAAAAGGAAAGTTATAATAAACAGAAGATTTCCCTGAACAGGCAGAGTTGTTGCATGCACATTTATGTGTAGAGAAACTATGGGAAGAAGTCCTTAGTGGTACTTTCCTGGAAAGTGGGTGCTGAAGTAGCACTATGTCCCCTTTACCTGAGCAATGCCATGGAGCTGGTCTGCTAGCACTGAGCATAAGAGCATTTAGCAACCTTCACTTGGTCATATAATTATTTCAATAATATTTTGCCATATTTTCCAGCCTTTTCTATGTCATTTAGAATTGGAAGTATTTTTATGAGCTATCCACTTCAATTTTATTCATGCAATGTTCAGATCTTGAAACTGAGGAAATCCTGCCATTAAAAACTAAATGTAAAGCTGTTTCTACTTCAAGGACCATCCATTACCTTTGAATTCCAGACAATATTATGAGTAGATGAAAAGAGAACAGCACACATACACAGAAATATATAGCATATATTCTTAACCCACACTCTTCCTCTCCAATATGTAACTTCTGCTATTGACTTCAGGAGAAGTCACTGCTCTCAGGTTAAAATTATTTTTATTATTGACCATCACTGACCTGGCATAGTCTCAGCATAGTGCCAAGTACTTCCAGTCTAATCTGAAAGGTCATTTTCTCCCTGGTGTTTTAGCATACATATTTAATGACACTGTCGCTGTTCTGGCACATTTGCTGTTCTTCAAAATCTTTAAAAACATAATATTTTGGGGATCAATTGCATCTAATCATCTTCAGAAAGGGAAAAAATACTTTGTGCAGAGAAAGCTTCTCTCTGCCTGATAGTATGAGATAGGATTCAGTATAAGGTTACTAATGATACCAATGATTTATTACTAATTACTGGCTAATTTTTCTAGGCACCTTCTTCAACAAATTTTAACTAGGAACAGCCAAAGTATTTCAACACTTGAATTTATAAAGCACTTTAAATTTATTATATCCAATATAGATTAATTATAAAGCTTCACTTTTTCCCCCTAACTCCTGTGTACCACCAACAGTACCTCCCTAGAGATGCAATTGTGTGGTTCACTTCAGTGTTTTAAGACAGATAACTGCACTGCCAGTAAGTAACAAATAAAAAAACCCACCAACCCCCCTCCCACCCCATTCTCATAGCAATGCAGCTCATTTATTTGAGACCACTGCTCTTGTGAGATAGAAATCATATCTCCTACATCCTTTTAGCCTCTTCAACCCTGTAAGTTACTCAGGGACACAATGCTAACTGGAACTGTGAGAAACAATTTTATATAGAGAAAAAACCCCACTTTTGTTGATAGTGTCACTCAAGGTAAGCCATGATGAAGATTGACTTAAAAGAAGAGCCTGTTTTCTTTGTTTACTCCAGTTAAAAACAAGGAGCCAAGCTTGGATTTATGATTTGTTAAATCTCTTTGTAGGAAACCTTTGAATGTGGGCAAGATCCTGAAAACTGCTGGCATTTCTTCTGTTGTACAGAATTGCCCTAAGTCTGATTTTGAATGACAACATGTAAGATCAGGAACATAGAATTTTTTTACAGGTGATTACTGTGCCTTGTTGAATGGATAAGTACCAAGAAAAGCATGATACTAACCTTGCTAAAACATACTCAAAATCAGTGGGGGTTTTAACACAGGGCTGTGTGCAATCAGGTCTGGAATCCTAGCTTAACTTGTTCTGTAAGTACAATACATAGCAGTGATCAAGTCTGAGCTGGCAGCTGTATTTACTAAAGTATTTAGAGAGGAGTGGAGCAGATAATAGTCCAGAACTAGAAGCTCCTATGCTCAAGGCTTGTAAATCTTGCAATAAAAAATCTGACAGTAGTTAGGAAGCTCTTACTGCATCAGTCAGAGTGGATCACTGCAGTTCTGTCTCTGTGACAGGTCATTGGTCACAATTGCATTTTAACAGCAGAGAAATCCTCTGCCTTCATACCTGGTCCATCAGATTTCTTTTTGACAGGTTCCTCTTCGCTGTCCTCACAGTCCGCCTCACTGCCACCTCCTGCAAACAACAGCAGACCAGTGAGTGTTACACCTACAGAAGTGCTGCTGTCAATGCCATTCAAGCTAGAAAATGCTAGTTACTAAGCAGCAGTGACTAGTTCCTCACCTACCACTATAACAGAAGGCATATTTCCATTTCCAAAGCATTCAAGTGAAAGGAAGGGACAACCTTGTCAGTAAAGGTGTTCATGGATGACCATCCCTCTCTTGTAATTTGCAGTGATGTTTTCTTACTAGATAGGCTGCTGAGTGAGATCATCTGTTCGTGTAAGCCCAGATATTTTCTCAGTCACTCCTTAGCCACACTCAGCAGTCTCACCTTCTGCTGACTCACACTTGAGCTCATTTCTTCATCTCCTGCAAAGGGCAACCTGAGCAGTGCTCTGATCTTTTCCTGCCTCTGGCCCACCAAGGCTGAAGGAGTTGAGTGGGACCTTCAGGCTGACATGAAGCAGCAGAGTGGTTTTGACACCACTAAATGCATTTATTTAGGCCTATAGCAGAAGACTGTTGTGGATTCACAGGCAGAAATGAAGGGCAAAAAAGTAATCATCCTTCTATCTAATGCTCAATAAATGCAGCTACAGTTTCAGTGACAGAAACCAAATTATACAACTTCTTTCTGACAGGTGAAGATGCTGAACAAATGAAATATCTAGCTGATTAAGGCTGTTTAAGCCCCTCTTTTCCCCACCTACATTGAACAGAAAAGCTTTTGAATTTCTATTTTCTAGCTAAAAGTGGGGGGAAAGTTCAAGATATATAAACCACCTATAAATCAGTGTTTTTTTTCAGAGGTATAAATGATTTTACACTGCCATTAAAGCACAATCAACATTTGTATGTTTTCCTTTTGCTATCTACTGAATTTAGGGGGTTGTGGATATTTGGGGTCCTTAGTGACTGCAACATGGAAAGTGAAAAACCTTTCTTTATATTCTTCTTCACATATCAACTCAAGCTTCTTTAGGGAACAGGATAGGACTTGTGGCCAAAATAAATATGTTGATATTAGATTTTTTTTCACAACTCCACTTGAACTACAGCTGTTTGGGAATGCCCTCATGAAATAGTTCTTCAACACCTTTCCCTGGGAATACACATAACTTTACCATTGAAAGGAGTGACTGATAAACTCTAGAAATGCCAGGACAGAAAGAAAATCTCCTTTGTAGGAGATAAGGGAGTGAAAGGGTAATGTCCTCTCTCTGCCTCATTCTGGCCAAACACCTGGAATTTACACTCCTATCTTCTGGAGAAATGCTGTTAAGTAATAGGTTATTTGCTTTATAAAGTTATGTCTTTACAATTTACTATTGCAAGTACTCCCACAAATGTTTTCACATAGCTGATGTTTTCTGCAATGTGTTCAATCTTCCTGCTTACCAGAAGTTCTGGGCAATTCCTGCAACTCCATTTCTTGCAAGTTCCCTTTTGCCTCCCTCAAAGTGTGCTATGCAGAACAGAAGGACATGGCTATGGCTGACCTTGCCTTGGGTTGGTGCAGGAGAAGAGCACCAGCCAAAGTTAACTAATTTTTTCACTTCCTAGCCAGCACTGAGAGCCCTTATCCTCTAAACCTCCTCTGCCTTTCACAACCAGAACAACAGGCAAGAGTTAATATTGTGGTTTTTAAAATGGAGAAGGTTACCTACCATCCCCAGATCCTTTTCGCCTTCGCTTCTCTTTCCCGAAACTTTTCTTCTCTTTGCGCCTCTGTCGTAGAGCTGTTTTAGGGTCAGTTATCCAGGCTTGATAAACAAACTGGAAGGAAAAAAAATCTCATTTATATCGAGGTTCCTCAAGTTCTAAAAGGAAGCCATAGAATAAACCACAAGCACTACATAGTTTGAGTAAATGCATTCAGGCCTGTGGGGGCAAGGAAATATTTTCAATCCTAAATCAAACACCTCCCCTGCAGATCTGCTGAGTTTTCGTGTACTATGTTTGTAAGTGTAAAAACAAATGTGAAAATACTTGTGGGTGACCCAAGTTTCATTAGAACCCACAAAAATTCATGCTCTGAACTTTGTGAATTAATACCTTTTTGTGCATATGGGCTACCTTGTCTGAATCTCTCAATTCTGTATTTCTGTTTTATCATTTTACAGGCAAGATGCAGAGCAAAGAAAAGTTTCAGAGAAAGTCCTGCAATTACCTGTACAGGTAGCTGTATTTTTCACAGCTTAGATATTTTTCCCCCTCTGTAGGTCCCAGTATAATGTTTACAGATTTGTTATCTATACACAGTCCCAAAACTGGCAGCCAGGAATTCCTCACATTGCTTCCTGATTTTAACAATGCCTTTCTTTGTTGTTTCAGATAAGTCACTTATGAATCAATCCTTCTGCTACTGTTTTTCTAGTTCTAAAATGAAGACAATAATACTTACCTATTTATGCAGGATATTTTATGGGACAAAATCCTGCTCACAGCACTCACGCAGATCAACAGTTTGTTGACCTGTGTGACTGCATGAAGCATGGAATTGGTTCAGACTATTTATAAATTATATAGAAGTGGGGGTAAAAAAAGAAAAGTAAAAAAGGTCACTGAAAAATAACTTTTTAAAATAGCTCTGCTTTAGCTGTGAAGGAAGGTTACAGAAGAAAAGTAACAAAACTCATATCTTTTATCCCTACATGATATATCATGTATTTCAATATTGGAAACTAAAGTAACTTTTAACACAAAAGGTGCTCTTTTGCTAATTTAAAGGTTTTCATTGAAAAATGGTAATTATCTTCAATTGTCTTCTAAGCAACACAGGCCACTAACAGACAGGGCAGGGAAGCACACAGATGCAGGCAAGAGGCTGAAAAAGCACACCAACAAAACAGCTCAGTCTAACTAATTCACAGCACAAACATGCAGATGATGACAACAACACACGTGTATCTCAGTGAAGCTGGAATTGCCCCTCATAGGACAGAATAGTAGAATTTCTATTTGGTTTATTTATATTTTTAGATTTTTCCTATGCATATCTCTTTGGAACATTTAAAGTATTCTTTTTAAACTATTAAACTGACATTAAATTAATTTAAAAGGGAAAATTACTTTGTTTTGCTTTCTGAAAGTGTATGGCCATGGAGAGGAAATTATTCTGATACTGTTGAAAAGAAGATCCTCTTGCAAATCTCTCAAAGCCTATACATCTATTTTTATATGCCTGAGTTGTTAAAAACAAGCACCACATGAGAAAATGTATGGGATCAGAGGCCCTGTTTTCCCTTTGCTTTGTAGCATGTGTTTTCTAATGCAGGTGATCTGGCGGAATGGTGATACTTAAACGAGCTAACACGTATTACTTTACCGGGAGTCAGAAACTGCCAACATCTTCTATTGTCATTTAACTGTGAAAGTGTACACTAGCCACAATTGTAGGGTGAGTGAAGAAATTAGAGCTAAAAGGCAGACTCGGAAGGGGGTAGAAAATTAGAATAAAGAAAGGGAATTTGATTTATAAATTTAATGTAACTACCTATGCTAAGCAGGGGGTATTTTAAGAGCATTTAGGGTGCATATTAGTTTAGATCTCTACCACGGCACAAACTTCCAATTTAGTGTCTATCAGGCTTTGGAGCTGGTATTCTTAATCTGTGACATTCACTCTTACAAAAGTCATGTTACATATGGAGTGGAAAATGATACAATGCCCAAAGTCAGGAAATGCTAAATGTATTCAAGCAGGACAAGAGAGTAGATGCACAAATCTTTTTAGTGATGATAAAGGCCAGAAGAGTAAAGAGATAAAAAAGGGTTTAGAGCAGAACGTGTGTTTAACAAACCTTTCACCAGCTTTCTGAGATCAACTACCACCATGTCCATAAGATACATGCAACTTGATGTGACCATCTTGTAAATCAATATCAAAAGAAAAATAAGAATTTGGGTCTGCATTTTCTCTCTGGGGTTACATGTAAAGAAAAGATAGACCACTTGCTTGTAATTTGACCACTCCAAAATTATGAAATGCATTACATTTACTAGAAATGAAACTTAAGCTGTCATAATTTTTTTAAAATTAATTCATATAAGAGGAAAAATGCAGATGAGGATAGAGGTATATATATCTATACACTACATCAGGAACTATGGGGTGGGTCACATACTGAGCATTTGCAAAATGTCAAGTACCTTTGCTGCTTTGATTAAATACTGAAGAATAGTTTTGGGTAGTTTAATGATAGACTTTGGTAAGGCTAAAATGGCTGAAGCAAATTTTCCAATAGCTCTCTATAAAGAAGGACAAAGCAAGAGTAGTTAGTAGAAAAGCAGAAAATATTAATAAAAAGGATCTCTAATTACTGTATCTAGAATATTAAGAACAAATTTGCATTCATAAACCTCAATATGAGAAAAACATCATTTATGCTGTTCACATTAAAATTTCAATAATATGACTCTTAACTGCATGCATTCTCTAATATTTAAAATCTCCAAGTTAACCCTTGAAGGGACTACTACACACAATTTATACTGAAAGAAAGATCATACATTCAAATAATTCTTTAACAGAATCTACAACAAAGTTCACTTGGCTAGTATTTTTACTAAGACCTTGTGCATGATGATGGAAGGTGAAGAAAGTATGATGACCACAGGATGAACAAACTTTTTATGAAGAAAACCAGTTTTCTGTTTTATACAAGTCTCTGCTTATATAAAGCCATCCAGCATCTTCATATTGCACACACTGCAGAACAGGCCACCCATCCAGGACATCTGACCAAATTTTGAAACAATGAACAGATCCTCCATCCTCAAACCAACAGTTTCAGGATTGAGATGAATAAAAAACCTTATTAACTTCTTCTTAACTTCTGACCTCAGATTTAGAACTCTTTAACTGAGTGCTTGGCACCAGCACATCTGAACAAAATGCTGTCACCTTTTTTTTTTTTTAAATCAGCAGAAACAAGCATGCAAACTTTCCTCTATACCTGCATGAACACCAGAAAAAAAATGACATGGAAAGTCATGAGCCATTTCTATGGTCCAAGGTAATTTAAATGCAAAATATATTAAAAAATAGTGCAATATTAGAAAACGAAATTTAATTATTACATTATTTTGATCTAGATTTGTTTTGCCCTTATTAAGATCAGGTTTGGTTTTTTTTCATGTCATTACCATGCAGGCAGTCTAACAAATGCAACCAACTGGCAATGTAATGTATCATTAGTATATAAACCAAAGGCACATATTGTTAATGAATTATATCAAACATTTCTTCATGTAATTCAGTAATGTTGACTGGGAAGCCTTGTTTAAAAGGTTTTGGCTTAGGGAATAGAAAAGCATGGAGGCAGTTTCTTGCTCTTGCTTGGGTTGAATGTTCCACAATTCACCAGTTCTGCAGTGATGTGAGATTGCATCTGGATGGGAATACTCAGCTGGAAAAAGCTGCTTCTTTGATTAAGCTTTTGAAGTTACAGACCTGAAAAGTTTCTGCAGCATTTCCAAAAAATCCTTCCACAAGTGAAACTTTAACCTTATAAAAGCAAAAGCAATCCTAGATGCGAATGTATTTCACTAACTTCTTCACGCATGTTCCTCATTTAAGCCACTGCATTCAGTATCTGATATTGTCTAACACCAGCCAGTCCACATGGATAGGAAACCTCAGATATCTTTTTAACATTACAATATCCTCCTACATCAGCACAGCCTGGCTCTAAAAATGCAAATATATTAGTTAACATGCCCTGAAAATGAAAGAAAAGAAATGGATGTAGTCTCCTTTTGCAATTTTAAATGTTAAGCTCTTTCTAACCCAAGGATATATTTCTCTGGTCCAGTAGGTTCAATGATTTTTTAAAATTAAGTATTTATTCTTTTCTGTGAAAACATGCTTATTTTGGGGATAATTTCTTCATGGAGGAGACAACATCTCCTCAAACCTGAAAAACCACTGGAGGCATTGCACAGTGGCATCAGAGGCAAGTCAGCTTCCTCAACTGTCTTTATTGCAATGCAGAAAAAGGTAAAGCTTGGGTTCTTAACCTTTGTTTTTTGCATTTTTGTTATCTTCAGCATAAGTGAATAAAGATATGACTCTAGTCTAATTTCGGTAAGAATTTGGCAAAGCGTAAGGCAAACTTCCATTTTAAATTAGCATGAAATTTATTTTCTAATACTTTTCAGGACCACTTTAGAGGAACTGGCAGCTTTAACTTATGTGCCTGTGTTATGAGAAAGGTACATTTTTTTTCCAGATGTCAACGAGATAGCAAATTACCATAAAGTACCTGAAATGCAGATTTTTTTCGAGGCTCTTCCTCTTCTTTTTTTTCCTCTTCCTCTTCCTCTTCACTATCCGTCTCAAACAAATAATAATTTCCACTTCTGACCACTACGTGAAACAAAATATTTTCTTACTTTTCTGGAAAGTTCTATCCTCAACTCCCCCAAGACCTATGAACAGGTAGCCAGTCATTTAAAAATTCATAACCAGGAGAGGTGAAAACAGAGAAGAAGCAAGAGATGAAAAGGTCTCAGGCCTTTTATTTGATGTTAGTCTGCAATACTTTGGGCATGAATAAGAACTACACAGGAACTAAGGAAAGCATCCCTATAAGAAGAAAATGTAAAGAAAATGATGTGTGTCAAGTTACAATGTTACATTTTTAGAAAAAAATGACAATTAAGTCTAAATTTATTGGGGACTTGCAATTATTTTAGGGAGTAAAAAAAGCCCAGCAGGTAAGTAAATTAACTTACATAACAGTACCACTGGACAAAAAATACAGAATATCTCTTTAAAACACTGAGGCAATCCTTAAACTAGTCAGTGGGATGGTATTAATTTGATGAGGTAATGGAAAACCTTGGCTTGTTTAAAACAAATCATTCGGATTCTATTAACATGATTGCAAATGAGTTTCAATTTTTTGCCCATGGATTCAGAAAGATTCTGAAACCTTGATACAGCATAGGTACACAGTGATTAAGCTAGGCCTTATATCCTTGAACAGAAGCAATGTTTTTATTTCTCAGATGGCAACAGGCCTACATGAACAAACAAGGGAAACAAAAGAAATAAAAATAAGGTAATGAGCAAGAGAAAAATAAAAATCATGGCATTACATTCAGCAGTGAAAACTGGTAATTAATTTCCACATTTAAGCTGAAATATTTGAAAGAACAGTGACTTAGATGAAAATTTACAAAATCTGGATATATGGAGCAATACATATCTATATAAAATGATATCTATCCATCATTACATGACCCTGGAAAAGAAACAGTTGTAATTCAATCATACCTTGAATTCTACACAGATCATGTGCACAGATGACCACATGTAACTACTTACAAACCTCAGGGTAAGGCTGTGAAATTTGCCAGAATTGATCTTTGGATTGTAACTTTGCCATCTAAAACTCCCTCACAGAGGGAATTTTGTGCCTCATGTGCCCACCTATGATTTTTAGCATCAGTGAGTGCCCTGCAGAGGGACAGAAAGTCCACTTCAGCTGTTCTAATTGTTTCACTGAGGTGAAAATAAAGTTTGGAAATTTCCTGGATGAAACAAATGAAGTTTTTGGTGCTGAGCCTTCCACGAAGGCCTATTTAAAATGTGCTGAAGAGATGAAAGTATTTTAAGAGCCAGCAGTCTGCAGTTCTCTTTCTCAAA
Organism: Prinia subflava; assembly: GCF_021018805.1. Taxonomy (NCBI): domain Eukaryota; kingdom Metazoa; phylum Chordata; class Aves; order Passeriformes; family Cisticolidae; genus Prinia; species Prinia subflava. Next base: position 52,455,794 of record NC_086247.1, read on the forward strand.
AAGGTATCTTGTAGTCAGTCGGAAATTGCCAATGCAGAGGATCAGCTGGGTAAAGACTGATGTTAGAGAAAACCTCTATGGCAGTGCAGCTCTGTAAAAGCTCAGAGTAGCACTCAGTCAGGCTTGGAATGCCTGATCTGCAAGCAAATAAATTTACATTGATCTCCCTACAAAATTTTTAGGTTAAAGTGTAACTGAGGGGACACTCCAATGTAGCAGTTACATCCCTTTTACAGCTCAAGAAAGAGGTATGATTGAATAGCAATAATGCATTCCTGCACACATCAAAATGGAGCAAGTGGCGTGCCAGTCACCTACAAGGTGTCCTGATGAGACCAAGTTTTACTAGTAACACAACTCGTGGCCAGACTGGACTTGGGAGACCCCTCTTGTACTGCAAAATGTGGTGGCTTCCTCCTACTGGGAAAAGGGACATACAGGCTGTTCTCATGGGATGAGATGGAAGAGGAAGAAGAGGATCCATGCAGGAGAAAGCATGATCTCATCATCTGCTTGTGCCCAGAGGGAAAGAGCTCCCCAGGACAGCTGCAGTCACCCCCTTTGCACTACATCAGACACAACTGTGTGACCCAGGAGAATCTAAGCCTGGGGTCCTAACTCCTGATGATCTTTGTGGGGCTTCAAAAAATAATCCACAAGCACAGGAGGAACCACACCTCCCTGCAAGGGAGATTGTGAGTGACTGTCAGTGAGGAAATCCTCACTGATGTTTCTTATCTGTTCTACTCACACCCAAATTCATGATTGTTTTAATTGCTATGATATACAAAATGAAGTCTCTCTCTGCACATAAAATCATAGAAAGTGATATAAAAATAGCAATAAAAATCAGAATTAAAAACTTCAAGCTTGAGTGACTTCAATGTGTGCATATGTACACCCATAAACCCATTTACTGAGATGAGAGCCACAAGCTGCAGAATGCTGCAGTTACAGCTGTGTTCCAGAAAGAATGAGTGGGGAATATCAGTCTATTCCCAGTCTGCATGCCTGTGAACACCTACTGTCAATGCCTTGTTTCACTGACTGGGGATGCAAGCCACGTGGCAGGCAACTGCTGGTTGTAGGGTCAGGGTCTGTGATGTTTCCCACAAGGTTTTGCATTATTGCAGCAAATAATTTCAAGAATGCTCAATATTTAAACACCAAAATGCAACTTGCCATCTAAGAACATTAAATAATGAGGATGAAATAAGTAAAAGCCAAAGTCAATATGTCTCTGTGCAATTCTTCTTACTACAAAGCCACTGGTGAATAAACAAGAGACCATATCCCATTCCTTCAAAATCATCATAGCTTGAAATTCTATAGAAAAAACTCACAAATTATAGTTTTTATCTGTTTTATCATTGTTGTTCTAATGAAATTACAGGACAAGAATTTTATTTTCATAAGGCTTTTGAAAAGGATAGGTCTCTCTAAAGTGGCAGTGTGCCCTTTAGAAAAACAAAAATAGAGGCACAGTTTACTTGTGACTTGATAGAAATCAAGATACCGTGTTCTGGTAAACACTGCTGGCAAACATACGTCTGCTGAAGTTATAAATAAATACACAGGTAAATGAAGCAGTATATAGATGTGTAAAATTATGACTTGGAGTAGCTGTTAAAACTAAATGACCAAACACAATACAGGCATTCATATTTTAATGGCATGAAGTTGGGGGTGGTTTAAGTTGAATATCAGGAAGAAGTTTGGGGAGGTTGGGCACTGGAGCAGGCTCCCCAGGGCGGTGGTCACAGCCCCCTGCCTGACAGAGTTCAAGAAGCATTTGGACAGTGCTCTCAGGCACACGGTGTGACTCTTTGGGGTGATCCTGTGCAGGGTCAGGAGCTGGACTGGATGATCCTGATGGGTCCCTTTCAACTCAGCACATTTTGTGATTCTGTGATTTAACTCTGATTAGTGCCCTTCATTTAAGTATTTTTTCACATCTTCAGAGTTTACTTAACAGCTCATGTCTGATTTTATTCAACAAACATCCAACTGAAGGACATCTGATTTGAGATTGCAGCCTACTCAGCTTTCCTGTTCTACCTAATCCTTAATGTAGCAAAGAAGTCTATCATGTGACTGGACTGGACTACAAACAAATTAAAATATCATAATGCACCAATTATATGAGTGACACATGCTAACAGTTTTTTGTGCACAAGGCTAGACATAGTTTTGCTCTCAGGTAAATCCAAAAAAAATTGGAAATAGCAAAACAACTGGCATCAACAACACATTAAAGTGTCATCAGAGAGATGGAGCTGAGCTCTACACAGCCTAGTTCTGGGAGTAGCCTTCCTGCCTTACTCAGATTTATACAGTTGGGACTAGAATGACTGATGAACTATAAAAAAGATGTATGATTTGTGTATATGGAAAGAAATAATGAATAATCCTAGAATGCATTGGCAAACTTTCACACTCGCATTTTTAAAGACATTGAGCTCTGCAGTATTGGGGAGTTGAAATCTTTGAGGGTCAAGACAGATTATTCTCTGCACATTTATCTGATTTGATATTTTTCTAAGAATGCTCAAATTATCCTGAGCTAGCTATGCTTCCAACATACAGAAGTTCAAAATATAGTTAAATTCTTTGAAGACTGGAAAATAGAAATCACTTTTTGAAAAAAAACCCCAAGCCTTCTATCAAGTCACAATCACAAAATCAGGCATAAAACAAACAGGCAATGAGAATGCCTTCATTCTGGTCAAGGATATAAGGGTTAAATCCAGATATTTGTAAGAGGATTGAGAAAACCTACTGGAAGCATGATCAACCCAAGGCCGCCACCACAGCTTTTTTTTGCCCTTGGCTTTCTCTTTGTCTGCATCTCCTAAAATAAAATATGTTCAAATATTAATTTTACAAAATGAGAAACATATTTCTTACACTGATTAATAATTTTTAATTTGTCTCAAAAGAGCTAGAATTTCATGAGCACATCAGATGTCAGGTCTACTGAGTATATTTAATATTAAAATAATTCAAAACCATGACCACTAAGCAGAAATACTCTGGTTTATGCAGTAGTTAAAACAGCATTCCACTCTTAAACAGCTACAAAGTTAGGTTTTGTGTTTTAAAACATACTGTCACAGTTGACTGTAATTTAAGGAGGAAGAAAATTTCCCTCCTCCCAAGTCCCTTTACATTTCAGGATCCAAAATTTTTTAAACCCAGCAAGTGCTGATCCCAGGTCAATGCTGGAAATGTGGCACTAGATAGGTATGATTTATCTGTTGCCATGATTTTAAATAACATTGAAAAGCACTCAAACATTTCAGTGACTGAAAAAAAAAATCCAGAACAGTATCCAGAAAACATTGCTGAAAAAATGTTGGTGCTACCTATTTGTAAAACTGTGGTTTATAGATAATGATTTTTATAAAAAAAAAAAAAAAAACCCACCTCTGACTCTTTTCAGCTCTTTGCCAACAGCCTGAAGTTAACCAAAAGTATCCTCAAAGCAAACCGTTTTCTCTAAACCTAGTTAAAGTACATAACATAGATCTTTTTGGGCTGAATTGAGTCTGAAACTGATACTCAGCCAGCAATGTTGCTGCATGCTGGCAGTTTTCAAGAACAATTTATCCCTTGTCCAACTAGCAGGTCTATCAGATCCTTAGCGCTCAACTGCAAATATGGTACAGGAGTAGCTAATGGTACCTTCATCATCTTCTTCAGAAACCTTCCGAACCTCTGGCCCCTCTGAGGACTCCTGGTTCATGCTTAGCATCCTCTCTTTACCCTTCTTGTACTTTTGCTGCCTGGCTTTGATGCGATCCATCCTAGCAAAAGGAAGAATCTTATTAGATTTACCCTTCACCCACCCTGGAAAACAAGTGTTAAACACAAACACACACACACACACAAACACACACACACTCTGCAACACTTCTAAGGGAAATATTCCACACTGCTGTTAAACAGAAGGAATTACATTGCTCTGAAGCAGCTAGCTGGAAGGACCAAGCATAGATGTTCACTCTGTGGCCAGTGAGAGCTTGGCTCCCTGCTAGCACAACTGCTTTGCTTACTCCTACTCAGCTTTTTATTTAAAATTGAAAGAATCATGTCAGGAGTTACAACACACCAAATGAGGCACTGAGGAAAAAAAGGACCTTTACCTAACGCAGTGCTTTTCCTGAAACTTCCCACTCTGAACCAGGGATTTGGTTGTTCCTGCATTGTTTGTACTACATCTTCGCCCTTGAAGATCATTTGTCTCAATGGACACCAATGACAAGTGGATCCCTTGGGGGTCCAGAGCTATTTTTAATGTCTGGGGATGAAGTGAGATCAAGTGTACCTTCAGCAAGGTGATCCTTGCAGATGACACCCAACTGAGTGGTGCAGTTGGCACAGCTGAAGGATGGGATGTGTTTCAGAGGGACCTGGACAAGCTTAATAAGTTGGTGAACATGAACCCCATGAAGTTGAATTAAGACCAAATTCAAGGTACTGCATCTGGGTCAGGGCAAATTCTGCCATCAACACAGGCTGGGGGATGAACTGATTGAGAGCAGCCCTGCTGAGAAGGACTTGGGGGTGCTGATGGATGAAAGGCTGGACACGAGCCTCAACGGGCACTCCCAGCCTGGGAACCCAACTGTGTCCCAGGCTGCACCCAAACCAGTGTAGGAGTGCAGGAGGCTGAGGGAGGGGATTCTGCCCCTCTGCACTCATGAGACCCCACCCACATCCAGCTGCTGCATCCAGCTCTGGGGTGCCCAGCACAGGAAGGACATGGACCTGCTTGGGAGCACAAGTGGCAATGGTTTAAACTGAAGGAGGATTGCTTCAGATTGGCTATAAAGAAAAAGCTTTTACAATGAAGGTGGTAAAACCTGGAGCAGGTTTTCCAGAGAGGTGGTGGATGCTCCATCCCCAGACATATTCAAGGTCAGGCTAGATGGGGCTCTGAGCAAATCAATCTCTTTGAAGATGTCCCTGCTCATTATAGGGGGGTTGAACTAGGAAACCTTTAGGTTTTCCCTTCCAACTCAAACAATTCTATGATTATAGAATTAGAAATATATATATAAATATATATATTATATATATATTAATATATATATAGATATGATTTTCTATATGATATATAGAAAATACGGTCCCTGCAATCTTCCAGTGATTCTTTCATCACACAGGGGGGAAGAAGCTGTCATGAGTGGGCTTTGACACTTGGTTAGGAAGTAGTTAGGGATTTCCATGCATCATGGTGGAGGAGCTTTGAAAGCTCTCTGCAGTTACCAAAGAGGTATGTTGGCTGCATGCAAGAGAAACCAAAGTGACTTGTGGGTTGTGTAAAGAGAAAGGATCTCCAGGCCACTCAAACTGAATGCAAATATTTTCAGTGAAGGTAAACATATATTTTGCACTTAAACACTACAGGAGGAACCACAAATAAAACAGAAAGAGCAGTCATGCAATAAATCTTTCCAGGAATGCAGTCTAAAAAGTCTAACAATGGTAAAGCATTTCTATAAAAGAAAGTGCTGGATAAATACTGGAAGCCAGTATTTCTATCAAAGAAATGCTAGATAAATTCCAGCAATCAGTTAAACGTGTACATAAATATACATAGGAATATGTGTGTATATATACATATATATATAAACACATTATAAATACATACTGTCTTTTCAGTTGATCCATTGATTTTTTTTCCTCTTCAATTCTTGCCTTTACAGCCTTGACAATTGTAGCCTGAAAAAGCTCAGCACCCCTACATCAGAAATGGGGCAGAGGAAAAAAACAGGAGAGGACAAGTTAAATGTTTCTAAGTTTTCGTTATGGCAACTAATCACAGAGAACTCTATGTTCCCTCTATACATGATCTTATCTAGATCAAATAAAATTAATGCAGGGCCTGAAAGAAACAACGAATTGCTCTAAAATAGTAACATCTTTACAGACAATCATATCAAGATCCAGGGCCAAATGTTGTGAACCCTACTCAGTTCGTATGTTCCTCTAGCAGCTGCTCAAGAAATTCAGTTTCCAATCCTCAAAACACAGAACACAAGTAGGTTCAAGGCTGAGGAAGGGTTTCTCGCACACCCTCAAGATTTCTTTAGAGTCTTTTCAGCTTTATAATCACTCCAAGCCCTGCCTCAGTCCTCCTGGAAGCTGTGAGCAAGGTCCAGCTCTATCCAGGGTCAGGGTGAGCATAGATTCAGCTTCACTTCTACCTTCTGAAAAGTAGGGTGCTTTTAATCTGTCAATACAAACCCTTGAGCAAGTTTCTGGTGTGCCAAAAGACACGGCTTTTCACCCCATTACATTAGAAATATAATCAGTTCATTGATCTAAATGTTGTGGCCATTCTTCCTAATTCACACATGAACTCTTGAAGGCTCTTAAAAAGAGTCCTAAAGTCTCTTTCAAAGAAGTAGCCTAGATCTAAAGCCTGTCTTTTGTCAGGAATTCAGTAAGAAAAGGTATAATTTTAGAAGTCCACTCTTGCATTCTGGATGCACATTTCTCTATATAGGACGTATTTGGATACTCAAGATTTTGCTTTATGCTGTTTTCACTGTGAACCCAGCACACCAAAAGAGGTACAAAAATGCCACATCCAGCATAACTGGGCATCAGCACTGAAATTCACCCCAGAATAAAAGCCTAACGCAATGTGGGGCAGAGGTGTAGGTCTTTTGGCAGCCCTCGTTACAGTGCTGAATTTTGTACAGTATAGGGAGCTAAACACGTTCCCTTCTTAAAATGATCCCTGGAAGAGGAAGATAAAAACTATTTCCTTTCATTAATGCAAGCCAAATTTTGCCCTGAAACACAGTCAGAAATCAATGTCTGTATGTCTTTGAGGAAAAAAAAAAAGCCACAATACATTTAATCCAATATTAACAGAAGTAATTTTTTAGAAACCTTATGGAAATTGAAACCAGAATTTCATTCCTCATCTGCCTTCATATTATAAACCAGAAGAATGTTTGTGCTAGTGATGGCTATGAGTGAATGCTTGTGGTGTAACAGGCCCAATGAGGTTAACACTTCCTTGCCAAACCTAGTCAGTGTTCATTGATGTGACACTTCCCAAAAGTGCTCTCTTTTCTTCCCAAGCCAAATGTAAGAACTTTCCTGTCTTCCTCCTCCGGCGACATTTCTTGAGACGGAATTTCTAAGGACAATTGTCTCAAACAGACTCTGACAACAGAATATTTTCTTTCCAAGACTTCAAAATTCTAGCATTCTCTCTCATGCATATCAATCTTGCAACACACTTTCAGAGCTTTTAACAGGAGCAGCAGATGGTATTTGGTAGAAAGAATGGTTTAGTTTCTATTAGATTCTCAATTAATTTGTTTTCTTGTGTCAAAGTTGGGTTTGCAATTACGAATTTAGCATGGATTGTTTAAATTATTGTTAAAGGACTGTTTTGGTACTACCTATCATAACCAGTAAGTAAGTACTGCCATGAAAGATTTGAGCTGTTTAATTTAATTTCTTTTAAATTTTCTGTTACCTTGATGCTAATATCTGAGATGCTTTTATATCTGCAACCACGTGAAGGAAGTAATAACTCATGAAAACTCTTCTTTGCAGCAACAGGAAAGCAAAACATATACTGTCCCAAATGATTCCGGCTTCTCCACTGGGCAGTTTACAATCTGGATTGCTCGTTGCTGGAAAAAGACACCATCAGTGTTAAGAATCCTTCCATAATGTTTAATCAATTAAATAATCTTACCCTTTAAAATTATTTGAATTATTTTAGATTTTTCTAAAGAAAATTGCCATGCATTTCCATTTGAGCTATACTGTAATTTCTTTTACAACAAACCAAAAAGCTTCCAACAATGTGATGTCCCATGACAAGTGAGAATTCATCAGAAGTGAACCATTTGCATATAAATTCACATACTCTAGTAAGTACTTGAAAACAAAGAATGGAAAAGGCATATTTCTTGTTACACTGAATTAGTTGATTTCAGTGTTTCCTATAATGGTATATTTCAATTTTTTCTTCTCTTCTCTTTGAAGTGACTTTTTCTCTCATATTTTAATGAAGAACACTATCAACAGGAGAAAGAAGTGGTTTATTTTTGTCAAATGACTTCTTGACTGCCACAATCTAATATTTTTTATTTTTTCTCTCCACAGCTCAGTTCAATGTTCCTTTCCATTGCACAAGAGAAGAAATATTTGAAACCACAAAACTGCTTCCTTTGGGGTAGGAGGAGACAGGCAGAGAGGAAATCCCATTCCTCCTACCTCTAGCCTTTGGCTTGGGCTATTTCTTTCTTTCTTTATTCTCTGTAAGATAGTTCTCTTGGGGATACTAAAAAATTAAAACTGGGTTCTGTGGAGCTGGACTATAAACTACATGGCCTATGCTGCCCTACAGCAGGCAGTAGGACTCAAGTGACACGCTCTGGCTTGAAGCTGGCTTTTCAAGCAAGCAAGCCAATCTAATAGCTCTGGAAGGTCAAACTCCAAAAGCTTTGAAGCCTGCTGTGTCCAAACCCTGGGGGGTTTGAAAATGTGTGCCTAAGTTTCTCTTGCTGCCCAAAACGTTTTGGATAAGACAGGAATTCCTGGGGACCTTTCATTCTGTGAATTTGCATCTTTGTATTTACTTTCCTTTCTCCTATTTCATACTTACCTATTAAGATCAATCATGATGACAGGAATTCAGAATTTTGCTGCCGACTTACTGGGATGAGACAGCTCTTTAAATTCAGAAAAAATCCAAACCACACCCAGAAAACACTAAAAAACCTTCAGGTGTTTTCAGACTGTTAATCCAGGGTGTCAGGACAAAGTAGAGACAAATTAATAGCTCACTGAGATGGGAAGGGTTTTGCTCTCCAAGCTTCATTCATCCCTTTTCTTACCTCCATCTACAGACATTATCCACTCTATTCCTTTTATCACCACATGAGAATAATCACAAGGAAAAAACCTGCCTAAACTCACTATGCACGTAGAAGAATTACCACCTTCATGCCATTTCAGTGAACTGAAATGCCCTTTGAACTGGTTCACCCTCTGAACCACGGAACCCTGGTGCACAGGGAGGAGTGGGAGTCCACGCTGCACACAGGGAGTGCAGCTGGGAAGAGGTGCCCTGTCCGTGCAGGGGTGGTGAGCTGACCTTTCAGCTCAAGCTGTACAGTAAACCAGAGTGTCACATCACCTGGAGTTATGGGAAAATGTGTTAAGTGGCAATATCAGTGAACTGTTCATTTACAGCAAACACTGGCTGTGGGTGGATATATGGGGATGGTAGAAAATTTCTCTGTATATGTTCCTTGTTTCTGTGAAGTATTTTCAATATTATGCGTTGCTAATCAATACAGGACCAAGATTTTTCAAAAGGTAGTCAAGAGAAGGTGTAACTTAAATATGGTAGAAGATTTTAAGGTGATTCTTTATAGAAAATTATGGAGAAAAATAAGATATACTTACGAATATGGTAGCCTTTAACTGTACAAGCCAGGCTAAATGCCTGAATCACCCAGCAACTATTCTTAATCAATGATTCAATGTAGCCACATGCTCCTATCTGCAAAGTAAAGGGGCAGTTTCATATAACAAGGCATAGCAGAAATAAAGATAAGAAAAATTGCATCTTTCTACATTACATGAGTAATAATACAGCCAAGGGCCATCAAATAATTCTCATTACTAAAAGAGCCTGGAAGAAAGAGTGGCTTTACCAGTGACATGCAAACTAGTCTTAGACAGAATTTGATTTTTTGATTATTTGTGAGATAGGAGGTTTGTGGGGTTTGTTTGTGTTTTTGTACAGAAAGGGACACATCTGGCATACGGTGCAATGTGACAATTAAGCAACTTTTATCCATCCCTGACCTAATCTTGCAAACAGACATGGACAAGCTTAAGACACATGCAGCTCCACTGAATTCCCAACCATAAAATGAAGCACATATGTAAGCATTTAGAACATTTGCAAATCCAAACCACTCATAAATCAATTTTATTTCAGCATAGTGACTTAAATAAATGTAAAAAGAAAAATGTCTGTTCTTCGCAGTCCAGCACTAAAAATGTTCAATGCTAAAAAGCAAATGCCAGGAATAAATCTAAATTTATCTTTCAAAGAGATTGAAATTACTGGCTTGTCTTAAGCACCTGTCTGTGCCACTGTAAGAATACAGACAAAAGAGTTAATTGATGCAAGAAAATCTTCAATATTTTGCAAAGAATTTGACATTTAATTGTCAAATACATCTCCACCTGAATTTCACACTGGTCCTAAAGGAAATAGGAATGGAGTTTGTAACCTTGTAGTCAACGTCACTAATTACATTACATCATGACTGCATCTCTTACTGGATTTGAAAATTCTTTATTTAAACAAATTGTCTAATTAAATGTACACTACTTATCAACAGTATGACTAATTTTGCACTTCTTACTCATTTTTCACTTCACTGAGATTTTTATGAGGCTTCTAAGGAGAGACTTCAGAAGGCAAAGAAACCAGGACCTGGCTGTGAAAGTAGCTTGTGAGCTCTCACAGAGCCCAACTGAGCATGTGGGTGCACATTTCCTATGATGGATATGCAGTGCCATTCCCCAGCAATGCTGAACTGAAATGGAGACAGATTTGTGCTTGTAGAAGGCTGTGGCCCTGAAAAAGGATTTTTAATGACCACTCCATGCACTGTGCACCCTTTCAATGAAGCTGAAGTGCTGGGAGCAGAGGAGAGGCAACAGTCACCCACCGACAGGATGTTCTTCATGGTGATCACGAAGACGTTGTAGGCAATCAGCCAGTCCCAGTAACGCAGAATGCTCCTGATGGGCTTCAGCAACAGGTCTCCACCAAAGAGAAGGAAATAGAAGCAGGCCACCAAGTAGCCCATACAGAATATGCTGATCCTTGTGGTTCCCGTGATGAAGATTATGGTAAGCACAAACCAGAAGAGGTAACTAAATATTATCACCTTATACATGTCTAAGTAGGACCTAGAAGTAAAAAAAGGAGAAAAAGTTACCATTTTTTCTGAGGGCAATGTTATCCTTCCTCTCTCTGCACTACTGGCTGACACTTGTACCCAAGATCTTCTGGGCATTCTCACACTTCAATATTTGTGCAGGTGCTCACCACTGACACCACAGCTGGGGGTTTGGTTCATGCACAGCTCTGCCCAGCTCATGCATTCTACTTCAGCTCCTTCCTGTGTGTAAAGCACCTTGCTACACCTGGTCAGGGTGCTGTGATTGTGGCAGGACCAAGTCTTGTTCATGGAAGGGAGGAAAACCTGTTCTCACCAAAATTCATGGCAGAGGGATATCATCTGGCAATGCCATTTATGAGATCTAAAGGCTGTCTGAGATCATCTTTCAAGAAACCTGAGAAATAGTATAGAAAATCTATTTTAAAAAGCCAACTACAGTACATCACTGCAAATAATCCCATATTTATTGATGACTTCCAGGGAATTCAGCCTGGTCAAAAGACTAGTTTTCAAAGACAGCTGCTAAAAAATCTTTCTCTAATGGAGATCAGCTGCAAAAGTTTTGAGGGGCAAAAAGTTTCTACAGAACAAAAATGTGACAGAATTTACTGAATTGTTTTCCAGGAAGCTATGAGACAGAGCTACCTGAAATCAGCCTGGCCCACAGTGGGAAAGAGAGAGAAACAATCTGGTGTTTTCAGATTCCTTAAAATCTTGAGTTAGCATTGACTCAGTGACCTTTCAAACAAGAATATCTGCCAAAGGCAATACCAAATACTACATATAGCTAAACACTGCAAAACCAACTAATTCTTAGTTTCCCCACATTTACAGCATTTTGATTCCAAATCTATGTTTTCAGAGTCTGCTCACCCAGGCTTTGTCAGGAAACCAGGCAGGGAGACAGAGCTATAGGAGTGCACACATACCTAAGCCAAAACATGTAAGGAGCAAATGAACTAAATGCACTCTCTGAAGCCACATAAAAAGGCCCCTGCTGCTTGATGTTCTCAGGCTCAGAACTTTCTAGGAGTATGTATTTATAGTTCTTACATAGGCCTACATTACATATTTCACCAGAGAGGCATTTAATGAAAGGTAACAAGAAAGTTCCTTTATGTTTATTTCCCGAAAATTTTAAGGAAAATTGTGGTCTACTGCCTGTGAAATCTAAGAATATTGTGACTTGGGAGATGTTACTGGGTACTGGGTGATAAAACATTGACAAAGAATCCGTATGCACTGCGCAAAAAGAAGGCATCAGTCAAAGAGGTCTTCATTAACATGATGTGAGTAGAAATGGTGCTCTCATTGTTTCTCTAGAAAATAATACTCTGTTTGGTATTCCTTTAACAATAACTATTGGTATGTGGGATGGCTAGGAAGAGATCACTTTCCTGGCACTGCTCTGTTTGAAAAAGTTTGTCCTTTGCTACCAACAAAATGCATCAGCACCTTTTGAGAAAAGCCCAAAATAGAATCAAATTGATCAAAACCCCCAGCAACGCCTTAATACTCTTCAATAAAAATGAACTCTTAGAGACAACTGAAACTGCCTCAATCTAAACTTCCCAACATATACATGTGGCATTTGCTTGAGTCATAATCAGCAGCAGGTTTAAAGATTAAAACTTCTGGAAATCAGAGAGAATATGAAAAGAAGACAATAATGTAGCTATTTTTTCAATATAATGGTATCCACTTGCTACATTTTTGTGGTCATTTAAGATATTAAGTACACCTGTTCTTTTTATATCCAAAATATACATTAACTGTAATAGCCTTGAGCACCTCTAAACCAACCAAACATCAAAACTGGATGTATCGGAAAAATTCTCCAAGGAAGGAGGCACTACAATTGTGTCAAGTGACAAATGATGTAGTCCTTAAAGACGGAAAGCACTCTGACTTTTATAACTGTGCAGTTACATCCAAATGCAATAATAAAAATGGCTCCCAAGAATTCATCTTGGTGTGGACACCCCACAAAAGGGTGTTTGAACAAGTCAGCCAAGGCACACCTAAGCAATGAAGACCACCAACCAACCAAGGTACTTCTGTGCTATCCCAAGAAGAATGCCACACTGAACACAATGGAGAGAACCACTCAAGTTGTTTCAGGTAGATTAAAATTTTCCTGAAATCATGTTTCTTTCAGTTACAATATGCAAAATCTTGCCTGTTACAGCATGGAGTCATGCATGCCCCTAATTTTCATTAATTGTTTATATGGATATGGATAGGTCAGGTGCTATAAGAACAGGAACACAGACATGTCTTGGTGGGGAGTTCTCTACATATTACCTCTCAAATCATTTGACACGTTCTCATACGTAAATCTTTAAATTCTGCCTCAAAGCCCAGAACGTTAGGAAGTGAGGAGTTTCAGTTCCTTGCTCTGGGATCACAATGCAACAGTTAAAAAGACCCTACAAAAACCCATGAGGACAGCTGAGGTGCTTACCCTCTGTTTAAAAGCTTCAGAAAAGACAGGAGAAAATGCTTAATCTTGGCTAGCATAGACTGTGATGTTATGCCTTCACTGCAGACCACACAGATCATTCATTTAATGTCATGTAAATCTTCCACACTCTCATTTTCTAAGTGTTCTTTAAATCTCCCTTCATTCACCAAGAGCAAAAGATCACTCTTAGGATGTCATATTTAACAGTACACCTCAGAAATCTGCACAGCTGGTTCCCAAGGGGACAGTCCCACCCCCTGTCATATCTTCAGCTCTGCATTTCAGCCCCTTTTTTGGCTTTGGCTTTTTGAAATGGTTTCAAGAAGAAAATTTGAAAAAGCCCATTTACTTTGAGGGAGGACAGAAGGAAGGGATACTTTTCTGCCCATTTAGCCTCTGAAACAACTCAGTGCTGGTGTGATGAATGCAGAAAGGTGGGAGGGTGCAGCAGGAGGCTGCACAGTCACACATCTCAGTAAGATTAGCCACTACACCAGTGCACCAAAAGCATCAAATTATGGCTTTTTATCAAAAGGCATGACAGCCTCTGAATGAGAAATTACACAGAAGAAACCTACAAGATTAATGAGAAATAAAACCCACTGATTTTCCAACCATGTCATTAGTAGAACCCACTAATACTCTGGATAACATTTTGGAAAAAATTACCGTATCAATTTGCTCAAAACCAAGGAAGACAATGTGAAGTTCATTCCACACATCCATCAAAGCTATTTTAACCCCAGATGGCTTTCTATATCAAATTACCTGTTTTTCTTTTCTAAAGTTTTATTGGTTTTACCATGATTGTTTGAATATTTTGTTTCCACAGGAAATAATTTTTAACTGTAATACAATCCAGCCTGCTGCAGAGAGGTTGCTCCAGGTGTAGTTGTCTCCCTGGCCTGCCACACAATATGTTTGGCTATGACCAGTCTAGTGTCTGGACATCTGCCTGCAGGCACCAAGAGGTGCTGATGTTGCAGCCAATAACCCCTTTCAGGAAAGGTATTTGTCCTCAGCCAGCATTTTGAAATTTAGGGGAAGAACACATTTCTGCTTAAACACTGGTGAGAGCCTTTTGTGGTGATGGATGCAGCTCAAGGCTTCTTCATGCTGGAGGAGCTACTGTTATGTAACTTTATTGTTTTCCCTTAACAGCCCCCTGCTTTGAGTGTGGTACCCATCTTCATAACCCCAAGGCTCCTCCTGTATCCGCCTTCTGATAACATATTGTCCCCATACATATGTGTTCTGTAAGCTTCACCTACTCCCAAATTTCATTTTGTTTCATTTCGTTTATTTTCCTTTTCACCTTTCCTTTCCTTTCCTTTCCTTTCCTTTCCTTTCCTTTCCTTTCCTTTCCTTTCCTTTCCTTTCCTTTCCTTTCCTTTCCTTTCCTTTCCTTTCCTTTCCTTTCCTTTCCTTTCCTTTCCTTTCCTTTCCTTTCCTTTCCTTTCCTTTCCTTTCCTTTCCTTTCCTTTCCTTTCCTTTCCTTTCCTTTCCTTTCCTTTCCTTTCCTTTCCTTTCCTTTTTCCTTTTTCCTTTTTCCTTTTTCCTTTTTCCTTTTTCCTTTTTCCTTTTTCCTTTTTCCTTTTTCCTTTTTCCTTTTTCCTTTTTCCTTTCCTTTTTTATTTTTCCTTTCCTTTTTTCTTTCTCTTTCTCCTTTTTCTTCTTTTTCTTTTTCTTTTTCTTTTTCTTTTTCTTTTTCTTTTTCTTTTTCTTTTTCTTTTTCTTTTTCTTTTTCTTTTTCTTTTTCTTTTTCTTTTTCTTTTTCTTTTTCTTTTTTCTGTATCTCCTATTCCTTACACTCTTTAGCAGACTGTGTGACCCTGCATCAGAGCTTGTTTCCCCTTCTAATCTCAACATTGCTAATGTTCCCAACCCAGCTTCCATCCTCAAACCCTTTCCCTGGAGCTCTATTTCAGGTTTCAGAAGGGAGTTTTGTTGATTTTCCCTCTGCCAAAAGCAACATCCAATCTTATGGGAAGTAGCTTCCTTAGTTCAATGGACTTCTTCAAACCTAGTGTTGTGGATCCCATAGGTCTTAGTTCCTACTACTTTTGTTAAATCCTCTCAAGGAACTAATATTCTTTTACGATTTCTTGCTTACCAGTGAAGTCCTTCCTTCATGCTTGTATCCACCTTAGAAAAACCCAAATTCACAACTGTGTTATTTGTTGAAGCTCATTTTTTTCGCAACAGAATGTTTATCTGCTGTAAATAATACATATGACAGGAAGCCTGTAATGTTCGTTTGCAGGTCTTATCTCACTGACCTAAATTGGAACACAGTTCCAAGACTGGCATTACAGCTGCCTTTCAAACACTTTACCTGGCTCCTCTCATGATGGTTCCCAGAGTACAGGTATTAAAGGAGACAGTTCAATGACTGTTTCTGCTTCTAAGTGGAAAAAAGCAGATTACAATTCCAAGCTTTTTTTTCCCTGACAACGTCTAAGAGAATGTCTGAAAACTTCTTGGGAACTGAAATGAAAATTTTCCAGCATTAGAGACTGTGGGAAAGGATTATCCTCAGTGAGGTTGCTTTAAATCCTGTGTCATTCTAAAAGCTCCTATTTCTATTCTTTGTTCTTATTTCTGTTTCAAAGTCCTTTGGATGTGTACTCCTTTGGGGTCAAGCATGTATCCCCTGAGAAATCTGGGGGTGGAAAGACAAGAAAATTTCAGGAAATCTCTTACTTAGACTGTATTTATCATTGTTGAACTCAAGTATTACTCCAGAGAAAAGAAAATGAAGCATTTTGGAAATATGTTCTTCTTCTGCTACTGTTTATGCTGCAGTTAGAAGCTTTTTATCCCTGTCTACTAGAACAGTGACCAAGTAGTAATCTCAAGTGATGTGACACTTCAGAAAGGGTGCTTTGGTCTGCAGCTGCCATTCTTTTACATTGCAGTAAATACACTTTAGGCATCTCAGAAAACACAAGAATACCAAATATAACTTTTAATTTTTTTTTCATCTTCTTCATAATTTATTCATAACCAGGTTGTCTTCTCTTACTGTTTGGCTGTTTCATGACTAACTTTTGGAGAAATGCCATTATTAGTTTCACTTGCTTGGATAGGGTTTGAACCAAGTCCTTGTCCATGTCACTAAATATTTAGACCGTTCTGAAACTTCTCTTGAAAAGCACAAGAAATGTTTTTAGACAAAGCTCTTTCAGTTCCAAGTTGTCTTGGATGGCAGCCAAATACATACATTTTCCTCTGAGGTAGATCTTCAGTGGATTACCCAGAGCTTGAGAGTCCTTTTTTTAATGATTTATAACTCCTAATAAAATATTCAGTCACCTTAAGGTACTGTCAGCTATTCTTTGAAGCAAATTAGGCATTTAGGATAGCATATGTGCAGTGTAACCTCTCAAAAATAACATAATCCAAAGCCTGAGATAATCTATATTGTAGTGAAAGCATTGAAAGAAACACTTAAGACCTCAAAGAATGGTAAGATACCTTAAATAACACAAGACCTATTATGCAGTTCATACTAAAGGAAGGTCTGTACTTGGAGACACCATCCTACATGTTCCCATTATACATTCATACAGATAACACTGCAAACAAACAAACAAACAAACAAACTAGAAGCTATAGCCTAAAAGAGGGTGGAAAAGTGCAATGAGGCACTGGAACAGGTCACCCAGAGTTGTGGATGCCCCATCCCTTCAGGTGTTCCAGGCCAGCTTGGATGGGGCTTTGAGCAATGTGGTCTAGTGGAAGGTGTCACTAGCCTTGCTAGGGAGGTTAGAATTAGATGATCTTCCTTTGAAATGGAAGGTCCCTTCCATTTCAATGCAAAACAGTCTATGATTCCATGATTCCCTTCCCAAATATCTACAAGAAAAGATTAAGAACAGGAATTTCCTTTGTTCCTGAATGCATTAATTAATGGGTTTTCTAGTAATTCATGATTCATTTTTTAGACAAAAATGTCCCTGTTTCTTTCTCTGCCTTGTTTTCATTCTTCTTATTCACACAACATAAAACTGCCCCATGAAACAGTTGCACAGATTTTTGGCATTTAGGTGGAACAAATATAAAGTGATCAGAGTTTAACTGTTCAGATCACCTCCACTAATGGGTTCTTTGATTTTCTGGGGTTTTTTGTGTTCTCAGTCAGTAATATTACCTACTGCCTAGTACACGCAGCAAACTCTTGCTTAAATGGTTGCATATTGTCAATCACCTCTCCACAGGTCTCCTCGGTCAGCACACACCCAGCAGTGTGTCTGAGTGGATGCCCTGCCACCAAAGGCTTCAAGTTGATGCATACCATGCACATGAAGCAAAACACAGAAATTTACTCAAAGAATTGTAGAGGGGCAGCAGGCCAGTTCAGCTTGCACTTTGCTTTCCACTATAAATTTGACTCTGATTACCACCCAAAATCTTCAAATACCCTCTGTGTTTCAAAGTTTCATGTTTGTCCATTTGGGAATATCCTACACACATGACCAGAATAACCTATCAGATTCCAGAGAACATTGAAAAGATCCCAAAAGAGGCCGTTTAAAAAGCAGTGATTTTCTTGCCTTTTTCTCTTCCAAAGACAGCTTTAAAACACATTCTCATCATTAATGATTCTTTTTCAGAATGATTGTTTTTTTCTGGACTAAGGGAAGGAAATTCAATCTTTCTGCCAGAAACCAGTGAAGGTCTTTACCAGTGACTAAACACATCAGTGTGCCCAATGCAACTGCTGCATCAGCCTTTGTTAAGATGGACACAACTTCAGTGACAAGAGAAAAACTCAGGCAATCTCCACTACATTTCCTCTCAACCAAGCCCTATTTGTCAGGTATCTTTTAGAAGGCATTCTCACTTGATGGAGCATTTTGAAGATTCATACTTTTTCCTTCCTCCTTATGTTACTGAATCTAGAGCGCTAGGTTCACTGTGTAGACTGGAAATTCTCAAGGGGGAGAACTGTTCAACCTTTGCCCAGTAGCAACTATAAATCTCTGGACAAATGCGTCACTTCAGTGTTTCAAGACTCTCCTCTTCAAATCTATTTCAAGATAGATTTGGCAACCAATCTAACAGAAGTAGCAGGATCATCCTAAAGATCTTAAGAAGGGCTTCTAGTGATACCACTTGTCTGGTAAAAGAAATAAAAGTCTGTCCTCAGAAGGAAGATTTCTATGGACATTAGTTCTAGACATTTTTCTATTCCTGTCATACTCAGACTTCTGTTGGTAACATGCATTCACAGATCAAGTCTGACTGAACACCACAGCTAAGGAATCTTACTCTTCCCATTTACTCTTGTGATACCACACAGACTTCCAGAGACAACATCAAATAAGAGCATGTCCAGCACAATTCAGAAGAGCTGAGCTAATGATTTTGCTGAAATGATCACACAATGGAACGGTTCCATTGTTTGAAGTTCAGAACAGACTGCCTCAAGCTCTGCCCCTTTGTGTATTGTTCACCTTCTTAAACAACCTTGTATGCAATGCTCAGGAACAGGAAGTCATGTCAGTTGTCCTTCCAAGACACTTTTATGGTTCTTACGCCTAGATGAAACAGCACAAAGGACAGTCTCTTAGAGAATTATTTTGATTGTGCTTAGACAACGACTCACCAGGACACAACTGATGACTTTTTTGGAATAAACACATACATGGGAAACTGCAGACTGCAATGGATTCTTGCTAACGTCTGTGTTTGGGGGGAAACCACCAGAGCACTTAAGTCAACACAAATACTGCCCCACCAGGCATTCATAGAGGGAAATTCAAATTTGGGTACCAAGATTCTTTCCGGAGCTGGAAATATGGAGGGTTAGATTATTCTAACAGCCAAACTACTTTTTTTCCCTCAAACTTTCTAAATCCACATGTGCACAGATAGCATGCAAGAACTTGTGAACAAAAGGTGAACATTTTGCAATGTGTTGGTTGTCTAAGACAGCAGTGGGACATGAGATCTAAAAGGTTGTTTCCAACCTAAACATGTCTATGATTCTGAATGCAGGCTTTCAGGCAAATTTATCACTGAACTTCTCTGGAGAGAACTTAAAACAATCATCAGTTTTAGGAAGATGTGTTTGCATCCACCCTGTTCTAAACCAGATGCTGATTACCCAGAAATTAATTATCTGCTTTCATACAGCAATATGTTAGATGGGAACATACATGAATAAAAATTCCAAGTGAAATTGGAAGCTGTGAGAATGACTTTTACCCTAGTGAACTTTATGAAAAGGAAGTGCTGTATTTTCCAAGTGTTTAAGATTCAGTTTTTACCGGCAGTGGATGAAGTCAGGAACAGGATTATGCTGGCTGAAAGATGCTGCATCAAGGTTCATGCAAATTTCCACGTTGTCTCCAGCCATGATTCGTACTGCAGCTTTATTTTCATCCTCAAATGTCTGCCTTTGCAAGGATGCACACAGAAGCAGCATGAAGTCATCTAGGAGAAAGTAATGATTGCAAGGAAAAGTTCAGTCATCAACATAGGTGTAAGGAGAGTTGGGATATATTATAATGTAATTACCAGACTGTTTCCCCACACTTTGAACCACTGAGTGGTTTTCAATACATTTAACTCTGAATTGAAATTTATTAATATTTTTAGGTTTCTTACTTGTCATTGTCTATGACTTTTATGGAGAAATAAATGAGAAAAGGGGAAATATTCATACATTTTGATGTCAAAATATTAAAAAGGGGATACAGGAAAAGCAGATGCAAAAATTACTAATTCTGTGACTTTTTCTGCCACATTCAAAGTCATGCTTAGTATTCAGTCGCCCAAAAAAATCTGTCATCTTGCTACTGAAATGTAAATAAAAGGCTGGCTTCAAATTTCACTGTACAGATGATTTAAGCAAAGGACGTATAAACACTTCACAACTATGTGCTAAAATACTTACACACAAGGAAGACAGGGTTTGGTCTCACAATGAAGTCTGGAAAGTATAACCACTTTATGATGTTGGAATTGAAGTTGGCATTGCCACTTCTCCATGGATAGTCTGTGCGGCAGAAACAAGCAAAAATTCAATCAGTACTTCATGAAAATCACTTATTCCTCTTCTTCAGAATACTTACCAATTTTCCAGCATTTTTCTATAAAAGCAAGTAGCAGTAATTTTACATAAAGAGTGTCCTTACCTTTACAAGGAGCAGGTGGGATGCCAATGCAAAGGAAGTACTGGAATGTAATGATGCATGCTAGAAAACAGCAATATTTTGGCCAGATCTCTGCAATAGCTTTTCTCCTACGTCGATACAATACAGCAATCAGCCAGAAGGCATGAATCATTGCAAAAAAATCCATCCTTTGACCAATTACATTCACTGATAGAAGAAAACAGGTCTGGAAACAAAATAAAGAAACATAAACAGCTTTTACAACCTCGTGGCTAGTCAATACAACAACAAGAAATTATTGTGGGTCCTGACAGAATGCTTGAACGTGGCTGCATCTGACTGCAGGAACCCTGTGCAAACCAACAAGTGGCTCCAACCGCAACTTCCACCACTCCACCCAAACATCCAAATTTTTCATACTCCTCTGTCTAGAGCAGGTTTCCATTATGTGATATCTAAAGATACAGGAAGGAAAGAGCCTTGTCACAAAAGCTGGTATGTGAAACGTTTAATTGTTGCCAAGCAAAGAACGTCTTATACAGCCACATTTTGATAGATGTGAAAAAGAAGAAGAACTATTAAGATTGGTGACAACTAAAATGTATCCTCATGTAGGAAATGGACAAAGCATTTAGACCATCAAGCTTCTATTTGTGATAGACAAATCCAGTCAATTCCTGCAAGACAGCTTTAATTTTCCATTATTCAAAAGGCTCTGCATTCCAGCATTTCTGTTCTCTAGCTTCACTGAAAGCAGTCCCTTCACTCTGTTCCATGAAACATGTTTTGAAACTTTGTGAACACTTCATTTATTCAGCACACTCTGCTATTTTGGTTTTCTCTCTCCCCAGATTAGAATGATCTTAAAATCATTTCCCAAAGGAAATTACTTGCTGGGCTTTTTAAATTTTCATTCATTCTTAATCCTCAGATGGCTGTGAACAGTTTACTCCATTGATAAAAGTGGTGGTAGTGTTTAAAAGAGAGGTGAGCATCATTGTTATTAAATTTAGGATGCATTACTCTGCTTCCTTCAGATAGACACAGAAAATTGTGAAAAACCACTATTTATGGAAAGGTTTTTTGAAAGCACATTTCATGTACCCATGAACAAATAAACCAGGTAAGGGAACAGAGATGACTAACATGAGATGACTAATAAGCCTCTAGATGTCAAACACAGCCCAAGCTACTGTTCAAAAATAACACATTCAAAAGGTTTGGAATGATAACCTAAAGAAAAGTAATACATATTTACCTCCAAACCAAACTTGTAGAAGAAGTAGTTTATGAAATACTTGACACAGTTTACAAGTCCATCATCCAGATGTGCTCTTGTAATGTCATGGAAAATGGTTTTAGTCACAGGTGCGGTGAGGTTATTTCGACATCTGTAGTATTCTTGGTGACGGTAGATTGTAACTTCAAAAGCCAGAATAGCCAACATCAGTAAGTTATTCTATGGGAGAAACAATCAGGAAAGTATTAAATAAAAGCTAAAATTGCAAGAAGCTATAACATTTTCTGATAAGCATAAACTCATTAATACTCAAATTGATGTTATCACTGAGGACTTCTGCACTCCAGAATGCACTGGCACCTATTCCCAGCTACTGTGATTGAAAAAACTTAAGGTCCCCACCAATTTGTGGGTTTTGACAAATCATACAGACATCCAGATGATCCATATAAAGATGTTAATTTAAAAATATTATAACAGAAACTAACAAAGATGTGGAAATGAACAAAGATGTGGAAATGAAGGGAAGGAAAAAGGCATTGATCCATCCACGTATATATTTCACAGCTTCTCTTAAGGTATCATGCAGGTATTTTTAAGGTATTTTGCAGGAGATAGAAGATTCAAATATACACAAAAATCACCTGCAGAAGTTTAGCTTCTAGAATCCAGCACTAACTTCCAAAACAAGGGTGTTGGGTAGAGCAAAGTTAACCTGGGCACTCTTTCCCATGAACAGTCTATCTGCCAGTCTTCTGTCAGGCACAGCTGCTTCTGTCCCAAAGCCAGATTGACTAGGATGCAGTCAAGGGCAGCTATGAATTGATTTTTTTATTTATCTCAGGAGGGAGATCTGCCCTATGCTCAATAGAAGAGAGGTATTAACTAACTCCAAAAGCTGGTTAAAAAGACCAGCTCAGCGAAAGTCCCTCAAGGAAGTCATAACTGAAGCAGAAGAGACAAATTCTAGATCTCTGTTCTCTGAGAAATACTTGGGACATGATTCTCCTGAAACAGGGGCCACTGGTATTTTTGTGTTTTCTGACAACCTTAAACTGTGTATATAGAATGCTGGAAATTCTTTAAATTAATAAGAGATATGGTTTTCCCCAGGACTTGGCACATTTTCACTGCAAGGAACCTCTTTCAATCAATAGAGGAATAATAAAACATTGCTCATAGGCATCAATCAAACCAAGATGAAAACCAGAAGACATCCTTTTACTCGTGTTTGAATAAATGATTCTCTTAACTCATTATATTTTCTAAAATGTGGCTAAGGAATAAGCACTTAGAAAAATTAACTTCTAGCACACACAGTCATTCAGGGCTATTACTCCAATTAGACCCATCAGTCAGTCCTTTGGTACCTGAATGCCATGTACCTCTTAATTACTTGGTGTTCTTAAATATCACATTTCTTAAAGAGCTTTTAACAGATGGTAGTCCAAAAGTGACAATTCTACATGAAAGAATACTTAATTGGTACTGAATCCCTTCTGGAAATGTTCTATGTAACAGATGTGGTTTTCTGTTGCCTCTTTCCCTCTCTACCTCCCTATTAACAATGCTTTGCATTACTTTTTTTTTTTTTTTTTTTGGTGTGACAGGTTATTTATTTCAAAGACAATACTACTTTCATCACAAATAAAAAAAATCTGAATACAGACAACAAAGAAGTTACCCTTAAGTACACAAGAAGGGGATAAGATTTTCTCAATCCAACCCACTCTGTAGGATCAACTGGCCCACTGTAGAGCACTGAGGTTTTCAGTTCTTCTAAATTGACCTTAGTTTCATTCTCTCCTGGCTAAAAAGAAAATGCAACAGTTATAAAACATGACTTTAAGACTGCTTGGGAAGGGCATGATAATCAACAATAATATATCAGGTGAACTGTAATTTTTGTACTTGACATCCTTCCTTTTGCTCTCCTTCACTGAAGAAGACAGCAGTCAAACCTTTTTAATATGCATTTGTACTCACCAAAGTACAGTTTCTGGAAAAACTCTTGGGATCAATAGATGTGAGCTGGTACAACATTTTGCAGACAATAATCACACACGTCCAAACAGTGCAGATACTTGATGCCAGTGGGCGAAACTGAGCATATGGCAAAGCAAGAGCCCAGGCAATTAAAAACACAAAGTTTAACAGAGACACCTGAAAACACAAAAACAGTACAGAAATTACATGGAGTAACAAAAGAACTGAGAAAGTGTGACCTTTTCCACAGCAGGTAAAAAAAGGAACCATTCAAAAGAAAAGGACATGCAGAAACTTTGAGGAAAATACTGAAAAAAAAATTTACAACAATACCCACAATAACGCAGACACAAAGTAGTAAGTGAAGAAGGAAAAACTTTACAGTTGGTTTAGGAAGGAATTTACCACCTGCATAATGTTAATACTATTAGATCCACAAAACTCTGTATCTTCCTTATCAACAGATGTGATATACAAAGGACCACATGCAGCTTTTCTGCTTTAGTATACATGGAACAAAGAAAAGATGGCACAGATCTATGTGCCTGTGCAACTGACCTTCATCCTCTTGACTTCTCTGCCAGAAGAAAATGTGAGAAAAGGGATATATCTGTTTTTAGTGAATCCAGTCTTACTACCATGTTGAAGAAATGGCTGTCACAGAGAACTCACACTGCCCACACCAAAAGCACAGCTGAAAGTGTTGCTCCCTTTTTCTTTAGGCATAGTTCCACATTCCTGTTTCTTAAGCACCAGACCAAGTTTAAGTAATTTTCCTGAATGTACCTTCCCAGTCCTTTTCTACACTTTCCATCCTTGGATGGTACCCACAGACAGTTTGAGCAGGAGAGAGGTTATGTCTCTTAAATCCATAGAATCGAACTAATAAAATTTTAATATCTGGAGCAAAGGTGGGGGCTGACATTCTTGAAACAGAGAGAATGTGGAAGATGTTAAGACATGTTCCCAGCAGGTGACCAAACCCAGCTGGATCCCATAATTTCAGTGAGGTCTGACAGGAAGAAGCCCTCTCCCTCCACCTGGGTGTGTAACCACATGGCAGATGCTGACAGGCCTCCGCAGTGTGTGAGAGTTGGACAGTGGGTGTTTACTTGCCTCTTTCACTGTCACCCAGATGATGTAAGAGGAAACAATTTTGATGATGTGCAGCTCCAGCAGCCACCACACGAAGACTTGCATCTTGTGAAAATACTCCAGGAATTTCAGAAACAGCACTGTTAGGCGGTCGATCACCAGATGCCATTTGTTCCTTAAGTCTGCAGGGATGTTCAAGCACAATCATCGTAAGGACAAAAACAGAAGGTCTCTGTGAAATGGAATACTCCACTAGACAACAACGAGCTTCCTGCTTCTCTTCTAAGCCTTAGAGTAAGACAAGATGGAGGACAAAGGTACAGCTCAGTGGTTAACTAACTAAAAATGGGGTTGAAGCCCACTTAGCTGCAGCGCCTTCCCTTCTGACCCACATTCCCTGGAAAGATTCCGCGCTTCAAAAGCGGCAGTGGTGGCCTCCCTTGCCAATTTTGCTTTTATTCCTCTCATCAGAGCTCTTTTTGGACTCTTGTCTTCCAGTATTTTTGGACCTAAGCTTAGAGAGCTCACTCAGGAACTAATTCCAGCCCTGGCCCTTTTCCAGCTCAGAAAAATAAATTTTTTTTTTTTGATGCATGGAAGCTATGGACCCAGCCTGTTTTCAGAAAGCACAGACTACTACTACTACTACTACTACTCAGGAAGCTTTTGAGCCAGATTGGAAGAAATCCACACACACTAGGACTTGTATTCCTGTCACAAGGGTTTAGACAAGTGTACTATAAATATCTTTAGATGTCAGAGTTACCTAAACTGCCTTGAAAACAGCACAGCCTCTAAGAGTGTGACCTGTGCCCTTCACAGGACATGTAAATCAAGAAAGGCAAACTGTAGCCCAGTCAAATATTTCCCTCAGTTGAAAAAGCTTTATCAAGTGGAGATCCTGAAGTTGGGTGAAAGTATCCCTTCACAGGAGTGTTTGGCTAAAAAAGCCATCCTCCCAAAGAGTGCTCCAGTGAGCAAGCTTGTGGCATCACCTGATACAAGTGAGTGTACATGACAATACGTTTGCTGAACCGTGCCCTCTAAGTGATGACTTTGCTTATGGCCTGGCTGTAAAACTGTTTCATCTGGCTGGTACATATTAGTATAGAGTCTTCACACTGTATTTGGAGTTTCATAAGAACTCTGGAGATTAGGAGGGATTTTGCATATTGTGAGAACTTTCTTACGCTTTATATCAGAGATGGAAACATTTGCAAGTGATACCAAAGCACATCACTGTCTAAGCTGGCAAAAATGCAAAGGAGTTACCACCCTCTTTATGAAATTATTTCAAATTATTTCAAATTATCACTTTATTTTATATGTAAAGCACACCAAGATGGTTACTCCATGCATATTTGTGTGAAGAACACATGCACATTTGTGTGAAAAAGCAGACTTCTGGAACACCTCATGAACAAATTCCATTTTTTCCTTTGCCTTTTTTCTCCAGCCACAACTTAGAAAATCCTAATAAAAATGCTGAGTGATGTGAATTCTTCAAGCACATAATTAAACTTGAGAAATTAACTAAGCTACAAAACTCTAATCCTCCATGTGTTTTTATAAGCACAATGAGAAAATTTAAGAGAAGGCTTTACGAAGTTAGGTGTTTGCACTCATTCTTTCATTTGCATTTGTTTTCATTTGCAGTGTTGCATCATGCAATATGTATCCAGACAGTGCCAGTTAAGTGGAGCAGGCAGATAAGGTGCTCTGTCTCGCATGGCCAGGCAACACACACACATTAAAATAAAATAAAATAAAATAAAATAAAATAAAATAAAATAAAATAAAATAAAATAAAATAAAATAAAATAAAATAAAATAAAATAAAATAAAATAAAATAAAATAAAATAAAATAAAATAAAATAAAATAAAATAAAATAAAATAAAATAAAATAAAATAAAATAAAATCTTACTAACTGCATCCACTGAAAAATTGTACAACACTCTGTAGTGATGTCTGCACACCTGAATGTGTTTAATGTCAAAGCTCTGGCCACATGGCTGCGTAAAAGTGGTATAACTCCAGTAGAAATAAATGGCACGTGCAGCTTAAAGATGGATCCCCTTGTGCTATTTCCAAGCAACACCAGCTGCAGCTCCCCACTTCCCTGCCTGCATGTGTCACTGCACAGAGTAATGTCCACAAGCTGGCCTCTGTCCCAAAGCCCTTCCAATGAGCTGGGATGGCTGGAGTCCACCAGACCCCTCACAGACAGCATGAAAGCTGGCCAATAAAGGTTTCCATGGCCCATGACCACCTCTGTGAAGACAGCTGTTCCAGCCAGGAAAGGTAAGTTGTTTCAGCTGAGGTTCAAGCACTGGAACAGGCTGTCCAGGGAAGTGGTGGAGTCACCATCCCTGGAGGTATTTAAAAGACGTATAGGTGTGGCATTTAGGGACATGGTTCAGTGGTGGATATGGCAGTGCTGGGTTAATGATTGGATTTAATGATCTTAAGAAGTCTCTTCCAATCTAAATGATTCCCTGATTCCCTAGGGCTGCTAAGCCTGACGTGCTGCCATTTTGCCTTGACAAAGATCCTCTCCCTATTTTGGCGTCACAGTCCTGCGAATATTGGCATGGGTAACTAAATTTGTAGTAAGGCCCTTTCCAAAGAATACAGCTTCCTTGGGTGTTAAATGCTGTTTCCTAATTTCACTTTTGGCTCATATTACAAACTGAGTTAGGGTAATAATTCATTTTAGAAGTTCGTGTTAACAATATCAAGGATGACCGTATAAGCCATACCCATGTCTGCCCTTAAGCTTTTTTTTGTTCATCTGGCATCAATTACCCATTGCATATTCAGACGTGAAAAACATGACACTAATGTGCACATAAATAATGAAGCAAAGCCATTGGGACTTTCTGGGGAGGGGTGCCTTGAAAGCATGCAGTATCAGATATTAAATTTGTATGTGTATTATTTTCTTTGTTGTAAGGAGATTTCACTCTAAAGAAGTACTTAGGATTTGGGGTAGCCTTCAAATAATATAACCCAGACGACCTAGAAGACATGGGCACTGGTTTTCTTTTGGTTTCTTCCTCTCAGCATCCTACAGTACAATTTTTTCCCAAGAAGAGCCTGTAGCCTGTTGAATAATTGACAAGTAGCCATCTGCTCAGTTCAGGCTCTTTGACAGACTGCATATGAAACTAGAAGGAAAACCTGGTGACTGAAGTTAAGAGGGATGACCAATAACAAACCACCTATTGACACTAATAATTAAGACTGAGGAAAGAAAAATTTGCAGCTGCAGAGCTTACCTGTAGTTTCTTCCTCCTCTGATTCATTGTCTTCATCGTCGTCATCATTATCGTCTTCTTTATCCTCATCCTCCTTCTCTTCTTCTTTTCCTTTTTTGACCCTCCCTTTCCCTCCCTCCCCCTCTGGCTCTTCCATTCTTTTCTCACCAGCCTCTTCCAGCATTTTAACTTCTTCCTTTTCTCTTCTGGCTGTTAAATTCATCATAGTTATGTCAGGCAGGCTTCCATCTTGGTGCACCAGTCTGTTGGTAAACAGTAGCATGTCAGCAAACTGAGGAGTAATGACATCGAAGTCTTTTTCTTTTTCAAACTGTATAATTAGAAAAACATAAACTGTTCATGGAAAATGCCTTAGAAGTAGCAAAGTTAATGATTCTGGTACTCTCTCCAAACATACACTGGAAATTGAGTTGTTGGAATGTATTAGTAACTACTTCTCACTCAAATACTAATAGTTAGTTAGTAATGAGTGGTATTGACACTTAAACTTGACATTTTCCCCACCGGAGAAAATGGTCAGAGTTTAAGATGTAGAAGCATGAAATGACATTATTTAAGAGTAAACATTTCATGACTTCACAGGGGACTTACTCATTTTGGTGGTTTGGTATTTTTTTCTTGAGGCTGCTCAAAGTAATTGGAACAGAAAAAAAAGGGAGATGAGAACAGAGGGGTTACAGAAGAAGGTCATTGACAAATACGTCATGCTACATCACAAGTCATAAAGCATTCTCCTACTCCATCTGCGGAAGCCTTCTGATGCCAAGGCCATGCCATCATGACATTCACGGGGTGCTTCTATAAAGAAACATGGATTTGCAGCACAGATGGAAAGGGGTAACCTATTTACACCAGTGCTAAACGTGGTCAAGGCTGTACCATGCTCTGAGCAATGAAGCTGGACTACCACAAGTATCTGACCTATCACTGTTAATGCATTTACACCTTCCTCCAACTGAAAGATGCACCTGGAAAGCCAAGGAATTTGAAATTTTTATTCCAGTTATAGATTTGGAAACAAACCAAAGCACGAAGTCTATGGCTGCACCTTCAGAAGATTATATAATATCTGTCTTTGATGGCGCCATTCATTCTCTCTCTCTCTTTGCCACATCTCACAGAGAAATTTTCTTTAATTTATAATCACCTCCATCTAAATCTATCAGTAAGTTTTGCACAACTAAAACTGGGATACGACTCATTTAACACAGAAACTATCTTTTTCTAGTGCCGTGGTGCCTTTTATTTGTCTTCCTAAGACTCTTCAGTATATATATTTTCTTTACTAGAGAAAATAAGTATTTTCTTATGGTTTTCTTTTTTCTCCCACAGCTGAGCTGTTGGGACCCACCTTCCAGAGCTACAGAAAACCGACTTTCCCTTTGAATATGACTTCTTGCAATGAAGTCTCCCTTTGGCAAATGTATGATTAGGTCATTAAATGTTTGGTTATGCTATTGAAATTACTACACTCAGCATACTTTCAAGCACCTGTAAGGCTGTTCTAATATGCTGTAGTATCATTGCAGGGATTTATTTTTCTTGATGTAAAATTCTGGCTTATAAACATTTAGACAGGAAATTCTGCCCATTTTAGTATTTTTACAGTTCAAGAAACCAAAAATCTCTTTTTTTTCCTGATCATTAAAAATTAAGAGAGTTGGCTAGGCAGTTAATGAGAAATTCAAACAAGTAGAATTATTTCTCAATCATTTGGGAGCTGCAGTTTCTTCAAGATGGAAACTTTGGTGTCTCAAATGAAGAGAAAAACTACAGAAATCGGACTAAACAGTCCTGAAGTAGAAATACCATGCCAATTGTCAAAAAGCATAAAAGGTGGTTTAAAAAATTAAAAGTTAAGTTAAAATTAGAATTTTAGTTCTTAAAAGTAGAAGTTTAACAAGACATTTAAACACCAAAAAATATCAAGTCATAAAGTTTAATCACATTTTAGCCACATCCATGACTAAAATTCCTCATCATGGGTTGGGCAATGAACCAATTTAAGTGTCTAATAATCTGAAAAAATCTTATACTCAAGAATTTATTCAGTAGCTTTGGCTACTGAAAACAGAATCATAAAATAGTTTAGGTTGGAAGGTTTAAAGTATCCACCCCCATTCCCATAGGCAGAGATACCTCCCAGCAGTTCCATCCAACCCGGCCTTGAACACTGCCAGGACTGGGGCACCCGCTGGACAATTTGTTCCAGTGTCTCACCATTCAACAGTAAAGAATTTCTCCCTAATATCTCACTTAAATTTCCCCTCTTTCAATTTGTACCCATTATTCTTTGTCCTGACACTACAATTCCTGATGAAAGGTCCCTCTCCAGATTCCCCGTAGGCCCCTTTCGGTTACTGGAAAATTGCTGTGAGGTCTCCTCTTCTCTAGGCTGAATAGCCCCAGCTTTCACAGCCTGTTTTCATAAGAGAGGTGTTTCAGTCCTCCTATCAACTTTGTGCCTCTATTCTGGACTTGCTCTGACAGTTCCAGGCCTTCTTGTGCTGGAGACTGCAGAGCTGGATGCAGCACTCCAGTGAGGTCTCATTGCAGGGCTGGATGCGGCACTCCAGTGAGATCTCACTGCAGGGCTGGATGCAGCACTCCAGTGAGATCTCACTGCAGGGCTGGATGCAGATTCCAGGTGAGGTCTCACTGCAAGACTGGATGCAGCACTCCAGTGAGATCTCACTGCAGGGCTGGATGCAGCACTCCAGTGAGGTCTCACTGCAGGGCTGGATGCAGCACTCCAGTGAGATCTCACTGCAGGGCTGGATGCAGCACTCCAGTGAGGTCTCACTGCAGGGCTGGATGCAGCACTCCAGTGAGGTCTCACTGCAGAGCTGGATGCAGCACTCCAGTGAGGTCTCACTGCAGAGCTGGATGCAGCACTCCAGTGAGGTCTCACTGCAGGGCTGGATGCAGCACTCCAGTGAAATCTCACTGCAGGGCTGGATGCAGCATTCCAGGTGAGGTCTCACTGCAGGGCTGGATGCAGCACTCCAGGTGAGGTCACCAGAGCACAGGGTCAGAATCACCTCCTTTGACCTGCTCACCATGCTCCTTTGGATGCAGCTCAGGAATCCATTGGCTTTCTGGGCTGTGAATGCATGCTACCAGTTCATCAACCATCACACCCAAGTCCTTCTTCTCAGGGCTACTCTCACCACTTCTCTGCCCAACCCATGGGCGTGTCTGGGATTGCCGTGACCCAGGTGTAGGACCCTGTACTTTTCTTTGATGAACCTCATGAGGTTTGCATGGATCCACCTCCTGAGTGTGTCAGGGTCCCTCTGGGTGCCATCCCTTCCCTCCAGTGTGTTGACAGCACCACACAGCCTGGTGTCCTCAGCAAACTTGCTGAGGGTGCCCTCGATCCCACTGTCCATGTCACCAAAAAAATGCACAGTCTCAGCCCCAGTATGGGTGTTGAGAGACACTTCTTATCACTGACCTCATGAACAATGAGCCATTGACCAGCTCTGCATGTGGCCATACAGCCAGTTTTTTATCCACCAAGTGGTCCATCCATGAAAACCATGTCTCTCCAATTTGGAGACAAGGATATCATAAGGGATAGCGTCAAACACTTTGCATTAAGTCCAGATAGACAATGTCAGTTGCTCTGCTCCTATTTATCAGTGCTGTACCCTTATCATAGAAGGTCACCAAATTTGTCAGGCATGATTTGCTCTTAGTAAAGCCATGCTGGCTGTTACCAATCATCTCTTTTGGGACTCTTCGATTATTTTCATATCTAAGTCACAGATCAGCTAGCATATACACCAATAGGATATTCAAATCTCTATGAAGTGACTGAACATCAGTGTTCTCTAAAATGACATAACTAACTTATATTTACCTGAAACTCTAATAAAATACCAATAGGAGGGCCATGTATAGAAAAGAGAGAATTAATTTTTAGTTTAGTCAAATGTTGTAGAGATCCCTGGTTACTATAAACCTTCAGAGCTCATTTAAAAGGCAATACACCATGAAATGAAAGTAACCATATAATCAGACAGGTTTTGTATATGTGCAATTGCATTGATTTTTATGAGGTATCTTCCCAAGTGACTTTTATAATGAAAAAAATCTACATTCACACTGGTGTAAATCAAGGACTAAATGACTCACCTCAGTGTAAATTGGACAGAAACATAGTAACTCTATAGGATTTGGTATGAGTGCACTCATCTTTCTTTTATGCATGTAATTCCCATTCCTGTTCTGGAGATTCAGGAGGCAAATGCAGTTATAAAGATTGGTACATGTAATACATATACCTGATAAAGCCTCAGTACGAGTTTAATTTTCAGTAGGCTTATTTTTATTGGCATCAGTAGGCTTGAGCATTGGATCATGTGCTTAGGAGATCCAAGGACAGATAAAAAGCCCTGCCCACTGTTTGGAAAGTTAGTCTACTCGGACTCTTTCTCCCAAAACTTCTTTATGAATTGCTAGGGTTGTTTTTCCAATTTATTAATTTTTTTTCACTACAAGATCACATTATATTGTAATCGACAATGCTGAGGTATTAAGATACAAAAATTTCACTAGTTCAGAATTTTCAAGACAAGCTACCCATACATCTTCACAGCTAGTGATATATGACTTCATTGTTGGAAGCCTCATACCAGTGGGAAATTACCCCAAATAACACAAAGGCTTTGTGCCTGATAGTGAGGAAGAGAAATAACTAAATAATAATAAAGGCAACAAGCCTTGAAGGTACAGCCACTACTGCTCTTAGCCGAGAGCATTTCTTACTCTCAGGTTCATTAAATAGGGTATCAAGAATGAGAAGTATATCAATAGCTCTAGTTTTTGGCAACAAAGTAATTTCAGTAGCACTAAAATAAGGCATGTGCCTCAGGTCCTTGCTGGATTCCTAGTGCTTTTATCTATTTGTAATTTACTAGAGCAGAAGATTAATTAATTGAATGCATTATTAAGCATCTTTTGTCTTTGATAGGTTTTTTTGCCATTTATGAATTGCTTGAAACTTTCTGGCTAAAATAAGTTCTCCAGTATCTTTCATGCAAAGCCTTAAGAACAGATGCCTTTCTGCTCTGCAGAACATTAGGGACACATCTGCTGAACACTTAGGTGTCCAAGATTCACACAGTGCCACACCTCTACTGGCAGGACCTTGAGTGCCTTTGCAGGCCTTTAAGGGGACATGCTGCTTGACTCCAAGCCCTGCTGGGGTATGTAGAGAGGTCAGGAAGCCTCAGTGCAGAGGGTTCCTCTTCTTTCACTGGGTTCTGCTTCCACGCTGAGGCTTCCACCACTATGTTGTGGCTGCATCGCCACAGCAGCTGTGTCTGGGCTTGCTCCCATCCGCCCTGACCCTAAGCCTGACTGACAGCCTGCCTTCACTGCAAGCCTGGCTTATCTCCATGGACTCGCCCGGGCCCCAGCAGGCTGTGGCTGACCTTCCTATGGATTCCAGACCTGATCCTCACCCTCAGCTGTTGGTCCTTGTTCCTGACTGCCCATGGGTGAGAGCCCAGCTTTGCCTCCTGGCCGTGCCCTCTGGCAACCAGCTTGCCTGCCTTAGCCAGGATGCTTGCCCTCACCGCCCCCTTAAACACAGGCTTTCTGTAGACCAGAATTCCAGCTCTGGTGAACTTTTAAGAATGGTGACTCAAAGTACGTGATGACATTTGAAGAAGCAGGAACATGACTCATAAACTGACTTCTTGTTAGAGCAGGTAGTCACAAATATCTAAACAATATATCTTCTTGGTTTTTCTGTTTACATTCAGAAGTCCTTCTATTTTCAGAGATGATTAAAAAACCGCTCACATTTATTCCAGTCAAGTATTTTGAAAGTAATCTAATTTATGGAACAGTTTTCAAGATGCCATTTGTAAAGGGATGATCACAATAGCAGTTTCTAGTTTGGATTCTGCAGCACCTAACCCAGCCCATGAATTAGCAGCCTTAGCATGCAGTGGGCTCAGTGTTCCCTTTCCAACTCTGAATTTTCAGTCTGTGCAAACTCGTAATGCATATCATGTACTTAACTGAACAGGCCCTCAGATTCCCTTTTTTACATGCTTGGAGAAAGTCAGGGATGTGTGTCTCTGTGTTTGTGTGTACACAGGCACATGCAGGCATGCATCTTTCCATGCACAAACAAAGGGTAGACAAACGAGCCTCCTCAACCAAATCTATTGTCTGCAGCCAATTACAAATAGCACCAATTATTCCTGCATTGAGGCGTGGGCAAATTTTAGGAGAATTCTCAGCTGGGAGAAGAAACTCAAAATGTATAAATATGCAGAAGAGGTGTATTAACTGCTTCATCAGCTTAAGGAAACTGCAATACCTGAACAACATTATCTCCCTGCTTACTTCACAGTACTGCGCAGCAAGAACATACTTTGCTTTAAGGCAACTAAGAAGTAACAAAAAAATAAGGTATATCGGTTTTAAAGGAAAGGAAGAATAGAAGTACCCACCTATTAATTATTAGATATACACGGCCATTGACTTTGGCATGGCTATGAGGTGGGAGATGAAAGCACAAGATGAAAATGGGAAATGAGTTAGAGAGAGAAAAGAAAACCATTAAATAGGAACGAACGCACTTTCCTGTCTACCAGTGTGTTATGACACATTGTCATAACAACACACACTGAAATTTTAACATACTCTATGCAGTGAAAGGTCTAGGAAGCTTACAGATGCAACTCTTAGGCATTTAGATCCCATGCAACTTTAGTCAGAAGTACGGATAATTTTCAAAAATGTGAGAACAGCCTTTAATGCTTTACTTTAAGTAAGCCTTAGAATACCACCATTTAAAAATATATATATTTTTTCTTTTTTAAAAATAAATATGTAAAGATAATTATGGCAGAGCATCATATCAGAGAAATGATCTACCTCAAAGCCTTTATCTCTGCTATCCCATAATTCACGGTACAGCAAGGAAATGGGTTTGGAAAGTCCTAATCAGAGAATTTTTCTTTCTCTTTCAGATGTAAAACCGAGACACTCGATTCTGACACCTTTATAAATAGTGAGAAGTGCCTCAGTCTGCCAGTTCCAATGTGCCAGTTTCTGTGCCCTCCCTTTGCAGCTGGCAGACCCTTACGCTTCAACTCACTCTGCAAATTTTGCTCATGAGAAGGTACATTTTAATAAATGATCATTCTCAGCAATTTTAACAGGACTCTTCAGTTACGCACAACTGTAGTACTGTAATCACACCTGGCAGTTGAAATGCAGGTGGAGGAACTGGACATGCTTTCTTTATTGCTTTCATGACCAGCTCTCATCTGCTGTGATTATTTTAAGAAGTTTACTATTAAAAGGACTGAGTTCTGTCTGTTACTCAAAATGAAGTTTCTTTATTTAAACTTTCTTTTGTTGCCAACGGTGCAGCATAAAAGCAGTTTAGAAAGGTAAAACATTTGTTAAGTGAATGCTAATGTCTTCAAAGCAATAAGTAAAAATTAAGTTTTAGTAGCTTTGAGAGAAAACTACACATATATATGAATCTTGAATCTGGTTTAATTGCCCCTGCAACTTATTGCTAGCATTACTGTTAAGCTGGAATTGGTTGTTGTGTTAGTTCTGAGTCAGCTTTATGCATCACCAACACAAATGTCAGCTGAGCTCTTATCATGAAGCTTGGAGCTATAAAGTCAGCTAATGCTCAATAGTTGAGCATCAAGTTGATTTACTGCATCAAGAGAACAAAAGAGGTGGATTTTCATATGCCAAGCAGTGTTAGTAGGAGTACAAACCAAGAAAACTATTCTGATTTGGGTATTGGTCATAAT
Source organism: Prinia subflava (assembly GCF_021018805.1). Taxonomy (NCBI): domain Eukaryota; kingdom Metazoa; phylum Chordata; class Aves; order Passeriformes; family Cisticolidae; genus Prinia; species Prinia subflava. Next base: position 52,491,756 of record NC_086247.1, read on the forward strand.
AGCTAAAGCTTCTCAGGAGGAACAAAGGAGATGTGTGATATTTGTGATTTTGAAAATACTGCAAAATGGCAAATGTAGCAACATTTAACAGTTAAAAATATTTAGCTACTTATGTGACTGTTTAATACAATCTAGTACACATTTAGATTCAAAAAAATAGCTTTCTAATTCCAAGATAAAAAAGCTGATATCACATGATCCTCTTCATCTGTGACTTTAATAAAAAAACCTGGTATGACAAAACGTCCATTTTCAGCATGGTATCTCAAGGCTACTTATTCCTGGCAAAAATGTTTGCTCGCAACGCATTAAAACATTTTGTGTTTTCACCATCAGCAGTTCCATCCTTCGGGAATAAAGTGACTTTAGTCACATTGATCCTCTTCATGCCAACATTCGGAAAACTGTATAATATTCCTGCATCTTTCTTGTGTAATGGGAAGATTTTCAAGAAGTGGTTTCACATGCAAAGGGATTCCATCAAAATCCTACAAGTGCCTCAGGGTTTTTTCTTTTTATTCTGTGACTATTGGATCATACTAGAAGGGAGGTGAAAACTTCCTATGTTACTCAGCACAAGTACAAACTTTGGGCTGCAAGAGAGCTTGTGGAGTTACTGCAAACTGTAAACCATTCCTCCAAATGTCTCAGCCCAGGAACAACCCCTTTTCAGCTCAGACACATATCTAGGCTCTGTTTCAGGACTTGGCCAATTCAGAGCTGTTAACACATACCTACTGCTGCACTAAAGTCTGCTATAGGCAAGGGAAGTCTGCTCACATGCCATTTCAAAAGTGCCCTTGAATCTACCATCACATTTAGCAATTCAACAAGAGCAATGGGAGAATTATTACACAGACAGACATTTAAAAGCTAAGTTTAATCCTCCCCCCCCATCTTTATTGGGAAATTTTATCAAGTTTGATCTGTTCTGGTGGTAGCAATTGTTTAAATACAGAAACTGGGAGCATTCCATAAAACTGGAGCTTATTTTCATGGCACAAACTTGTACCATACACTGTGAAGTAGCTTCATATCGAATTGAGTGTATGAAAAATATCTGAATTGCTCTGTAAATCTTGCATAACCTAGAACATCATTCCCTATTAAGTAACTGGCATCCTTCCATAACACCCTGTGGTCTGTGTGGTGTTATGCATCTAGTTTCCATTCACAGAAGTGCAGCTGAGATACACTTATCACTAGACAGGTGAACATTCTAAAAGTAGGGTCCGAGTTAATTGTTTTCTTCAAAGAATTAATGTAATTGCCATTGTACAGTGTAACACTATGTACTACAAAACCATTTCTCTCTCTCATACTCCTGGCTCAGGAGGCCAGATTGGTTTTTATGTAGGAAAATATGTAAGAATTGAACACTGGAAAAGTGATGCCCCAGATTCATGAAAAAATGCTAATGAACGTCCAGATGAAATCACCAAATGTCCAACATAGCCAAGGGTCAGGATTACAAAAAGTAACCACAAATTCAGAATTTTTCCATTTCTGAAGTACAACTTTACAAAGAGGCCTAACTGTTCAATGTAAATGTGGTGTTTTCCACAGATGTCCCAGTCTTCATTTGGCCCTCAAAATGGATGTTGAAAAAATAGAAGTGACCCAAAATAAAAGCTGTATTTCTTATTACTGACAGGAACACACATACAAAAGGGCACACATAATAATTAAGCACCTAATTCCCATTAAAGGTCAAAGACAATGAAATAAATACATAAATGCCATTAGTACCTTTCAAAATGTACCCTAAAATGAAAAAGTTTGGTGTGTAGAGGAAAATGGGGAGAGACTTTGGTTGTAGTGGGGTGCTGGATACTGTGCACTTTCTTTTTAAGCTACATAGTGATAGCAAAGGCAAATAACATCTACTGAAAAGTGAGCATTACAAGATAGTTAGAAACAGCATTTCCATACAGATAATCAATAGTTCCATTTACTTTGCTTCTTTACCTGTAAATAGTGTTGTCCTGTTTGCTGGTTACAGCTTTTAAATCTGTGATCTGGAGAAACCGATCATGGAAATAGTGAAGGTGTAAGATACACACCAGTAGGAAGGAGGTGGGGATAAAGATGCGTGTGAATAAATCACCCACAGAAAACTGTTTTAAGCCAAGGTCCTCTAATCTGGAAAAAAAATATATTCCATTAAGGCATCTTTTCTTACAAAATATTCTTTCCATGAAACATTACTACAAATTATTTGCAACAGGAAATAAGGGGATGGTACTTTTTACGTGGTTTTGGTTTCTAAAATTCTCCAAAGCTAGCAAGTATTACAATGCAAGTATCTTGTGTTCAGACTCATCAATGTAGAGAGGCACTGTAAATGTACAGTCAAATGAACAAACCCTGCCACAGATCTCTTGAATCAGATGAGTTTTCTCTGACTGAAAATCCTGCACTGGAGATCCACTCATATTGGTTATGCTTTCTAATGTAAGCTCCTCTTGAGAAATGCCCAACGCATCATAAAGATGAAGTAACCCAGTCCTCCTTATTAGCAGGAGAGCAGGCTCACCTTCATCAGTTCCAAACAATCTGCAGATCCACCCTTAATCTTTCCCTGGATCTGATTCCTATGGTCAATGTGGTGCAGACAAGCATTGGCACTGTATTGAGAACAGAAGCAATCCAAAGGCCTAAGCAGCCAATTGTGCAAATACGAGTCTGAGCTCCTCTCTTGGTCTTGCTCACATCTGTGGGTGCACCAATAAATCTACGGCTTCATAACTGAGTGCCTAAAATCAGCTATGCCCAAGAATGGCTGTATGATGCATTTCTCCCATATGAAGGAAGACTACTCTCAGATCCTTCCATCACACTGAACTCAGAGACCCAAAGATAAAAATAAAAAATCGTTCAAAACCACTTACTTCCTTTCATCCAGGCCTGTCATGTTCTTCCATAACCCAGGAAATGACTCAAACTGGTATGTGTAGATGAAGATAAGTACCAACATCGTGTAAACAACCACTGACATCCAGAAGTACTTTAAAATCTTTCTCCACCATTCATAGTGTACCTGAAAATCACACACTAAAGATGCTGACACAAGCTGAAGGCAAAGATACTGACAGAAATATTGACAACATTGTACTGCCAGACAAGGATAAAGAACACTATTTTTCCTAGCTGGTCTGAAGGAAGCAATGATTACCCAGTGGCAGGCAGAGATTTTTGAGATAGTTTTTACTCCTGATGCAAATGCATTCAAGTGAATACTTTTGGGCAAAAATGTCTGATGAGGCATGTGCCACAGACACCAAATCAGGGACAGCTTCAGTCACCTAATTTCATCACCATTAGGTGATGAAGATCCAGGAGGAGAGGGACTCCCATGCTCATTGGAGTGTGGAAGGTGTGTGGACCAGCTGTCACAAAAACTGGTGGCTAGCAGAATGTTCATAGACCCAGAATTTTCCACAAAGGTTCCAAAGCTTATGGTGAAGTGTGGAGCAGAGGTGTGCATGGTATCTAACTTACATGCTCTTCGCCTGTCATTATAACCAAAAAACAGAGGAAAATTAGTCTTAATCCCTTCAAACGGTCTTATTCTATTGTGTCTAACTAAAGAACAAATTCATTAATTTTATTTGGAGTTACTTTATTACCAAGATAAAAGTACAAACAGTTCTATTCAAGGATAAACTTCGGTTAACACAGCTCTCCCTTACCTGGTAGAGGGCCACACAGAAGAGGAACAGTACCATGTAGATGATTTTGTACATGACAATTGTACCCTCAAAGCTGACAAAGAAGAACATGCCCCCACAGACGTAAATCCAGTACTTGATTAACATAGCCATCACCAGCTTCCCCAAGACTTTCATAATATCCTGTTCATCCTCCTCATCTTCCTCCACCTCCTCTTCCTTCTCCTCTTCCTGTTCTTCTGACACTTCTCCCTCTTGAGACTCCTCTTCTGCAAATACACAGTCACATTTGGCCTGTCTCTTCTGGGAACTTATAGTAAGAATTTAAATATGGGGAAAGTAAAATCTCTGCACATAACACAGAAGCTTAATACTCAATATTCACAAGAGACTGTAATTCCTAATCATGCATGCCTCCAGAGCAATGAAAAGGATTTTAACTTCATATGAGCTTAAACCTGCTGCTGGAGCCATAGGACACATGGCTATACATCCTTACCAGACACTCGTCTTTGCTTCGTCTGAAACGCCAGCAGCTGTAGTGGAAAATTAGAGCCTAAGGGTTGTATAATGGATAGTAGCCAAAACACTTCCCATGGCAATGCTTATACTCCCAAGTAAGCAACCTTTTAAACTGGAAAACAAAGAAACCACCAGCATCACCAGAAACCTCTCATCTTGAGTTTAAATTCAAACCTCAGCTTGAGTTTCATCCTTTAGAGAATATTGTGTTTACCTCCAAAAACCACAAGCAAGGGAAAATATTAACATAAACCCAAACAAGCTTAAAAATATAAATATTATATAAAATATAAATGCTGGACTAACACTACCATTTTTCAACAAAACTACCACTTATCCAGGTTTTTGTGCTGCACCTGGGTTAGAAAAGACAAGCTGCTTTAGCCCTGTGTAGTGGTCAAGATTCCCCAGTTATTAACCTTATGAGGTATGTGGAGGGCAGAGTAAGCGTCCCCCACAGCAGCAAGTACATGTGCAAGTATCTACTTAACAGGGTTTGCCAAAACCATAGTACAGATGTTTTTCTTTCCACTGAGAGCAATACTGAAACTTCACCATCTCCTTTTGTCCCACTCACCATCCTGCTCCTCAGGCTTTTGCCTTGAAAATCCCAGTAGTACAGCTTTGACACTGATCAGATGTTTTACTGAGACAAGGATTGTAATTAATCAGAATTACACCACTGTTTCCAGGGCTCCCTTTCTACCATTTCAGTGCACTGAACTTTTTCAGTTTAACATTCAGAGAGAGTGGGCAAGGAATGTTTGGAGAAACAAGTGCCCAGTAGCAAAAGAAAGAACAAGTCACTGAGTTGTTAGATAAGCTGAATCTATGAAAGTAAACTTTGCTCTCAGGTGTGCTTGAGCCTCTGCACTGAAAAATACTTGGGTTTTTTTCCACTGAAATTTGTAGTTTAACTTTTGTGTCTGTGTAAGAGTTTATGTATCAACACAACTTTCAAGGAATTTAGCAACTTTTCCTAGGCAAACTCATTTCCTGCGGTTAAACTTTAGGGCAATTAATCCCCTGGTTTGAGTTGGGAACACAGCAGTAAACTGATCATTTGAAAGCTCTGTGATCTTTCTAAAATGAGTCATTTTATTACCTTCCAGTAAAAAACATTTAATTTGAATTTCTACAGTCCAAAAATGTTATACTTTTATATCTGAGAGATAGCTGCATACAGATTTTGTAATATCTTTCTTAGCTAATAACAGATACCTTGCTAATTGCTTTCAGCGTCAGAGAAATGCAGTAACTGGAATGTCTATCATGATTGAAGGACTAAATTGGATCTAGCTTTACCTTTTTCTTCATTTTCTTCACTTCCAACTTTGACCTCAGATAAAGTAGCTTCTTTTAGCCGAAGTGCTTTCTGTTCAGTGAGGTGTTGCCTAAGCAGTAGCCAGAAAGTAATTGTGAAAAGAATCTGCAAACAAAAATCAAAACAAAACCAACAGACTAATTGTATATCCTATGTCCTACTGATACAAGCAATTTTCACAAATTTCGCATGCCTTTGTTTTCTCTGTCTCTCAGAAAATTGCAATGACGGTGCCAAAGTGCATCTTAGGGCAAGTTATTTTATTTAGGAAACATCCTACATTGCAGACAACTTTACTTCATTTGCACTCTTCTATTTCTTAAAGGTATTCACTTATATGCATCTATTCCTACCCTGTTTTATTCAGTTTGTAATTACTATCTTCTAGGTTTAGGGATCTTCTTATGCATTGATTGGTATAATTTTAATTTGTTGGGTTTTTGTTCATTTTTTTACCTTTTTTTTCAGGTAAGAAGCACATGCAAGAGTGCATTGTCATTTATCAGGGTTTTGTGTATCACAAATATTTTGATTTAAGAGGCTTGTTACTTCAGGTGCTTAAACACAGTTAATTTAATTTTTCTCTTTTTTTGTATGTCTTGCACTTACAGAAGACCCAGTCAACAGAATATGCCTTGCATTTGCCACAGTTACAAGAGTTGAGATAGCTCTTAATCCTTTTAAGAGCTTCAAGAGATGATAATTCAGTAACAGCAGGAGACCTTGGAAATAAACATATCTCTTTAATGAAGAGTGCATTTCTCTGTTTTGCAAAAAGCTAAACTCAGCAGCTTGCAATACCAAGAGATGGACAAAATTAGAAAACATGATGCCTGTTGTCACATACTTGATTTTATGCTTACTTTCTACAAAGTTTTTGCTGATTTCTCTTGCAGAAAGCTACTTATCTCACTACATAGCCAGAAGAACAAAATTTCAAAGAGGAAGCACATAAGAGCCAAACACTTTGCACACAATAGACTGACAAGGCCAGTGGTACAATGTCTTTTTTTTTAGCACACAAGACCTTAATGGGGAAAAGGATTGCTCCCAGAGATGCTTTTTTTTTTATTGACACTGCTGCTAACACCGAGCCACTGCAGCAGACTGTCAGCCTGTGTGACTTGTCACAGCTTCCCCAGATACCTCCTGGAGCTCTGGTTTTTTGCAACACAAACCTTTGATATTGCATAACACAGACTTTGTTCTGCAGTGATTAGTTCTGTCTTCCCACCACATTTACTCTCTTGGTCTACTTGGCATTTCCAGAGCCAGAGCTGGCTCCAACAAAAGTCTTGAAGAATTGCAGACCAAAGAAATGCTTTTAGTCACCTTTTACAGTATAGATTTTATCTCATTTTCAGACCAGGAAACACATATAGAATGCACACACTTACGCAGAAAAAATTTGAGTACATTTCTACTCTTTGTGCAGCAAACAGTATCCAGTCTTCATTTAAATTCAACCATTATTCAAAGGACTTTAACTTAGGAATAAAGGGATTGTACAGAGTAACTACTGCCTTAAAGAGAGACTGATGGACAAGGCTAAGAAGCAAAGGGTTCCTGGGTGATGTGAACAAAAAGAAATACATAATCATCAAAACAGAGTTTATGCAGGGCCACCACCAGCATAGTATATATACCAGTATATAAGCAAGGCAATTCAACACAGCCTTACAGGGAAACCTCCAGATTCTTTCTGGGAAAACAGCACGTGATGTGCCCCTCTGAAGTGCCTGCACACTAGAACCCTGCACCATGGGGAACAAACCCAAGCAATCAGAGCTCTCAGTGCAGGGCTGTGGTCTTGTTGGGATGAGAGAGACAGGGCGTGATGCCTTGAATATTTGCATTCCAGAGCTACAGGATCTTTAGGAAGCACAGGTCAGAAAGATGCGGAGATGAAGCTGGGATTTGCATGGCAACACAGTTGGAATGCATAGACTCTGCCTGGTGATGGAGGATGGACTAGGTAATCTGCCAGGAATGCAGAGACTGGCCATGCATGCACACACATGGTTAGAAAAGACAAAGCCTGAAACTGAGTCTGGCAAGGCAACAAGAGCAACAAGATTTGCTTCCATACACACCTCAGTGAAAAAACGAAGGCTGTGGAAAATCTAGGCCCAGCGTTGACGGGGGCGAGGGCCCTGGTGACACAGGCATGGAAGAGGCTGAGGCACCAAATGCCTTCTTTGCCTCAGTCTTTGCTAGCAAAACTGGCCTCAAGGAAACAGAGGAGACCATGGAAAGGTCTGAAGCAAGGAACAGTCTTCCTGTGATGGAACAGGGAATATTTAAACAAAGTGGGTCCTGCTGGGATGCACCCAAGAGCTGGCAGGTGTCACTAGTGGACGTTACTCTCAATGACCTTCGATCAAATGTGGTGATGGGAGAATTGCTGAAGGAAAGCAAATGTCACTTCAAGAAGTTTAAGATGAAGGATCAAGCCTGGACAACCTCACTTCAACCCCTGGGAAGGTGACAGTGGTGAGATGCCAGAAAGAGCTTCCTAGAGAAGCTGTGGATGCTCCATCATTGGAAGTGTCTGAGGTCAGGCTAGATGGAGCTTTGAGCAACCTGATCTAGCAAAAGATGCCCCTGCCTATGGCAGGGGGATTGGACTAGATGATCTTGAAAGGTCCCTGCTGACCCCAAACCATTCTGTGATTCTAATGTGATGGAGGAGTTAATCCTGAAAAACATTTCTCGACAAATGAAGGATGAGAAAGCCATCAGGAATAGTCAGAGTGCATCCACTCAGGGGAAGTTATGCTTGACCAGCTAGATAAATATTTATGAAGAAATTACTGACCTGGTAGATGAGAGGAGGGCAGGAGATACTGTCTCTTACTTAGACTCCAGACAGAAACTGTCTCCCATAGAATGCTCAGGGGCTGGATGAGCAGACAGTGAGGTGAACTGAAAACTGACTGAACAGCTGAGCTCGGAGGGCAGTGAACAATGGCATAAAGTCTAGTTGGAGGTCAGTGATTAGCAATGTGTCCCAGGGGTCAATACTGAACCCAGTCTTTTTTAACATCCTAATTTTTGATCCAGATGATGGGGGAGAATGCCCTCACCGAGTTTGCTGATGGCACAACAACGCACAACTGAGAGGAGTGGCTGATTCACCAGAGGGCCATGCTGCCATCCAGCAGGACTTCGACAGGCTGGAGAAAGGGGCTGACAGGGCATTCAACAAGGTGAAGTACTAAGTCCTGCACCTAGGGAGGAAGAATCAGCCCATGCACCATTACGTGCTGGAGTCTGACCAGCTGGAGAGCAGTTTGGCAGAGACAGCCTGTGGATCCTGATGGATAACAAGTTTAAAGTAAGACAGCAATGTGCTCTTATGACAAAGAATGTTAATGGCTGCATTAGGAGGTTTTGACAGCAGGTTGAGGAAGGTGATTCTTCTTCCCTACCTAGCACTAGTGAGGCCACAATTTGAGTGCTGTGTCCTGTTCTGAGCCACAGTACGAGAGAGATGGATGTACAGGAGAGAGTCCAGTTGAAAGGCCATGAGGGGACTGGAACATCTCTCCTATGAAGAAGACAAAGCTGAGGAGGAATCTCATTCAATGTCTATAAATATCTGAAGGGAGATGCAAAGAGGTTAGAGCCAGACTCTTTTCAGTGGTACCCAATGATGAGTCCAGAGGCAATAGGCACAAACTGAAACATGGGAGGTTCCCTCTGAACATCAGGAAACACTTTTTTTTTCCTGTGAAGGTAATTGAGCACTGGCACAGGTTGCCCCAGGATGTAACAAGTTTCTACTCTTAGGGATATTCAAATCCATCTAGGCATGGTCCTGGGCAATCAAGTCTAGATGGCTCTGCTTGAGAGTTGGACCAATGACCTCCAGAAGTCTCTTTTTGCTTCAGCTATTGTGTGATTCTGTGAAAGTCATGAAGTGTATTTTATTCAGACTTAAAGAACCCACTAAACACCTAATGGCTTTATGGATGTGGCCAAATCACAACAGCTTCCTTTCTTGACAGCATCTGCTTTTAGACAAACTATTTAATGGTATAGCCAATATGAAATAATGTCAAAGGGAATTAAGTATTAAGACAGTTAAAATTCCTCAGAGATTTATGAAGTCATTGAAAAAAAATGTAGAACTTCTCTTGCAGAATTCGTTGAGCTTTATCCCTCTTACCAAACTAGCCCTACCTTTACAAGATAAATAATACAGCACTCACTAACTTTCAAATGTGATAAAGACCCAGAAATGGTTGTCCAAAGGTTGTCCTTGCCAACAAGGAAGATGACGTACAGAATCAACTTAAATTGTAATTAGGAGTCACAAGGAAAGTGATCCACTTATCACAAGTGAAGCAGTGCCAACTAGATGCACTCCCTGAGATACTCCTCGTGGGTGCTCTAGGAAAAAAATCCTATTTTTGCTTGGTCCCTTCCCCTGGAGCAAACTTGCAGAACCAAATGCATTTTCAAGACGTTAAAGAAAAAATCTATCGTGTGCTGGGGTCAGCAAATTCTCTTTGTTCTAACCTGAAATGCATTTCAACTCGTGCTGATTCAGGTGTAAGGATAAAGAATTAAAACTCAGCCACAGCTATGTGTTGCTGCTTGTGTCAAACCATTAGGGAGTGAATAGTGTTGGTAATTGCAATGACAACACAGTTCCAGTTGCCATCATAGTCACAGACAGATCTGACATCCCATGGGTATTAATCTAATGAATCCAATAACACCTGGTTGAATCCAGTTTATAAAACCAAACAAGAGTGCAATTTCAATCCACCAAGTATCTTCCACAGAATTATTATGAAAACCTAAAAGGAGTTTGAAACATTTGCTCTACTATTAGCTTAATATGCAAGAAGCTGTTTTCTGAACACTCTTTCTAATGACTTACCCTTTAGAATACTCTTTCTAATGACTTACCCTTTAGAATTGCTACTGAAAGTGGTTACACTGAATATTGTGGATGCACTCCTAAAGAAATGTCAAGAGATCCATTTTATATTACAATATATTTTGTGGTTTCCTAAATAAATCTCATCTGTTTGTTACACTTACCTTTGATGCCAGCTCCTCAGGATTCTTTCTTTTTAGAAAACCAGATACTTGAGGAAGTTCTTTATCGTCGAGCTGAATACTCCATATATACTGTAATATTAGCAGTAAATTTCCATAAAAAACCATGAATGGTGAACTGATCATGGCGTATTTCCTTCGGTCCCGAATCATCCACAATGTGCAAGACCAGATCAGTAACACAAAAGTCAACCAGCTGTGATATGTGATGCTCCATGCCTTATGGGAGGAGGAAAGAGAGAAAAAAGTGTCCGCAGATGCATTCAGGAACAGCACATGCAGATTTCCAGTCACACTTCATTTACACTTCTCTATTCAGTGCATATTTTCATTTTCATCAGACTCTCACCCACATTAATCACCTACTGGACCAACTAAAATAAACTCCTTGTAGAATATGCAGAAAGTACATTCCGAAGGCAAACCCTGCTTGGTGCATTAGCTGCACTTTGCAAGCAGACTCGTTGCTTCTCATTACATCAAACTAAAAGAGATGGAAAATAAAGATTAAAGTTTGGGCACAGAAATTCTTCTTGCAAAACAGCAGCGAAGAATTCAGAGTAGGAATAGCAAAACCTAATCAATGGGTACTCCATTCAAGGCCTTTGATAGCATTACAGAACATTAACTCTGTAGCTTTTGTGGAATCAGTTTAAAATGGAAAGCCATGGTGTGCACCTACCTAACCTGAAGATCATTCAGTCTACAGCAACTGTGGTAAATTGCCTGAATACCCACAACTACAGAACATTTTCTACAGCTTTCAGAATTCAGTTATCGAAAACTTCTCTATTAAACACTCAAGAAAAGGATTAAGGGGGTTTAAATGTTTTTTTTATCTACATTGTGTTATTGATTTAGGACTGAATTTAGCTGTATGTATGCTGCTATAACTGTGGAATAACTGTCAATAAAGCATTTAAAAAGAAATAAAATTATTAATCATTAAGAATATTTCTATCAGGTTAGCTTAGCTCTCCTGGAAATTATGTCTTTTAAGGGTATGTGAAAAACACTGATATACTACTTCTCCATCCTCATATGAGAGAAAAGCTTACACTGAGCTGTCTTTGCCTGTAGTATAAATGGAATTTGCAACAGAACATACCACAAGTAAATTCATAAATTAACTTGGATCACATAAAATCAGCATGTGCCATGAAGAGAAAAGCTAGCATTAAACTACAAGTAACTTCTTCAAATACATATTCTCCTTTTATATTGAGACATATAATCCAGGGAATCAATTCAAATTAAAAGGGAAATCCAGACCTGGTCTAGCAGAAGGTGTCTCTGCCCAACTAGAGGGTTGGAACTAGATAAATTTTAAGGCACCTTCCAGCCCAAATCATTCTATGATCTAAGAAGTACATGAGTTTAAAAAAATAGGAAAAAAGTCACTGTGTCAATATGAAAATAACTGACAACTTGCTAATGTCTCAGAATGCATCAATCCAGATCCACATTTTGCACAAGGAGCCTGCCTTATTTACAGGGGAATCTTTTTCTGTTAAAAGATGGCAAATAAAGTTTGAAACTTTATGCAAACAAGAGGCAGCCAAGGTAATTTGTTTTACCATTTTTAATGCAAAATTGTGCCAAGAAGCTTTATACCTAATTTCATCATAGCTGAAACTTTTCCAAAACAGTAAAAGCAAAGCTTGCATTGGGAATACAGAAAGACATCTAGTCATTATGTGGAAACCTTGGTATAATGCAGCTCAAAGTAACTGAGCAACAAGGAGGCTTAAAAACAAGCAACGTCATGAAAAAAAAAGGGTGATAAGTAAAACAACACAGAAGTCTGCCTTGGCACAAAGTTGTATTTTCCTTAAGATCTTTCTGTGTCAATACAGGAAATCAGGCTTTATAGATCCTTTCTTCTCAGAGAGTCACTGGAATGCATGGATCACCTGAATTAGGAGCTATATTTTTACAGTTTTCTGCATCAGTATGACATAATTTAATTTTATTAGTAAATTTCCGAGTGGTGCAAACATGTGACAAACCTGCTTGTGCAGAAGCCTGAGAATCAATAGAAAACTGAGACACGGTGGTTTTCAGATATTCAACAGACAACAAAGCCTGGGGCTCCCAGTCCTGGAAATGTGTTGTCTTGTTTAAAGGTCTGTAACAGGCCTGGGAATTATGTATTAATAACTTCAAATGGACTCAAAATTATGCAGGCACCTTCTTCATATTTTTTAAGCCTGATGCAAAGACTTGCTGAAAACCAAACCATGAGACTACTTTCAGAAAAGGATGGAGAAGACACTTTTGTAAAATCAACAGCATTATTCTTTTTGTTGCCAGTACTTACCATCATAGCTATCAGAGCACAAATGTAGCTCTGTTTCATGATAAATTGAAACACAGAGACCAGGGCATGTAGTTTAACATTTTCTTTTTCCTCCTGAGTAACTTCTTCTTCTTCTTCCTCCTCCTCCTCTTCCTTTTCTAAGTAGAAAAAGAAATTCTTATTTGCATCCATGCCTGTGTGAAGATAGTACATGCATCCTCTCCTGAAATTATTTTGCTTGCAATCACTCTGATGGCTACTTCAAATCACTGTGTTGGTAGGCAAAGTATTTTGGATGGTATACACCTACAGCCCAGTTTACAAAACTGCCATATGGGCATCCATCATTGTGAGGTGACAGCAGTTATTAAACTTTAACAGGCCAAAGAGCTTACCAAAATGACCAGAAATGCTAGAGGCAGCGACGGGAGATACAGGATAGGAAAAACACACAGAAAAAACGACAACTCCTAGGCAATTTACTACCTGAGGGGCCATCCGAAGGCTCCCACTTGTACTGTGGCGTGGAGTACACGTCTGCTTTGGCTGGACCATTCTCCAGTGGCAGTGCGGGGTGGATGGTGTGATAGTCAGCAGGGTTCCCGTTCACTGTCACCAGCAGCACCTGCCGGGACACCGAGACAGGCACAGCATTTACCGAGGCTCTCAGAAGAGTGGGGCTCCTACTTCCCTGTTTTGCTACTCTTGGAGTGTTAAAGTTCAAACAGGTTAACAAGCAGATGCAGTTACTTCTGATATGCTGTAGTCATGTTGCATGCAAAAGTAACACAGAACAGCTTCCAAAACTGATTGTTATTAGACTTTTATGTCATACCAATAGCAGTAACCAAAAATTCATCCTCCTTATTAGGCAAACTACATCAGGATTTTTAGTTCACATCTAATTATTTCCAGTAGTTATTAAAATAATGGTTATAAATTACTTTCCAATTTGAATTATTAGTGGTGAGATCAATGTTTGCAGCTGTTAATAAAACCACTTTTGGTAATCATTGTTATTGATGACACATTTTTGTGACTTGGTAGTGCTAATTCAACACTCTTTTATTGTTTTATTTTTGTGACTTCAATTTCAGCCCTTGTGCTTGTTTGGATAAGGGCTCGAGCAATCACAATCATCATATCTTTCCTACTGGCAGAAATTCACATGCAATGGGTTAGTGATGGCAGTACGTGCTCAAGACTGACTTCTGCTCAGGCTGTGAGACAGGAGCATATCTTGCTTGTCAAAACTATGCACAGGCATGTGCAACAGCCTGTGAACAGTTTTACAATAGTATCTGGGTTATGTTCAGTCATATCCAGCTGCACCAAGTACAGACTGTGGAGCACATTTAGATTAGGCTATGCATGCTCCTAAAATTCATCTTTATCTTCATTCTTCTGTGTGTGCAAACAGAGGGGATGTTTCCCCTTTCAGAGTCTGCTAGGGTCTATAGCAGTCAAGATAAATGGATCATTTGCTGTCTGTTCAAATAAAGACTTGGATTTTGTGTAATCTGTAAATTGAACTCATATGCATTGTTGGTCGTGCTTATAAGCCTCAGCATTCCAACATGAATGAAATAAAAAATACAGCAAAGAAACTAAATCAAATTTAAAGGTGGCTTGCATTAGAAAGCATATTTTCATATCTTATTCAAACCCAGTGAAATAGCAAAGATCATTTGCCAGTTGGTACTACTGCAAGCAGCTTAATTTCAAGTGATCAATCAATGGCTTCTCAGGGAAATTATAAAGAAAGCAGAAGACAATTACATTTAGGATCATAAAGATTATAGGGCAAATGGCAGGTTGGTTAACTATAAATCTAGAAGTTTTACAAATGTCATCTAAGGTTTTATCTGCATGTATCATTGTTGTCTGTATTTACACACATTGAGAAAAACTGCAAAATTACAAAGACTAGTAGTATACTAACATCCGATGGCTTGTATTCATCTTGGGTCATTGACAGAAGCTGCAAAAAGCAATGCAAGAACAAATTATTACAGAAGCACAGCTCAAGCATTAGTAAGTCTGACTTCTTGAATACATGCATGCATATGTGCTGACTTTTGCAGATTTGCACCAAAAATTTCAGAAGGAATTCTTTAAAAGTCAGCAGAATTGTTCAATACCATAAAATTAGATTTGGTGTGCTGTAGCATTGACATAATTTTACTGTATGGTCCTGTGAATTTTAAACCAGAACTGAGAATGTTGCATTGACATTTTGGATACTAGGTCAAAGAATTAATCAGTATTGCATTATACTGATTAACTGCTTTCTAATGTCTTTCTAATGATCCAATGCTTAAAAACTAGGTTTTTAAACAATCATTAGAATTATTACAATTATAAAAATAGTTCCAATAAAACGGTGATGCAAATATAAAATATGATGCTTTATCCATTTGCCAGCTCATTTCCCATTACTATCATTATAGTGGATTTTTGGGCCTTGAGTATATGTGGCTTATGAACATTTATATGTCCCAAATTTGACAATAACTCAACAAATGAAATTTTGCAGTGCAGCTGGTGTAGACAGGTGGTAGAGAGCTGGACCCTTACAGGATATTTTACACAATTGCCTAAACTGCCTTGCTTTGTATCTTCAAAAAGGACACCAGTACGCTTAGGAGAGGGTAAGCTGGCAGTCCCCACTCACCAGTGACAGTGCTAATTAGCAGATACAAGGCAGATCAGATCTTTACACCTCTTCAGCTCCCTGACAGACTTTCTAGCTGTTTTGCTCAAAGATAATGGCCCCAAGCCAAAAGCCCTGTCCTACACTTCTTAAATGTGGAAGCTAAAAAGACAGAGCATGCTTTTTGTTTACATCCTTACACTGGTCCTTGGTTTTGTTTCATTCATTTTTACAAAATATATTCCTATCCTACTCTCCCATGCAGCCTTGATATTTTATCTCATTTATATAATCACACATGGAGACCTTACTTGCAAGCTGCGTAACACTGCTTCCCTTAATTCAAAGTAGTTGTGTAATGCAGAGACCCTTCCCCTCCAGTCTTACTTTTCTCTCATCAGTTGTATAGTGGCTTGCATACCACAGACTGCGTCTCCTCTCTGCTGTCATTGGGATTGGGCTGCAGGGAATTTCTTTGTCGTCTTCCCTGCTGACAGATTTCTCGTCATCGGGCGTCTGCTAAATGACAACAAATGACAGCACTAGCTACAGCTCTGTAAACACAATCGTAGCAGAGGAACTGAAATTTCCCCCCCAGCAGATGCTCCCTCTCCAAAGCACGTCTGAAGCACCTTTTAGTGGCTAATACACTTGGTTTAAGATAGATGAGTCTGAGATGACATTTTCAGAAACAATGACAAAGCTTTTCTATAACTGCTAGTTACATGACACCAGAATTACACAGACCCCCATGTCCTACCTTAACTTACCATATAACCACACCATAAAGACCTACAAATACATAAAATATAAAACCTGCAAGCTACACTGTTTAATTTTCAAGACAGTGTGTGCTATTTCAGCATCTTTGACCACTGTTCCATAATGTCTTTGCTGACAAGCTGGTAAGATACAGACTTGACCAATGGAGCACAAGCTGGATGGAGAAGTAGCCGAACTGCCTTTCTCCAAGTAGGGTAAAGGCTCAAAGACCAAAGGTAGATTGCCAGGAGTGGAGTTCCTCAGAAACTGGCACTAGGTCTGGTCCTGTTCAAAACCACCTGGATGGAGCTGCACCCACACAAAATTTGTGAATCACACTGAACTGGGAGGAAGTAAACAGGCCAGAAGATTCACCATACAGAGATGGGACAACAAAAACTGCACAAGGCTCAACATAGATAAAGTCCTGCAGCTGGAATAAACCCACTACAGTAAAAAGGCTGTGGACAGCCTGTGTGGGAAGCAGCTCCATGGAATAGGCTCTGGTGCAGAGCAAGCTGACAAAGAGCCAGCAGTGGACTGCACTCCAGCAGCAACAAAGGCAGACACGTCCTGGACTGCATCAGGCAGAGTACTGCCAGCAGATCAAGGGATGTGATTATTCCACTGTGCCTGGCAAGTGTCAGGCCCTACCTGCAACACAATTCTGGCATCCCCAGTTCAAGAGAGACACACAAAATCTGGAGAGGATCCCACAGAGAATTGTCAAGATGATTAGAGGCTTGGAGAAGCTGAAGGATGCAGGAATTAGGGTTTTTTTTCCAATTTACATCAATAAAATTACACTTTTAGAGAAGACAAGGGTAGTCCTCTCACAGGGAGGCATAGCCTTGTCATAGGACAAGAGGCTAAGGACACAATTTGATTCAGGGAAACACCTTCTGACTATTAAATTTTATAAAAAAAAAAAATATATATATATACATACACACACACATATATATTCACTATGAGAACAATGAATCATCCAAGGTTTGGCCCTGGAAAATCTAATCTGAGGCACTGCTCTCAAAAGAAGTTGCTTCACATGATCTTCCCAAATTCCTTCCAATCTGGTCTGTCCTGTGACTCTCATTTTCTCTAACCACGTGGTTCATTTCTCCATGTGAGATGGCAAATGTTATCACTAAGCTGAGAAGTGCAAACCACAGCAGGTTACAGCCTCTCTTTGAGCCCTACCAGAGCTCCTCCTGCACTGTGCCTCCTGAGTGGCAGCTTGCTGGGGAAACTGTTCTCATTGCTTGGGCTAAATCCTCTGATATAATAGAAGAATAAATCAGGGTGCTGGGCAGAGGTCTGCAAAGCTACCCATGGGAACAGGACATCCAAACATCCCAGATCATTTTGAAACTCTCCTCATTCCAATCCTAGCTGCAAGGTCCTATTTTTTACTTGACTTAGATAAACAATGATTATTAATTTAGTTTCACTTCTCAGAGGAAATGGTAGCACATTTCACATATGGTTGTGTATTTATATTTGATTGTAAAAGGGCATTCCTAGCAAAACTGTAAGATGAAATAAACTGATTCTGTACTTAAAATACTTGTCACTGCCATTTGAAACTTTAATATAAATATGAACCATAAAGAACTGCTTATCAAAGACATTTAGTTTGGCACCAGGGTGACAAGAACAATACAAAAGACCTAAGACACACACAATTATTTTAGTAAGATATTTTGAGCCTTAGACACAACAGGGAAGGGTGGGAAATCTTGTTTTCCCTTTGTCAGAAGAGGAAGAAAAGTCATAAAACACAGTACTAGTCACACAAGCACAACTTGTAAGAGTCCTTTGACTTGCTTAGTTTTTTTCAGTTGTTCCTCAGCAACTCTTAAATACCTTTTAATTCAAACAATTATAAAAACTTTATAAGAGGACTCTACATTCAAGTGCTGTAACTCTGCTGACTCCTGTACTATTACTTACCACTCACAGCACAGAATGAATGGGCTCTATTCATATATTCAGCACTAGCAGTTACAACCGTGAGCTGAAATCTCCAGAGACAGATTGCTTTTTCTTATTTGCAGAGGTAGAATTTCACAAGACTCAATGTTAGAACAAGTCAGGATCCAAAACAGCAAGCATAAGAAAAGCAAATCCTCCACTGACTGCCACAGTCACTTTGCATGAGCAAGATTCATTCAGAATCCCACATGGAGAGCATACACTGAAATTTCATACATGCACACCAAAAATGGAACCTTGAAATTCAAGATTTGAAGCGGGGGGGTGTTCCTGTAAAATTGTTCATCACCTTCAGCATTTAGAGACAGTCTCAACAGCATCTGTCTCAAAGACAATTCTTGCTGCTGTCCGGGGGAATTTTATCCACTAGAGGACCCCAAGATGTAATTCACAGGGAAAAAAAAAAAACCATCAAGTCTACATGCTTTACTCTGCTTTTAGCATCTGCTACACCAGTATTATATTTAGCTTATGTAATCTTTTTAGACTGAAAAAGTATTTCTTTCTTGTTTTGTTCAAAACGGGTTTTGTTCAAGAGCTTCTTATGAAGAAAATTCCTAAGATGAGCCACTTCTTACTGAACAGGACAGCAGTATATAGAGAACAACTTCTTTACACTAAACACTTCATAGCATTTTGTCTTTGCCATTTATTAAATTTCAGGTAGGTTAGTAGTGAAATCCTAAATACAGAGTAACTTCGAAGTCACTGGAGACTGCAAAGGCAAGTTATATACTTAGTTCCATAAGGAATCAAACGCACCACAGTATCTCAAGTTTAAAAACATTTCAATGAAATTGGAATGCAATTATTTCTGGATTTAAATAACTAAGAATGCAGTCTACCAGGGAAAAGTCAGTAGGAGAAATTTTAAATCCTGATCTATGACACCACTAAACAAAACCAAAATGCATATAGGGGAAAAAAAAAAGCCACAAGGAGAATGCGTGCAAAATACAGTAAATTTTGCAAATCTCAGCATCTCTAATGACAAGCACTTGCATCACTAACATCCTGTGCATCAAAAATAAGCATTAATGCATGGATACTCTTTCCTTTACAGTGTTCCCTTTTTAAAGCATCCATTTATCTTCGGAGGGAAGCATCATTTCCCTGGCATCTGAAGTTCCCATGGGAGTGCCAAGACTTTGTGTTGCCTCTCATGTAGCCATGAATTTGACATCAATGTTCCTTTAATTAATGTCTTTTAATGCTTACTCTAGCTCAACTGCTTGGAAAGCATCTCTAATTTCACTTGTTGGCAGTTCTCAGAGATTGGTTTTAATGTTTTATGGGAATATCTATCTCAGACACCACAAGCAGTCTAAAAAAAAGAACTGCAGGCAAGACCACTATAGTTCCTCTCAAGTCCCTGTAGGAAATTGCAGCTTTCACTGTCTCCTAGATAGAAAGACCCACTTCTCCCTGAAAAGGCACAGCAACTAATTTAGGTCCAACACCAAACTTTCAGATGGTGACTACTGGATGAAAACAACACAGGTACTGCAAATCAGCTCCCAGACTTGCTGAGATCACACAGCTCACACTGATTGCATTTCACATGTGGTTACTCCTCTGTGGGTAGTTCTTGTGGTTTTACTAAGCAGTTTGTGAGATGTGAAGTTTTAGTTACAGCCCCAGTGCTAAAATCATATTTTTATCTGGAAATCTTAGTTTTCATTTAAGGAAAGGAAAAAAAAAATCTAGTTTCCAGAAGAGGTAGCTGCAGAAAAAATAAAAGGAAAAAGACACTAAAGATACCAAATGCCAGAGGGTACTGGACCACAGTGATGTGACTTCAGAAAAGATAATATTAGGATTTCTGGAAACTTAAGACACAATTTTTTAATAGCTCAAGGTGATGGCTCTGGCATCATTCACCTTTGAAGCCCTATATATGTAACCCCAAATACCAGACATCTCAATTCAGAGGTGATGTATTTTGATTGCCTTTTTAAATGTTAAATGGTTACATTATCCATTACATGAAGAAACATCCTTAAAAGAAGAAAACCTTTAATATTTCTACTTGCTTCTACAAACTCCACTAATTCACAGCACAGTCATGAGTATTTTCATTGTGGATTACAGCACTACTAAACCTCAACTCAAAAAGTCATCAGGCCTCTGAGGATCAGGAAATTAATATAAGTAATGCCTAGGATCATCCTTTTTTACATTTTCAGTTTCTAAGCTTTTAAGATACCTCTGGGCTCCTATATACACATTTTCCTCTGAAACTGGAAAAAGTAAAGATTTCCATTTTTTTCTCCTTGTTCTCTTGCTCTTAAATGAAAACTAGTATTTCTCTCAGGCACGCAGGAGGAAAGGTTTTAAGAGCATTTTTCTATATCTATGATAAAATTGCAAATAGGTGTTTTGTCTTACCATATTCTGTGCCAAAATGTATCTTACCTCTGTTCTGGTAGACTAGCCTTAGGTATTGGCATTTCCCTTGATAGCACCTACACTTGAACCACAGACCCCAAATCATTTAGATTGGAAAAGACCTTTGAGATCACTGAGTCGATCAAGCCCAGCCACTACTGCATATGGATACCTTCCTTCCAAATAAAAGCATTAATGCTCTGCAATTGCATTCCTTACATAATTGTCCCAATGATTCTACTAACAATACCCATGTTAGATCAGACTCTTGGAGACACTTGGTGAAAAGACCAAATTCAAAGTACCACCTTGCACTTGCTGTCTGTTTCCCTCAATTTTCCTAAATTTTTGCACCTCTGTTAGCAAGTATCTGGCCAGTCTCAGAGTCATTAGTCATGGGAAGAGAGAAGGGAGTTACCCTTACAATGGGCTCTTGCAGCCAGAGGCGGATGAGAGTGGCGAGGGTGTAGTACATCACCAGCAGTAAGATGGGATTAGCGTGGTGATACCAAAATAAACGTGGATTTTTGATGATCATCCAAGTGCTTGAGCAGTTTGTCTGAGTAAGAGAAGTGACACCAAACAACCTGTGAAATAAAAAACCAAAGCAGCCATATTAGATAATAAACACCACATTTTAAAAATATTAAAAAAAAATTTGGGGGACAATTTTTGCTTATGTTTAATACTAATTGCTCTGTTCAAAAATAATATCTGCCATCACTTTTAAAATGCAGTGAGTATTTTCATTCCGCATATTTAGTCAAAAGAACTGATCTTGTGCAATCGCTTTTCGACGTGAAAAAATGGGAGTATAATAACATTACATCTACTATGTCCAGTGAGAAAACTTGCAATGACCTGCTCCCTGTAGATCCAGAGCTACAGAAACTGGAAAGAGAAAATCTGGCTGCAAGTCAATTTGGCAAATCACAGCAACATGACATTTCAGAGAGATTTAGTAAACTGACGTGTAACACCATTTCAGTCACCCTGCCAGGACACAGCTGTAAAGTATATCTTCTTGGCACACTGAACAGTTTACTGGTCTTTTCTTTTAAAAAGCTAATACTATTAATAAATTGTTATCTAATTATGCCAATGCTTAGGAACATACAGGGCTCTATTGAGTTCACAGCTTTTGTGAAAAAAAAGAGAAAATATTCAGAAAGGTTATTGTTTCAGATGACCAAATAATTGAGGGAAGAAAAAGAAGAACAATTAATTAGAAGCACTATTATCAATGACATGAGATATTTGATGTTTCTGGAAAAACAGTATTTCTGTCAAGTAAAGAACATATGTTGGCAAAAAATCCACTTAGTATTAAAATTCCCAACATTTTCAATTTAATACAAGAGGTTGGATGTCCAGTAGATGTGCTAAATACTGAAACAAAACTAATAAGAAACAATACTTAATCTAGCTCATTCATCCAAAAATTGCTTGCAGAGTTCCAAAGTTAGGGCATGAGCTACCAGTAGCATGTGTCAGTATTCATTATAACCACTTTTGTCTATTGACAAAAGCTTTTTTTACCATATTGTTTGTGAGAGTTTTCATTTTTTACCAAAACCAGATCTAAGAAACAATTAAGATGATCTCCTTATTGGTATAACAATAAATCCCAAACTACTGTTCCTCTGAAAGGGTAAACCAAACATATTAATGAAAAAACAAACCCAAACCCAAAACATGCAAGATTTTCTGCTGGGGGATTTAATTTTTGAGAGTGGCTAAAAGCTTAGTTCTTCCTTAATCTAGTAAAATCCAACACAAAAAGCTGAATGAAACAAAGAGTAAGTATGAAATTCAATAGAGATGTGCTGCCTGAAATCTGCCTTTGGATTCTGCAAAGTGAAAATGTTATATCTGATCTTAACTGCCACTCCTCATTCTGATCATCAACACAGGCCAAAGGTATAAACTTTAAGACCTTTCCGAGCTTTTGGGTGGATACAAGATTGGGAAAAAAACATTTAAAAAATCCTGCATACAAAGCAAATTGCTGTAATTTAAAGGAGCTGAAGGAGCTATGCTTGGAGCTGACTCAGACTCAAACTTCCATAGCATCCAAAAACATTTGGAGCTGATGTTACAGTTTGGCTCCATCTGAGTGAAATTCATGCTGGATTGTATTCTGTTCATATTTCTACCAGCATAGAGGAACATCTTGTTTGTCTGCTTTCCTCTCTCATACTGACTTGTCACTTTTGCCCATCAGTGATCAGGGTTGCTGAGTTCCTGTTAGTTTCATCTTCTACCTCTGTTTCACAACACAGTTCTCTTATTTTGGTTCATTTTAAGCTTTTCTATGAAAGCACAGCATGATTCACCCTATTTCTGTCTCATAAGCATCAGAATCAGAGTGAAATCCAGTTCTTACTGAAATGCAAAGTCTTTCCATTGACAGTTAGTGGTGAGTATTTCCTACAGAAATGAGGGAAAGTTCCTGAAGGTTCTCAGAACCTTCTGCCAAGCAGACATGACCTTCATATCACATATTCCATTCCCATAGTATCCTTTATGATATACTATAGCTAGAAAGTCAGAACAACTTGTGTTTTATCTCCACTGAAAAGAAAACATTCCACATAATCCTAATGGTTAGGAAATTTTATTATGTTTCAGTTATATTCGCATTATCTTAGTTTCATCGGCCAGCTCCAAATTATTCATACTTTATAATACTGGACTTAATTCTGCTCCCTTCTGGTCCTGCATTCAGCAAATATTCATAAGTTACAGTCCATCTTTTTCTTCTAAGTTGCCACATGGCCAGCAATGTAATGTATTTCACTTCAATTTATTCAATGTATTTTGCTTTGTCTCATAAATCATGGATGTATAAGATCCACTCCTCATTTCTGATTTCTCCTTGGGGTTTGAGACTTGTACTCACAATGTACTCAACACAACCTTCCCTGTTTATCACATTCAAAATTCACTGTTGTCTTGGGAATGCTCATTCTGTCTGTTCTGGCCTCCAATAATGCTACAAGTTGCTACTCACTCAGTATTTATGCTTCATCATTATCCTCCATGAGAACTGCTGGTGCAGAACATTTTTCAGAGGAATACAGTCATCTTCTCTTACACAAAGCTTCTAATTACACAGGGAAGACTGCCATAAAATGTATAAGCAATATAAATTACGGTATTATTCCTTCTGCATACTTCATTCTGCAAAGATGTCTTTACATTCAGTATTGATCCCAAGCAGCTGTGTTTGAGTCCAGCTCTGATCTTGGTGTGACTTCCTCTGACCCAACATAGATGTATGCCACAATTAAGGTCAGAATGAGTCCTACGTGGGAGAAACCCACTACCAAACAAGTACATGTGTGCCTGAATACAGAATATAATTAAAATAAATTATGAGAGACTTATTTATTAATGGATATATTTGGCTTTCCAAAAGACTGCATGCAATGTCACAAAAAATGGAGGTTTGCAAGATGGGAATAGATTATTATTTCTACTCTTACAAAGAACTAAAGCTGGGCTTTCCAAAGTCCTCACTGGTATTCTCAAAAATGCATAGCAGAAATAATTTGGAAAAAGTTATAGAAATTATGATAGGCCAAGGGGAACTTTAATGTCTGACTGAGAAACGCTCTGAAATAACACAGTGAAAAAGAGTTCTCAAAATAAAGGTAGCATAATTTTGTCCAGTTACTATTCTATAAGCTTGTTTCCTTGGAAAAGATTCCTTTTGATTTTGTAAATCATCCTTCTAGGAGATGCACCTGCATCTTTCATGACTTCCTGACAAAGCTGTAAGCTGTGACCATACAAAATTCTCACTTTCTCTATTAGTCTAACATTAAAATTCAGAAGAGGAAATTCAATTTCACTTGAAAACAGAAAAAGAAATTCCTGTTGCACTCACAGATATTTCACCTAAGGAGTTGCCAAATTTGCTAAAACTCCACATTGCTGAAAATTTTATTGCATGCATTACTTACTTACTACATTAATATATTATAAGAATTGGCATATTACTCATGGCACTAAATATAAACAAAAAATAGCCATGTAAGCAAAAATATGTTTCATACACAGATTTATCAAAGCAGTCATTACATATCTGTTAGGTCTGTAATTTTTTTTTTTTATTTTTTTTTTTTTTTTTTTTTTTTTTTTTTTTTTTTTTTTTTTTTTTTTTTTTTTTTTTTTTGTAAAAAACATATTTGTAATTTCAGATCCCGGATGTGCTCACATTTTAGGAGTTGACGTCAGGCAAGTATTTACCTTGTAACTTTCAAGGCCAGGAAAGGAAGTAATAATTCTGACTTCCTGCACAATGTAGGACACCCAATAATTCTTCTATTGAGCCACGATATTGTGGTTGAATAAAAGTTTATAGTCTAGAATGGCTTCCAATCTTGACTTCAGATGATAGAAAATCTTCTACTGTCTCTTACCCTTTTCTATGAGTTTTAGCTTCTGTAATAGGTTTGTCTGGATGAGATTTACAGTTGCTGCGTCTTTCTAAAACTCTGTGTACTCCTTTACATAGTGGTTTTCACTACACAACAGAGCAGGGGGTTATTTTTCTATATTGTCTCAAAGTTTGCATGAAGCTTACAGCCTGAAGAAAATGTCTGCATCAAACCACTCTAGGAGCTGCATTTTCTGATTTAGCATTTAATATTACAGGATGCCTTTATTCCTGTGGCCAGTACCTATTGCATGGTTATTCCCAGCAATGGCACCAGAACATTTTAGTGTGCTAGGTTGGATTTGGGCAATCCATCTTTGTAGAACTTCTGAAATTGTGTTGGATTTTATGAACTGTCTGAATCTTTATTTCATCTAGGTATCTTCTATTGCATATTTATTTCCCTCTCTTTACACAAAAGGAGATGAGAGTGGTGCCTGCAAGTCTGGGATAGGAGAAAGGAATATTGAGACTGACATTTGAATAGCTGAGCCCTAAATCGAGATGCTAAAAGTGACCAAATGAGAGATGAAAAGGGATGAGTACAGTAAACAAAGAAGAGGAGAATAAGGGACAGGAGAATATGGGAGGAAAGAGAACAACAAACTCCATAGAAATGGGACAAAAAATAGTATATTTGGAGAAGGTGGTGGTGGTTGTGATAGAAATATTAATTTTCTGAACCAAAAAGGACTGAAATACAGGGAGAAAAGTCAAAACTTCATGTTTCACAGTCCAAGCCCTGAATACTGAGTTTCATGAAGAAGAGTATTTGAAATACTGAAAGGGCTTTGTCCCAAACTCTGAACACTGCTTGAAGAGTGAACCTTTTTTCAAACATTGACTTAAAAGAGGTGCATACTGTTGTCAGGCTTGAAAATGTTCTGTGGGTAAGAGAGAGAAAGAAGTGGAAGGAACTGGAAAATAACTTAGCATAGAGAAAACATAATTCCTACTCAATCCACCTAAAAGTCAGGAGTCTCCTTTTCATACACAAGCCATCCTGTTGGGTTTTCCATACTTGGATAACAGAGCTACACAGAAGTTAAGATCCATAAACTTACATCCATAATGTCTCTTCCAAGGGAATGCTATGAGCCACCCCACTCCCCCTCTTTGGGCTATGTGCCCAAAGCAACACATGCTGTTGGAAAGCACTCAGCCAGTCCTGTGGTACCTTCAGACCCATCCTTGCCTTCCAGAAGGTTATTACTCCCCAGGCTGTTGGCTGGGAATTCAGACCATGCTGGGGCTAGTGCTCCAGGGTACACTGAACTGACACCACCACAGAAACAGCAGAACACTGGGAGGAAAGAGGTGGAAAAGTTGGCTGAAATGCATTAGGCATCCCAAAGAATTAGGGTTAAAGACAGCAGAAAGCATTTGGTTTCATGTGGCTTTTCAAAGGAAAAAAAAAAAAAAAAAGAATGAATGGAAAAATTGGCATTTGTCTTTCCAAATCACGTTATAAGATTCCAGAGGAGTTGATCCTTCATGTCTTCTCTTCAGCTCAGTGGGACAACTGTGTAGGGAGATACTGCAGCCACAAAACTCAGTTCACAGCTGTACTAAAGTTATTAAATGTATTCATCTTGGAGTGATACAAACTTTAAAAAGCATTGCAAGTATTTTTAGCACTAAAAAGCCCTAGACTCTGCCTTGGTTCAGACTTGGATAATACAGAATTGGCTAGGTGGAACTGCACCATATTAATGACCATAAAAATATTTGACTATTTGGGTTGAGAAACATTATGATAAATTTCAGCTTAACAGTTCAAAACATTTTTTTTTTGAAATATCTTTAAATGTAGACTGGAATTGTTTTTCTTCAGCATGTTGCTATCCCAACGCTATATTACAGGCATACACATAGTGAATGTAGACTTGGTAGGTAAGTAGATCGTTCTAACTTTTGTTTTAATGTCATCACATTTCTATAGCTCTTTAGCAGATGTCTTATGTCCTTTTTTTTCCTACCAAGTTTTGGTTTCCATAGCTTCTATTGGATCAAAGCTTTTCTGGCAATGACAAAACCAGCCCTTGTGTATCTCCCACCCTCTTCTGAACATCAGTGACTTTCTTTTAAAGGAAAACTAATTTCAAATGCACATCTACTGCATGAGAAACATGAAAAAGTGAGTAGTTTAAAATTTGTGTGCTAATATTTAAAACTTGTGTGCTAATCTCATCCATATAATGAGGACAGAGAGAAATTACAAGCCATTAATCAGGAAGCTATAGAGGAGAAATGATATCTTTAAGGGTGGTGAATTACATAAAAGCTTGCAAAACCTGTAAATACAACACAAATCTTAATTCAAGGAGAAAAAAAGGACCATATGGGCAGCTACAATAGAATCACTTTGTTTTCAAGTTCTTTAACAACTTTAAGATGATAAATATTATCTACTCTATAAACTGTTGTTTGTTTTGAAGTAACCAGATAATCAAATTTTCTCTGAGACTATCTGACTGGAAGCCGTTAAGGAATGGGCATCCATTAAAAATACTTCACATATCTGAAATAAAACAGCTTCCCTGAGGGGAATTTACATCTGAACATAAAGACTTGTGAGCTCTGTCACATGTCCTCCAATAATTTAGCTTTGTCTTTCTATTACAAAAGCTTTCATTGCTTTAGAAGCAATAATTCCCCACTGTTATCACTAAAAATATATATGGGTCTATTAATCCCTTGTTTACTGAGACAGAACCCATCTTCAAAAGCTTTAAATGAAGAAGATTTATCCTATCAATGGGGTTCTTCTTTGAATCCCTAAATCTTTTAATTACCCATGACATAGCTCAACTTTGCTCTGAGTTTCTATTGGGCATCAATACTGATGTTGTTTCTTTCAGCACATCAGCGAGCTAGAAAAGCAGCATGTTGCTGTAGCCTTTGGGGGCCTCTGCTGGGACTCCCAGAGGCTGTTACCTGATGAAGAGATGTACTGAAGCAGCAACTCCAGTATCTTTTCATTCCAATCAGACATCTGAGCATCTGGCACAGGGAGGACTGCCAGACAGGACAGCAAGAAGGTGGTGAAATGGGGATAAAAGTGCAGAAGATATTGCTTTAGGACTCCTGCCTGATAACTTAGCTAGAGCGACTCCATCAACATGATTATTCCTCACCAGGGCCAGCATTGTCACTGCTTTGACAGCAGCAGCCTGGCTCATGGTTAGATTAGGCAAATAGAGTTTGTTCTCAAATAAAATAAAGGCAAATAGTTGTTTGTTCTGTCACTAAAATAAAACTATTTTAAATGCAGCACCGTTTTGGGTTTTTGTGGGGTTTTTTTCCAAATAGCTTCAGCTACAAAGCAGAGGCAACTCAGGGAGGATGGAAGCTGAAGGAGTCAGGCAGCCTTGCTGGGACTACAGGATGGAGAGAGAACAGTCACCCCAGCAGAGAAGGCTGGTTGGCACCAGTGATTTGCCAGTTGCTCATCTTCCTCATGCACACACATATTCCCTGTGACCCTAAAGGGGCATGAAAAGCAACTGATACTGAACAGTACCACCTGAGTATGGACAACACCCAAGCCGCATGGAAAAAATTAAAAATACTTAATGTTCAGTTGGACTTTCTGCTCAGAGATGAAAGTAATGAGAAAACAGGTCCAGGCTTCTCAGGAGTCATGTGGAAAGCACGGGAAAGCCAAAGGTACGTTCAGAAACCTCCATGGACACAAGGCTCTCACCCTGTGAGAGGGTGAACTTGGACACTCAAGCACAGAATGGAAGGCACAGCTCAAATATGCCATAGCTCAACAATGACAAGGTTAACAATGGCTTTCTGTGCAAATTAATAACTGAGGCTATTGGTTTTTCACAGTGACTTGGCTGAGCTGCTGAAAGGGAAGGAGGCAACAGCCCCACCTCAGAAAGTCTTTCACAGGCAGAGCAAGGGATAGTCTGGTCTCAAAACTCAACCAGTAGTGCAGACCATGGGGAGCCTTGTTGTCCTAAGCTCAGGTGCTGGGAGAAGAACAGAAGAACGCATTTAAGACTTCAGCAGAAGTCATTTAGGAGGAGGAGACAGTGCTCAGATAACCCCAGTGAACATTAGCGTTCAGTGGGGTGGTGCTGACCAGAACATGAAGTGACCTGGTACAACAACTAACCATGCAGCTCCCTAAGAGCTTTACTGCTACTTCTCAGAGTAACATGTGCAGAAGAACAGAAATTGTTTTGAAGTGTAGCTTCATACTATTTTAACTTTGAGGTAACTTGGTCTGTGATCTAGGGCTCAGACTGCAGCCAAAGGCTTTGTGCTTTATTCCAAGTTCTGGCTATCAGGGGAGGGTTACGCGATTCATCTAACTTTCTGTTAGGGAATTTTTCCACCTCTGAAACAGGAGTGATGATACTTTTCAGTCCCATTGGGACAGTCTGCTAGGTTCAGTGAAGCATGCAGAGGAAAAGATTTTCCACTTACTCAGTTGGCAGTGAAACAGATTGAAAAAAACACAGGAGTGATGGATACCTTCATCAAGAGATTCTGCACTAGAAAGTATGAGCAAAGAAAATACTCCATTTTAGCAGCGAGTCCACTAAGGCAGAAATAAAACTATGATTCCCATTTGGCTTCAAACATAAAAAGAAAGTAAAATAACAGGATATGGGAAAGAAGATAATGGGATAATGAACAGTAATGCCTGGGAAATGTTTCGAAATTGCCCAGTTTCAAAATGAGAAGGGTATAACAGCTGATTTTAAATCAGTTATAAATTGAACACAATTGGCTCAGCTTTTATCAGCAAGTTCCAAACTTCAGCTAAATGAACATAAACAGGAGATTAATCTCTTCCACTCTGTGAGTGTTTAGAGAAACAGGTGTAGACTGCCCCTGCATGGACAAGGACTAACTCCCTAGTGTGTGCTTGACCGAGGTTACTCAGGACTGCCTTTTCTACTTCCAAGGAATGTGGGATGATTCATTCTTCAATGTTGATACACCGAGCTGAAAACACAGAGTTTATTCTTCATCACAATTTCTGGTGATGCCAGAGTATAAAGATAATTGTTCTTGAGCAGACCTCAAGAAAACAAGTTTGTAAATCTGGAAGTTTGCTAATTACAATCCACATCTCCTAATACCACAGAATAATAGGAATACAAATCTGGTAGCAGGATAGGTTGTTTGTCTCTTTTCTGTCCTTGTTTTCAGGCACTTGATCAATGATCACAGAATGCAGATCCATGTTTTTCAGAAAATATGAAGAGAAAATTAAGGGATTGCTTCTCTGCATTCACCCTTTGCATGTCCACACAGGGCAGGCTGTGCTGGGCAGGGAGCCTGTTCCAGTGTCAGTGTTGGGATCGGACACTTGCAAGCCCATGGGGGAGTGGAGTGATCTGTCTCTCCCTGCCCTCGAGCAGAGCTTCTGCTAGCAGGGAGGTGTGCTGATCACAGAGGAGTCAGCTACCCGGGACTGTGCAAAAGTGGGACGGCTACATCATCAGACCAGTTGCATGCCCAATTTAATCAAATCAGAATCAGCAGGCAAGTTTATCTCAGCATATCAGCAGTGTTAAAACCTTCATCACTTCCCTCTGTGCCTCTCACCTCAGTAGTTCAATGCATTCAAGGAAGAGGTGCCTCTGTGCAACACACAATTATCTGGATGCAGGAGACATCAAGGAAGAGGCAGTTCATCTACATCATGTCACATGACGACGACTGATTTTCATGTTTGCAGCTTACACTCAATTTTCAGATGCAGTGTGGTTCTTGGGAGAGCTAAGGCTCCCCTCTTCCCACTAACCTGCTGTAATCAGGGCCAGCCACACCAGGCTGCCAGGGATCTCACCAGTGGCAGGCTCACACTGTAGCGGAACACAGCTGGGAAACCAGTCTGTCTGTACCACAAGCAGAAAACCCTTGTTTTTAATAGGTCTTAGCACATGTCTCAGTTTACACCCCTTTCAAGTCCAGTGGAAGAGAGAGGGGTGTAAATCACCTAGGTTGGGTGCAAGGTCAGTAACATGGTTTAAGTTGTGCCTGCTTATTCCAAGGCTAGATTTGGCACTTGAGGTGGTCATGGTGAGTGCTGACAGCTATACCATGGGAATGGAACTGGGAAGGACTGCTCTCCAGGCAAAGTCTTCTGTTTCCTCTCACTTTTTCCTCATCCAACCTTTCATCATAAAGGGAGCCCAAATAAGGCCATCTCATAGTTTAGAAAGAGATTATAATAGCAAGGATGATGATTGTCTTTTGTCAACAGGAGAGTGAACTTGCATTTCTAAGCTGTTAACAGAATCATTCACTTCCTTTGCAAAATATTTTTTAACAAATATAAAGAAGCTGAGGTTCTGAGAAAATCTATAGGCTAAAACATTCTAAATAAAATGTGGTACATTATAGAGCTACTATGAAGCTCAGCTGAAAATTTCTGTAAGAATAATGTCAAATATCTAATGTCTCTTCCTCTGAGAGAAATTCTGGCTCTCTAACCAGATCTGGTCATGGTAACCAACATGGTGGCTGGCCTGGTATGTTCTGGAGCATGCTCAGCAACTGCAAAGTGTGCTTTTGCTGATAGAGGACAATGGAAACAGGCAAGTGCAGTGCAGTGTCTTTACATGGCAAGTATCCAAGGGTCTGGCCTCTGCCCTGGAAGCGGTGCTGCAGTGCCATGGTGAGAAGCACCTAAAAATACCAGGCATGAAAGCTACTGCAGCCAAAGGGCAGCTCAGTCTAGGATACATAAATGAGCTTTAAATACTCCATCTTTTCAAACATTAGCTTGTGATCAGTCAAGGCAACCCCAAAAACCTCAGTGTTTCCTACAAGGTTAAGAAAATACTGCCTCTCAGAGGTTAATCACCCTTGAGATAGGTACCAAAGACAGTCTGTAGCAAAGATTAGCAGTGGCTGCAGCTCAGGTGAAACCTGCTGCAGCTCTTGGCTCCATCAGAGCTACAAAAGCAGGAGCTACAAAAGCAGGAGATCGGTGCCTTGCCCTGCAGAGGTAATCAATCAGCTACATCTCTCTATTTTGGCAATATCTGCTCTCCTATTAGTATCTTATTCACAAGTTTAGCATCTAACTTACGAAAAAATATTACAGCTGGATGTCCAACCCTGATCTGACAACTCCAGGAACATTTTTGAGACAGTGCTTAAGCATTTATAACCCTGGTTAACAGAGTATTTGGGCTACAAAATCCAAATCTGTATCAAAGCTTCCAGGGAAGTACAAATGAAGGATTTTGGACTGGACTCTTCTCAGATTAATCTGAAAACAACCTGAATATCCTAAATCTACCATCTGTAGCAGATATCTTTTCTCCAAAAGTAAAGGAGTAATTTAAGCAGGCTTATTATTAGTCACTGTAAAACCCATTTTAAAAGTCCAGCTTAAACAGATTTATAGACATCTTTCAGATGAAAATTTCCTCTCGAACAAAACTCCTTAGACTAGACTTCTCAACTCATATTGCAGCAAAGCAATCAGCAATTCTCATCCACATAAGAAGGTGTGAAATAAGGTACCACTGTGAAGTGGATGACGCTACCTGGACTTCTAGTTTTGCTTCATTTTGTAAGAGAGATTAAGCCAGTTGTGTTTAAACTGTTTGAACATTACTTGCCTGAAAACTACATGCAAGACAGACTTAAACCATAGGAAAGCACACAGCTTTTAATGTACATTGGACTGCTGAATCTTTAAATTAATATGCTTATAAGCACAGTTTTGGACAGGAATAACTCTGCTCACTAAGGACAAACCTCATACCACTGCACTGATCCTATTTCTTCATGTTGGCAAGACCTTATCATTTCCCCAGTTACATTCTTTTGCCAAAATAAACAATATCAGGAAGAAAGAAGGCAGCAATCCGAAAAATGGTGAACATATTACTGTGTATTTTTTCAGGCTGTGACACCGTGTACCTAATTTCCAAAGTCATTTTAGCTCATTGATTTGTTTTTACTAACTTGGGTGAAAAGAATTTTATGGTAGAAACATGATACTTTCTGAATTTTGCTTTAAATGAATGTTTCTTGTTATTTTTTTCCCATCTTTGCAATACTTGCATATTGCAATATTTGCAATATTGCATCCATTTGCAATATTGATTTGCTGGCAGCATGCCTACCCCTGGCATACCTGGCAGCTATATTCAGACTTTTCGGTACACTGTACATTTTTCAATCTGCAGATCCCAGTGCTGACTCCATGGCATTTCAGCGTGTTTGTGTTTATGCCACTTCTACCTGCACATCACAGAAGCACAGCCACAGCAGCAGATGTGAAACTTTATAGGATATCAATACCTGCATGTTCAGTAACATCACTCCGGCAAGTACTTTGGGATATATTACCACAGTATCCTATTTTTAGGGGGGGAAGTTCTTTGTTTACACAATCCCATAAGGTTTCAGGGCAAAACATGTAAATTCACCAGATGTCAGTTTATCCCCCCAAAGAAAACTGCTTTTCTCTGGTGACATTGTTCAGTCACTTCTTACAGTCACAAGTGATGAATTTTGAGTTGAAGAGTCTTTAAAAGGAAGGAGCAGCTCAAAAATGATGCAAATCTTAGCTGAATAATACTGTTAATTCCAGAATTTTCTGGTTTGTTTGGGTGTAGTTTAACTTTATTTATTTAGTCTGAAATTAATCAATACTCTGACAAGCCCAAGGCATTACTATTCAGCGAAAACACATTTTTTATTGATCAGAGAAACCACTTGTACATTTCTTGTAAACTTGAGAGCTCAAACCCAGAAAGGAGCTTTTTAAAACATCAGACTTAGATTCTGCCAAGAGAAAAAATGCCCCCAGCAGCCCAACAGGAGCAGTTTTCATATCTGCCCTTGAAATTCAGGAGAGCTTATTCTGGGGATTGGGCCCTCAAAATTTTACAGAGAAATAAAAATCCTTCTTTTATATGAAATCACAAAATAATTTAGGTTGGAAAAGACCTCTAATATCACTGAGTCCAATCATTAAACCAACACTGACAAATCCATCACTAAACCATGTCCCTAAGTGCCATGTTTACAGATCTAAGTATCTCCAGGGATGGTGACTCAACGCATTTCCTGAGCTGACTCTTCCAGTGACAGACAATTCCTCTGGTGCAGAAAGTTTTCCTAATATGCAATCTAAACCTCCCCTGGTGCCACTTGAGGCCATTTCCTCTTGTCCTGATGCTTGTTACTCAGGAGAAGAGACCAACCCCACCTCACTACAACCTGCTTTTAGAGAGCACCAAAGTCACCTCCGAGCCTGCTCTTCTCCAGGCTTCTCCCTGTGTCCTCTCCAGAACAGTTCAAGTTCCCTCAGACACTTCTCATAAGACTTCAGCTCCGGACCTTTAACCAGCTTTGTTACCTTTCTCTGGGCATGCTCCAGCACCTCAATGTCTTTCTTGTAGCAAGAATTTGGGGAATCAAATTCTTTTCTTGGCCTATAATTTGCCCATGAAAGCCATGTACTAGTATTAGTGGGAACTCTAGATATTTAGCGCAGCTTCAAACCAAGACTGTACATAAAATAGCAAGGTAGTGATTTTCTTCTAGGATGAAAAATGCTAAAATATTTTTTCTGCAGCATTCCAATACACGTCTCTCATTTTTCCTCCTCTAGCCACTGCTTACATATCAGCTCAACTTGATCATTAAAAATCTTCAGTGGCCTTGTCTCACACTAAGATTTTCACTTCCAAGCTCTGATAACACCTGTCTTGATGCTCTTCAAAGACATCTCCCTGGAAACAGATCAAAGTAGATCCACAACAAAAAGACCTGCAAATAAAGAAACAAGGAACACTGCTCCTTCTGCTGCCATTGTGTGTACATTGTGTATACCTTGTTGTGTATGCTCAAATATAATTTCCCACACAATTTGGAACATCAGTCCCTAACATGATTTCATGTGTAAAAGGCAGAGTTCTCAACAGTTCAAGATATAGTCTACAGGATGGTATCATTTTTTTGGTTACAAAAATGTCAGTACATACTCTGAAGTCCAATGCTGGGACTTCTTTTAACCCAAACTCCGAAGGTGCTTTTCTTTTCTACATCAAGGCATAGACAACTTTCTTGCAGCTTGACTTTTTCATTTCAAAAATTAATGATTAAGGTAAAGTGCCATATTCCTACTGAACAAAATTTTGTCATAAAACAAAGAATCACATTATTTACAATAAAAGATATTACTAGTTGCAGACAAATATCTTGAGACTAAATTAATTGAAACAAATTTTTGAAAATTAATTTAAAATTAATAGAAAAAACAGTAAGAAGAAAAAAAGGACTTCACAAATTATGCACATGAAGAACGTTTCACATATTGTAGCTAAATTGTATGAAGCACATATTTCTTCTCCCTGAGAAAATGTTATTGCTGTCTGTTGCTAAAAACTGTGAGTAGATATCCTCAAAGCCAAATGGTTGAGAATTTTGAAGCCATTTTCTTTTTGTTTTCTTAATACATGGAAGAAGTAATATAAAAGGTTTAGGGAAGTTGAGAGCATTTCATCTTGGCGTCAGAAATCATTCATTCTCCTACCTCGACCTCTAGGTGGCACAAAAGAACCTAAACTGAGCAGGTTTTTCTGATTTTTCAGGTAATGTTACGCCCTTCCAATCAGACTCCACCAGTCACCAATTCCAACATCACAAAACACACATCTATTAACCTGTATTAAATAAAATGTCCAAGTAAGTACAGAAGTAACAGCTACTGTAGCTCGACAGCTCAATTTTACTGCTTTTAATAGCACATTGAGAGATAAATAATTAATTGATTCTCCACAGTACCTCTAATTTCCTTTCACCTTCAGCTTATAATAGTTAAAAGGAACAATACGTTTACTAGAAATAAAGTTAATGCTCACATTTAGTTTAATGTAAGGATTACTACAGCATTAAAAATACATACCATGAAAACCAGTTTGCCATCATAATCCAGCAGAAAAAAATAGTAAGGAGCAAAATACATCATTTACTTCTTATTTTAGATTACAGTATGTAGAAAATGAAAGGGTCAGTGAAATTACAGTCAATCAGTATTTACTGCAGAAGTAACTATAAATGCTGCTTTTTTTCTTAAGTAGCCGTGGATATGGAGATCAGCATGTTCTGTGTGATTTCTATGTGACCAGAGAGAATTTTTATATCAACCATGTAAGATGCACAGTACATCAAGGACCCCAGCAGCCCCAGACTCTGCACACAAAAATGGCACCACGAAAACATTTTTCCCCAGTTAGGACACTATGATATTAGAAATCAGAGAATTTATTTTTGTCTACGAAAAACCAAGCATGCATTTGTACACTTGCCCTTGTATCAATGTTGCCATCTATTTCCTTTACTTCCTGCATTAGCCAAATCACTCACACTCACATCTGAGGAGCACTGGGAGCAATACCAAAAATCACTCTCCTCTCCTAACCTACTCCAGCTCTCTGTCTGCAATTACCCACTCTGGGCTTTCACCACTCTGTCATTCAAAACCATTCTGTGTGAAATGATTTGACTCTTTCATGACTGAACAACAAGTTGAGTGTAAAATTTGTCAAAGCATTCTGTGGAAGATCATTTGCATCAACATGTGACAGCAGCACACTGCGCTCACATGCCCACAATTAAACAGGAAAGGAATTTCTCTCACCTGGCATAGAAATCATCTGGTGGAACAACCTCCTGAAAGAACTGTAGCTGGTACAGATAAAGTCCAATCAAGTGTCCAGCACTGAATATAGCCATTAATACACACAGACAGCTGAATATCAGCGGATCAAATGCTTGGCAACAGGACCACCATGTGCACAGGCCCAAAAACACAAAGAAATACACAGCTGAGGTCAAAGATGGCACCATCATACCTGTAAAAATAAAAACATGGAGTGTTGGAAAAGTGTGGGAAATATCAGTGTTTGTTAAACCTTGAAGTTTGACAAGATGTGTATTAAAAAATTTAATCCAGTTAGTTTTCTGCTAATTATTACAAGTAACTGTAAAGACCCCTATTAACTTTGAGACTAGAAGAGAAGGATTTTTTTTCTCTTTGCTCAATTCACTTATGCCATATCTCAGCACTTAGAACACAACACTCTCCAGATTTTCCTCTGAGACAGAATTTTCTCTATGTAAACATGTTTCATAGAGAATGAAGAAAAACAGAAAGTAGCTGCAAGGGCAGCTAATACTGCCTGAGGCCACTTGTGTATGAATTTTGAGTATAAGGTGCTGAAGCGGCATGATGGATGAACAGTGAAAAGCCTTCTCATACAGGTAGTAAAATACCTTGACATATTAAAACAAAACAGACCCTCATTCATTTATCAAAATGAAGAGATTTGCATATAATCTACAGAATAATCAGTAAATGTTTGATTTTTTAGAATTGTTAAGTCCTAGAAACGTGTAATTTACTTATGACAAAGACTCTGCTGTCACACGCGTATATTGTTTTTGCTTTTTCATATGTAGACAAGTATGTCACTTGAGAAAATGTCCAGCTGGTGAAGGGGACTCAATGCTCTGCTGATAGCCTGCAAAAGTTAGTTAGAAAGCAGGAAAGACACTCATGTCTAAGAGCGGCAACTGGGAGAATGTCACCCTGGTTTTGAAGACTTTTCTAAGCCTTCTGTAATGTTCTTCATATTGGAGTCAAAAATTTCACCTTATCACACTTTCTACTATAAACACTGGCCAGGTTTTGCTAACTGTCTTTCATTGTTTACTTATTTCTAGGTGGGAGGAGAAAGGTGATTGACAGTTGGCTTGACCAACGTGGATTGAGAGGTGGAATTCCATCCTCCAATCCACGGGCACCATAGGAAATGTATAAAACTGAGTTTTGTAAATAAACTCTCCCCTTTTTTCCTGCTTCGCTCACCAGCGTGTCCTCGTGTGGTCCTTTCCGTGTCCACTGTGACAGGAGAAAATGACATAAGAGCTTGCAGCCAGCACAGCAGCCCAGTGGATTCTCGGAAACAACAGTGCCAGAGCTATCAGGAGTCCCTGCCTAAATTTATTTTTAAGCTTTTTAACTCGTACATGTCTAGGAGCCACCTTTCTCAGGACAGACCTGCAGACTCCTGGTGGCCCATAGCTCACCAGGTGCTGGCTTGACATTTCTTTTAAGAGCAGCACTCCCAGCATTGGTCTCTCTCTCAGCTGAGTCCAGGCACTACAAGTCCTCATTTGCCTGAGCTTCACCATCACATCTTTCACACCCTACTTCAAGCTTTCACCTGTGGTGCTGTAAAACTTCACCCAGCAATTTCTGCCGTAAGCCCGTAACTACTTCCTTTCTTCTTACAAAGAGGCACTTTGTCTCTATTCAAACACTTTTGGAGAATGAGAATCCATGCTATCCTAAAATAAGTTATTTAATATGGCCAGTTACTCTGGCTGTGAAAAATACAAAATTTATTTCTTGTCTGAAAGTGCCTAGGTTTGCCACTTAACTGTTGGCTCCTATTACCAATTCTCCTAGAGGAGATTAAAAAAATGGAAGCACTTTGTATCTTTGTCAGTTCTTTCCGGCTGCAGTCAAATCATTCTTCATCTTTTTGGCATGGTAAGTAAGGAAGTATTTAACTTATAAAGCTAAAGGTCTCTCTCTGGGGTACAGACTTCTCAGACCTCAAGTACTTTTTGTAACTCTACTCTAAACACCTCCCACTTCTTGGCTCGTGTTGGAGCTCCACAGGCAAGCTGCCCATCACCATTCAGAAGAAACTGCCCCCTGCCACTGGTGCACAAGCCTTCTGCTTCCTCTTGAACATGGATGACGTTCACCTACATAGGGTGGCATCAGGCTTTTTGGTTTTGTTTATTTGGGTTTTTTAAATGACATCTGTCTTCCCTGGTGGCAGGCCCTATGGTGGCCCACATATTTTTTCTCTTTTTAGATTTATTACTTTCCATTTGGCTACATGTAAGGCTCTTTAGCAATCTTGCCTTAATGAAAGAACCTGCCTTACTATAATGGCCACACCTCTAATTCTTATCATTCGGTATCAAACTTTTTTTTACTGTTGTTTTATACTTCATAATGTGACAACTTATATGTTAAGTTGCAATGTTTATATATCTCACTCCATTCAAACATGTGACTTGGCAGATAAATGCTAATCTACAATTCCATGGTCTAATTCTGAATTCAGTAGTTACAATGTGTAGTCATTATGTACACTTCAGTTGTGGCTGTAACTGATTATGTGGTATTAAATCAAATGTCATATAAAAAGGTAGCTATATAACATCAAAATAGCTACTCTTACTAACTAAATAAAAAAAACCAACGGGAAGTCTGCTTATCGCTCTTTTTACACACTACATGGTCAAACAAGTAACATTTTTTTAAAGGCTATGTGAATACAGTCCCTTTTTACACTTAGAAGT
Organism: Prinia subflava; assembly: GCF_021018805.1. Classification (NCBI taxonomy): domain Eukaryota; kingdom Metazoa; phylum Chordata; class Aves; order Passeriformes; family Cisticolidae; genus Prinia; species Prinia subflava. The sequence goes on from NC_086247.1 coordinate 52,531,272, forward strand.
GATGGAACCAAATCTATGAATTCACTTTAATATAAATACATAAGTGCATGTATAAATATACACACACACACACTATACATACAGTCATTTATAATATGTCTCCCATTCACCATTTGGTTATAAAAGCAACTGTGAAAATCATAAATGGAATGACATGGCCATGGTGTATCAGTACAAAAAAATTAAGCAACTCAGCATATTCCAATACCTGCCAAAGAGTTAATTTAATGAAATCAGCAGCAATTTCTTTTCCCTTAAAAATTTCCATTGTTACTCCCGCAGGTGCCAAAGTGCTGAAAACTCATTTGTTAAACGCATAATCTAATGGGCTCCTGAGGAAATTTTTCAAATACACCAACCTGCTGAACCAAGTAAAATTGTAACAACAACTTTTCCAGTGGTGATTATCATATTGCCAATAAACTCCCTCAGTTTGGATGCTAGGAAGGCAATTCTACGCAGCAGTTTTAATTTCATGGTCTCCTCAAATTCTGCTTCTCCACAGTCGTCATCATCCAGATCTTCTTCATACATCAAAGCATCATCTGGCTCTAATTTTTCTCTTACAGCCTAAAGGAGAAGAAAGGAAAGAAAAACAGAATGCAAAAACACACACACAGAGATGCAAAGTAATTTGAAATTAAAACCAACGCATATTTAACAATGAAGTCCTCTTACAATCTCTGATTGTGCCAAGTAGTGAGAGCTAAGAAAGATGTACTAAAGCCAGATATGTACATTGACGTCTCCCACTTCAGAATTGTCTCAAAATGAAAAGATATTAAGAGTGTTCTCTGGGAAAGGCTGCAGTCATCCCACATGTGCACAACAGGCTGCTTGCTCATTTACATATGAAATTTGGTTTGATTAGTTCAGCATTCTTAGAAAGATAAGCATCTTGCTATCTAATATCTTCTGAAGTCCTCTTTCCGTCAAAGGCTTCAGTTGTAAGCTCCAAGAAGGGCAATCCCTGGTTGATACTGCTCAATGGATCTCACTTTCCAAACCTGTTTTTCATCAACCTTTCCTCTATATGCAAAACCCAGAATGGGGCAAGTAGGAGTGATCTGGAACAGGGCAAAAAGGGCCAAAATGAATGCATAGATAACTCATTGGTGACTAAAGGGTAGTTTGGGAGAGAAAAAACAGACTAAGCAGAGGCTTGGGGAGAGAATGAGAAATGCAGAGATCGACTTATTTTGAAAGAAAAGGTTAAAAAGTGAGCAAGAGAGACGTAGTGAAAGCTTGAGTGTTGTAAAGCAATTTAGCAGGGGTAATGAGACCAGTGACTTAGAACTACACAATAGAAAAAAGAAAAGAAGGAAACGTGGAAAGGCCTGTCATACTTGAGCAGTTTGTTAGGATTTGGCAGTGGTCTCCATCATCAAGTCTCCATTGTATCTTGGAGACCAAAAGACATACACACAACTATTGAGTGATGCAGACTAAATCATCAACCCACGGTGAGAATCTGCAGGATTAGCAAGAGGCCCACACAAAGTTACAATTTACGGAAAAATTAGTCATTCATGGAAATATAGGGGCATATTAGAAAAAAAAAAAAGGTAAGAGTTTTGAGCCATGTTCGAACTTGGTCTAATATAGAATAACTTTTTTGGCACTAATTTAGACTTGTATTAGCTAACACTAGTTCTGACCAAACTGTATCACTGTGTGTGAAAGTAAAAAAGAGAGATTATTCGTACTATTCATCAGAATAGCAGTTTTATATTTATTGGTGAGCTTTGACAGAAAACATTCCATACTGACAGATAAGATTGCAGTAGGAACAGATGAACTCTCAGCCTACTTAACCAAATTCTTCTGTACCATTATATTATGTGGATTCTCAAAAGAACAAAACTCCCTGTAGATGCCTTCACTCCCTCATTTCACCTCGAAGTTTGTTACCAGCTTTCTCCTCTTACTTCAGAGCATTATCATTGTTGTGAATACCCAGGAAAACCAACAAGCAACAAACAAACAAACCCCCAAACGAACCTGCTTATTCTAAAGAGTCTCTATTTTACACACAATGAAATACGCAAGAAATACAGCAGGGCTGATCTGGGAAATCTACATTTCTCTTGGATTTATTCAGCTATTTCACTAGCAATACATATTTTACATGTGGTATAGTAGAATTTTAATGGCTTTCTTATTGTCACCATTCACCTTTACAGACCTCAAAATATAAATTATTAGCTCCTTGTGCAAAATAATAGAGTGATGGCAGCCCAAATATGCAGTCATCACATTTCAAGCTATACAGTACAAAGAGACATTCTGCCTGTTCATCACTGCTGCTCGTATCTGAGCTCCTATCCCAAGGAGAGGAAACATTAAATATTCAGAAAGAATGCTGACAGTAGGCACAGCAATACATTCTGCCCTAATTTCCACCAGAGCTGTTTCAGTGAGAAAGTTAAGCAAAGGGCAAAAGTTACGATCATTTTTGCTAGTGTCACACATACTACATTAACTTGCTCTTCATCTAGTTCTTTTGGGTCCAATCCTGCTTCTTCTGGAATGGTTCTAGTGCTCTGTGCCTTGAGCTTAACAGGACCAGTGAAACTGTATCCCAAAGAGAGACTGAGTGAGACTGATGGACATTTAAAGGTTATGAAATGGCACAATTACTAAACAGGGATCTGTGTAAAGGTGACCCTTGTTGCCTTAGGGTCGCCAATGGCAATACATTAAAACACAGACTCACTTAAAAAGTGTATAGGAGTCAATTCAAAACAAATTACTCCATGACAGGCCATCAGGATTCATCTCTCTTTGAATGCTATGTTAAACATGAAGACAGGATTCATATATTTATTAAAGCTTAAAATTGCTGATTGCTATGAATTATACATAGGCAGGAACAGGAAATAAAAGTCTGAAGAGTCACAAAAGAAAATAATAAAATATTCTCCAAACAAGCAAACAATGTTCCTGTGGGGAAATGAAAACAATCAAAATATTTTTAAGTCTAAATTGGAGGAAAACACACAATACCTTCAAACAGTAAAATAAAAAGGAGGACACAGAAGTAAGAGAACCACACAAAACATCCCAGTGAAAGGTGGAACTTGACATAATTTTCTATCTCTCATCCCTACCTGTCTTCCTAACCTCAGATGCCAAATGCCCAAAGTCAGATTGTGATCTCCTCAAAATAGATCTTCGGATTTTATGTCAAAACTAGGACTATAATTTTTTAATTTTACCAGGCTATTTAATCTTGCTTCATTGATCTAAAAACCCTTTAGGCCAGATTTTGCCTTGAGAGTTCAGCATTAATAAACTAGTACTGACTTGTGTGACACTGCACACCCAGGGAGAAGCAGAAGAGAAGAGGATATTTCACTGGACCAGGATATAACTGATGCTGAGAATGAGATGATGGTCCAAAGTTTCCATGGACTGAGGCTTATATATTTTAAGCATAGCTAAAAGCTTCAAAGTCGATGAGTTTCCAAAGAAGTTAATGTTACTTGGATTTTAGCTTCTATTTAGATACGAAAATATGAACTCCAAGTTCAGCAAGAAAATTAGGATGTCACAAATATTCACAGGAAATGCAGAACAACCTTCTTCTGGTGTTACTGAGGTCATCAGATGTTGGAAAGAAAACTTCAGCATTCTGAATGTCAGGAAATACCAAACTGATTTCCCAATTTTTCCCTCTAAAACTGCAAAAGTCTGTTGGGAGTTAGAGTTCTTCAACTGCTCTCCTCAGTTGAAGAAAAGCTGGCAAATGGGATCATCAACAACAACCATAATATGGAGTCCCAGAAGCCTTTTCAGAACAGATACATGTTGGTTTGCAGCTCTTCATGACAGCCAGAATTACCAATTGTATGGCTGTGCAAGAATTGCCTGGTTTCATGACACAGTTGATAGTTATGTCAGCAAAGACTATGACAAACAACTCTAGGCTTGATTTTTACTTTCTTTTTTTTTTTTTTTTGCTTTTTAACCAACATATCTGGTTTTAATTCAGGATGAAAGGCCATGTTCCTGTGCTAAGTAGATGAAAGGTTATGTTCCAGTGTGTGTCAAAAAGACAAACTTTGGATTCCCTACTCTCATATTCACTGCCCTCTAACTGGATCATCTGGGCTGGCTTTCCATTTTCTCACATTGAGCACTCCAAATTCCAAAAGGCAGGCAAACAGTGAGCAGTTTTCACATTCAACATGGTGATAATGTGCTTGTTGTTTTAACACTTTCTGATGATTAAAAAGCCATACAAGTATGTGCTCATCACAGAACACCATTACTCCAGTCAGACTGCTTTGCAAAGCTCTTTTTTACTATGTGGATTAGTCTAAAGCTACAAACCCGTGCTATATAGGCTACAGTTAGAAAAATACTTTTACTTCCATAATAAATTACCTATTATGCAATTACAGGATCCCTGTGGATGCTGATTAAATCAAATAAACTTCTCCATTCACGGAGTATAGAGCATTTGTGAAGCCATAAACATGTGTTTCCATGACCCTTGCTCTGCAGAGCAGGGCCCCAGGACTTTTTATAAACAAACTAAATGCAGTTTAGGTTTTTTAGCAATCATGTGGAAGTCCCTGGAGCATTTATTGTACAACACTGTTTTAAACTGCCAAATTGAGATAGAGAACAGGCAAGGAAACAGTACAGCTCCTGTGGCAGCTATGGCAGCTACTATTGTGGCCAGGGCCAGAATGTCCATTAGCTACTTTGAGGGCTGCTTTTTTCAACATCCAACTTTTAAATGTTTCATCTGGTACAGTATAAACACTACTGCACAGAGATATCCTCTAGTCCCAGAGATGTATTTACTAACAGGAAACCTTAACTCTAACCTAAACCCCATTTTTGCTTCAGAGCACTTCTTGCTTTGTACCTACTTTTAATAGTATTGTGTCTGTAAACACAAATTTGCTCTTTTATTGACTTTTCAATTCTAGAAGGGACACAAACGAAACCCTTCAAATATTCAAATACTGACAGCAACAAAATTTAATTAGCCAATATTATTACAACTAAGGGGATGCAAGTCTCATAACTACCATCCCCGTGAATACATTGCATTAATTATTGGGACCTCTCAAGCATGCACTGCTAAGCTCACAAGAGTAAGTTCCTGTGGGGGTTCAGGTGCTTCTCCCTTCCACTTAGCTCATAAATGTTGTAAAAATAGCCTCTTTTCAGTATTTTGACATTTCCTCCCAGCCAATACCAGGAAACAAACAGAGAAGAATGGGAATGTTACACTTTTCTAGCTGTAGCATTCCAGACCCCAGCACAGACTTCTAAGCCCTGCTGCTGATAGCCACACCAGATCCCTCAAGTGGGCTGGATTGTCTTCATGCTGCCCCAGAGTTTGTGTGCCCTGGGACTCACAGTCACATCATCCTGCTGGCAATGCCTCTGCAAAATTGTGATTCTTTCAAGATATCACCACCTAGAATTACTTTACTTCTAATCAGGGATTTTTATTCCATAGCTGTAATAGAGTAACACAGATACAAATTAGACATCTAAGTCTGTTAAAGGCACTAGGCCCAAGTTTCTGGACTTCCCATTTAAAAAAGCCCCTGTAATAAGCAGCTTGGTTTAGGAATGATCTGAAAAGCTACTTGATTCAATTATGCCAGCAGAACAACAGAAATAGACTCTCTCCCCTCAATTGCCTCCATAGTCACTTAGCTACTGCATTCAACCTATCATAACATGACTGAGTTCCTATTACGTTTGCTCTAAAAACCCTCTTTTCCCCCTTAAAAAATATCTTCAACCTTTATCTTTAAATATAAGATAGTTGCAGCAGTAAGAACGAATTACTTACCTGCTTTTACAAGCAGCACATACACAAGTGCATATAGAAAAAATAATCAAAATAACACGATATTCCTTAGACAGACCCAGCTGTGAGCACAAAAGCTGGAAAAGAAATTGAGCTGCTACTTTTACCTTCAAAGGAACTGCAAGCCCTTAATGTGATATAAATGACCGTAGTTTTAACCTGTGGTCAATACCAAACCATGTTAACACAATCATTTATTGAATTTTCAATTTTGCAGGAAAGCATTGAACTCCACTCTTGTTCTGAAAGCATCAGCATGTGAGAAGCGGATGTCCTTGTTTTTCCTGCCACAGAACAGATTCAAACATTTCCACGTAAACAACTCCCACATGTCACTGAACTTGATTCCTACAGAAATGGGGCTGCTTAGCAAGAGTATCTTGTTTAAGGTCATCTTGTGTGACGTTCATGGGGTCTACAGAAAACCAGAGGGGAACGCCAGGCTACCCTCACATGGGGGTGGGCATGGAGAGGGGGCTGTGGGCTGCAGGCTGGGATAGAAGAAGGAAACTGTGTGACTTCAGGGAAAGACCCTGCTAAATGAGCTGAACTAATCACGTGTGGGACTGCAATGAACATTTTGGAAGGTGTGACATTAATGAGATAGATGCATCTTGGAATTTAAGCAGTTTATTTGAATAATTTATATTACTCAGTTGAACCACTGAAAATAAAACCCTAAATTAACTTTAAGTCATGTAGATTTTACTGGAAAAATTTATCACTGGTACACATTAAGTGTGCTAAAGCTTGGGTTAAAGGCCTACACAGAAAGACAGATGTAGATCAGAAAAAACTTTCAGTGTGTTTGCAGTGTTTTATAGTAATAAATTCCATACATACACCTCCACAGTAAAGTCTCCTGCGGGAAGGAGTAATTCATTACAAAAAGAAAGGATCTGCTATTTACTGGAAGCACATAGGGACAGAAGCATTTAGCGAGTGAAAGGAAATAAAAATATATTAATAAAGACAAGCACAATTCTGGATCAGGATGACAGGAAGGCAACTCATTAAATCCTGTATACAATAGATATTGTACTGAGAGAATCAGAGATTATTTCACTTCCCAAAGTACTCATCACACCTGAGCAAACACTGAGTGATTTCAGCACAGAACTCACTGGGCCAATTTGAAATACAGTTTCTCCATCTTGACTTCAGAAGGTTGTCAGGCACAGAAGCCAAATGCAAAAGAGAGAGGAACTCACAGGCAGAGTTCAGTAGTTTGGCCTGAGACAATTAAACATTCCTTTTTTAGTGAAAAGGAAACAGGAAGAGTTGGGTTATGGCTACAAGGCACAATGCAGTCAACTGTGCTAGAGCAGGTACGTACAGCATCCATATGGAGTAATTCCTGGCCCAGGAAATACATGTACTGTACCAGTATGCATCTTGCTAAGAAGGAGAATAAATAGCCCAACCATGGTGCTGTTGTTATTTGCAAACCAAAGTGACAGGCACTTCTCCAGTACCACCCTGAAGAACATCAAACTACTGGGAAGAATATGAGAATGGGATGTCTAATCTTCGAGAGGATCCAAAGTCACTTGTCTTCTGTCTTGCAGAACAACCTTTAAAGAAAGATGTGGGGTTTTTCTGCCAAACTGTGAGATAAATTAATTCTAGAGAAGGAAACATTGTACTGAAGCAAAAGAACAGAAGAACTAAAAAGGTTATAATGCAGCTACGAGTATATGTGCAATATAAATCAGATGCTTTCTAAACACCAGAAAAGCAAAATTACAGAACAGGGTCATTTCTGAAACAACGGGATGAAGGAAAATTGCCCTGTTTTCAAGATGGTACTTTCTACCTTCCAGAGGGAAGTGTGTGATACAGCTGCCTGAAGTAAGAGCAGACTGAATTCCATGAGCCAAGAGATTCCTTCTCTTACTGTGTTATTCACCACTTTGGCCATCGATGCAAAGGCAGTAGTAGTATTCCAGGATTTTAATCGCCTGGATAATAACTCTGTATCTCAGAATTTGTAAGGGAGAACTGTTAGTAGCCCCAGTGAAGAGCTGCCACAAGAGGAGTTGCATCCTGTCGTGTTTCTCCCCAGAAGAGGACAGGTGCACTCGGAAGTTTCCTGCCCAGCAGGCTGGCAGCCTTTGGTAACACAACACACTGCACTATGTAACGTCATGTAGCTGCAGTCTGCTGCAGTATAATTACGTATTTGTGCTAAGACTTATCCAAAGACATGTGCATCAAACCAAGGAGCTAATGTAACTTGTAAACTTTTGACCCTTGTTAAGACGAGATGCATTAGAATTGTTACTGAGGGAGGCAGCTGTGTAAGGTCTGGCAAACTTCACCACTACAAACATCACAAGCAAAGAGATAAGGGAGAATCATCTACTCTTTTTAAACCACAGGAAAAAAGTTTTAAATCCTGTTTATACTATGTTCAAAGCACACAAAAACCAAGTGGGTTTGACCAGCTCTCCAGAGGTCAGAACCAAAGAAACATTAATAACCAATTAGAAAAAATGAGCTCGTGCTGTGTTTAATATGGACAACAAGAAGAAAAAAGATGAGAAATAATAGAGGCATCATAAGGAAGCTCAAAGAAGCCAAAACATTCCAATCCTCTCTAAGAAGTTCTTTTTCCACAATATTTCCCACAACAGCAATAATTTTCTATCTCAGAAGAAAAGCAAATATTGAAAGAGGAGTTGCATACAGGAAGAAGATGTTACAGAAATCAGGGCCAAAGCACCCCAAGTCAATTACAGTTAATCAAGTCAGGTGAATATTTGATACTGGTAAAATCCAATTATATGAAGATACAAACGCAAAGCAATAAATCATCTATGTAGACATACACTCATCACAGGCTTCAAGAAAAATGGGATGGTCATGTAGACAGGGTCATGGCCACCACTGTAAACTGCTTAAGGAAGGTTACATCTGAAGGCAAGAAGAATGCAAAGACTGGGACATCAGACCTTCCTCAGATCTGTTCACTTATGCAGGACCTGCAGGTAGGAGATATGCTGGTAGAATGGCTCAACCCTAAAATCTCTGAATCTAATAATCAGTGTCATAATATCATTATTTAAATCAATAATTTGAAAAATCAAAACCAATAAGACCTTGCCTGAAATGCTGAGGAACTGATAATCTCTGTATCTCAAAAGAATATTGCAGAACTATAGTTTTTTAAGAAAAAAAGAAGTAATTTAAAAAAATTTTAAAAAAAGAAAGAAAAAAGAAAAAAAAAAGGCCACTAGAGATTGCTTAGCCTTAAAAGGTCAAATATAGAAGATAATAAATACATTTTATTTCCCTTATACCATCTCACTCTGATTTATAACATGTAATACAAGGGACCTTCCATAAAATTAAAGAGTGTTAAATTCAAAATAAAATCAAACAGCACTTATTAAATTGTGGAAGTCCTTGCTTCATGACGCCACTGAAGCCAAGAAATTAATGAGGTTTTAAAAGAGTCTGGGTAATTATATGTTTAACAAGATTATTCAGAGTAGCTATAATTATAAACAACTTTTTTTGGAAGGGATTTGAAACCACACGTTTTAGGATTAAAGTCATTCTCACACTAGGAGAGATCAGGACAAACGTTGTAAAAGGATATTCTCCTATTTGCTGTTGTCCTTATCCAGCAGGTACCAGGCTACTTTCAGGATAAGGATGCTGGTCTAAATGGGTGATTCCTATGCTAGGAAGTCCCTGGACAAGGCTTGGGACATGGCCAGTTCTCACAGCCTGTCTCTTCTGTCCTCTGTAGAATGTCCTGCAGTTACACCTGGGGACCTGGACCAAAGGAGAGCTCTCAATGCACTCCGTGCTTGGTGTCAGAGGAAGGCAAACAGCCTGTCACTGTTCAGAAGGACAGAGCTGGGGAACCAAGCATTTTACTGTTTCTGTGTGCCAGGGGACACAGCACCCGAGAGACAGATAAGTAATAGACCTGAGGACACAAACCAAATTCGTGGCCAAAGTGAGAACCATGCTGGTCCTCCTGATTCCAGCCCAGTATCTTGACTCCAGGCCAAGCTCTCCTCACATTCTTCTCTAACTTCAGTTTAGTTTTTTAAAAAATCCTCTATTCCCGAATTTCTTTTTCCCTTTTGAGATTCCCAAACAAATCTCCTACTTCTGCAGAAAAGGGGATGGGTGGAAGTTTTGGGATCAACCTTGCCTCAGATTATGAGACAAAGTAAGGACCTAATGGTCCTACTTGCTTTCTAGGACATCATGCATGAGCAACAAACTCCCATGGGCAAGGTAGCAAGTGCCTCAGGAGGAAGTTGCATTGAAGACTACAACAGGGTTTTTTTCAACTAAGATCAACACTTCTTCTTAAATTGTGCAATTGCAGAAGGATTTTCCTTCCTGCCATTGTCACTTTAAAACATTAAGCAATTCATCCACAGTCTCAAGAAAAGGCTACTTCCTTTCTAATGCCTATCAGACTGTATATACTGTATCTGCATTTTGGCACATAAACCACCATCTGCTCCAAATCAACTATGTCGTACTTTCAGCTGCAGCTGGGAGTTAACTGTTGTTTCTTATTTTCTTCCACCTTTCACACCTTGTGACTGGCATTGTGCTTTTCGGCATTTGCAACCCGGGCCTGTCTCCAGCTGAATTCACCTGCTTTAAATTTTCTGAGCCCTAATAAAAAGGCCTGCAGACACGTTTGCTCCAAGTGTGCAACCATTTAGGAGTGGTAATGAGTTGGACTGCAGCCTGGTATCTGGCAGACCTTCCTACTCCATGACTCACTGTTAATTAAAACCACACTCTGCTTATTCCTGGGATAGTGTTACTTACAAATAATTGGGAGTCTCACTGCCTTAGAGCCTCCTCCCCCAGTTCTGCTCTGTAGAATAAACTTTTCTGATGGAGATCTGCTTCCCTTAAAGTTGGATGCAGTGTAATGGAGAAAGACATCCATTTTTCAACCAATCCTTGTTGTTCTTAATTTGGATTCTGATACTTTTTCTTGTTTTTCAATTGCATCTCAACCCACAAGCAATCTGATCCATCATGGCTGGTTTCTCGAGGCTATTGCCAGGCCAAAATACAGCACACAACCTGCTGCTCAACTGGAGGCATTTTTACAGTCTGTCCATACATCAACTGAAATGTGATGGGCTCACACAGACCTTTGAAAAGGTCATTTTTAGCAGTATTGACCAATTATTTAACAGGTTTTCCTATACAGAAATGTTGGAAGAGGCAAATATATTAACCTTTCTTTTTTAATTAAGCCTATTTTGATAGTATTTCACTCTCCCACAAAGCAGAGAGATCAGAGAATCACTCAATGTAAACAATTTAATGCAAGAAGGTAAAGCTGCAAGACACTGCTTTGGATTGTAAGTGCTGATTTCTTGATTTATAGAACAATCTACTGCCTAGGCATCTATCAGCCTGAAAAGTTACCTCTCTAAAGGCTCTGCTAAGGCTGTTTAAACCAGCTGATGCATTGCTAACAAAATCTCCTACCACCAATGTCTAAGGACTGGTGGCAGGAACTCTCAGCAGCAGCTCTTCAGTTCTAGAAGTGGCCACAGGACTAACAAACCCAGGACTATTTCCCTTGGAGGTACAGTACCAAGTTCAGCATTTTTCCTGAAGTGTCTTTTTGCAGGACAGCTGTTGCTGCAACTCAGTTTGTGTTTTCTAACTCAATGGAGTTACAGCATCAGTAACAAGCTGCACCAATGCAGAACCACAGCCAGCTCATGCAGAATTCAAAGAACTGGTCACTGATTGAATCTTCCCTTTTCCAGTGTACTCTACCAAGAAAGATTTGAAAATTACATGGAACCTACACAGTTTGTACTCATTTTAGACCATGCCAACATTCTCCCATTTTCAGACACTAGTGGCCTGATCTGCATATGCATTAGGTTCCTTGCACTCAGTCCTGCCAAATGCATATTCCTAGCAGATTCAGCTGCTTCTGCCTCCTCCTCCTAACTAGCAGAAATGGTTCCAGGATGTTATGTGCAGACACCTAGAAAGAGAAAACTGAAGTTTGGAAAAATGTGTTCAATAGGTATTTGATTTTCCATTCTCTATTTCATTGAATCTTTAAAAAGCTAGCAGATTACTCTGATGCAGATTCATCATTTTGGCTGTGAAGGGTAGAATTCCTTAAAGTATTTGGGATGCCCTCACATAACAGAAAATATCCCTTTTTTAAAAAAACGCCTGTGATAGAGGTTTGGGTGCCACTAAATCTAAACACAGCTGCTATGCTCACAAAATATTCTGCAATACATGCAGTTTAAAGAACGTAAATAATATTCACTGGGATTTGATGTGAAGAAGAAAAACATATTTACACATATTTCTGTTTGCCCAGTATTCATATTTCTCTGCAGTCAGAGTTTTCTTCTCTCCCTTCTTCTTCCCTTTGGAATCCTCGTGCCTTTGCATTGAGGTATCCCGTCCAGAACCAGCTCGATATAAAGCTACACTCTGTGCTATGCAATTAATGTTTTCTAGCTCAATTTTCTCCTTGCATTGGAGGTAAATTACTATTGAACCCTGCCTGGAAGCCAGCACTCATCCTCCCTGGGACACTGAGCTCCCTTTGACCCAGACTGCAGTCTCAGGCTCACCTCTGAACCAAAGAAAAAGGGAATATCTAAACATCATCATCTGGTTTCAGAGGAAACAAACTATGCCCATCTTTCTGATCTACCATCACATTATTCCTGTTTTGTGCTTGTGAATACTTTCTTTTGAGAAGATCAAGAGCACTAAGGAAGTCTGTTGGAGCTCACTTTGGTAAAATAAAACTCATTTAAGAGGAGAGCTGAACACAAACCATGCTAATAAGCCACACTTCTTTCCTTTTCTGGGTACAGCCCAAGGTTCTAGCCTGCTGCAAAATCCATTTTGCACAGCTTCAACGATAAAGCAGATTTAAGGCTGATAAAACCAAGTTCCAGGAGACACAAAGCTTTGCATAAGCACATCAGACCAAACCCTACATACCCTCCAAAGTGCAGTTAAAATGTTGCAACCTTCAGGCAATTCTCAGCTGCCAGGAAAGCCCATAAGAATTCCAACTGTAACTGAGTATAAAGCACAGTTCTGATATTGATCTTTCATGTGCTAGAAACTTGACCAGCTTCTGGCACTGCCACAATCCGGAGAACCTGGCAACATGCAGAGAGGCCTCTTTTTACTCTACATAGTGGCACCAAAATGGGCAACTGATCCCCCTAAGTATTTCCCTGACTTCAAAGTTCAATTTCTATTTGAAATGAGCAAGCTGAAATTGTCTCCCCTAAAAATGGTATTTTGAGAGTAAAGAAAAAATATTCCACCCATATGTAAAAGAAGACAGAAAACGAGCCCCAAGCCATGCTAGACAGTCTGATAAAAAACATGTTAAGATTAAGAATTTTTCTGCACCCTGGCCTGAATTCCCACTGTGGCTTTTTATATTATAAAATTGTTTTCCTCTTCTGTGGATTTTTCTGCATTCAGTATCTCTCCTACTCTTCTCTCCACCAATAAAAGACACAGCAAACACATCAACACTTCCAGCTAAATAATTCTCCCAAATCATTCTCAATTTTACTCAGTATGAACAAAGTTTTAGATAACTCCTTCCATGAACTTAATACACAGTCTCTCTTGCATTCTTTAAGAGTAATTTTGGATGATCACTCAGATGCTGCTATTATGCTTGCATTACAAATTCAGAAACAGGGATGCTATGTAAGAAACTGAGCACTGTATGTGGCAGAACATCCTTGTCAGATTTAGCCAGCAGCTCAGGTGAAGAACGATTTGTGATGGACTGTCGTGATTGTTTCTTAACTCAAAATTATTTGAAAAATCCTGTAGCATATCTACCACCTTTCATATTCTCCTTTGTTTTCTCAACATAATAACTTTAGATTTTTCCACTTTAAAACCAATCATTTAATTTCCTGAAAGAAAGTTTACTTCTTAACATAGCCAGCCCTCATGAAACCATTTCAGAACACAGGAATGTCAAGGCTCACTGAAAGCCATAGAGATAGAAACGTATTTGATACCATTTCCTCATTTTCAAACTGCACGTTGCACTGTGCGGCATCCTCGGTCACCGGCTTCTGAAGCATGTTGCGGCACACGAGCCATACTGTCAGGCTGGCAATGAACATCCCAATATCTGGTACAAATAGTCTGATCACGTTCCCAGCATCTGCTCCCTTCACGCTGTGTGGGATGAAAAAAACAACAGCAAAAAGAAAAACAAAGAAATATTTGTTACTTCTAATGACATTTGCAACTGGAACAGAAAGCAAGCTCAAGGCAAAGAAAAAGACCCAACCCCCCAGTAATAAGAAATCTTTGCAATATGGGAAATATGAAGATGATCAAGGAACTCAAGACAGATATTTTTGCTCCTCGGAAGTACAGATTATTTCCTGGGGGCTTGCACACTCATATTTTAGTGATACTTAGCATTTTGATTAACCCAATTCTGAATCAGTTTTTTTGAGAGCAATACAGGAATAACCTCCAAATTAAACAAGCAAAATTTCAACTGAGTACCTAGAAGATCCACCTGTATGAAGCACAATCCTTTTACTAGCATTCCTTGCAAAGACAACGACATCCAGGTCCACCAAGGATGAGGATGTCCACCCTTAAGTGTGCCCTTATCCTTCTTCCTGGCACACAGAGGAATAACCAGAAAGTCTTTAATATTTTAACATATTTTATTACATTAATGGTTAATACATTTTATTCAATAGACTACCTTAATACCTTTTAGGGTATTTAAGTACAAATCCCTGCCAAGGAAGCCTTTCTTCTCCTCTGAAAGATCTGTAAGGCATGATGATTTTTATGCAGGAAAAAAATTGCACTGTTTCATTCTGCAGATTTAATTGTACTTGTACTAGGAAACAGCACTTTCTGGATTTGGATGTGGTGTCTGAATTTCATTCACTGTTAAAAAGAAGAGCCTGGATTTAGGTTTGGTGGCACAACAAATAGTTTATTACGCCGCTGAATACCCATATTAAACCCTCAACTATTAATGAGAGGACATAATCATAATTATTTGAAAGTGTGAAGTTAAGGCATTTTAAATGTGCAGCTCCAATTTTATTTTTTTATAGGGCTCTATGTCTGTAATCAGTTCTGAGGACAGATGAGGCATCTGTATAGTTCCCTGGGCATAAGTGAGTGCACTAGGTCTTCACAGCCTGAACTGGTAGAAAACCTAATACATTGTTTTATAGATGCAAAGGAAGAGGTCATCTCTGGCCTTTCCTCATCACGGCTTTGAAGCCCAAAAGAAGCTGTTTGTGAAGGAGTTACCTGCAACTGCTGTGATTAAATGCAGGCCTGGAGTACCAGAAAAGTCTCTAATGTGATTACAATACAACCACTGTGGAGAACTGTGTGGGTCTGCTCATACGCCCACAATCAAATCCAACATTTCCATCACTGCTGCTGACCCAGCTTTTCCACTGATGTGTATCTTGCAAAATAACATCTGCTCAAAGTGGGAATAAGGTAAGTGATCAGAAAGCTGGCTTTAATGGTTGTTTCAACAGCTTAACCCTGAATGGTCATGCACTGTATGGCAGCTAAGTAGTTTGAAATATTTTGCTAATGACTTTCAGTTGTCCTGAAACAGAGAAAAAAATTAAGTAATCAAAAGGCTTGCAAAAGAGTTAGATGGTAAAGTTCTTGCTGGACTACTTGCTTGTTTCTTGTGCCACTGGTACTAGCACAGCATTCTGTAGAGTCAACTGGCCTATGAGAGCATCGCCACTCTGGTTAACACTACAAAAAATCGAGGCTTGACGTGAGCCCCCCATTCATTTTGGGGTATTGTGGCTCTTAATGTCACTGAAGATTAGGCCCAGGCTGCACCTCGGCAGGAAAAGACAAAAAGTACATGTTTAATGAATCTTTTTCCCAACAACAGTGTACACGGGTTTCATAATAATGTTAATGAATTTTTTTCAATAATCATGATCATTGTGCTGAAACAGGCCTCTTAAGGTGGTTTTACTAAATATCTGGTGGGAAAAAAATCCTGAATTCTTGATTCTGAAAATTTCACTTAAGTATTTTTTCAAAAGAATTGAAATACACACTCAATCCAAAATTAATTCGTGTAAAAACAGTAGAAAATGTGCTAGGCTCATGTTGAAAAATGAGTCAGATTACTTCTACATAACACTTCTGTAAGTGTTTTGGTTTTTTTTACACAGATCTGGAAACTTAATTAATTGAAAATAAAAAAATTAATTTTGCATCACTTCTGAAGTCCTTTAGATTCAACTACTCATATGTGTACAAATTAAAAAGTGGCAGCCTTCAAGTACCAGCGCTTCTTAGTCACACCAGGTTCTCCTTCCTCACATTGTACTCCCATGGAGCCACGCTGGGTGTTCCTTCACATATCCCTCTCCTCAGACCAAGGGGAGACCCCTGCAGGAGCCCTACCCCTGGTGCAGCTCACATCTTTCCAAACCAAGTGCTTCTGATCGTCTTCAAAATAAATCATTGAGTGTGTTGTTGTCAGAGATGTAACACACAGCTCAGGCTAGCAACAGAGAGCCTGAACGCTGATACCTAACCACGGAGCAGGGAAAAATTCTGCACATGAATAGTTTATTCACCAAAACCAGTTGCAAATATATGCTGTCCCCATCTCCCCATGAAAAGGAAAACAAATTGACCTCGGTGTGATAATTAAAAAGGAAACAAAAGATCACTTGAAAGTAGAGAAATGCATATTCTCCTGTAAAGCAGAATAATAAACTGCTTCATTCAACCCCAAGTAATTTGCTTCCCACTTTTTCACAGCAAAAGCTAAAACAAAAATCAGTTATTCCCACTTGTTATCTCTGGCAATACAAAAAAGAATGGCAAATACTGTGATCATTCCACAAACATTTCTCACTTTATTTGTGCATTCACACATGGTCATATTTTGCATTTGATAACAGTCTATACATTGTGCTCTTTCCTCCAAAAAAGGCTTTCAAACTACAAAGTTAAACAGAAGAACAGGAAACCTATTCAGATCTCCTGCAACAACAGCTTTTTTTCTAATCCCTGCAAGAACCTCATGGTGTTCAATGAACTGGTCAAAGCCTTTGATCTACAGCTGGTACAGAATAATTAAACTAAATAATTTACCTACAGGGCAGATTTAGTGGTAGTAGATACCAGAGACTGAAGCTTATAACTCAGCCACAAACATATTCTACAGTGTAATTACAGTGAAGGACAGCTTTAGTTTTTCCTTCTTTCTTACAGGATGCAGAAGAAAACAGCATGAACACACACACACACACAGACAATGGATTAGGGGTTCAAAATGGTATTTTACTTTCTCTTGACCAAATAAATCAAATTGCACACAATTTTTAAGAGAAGGCACTACTAGTTAGGTCAGAAGGGACCCTACAGTTAAGGTTGCAACTATTCCCCTGTAACAAAAATAACTTTTGCAGGACAAAAGGAATTTCATTGACTTATCTATTAATATGTGAAATTCTTTTATCATTTCAACAGACTCCTAATGTGGCAGTTTTCTCATCAGACAATGTGTTCCCCTGCTGATTTCAGCTGAATCCTTTAAATGTACTACTTTACAAAGGGATCGTCAGTATTTTCTACATATACAGAATTTTTCTAAGACAGTGTGACTCTGGTCTATTCCTGAATTTCTCTGCTGCTCATGAAACTAAGCAAAATTTCCTTTTTCTGCATTGAGAATACTTAGATGTGGACACACATATTAAAACCATTCTCGTACTTCATGGACAGACACTGGTAATCAAACAAAAATATAAAAATATAAATGCCAGCATAATGAAACATTACATTCCTGTTTGTAGAAATTAGCATTTCAGTTTTCTTAAAATAAAATTTTCACTTTTTGCCTTGCTAGAATAATTGCTACTCACAAATTAAAATCCTTCATCTCCTACTGAATGTACAAAGTTTTGGTGAACAGTGAAATGTTAATACTGCTACATTTGGCCTGACTTCATTTCTTTAGAATGGCAGACACTCTAACTTGCTCTTTATTTCAGATTTACAGAATACAACCAGAAAGGCAGCAGAACTATTAGAACTGCAATGGTTTCAATTTAAAGAAAGTAAAATATATAGTGATACACATGTGAGACACTGCATAATGTAGAAAATAGTCCACATATAAAATGAATGCCAACAGTCTTCAACTTAAAATATTTACTATTTTGTTACAAATAAGCAAAAATGGGAAAAAAGGACCAGTCTTTCCTAAACAGAACTAAAATTAATTCAGCATCAGCAATGTATCACAATGTTAAGCATATGTTTGACAATAAATAAGATAATGCTTCCACATTAAAGAATTGTAAAAAGCTTGATTTTATATTGGATACTGGGTAAACAAAGTATTTTAAAGGTTATATTATTGCAGTTTTAAAAAGTTAACAAAAGTCATATTCATGCATACAACATCTTTCCATACATGCACACATTTTTCCTCTTTTCCCCTCAGGGGTTTTCTATAGCATCTCTTTACTTTCTAATTAATTTAATAAAACAAAAAAGGTAACACTGTATTAACAGTTAGCAAGTGATAAACTAAGGAAGAGATGCATAGATGCTAATAATTTCCATTCGTCTCTTTGGTGACTGTGAAACATCTGATATTTCTAATTGGATCTAATATTTCAGGGTAATTAATGCACTGCTGGAGATGCTTGCAGCTGAATTCCCACAGGCTTCATCTGCAACTGTAATCATTTTGTTTGGAAGTAAAACAGACCCAAGAATCACAAGCATGGACCCCTGGAAACACGGACTGGCAGTATTTCACAGGTGCTACACAGTACTGTGAATGATTCAGTCGTTTATCACTAATATCCTCTCTGATCCAAACACAGTGGAAACTTCGAGGGTGCCAAAGGCCATTAACCAGATGGCCTTAGAGATGTGCCTGCTGATCTTTGCTGTTGGAAGAGGGTGTTGGGCATGGTTGCAGCTAGAAGCTAGTTAAAGAGGCTCCTTACCCTCTCTCAGTTTGAAATAAGGATGAAATGTCTGGTCCCATACTTACTCTGCTGGGAAACTCCCACTTTACTTATCTGAGTCTGAGGATTGCAGACCTGGTCTGAGGCACAACCAGCACTTCAGTGAACATAGGATGTTCACAGTCTATATTCATGGTGGCATGCGTGTCCCTGCTGGCTTGAAAGACAAGTTTTTTATTATGTTGGTTCACATGGCAACCTTGCCACCGCATTCAGGGTAAACCTGTGCCATGGGTAAAGTTTAAAAGCTACTGAGCACTGTCTGTTCTTAGTCCTTTCCTTGCCCATCAACAAATTGAAAATAAATAATATCACAAAAACAAAATACGAACTTGGAAATATTAATACCCACAGTGCTGTGCATGCTCACTCTCTCTCCTGCACTGCCTTAATATGATGGTCCCTTCAGCTCATGCAGAGCATGGCATGAGTTTTACCCAAAATACCTGAAATTGCATTTTCAGAGAATATTGGTTGTGCAAAGTAAATGTGTGGGAGGAAGAGGGAAGCAAAAATGCATAGAAAACTACTTATAAAAATATTTAGCATGCACTGACCTACCCAACATACAAGTTCAAAGGGCTCCTGAATGATTTGCAAAATCTAAATCACTGCTTACCAACTATGTCTGCATGGACTCAAAAACCAAAAGTACACTTTGCTTTTTCAGGAAAGATACCTTGCAATGAAGAACACACTCTGTATTGCAAAAGTGCTTAACCACATATTAACCAAACATTTGCTCTCCAAACACCGCTATGCAGAGAGAGTGAGCAGCTATTTGAAACTAAATGTACATTGCCAAGATTTTGGTGCCTCGTTGCTTGCATAAAACATTCAACATTAAGAAATTATGAATATGTGCAATGAGTAAAACATTGGTTTGTGGCAATTTTTCTCTTTCTAAATCACCCATTGTTTCTTTTTGTTTGTTGATCTTCTAATAAAGGGCAAAGTCCAGCTTGCCCAGGGCAGGACACGGAAGATTTAAACTTCAGCAGGGATTTTCAGCTATCACTTTAGCGAAGCACTCAGCTGCACTACTGCCAGACTCGTGTCACCACAACATTCAGCTCACTTTGCCTGTGTCCCACAGCTCCAAATGTGGAGCAGGATTCCTGCTGCACAGCCAGGAGGAAGTGAACGACATCCTCCCGCACCCGCGGCGCTGTGCGCACCAGCCCCACAGCAGCAGTGGAAATGACAACTCCATCCGCTACACAAATTATTTCAGGTCAAGATGGGAATGTGATCTGAGATGCAGGCAGAGCCAAAGTGAGCAGAAGAGACCTGAGGACACCTCAGCTATAAGTGAATTTTGGTCTTCACTCTTCAAATAAACTCTCTGTTTCAACTTTGAACACTTATCACAGAGGCTTCCCACTTACGCACTCAGTGTGTAAGGATTTAGCTTAAGCACTAATTCAGTATTCATTGATCTCTGCAAAACATTCCCAGTTAAATTTGTCCCTAATACTCATAAATATTTTGTAACTGGCAGGAAAGTGTTTACATAAAGGCATACAGATATCCATATGTTCCACAACAGTCCTGACTAAAAGTAAGTGCTGACAGTCTGAAGCAGGCTGACATGCCGTGATTATTTCAAAACATATTTTCTCCCTCTGTCTGCAGTTTTCATGCTCTAGTTGGACCATGAACAGATCATCACTTCAAACTACTTTTCATTTCATTCTGTTGCCAGCATATAACATAATCACAGAAAATAAAAGACACATCTAGATTTTCCAGTCAGCTGCAGATGAGGAGGGAATAGTATTTCCCTCAATTAAAGCAACCAACATTTTAAATTACTGTCATTTCACAAATCCAAATTATCTCCAATACAGAGGGAAAGCACACAACTACCAGTGGTTCAATCTGAAGTGCCCACTGCACTTCAGTGTTTGCATAGGAGACCCTTCTGTCCCACAAGTCCCATTCCTAATTTAAAACCATCTGAATGACTGTTTGATGGGATGGGACCATTCACCCTCAATTCTTCCATATGAAATGGCTCCCAGTCTACCCTGCCTGCTCTGGACATGTCCATCTTTCTCTTCACAGCATCAAGCATGACAGGACAGAAAGCAACATCTAACCTTTCTCATCAACACGTGTCTGAAAATCCCAGTGGTAGAGAGGCTAGAGCACATGGACATAGCTGGAAGCAGGCTCCAGCCATCAGAGACATGTCTACAATATCTCCCCTCACCTCCCTACTGATTTCCATTAAAACTGGCCAAAGCAAACATCCTGATTCATCCCAGGTGCACTTTGTTCAACTCTACAGTGTCAATCAAAAAAGCAGTGGAGTAGAAATCAGTGGCAAACTAAACCTGCCAATGCCATTTGATGCTTCTAATTTTTCAGTAAATGGAGCCTATAACACAATCTCTGTGTGGCAAACACCCCACATCCACGTGGAAGGGGAGAGGACTAGTCCTTGCACTGCTTGATGCCATCTGCTCAATGTAGGGATGTGTGACCACCAAAGACCTTTCTCAGGTGAGGGGGGCAACTGTAGTAGTGTTTTACCAGTGTGGGAGGCTCTTACCTGTCTCAGCATTGGAAAACCCAGGATTGCTCAGATCCAGACTGGGCAAAGGGGAGCTGAAGTGAAATGCTCCGTGTTGGCTGGGTGCCAGGTGTGAGCACGCTGCAGCAGGCTGCTCAGACCAGCACACAGTGTGCTCCTGCCCCAAGGCAGCCACAGGCTCCCTTCTGTTTCACGTGCCAGTCACTGTTCGGAGATCTCACTTGATTTACTCATGAACAAAACCCAACAAAAACAAAATAAAACACAAAGCCAAACTGTTAAGCATGCATCCTAGAGAGGTTTTTGGATACTAATTGCAATGCTGATTGCTCTCCAGATTAAAAACAAAGACTGGCTCACATTCTGCTGCTGGTGGCTTTACCACTGTACTGCTCCCAGCTACCACTGTACTGCAGGAGGCTGGGCTGTGCCAAGAAAAACACCGACAACAGTCTCACAACTCAAGTGCTCAAACAGCACAGGCCATAAAATATCTTCTATCAGATGTTCCTTTTTCTTTGAATCCCTAGGTTAAATGGCATGAGAAAAGTTAGCTGAAATTAATTTAGCTGAAGAGAAAATAAGAGCAAGGGGTGGTAGGAAACGAGCAACCTGAAAACTGAACACAAATGGTTGGATAAATAATATTCATCCTGAATGGAGACGACTTCTACGAGGGCCTTATGCCAATGCTGAGGCAGCCCAGACCATCAGATCAATACGACACAATTTCAGGTTTTAGAGGCACAAGGATTCTACACGGAAATTATCTGAGCACAGAGAAATTTTCTCCTCACTTGCAATTAGCAATGAGAACCTCTCTAAGGTACCAATCAGTAATGATGAAACCTCAGGCAAAGACTGCTCTGTTATCATTTCCTTCCTTCTATTCCATGATACTTCTTTACTTGTCAGCATCTCTTAGTCTGCATTGACATGGGTTTACTTTTCTTTTTGCTAAGTACCTAGACTACTGTAGCATGCTGTTAGAAATGACATAGTAATAATCACACATTTTCAGCTTTTGCTTTTAAAGTGGTAGAAATTAATCATTTTCTTGTTAAATTATTAAAAATAACCCTGTTCTACTTCATACTTCATTTCCCTTTAATCTCATTGGGTTGCTGACTGCACATATGCTGCTGTTGTTAGCCAAAAGTAAATTTACCTCCATCCCTGAGACTCATGGTTTCTTATTTTTTAGGTCTCCCTTGTTTTATCTAAGGCTCACCTGGGCACCTTATTAAGCCCTTTTGTTTGTTTAACCACTAGTGTAACATAAAAAAGATTACAAGCTGCCATCATGTGATTTGGGAACTCTCCAGCCATAAATGTGCAGCCAATATAACACCCCTGTGGTAGAGGCTGGCAAAGAAGTATCAGAATGAAAACAGGCACACTGTGCTCTGCTAACATTTGCTAGATTGATTGACCACCATGCACAGTTCTGTCTTGAAAATCTAAGTCTCCAAATAAAATAGAAAAGAACAGCTCAGTTAGAGGGGTCCTACAGTGATTTTCTTGTCCAGCTTCTTGACCACTTTAGGGCTAGCCAAAAGTTAAAGCATCTTATTAAATGAATTGTCCCGATGTCTCTGGCTGACAAGGCCAAAATCCTCAGACACTCCTCACAGGACATGCCTTCCAGCCTTTCCACCAGCTTTGTTGCCCTCTCCCAGAAAAGGACTTCAGCATCCTTCTTAAATTGTGGGGCCTGCAACTGTACATAGTGCTCAAGGTGAGGCTGCACCCACACTGCATACAGGGGGAAATATTGGGTGCACCACAGTCTCTCTCTTTTCTGAAACCACAGATCTTAATTATTGTCATCTTCTTGCCATAGACTACAATGAGCTCTACCCTAAAATAGTCCATTTACTTATTTGGTTTCAGACCTCTGGCTGATCATAGTAACAAGAGGAATCACTCTCTTTCTGCTCAGAGAAACTCAATATTCTGAAAACATGCACAAAACTGAAGCTGCAAAGTTAGAGCTTATACTATTCCCAATGACTGAGGAATGGGAATGGCATAAAAAGGCTCCCTGCCTCATTCTGTTGAAACTGTGCTTCTGGAGATCACCAACATTACCAGAGGAAGTCTTAGAGTGGAGATGGGAGCATTTGTGGTTGAAGGCCTAGTCTATAAGCATGATTTTGCAAAGGAATGAAGCAGTATTTGTGTTATTTCTGATTCAGCAACTGCTCTCCAGAGGTCCTCTCCAAGAACCTTCATCTGGAATTCAGCCTTGAACAAAGCTGATACAACATGTAAAAAAATCACAATGATATTGTGATTGACAAAGTTGTATCTTGACTCACACGGATTCCTAGAGCAGTCTCCAAAAAAACAAGTCATAACAGAAATAACAAAATAAGATTGACTAAGAGGATGTTTCAGAGACTTCATTAAAAATTAATAGAGTTTTTTGTCTTTCAAAGTTTTATCATCTCTCAGACAGCAAAGAGAAGGATAAAGTTCTTTGCTCATTCATTTTGTCATGGAAAAGAGAGCCAGATGATCAGCTGATACCAATTATAAATTATTGGTCAAGATTACAGAAGGAAATGA
Organism: Prinia subflava; assembly: GCF_021018805.1. Lineage (NCBI taxonomy): Eukaryota > Metazoa > Chordata > Aves > Passeriformes > Cisticolidae > Prinia > Prinia subflava. The sequence continues at coordinate 52,555,276 of NC_086247.1, forward strand.
AATATGGGGGCCGACTGATCCAATTTCTAGCAGCACTGAACTGCAGCAGATGTGAGCATCGAGCCCTGCAACTCTTTCCTCCCACACGTCTTTTTCTCCTCTGAATGGCAGCTCATGAAGGGAAAACTTGGCTTTTCAGTAAGTTCCCGTAATTCATCTAGGTTCCACAACAGCACATATTCCTTTGAGTTCTGACAGTGTGCAGAGACCACAAAAGTCCCCAGTGAACTCGGGGTGTTAACCTCCATTCCACTTTTCTCATCATATGCATATGAATATTTACTGGCTGCTTGGAAGAGTCAGTACAGAGCATTTACTTACGTCAAAAAAATGGGAAAAACCCTATACTGTAGAGCTGTCTTCCAGGGCTAGATTAATTTTTCAACATAAATGTTATTTTCAGAAAGAAAAAAATGAAATCTCACTAATTTCTTCTAATTTTTTTTCTGATTAACTATTCACCACTTTACACTACTATTTCACATTAGCTCACCATTTGCCCAGAACATCTAATACTAATCTTCATGCATAATACAAAGTCTGCTAAAATTTTCTGTTCACTCAGCTACTTTCTTTGGACATTTAGAAAAGTTCTTAATACACCTGATTCTATTTTTCTAAGTTTTCTGTTCACTCTGAGCACCTCCAGAGCTCTCAAAAAGAGGAGTATTTGACCACTCTTTAAATACATTTTAGGACTTATGCACAAGTGAGATTGTTGTAACTAAGTGTATCATGATGAGTATCATTTAATACACAGCTAATAGCTATTTTACTTTAAAAAATCAGAGTTTTACTTAAAAAAATCCACTTTGTTAGCCAAAAGAAAATTACGGAATGAATGCGCAAAACCTCTATGACAGAATCCAAAACTGTATTCTTTCACCTTTTAATTATATCTGACTTTATCATTGTATCTTTTAATGACTTTTTATCCTTGTTTTTTGCATTTGTGTGCTTTATCCTCTTCACTGATGAGTTTTTAATTTAAAAGCTGATTTGATTGTTCATTCCCAACTGCATCTGCTGCAGCAATGAATCTTTCGATTGCAGGTTGTGCAGTCACCTGCCAATGCCATCACACAGCAGCAGGATGCACTCGGATGGCAAACACACATATACACTGTAGCTCCAGCAAGACTGTAAATAAATAAAAAGTAACCAAAGTAGTTTTTTACATGCTGAATTCAAAAGAAAGAAATGTTATGACACTGCAGTGACAGTGGGAGGGAAGTAGATGTGCCAGATGCAGAAGATGACAGATATGCTGCTGTTTGCAGAGCAATGTGGAACTAATATAAAATCTGCACTGCTGTTCCCACCCTGGCAGCTTGGCTGTCTGCACTGTACAGAATCAGATCCCTGACAGTCTCCTGAGCCACTCTCACAGCTCAGAAATCAGGCTGGCATGCCAGAGAGGAGGTAGTTTAAAGCCATTCCCCTTCCAGACTGAGACAGAGTTACACTGAGTGTTGCAGAAGAGTCCTTCACAGCTCAAATATCACTTTGATAGTTTCAAAAGCTTCACTGGGCATGCAACATTTTCCTAAATGTTCAGCTTCTGTAGCCTTGTGACCACGATAGTCACCAACATTTCCTTAAAAAGATACCAACATCCATTTACAGCCCTTAGAGCTGTGAAGAAAAGCTGTGACATGCCAAGCAAATTCACTCTTAAAGGTTAGAAGTCAGGAGAAAAATAACAATCATGTGAAATCACTCCACTTTGAAACTATTCGTGATTATTCTTGGCATCCAACTTTTACTTTTTTTTTACTTCAAGTTAGAAAACAGCAGAAAAGGCATAAAAATACTTCAAGGAATATCTCTTTATATCTGCAAAAGAAGAAACCAGAGTAACAAGGAAAAAGAAAAAAAAAAAATTTTGTTTCTTACTAAACAACGTCACATACATATCTTTTGTATCTTCAGTAGAGAGTATCTATTTCCAAACACGTCCTTACAGGCAGTGTAAAGTTTTCATTTCTTTTTTGGTCCAAATTGTTCTAGCAGAGAGCAATTTTAAGACTGGAAGGATGGGACAAGCCCATATTAATTCCTCTTTTGTCCTGGCCTATCAAAATACTCTTTTTCCCAAAAGCTATTCACAGTGTTGAAAGCATTGGAAAGTGGCTTTATAAAAGTATCTGGCTTGGCTTCTAAACACACCTTTGCTCTACTGTCAGAGAAACACTATGGTGTATGTTAGGAAACTTCAGCCATGCTCATAAATAAATGAGTTTCAGATTTCAGGTTGGTTTGATGGACTTCTCAAAGTCCATAAAAAAAAAAAAAAAAGAGAGAGAGAAAAGAAAAAAAGTGAGGAATCTTCTTATTCATAAAGCATCTTGTAATTAATAGCACTACAGTACTTCTCATCATCTACACACAGCTGAATTTTAGATTTATCACAGGCATGTCACTTGATTAAGAGATTCATTTACCTCCAGGATGTTTGCACACCAGCTCTCTTAGTGGGTGCACAGGAGGCAGAACAGGAAGCACAACTGTCCTGCTTCCCACAAGTGGCTTCTTGAACTTCAGCCTGTACAGGCAGAGGATTAAAACCCAGTCATCACACAACTGTGCTTTACGTGTATAACAGTATGATTTCCCTCTGGACTACCTCTGGTGTGATGTGCACCTTGGTTTTTTAATACTTGAATTCTCTCTAAGAGAGTCTAGAATTCTCTAAATTCCACAGAATTGACTATATTCCCTAAAACTAGTTTGTTTATTTATACCACTAACAATGAATTTTGCCTTGGTTCCATAATGTTTACTCTCGTGAGACATATCTTTGAAATCTACTGAGTTGCTTATATAATTAAGGACTATGTGTTCAGACATCTAGAAAATTCACATTGCTGCTTTTACGTTGTTCGGAAAGAAGTTGTCAAAGTAGCTGCAATCAACCCAGAGGAAATTCCTTTCTTGGCATATTACAGTGATGTACACTAGGGAATATCCATAAATACTGTAATTGTTTTACACAGAGATTTTTTATGTTACCATTAAGACAACTACCCAAACATAAACATGGGGGTTAAAGTCCAAATAATCTTAATTCTGCTCAAAACAAATTAAGTTACTTTAGTGAATGCTTACATATTTTGTGATAGTTTTGTCACTTTTTCTTAATAAGGATAGCTTTGAGAAAATCCCACAAGTAAAAAAGCAATTACTGGTCTGAGTGTTTTCAGCCATGTGGTGATCATCTAAAAAGCTTCTATAAAAAATTTCTCACAGGTATGCTACACAAAGGCTACAAAACCATCACTAGCAATAAATATTAAAAAATATTCTATGACATGGTTGCCAGGAAGAAATGTGTTTATTTTTCAAAACCGAGGATAGCATATCACAAAACTTACGAAAATTACGTCTGTCAAAAATCAGCTTTTCTTTTAGCTTAAGTTTAAAAAGTACATGAAAAAGGAGAGGGGAGGAGAGGAGAGATTTGAATTGGAAGGGACCTACAATGATCATCTCATCCAACTCCTCAACCTCCAAAATTTGAAGCACGTTATGAAGGGCATTGTCCAAATGACTCTGGCAGGCTGACAGTCACTGCAAAGCTTGGGGCATCAACTCCTCTCTAGGAAGCCTGTTCCAGAGTTCAACTGCCTCCCTGGTAAAAGAAATGTTTCCAAATGTGCAGTCTAGATTTCCTTTGATGGATGCAGCTTTGAACTATTCCCAGAATTTCCTCATGGGCTACCCTGATGCACAGTATTGTTTGCTAACAGGGAATCAGAGGGAGCACACTGAACTAACTACACACAGCAACACTGGAACAAAAGTCAACATTGGAATAAAATTCACGGTAAATTAGAGTGGTTTAAAACTAGGTTTAAATTGTTTCTATTTCACTACTTAGTACGGACTAAAATATTTCAGTTGACACAGTGTTGGTGAAAAAAAGCTACTTCCATTTTCTTCATATATTTTTAAACAATGGGTTTTTTCTTTGCAAACAATTCAGTTTTTATTTTGGCGTTCTCTGTAACTCAGACTTTTATTTCAAAGTCTTGCTTTTGTCAGAGCAGCGAAGAAAACTCAATTTAAGATAGAACCTCAGGCATGCAGAATATATCAAATAAAACTGAAAACACATTTCTTCCCCATTTCCTACACTATAAACAAGACAAATACTTCAGCACACACATGCACAAATTCCACAGTCCTGGCCACCACGCAGTAACAAAAAGAGAGAAGTTTTGAGAATTAAATTAAAGCGACCTCAGTCGCCCTGTCTTCCCAGGACTCAGCACCCTGTGCTGCCCTTTGCCTGGACACAAGAGCATGCGTGTGGCAGGCCCCATCATCTGCTGCTCATTGCACCACAAGAAGTGTTGCAGCTGGAAGGATGTGAATAAACCTTTCTGAGGTAGTCCTCGGCCTCCAGATCCCCACCTAGCACTTAGCTTTGGTAGCTTGGAGCTGAGGTTGGGGCAGCCAGTACCATGTTTGGCCCTGATGAGAAAGGTGTGGAGGGCTCACAGTTGGTGCAGCACCCCTTGTCATGCCCTCTGCATCACCAGTGTTCCTGGAGCTGCAGCCTTTGGGGCTCTTTGAACCCTAACCCTAAAAACTCTAAAAATCCCAAAAGCAGTTTAAGGCTGAGCATGAGGCCCTCAGTGACTTGTTTGTCCAGGCAGAGATATGATCGAATAGAGATACCACCCAGAAGACAACACTTCTGCTACAAGCAATAAACTGCTCTTTTATTCACACCCTCCCAAGGGAAGGTGTGGAACTGGTTCTGTTTCTTGGCTCCTTATGTTACATTTATCTGCCATATTATTCAAACAGCATATGTAACTGTAGAATATTCAAAACTGCAGAATAAATTCACATTCATGAACTCCTACAAAAGTGATGGGTATCATATATTAAGAATAGACAGTACAAACAAACCATCAATTAATCTAATTTCTCCAGTTTGAAGAAATTCAAGCTGTGGAAGAGAATCCTGCCAAAGTAAAGGGGCATGCTTGGGCACTGAAAAATTCAGCACTTGCTTAAGTGCTTTGTGGGACAGGAGACTAAAACAAATTTACAGTCTAATATAGCTATTTTTTTCCAAAATGGTGAAAGAAGTCCCTGGCAGGGCTTTCCCACGTCCCTTTGATTGCACCACTGCATCCATTTTTCTTTGTCTTCTCAAATTACTCAATATTTGTGAAATTTATTCGAACTGCACTGCTGTCTTTAAAATAACCTTCCAAGGACCAGACTGTACAGCCTCATGCAGCCCCTGGCTGAGGCAATGCTCCCAAAATTATGTGAATGGGAGCCTTGCCCATGAAAAGACTATAGGATTCATCTGTATGTAAAGAAAGGGCTTGAAATTATGGAGCATGGTATCAGGATAAGACTTTATATTTCAAGCATATATTTATGCTTTACACTAAATCACCAAAGAGCATGGGGAGAAGAGGGGGATGTCACTTTGGAAAACCGCACGGTACTTTCATTTACAAGCCAGAACTGTGCATACTGAATGTTTATAGAATCTAGCACTATTCTCTTCTTTCTGTTTGTTCCTTTCACCCAGAGAAACTCTGGCCAAGCACCAATCAAATATCCAAGCAAGCACTTGGGGGAAGGAGAGAAAACAGCTTGCCATAGGCTCGTGATTAGCCATCTAAACCTGGGAGGAGGCGCTTGGGAAGCGCCTCTGATGCCTCTGGATTCCAGCACTCACCGCGTGTCACGAGTGGTTTCGGAAATGGAGTTCTCAGTCTCTGCAAGGGGTAGGGGAGATATACACAGTACTTTTGGCTATACTGAGCAGGGGCATATGTTGAGCAGCTGCAAAAGCAGACATCTGCCTGCTCTCAGAGACCAGCATAGGAACAAAAATGCACCTCTCAGCAATGACAGCTAACTTGCTCCTGGCATCTCCTGGGTTAGCTGTGTCTCCCTACCTGTGGCAAGCAGGGCTGCTGCATTTACTCTGCTTCAAATAAAAACAATGCAGAGTGTCCTCCTTATCACCCTGTGCTTAGGAGAGTAGTTGAAGGAGCTACTGAGGTACATAGAAGATTTATCTTAATAGCAGACAATCTTCATAGCCAAGTTCTAGCCCTGACATAGAAATCTTCAGGTCTTTTTGTTTTTTGTTGGAGTCTTATTCCCTTTCCTGCTCTTACCTACTTACCCTTTCCTTTCAGTGTGAGCTAGCAGTCTCCAACTACCCTTTCATTCTTCAGAAGCAGTAAAAGGATTACCAAAAACGTAACAAGCCTACAACTCAATACACAGTATTTTATGAACAGGAGCAGCTTTCACTGCCAATCACCCTCAGCATTACTTTAGATTGAATCTGGGATGCCACTTGTGCACTTTCTACATAGATGTTGCTGCTGTACTAAGTATGGTGCATTACAGAGAGGTCTTATTAGCATTATGCAGGGTGAAAGACACTTTTGCGCATATATATATGTAACTTCTAATTAATAATAATGTTTTGCATACCATGAAAATAACAACAATTTTAGAATCAGGTTGAAGCTATCAACCAAACAAAATTTGTATCTTTGATATGGAAAACTCTTTCATTTTTATAAAGATAGTCTCATTTTACTATGAAATTGGTGCTCAAAAGTTCCTTTCTCTATCATTGAGACTATTTACTATGAAAAACATACTTACTGAAGGCTGCCAAAAGTTTAATAACCACACATCTGTTATTCTTCAAATATATGTTTTCTAAAATATTTGATATTTACTTTGCATGTAAGAACAGTTATTAAATCTTTCTTAAGTCTATTCTGTGGGACCATAATGTAAAGTATTACACACAAAGGAGAACAAAATGGGAACAAATGCAGAAAGGGAGCAGACGTGTTGTTAGTAGCTGAGTAACTTACTAGTCACATTACAAACTGCAACTCAGAGAAGTATAGTAAGAGGAGTACTGGAACTCTGGAAATCCTGCAGGATGATGAATTTTAAGAGGTCCAACATCATTGATTTAAAGTTTTAAAATTGTTAGATAATTTATAGGTCAACAAAGATGTAAAAACAGAAGACTTTCCTGTAATCACTACTGAATTTACTAGACAAGGACATAAACTTCATCACCTGGTAGCACAAATTAGAGAAATTTAGGTGTCTAAAAAAAGGCCTTCTTTTGGTTTTAATTTTCTGCAGTGTGGCAACATTTCCCCGGCAGCATTTTCCCAGTGGTGGTGGTGGCTCTTTGCAGGTTCTGCACTTCAATCCTCACCCCAGCCACGAGCTGGAAAGACACTACTGACTGCATTACAGGAGAAGACCAGCTCTCTGACTGAACTGATCCTCTTTCCTTTTGAATTTTAACAGGCTTTGTGCATTAAGCTCTCTTTAATTGCCAGAGTAGCCAGGAAACAAGCACAGTCACTGTTAATTGCTCATAACTATTCCACTTGAGATTTTGAGTAAGCCTCCCAGCAACAGGACACAAGGAGATGACCTCCTCCTCAAGGGGAGGTTCAAGTTGGACATCAGGAAGAATTTCTTCGCAGAAAGGGTGGTTAAGCACTGGAACAAGCTGCCCAGAGAAGCAGTGGAGTCACCATCAGTGGAAGTGTTCAAGAAACAACTGGATGTGGCACTTAATGCTATGACAATGCTATGTTGACAATGTGGTGTTTGCTTAAAGGAGGGACTCCATGATCTAGGAGATCTTTTTCAACCTACTTGATTGCATGATCCTATGATTTTCACTGGGTCCTGAATGTGACCGAAAAAATCTTAAGCTATTGAGGTGAACAATGTCTTCTAAAAAAATTTTTAGTTGTATTTAGAACAAAGTAAAACAGAGGTGACTGCTTTCCAGGCATTTTTATGCATATGTGGGTGCCATTGTAATATGCACCAATAATGAACCATAATCCCCACATTAACAGTTGCAAAAAAGTCATCCTATTTATCTGTAAGTCTACTTGCTTTGGCTTACTAAAAATGTTTTAAAAACCATTAAGGTGACAGCTTGCTTGACATGAAAGTATTACACATGCTCAGCATTTTAAACCATGTTTCTTACAGGACAGCACAATAGAAAACAATATTTTTCCTAAATCTCAAAATTGATCCTTAATGTTCTTCAGAAAATACAGTCAGGAACTCCAGTGTAGATTATGCTGGACAAATGTGGTGACTACTAATGTTACAATTAGCTTATTTGTAATGTCTCAAAAGACAATCAATAAAATAAAGACCTTCATTTATATCTATCAAACCCACATATACTCCTTTTAATTGAAAAGCTCTTAACTGCAGTCATTTCCTGGATATAAAGCTACTTTACTCAAGCCCCAATATGTTTAATTTCCCTTGCAATGAAAAGCAGCATCCTCAGCTCACAAGTAATGCTTACATAAAAGCCTCGCAGTCAGATCTCTTGGTGCCACAATGTTTTTCAGGATATGAAGACAAGAGTAATGTAAACACTCTTCTATTACAGAAAAAACACCATGTAGCCACAAAGCAGTGAAGACATCACCTGTAAATTATATGGGATTAATTTCCTGCAATGTAAACTGTCTGTCTGTATCTCCTTTTCCTCAGTCCACTCTAAAACACTTTGTTGAGAACAATTTATATGGATCTTCCAGTTTTAAAGCAAAGATAATTCCTCCTTAGGGCATTACTTCATGTCTCTCCTTTTCTGTGTCTAGAAGTCTTGCTTCCTCTCTCCTGAATGAGAATGTCCTTGCTCAAACAGCACATTTAAATGCTATTGATATTTCACAGCTGACTAAGGTGTGCCTAAGTCAAAAGCTGGCAGAGAACAGAATTTTAAATAGCCAGACATGCCTCTGCTGCTTCTTTCCCCAGAGTTTATATAAATAACACAAGAACAGCTCTATGGGATCAGAGCTAATGTAATCAGATGTAATGATCAGATGTAGTCCACTAACCTGTCTCTGTTGGTAGCCAAAAAGGGATTACTACCTGAAGAGAATAAGATTAGGGAAAACATGTAGTGATATAGGCCCAGAATAATATCTCAGCTTTGACAGATCTGCAGACCTGGGATTTCTAATTCTGTGACTATAAGTTAAGTGTGATTCCAGCATCCACAAAGAATGTGTTTGCTTTGGAAATTATATTTTGAGATACAAAAAATACTGATCTTAAGCAATAACAGATATGATATTAAACAATATTGCTATAAAGGAGTTAACACTGAATTTCACATATATGTTACTCATTAACCTTTTAGTCAACCAATTTGAAAAGGTGGCTGCCCCACACCCTGTGTTATAGGCCAGGCTGGATGAGTCTCTGAACAACTCATGGCAGGGGGCTGGGAACTAGATGATCTTTAGGGTACCTCCAACCAAGCCATTATATGATTCCATGATATATTCCTGTCATAAAAATTCTTGTGTTAAAAATACAGGTAAGACAATTAATATTACTATTTTAAAAACTGCAAATCTTATTTATTATATCTGTATGAAGGACTCCATTTTCCTTTTTTTTCTCCTTGCTGGTCCTCTGAAAAAGCTGGTAAGAGAACACATTTGATTCTATGACTATGGTAAGCAAAGTGCATTCAGATCTTCACCTCATCTGTGCCAACTAATGTGCTGCTTCAGGTGAAGTTACCCCAGGGTGACAAACAGTCTCTCAAGGTGCAGAAGTGCCATTTGAAAGCCTTTCTTCTTCTCAAACTAGAGTGGCAATAATGGGATCTGCACAGAAATCCCTTCTGAGCCTCATCTCAGGATGGCTTCTCAGCTGTAATTTAGTCTATTAGGAATTCTCCATCTTTCATGTGGTACATACCTTGCATATACAGAGCTAGTATGGATTCTCCATCTTGTTTTGAAACATCTCACAAGTTGGAAATTGCCACCACAGAACTAATGAATTCAGCTAAAAATACGCTCTTTTCCATTCTCATTTTCAAAACACAGACACGGAGTATCAAGCCATCCTAGAACTCCTCAAAAGTTTTTTCTTTAATTCTGATGGAGACTAACAGCACCAACAGGTGCTGCTTCATAATTTGGGTGATGAAAGAATCAATAGTTTATTTTAGTGCCCTGCAGACATATGTGATATCATGCCAAATGAAATGCTCATCAGGAACCAAACTGGATGTAACTCGGAAAAAATCCTCAACCAGTTAAAAAGAAAAACCTTTGGGGACATCAAACTTAGCAACTGAGAATGTTTCATTTTCATCAATATAAAAAACCTTCAAGCAGAGAGCAGATTCTTCTGCTTACCATTTCTAGAAGAATAAAGATTATATTAATCATCTGAATTCTTCTTTACCTTACATCACTGTTTACTGGACTTGGCCTAGTTTCATTTACAAGACAGATGTGTTTCTGGTATGATGACCTTGTGGCTGAGTTTGTTTGCAAGAAGTCCTTGCACTTGAGGAATGCTGCATATTGAATTTTCCTCTGATGCTGAACAGGTCTCTGCCAGCTTTGCTCCTCTTTCAACATCATTTACTTTTGTCAACTCATATGTCAGAGATTAGAAGTTTCATGGAAAAAATAACATGAGTGAGAGCAGTATTTTCATTCATAAGTAAGGCTTGTGGCCAAAAGGTGTTTCCCTTTTTTAATATTAGCATGCTGTATAGTCACTAGCAAGCAACATGATGAGCCAAGTTCATATGATGAATAAATTGCTTCAGATTGACCAGAGAAAGAGACAAAGACACAAACAGAAAAGCTAAACACATATGTGCATGACACTGCATGGCTTCCACTTTAAATCTGAGGTCAGTCAACTAAAACAAATAACTGTGAAAATTTGCCTGTGCAGTTTTTCTTCCTTAACTTTTTGCACTGGTAAGGAAAGACATTTATAGCTTACCTTTCAAAGCCAATCTGCCGTAATGTTTTCTCCCATGTGGAACCTGTACAAAGAGGAGAAAAAACAAACACCCTCAGTAAAGAGTCTTTTTTTTGTATGAACACTCTTTTCCTTTCCTTGTGCAGCTGGGATCTGCATACTAAGGAGATTTTTCCACCCCTAGAGAAGTACTTGTAAATAACACGTGTTTTCGCCAAAGTGAAGAACTGTTGAGAGGCTGGTACCGGGTGACATAACAGTGAGAGGGGTATCAGACCATACAAGTTTACATTGCAGAGCAGCTGCACTCACTGCAATTCCAAGGCTGGTCTCCTCTGCTGGAGCAACGTGATCTGGAAGCGCTTAGCTGGCATCTCACATCACGCACTCTTCACATTTCAACTTTTCACTTTACTGTAGTGTTCGCCTGATTCTTGCTGAAAGCTTTACAGCTCCTTCTGAAATCCAGCCCTTTTCTTTTTAAGCAAAAGCATGAACATGTATTCCTTTTTTATTGTTTAAACCTTTATATTCAAACAGCTGTGAAGGACTCAACCCTGAAAACTACTACAAACAAATGATCAAGGACTCAGCCCTACAAACTACTCAAATGCACAGACTCATCCAAAGACTTGCCCTCAGTATTTATGATGCACTTAATGCAAATTTTACCAGATTTTCTCCAAAATAACACCCCCACATACTGCGAGCACTGTTCAGTTTTCAGCTCTTGGCAGTTTTTTTGCTTTTTGCCAGTCTCTTTTTTTTTCCCAACTATTACGAGGTCATTATAAACACAGGCTACTAGGAGCACAAATATCTCAAGTCATGCAGATCTGCTTGGTAAATGTGGAGGAGGCCATGAAGGTGCATCATAGTTTGCTCTCTGTCCTTTTATGCTCCTGTGGGAAATGCAACAGGACTGCATGCCATGTAAGCAACTATAGGTCTTTTTGAATGATTCATCTCCATCATTCATTGAATTCTCAAAATCAGAGAAGTGACAATAATTCCTGTTGCTGATGCATTCCATCACCTAAACAGAAATATAAATTAGGAACAAAAAGATTCCCTGTGAGTGACGATAAGCAGAAGTTTTAATTGCCCCCACTCAATGCAAAGCAGGCAGGGATTTCAGGCCCATATCCAGCAAAACACACAGCAGAAAAAGACTTCAAAAACAAGGTGGAGAAAGCTCTAGCTTCACTACATGGGAAAAAAAAGAAATAAAATTCTGTTCTGGAAGAACTGAGCAATGTTGATTGTTTGATGAGGAGTGAGAGCTTCTACTGTGGCACCTGTATTTACCTGAGGTGGGGCAAGACTTCTGCCTGCAAAACTACATAAGGCAATACCTCTCATCACAATCAGCTAATATTTTATGAAAAGAAGTCCTCTAAAGACATCTCTAAAGCAGGACAAGAAACACTCTCACACACTTATTTCAAATAAACGTGAAAACCAAAAATAATTTCTAGCACAATGAACCATGAATAACTGAGATAAATAAAGACCCGCTCTGTATTCCCCAAACCCATTGCTTTCGGCTCATCTCTGGAGTGTAATTGGTTTCACATTGCATCTATAAATCAAGTCATTGTTAAAAAGATAGCTGTGCCACTCTAAAGGCAAGTGCAGGGCAGTCAAAAGCAATTCTCCATATATTTTATGCAATACTACTGGCTTTTGAAGAGTAGCCAGTGGTTTTCGAAATCTGAAGATATGAAGATTGCTGAAGAAAAGAAATCTCAACAGCACTTCCTACAGCAAAGACAAGTACCACCATCTTTAGTCCAAGTTTCTATGCCTTCCACTGTTAAGTGTAATTGTGTATGAATTTTTCACCCCATGACTGGCTACACTTCATTTGTAATATATAGACAAGAGTCCTACTGAGGCAAGAGAGGGGGAGAGAAAGAGAGAGAAAGGAAAAATGCTGTAGAAGAAAGTGAATTTGGCCTCCATTGGTTTGAAATAATCTTTTGGCTGCAGCTGGCCACCAGAATACTTTTTGAAATGCATCTGACTCCTCTGAAGCAAAGCCTGCCAAGAACTCAACTAACATTTCATATTAAAAACCAAATCTTTTTTATGGGGTCTTATTTTAAAATGTTTATGATCTAAACAATGTGTTTTAAGACTTGCCAATTCCATTCACAATAGTATCAACTTCTACACTACACTAAGAGCCAAAAATAAATATCCTGAGGTAACAGAAGCACTAAAAAGGAATAGTGCTATTAAAAGTCTAGAAAACCTACTATTTGATTTAAACCTTACTCCTTGCTTCCAAAACATAAAACAATATCTATGTCACGTAATTCTCATTAAAATAAAAAAAAGGAGTTAATCAAGAATTAAAGACTTGGTCCTACTCCCAAGGAAATCAGTAGGAATTTGGCTTTTCAATTCAGTCTTTCTCTCTGCCTGGGGAAAATATACACCTGCTGACTTTCAGAATCAATCAACTACTACACTTGAGTCACTAAGTTCAGGTGGCTTCACTTTGCTTCTTTTTTTACTGCCACAACAAAAATACCATAACTGTTTATGAGAATGCCTTAATCTGGTACCCATGTCATTAACCTTTTTTTTTTTTTTCCAAATATCTACTCCAGAGTGCCCAACCATTCTCATTTATTCCAAAAATCCTGTTTCACATTAACAGCTCAAGCTTTAAAATTCTTCAAAGAGATGGAGCACAATGCACTTCCAGAATTTCTGCTCACATTTAACAGGAACAATGGTAACATGCATACCATGTTCAGATATGCACTCAGTGAAATCCTAGCATAAGAATAAGAGTATAAGAATATGAGATTTAATAAGATAGAATCCAGAACATCTTCCTTCAGTGAAAAGTTGCCTTCTTTGACAAGCAGGTTTTCATTCATGTGGCAGTTGTCGTATTTAGTTTGGCATGGTTACAACTCTGTGCTCCCTATGAACTTACTATGGATGAGAGGACTCACACACCAGCCCTTACAAAACATGAAGATGTCTTGCTGCTGAGGTGCCCTGGTTGGCATAGGGAAAACACACAATAACATAGTCACAGGATCACAGAATCATGGAATTCAGAAGGGACATCAAGGATCATCTGGTCCAACTTTGGACAAAAGCATAGGCTAGACAAGATGCCCCAGCATCCTGGCTGTTAAAAGAGGTGTTAAAATTGGCCAATGTTGGGGAAGAATACTGGGTAAGTGATTTTCATCCTTTCATGGAGGTTGCACAGCTATTCACCTTGAGCCATATCATGTCTTGTCTGCCACTGCTACAGAGATCTGTAGCTGTTGAGGGAGAAGTCTGGCATGCATTGTACTTGGAACTCCTGCCTCTTATGCCATTCCCATGCACATATGAATGAAGGTCCCTTCAGATCCAGTGGTCCCCATGACTATCTGCAGTGATTACCAACAGCTTGCTGTCCTCTCTTTCTCCAGTTAGTGGCTACTTTAAGAACTACATGCCTCTGCCTGACTCTTCTCTCGAGGCTGTCTAACAGTAAGAATAATAATTCTTGCATTCTTTTCTCATTGTGATCTGGAATAAGGACCAGAGGGAAAAAATAGGGCTTAACTGAACCAAAAGACAATGTCTGACATTTTTCAGTAAGCATTAGGCGGGCCTGTCAAAATTCAAGTATACAACTGGAATTATATGAAGATCTCCAAGCACTGGAATAGGACAAAACACCTGTTAATTCCACCAATCCAAAGTTAAAAATGGGTTTTTTGGAGCCTGTCAGTGGGGTATCACACAGAGTCACCGAGACTCTCTGAAGGAATGAGCAAGGTACCAGACACACCCCATCACACTTAGCCCATGAGTGACATGCAGGTGTGATGTACCTGTTATGATACTTCAGAAACAGGCAGATATTCTTGGAATAGTAACTTCAGTGATCTTTATCCTAATATTTGAGGGAAAAGAATTTCTGAAGAACAGCTGAATTTGTAATGATTAGAATATTCCTATCAATTTCAAAACTTTGATCTTAAGCCTGTGACACTTGGTAGTACTCTCAAAACCCTTTCATATATTCAAGAGATACAAAACAGATACAGAATACTCCAGAAATGGGAAGAAACACTTTCTAAACCTTTCCATTGCAGGGGCCACTTCTCTCAACTCTGCTTCTCTAACAACAGAGAACAGGGCAGAAGTTTTAAGAGACCAGCCCAGCCAGACTATCTGGGGGACCTGAGTCTCTTGAATGCACACCTTAAAGCTCTTTAAAAAAACTGGATGAACACATTGGCTTGTCCTGCTACAGTTTCTTTTTCAGTAAAGCCACATATACTATATATTAACCACTTGAGGGTTTGCAGTCCATTTTCAATGGATTAGGAAACATTGCTCTGCTGCATATTCTCCTTCATTACCTCAGTATTTACTAACAAGTCTTCCCATTACTAATGAGCTGAAATGTTCCCAAATGCAATTGATAAAAACTGCCATATTTGGAATATATTTGTTTCAGCAGCTTCTTGTATTAATAATAGCCTTTACAGTTGTTTGTTCCCAGTAGCAAGCTTCTATCTTCTTCCAAACAAAAACTAAAAAAGACCTATGGGGTTTTTTTTGGAAATCCTATATTTTTTCTGATTACTAAATATAAACTCACAGGTTTTATGAAGCCAAACAGTAGTTTTGACTAGTGAAATGTAGGTGGCATAGAGAAGAACTTTTTCTTACTGCACAGTGCCATAGAGGTACTGTTAATATTTACATGCAATGTGACTCTGACAGAAGTAATCATTTCTCTCATATGAAGGGCATCAGACAATGCTACCTTGGCATTTAGCATCCATCTATCTGTTTTGGAAAATAAGGCTCTTCTTACACTTCCTCTTCCCTTCATTGAAATTATTTAGCCTACACCTTGCACTCATCACTTTGTAATTTTATCATCAGTCTATCATCTGGGATAATGACAACACTGTCTTTTAGCAGGTGATCTCCTAGTATGATGTATTAGTACTCTGCTGTGTTCATGCTGATGTTTTAATTCAGAACTGGGGAGTATTTCTGGGCAAATCTCTTACCATGCTTTGGTTTTCACAGTAGAGCCACCTTCAAGTGCACAAACTGGATTCCTTTCACGTGAAACTAAAGCACAGCCCAAGGACCCAACTGCTGTGTTTCAGCCACCAGATGTTTTTCTGTCTGCATGACCACAGCACTCAAATCCACACTCAAAACACATCAAAACATGATGGCCAAGGACTCTGCACCAAATGCTTCGCTCCTATCACACCGTGCTGCTTGCTGAGACAGATGCACCTCACTCCACCACTCCCTGTGCCTGTCCTGGAGTGCTCGCAGAAAAGCTTCCTCAGTCGCCCTGAGGGATGAAGGGGCAGGCCAGGGTGCTCACCCTTGTTTTCTGGGCTGTATCCCATCCACTGCAGTAAGCAGGAGCCTTTTTACTGCTCTGATGCAAACAGAGTAGGACTGGATGCTCAGCACAGTCACACTCTCTATAAAACCCCAGGGAGGCAAATGTGTAAGGCAAGACATCAGATTATTTAATTTTTAAAGCAACTACTCAAGGAGAAGAAGTAAGGGAAAATCTGGGCTGCTACAGTTTGCCGTGCATGCTGAGGAGACTAAAACCACAGTAAAATAGAAGCTTAGGGCCAGTGGTCCAGGATTCTGTCTAGATGAAGAAAGTGATTGCTGACTACATACCAGGAAAGAGTCATATCAAGAAGAAAGATCAGATATTGCAAGTCTTTACTTGCCTTCCACTCATACCAGCTTTCAACAGATTTTTTTACTGAATAAAGAGCACAGTTTTGATCCCTCCACAATAATGTCATGGGAAAGATTTACTGTGTATTTTCTCCTCTGAGGAAAAGAATAAATTACTATTGTGAGATACAAAAATTGCTTTCCAATAAAAAAGAAATCTTGACTCATTCTATGTTCACTGGAAAAATAATCATCATCAAAAATGCTAGTTCTCCTCTAAGGAGATGTTAATGAGTGGGAACTTTTACTAATAAAATGAGCAGAGGAGGAATATAGAGCAAAGTGCAATAGTACTGACACTACATTTGTGTGCACACACATGCATATTGCTTTAAGGTGAGCATTAAGAAGACAATGACTACGGTAAAGTGATTAGCAGCTTTATGTGAAGAGTCATCTCTTCCAGCCTGTGGCTTCCCTGGAAGCTCTGGGGGTCCAGATGTGTGTCAGCAGAGCTCTCAAAGAGCAGTGGGGATGTTAAAAGCAGCTGCTTCACAGGCCTAATCCATATTCTGAGGTTTTTTTCAGTATCTTGATTAGCATTAAGAACTAGGGGATTGGGGAAGCATTGTTTTTTTAAATTAACCATGTAACTTAAAATACACAACACCATGTGAAACACCCCTTAGTGCACCTGGGATATAATTGATCCAGCATCCTGCTGGAGGCAGGGGCAGACCCCAGCACACTTCTTGATGGTAAAAACTGTGTCTCTGAGCCTGATGCAAAGTCTATAGAAATAACTGGAAAGGCTTGCATTGAGTTAACGGGCTTTGATAGTTTACTGAAATAAATAGCAATGAGAAACAGTGAAAAAAGAAGTTTCTATATGTGAAGATAGCAAGTTAAGAGATGTGTGGAAAAAATAATGACTTGGAGAAAGAAAATGTGTGACAGTACTTTCTGCATTTCTTTCTCCTATGACAGATTTGTTTAAAATTATACACAGGTAACAAACCAAATTTAAATTGGCTGAATAGCTTCATATTTTTTAACCAGCTTTTTTGTAATAATCCTGACTTCTTTTATCTGCTTAGATATATCAGAAACACTTGAAGGCAATCTTCCCCTGCAACACTCACAGGCTTAAAACCATTCTTATTTTAACCTCATTTAATTTCAAATTTATTTTCTCAATGAGGCAGCAAAACAGCAAAACCCATAGCACTAGAATATCCTTGGGGAATGTATTCCAGATGAAATCTGAGACAGCTAGCTAATGGAAAGGGCTTTTTTGCTTTTGTTTAATATTTTATTTATCTATTTGTTTGCTGTAATGGTTGGTTAGTGGGTTTTGAACCAAATTTCTAAGGATATCTCAGATTTGAATTCATTCTGCCATCTTATACTTTTCTTTTTGAAATAGAACCGCTCTCCCTTTCCCCATCACTGTAGACCACTTCAAAAATGGATGAGGAAAATGAAATGATGTGCAGAGCAGAACATGGCAGGTTACCAGCACAGAATGCCACAAAGGGAATAAAGGGTAACAAGTCAGATGGTCCTTAGATATGGTCAATCCCTTACTCTTCTCTAAAGCAGAAAACAGTGTCAGAGCTCTGGGGAGCAGCCTCAAAGGAAGGCTCCTTTTCCTGCTTGTGCCATGGGGGTTTGCCAACATTAAGCCAGAGAGTCACAGAGTTTAAGAGGATCAAAATTCACTCCAGACCTTCTGAAAAGGACAAATAATAATTTAATGAGTCCTTTTCAAATATGGAAGACTGGCTTTGCTTTTGTTTTCAAAGTAAAAGAAAACTTGTATGAAGTTTTATTTTTCATAAGCCTGAAGAAAATAAGATTTTTCACCATTTTTATTGGCAGAAAAATTCTCTCGTCTCCTATCTCAAGCAACACTGCTTTGTCTGCTAAAGAGTTTCTTAGAGGCAAGGTCTTAACTTCAGAGTGTAAGTGACGGGCATCCTTCCAACCTCTAGAGCTACCCTCTGCTTAACTTTTATTGTAACATAATATGCTGTTATGAATAATAACCTAGAGCTAGCTTCCTGCAGTGTTGAGAATGTGTGCAGCATACCAGCACGAGGAATTTGCTTTTCATTGTCTCATTTTCTCTTTCTGTCTCATCTGAAGGAGGGGAAGTAGGCACATGATTCTTCACGGATTTTAAAGCATAGACACATGGGAAGGGGGAAATAAACAAGTGTGTCTGCAGTAGCACATCCATATACAAGAAATTATGGATGACATAAGTAAGAATAGGAAACTAGGAAATCTTGCACAGGAACAGGAGGGATATTATGATAACAAACACCAGCATTCCAGTGGTGGCATCTTTGACTCCAGTAACATACTCCACACTCTGTAAACCATGCTTTTTCTCTGAAATTGCTTTCTGGCTTTTATATCTTTTTTTTTTTTCCTAAAGTTGCTAAAGAACCATTTCATTCACACTATTGCACTCAGAGATTAAGGAAATTTTGCATCCTATTATGACAGCAATTTGTTGTTGTTAGGCATAAGGTCCATCCCACACTCTCAGCTCTCAGAAAACAAAAACAAAACAAAATAAATATCACCAAAAAAATTGTTTCAGTGACTAAAATGACACAAAGATTCTGAAGTGCTGTCTGAAGGATGATATCCAGAATAAACTTCAGGAAACAGGCTTGAGATGCAAACTTAGCACACCACCTTCCACAGAAGCAGAAAGCAGCACTTTTAAACCCTCCTGTCTGCATGCCATTAAGAGAAGGAGCAGTGTGTGCATCAGGCAGTAAGACGTTAAGGGCATGAAAGCTGGCTGACTCCCAGAAATCCCTTCCAAGAAGAAATCTGGGTGCAGAAGGACGTGCTCCTCTGGGCAGTAATGGGAAGCAGGCACACAGACTCAACCAACCAGGATAGAGCAATGACAGCAACAGATGTTATTTTTCCTTCCTAGAAATTATGAAGATGCCCTAGCTAGCTCAGCTGACAAGTATAAACACGTAAGCACTGAACAAAGGGTTTCTTTTGGTTTAATTTCCCTTCTCTTTGCAGAGCTTACAATTCTGTGATTTCACTCAAATTTTCACAAAGCTCTAGTCTGTGAGGTCAGAAAGAGCAAAGCTCTTCAGCTTTCCAACTCCCATTTCTCTCATTCAAGAGAGAGCTGACCATGTAGCTATAAGGGTTCTCAGAGAAAGCAAACCTGGCAAAAGACCTGGGGAAACAGTCATGAGGTGCCAGTCACGAACTCAGCCCAATTCTTTGCTTCTAGCATCGGTGTTTTTAAAATACTGCTGCCACTCACTGGGAGAGGAGCCCATACAGACAAGGGGGCGGTGAGGAGGAGTTTAGGCAACTCAAACTCTTGGGACACACCAAGAGCAGAGAGACCCCCTACCCACCCACCCCTCTCCTTTCCAAGTCACAAGCGCACAGCTTCCAGGACCCGCTGCCAAGCCAGGAGAGACGCGAGTCGCGCACTTTGCCACCTGCAATCCGCTCCCCCGCACGCCTGGAACAGCCGCTGGATTCCACCACCACTGGCTGGGAACAAGAGCCTCTGGTGAGCATTACTGACCTGTGCCTTGATGATGACCTCTGAAACAGCCACTGGAAATACCCAGCCAGGCTTCATAGGGATCCAGCTCTGTGTGATGGTTTTTAGTTTCATCTGTTACAGACTGAAGCATTACATTCAGTGTACTAGGAGTTCATTTCCCAACACTTAATTAGTATGCCACAAATTGCATGAGCACTATCAACAAATTAAAGAAATCACTGGGTTGCCTAATAATTTCCATTTTTGAAAGCACTCCATGTTTTTTATCTGTGTGCTTTCAACAGTTTACAAATAGTTTGCTCTTTCTATAGTTACAGGCTTAATTGGGAGTATTAAGAGTAATCTCTCCCCATTTAGTTTGCTTGGCTAAGTCTAAGCCAAAAAAATCAATAAAGCACTGAAACCTTTGCCATTCTCACATGCTGTTAGATGATAAGAGTATTCTCACACTTACTTCAAGTGTGGTTATTTTGTCCTCACTGGAATGTGTTTAATTTGAGCGCTTCATTAGGGTATTAAGAGAGCCATACCTTTTGAGTGACTACTGAAGAGAATGATGAGCAGTAACAATTTTCTGCTCAGCAGGGATTTTCATTTTACAGAAACCATGGGCTGTTTAGACGTGTGACTCTCAAATGCATTCTTAAATCATGTGTTTTATTTATTCACATGCTGCTTCATTAGAAGTGATATTACATCAGGCCTAATAGAAAAAGGACAAACACTTTACTGTTTGCTTCTTTTCAAAGATACACAGCCAACAACAGCAACACTTCAAAGCTGCCACCGGTTTGCAAGTTTTTCCAATGCAAGCAGATCTGAAGAACTGGAAGGTCTCACAGTGGGATTAGAGTATCAAGTGATGGAACACAGGTGCAGTATTATAGAATAAGCAGTTTATAAAGCATCTCCAAAGGTGTATTAAAAAACTTACTGGAAACATTCGTGTTCTGCTGAAAATAATACATAACAAAAAATGCTACAGTTCAAGAGAAGTTGTCTGAAGGATATAGGCCCACTTTCTAAAACTGTCCCACCTCAAAATTTTTTCAATTTTAGAAAATTAATACCCTGAATATACAGATCTGGGCATCTTGGCAACATTTTCCACAAAGCATAAATGCTATTAAAATGTCTTGTCTTTACTAGTTGAAATGCATTGTGTATTTTTTATAAAGTTGCAAATGTGAGCTATGCACAGTATTGAGGGACACTGAACCTGTCACATTCTGACACGAAAACAAAGACACAAAGGAGAGAAAAAATTATATTTGATAGGAAAATCAAATATAGGGCTGGAAAGTATAAAAGACATAGATTTCTAACAAAGAACAAGTCATACATAAAAACATTGGCTTCGATTGAAAAGATGTGAATGTAAATGTTTGCATTAAATCCAAACTTAATTTAGATCTAAATTAATTTCATTTAATTAATTAATTAAATAAATTTAATTTCATTCACTTTTTATCTAGAGTTATTTCTTTGAAGAAACTTTGCATGAGAAAAAAAATTCACAGTCTAAAACCTTCATACCACCCTATCTAACTACTAATCTGGAAAGGAAATTCAGTGATACAAATAATATTAATAATCTATATCAACAATTTGGTGCATTTGTTTTGTACAGCCAGTGAAGGTAAAGCAGTAATACTTCCACAGGAGTCTCAGTAATATTTCATCCAGCTTTAAGAATTATATTTTCAGGATGGAATTCCTCAAGTTTTTACACTTTTGATGTCATCACCATATCTGCATAGGACAGAAGGACAAAATGATACTTCACAGGCTCTGCTTATGGGGGAAGAGAGCTCCAGAGAAAAAGGGCAGAGGGCTCCAAGTGCTATTAACAAAGCACGTGGAGATGGAAGAGGGACTCACTTCAAAAGGATTCTGCAATTGCTGGTGCTCGCAGAAGTTTGCCTTATAATATCTGGTCTCTGAAATCAGGCTGCAAAACAAGATGATACTGAAATACAGTAAAGATGTCACACGTCACTCCATCTCAGAGAAAACTTGAAAAGCTCCAACATTAGGCACATCTATCCCTAGCCAGATATACAACCACTGGCATATCAGTGGAGGTCTGGTGATTTAAATTGTATCACAGGACAAACACTTAGAAAATTTAAAGTAAAGAGACAAAGTAGTTCTGGGACATGTAATCCCTTCATAAGATTCAGACACCTCAAGGTGACAAGGACAAACCTTCCAAAATCCGCATAGGTTTGGTTTCTTGAGCATCAATTTTACAGAAATGTCATTCATTCTTAACAAATTAGCAACAAACGATAAAAGGGTCAGTGGATGCCTTGGCACATATCCAATAAAGCAAAGCTTCCGAGCTACTGGTCAGGTTAGAAAAGTTTTGAGCAAAAGCAAATACTACTTAACAGATTTTGGTCTCTGTGAAACATTCTCTGACTGCTGTCAAATTTTATTAAATGTTATCTTTTACTATCAACTGTGTACACCAGAAAAAGCACCTCAAACAGGCAGCAAATGTCACTGCCCAACCTAACACAACCGATTTTATGATCCAAACATTTGCGATTTTTACAAGTGGGAAACCTATCCACTACTTAAAATTTACTCAAATTCACCTTCTATCTTCTGGAATTTGAATGAACCATATTGCTAGTAAGTCTTTACAGCTACTGTTACTTGCCCTTAACAGAAAAATAATTATGTGTTAGTGGCCTCATCTTCAATCGGCAGAAGAGTGAACTGCACTCCCTCTTTTCCTCTTCCTGTGTTCCTCAGCCCACCCTAATATTTCACCTCTATAGCGAGAGGGCAAATTTGGTCTCTTCGTGACCCTGACTTGAAGAATTAGTCATGTCAAGGACTCCAAAAAGTCAACATTTCTAAGGAAAGCAAGGCCACCTTTTCAGAGGAAAAACACATGGGAATCCTAAGAATAATCCAGAAATGTCAAAGGAAATCCCTCATGCCATCGAGGTTGGATGTGCAGATAGAGAGACAGGAGATATTTATTTTATACAACCCAGCTCTCCACCTCTTTTGAAAAACAAAGGTGACCATGTCAAAGTCCCTGCACTAGGTCAGCCTCACCACCAAGCATTCATTGTAGTTGTGGAAGGAGAGCTGCATTCAAACTGCTCAAGAACTTTAATTCTCTCTCAAATGGTAAAAACTGGCCACACTCTAGTGTAAGAGGAAAAAAAACCCAAACAGAAAACAAACAAACAAGCCCTTTAAAAATTACCTGTGAACAAAGAAAGAAAAGGAGGAGAAGCAACTTACAGGTTATTACTTTGACTTATTTTCTCATTGGGCATTAGTTTTACATTACTTGAGAATTTAAAGCAATTTATAGCTTTAAATAAATACTGTTTCGGTCAAAATTATGTAAAGAATTAAGGATTAGTTCATGAGAGAGATTATAGACTTTGAGTACATTTTTTCCCATTAGTGCCCTCATAACGCAGCAATTGTTGAATTAGTAATACATTTGTCAAACCTAGTAAGCAATTACAGTTAATACATATAAAACAAATCACTGCTCCATTTCAGCATGTGAATAGCAAAAGTTTGGCATAAGGTTCTAATTATCTACTTAACGTGAGTCATGCCAGAACCAGTGGGACAAATCGAATCTTAACTCCCAGTGTGACCCTGCTGAATCCAGCTCCTCTGCGTCATGGCACCAGTCCCAAAAGAAGAGTGGCCAGCAGGACTTGTCTGGGTGCAGCAGCCAGCTCACAGACACCAAAAGGCAAAGGGCAACAGTAGGAGCTGCCAGTTAAGAACAAATGCAACAAGCCAGCTGAAGTGATTCCTCTGAGGGGGTCAAACCTTGACTAGGAATAACTAATGGCTTCTTTCCTACACCACAGTGGAGAAGTAAATGCATACACTGTGTCAAAAATAATAGCCCATACTCCATACAGAAAAACCTGGCACGAGCAAGTAACTTTGTGTTGGTTGGTTTTTGCACATAAACTATGGACCCTGAAAGCTGCTAGACAGCCCAACTTCCCACTCCTCTCTTTTGACAGTGAAGCAGAGACAGACTGACACTGGAGATTAGGGTTTTTTAAAATTCTGTTAAATAATTCAGGGCTTCATCTCTTGCACAGCTGCTCTTTGCAGTTTGCGTGGAGTGATGTGGGAGCTGTGAGCAGAATTATCTCAGCTTTGCGAGCTGCATGTAACTGCCTATTACATTGTATGCTGAAAAGTATGCATCAAACCAATACAAATACTGAATTTCACAGGAGACAATGAAAAATTAGAAGTAGAAAAAGGAAAATAGAGAGTTGCTTTTATGTGTTGCCATCTCGTATGTCAAGGGGAAGCCAAGAAATAAATTCTGCACTTTGATTTATGAACAAGCTCATCAGAGATCTAAACCATTGCTCTTAAGATATCTCACATTTTGTGCGTTCCTATGCCAAGACTTCAATTCTCTTGATTTTCTTTCTGAATTCAAGGAAAATATCTTTCCTGGGGGATTTCCTGGCACCAGCACTGTCTAAGGGCCAGGAAATGGTGGGATCCAGCTGAGCTGAGGGCTGTGTAAAAACACAGAAGTACACAGTGATTGCCTTGAAAAATGCAATCCAGACAGGATACAAAAGCTGGAGGAAATGCTAAAATTCAGTATTTTAGGAAGGGCTAAGAGAAAAGGAGGGTCTAGGCTGTACTGAGCTGAGGCCCAACACTGAATCATGATGCTCAATAACGTGCTTCTGCAGCTTCTCATCTTCCCTAAGATGGGAGGAAGTTTCTCTTTAGGTAGCTCATAAGGGACAGAGACACTGTCCATTTCCTCTTATATCTGGCCGAACAAACACACACACACATTTCTCAAATCTTCTCTCTTATTCTTTCCTCTTTGAAGGTGGCCTAACAGAACAGCTGTGGATGATGGCTGTATCCTGGAGAAGCTCCTCCAGGAGTGCAAACCTTGTCTAAAGTGAGAAAATTAACAAATAATGACTTCTTGATTTACTGCAGAGCACATCTCTCCCTCTCTCCATGCTATTTTCCCCATGAGTATTGGGTGTCACTGAAGAAATTTTTTCACTGTTGTTCCCAAAATCCTTCAAACCTGACATTTAGAACCTCTGTGTACATCTAGAACACTGGAACTATCCTGAGAGCCTTTGGAGTGAGCCACTGGGAGAAGAATGGATTTGTCAAGCAGTGGTATAAGGACTATATGAGACTAAACGTCTTTTTATTTACATCATTTTCAAGAGATTCTTTCAGTGTCAACAGAAATGGGCCACAAAAATACTCAGATCAGATGTTTATGTGACAAATCAGCTAGCAATAGCGTTTTCATTTCTGCGAGAAGTGTTCATGTTGGGAGGCCTCCTGCTGACCTCAGGAAGCAAGAAGCAGAAACCACAGGTAGAAATGCAAGCAAAGGGAGAAAAAATAGATATTCCATTAAAGCAAAAGCCAAAGGATGAGGGAGGATGTACATGGCACACATTTGTCTCTGTAAGAGGAAATGCACTTCAGAAGAAACCCAAATACAGCATGTGAAGATATGTTGAGTTAATTGAACATAGACACAGCTAATGAATGCCGCCTCCATGGAGGCTGCCTTCTGTTTGGCACACAAATAAAGGAAAAAGTTTAGAAAATTGCATTAAATGACAAATGGAGATAATGGTACAAGATTGCACAAAAGGAAGTGATTTTACACATAGAAAAGGAAACAGATCCTGATGTATTCTGTACACCTTCTTACATCTGTCACTGCACTGTCTCCAGTGAATGAACACGGATGTGGAAAACAATCCTCTGTCAAGGTTTGTACCTGATAAAAGCCAAATAAGCTGAGAAAGGCCAATTCACTGCCTTTACTGAGGAACTGGAAAATGACCCTGGTGGAAGAGGAAGCTCCTGTTTGGGAACAAGCAGAATCTACATCAGAAGGATATTAGATCCACAGCTGAGAAGATCTGCAGATAGATACATATTTCAGATAAAATTTTATAATGTTTATTCAAGTCATTAAACGTTTACATAACTGGTACCCTACTGCTTAATTTTTTAATCACCATAAGTCTTTTGGAGTCTTACTTTCTATTAGACTTTTGTACTGGTGAAATACTGTACTTTCCACTAGGAAACAACCACTGAGCAACACAGAGAATCAGGATGTGATAAGTGGAAGAGGAAGTCTCCAAGAAGGCCGCTGAGATAGGTCTATGAAATCTGCTCCTGCAGGGACAAATAGAAGCATTAAGGTAAAAAAATAGATTAGAAAGTAGATCACTGGTTAATTAAATTTGTCTTAGTAAGAAATAAATACTCACATGCAGAAAAGTTTCCTATCAAGGGGTGGCAGGCAAGGTATGCTCAAGGGTAGGTGGCTGGTGGACCTCAATATGAAAAAGCTGTCTATGCAAGGAAACTTGAAAATCTTTTTATCCCAGCAACTGCTCAATCTCTCATGCACCAAGGAGTTTTAATTCTCCATGGTCAAAGCACATCAATCTTGAACTGAATGTGCTCTTCCATCACTGGGATATATCTGCACAGCCATGATGACATTTGCTGACAAAATCCAGTCTAACTTCTTATGATCTGGGATAACGACATAAAACCCATTCGTAGTCCTTCTTTATCTCATTTGTGTAAGATGGTATGAGACTTTGGCCTTTGAACAGAGTTTAGCTATCACTTTGTTGAAAGAAATCTGCTAATAATGATTTTAGTAAATTATTTGATGAGAGATTTCAACCTCATCTTCATCACTGCACAGAGGCTATGGTGCTTTAGAACTGCTATACAGATACTGTAGATATCAACAAACACCTGATAGCAAGGAAGTGGAATTGTCACAAACCCCAAGAACCAGAATTACAAATGGGTGTCTCTTGACTGAATGTCAATGATTTAACAAAAAAGCAATTCTAAATTCCCAAGACAGAGCAACAGCAGAGGCAGACCAGTCACAGAGGTCTCCCAAAAGAGCAAAGGGTAGATGGAGCCATAAAAATTCTTCTAACACAAGGTACTTTCTGTGTGAAACAAATGTAATGATGTTTAAAACAGAAGCATCAGGTGGGATACTGTCACATCAATTAAAACAAATGTACAGGTAAAATTTATGTGAACATATGAAAACATATGAAATATATGTGACCATATGTAAACATATATAAACAGTGTTCATTTCAAAGCCAAGATTATTTTACTCTACTCTACATAAAGAAACACAAGATTTCCAGTTAGAAAGATCATTCAAAGCCTAGCCAAATACTTGGAAATAGCCAGAGAAATTATGACCTAACTGTCCACATCCTGGACTAAGAATTTCACGCCCTGCCCGCCCCCCCCCCCCCCCCCCAAAAAAAAAAACCCTACTCACATTGTTATTTATGCTGAACTATTACCTAACTTTTTCTTCTATTTCTGAGTTCCAACATATACTAATCTTCTTCATGGGAATACATTATTTATTTCATTTAAACAGCTTTCATATACAACCTCCAACTGAGGAAGGAATAATGAGCAAACACATGTTAGGATAAAGTATCTAAAGAGTAGAGTGCTCCTGATGGGTTTGATTTACATCTGAATGGATTTAGCATCAGCATTTGGAAATTGCAAAGTCTACATTCCCCTTTCCAAACTCAATTTTTTCAGCTCATAAACCTTTTTGAGATTTATAACAGCTCGCTGAGCAGTGTCTTCTGCATCCCATATGCTAGGGGGATGGGTGGTTTTATTAATATTAATAGAAAATTACAGCAGCCAAATTTTGTGATCATTGACCTAAATATAGAGGATTCTACCTCAGAATCAAACACAACCAAGAAAAGGTACAACTCCAAGGTGAAAGTAGCTATTTGTACCACAAACAGTAACATAAACAAAAAACCCCTCTATAAACATGAGATCACTTTGGCAGTGATCCTAACTCAGGAAAGAGAACACGCAGTGAAAGTTTTAGATAAATGCAGTTACTGTTTGACATGCAGAAGACAGAGAGGGATGCAGAGCAAGTGAGAAATATTTATCCCATTTTTCATGATCTGGTAGGTCTTTATTTTATTTTAAATACCAAAATCCTATTAAAAAATCCTAGGAGGCCTAGCACAGTGTCACATAAGCCACATATTAACCTTTCTTTATTCTCAGATCTAGATCTTACACCTTTTCTCAAGTGAGAACAGAAAGCAAGGTTTTGTGATTGCATTTGCTAAATGCTCCTTACACAGCATGGGCAGACACCCAGCTAAGCCTTGCGTCCCCCTCCACAGAACAGCCTAACAATGCATCTTCTATCTGCTCATGAAAGAGAACTGCTGTTACATACATAAAAGATTTAGAGTGAGGGGAAAAAAAGGAAAAATTTAAAGCATTTAGGAAACACGGAGCTACCCTGTAAGCAGTTCTCTATCTTTAACCCAGCACTAGTGGTACATCACTGCAGTGTGTTGCTGTAGCACCAACAATGATATATACAGCATCACTTTTATAACTTCCAGGACATATCAATCCCTGCTGATGAGATGTTTATTTAAATTAAATATTCTTTACTTAAATTAATATCCTAGTAAAGTATAAATATTTAATGGTGTTTACAATATATATGTTACTGTACAACAAAATTTAACTCTTGCAAAAAAGAATAAATTAAGTGAATTTTACATTGCTGATGCTCAGTATTTTCAAAATAAAAACCCCCTGATATTTCAACCAAGTTTTGAGAAAATTCTGAAATCAAGAGCTGCCACTACCTAAAATGTAAAAATCTGCTTTTCTTTGAGAAAATTACACAGCCAAACACACAAGCTGATTTTTGCCTTCTGACTTAATACATCAGCCACCAATAAAATAGAATATTTATTGTCAATTTCTGCAGCTGCTGTTACAGTACCTTTCACTCTTTATTATAGATTAAAAAAAAAAAAAGAAAAAATAACAGGTACTGTGAACTATTGTAGGGAAATGTGATATCATTTTCCTATTGTTACCCAAAAAGACATAGAATAGATATGGAAACCCATCTTTGACTTTTTCCAGATGTTCATGGAACTCTATCAGCATTCCAGCCTTTGTTTTATGTGGATTTGGATTCTTCTAAACTTCCTTGCTCAGGATTTTCCTTTTTATCATATATATGAGACAATTCTGACAATGTTTTAGTGGGGATATGAAAAGTCATAAAAACAATCTCAAAATTCATGTGTCATAGTGTTGTGTAATCTAACTTGTGGAAAGGCTGTTGAGAGAACATGATTGTAATGAACAGGTGGTATTTCATTCTCAAGGCAAAGCAGTTTCATGAGCTGAAATTTATTTTGGTTAGAAGCCTTCATAAAATTATGATATGATGAGTACAGGAGCAGAAGAGGGGTCCAGTCCAGCATGGCTGTAGAACTGCTTCACCAGAAGCTTCAAGTAGAACCATGGCTTGCATCTACATGTCAGCAAGGCAAATCTGATCTCTGCCAATTCCCAGGAGTTTTCATTTAAAAGCTGTATACAATTTTTAATGGCACTTACAAGTACTACTGGAAATTGAAGATTTTATTTAATTCAGTGCAGTGGCTAAAAATTATTTATTCCCTCCCCCAAAACCTTGCTGAGGCAACAACTGCATGAGTAGCAGCCTCAGGAACTTCGGAAAAGCAAGCCCGCTATGGACTCTGAACACCCCTGTCCATCTGCTGACCTTCCCTTCTGCTGTCATTTGTCCACTCCTCCTGCATATTTCCTGAGCATCTGACCAAGAAGTGCATGCTCAACAAACCACTCTTGCTCACTATCTCCATTCTGCAGAAAGCAATTATTTACTCTGTGACCAATCCATGCACTGTGGATAACAATATCAACATGATTTCCATTTTGATGATAAGACTCCTGGCTTTTTTTTTTTCTTCTTTTTCCTGTTAGATCTCAAAGTATTACGTCCCCTGTAATCTTGCCTGGTCTGTGCATATTTTTGGAAGACCTCCTATTTGGAGTCAAAGAAGTTGAGCTTCTATACTATTAACAACTAGATCACATTTTCCTTTCTTATTGGTCCTTACAGCTTTTTAAACCTTGGACAATTTAATGGAATTTTATTATTGAAAAAATGGTGCTGAAATGTCCTCTTCCCCCACTTAGCAAGGTTGTCTAATTGGGTAATTCAATCAGCCTGACTCCTGAAATTGCACAGGTTGCTATGCAGTACTAAAACTTAATAATCACAAAAATTTCCTGCTGTAATGAATGAGGCCCCTCAAGATGAAAATGTGCATGTGTGTTTATATAAACAGAGAGAAACTGAGCACAATCTGATAGCAGTTTAAAAGGCATCTCTTGTCCCCTTCACACAGCACTGATTGTTAGTGTTTCTGCCAGTCCTGTACTTTATTCTTAGTCAAACATAAAACATCAGATAGTTAAGAATATGGATAACTATGTAAATATTCATCTCTGAAATAATGAGAACTGGGAGACCGATAACTTTTACAAAGCTGGAACTGTTGCCAGCACAACAGCATCAGCTCCAATTATTTTTTATTCTTGCCATGTTTGTCTGGGATATCACAGATTCATAGAACCAATAAGGTTAGAAAAGACCTCTAAGACTACCAAATCCAACCATCAGCACTAGCAGCATATTCACCACTAAACCACATCTCAAGTGCTATTTTCACGTGTGTTTTTTTAACTCTTCCAGAGATGGTGCTTTAGGACTTTCATCAGTATGTCTTTTCAATTCCACAAGTTTCACACTGCAGCTGTGTTTAATTACCAAAAAATCACCACACCTTCCAGGTGTATGTAAGATGTTTTAGGATTAAAATCCAGTTTGGCACCTAAATTAAGGACTGTATTTTTAAGAATGATGGCAATTTGCTAGACTGTACAATGGAGCCTATTCTGGGTGTAATTTGAATCTTTCGTCATGTCTACAGTGAAGGTAAGAAACGAGTTCTCTCATGAAACATTACATTATTCACAGACAAATTTGTGGGGTCTAGAAAAAGCAGGAATTTCCTGGAACCTGCTCTGTAGCCAACTGTGGCATCACCAACAAACCGCATGGACACAATCCATGACAAGGTCAACCTGCTGGCTCTAAAAGATGAGTTAAAAATCATGCTTTTGCATTTCAACACTAAATTTCTGTGCCACTATGAAAAACAATTTGCTATTTATTTTTTGACCACAGTCATTGTAGGTAAGCTGATACATGACCAAA
The DNA here is from genome assembly GCF_021018805.1 of Prinia subflava. NCBI lineage: Eukaryota > Metazoa > Chordata > Aves > Passeriformes > Cisticolidae > Prinia > Prinia subflava. Next base: position 52,586,547 of record NC_086247.1, read on the forward strand.
AGAACATAATTTGCTATCAGTTCTTATCACTGTGTCCTCTGTACTGGGGGCTGGCTATCTTCCTTTAAAATGCAGGACTATGTACTAAATATAGAGTTATACATGTATTAATGACTAATTAATGTACTCTGAACTACATTGCTTTTGATTTCCTTCAGGAACTACTTCCATTCACTGTTCTACAACCAAAAAAGCTTGCTAAAGCTTTTGACAGCCACTGGCTGGAGTGCCTGCTTTTGAGTTTTACTCTACTTCAGTGTGAAAACTGTGTTTACTTGTTTTCAGTTTTAGAATCTGTATTCAATGATATCTGATGACAGCTGGAAATCAAGTTCATTCTCTTAATCACTTTGAAATATACTGTGTTCTACTCTCCCTATTTCTAGACACATAAAAATAGGATTACAGTTTTCTCATGAAATATTTTTCATTTATTACACCTTCCACTGATGCTATTGAAATTCTTTCTGGTTTCAGTCTAGATGACTACTGTAACATCTCTGAAATTCAGTTTCTTGATTGCTTTAAATAAATCCCTAAAGAAATACAGTATGATAAAATTCATCAGTAAACACAGAATATATGGATTCATATGTATATGTTCCAGACCTAGATACCAGAAAAAATGCAAGAGCTGAAATGAAACAAAAGGGGGATGTTTATGACTTTGGAAATCAAGTCTACCCTTCAAAATTCAGAGTTCTCCTCCTTACAGAGACGTAAAAGATACTTTTTCATCCCTTGTGAGTGTTACGGAATTGTTTTTAGGTTTTTTTTGCTCTGTTAAGAGTAAGCATTGACAGATGTGCAGTACCTTGTTTATGCAAAAGGTCTAAGCTACAGCACTTTCTGGCATCCTATGTGGTTCCTGATTTAAACTTGTGTATCTGGCAGAACTTAGGAGGGAATTTTAAGACAGACTTTCCACTTGGAAGTAAACTCAAAGCACGTGAGTTCCGATCCTATTCCTAAACCCAGGTTTAGGACTATGTTCTAATACACTGATGCATGAGAGCCCACCAAAGCATTTCAAGTCCAATCCCATCAAGAAAATATTCTTTTTCTGATGGGTCTAAGCCCTATTTGAGCAACACATTTTGCTTTGTTTTACAGAGTGGTTTGTTTTACCTCACAGGTTCCCTGAAGGGCTCAGTAAACTCAGCCCTTTCAATCAGGTTAACCTCAACTCAAGTCTTCATTTTTGTCCAGAGCAGCCCCTAGCCCACACTGCCAGGGAAGCCCACCCACTGGGGTGCTGCAGTGCCAGGGATGGCCCATCAGAGCTGCCACCCCCAGACACAACACCTCACGTGTCCTCACGGTCAAGACGCCCAGCTGGTGGCCCAGCCGTGGCAGAGTGGCTGCGGTGAGCAGCTGTCATCATCTCAACTCCCATTTGCTGTTTGCTTTCCAGCTGCTGACATAAATCACCAAGAGGTGCAGAAGGATCAAGCCTAAGGGCTCTGACCCAGGGACCAACCCGTCTCAAACTTGCAATGTGGGTACGAGCACATGCAAAGGGCTCACAGCATCACACTAACGAATCAGGTTTTCTAAAAATACTCAACATGATTACGTGATGAAGAGCAATCCTTAACAATGTAAACAGCCAGAAGAGACAGATCCCCAGAAATAAAGTGAAATATTTATTCTCAGTGGAAAGTATTTGTCTAAACAGTGTCCAACACACAAATATATAGTTTCCTACTCCCGAAGAGTAATACTCCAGTAAGACTCCCCAGTAAAATATTTATATTACAGTGATTTGCATAATCAACAAGGGAACATTTCATCATGGTCCCTACACCAGCCCAGAGATTCTGGTTGCTACAGCACCACAGTGCTGTCCTTACACACCTCATTCTGCTACAGCCGAACTCTGCCAATGAACCATGATAACCTGGGGTCAGAGTAAGGGTCTGACCCTGCAGACAAGTTTTTTCACTGTAATCATCTGAGTGGCCAGTTTCTGATTTTGCTGGTCTTCAAGAACTTTTCACAGTATGGAAAACAGTTTCTGTAGTAACTTGGAACTTCAAAGCAGTTGGCAATGCACACTGATAAGCTTTTCATAAATAGTTAAAAATACAACCAGGGGGAAAGCAAGCAAGTGGCTACTTCCAAAAATTTAGAAGCCTACTGTGCACATTTGCTCCTTAATTTACTGACAGCACTAACCCCAAGCATAAATCAACAAGTAGTTACTCTCCTGTGCTTCTAATTCCTTCACACATACATTCTGCTCCCGTCTCATTCAAGTTTCATTGAGTGCCTTCTCCTTCACAGCTGGGCTTGATTTCTTCCTTGTGTTTTGCTACTTCTGCTTCTTCCTTTAAGAGGACAGAGGGAGACAGGAAACAGCTGCTCTGTCTCTCTACAAACAGTCCTAAAACAAGCTGACAGTGACGGTCACACTTCTAATCTGCCACCCTGCAGTCATCCGAGCTACAGCTGGGACACTAAAAAGAGGCGTCCCAGTTTGCATCACAGCATCAGTGGGTGCACTGGGTGCTTCCTTGGGAGCACCTTGGCAATACCTTCCAAAGTTCACCGGCCTCAAGAAGAAGCTGTACAGCCATGGGCCACCCAGCAGTTTCCCAGGTCCTCTCTGGGAATTATGACTGTCAAAAGTATAAACTGTGAGTGGCAGTGAGAAGGATCATCTCCTATGTCAGGTTCTCTTGAAGGGTCGAACACAAACGAGTATGCCAAAGTCACTACAACAGGATCACATCCATTATACAAAAGAGTTATGTACCATGCCTCAAAGGGAATCCCTAGAATATTGCTCAGTTTTCACACAGCAGCCTGTGAGTCCAGAAATAAAGACTCCATAAGTACAATGAACACCAACTTTCCAAACTGCTAAGTAGTAACACCCAGCAGGAAATTAAGCAGGACTTATCATACATGCCTAAGAAGCAATTACAGAAGCTTCTGTTTCCCCAGTCATAAATTTCCTGGCTACAAAAAGCTGCATAGAAAGTGTTGAAGAAATGTTGACATCCAATGTGCACTGAATTAAAGAAAAATTAACTTTCATATACAGAATAAGCTATTGTTCTAAGTTTCTGTTGAGACAAAAAAGGCATGTTAACACCTTTGAATAATTAAAAGTTTCTCATTGGATGTGTTCCACATGTTAAACATTCTTGACTCTTGGAATCGTTGAAGGGATAATAAGAAATGGTCACTGGTAATAGTGTACAACCACACACCTTTCTAGGACCCGATATAATGACTATATTTGTGCCACCACATCTGGACCTCACTGCAGTTTTTACAGCTAAGCATTCTTTTTAGTTTCAAGCTCTTCATGATTCCATAGAGAAGTTTCTTATTATTCTTCTTCTATTTCTTGACTCAAACACTGCACATCACCTATGCAAGAAACAGTACATGATGAAACCAGAGTGTGATAGGAAATATTATTTCCTTGAATCCAAGTCTCCTGCCTTTCCGTCATTTCCTAGGTTTTCAGAGGTATTTGCCATGTGAAAATAACATAGCAAGCGCTTCAGCTCTACTTCAGTCCATGTATGCACCCCTCTTACTAATCTCTGCAGAGATTCTTTTGTCTCTCAGTGGAGATCTGGACAAATGGCCATTTGCTGCTCTGTAGCTCATTATTCTGCAGGCATAGTGGCTGATTAGAGGGAAGCTCTGAAGAAATTCTGTTCTCCTTATTCTGTACACTGTGGTATCTCCATAAGCCCCCAGCCACCCAGCTGACTCCTGTCACAGGTTGTGGGGTACAAACAACAGAAGAGTAAAAGCTTCTTCTTAGCGGAATTTACAAGCTAAATCAAAGAAGGGTTTTTTTCAATCCACAAGGCACTGGGCAGATGTCACAAAGAGCCAGTCTTAACTGCTTTGGATAAGAAAGACAATATCCATATATTGACTTTTAATAAAGAAGATTTGATTTTTTAGCTTTGATTTTTATAAAATTCTATTCACCTGAATTCTGGAAACATTTTCACCTTCTCATGTACTCAGGCTTTAGCATCTGCTAGTAATACAAGCAACACAGCTTCACACAGTTTGCTGAGGACATAACACAAATCACAAGAAGTAACTGATTGTCCTAGTTTTGCTGGGATAGAGTTAATTTTCTTCCTAGTAGCTGGTACAGTGCTGTGTTTTGGGTTTATTATGAGAATAATGTTGATAAGACGCTGATGTTTTAGTAGTTGCTAAGCAGTTCTTACCCCAAATCAAGAACCTTTCAGTGTCTCATGCTCTGCCAGGGAGAAGGTCCACAAGAAGCTGGGAGGGAGCACAGCCAGGATAGCTGACCCAAACTGACCACAGGGATATTCCATACCCCAGCCTGTCATGCACAGTGTATAAAACCGGGGAGTTGGCTGGAAGAGACCATTTGCTGCCCAGGGACAGGCTGAGCATTGATCAGTGGGCGATGAGAAATTCTATTTCATGTGTCACTTGTGTGTCTTATGTTTATTAAGTTTAATTTCTCTCTCTCTTTTTTTTTTTTTTTTTTTTTTTTTTTTTTTAAGTAAAATTAGTAGAAACAGCAGTAGTAGTAGTAGTAGTTTACTTCCTTTAAATTATTAAACTGTTCTTACCTAAACCCATGAGCTTTGAGCTTTTCCTTACCTTTTTTTCCCTGATTCTCCTCCCCATCCCAGTGGGAGTAGGGAAGCAAGCAGCTGTGTGGTACTTAGCTGCCATCTGGGGTTAAATCACAACACTCATCTTTCATAAAACAAATAGACTTTCCATGTAGCTGTCTGTCTGTACTGATTTAACAATTAATAATGACTGCAATTCAGGACTTCAAAAATCTGTAGGCATCTAAATTCCATTTAAAAGATACTTTTATATCATGGAATTTAGTGTTATCGGTCTTGCTGGACAGCATGAATAACCTTTATAATCTCTCTTATTAAAATATTGGTTTGAAATTTGTTTTTACCACTGAGGCACCACTCACCACTCTGGAACTCATTTAGCTAAAAGTCTGGACTAAATTTGTACTATATTGGCTGTCACAGACATCACAGGCTCAGACAACGTCAATTTTAAAATATATATCCTCTCAATGAAAGATTACCCTGATTCTTCTGCAATGCTGCGTTGCTTCATCCTATAAAAATTTAGCTACACCAGATATTCCACCGTTGTTCTTGAAACAAGAGTTCATTTCTGAACCTTCTTGTCGCTTATACAGAAACCACACAAGTACAATCTGATGACTTCTGTGATAACTGTTTCTTAGATGACTAAAGGCAACATTTTTTGCTCAGACTTTGGCCAAGATTATAACCTTCGAGATGACACACAAAAATACAGTCAAAATGTAGATGTTCTGCAAGACAAGGCCCACTTTTATTGGAAAAAATATCGAAACATATATTTCAGCAAAAAAGAAAGAGAAATATAGATTTCTTAATCAAAAAAAGAAAGAGTATGATGCACATACAATTGAGGTGACTGAAGATCTCAAATTTGCAGTTAAATCAGTTGTTTGGAAAGAACCTTAAGCATCTGTCTGAGATATGGATGTGTTTGTTAGGGAAGAATGAGCTGTTTTGCCTGGGGTGTAAGTGCTCAGGCACTCTTTAATTAAGGTAACTGTTAGCTTTTATTTTGCTAAACAAAACCATTGGAGAGGACATAATCACTTTTTCAGTATAAAAATGCTTACTTTGCTATGACTTCTGCTCAGAAGCTTCTTAAAATAAACTTACTAGTTTTCTTAATGCCATTTAGATTAATTTCATTTTATATGGAGCAATATTTTTGAAATTAAAATTGTCAAAATTATCAAGAAAACTAATAGTCAGGAAATGATCAGGATATTTTTCATAAAACAGTATTTCAAATTCCCAATATTTTCAAAATATGTGTTTTCAAGGCAGTCCCCCATGAAATGATGTGTCAAAAGAGCCAACAAGGGGCCATAAGAAACACTCAGACTCCAGGCAGGAGCTGGGCCAGTAAGTCATGGTATTTGAAAGACTGGTATGCATCTGCCACCTACCTTTGAAATAGAAATATGAAACTCTATATGAAATATTTTAAACTTTTTTTCCCTTTATAAACAAAAGCAGCATCTTTATTTCCAGTGAGTTAATTAATCCAACAATAAACAAGAATCTTTACCAAAGCAGTACTTTACAAAATCAGCACAACTTTAAAAATATACTCAGGAGGGTATAAAAGGCATGAAATCTCACCAGGTATGCAGGAAAGAGTAATTATTCATTCCTATGAAAGGTCAGCTTCAGTCCCGAGCCTGAGCTTTCAATAAATGGTGAAACATAATTTATTTATACTGGGTATTGCTGCTCCCTAATATAACAAAATACCTCAGGGACATGCTGGTAGTAATGCAAACACAGGATGGTCTTCTAAGCCAAGAAATCATTTCAAAATTTATCTAAAGCAGAAAGTTATTATGATTCATCAATGGTGGCATGCATTTGTTTGACATTCACCATGGCATACCAGGGACAGAGAATTATCTGATTTTAGTTCCCATGATCTAACAGAGAAGCTATCTAGGCAACTTGGTGCTTTAAATCTTTTCTCCCTTTTCTACATATAGCCATTTTTTAAATAAAGCACTCCAAGTAGGCACAATAAAGATTCATAGAAAGTCTGTAGAAGGATCTCAAGGTATCTATTTAAATTCCACCAGTTCATTCATGTGATGTATAAGAAAAATATCTAGAAATACCTTAAATGCTCTTTTCGGTATTCTTACAAACACTGACTACAGACCTAATTGGTGAGTACTTGAAGTATTCTAAGTTGCATATCCCATAAACAAAAATACTGATCTGGAAGTATAAGCATTTCAGTAGATTCATTCACAGAAGTCAAGACCAAAAGATGATAGAGGAGCACAAAATAAGAAATGGATGTACATCACTACGATTAGGGGAAAAAGAAACCGGACTTTCAAGGCTGACTGAACACAAGATACACTTACAGTGTGTATACCTACAGAGTATTATGATGAGGAATAATTGCACTGATTTATTGGAAGTAAAGTTTAAAATTAACATTGTGGAAAACATTCCTGCTAGTGGTATTGCCATTTTGAAAGATGTTTAGTTTTAGTCCTATGAAAGAACCATACTGTACATACTGGAGAATGCAACTACTACCTTGTGATCTAATCTTCAATTGCCTGCCCAACGAATTCTATACTCAAAAGATGTTACCTAATCTAATAATCAGAATTTTATTCCATCAGAAATACAAACTTAATAATGAAATCCTATTTCAAAATCATACTGTCTATTATATGGAGATATCAGTGAAACAAGACTAATTATGTAGCTCTTGATGGCTTAAGATTAGCCCAGCTCACCCTTTCAGTATAATGTTTTTTCTTTTCTATATCTTGGAGATATTCAATGTTAGTTTCACACACTGAAGTTGTGGCTAACCAGAAACCTTTCATTAAGCTAAAGAAAGACTACTAACAGCAAAATTTTATTGTGCTAGGCAAGTGTCACAAGGCTCTTAAGAAACAAGAACCTTCTGCTGGCCAAACATTTTTAAACACCTCTGTTACCTCTATCAGACCAACACAATTTGGAGAATGCTGTGGCGCTTTGTAGCCCATCCTGAAAGAGAAGGTATGTGAACTCTAAAAAAAGGAAGTGGATGAAAAAGATAACAAAACAAAGAAGTCAAACACTCCAGGAACTATCTTAAACTGATTTTGAATTACGTAACTAATATTATCCAGGATAATAGCAGAGTATTTTGAAACGGACCCAAAATTCTATATATCCAGTTTGTGTTTGCAGATGGCCCAAATAAAACTGCTTCTTTGAGTGGTTGTTCTTCACTTCCAAAATGAAACTATAACTGTGTAATGTTTAAGAGGTGATGGTCTTTATCACACCTCGAATTTAAACATTTTTCAAGTGTTTCTGTTACCAAATTGAAAATATTATCAGAGGCTTTAATACAGCATTGTGAAAAGAAAAGCTAAAACCAGAAAATGATCTTTTGATTTAGAAGATTGGCATTTGAAAATATTAAGAGAAACTAACCTACAGAATTTGCTGACAATGTTATGCTGCCCTCTCACCCATTTCTGAAGGTGCCAGGAGTTAGATTAACAACACAAAGGCCTCTGCATGGCATCTTGTCCCAGACAGCACCTCCCACTCTGATTATTGTTGGTATCAAACTCCCTAATGGTGCACTCAACTCTTGCATCCAGATTGGTGATAAATACACTGAAAACAGAACTGACCCTAGAATTGAGCCCTGAGGGTCCTATGGCCCCATCCACCACAACCCTTCAAGCCCTGCCCTTCAGCCAGTTCAAACAAGCACATCTTGAACCTACTGAACAACTTTTCCAGGAGGACAGTATCAAAAACCTTACTGAAATCCAGGAAAAATACATCCACCACCTGCACCTACTGTACAGGTGACTTTACTAAAGAAGGATATCAAATTAGGTCAGCAGGAGTGGTTTTTTGTGAACCTGTGTCAACTGTGCCTGATGACGGCATTGTCCTTTAAATTCTTTTATGTAGTACCTAATATAAACTTTTTCATACTTTTTTTTTGGAATTGAGGTTAGATTAACAGGTCTGTAGATTCCTGGACCTTCCTTCATGCTCTTTTTGTAAATTGGAATAACACTGTCTGGCTTCCAGTCAGAGAGGACCTCCCCAGACTCTCATAAGCTGTGGCAGATAATTAGGAGGGGACCTGCCATAACATCCACTAGTTCCTTTTATGGTTTAATTTACTTAAATTTGGGAACATACTACAATTCCATCAAAATCAAAACAAATACTAAATTTAAAGGAAAACACAAAAAATTATTTATGTAAAAGATGTTATTGCAGAAGGCCCCTTTTTTTTTCAGAGAAGCCACTACCAAACAAGGAGAGAGAACAGTCTTCATAAATAAAACTTTCTGGAAAAGAAAATGGGCAAACATCAACTTCCACTATTCTGTAAGAATATTCATCTAGATAAACATGGGATTGAAAAAAAACAATGGTCTGTTTTGAAGAAAAGAATTTAGTGAATCACAAATAAAAAGTGTGAGACCATTGCAAAAAGTACCATAGAGTAATTCATAAATAGGGAGCATGACTTGCAGACACTTGGGTAATTGTTATATTTCAGTAAATGCTGCTGAATTTTCAGCTGAAATAGTGCCTAGCTTTGAACACTGAGCTTCAAGAAACACCTGAAAAACTTGGAGAAACAGAAATAGACCAACAACAATAAGAACGATCTCCTTCCTACAAAACATGACGTGTGAAGAAAGTTTGAAAGGGCTGAGGTTGTGTAAATAGAAGAGAATGTGAGAAAAGAGTACATATAGCAAATAAGACTGCAGCCTTCAAATACAAAATGGGTAACCATAAAGACTAATGGAAAGTTTTTCTTTATTTCTACATCAGGCTGAAGGATGAAGACAGGATATTTTGACTAATGGAAGAAAAATTTCCTAATGATAAGCATCAGAAAATACTGTAGCTGTAAAAAATGTTTTATTAATAGTGGATCTGGGTCTGGATAGAGAAACAGAACACATCAATCTTCCAGTCTACACTTCTGAACTTCTTATTGAGCAAAGAAAAAGTTGGATAAACATTAACAGCAAGTCTAAAATGCAGAGATCATAACACTGTGCAGACACCATGGGTGAAACGCTGTCACTTCTCCAGCTATGGCTTAGCCCACATCTGGCAGTCAGTTTTGTACAGCACCTTTCATATGTATGAGGAAGAGGAAACCAGTGGGGCTGTGTCACCACATTGTTGCAAGCAGAAGCACTCCCAAGGTGCTTTCTGGAGTGGGAATTCTGTCTTCTCCTCTCCCACAGAATAACATCTAAATTCTGGTGTCATTAAATGCCAATAATTGACCTTATTACCTGACCTAGCAAACACTCTGGCCTTTTCTAGCCCCTACATTCACAACAGTCTTTAACTTCTCCTTCAGCACCTTGGGCTCCCAGCAATGCCAGTGTCAGATTGCTCTTTTTATTGGCTTCACCTGGATCTCACTGACTATAACCACACCAGGAAACAAAATGGTGCCAGTTTACTCAGCATTCAGGCACTGAAATTCAACAGCTGAATATCTATCTCACGTTGCTAAACAGTTTAAAAACTCTTGGAACAACTTTGGTCAACCAACTTATTTTCCAAACAACTCAGGCACAGTTTGGGTGTTCCTCTGGGACAAATAACATTCCTAATAGGCAACTCCAAACCATTCTTTGCACTCAGGAGGCAAAAAGAGCTTAATGAGTGGGTGTGTAGGAATGCCATGTCAAGTGGCCTTGGTGTCAGGGAGCAATCTGACAACATTTAATGCACTCCTACAGCAATACCCACCGCCCTGTGAGGCCCCAAGTAGAGGTGGTTACTAATGGCAGCTGAAAGAGGAGCTGCTACACGTGACAACTGTGAATAAACAGTAAAAAATGGTGCTCTTCATCTCCAAGAGTGGGCTCTTCAGGATGAAATAATTATTTTAATTCCCATTGCAGTCCCCGGTTCCCACCATAAAAGGAGGAAAAAGCCAATGGTTGCAACTCTGTCTTGGAACTCTCTACTCATACAAATGGTGTTTAGACGATGCAATTACTCTTATCCAAGTAAAAATTATGTCTTTATAGTCATAAGAATGCTAAACACATATGGGAAACAATGAATCCAGTTCACTCAGTGACAGACATTTTTGAAAAAAAAAAGAAAGGATATTTTTATATTCTGAAGGCCTGATTTGAACCAATAGAGCCCAAGACATTCCAGATGAAACTGGTATTTCATGAACACAATTATGCCTTTTACTTTAGAAAATGGTTTGAGCTAAAGTAATGGTAGTGCTCACTTCAAGTTTCCTTAAGATTTTGTTATTTAAGTCAAATCCTTTACATCACATAAGGTTTCTTGTGTTGAATTGTAGTACAACTGTTTACTCAAGTGGCAGCAGCATACCTTGTGATAAATTAAATGGACATTTATCAAAGGTGAGTTGACAGGTTTAAATGTTAAATGTAAGCATGATAAGACAAGTACAAATAGTTTCTACCTGGAGGTTACATATCTAAATCACTGGATAGATATTTTAATTAACTTCTGCACAATAAAGAATGTTTGCTTTCTGAATTATTGAGCAACATTGCCCGAGAGAGGAAGATACAAAATGTCATGCAATATATTTTAAGCAGAGCTTACACATAAATGAAAAATTGAAAATCCTTCCTCCATATAACACAGGCAAAAAAGAAACAAATATTGTTTAGAAATATAAGTTTCGGAATCAATATTAAAGTTAAGTTAAATGAAAAACTAAAGAGAGTTATGCCAGAGAGGGGCATAATACATGGATAGAGGGAGGTTTGTTACTTTATTTCATTTTACTCTTAATTCTCTGAATTATGATCTAATGACACAAATGAGTAGTTTCCTCAGGTTTTGAGGTGATTTTGAGAAAGCCTAAAAGATGAAGACATAACAATAGTCAGTGGTAAACTCAAAGAAAATGCATCTCTGGTGGGAAAAAACCTGTTAAACACACATACACATACACACACACATATATAAAATAGTTATATAAGAATTCCTTTTGTCTCTTAAGCCATTCTGTCTTCCTGCCTTACTAACAGTAATTTTTAAAGTAAAAAGCTGGAAACCAAGAGCAAGCTGCAAACCCACAGGAGCACAAAGCTAAGTGCCTTCTTATCAAAATCCTTCACCTTCCAAACCACTGAAGCATTTGGACATTAAAAAGCCAATAAAAACTAAAATGTTTTACTCACAGTTAAAACCAGGTTCAATAGTTTTTGCAGCTTCAAGACTGTTGACTGTTATCTGAAAGATGATGTGCAGCAGCAGAAATGATAGACTGGTGAAACACAGAGATTTCAATAATCGTCCGGTATGCCCTAAAAGACAAAATATACATACAGAGAGTAGGTGAATTTTCAAATATTGCTTAAGGATTTTCTGTATAAAACCATAAAAATATCCTGACCAAGGATATTTCTAGCAGTCAGATCCCCATCATGATTGTCCCCTATGGTCAACGTTATCACAAAAATCACACTTTAATTATAGTTTCTTTGAGTACTCTTTAACCACAAACCACGATGACTGCTATTGCCAATTTTTTCTTTTATTTTTTAATTAAAGAAAAAAAAAAAATTAAGTCTCCAGAGTGCGATTTTACATCACCAATAATAACATCACAATGCTTATCAATACGTTACCTGGTACTTAGACAAAACAGGAATGATACTTCTACTTTTGAGAAAATAAAAACCTGTTAATCTTATTACTCTTAACAAAACTACTATATGGCAGGGGGCATAACAAGACACAAATCTCTGTTTGGCTCAAGAGTACAGACATACTTTCACTGAATGCTTTGCTTTGTGCCGACTGCTCTCTTTCCTTCCTTCAGTAGTTTTAAACATAATTTCCAGTATACATCGTAGAACCCTGTGCCTGACACGTTTGGTCATAGTTCCTTTGTGATTTACTGGATGTCTAGTCAAAAGCCAATAGAAAAATATTTGATGAAGACTTAGAAATGCCTTATAAATCCTCTAGGAAACACTCAGCTTAATCACTGGCAGCCAAACTTGCAAGGTATTAATAAATAAAGTAAACCATCAGTATTTCAGGTAATATGCATCCTCAAGACAAAATTGAATTGCTGATACCAGACAACATTAAATATCACCCTACCTGACCTATCTGCAGCAACATTTCTACTTCCAAAGCATTTTATACCTAGATTTTATACCACCTGTTTCATGCATTTGAGGGTAATTTTTTAATTTACAGATTAAAAACCAGCACTGCTGAAATCCTTATCAAAGGCTGTAAATAAAAGCAAGGCTGTGGAGGGCAGAACTAGCAGGATATACCTAGGAATGCTCACTCTACTTGCAGCCCGTTTTGTTCATACTCTGCAAGTGTCTGTTATGAAAGAAGATGATGGTTCACAGTCTGTATCTAGCCAATAAACCAGGTTTTAATTTCAGAATTTTTATAGTTCAAGCAACATCAGTGGCTTAAATAGTAGTTAATAAAGAAATGAATGAGATAAGCAAGATTCACCAATTTTAGAAAGTAATGGACAATCTCCCTCCATCAGACTTGAAATTTTTGTCGTAACACTATCCTGAGTGCAGATTTTGAATACTAAATGTCTGTAATAAACTTCCCTTTTATTTTTTAGATATAGTAAATAATTTTTAAAAAGTAATTAAAATGGTAAGAATGAGCCCATGTATGATTTTTCTGCAATCTGAAAATAAAGAAAATACATTCACTAGGTATGTATGATCTATTCACTTGTCACCAGGGTTCACACAAAAAGGAGACAACCTGAGTGGCAGAGCATTACATCAAAAAGTCTGGGTATTAAAATCTTTGGGCCACTTTTTGTTCCTCTTCTTTTGCAGAAGCTAGCCTGGTGTCCTGTCTTAGAACAACAACTTCTAAACACGATAAAAGCAATTGGTAATACTTTCAATACAATAGGTAATACTTTCAAAAGCTTTAGAAGAACGAACATATGACAAACTACATATTATTAAACTATTTGTTTGATGTGATGTCATAGGTAAAGTAGTCCAAGGATTGCTGTATTTTACAATTCTTTTGCAAGCTTCAATATCTGATACTTCACTTCTTCATTACCAGATCCGGTGCTCATGGTATTATGAGCCCCACACCCTCAGAATACAACTAAATACAACCAAAAACACCAGTCTCAAAGCTGGAGAAAAACTGTTTGACAACACAAATTTTGTGGACTTGGAAAGTGTGTCCAAATGTACAGATTTCAAAGACAGACTGGTGATTTATGAAGCTCTACGTCACAAACTCTTTTCAGTGCTTGGGAGTTAATAAATATCAAGCAACGAATTTTTCACGTAGATTTGAAATTTTTTGATAGAATGGTCTGAGTCAGCAAGGAAAGGAGAAAAAAATGCAATAAAATTAGTCAATGCACATTCAATTCCCAAACTGTTAGGTCTATTTTTCATTATTTCTGTATCACTCCAAAATATATCTCAGTTTTTATATCTCAGTTTTAGACTTCATTTCTTACAAGTTTGAAAATAAACATCTTTGACTTCAAACTGAACAAACCATTTCTCGAAAAAAGCCCTTTACAGCTGCCATCCTTTTAAGAATTGTAGAAAAGCCAAAAATGTATTTCTTCAAATGCTGAAATGGTGAAAAAAGATCTCCTTCTGCACAAAGCTAGGAAAAAAAATTAAAGGACTGTTAACACTCAGGATAATAAACAGTCTCCCAGTGTACTGGTAAACATGGCAGGATAAACATACAGCTGGAAGGCAGCTAAGTATGTTCAGAGCAGGTTACAGCATTCCTCAAGGGCCACTCCCTTCATGGCCATCAGTGAGATAGGACCACCATCAGGTTCTACAGAGCAGGAGCACTTTGCTTGCACCACAGTCATCTGTGCCAGCAGAAACTAGAAGAATCTGGAGAAAACTAAGAAATATTACGACCCGGATTTCAAAAGTTTGGAGCTACATCAACAAGTTGGGAGAAATGGGAGTGCTAAAATGAGTGAATTACTGAATATGTAATTTATGTTAAGGAAGAAGAAGTGACAGATTTGGAAAAGGGATGAGTTTCAATTCATAGCGGGGTTTTGGGTAAACCCACTTAACTATGTTTTTACTTACATTTTTCTCTTTCTACTGGAAACTTGGTTCTAAATGGCACAAAGGAATAATTAACCATATGTGTACAAAACTGAGATGGTGAGAAAAGACAGCTGAAATAAAGCAAAGCCTCTTACAATGAGGAAGAAAGATTTTTTTTCATCCTTGGATTTTTTTTATTCTAATTCACTCGCAGTGTTACAACTCCGTTACTATAACATACCTCAACTGCTCAGCTGCCCTAATCTAAAAATCCTTGGGGACATGAATGGAAGCTGAACATCCCACAGAGCAGGAGATATATATTGTTCAGAAAGCTGTGTGAACACAACAGACGTGCAAGAGAACATTGCCCCAGACAATACCAGAATTCACAGTATCAATTCTTCATTTCTGTCCTAAATGTATAGGCTCCTGTATGTCCATCCAGACTAAAAAAAAAAAAAAATCTCATGGCAAAACACCTCGGTTTGGAGCTTGATTGCAGGGTTCTGATTTCACTCCACCAACAACTTCTGAAAACTGTGGAGGATAGACAGGAGAGAGAACATTTGTCCCAGAACTGGGCAGAAAGACTGAGAAAAGTGGGCTTGCTTTCAGGTGTCACTGCAGGTGTCACTTCTAATGATACCCAGTGGGACCAAAACCTGGCATGCAGCTCTAGAAATGTACCCCAGCATATCTCAGAAACACAGAAATGTCCCCCAGCACGTCTCAGAAACCTGGGGAGGTTGCTCCAGCCTCTCTATCCCTCCAGAAAGCTCCTGCCAAAGTACTTTCTCCCCTCTGATCAAGCCTGCAGGAAGCCAGACAGGATGTGAAGGCTTCATTACCCTCTTTCTCTTCAGCCCAGATGCAGCATTAAACTGGACTCAAGAGGGCCAAAAGCTTTTCACACGTGGAAGAGGAATCAATCTCTTATTTTTCAAAGGTAATCCAGCCAAGAGCTGGATTAGTAATGGCATGTCCCCCCCAGCCACAGGCATGTAACCTCAGTAAAGCTATTTGAATGTGTTCTAATTGGACTGCTGCCTCCAACACACACGTGCACCTCTTGACACCCTGACTGTACAGAGTTGGAGCATGCTGCCCACGTTGTTTCCAACAACAATGGAAAATTCTTGCACATTCCTGTCCAGATAGGTAGTCTTCTGATCGTTTTTGCTACTCCCTTCCCTAAAACAGGAAGAATATGTCAGAATTTTTTTGTACACCTGGAACTTCCTCAGAGCTTCTACCACAAGGATGTGCTAATGAAACATGGAATAACTGAATGGCCAATTGTCGCTGAGACCTGCTTAAAAATCACATATATTAGCTCTTACATGGCCATGAGCCTTAGGCTATTACAAAGGATAAAATACGATTGATATAATATATATGATTGATATAATATGACATCATATTATCTCATATGGCAGTTGTTTGCAAGCTGCATTTTTATTCCACACTGGATGTTTTTTCTTTTCATTCCAATCTATTTATGGGGCATGACAAGAATTGGTTGAATCTCTAAGAAAGTGAATAATACTGCTAAAAATTTGTCTTGATTTTTTTTAATAAATAGTGCTACGTATCTCTATGCAAAGCTGGTAAGTTCAAAGGGTCAATATCCATTTCAGTGTTGTAATGTTATCAGAAAAGGGAGAATAGAGGAGGAAAAAAATGGAATTTAAAAATTATTTTAGGACTGTTTACTATTCCAAAAGTGTAATTCCATCATCACAATCATACATATGCTGGATGGCTTCACCTAAATGGCAGATTTAAGTGTTTGGGTGTCTTATTTGAAGTTTTTATTACTTTGCACAAGTATTTTTTAAATGTAACCTTAGCATTCCATTTTTTGAAGTTTGTTCATTTGGGGATATTTTTAAGATTTTTTTAGCCATATATTGTACTCCAAACCCCAAACACTCTCAATTCTTCTTGGATAGCTATTTTGGGATTTCTTTTACACAACACCTTCTATTCAGATCACAGTAGATGAAATATCAAAGCAAAAGTCATTTCTCATATAATAATCTCGGATAGCACATAGTGATTGATAAATATTGATGTGCAGTTATCACCTGAACTAGAGACACTTCACCCAATAAAGATACTCTGTTGCAGCCATTCCAGATTTTTTTTTCATAAATCTCTTCCTCAGTAAGTGACAAACATAAAACTAAAGAGTTCAAACTTCTGCAAGCACAAACAGACTCAGTCCCAAAGAATTTGTTTCAGCTAGAAACTGAAAATCTTAAATTTTGACTTTCCATCAAGAAACCTAACATCACCTCAGAGCCCAGCTGGAACCAGGGTCCAGAGGCTTAAATCTCCTGCTCCATGATTCCAAACAGGAATCTGTCAACATCATCTGAACTGTAGATTGAGACAGCTGGGGGTGGGATATTAGGAAAACTAATTCACAATACATTGTCTTTTGGAAAAAAAAATCTGGAAGTTTTGGAGTCACACGGTCTGAAAGAAAAAAATATCAAAACATCATCATTTCTTATATAAAAGAAATCCCACCATTGGCCAGCTCTGGTTTAAGTGCCTCAAGATACCACAACTAACTCATTGACATAAATGCAAGAAAAGAGTTCTGATTTGAAGTTTGTTTCTGCCAAAGGTTCAGAGATGATAAAAATACAGCTGGTTCCAGACAATCATGAGGAAAATGTCATCACTGAGTTCAGCATGAACATCAGCAACTTTCTCCGCAAGTATAAATCACACCTTCAGACATTTAAATCTACACAGCAAGGAAAGTTTACAAGAATGAAAGGAGCACTGAGACATCCATCCTCGATCTGACAGGAAAACTTTGTATTTCAGTATGGGCAGTCAGCAACACCGAAGAATGCAGGCCAGATCCCTATCCTGAATTCACTGCTACTATTGCACACTAATGGATACTTAACACAGCAGGACGCCTCCTGATGACCATGGAAGATGAACAAGGGGTTCAATTATGAGTTTCAAACTCAGCTGAGATTTCCAGATGACCACAGGCTTACATTTGCAAAGCACAAAGCAATTTAGCCCTGTCCTAGAGAGCACTTAAACACATCCTTGAGCAGGTGGACAGGGAATGAAGGGCTCTCAGTGTTACATAAAAGGCTCATAAAGTAAGGCTGACTGCTTCACTCTTAGGGTATCAATACTTGATGTGACCCAGCCTTAAAGCACACAGCTTACAAATCAGTGGAAGCCAAATCCATTTAGCCATCCTTTTAGAGGCCTCTAAGGGCTAATTTTCTCTAGTTCTCCTTACAGGTAGGCCTAATCTCATTGTTTTCAACTCCTCATGCACTTTTGGATGTGAAGACAGACAACACCTTCCAGTTTCAGGTTCTGCAAGAACGATGCTAAATGTTTGCCAATGGCAATTGCACCTATTATTAAACAATAATTACCAGATGTAAAATATCCATCGTATTTCTAGGTGCACAATGCAGCCGTGCTTAGAGGTTTGGCCTCCTGGGTGCTGAAACAACAGGATAAAGCTATCAACAATGGATAGAGGAAAGCAATTGTTTGGAAGGGCTTTTCTAGGAATAAAATTTGATAATGGTGTGCCTTGTACACTGTGCAATTATATTGTGCAATATCAAGTCATTGATCCACCAAGTAAAGTATCTGCATATCAGCTCCTATTTACTAAGTCTTACATGAACACCTTAAGTAAACTCAAAAAAAGATAATGCTTAAATCATCCTAAAGCTGCCAGGAATTATTTTAATGGTTAAAAAAGTGCTACTGAAAGTGCTGCCATCATTCCACTGCATAGTTAGCAGTACATCCATATTTAGCTGAATAGAAAATACATTATTATTTCCCTTCCCCCACAAAGGGTATCTCATATTTCAACATCATCATCTACCTCATGACAGAGGATGTCAGCTTACCAAAGCCTTAAAAGTGGGCAGACATCAGCACTGCCAAAATACAAATCCACTTGGTTTACTCACTGGATTTCCAGCAGCAAGACAAAATAGCGAGCAACTTACTAATGCCATTGTCTATTCTGTACCTATCCATGCCCAAACCTCAAAATATTTAGTCACAAACAACAGCTCAAGACTTCATGCAATTATTTTAGCTATGTTTAAATGTGTGTGTTCAAGCAGCCGCAATGAATTCCAGACCATAGAATTACAAGCTCTAGATCTAGAATTTTCAGCAAAAGCTTTGCAATGGTTGAACAGTTTTGTCCAAGCTTCCCCTTACTCCCATGTGTAGATAAATGTCACAATCTACAACTGTGACCAGTAAAAAAATTTTCAAACAGATTTACAAAAAAGCCATGATTCCTTCATTTTAAACAGTGCTTTGTACTGTCATGTATTCATTTGCATTTCAAACTGGAATATTGCATGGATGATAGAGCCATATGAATTTGCAAAAGTTTATCACAAGATATGTAATTGCCTGAAAATTTTACATCCTTTTAAAAGTAAAATAAGATACATTTTCTAGGCTATGTATTTGCACACAAAATGCAGGTTCAGTTGTATTATTCATACACTAACCTGACTTGTACTATTCATACACTAACCTGTTTCCTCACATTTGTCTTTCTGCTCCCTCTCTTCTAAAATTACTACAGAGTTCTAAGAAGGAAAAAAAATTATTCTAGAGATAGACACTTTGCAGGAGTGCCAAGCAGACTTGGGTAAATACAGTCAAAAATGCTATGTGTAATTTAAAAAAAAAATATTTAGAAATAAAAACAAAAAAGTGCTGCATGGCATAATAAATGTCTCCTTACTCTAACTTCTTGCAGGATTTCCTGTTTTTCCTAGAAGTTTTCATGCCCAGAATACTACTAGAACTGAGCTGTATACCCTGCATCAATAGACAATACCATCGTTCAAGCTACTCATAATCTCTGAGTTGTGAGTTTACACAGGCAATTTACCCATTTCACTAACAAAATATTTTTTCAGACAAGACTCAGAACTTGACCATTCATTTTTTTTCCAGATGACACTCATAAGCTTTCAAAGCAAATAACAGCTACTTGATGTCTGCTTCATAATTTGACAGGTGGTTGTACCAAGCTAAACACAGGAAATAAACATGATCTCAGATACTACTGCATATGAACTGAGAAATTTTAAGTCAGAGCTGCTCTTTCACAAGAGAATTTGAGGCTTTTAATGCAGAGTTCCAGTTCCTTCCCTTGAGGAGCTAGCCTTTCCATGCTCACCACTACCAGATAATACTTATCTTGAATTCAAATAAATTCAGTCATTATTGTGTGTTAGAAGCAGTGCCTGCAACTTAGTTTCTTCACTTCTCTATCACTGTCATAAAGAGCAGGCAATTTTCCAGCAGTAAGTTCCTTCAACAACAGAGTCCAAACAACTACCAAGTAATGGGAGATGGCAGCAAGGCATGTGCTACAGAGGTGAACTACATTTTCAAAAAATCTGTACTTACTAAGAGGAGGATAATTTTATCTTATGAATATCTACCCACATATGTTCATAAGTAGTAAACAAATGTGATGCAGAGCAGAGTGAGAGAGGAAGGCTAGAAAACTATGGAAATAGGGCTGATACAACTATGGCAAACCAAACCCTACATCATGCTGTTTTTACAAGGGACTGGAAGCTGCAGTATGAATTTCTATCTTTGGCAGAACTTCTCCCAGAAGCTCTAGATGCTGCTTCAGCTCAAAAAGAGGTTTTGCAAAGAGTTTAATGTCAGTATCTCCAGCACAACATAATGCAGCTCATGACCCAGTCATAGTCTCTGAGTTGAAATGTATTGGCATTTCAATTTTAGCTTTGCATTTCAAAAATGTTAAGCCCTCTTGTCAACAAAGAGCTGAAGTACCCTATGCAAGGGCATAGCATCATTCCCTTCCTTTATCACAGAAGCAAAAAAATGGAAAAGCAAATTACTTGTGTAAGAGATTTGGTTCTAAAAGTTTCCTGGTGTTTGAGAACATTCTATGATGCCTATATGACACCTGGGCCATGACACTTTCTTCTCTCTGAAAAAAATAAAATTACTGTCAAAATGCCTGTTCCAGTGGGGAAATGGAAGAGGACCTGATGGCTCTACATAAGCGATTTTTCCTTTACGTATTTTTTTCCTTTCACCAAAATTAGGTGTTCTTCTAACAAAATTAAAATACAAACTTCCTAGGAGTCTAACTATGTTGACCATTCTGTTAAATTCCGCAAAGAAAGAGGTTGCAGGAAATAAGAGAACCACAGACTAATAAATCTGACTCACATGCTTGGCAAATGGGTAAAAACTAAAACACAGCTGATAATTAGACAGTCAGGTCCAGTTAGTTCCCATAGAAAATGGTAAGTCCTAGATTTGGAAATTTTTATGGAAACCAGAGAAACTGTTTAGAAGGATATTTTAGATAATGCGGGAAACTTGGTTTTCAATAAAATTCTGGTGAGTATTTCAGAGGAACAACCTTCTGTCAAACGCTTTACAGGAAATGTTCTGTCACAGGAATAGAGGAATCACCATTGTGGGACGTATCAGCTTTGGCTGATGGTAACTTTTGATTTATTTTTCAGTCCAGTTACAAGAAGTACAGGTGTACACAAGGAGCTGGAGCAGGGAACAGCCATGGCAGGTGACCTGAACAAAGCCACCATCCACCCTGTATGGTGTCATGCTCAACATACAAAGCTGGGGGAAGAGGGATGAAGGGCTTGGAGTGAGGGTGTTTCTGCCCAAGTCACCATTACATGTGAAGGAACCCGGTTTTCCTGAAGGTGACTCAACACCTGCCTGCCCATTTGAATGAACTCCTTGTTTTGCTTCGCTTGTGCACATTGCTTTTGCTTTACTTTGAAACTATCTCAACCCACGAGTTTTCTCACTTTTACTCTTCTTTCTCCCCCATGCCACTGTGGGGAAGTGAGTGAGTGGCTGCGTGGGGCTTAGCTGCCTTCCAGGGTTAAACCATGAGAGTGGTCTATAAATATACATGTAATCTAGGCAACAAGGAACTCAACTGTGCTTACAGAAATACCAGATTTCTTCATGAGAAGAAATCACAGCATTGCCCAATATTTCACAAAAGCTTATACCAAGGAAGAGTGAGGCTCAGTGAAACATTGAACTCTTAGGTGACACTGCACGTGTTTTCTCTCAAAAGGTATGCAAAAGCCATTCACTGGAACTTCCTGCAAACCAGGCAGAGAACAACAACTAGATCTATATCATCACTATTATATTCAATGTATGCATACACAACAGCTCTCCTCTCTTCATATTTCTGTGTGTAAAAACATACCTGCAGTATTGTCTGTTGGGTTCTAGCTAGATCAGACAAAGCAAATTTTCAGAAATAATCCACTACTTTCAACTTGAAAATGTTACCTATTAACTTCCATACAAGGGTACTGCTCAGGACCACAAATGAACCATCATATTTCATATCATGAAAGTAACAGTTGTAGTTTTTGGACAATGACTGCAGAGGGAATCAAAGAGTCCATTTCCCCCCTACTACTCTGTTTCTCATAATGGAAGAAGTGGCCAACATTACAACAAGGCGAGCCCATGCCTGCAAGTTGACTTTCAGATAAATGTATAGTTGGGTAATGAATGAACAGTGATGCTCTTCCCTCTTAGGATGGTTGGTACCATGGGCCAGGAATTCGGTGGCAACTGTCCAGACACTTACAGGATAAAAGATAGAACCATACCAGCCAAAGACACTGTGAAATCTTAAATTGCTTCTGTGAACACTATGAATGGTTGATATTAAGAAGAGAGGAAAGGAAAGATAAAGAGTTGGACATTAATACACAAATCTCGGACAAAGAAATTTATTGACACGTTAATTATGTGGATTTAACAAACCCTATAATAAAAGGGAGAATGTTCACCTTAAAATTTTCATAATTCTTTTTAAGCATGTAGAAAAAAAATCTGTTTCTGAGAAAACTAAAATTCATGAAAAGGAAACTAAAAAGAGTGACATGTCAAAATGGGAAAAAAACCAAGCCAGGTGTGGAACTAACTCATAAGCTGAAATATCCATCATCCTACAGCCCACTGTGAAAACACTAGAAACCATGAACATAAAAGAAGTTAAGAACATCTGTATTTACACCTGTACAAACCAAAAATCCATTATCACCAGTAATCAGCAGCAGTGCAAACAGTTGCCCAGGCTAAGCATACAAGAAGATTAATGCTCCCTCCAAGTCTCTAATCTTTTTCAGATTGCTTGAACCAGATCTGTTCAGTAAACATCTCCCTTGTGAACTCCCCAAGTGTCGTTCTCAATCATGTGTATTTCCAGCACACACGATGCGTGTATTGCCACAGGTCAATGGCTCATTGCACAAAGAACATCCTTTTGCTTCCCAGTTCTCCCATTATGAGAAAAAGAGAAACTGGTCACTATCCGTCCTTTCCCCATCACCCATCAATTTGTATCTCTCAATCATACAGTCTTCCATGCACATTTTTTCTCAGCCAGAGCCCCATCATACTTAGCTGTTCCTCAGCCACTGCTGCATGGACTTTAGTTATCCCCATCAACCACCTCTGAACTCTTTTCCAGTTCTGCTATGGTCCCTTTGGGATAGAGCACCACTACCACTACAAAACACAGGCACCTTATGGCTCTGTACAGCAGTACAAAGATCTATTCACTCTCCGTTTTATTCCTTTATGTTCACATCTATTTTCTCAACATCTGCTGAGGCCCTGAAGTAATGTTTCCACAGATCCACATATCATAAGTCCTCAGTTGCATTCCTAGGAGCCAGTGTCAGCTCAGTGACCAGTGCTTTTTCTACATGTGATTATTTTTCTTTTAAAATTTACTTTTATATATACTTGTCCCACAAGAATACCAGAGGGGTAAAAGGAAATCAGTGCATTCACTGACTTAAGGGGCCACCATTTTTTTTTCCTCAGAGATGCAACTGAGTGTATAAAGGTTACCAGATGCATGCCCTTTTTAAACATATGATACCTATCTGGAACTTCCAACTATCTCCCCTACAGGAAATATTCTGTAATTCTTCAAAATTCTCTTGTCACATAAGATAATTTCAAAGACTGTAAGTTATATCTGCTTGCTTCTGAATAAACAAATTATCTCAAAACACAATTTATCTATTCTAGTACCTGGAGCTTACTGTAGGAATGACTGCTTAACGATAAAACAAGCTTTTCAGAGATGAATTTATTTAACCCACACATTAAAAACTACCCAAAAGAAAGCACATGCAGTCTTTTAAGATAAATACTTGAGTTCTTCTCTACAGTCCTCTGGGATTTTATTAAGGTTTTTTCAAAGGCTAACCAATTACCAAGTATTCACTGCAAGACCTTGACTAAGTAATGCTTGTGTCCAACTCGATCTTGTATGTCTGGCATTTTGTTCACTGGGGTAGACATAAAAGGATCAGTAGTTTCATTCTTTCACGTACAGCAAAAATTATGGGAACCCAGCAGCCAAATGTAGTAAAACTGCTTCAACACTGAAGCTGAACTTGGCATCTATGCTCTGCATACATGTAGCTCAATTGTTGTCCAAGCAACATTTCAGGATCCAAGAGGCCTCTGCAGTGGTATATGAGACATCACTGCAATTCAGCTGGGATTTCTCACACATCTGCCTTTCTGCTAGAAGGATTTGGAATCATCCCCTGGACAAAAGGAGGGACAACAACCTCAGACAACTCAAAGTTGCACCATTTTCACCTCTTCCCGTAGCTGCTTTTTAAAAAGGGTTGCTACTGGAGCACTTCTAAATACTTTCCCCTTTGGTAGGAAATCTAGGTGTGGAACTAGAAAGTCAGCATATAGAGAGGGTAACAATATGGAAAGGGTATGTAAGATGATTGATTGGAATGTATGTACTACTATGTTTTACAGATTATAGTTTCTGCAAAGCAAGGAAGTGCAGCAAAACAGCTTGCTGTTTTCATGGTTTTAAAATGATTTCATGATTTTTAAATGGCCACCAATGTTGCCTTTGCAGACAAAACAACAAAAACAAACAACAAAGAAACAAACCTCCCAGATTAACAAAGGGATCATCAAGAGGCATAAAGCATGCAGACCATGACAGATGTAAAGGCTGAAGAGATTCCTTTTCTCTTTACAACTAATAAAAGTAGTTTCAAGTCTTTGCCATGGAGTGTGAGCCAAAAGATCCCTGTGGTGCTGCACTTTGTACCTTTTGTTGAATGTTAAAGGGTACTAGAAATTTCAGTCTTCAAAAGTCCCTGATAGCCTGAGTTTGGGTCCAATCTGAGTTATCTCTGTAATTCCAAAAAAAAGCAAAGAATTATTTTTTATCTGTCATACATGGAAATTCAAGTGGGGAAGGCAAGAAGAAAACCTTTGTTTGGCTATGTAACCTCTGAAAGTCCTCTAAGTCACTGACATCACTAAAGTAGTGTAAAGTCCAACTGGCAATTAGCATAATCTCATTATCACTACTCTTGTTACGAATAAACTGGAAAGACTCAACAAAAAACTCCTAGAAGTTCTTAATGCAAATATTTTTAGGATAAGGAAAGAATGAGTACTTTTTTAATATGAAAGAAATTGAAGCAGGTTCACTCATTTAGATTGGTTTTACTTTTGGATAACCTCAAAAATGCTGTTATGAAATAAGGAATCAAAGCTTGCATTTGAAATTTTTATGGAGACAAGAACGGACATGCTTCAGTTTAGCAGCACACACGTATATACAAAGTTGTGTGCATACAGAAGTACAAACCATATATTGGTCACATAAATACAGGTAAAGTAGACAATCTTTTCTTAGCCCACAGTACAGCTAATAGTCTTACTTGTATGCTGAGAGGGAAAACTATATCAAATCCATTTACTCATCTAGATTTAGACTTAATAAGAAAACACTTTTCCTTCTACAGTTCCAGCATGTCTTATTTTGCACACTGGAAAAGGAAAGATTTGGCTTCATACAGCATTATCTCTATATTACAATCAGAATCAAATGTAAATGTCATTTGGCTGTTTCATATACTTAACATAAAATGAAAACACTTCAAAATTTAGTCTGGTTTTTAAATATTGTGTTGTTTTCCATTTTCTCATACATAATAATTTGCTACTGGTCTGTAAGACTAAAGTATAACCGTGTTTACAAAGAAATAATTCAGATTCCAACATGATGTGTTGGTGTATAATAAAGTAAGGTGTCAAAAAAATCATACATCTGTGCATTTTGTAGGATTATTAGAATTCAAAAAGTGTTTAACTATTAATGAAGGGGAAAATGTATATTTGATGTTATACTCCAGGATTCTAACTAAAACACTGGCATACATTGTAAACAAAAAAAATCATAGCCCTACAAACTTACAGATATATACTCCTGTAATAAAACACATCTGTATTCAGTACAGCCAGTAGCCTAAGCTATTTTCCAGTCAGACAAATTCAGACCTTTCCTTAATCTACAACATACTAAAAATATTTAATATGAAGTGATGTTCACAAAGCTCACAACAGTGGAAGTCTGATTCTATTTTTGATTGCCAATGCTAAAAAATTCAGGCTGGAATTCAAGTTGCTAAAGGAACTTTTACAACGCTTGGCAAGAAGGATGAAATGCCACTGTACAGCTCAAGAAATCAAAAATAAAACTATTTAGTTTGAACTTACCAAAGCTTAGGTATTTTCTTTTTATTTTTCCACATGGCAAAGTGAAGAATTTCCACATTGACAAATATCAACATTTCCTCAACAGCACCTCATATGTGCTGATTTTGTTACAGCACATATTCCTCTGAATTAAAAACTATTCACTAGGAAATTTTCATAGAAAGTTACTAAACAGCAGGAAGAGAAAGGATGTTGGGAAAGAACATCATCACACCGCATCAGCATGCATGCTCTGAAGTGCAAGTGACACTTTAAAGCAGGACTAAAGTGGCTGATTTCATACAAGCATGGGGTTTGCATAACAGATGACAGAAAATCCTGCTACAAAAGTTTCAGGGCCGTTTGCTGGGGATAACGCCTGGAGCACATTCAGGGCCTTTTGCCACATGTAAGTGATGCAACCTTGCAAACACGTGCTCAGGTACCCATGTTTGCGCTCAAACACCACCACGGCAACATCTGATCTCTCTGTGCAATGCACAGCTCTCTCTGTACATATGTCTGAGCACGCTCAGGCATGCACAGTTGCACTAACATCACTTCAGGTGCTGCTGACGCACACCCAAAAGGTGGGGAATGAAAAGCTGAACAACACCGCACCTTGGCTCCACTGCAGAAACACTGCACGGGGCGCTCTGGCAGCGAGGCTCCTGCAACAGTGAGACAACGCAGCTCCTGCCTGCTGCCCACGCAGCCCAGCATTGGTGAGGATGCACCAGAGCCTGCTTCCACCTCGGCACCCCGCGAGGGACACGCATGCCCTCCCCTGGAAGCTCGGCTCCGCTCCACTGTCAACACAAGCTGAGTTTCCAGTGGTGTAACACGGATATTTCACTCCCTGACCCTGCACTCCTGCCCAACACAAATACTGGGAGTGAGACAGCCTGCCATGACAGTAGTTGAACAGCTGTATGGGCTCCTGCCCTCCTCACACACTGGGAGAAGCAGTATTCTCCTTTATTATTATACCACGTTTCCTTGTGTATGTCAACTGTTCCTTAGTTACAGAAAACTGTACTCTTTCCAGACAAGTTTAATGAATCTTCAGCAAAGGAGTAATTTTTTTTAAGCATTTTACATTAACTCCCAGAAGGAATGAACATTTTTATTTACAGCCTTGTCTGCTCATATGTGAACACATTTCTATGTAGCCACCTCATGGTAGCATATCCTAGCCATCTTGTAATGAAATTATTGTGAACATATCAGCAAGACATGATCCCACATATTTAAGGCATTACAGCAAACTCTGGCTTAGATCAAAATACATTAGTTAGTTTAATTACAGCTGAGTCAATCTCTGTTAGGTATGAATAACATTTGGCCAAACTTTTCTCTGTCTTTAAGCTAAAGGAGCCTCCTTTAAATTTTAACCTTGAACTCACGTTTTTGAGATTTACATAATTACTACAACTCTGGCTTAACTTTCACACTACCATTATCTCTTGCTTAGGAAAAATGAAAAGAAAACTAGTACAAAACAGCATCAATTTGACCAATATTAATTTCCTAGACTGATTTAATAGCTAATTACTAAAACACAAAAGTTAACAGATTGGAACACAGTAAAAAGTTCCCATTTGCAGTATACTGAGGATGACATTTTTAGACACCCAAAATTCTCCACAGAGATTTTTCCAGAGCATACTGGCAATAATTGCAGATGCATTGTAAGACATTACAGCAGTGATGCACCTCAACCAACAGTCCTCTGTGGATTTGTTTAAGAAAGCACAGGTGTCTGAGACAATTGCACTGACAGTACCACCCTTATTTAGTCACTCCAATTCTCCATAATATTTATTTAGAAGTGTTTCAGTTATCATAATTACATGCCAGGGTGCTGTCATGCAATTTTTACTTTTTTCCCACTGTTGTTGAGAGTAAGACAACGGTGTCACATCATGTGCAAAAAGGGAGGACATCACTGTGGGGACAAATAAGGTCACAGAGGGTGCCCTACAAAAAGATGACAAACCAAACTGTGCAAGGGCTCTCAGGCAAGGCTTCCACCCACTGCCAATGCTCAGGAATCTTCTCTGGGATATCAGAGCATCCAGCTCTATGGTCATGTTTGATGGCAACTCAGTGCCGCCTTTTCCCCTTGCTTAAGGGGATTCAGATCCCACTATTCACTGCACCACCATCAGAGGCTGCTGGCTGAGCCCACCCAGGCCTTGAGACCTGCTCAGATCCAGCAGGAATCCTCCAATGGCCAGATGAACCACAGTCCTGGACCACAGCTGTGCTCATTTTCCCATCCAGTAACCACGAACCTACTTACCACATTGTCTTTGCCATTTTCTTTGAGCCTACCGACTTCTGTCCTTGGGGAGCACTGCCCAAGGGACACGAATCCGTGTCTTTCAACAGCTGTGACACCAATACCCGACAACTCAGCCTTGCCAAGTTGAACTGGGAACACTGCTGGAGATTGCTCACATATTGGGAATTTGAGATACTTGAGGTCAGCTGGCAGCTGGTCATAGATTTTGAGGAGCAGTGCTTTTATTTGGACATCTACTATGGAGCTCAGACAGTACTAGCCATCTAATTGCTCTTGGAAGTCTACCTTCTCACCACAAACTCCTTCAGAAAGGTCTTAACACTTCACATGGTTCCTTCCACAGCTACTCTTATTTATGCTTATAGCTCTAATGCACAAACTCCTCTTTGAATCTGTAAGCCCTACAGTGGCTTAGAAATTTCCAAAGCTGGAACCTGGACAAAGGAAAGGGAATAAAAAAGAAATTAATCCATTTTTTGAAAAGTGTTCAGCAATTGTAATCTACAATCTGTCTCTCAGTTACTCCCAGTCCCCATAATATTTCCTGGAGTCTTACTAAGGCCAGTCAGGGAACAGAGGCAGATTTTAGATTCTGCATTATTGAAAGTTAAAAAAAAAAATCATAATTCTTCTTTTAATAACCTCAGCACCTCTCAAATGGATCATTACAGATACCACGAACATCCTTATTGTGTTGTCTGATCATAAACATGGTAACTGATATATTACCATAACTGTAGGGCTTTATGCATTCAGAAGGGATCCCAAGACTCAAAGTCTATGGAAACACAGAAGAAGAGACTTAGGAAAGGTTCTGCCTGGTGGAAATGTACCAGCAAGCATGTTGAGAGGGTATATTAAATAACCTGACGGTGCTGTCAAAAGTCAGGGATGGTCACAGTTTAAAAGGGTCTGTACAGAAGCAGGCTGTGAAAAGGTTCCAGGAATGCAGCCATTCACTGCAGAAGTGTATCTCAGGTTCAAGGATTGCAAGACAAGGAGGAAAATCTTCCATGCACATGTTACGTGTGCTTACCTCCTCCCCCCAGATTCCGGCAGCAGAAATAATGTAGGAGAAGAAAGGAATAACCAACAGTAGCTAATGACCCTTAAGTCATTTTAGGAAAGGTCAACTAAGTACTAGAAACAATATCTGAACCAAAACACAGTATTTAAATAAATAAAATTTTTAAAAGGAATGTAAAAAGAGATCTGTGTTATGCAGAAGAAATGGCATGGTAAATTAAAAGGACCTTTTTTAACCTGGAAATTACAGGCTACTGAATGCAGAAGGGAAACATTCAGGAATTTGAAATATGCTTAAAGGGCCTAAAAACCAGAACAGGTGCTGTCTGCCGTCCAAAATTAGTTTGAAGAGATGACAGACAATTAAGGGAAACTTTGAGTCATCATCCAATGTTGCTTGCTTAACCATACAAAAAGAATGAGAAATAACATCACCTTTTTTTCTAGAGCTTAAATGCTCTTTTCTCTTACTTAAATCTATTACATTCTGAAAGAGAAAACCTCCAAACCCTGTAAAATCCAAATACTGTAAACAAAAACTAATACACTGGCTTAGGAAATCAGCCAGCCAATCTAGACAGAAGCACCTAAATGAATTAATTTAAGATTTAGCAGGCACAGCTCTTCGAAAAAAGAACTGCAAAGCTGAATGTGAAGGGTGAATGCTTGAGCTGGTTTGAATCAGCATTGCTCCACTGAAGTCAACTGCACTACACTGTTCAAAGAGGATGAGAATCAGTGCTCTGTTTTACATAAACATGTATGAGCAAACATACCTAATATTCTGCTGAAATTTTACATGCCAGTCAGACTGAATTTCTCACCTCCAGTCCAAGAGTATAAATGTAATGGCTCTGTACAACTCTCTCTTGGTAACACAAAGACAACACTTGGCAGAAGGAAGCCTTCTGCAAATATCCAATGTGGGCTCAAAAATACTGTTGCTTTTCCACTGACAAAAATGATTTATCTTTAGCTACCAGATGGACTCAGGAAAAGATGGATGAATTCTGTAATGGAGATGGAATGCCCTATTTTATGTATGTCTCATTACCAACCTGTATGCTCCTTTTCTCAGACTTCAGTAGGATTTTAAAAAGGGGAACACTTTAATTTAAAAAAACCCCCTATTTTTAAGAGTTTTTTGGGGTTTTTGCAGGGAAGAATTTCAGTCAGCTTGCCTTTAAACTCCAGGACATTCAGATAAGGGAGAAACTAACTAGTACAATACCTCTAAAAGCAAATACCAGATTTTTAACTTCAACAGCCTCCTTCCTTTCAGTGTCCTAACAGCTGTGTTCTCAGTCCTAGAGGTTCATATTGTCACTGCTTAGAAGAACAGCAAATCTCCTGCTCCCACCATGAATAGCTTGGGAACCAGGGTCAGGTTTTGAATTGCACAGGTCTAGTGTTGGCAAAATAACTAATGTGGCCAGGACTGCAAATTACCTAGCTTCTCTAACCAATTCTACTAATTTAAAAAAATATGAAATCTATAATTATCCTATTTTCCTGTCAGGCAATAACTACTTATGCTATGAAATAAAATGTACAAAGTCCAGCAAACACAAGCAGCAAGAGAGCAGTGCTGGGAGCAGGACTCTCAATCTCTGATCCACATCATGACCAGAATAGGCAAGAGAGCGCTCTGGAACAGGGGAGTACAGAGGGACAATTGAAGACCCTCAATGGGGCAGCAGGAGAGGAGAAAGAATAAATAACTCAAGCGTTTGCTGCAGGTGAGAGCAGGCAGTTGCTCCTATGTAAACTCTTGTTTCCAAGAGTTCAGGCATGGCATCTCTGAAAATCTGTCCTTTGTGAGTAGTTGAGTGCAAGGACAAAACTAAATGTGGTGCACATTTTTAAGCTAGTATTGTTCCCAGATACTTAGCAACCCTCTTTCATTAGATGTGCCTATATTCTTGGCTGCCTGTGTGTGTTTACAAACTTCCCTTTCATATTTCCTGTAATGCTCAGCACAGTACAATAACTATCAGGTTCTTTCTTATTCCTTGATTCCCTTGTGAACCAGAAGAGTTTTAATCATTTCCCTAACTTAGACTTGCTAAGAGTCACCTTAGTACAGCATACACATCTGAGCAGGTCACTGACTTCTGACATGGTGTCTAACCTTCTGCTTCCTACCTCACACACTTTTCCTCCCTTTTGTAAGGAAGCAGCTTGCAGCTCTGAATATGCCTTTGTGTGAGTAGGTTTCCTGCCTAAGGAAGTAGCATCAGTTGCAGCTGAGGTGTCAAGGCACTCTACTGTGAAAAACAGTACAGTTCAAAACACACCATGTTCTTTGGCCTGGGTTTGGCTGGGATAGTTAATTTTCTTCTGAGGAGCTGTGTTTTAGATTTAGTGCGCCAGTGAGCAGGTGCACAAGAAATTTGGGAGGGGGAGCACAGCCAGGCCAGCTGACCCAAACTGGCCTAAAGGATGTTCTATACCACAGAATGCTATGCTCAGTTTAGAATGCAGAGGGAATTGGCCAGAAAACACAGATCACTGCTTGGGGACAGGCTGGGAATCAATCAGCATGTGGTGAGCAATTGTTTTGTGCATCACTTGTTTCTCTTGGGTTTTATTCTTTCCTCCTCCTCCTCTTACTATTATTATTGTTGTTGTTATTATTGCTATTATTAACATGACAGTAATTTTTATTAAACTTTACTTCATTTCAGATATTAAACTGCTCTTATCTCAATCCACAAAGTTTTCCTTTTTTCCCAATTCTCCCCCCTACTGGAGGAGGAGGGATGAAAAAAAATTTCAAAAAATAACAATTACAATAACAAAAACACCAAAAAACCTCAAATACTAGAGCAGAAAATACCACTGAAATCCAGGTGGGCTTTGGTTTTAGGCATGTATCCTAGGATGGGTGTTGCTGCACAGTCAGCTTTCAAACCTAGTAGTTACTGGTTTCATAATGAATACAGAAATATGGCACTGAATTGTCTTCAGAAAAGCCTGATCACTTGTGGTGTTAGTTTGATTGTGTTCTACTGTTCCACTTTTCCCTAGAGTGGGAGGGAGGTCAGAAAACTGTCGAGAAAACTGTCACGGAATTATCTGACATATGGTTTGCCAAAGACCTGAAGTAACTGCCCAGAATGCCTTACCATCTATCAGGTTCAGACTAGAACTGACTGGAGTCAGTTTGGTGTCTACCTTCCCTAATCACTTTTATATATTTATTAAAATATACAAAACCAATCACATTACAGAATTTGCTGTGAGGAGTTTCTTCCGCTTAAAATTAATGAAATACTTTTTCAGACACTACTGTTATTTCCTGTACTACTAAAACACACAACTGTTTTAAAGCACCTAGAAGATTAATTGGTCAGGCCTGGTTAATTTATGAATAATAATCATGGGTTTGGTCCCTGGATGAGAAACTCATTTTCATTTTTGTCATCTGTTGGACATCATTTGTTTGACTTGGCTATAACCTGGTAGAAGTGTGACTCATACCCTGAGAACCAGAGTCTCCATAGAGTTAAGTATTCTCATTCTCTCTCCATTTCTGAAAAAGAATTCTTGCTTTGTGACCATATTCCTCACTGCCCTGTCTAATATGTTTATAGGGTCGGGAGGAGTGGGGTACTTGTTTGTTTTATTGGTAGTAGTATCTTGGGTAAGGTATATAGATTTCAAAATAAGATACCTCAGTAGCAAGGTCCCTGGCAAGACAAACCTCGCCTAAAAGAGTTTCTAATAAAAACTGGCAAAGGATGGACAAAGATACAAAGAGGTTGCTGGCAATATGGTTATAATTTATTAATGTCACTGTCACAGGAATGATGGCTTCATCTGCACGCGTGCACACTTGATGGACTTACCCATCCATTAACAAAAATTTTAAATGTTTAAAAATTAATTCCTTTATTGCCAACACATATAGCCATGTTGCCATCCCACCTATTTAGGCCTTTCTGGAATTACAATGCAGCACTAGGTTATCAAAGCAGAAAATAATTCACTTGCTGTAATTTTATGTGAAGTGCAAGGGGAGATAGACGACTTACTAAGCTAAAAGCAGTGTCATCACAAAATAATGTCTCAGGGAGCATGGAAAGAAGTAGATCTGGTTTAATACTCTGCTGTACTGCTTGGCTGTGTTTTCCAGTACCTGACAAGGGCCTGCTGACTGCAGTGCTCCCGGCAATGTGGCATTAAGAATGCTGGGCACCAGTCAAGAAATGTACTGGCATGGTGCTGTGGCAGACAGTAAATAACTGACCTCAAACACTGTGTAGCCTGAACGGAAGACATCAGGAACATAACCGCTTTTACTGAGTCTATCTGTGTGAAATAACATGAAATAACAGACAGTGGTAACTTCAAGGTGAACCTTTAAAATAAGACCATTAGGGTTATTTAAGTACTTACTTTTGGCCACAGGTTGTAGGTGAAGTTTTTTTAGTTTGGGTGTTTTGAGAGTATTAACTCTGAGAAGGTTGGTATCATCCAAAAAACATTCATGGTTCACACACTTCCTGTAAACTTGAGCAAACACGGCAATTTTCGAGCCGGGCCAATTTTTTTACTCAATTTTATTTGGCTTACAGTAGAGTTTATAATGAATCCTGGCAACATTTTAACTAAAGAGAGACTATCTCCCATGTATAAGCAAAACTGTTTTAAATGTGAGTCATCTGAAAATCACCATAGTCAAAATGAATTGATGTTTTAAAATGAACTTAATAATATTATAGGGAACACAATCTGTATTTTATAGCAAGATCAAGCTATTCTAAAAATTCAGCCGTTACTGAAGTCTCACATACAAAGTAATTTTATTGCACAGCCCTGTATTGAAAATTTACGCTTGTTTTTAAATGGCATTGCATCTCAAATCTTTGCTCTAAATTTCGTTTTTCGCAAATATATGCCACTGGCATTTGTCGTATGTGTACAGAACACAAATAATGTTACTGTGCCAGAAAAAGAACTTAAGAATGTGACAGATAAAGAAAATTATTTGGCTTGTATTATTTTATATTTTCTCAAGACCTTACTTTTATTTTTTTTTAATTCTGCTTCAAATTTTCTAGCTAGAAGTAGAATATGAGCCTACAATGAAGTACTCCATGCATCTGTACTCAGATGAATTTTTGACACTGCAGTTTTAAATTAAGGCCACAGAGATTTCTCCTCTTTAAATATGACAGGAAGCATAAAATTTGCTTTTTTCACAAGGACAAAGGGTGAAGAATGAGTCTAAGCCAGCACAGTTGATTCAAGAGAGGTGAAGACTTCAGAGAAAAAGTATATGAGAAACAATCTCAGAATCTGGATTGGGCACTAGCTCATGAACTTCATGTGGCATGTGTCTATCAACCTCACAGGCTACTATTTCCCAAGTGCAACTTTCCCCCAGATTTGGAAGGTCACAAAGTATCTGTTCACAATACTTAAATGGTAGGATATATGTACATGTGGAAAAATGCTTTTCAAAAACGACCATCTATTTGAGAAAGCAAAAAATAGTGGTACCTGTTCCAAGTCATCACAGAAGTCACAAGAATTCAGCATAAAAAATCCATATGTGTACATGCATCCTTAACAAACAAATATCATAGGCAAAATCCCCATACATTTTCCTAATTCCTACATGAAGTATTACCTCCAGCAGAGCCTCCACAAAAGATTTTATCTAGCACCCTAATGAGTTTTATTGCTGAATCTCAATTATTATGATCCCTCATACATCTAGTTATATCATTTAAGTGAGAGTTAAGTATCTAAAAGCAAGCAGACAAAGACACAGTCTAAATCCATTTTGCAGCTTCCAAATCTAATAGTCTTCTTTGAAGATATGTCTTAATAAAAAGCAATGTGTTTTGCTGGGTAGAGGAAGAAGTCAACTAAATTTTAAACATTGTTATTTTGTAAGGCTGTGAGACGTTTAGATCATTTTACTAAAGTGGTCTAATGTTTAGCTTACAAATAATCACTGAAGCACTTTTCAAGCATCCTGGAGTGCACAGGAGAGTTTTAGTTAAAATGAGAATTGTAGGTATTGAATCACAAATGTGTGTTTTCCCATGGTAAATCCTGTACCTGTCTTATCTCTAGATTTTTCTGCATCTTTCATAATGATATCTAGTTTCCAGAATTATTTATTTCTGTTATTAATTTATTTTTCTAGATATACAACAGGAAGGAAGGACTCATCTAGCCACCTGAATAGCCTCACAACAGTAATATTAAGACAAGTTTTACACAATTGTATGTAAAATGTTTTTTCAATGTTGCATTAAAATGCGTGATTTTTAAGTCACCTTCCAGTAACTTATTCCTTCCCATATGCCCAAGAAAAAAAGAATCCCCAAAGTTCACTAAAGAGTGCACGTCCTGGATTTGGCTGCCAAACCTCGCCCAAGTTCTTATTTCATAATCAGAACATTGTCTCCAGCTACACATTGGTCATTTGTGTTTTGTAGATTTGGAAAAGGTTAAACAACCAAATAAAGAAGCTGAGGTTAAAAATGGTTTTCTCTAAACAGTCATATTTTTGTGCTGAAATGAAACTAAAGGCTTGCAGCAGAAAACTTCAAGTTTAGGACACAATAGATCATCTTAATAGTGGATAAAGCATATTTGTACTGCCTACGTAGTATTTCTCCTATACAGAAACTCAGTCTGTCAGAAGAAGCAAAGGAGGCAGCAAAACCTCAAACCAGGTTTTGTGCATAATGAACCTTGTTGATTTAAGCACATAACACCATAAATTACCTGACATGGCTTGCAAAGTGCTTATGGTGCTGATGAACACTAGCAGTTGTAGTAACAAAATGGACCCTGGTCTAGGAACTATTCTTTCCCACCATTATTTTCCTACAATAGTCAAACATATGTGTGTATGTAATAAGAAGTGGCTTCCCTGGTGCCCGCTGATGCTGATGGTTTTGGCTCAACATTTAGACGAATCATGAGGGGCATGCAATTGTAAGAAAAAGTTGTACCTTTGGTAAAGTTAATGACTGATTTCATAGTCCCCAGAGAAGGCAAATAATTCCAAAACAAGTTGCACTTCACTTGGTTTCAGGTCCAGATCATCGCTGATTTTGAGTATCAGTGGAGGCCAACTACAGTTTGGCTGATCTGCTACAGGAAAAGGTCTAGCCAAAACTGATCCATCTTTTCAAAATGGAGGTTTTTCTTCACAAATATATTTCTTTAGGAATACATTCTCTTGGTTACATATCTGAATGCAGAGATAGCTTGCTTAAGAACAGTCAAGCCAAGTATTTTCCAGGCAGTACAATAGAAGATCTTATTCCATCAGACCTTGTAAATGGAAGAACCTTGACCCCTAGCTTTTATATGAGTGTACAAGGAGAGATTATCATTAACCTCCTATCCATGATCTGCCCAAAGTGCTTACTTGCTGCAGTGAGATGTCATGTAACTGCAGAGGTGTTTAGGAAATGCAGGAGTGAAGAAATTGATGGAAACATTCATAAAGATATTAACTACTAAGTGCTAAGAAATTTCTGAAAAAAATCTAAGTATTTTAAATACCTGCAAGTGACCATGACTTATACCACAGCTACACAGGA
The DNA here is from genome assembly GCF_021018805.1 of Prinia subflava. Classification (NCBI taxonomy): domain Eukaryota; kingdom Metazoa; phylum Chordata; class Aves; order Passeriformes; family Cisticolidae; genus Prinia; species Prinia subflava. The sequence continues at coordinate 52,623,757 of NC_086247.1, forward strand.
ATGAGAACCTGTCCATTGTTCAATGACAGTAATTTTAAATTTTCTAACATTCTAATACAACTTTATTTCAGCAGTCAAGCAGAAAACAACAGCACCCCCCTCCACAAAAAAACATCTAAAACAACAACAAAAATAACACATCTCTCCCCTGACAAACCCCCCAAAATGTACAAAAACAGTAACAACAAAGCTAGACAGAAAATAGTAAGGGAAGAGGATAGAGTTTGAGAAATGATAAAACATCATTTTAAAGTCTCACAGATGCTTCCAGCTATTTACCGTCTGGGTCATTTTATTAATGCAAGGTTTCCACCAGGAAATACTTGGTTTTGGAAGATTATTATTGCATTAATGTCAGGATCTGGTAAGCAAAACAAAAAATACATAGCCAAACAAAAATTCCAAACCAACCAACAAACAAAAAGCCAAAGATAATAATAAATCAGTCAGTCTTTGGCTTGTTCTCTATTCTAATCAGTCTTTTGTAATACTGGATATATTTTAAATGTGGATTTCAGTACTTTGCCTTGACCTTGTAACTGTTCTACACTTAATGGTTTAAAACATAGACTGCCATTATCAGGTTACACTTCTTTTGCTGATGCAACAGTCTTCCCAAAACTACTTCCAGTAATAACATTTTTATTTGGCTTACCCTGATGTAGCCCTTTAGCATAATTACTTCTTATCATTGAGTCAATATAACACTCAAAATTAGCAGCTGATTTGCACATTTTACAGACAAATCAGATGAACTGAAATCCTGATTTTGGTAGGGTATATTCTTCCCACTGCAGAGGTGGAAGCAGGGGGTGGCCAGGGGAAAGCACAAAGGAATGCGAAGCTATCCATATTGGCCAATAATTCTTAAGAAAGCTCTTGAAACTGCCAAAACTGAAAAGCTTTTGCTGCTCTCATTCACCTTTAAACATCAGATAGAATAGAAACTGTGTACAAAAATAACACATTTGTACATTTTACACAGTCTCCTCTGACCTCTTAAACAGATTCCTAGGGGTGTTTTCAGTGCCTGTCCATTTGAACAGCAGGGAAATAGTCTGTTAATACTTTACTTGCTCTGCAAAGGTTTCACTGTCTTGCTCAAAGATGTGCACACAATCATCACACCTCTATTTTTTTCAGAAAAGCTGAACCTCCCCTCCTCCAAAAACAACAAACTAAAATCGAAAATCATGGTACCTAAATCTTCTGTGTGGGCATGGTTAACTAATTTGAAAATGTCTTGTGCAGCTTAGCAGGAAAGTTCCCTTTGTTCAGAGCAATCCAAAACAAGCCTCTCAGATACGAAATCAAAGTGCTCACATGGGGATTTACAGATTTAAATCACAAAACAAGTTCTTTGTTTTGGAGTTGCTTTGGAGCCAAGCTATAGTTGGGGGTTTGCAGTGGGGATCCAAGCCAGTGCCTGCATAGCTGAGAGTCTAAGGGCTCATCTCTTGTGAGATTTTTGTAAAACTAAGTCTTGCAAACTAAACTAATATATTATTAAAGGCAATAATGAGGCAATAATTTCTTAATGTAAGTGAAATCATCTTATTAATACAAATCCCAGTGCTGTGCTTACTAGCTTGCCCAAGTATCTCAAACTTTTATGAAGATCTTACAAAGACTCCAGATCCTGAGCTAAGTTTCCCCCAGCTGAAATGTGATTGCCTCCAGAATGGAATACCACAGTTATCTTGCAAATCATAGCAGCACTACACAGTGCTCTATGCCAGAATTGGAGAATGCCAGATCAACTGAACCTCACTAAGGAAACTCTACAGCCAATAAAGTAAATATAAACATATCCAGAGTGCCCACTAAATGATAATTTTAAGTACATGTAAATATTCCATTAATTGAGAAGTTGCCAGTAAGCAACATTCAAAAACAAATGCTATGTATCAAAAGACTGGTCTTGTTCTTGGGTCCTAATAGTTTCCTTCTTGCAGATATTCATTCACAAGATCGTAGTCATAGCTGCCAAACTTGAAATCTAGCCAATACATTTAATTAGGGAAAAAAGGGACTAATGGATGTACTTAAAAATAATTGCCCACAGATTTTTCATAATGTTCAGAAACCTGGTGTAACTTTTTTATTCTAAATTCACTCCCTTACTAAGGTAATCTTCAGGTACTGCAGAAGACACATGATAAACCTATACTTTGCCTTTAAATCTAACTGGCCTCTAACTCTCTCTCAAACTTTCTCTGGACTCCTCTATTTCCTGCCCACACACAAAACCCCTCTTATTTAAAACTGATTCTGAAATAACATTGTGAGATGTGCAGTAGCTGAAGCACAGTGTTTCTGACCTATCCACCACTCAGCTTTTCTGCCCCTTTGATCTCCAGCTCCAGACCACTGCTTCCAAGCAAAGACTGCTGTGAAAACAACTGCACTCCTTCAGTAAGGAACAGACATGTCAGGTCTATACCTCTTCTACATGGCAGTGAAGTTTTCCTTTTAAAATTAGTTTAAACATTTATTGGTCTAAGCTGCCAGTTTAATTAAACACTTTTTGTTACAACTCCAAGAACTGAAATTCTGGGGCTTCAGAATGCCTATGCCAAAATCCAATCTGCCAAAGCACATTTTTTTGTTCATTGCCAGCTGAGTATATAGAAATTGGCTCTGAAAAATAGGCCAAGGCCTGTTAACACTGCACCGCATGCATACGAAATGCCTGAAGGTGCCAGCAATATGTACTGCACACAGCCTGACTTTACAAAGTGCATATGTCCAAATCACCAGGTCAAGACTTGAAGTAAACTCTTCAAAATTAAAGCCAGAAAGCAATTCCTTTCTGTTGTGGTTACTGTATCTGTTTCTGTCCCAGTAATATTAGGGTGTAGAGAGCTTTCCCACAATTGTGATTGAGGTTGGTGCCTGGTTGTACGTGTGTAAAAAGGGGGCACTCCTGCCAGTCCCTGCACAGAGTTAAATCAGGCACATTTCTTCAGTCTGCTTTCCATGAGACATTGCCCCATGCACCTCAGAGCTTTCAAACTGGCTGTCACACAGAAATAGAAAGGAATCATAGTCATAGACACACTGCTGCTAAAGGGTTAGGGCATCACAACAACAAAAATAAAAGGGGGGGAAGGGAAAAAAAGAGAGAGGATCTCTCTCCATGCCATGGCTCACATGTGATAAATGCAAGTGTACACAATGCAGCCTATTAAAATGCTCAATGAAGGAAAAAAAACAGTGAAGCTAATCCTATTTTCTACCTAGAATCACAGAGCCACAGAACGGTGTGGATTGGAAGAGGCCTTGAAGACCATTTCATTCCAACCCCGCTGCTATGGGGCAGGGCCATCTTTCACCAGAACACTTCTGCCAATATGCAAAATCTGAATAAAGAAGTGTGACACAAATGAGATGGTTTTACATATTTCTCAAAATTCATCATCCCAGAGTACCATGGTGTAAAAAACCAAAAAAACAAAAACAAACAAACAAACAAACAAACCACCAAAAAACCCCACACACAGATAAATAATATGAAATAATATTATCATATAGGTAGAAGTTTTTTTAAGAATGGTCACCCCTCATCCCATCTGCTCCACAACCACCAAGAAGATTCAGATATGGTCCAAATACCAGGGTGGAGAGTGGTCCACCAAGAGCACCGGGCACCACAGTCTCAGTAATCGTTTTAAGTATCATCTCTTTTCTTCAAACAAGACTTGTGGGATTAATTACACAGAAGAAGAATAAAGACAACTCAATTTAAGGACTATAAATAGCAGATCCCAGTGCTAACAAAACACACATGCTTAACACTGGAAGGTAAATTAACCTGAATTATTGCATTATGGTCATTTCACTCACCAGACTGAGCATTCCCTGGAGGTATACATACACTGTACTCACTGGCCAGCTTTAACCTACCACTCATCAGCTGGCCCAGAAGAGCCAGACTCAAGTACCAGATCAGCTACAAATGGCTATGTAAGGGTCACATTTTCGACTCCATTCCTACATTCCCTATCACTTGAGGAACCTGTGGGGAGGACAGAGAAGATTTTCTTCTACGATTTTTCCATTTATACAGCTTTGTCCATTGCAAACTCTTCTGTAGAGACAGATTAAGCCCTCTTCACCCCTCATGCTCCAGTAGCTGTGCCTACAGCACAAAGTAGGTGCTCCATGGGTTTCCTTTGGAGAAAAAAAAAAAAAAAACCCACAAACAAACCCACAAAAAAAAACCCCACAAAAAAAAAAAAAAAAAAAAAAAAAAAAAAAAAAAACAAACAAACAAACAAACAAAACCAACACCCAGGGCATGTGAAGATGAGAGAGGAAGAAGGAGCTGCAATGGGCTCCAATAGATTTGCCAGGCTGCGTGACCAGGGGTGACACTGAAGGACTACATCACAAAACCCTTTTTCCTATGGTGCTGACACCACCAGTGTCCAGCTTCATGTAGGACAGACTTCAGATCTCCTAGATATTGATCTTCAGCAATCACACATGCTTATGCTGCTTTTCTCATAAATTACATCAGCTTTGGTTTCATCTGCGAGACAAAGTAAGCTTTCTTCCTACAAGCACATGGACAGGAACTAAAAATATATACAAGAAATGTACACCACAGTCAACACATAAAATAATGCCAACATTGATCCATCTATGCAGAGCTCTGCTAGAGTAAAACTGCCGCCTGTGCAGCTTCTCTAATAAAACTTTCATAGAGATGATGCCTTGAAAACTTCATGATAAGTGTCTGCTTTCTTCAGGACATGTCTCACTGGAAAGCCAAAATCCTACTGTTTTCACTCTGAATGCCAAATCCACAGTTTTTGGCCCAAAACACAAAGCCTTGGTAAAAAATCTGGTAATAAAAATATGACAACTGTTCTATGTATTGCGTTTTACCATTCCCTGATCAGGGAATAGTAGGAACACTCAATAAAAGTGATGTCTGCATGGACATAATTACTTACCAGACACTGAAGCAATCAACAGACCTGTTCACTACTTTGTCAGTTCTGTAAAATTTTTTGTGCCCTGTGAATGGTCTCCTAAGAGGAGTTCTCTGCATGCCATGTTTTAATTCCATGACTAGAGAATAATGTAGATGCTCTACTTCACTTTTTTTATCAAACATAAGTTATACTGCTATATAAAAAGGGTAGTTCTTGTGCACCAGGCTCTCCTTTTTTACTACAGAGCCCCTAATCCCAAAGTACTTTTCTGAGCTCCCACACCTGGCATACTGTCTGAGAAAAACCATGTGTCATGGAATAAACCACTGGAACATCAATCCGCCCCATTTAATAGAAAGATTTTTCCACAGGGAATATATGAAGAAAAGAATCTAGAGAATCTAGATAAGAATCTATATAAGAGAGATCCATGTTAATTAATAGCCCTTGACAAAGAATCGTCATTTTTCACATCCAGATTTGCCAAATGGAAATTATATTTTCTTGTGACTTATGCTCCAAGCACATGCAGCCTCAGACTATGGAAATAAAAATACTAAAATCACTCTGCTATAGTGCCAGAGTCTGCACCTCTTCAGTGAACAATTTTTTTTCCCCCAGTGTTTGTTATTTTTTCTGAGGAGAACCAGAGTAAATAACCAAATAATTTTAGAGAGACTGCCTGTTTACACCCAGTTGACTTTGTGCTCACCTGCTCTGATCCTTCTTTGGCTCCCTGACGTCAGTACCACATTCACACCCAGATGAAACCCAGACAGTGGTTAGTGTTGTGACACCAGTCTCCAAACTTAGGCACCAAAATTAGCAGGTCGGAACAGGAGTATTTGAAATTAAATTTCCCAATACCATTTATCAAGTAGATAAGAATTACAAGCTCAAAGGTACAGAAGCTGGATCTACTGCACAAACTGTCTCTCCTGTGAGCACAGTACAGACCAAGACCAAGGGAAACTTCTAGCCCTGTACTCCAAAATTCATTCCTTACCATCAACAAACTCAAACCAAAATTATCATGGTTCCTGGATATTTAGGGTAACAGAATGAATTTTGGTTAACAAGGATAAATTTGGCTTATGTCAAACACTCAAGCAAATGCTAAACAGACTGAAGTATACATAATACATACTATGAAATTCACAAAAAAATACCATTTAAATATTTCTATTTGATTTCACAACAAAGAAATTCACCACTGGAATGATTGCAGAAGAAAAAACCAGCAAATCTACTCAGATAAGCAGAGAGAAAGGAACTCACTTAATAAATAAGTTATCTCAGTAACAGTCAAAACCCAAAAAAACCATAATTACTCAGTTAGGAAGATGGAATGCATTCATAGGTCTCTCACAAAATTGTGTAGCATCCTTCCTGTCCTCATGAACTAATAGCTACATTTAATAGCATTTTTCAGTTGTTTTTGGAGTAAAAATGTACTCAGTCTAAAGGTTATTAAATTCCTAATGACACACTTAAAACTACCCCTAAGTGTTTTACTTAAGAGAGATCAATAAATAAGGCTCAGTATATTCACATCAAGAAACTGAACGAGAATGTGAGCAATCCACTGAGCAAAAGTTAACAGCAAAACAGTTTTGAATACCTTGATTAGAAACCACAGCTTTGCAGACTACAGAAACTATGGTAAAGACAGAGCCTGAACATTGCATTAGGAGTCTACCTAAGTTCCTTCCACAGTGCATCAGCAACATCTCCCTCTGCAATGCTGCTAACAGCACCTCTAGTGCACAATCAAAGGTGACTTTCCAATATATGGACAGAGATAACAGCCCAACCTGGCCTCTGCATTATCTGATGCTGTACAAAAACTTGAAAGGGTATAGTGAGTAAAGAAGAAAGCAGAGATTCAATTGCCCCAAGCACAGAACTCCCTGCCCATGGCTCTGTGTGAATGTGTGCACATGGAACAGCTCTAACCAAGAGGTCTGACTCTGGGGGATTGAAGAAATACTTGAAATCATGAACTGGCAGGCAAATCCCATGGTTTCCAAGCTTCATCAGCCTTTTTCAAAATCACCTGCTTCACTGAACTGGGGGCTATGTCATTGAAGAAGTTACAAATAATAGTGATTTTATTCTGGAGGAAGCAGGATTTTCATGTCCTTGCTTCTGGTTTTAGAAAGGCTTTACCACAATGCCCGCTACTGCCTCATGGACAAAAAATGTGGGATTAATGCTAGCTGCAAACAGGCTAAGCCTGCCCCTTTCCTCAGAAACTGCAAGTTTCTGTCCCTTTCTACAAGCCTGAAGAGAAATTATAGCAGCTTCTGTTTTCTTGATCTAGACCCAAACCCAAGAGTACGCATAATTTCTTGTGAAATGAAATGACAAGGAAATATCATCAGCATTGAAGCATTCCACAGACAAACAAAGTGAAGAACCTAGGAGATGGTACTACATGATATAGGGCCAGAGCCTCCACAAGTATAAATCAAGAAAACTGTTTGGACTACAATGCCATACAAAAAAATCCCCCCATTTTGTTTTCTTAAAGTGCATTTTTTAAGGCATTTCTAATTAAACTTGATATTTATCATGTGCTGGATTCTGTACTAGCTAGATGCCATGGCAATGCTTTCAGTGAACTCAAAAACCTCATATCGAGCCTCTGAGTGTCTCCTAGGAATCTTTTCAACCTCCTTCTGATGGCTCTTTAAGGTCAGGAAGAATGGCTAATAAAATTGATTTATAGATTTAAAAAAAAATTCAAAATATCTGAAGCTCCAGAACAGAGCTTTAAAATGCCAGGACTACTTCTTCTATGGGAACCAGCTCATGAATCTTCTAATGCCATCGGTCTTACCTACTTCCATGCTTTAGGACTATGACAGTGAGTAAATTCAAGGTGACACCAACAAGCTAGTCTTCAGCCCCATCACACTACAATCCATCATCTAGAGAGAGTTTTGAAATACGGGATGGGGAGACAACTGGGATATAGTAAAGAATGCATATAAATCTGATGTTCCCTGATGTTTCTGACCAGTCACCTACAAATACAAGAGTCTTTGGATGAAATCCCAGGGTCGTGTTTATATTAGTGAATGCTGGCAGGTGTGTATCACTATGTTTATTTGTGAGGCAAATTGTTACAATGCTGCAGTTTTGGACAACAAGGCTGCACTTGCTTGTTGTGAGTAGTCCACAACAAAAATCTGACTCACAGAGGTCAGCTCCAGTGTTTATATTACTTTATTTGCATCAACCCAAATGTCAAAATAAGTACAATTTACTGAAACCAGGCTCCGTCACAAATTATACACCACAGAAGACACAGCACTAAATACACATAATGAAATATTTTCACATTGCTTTTATAGCCTGAGGAAATTTTTACAATCAAAATAACTGAAAAATAAATAAATTATTATTTTTTTTTAAAAAAGGAAGGTATTCACATAAAAATCTCTTCAAATCAGATATTTTTCTTGTGGTAATTAGTAAACCAGGAAAGGAAGAAAACTCTGTGACCCTGCTGCCTTTCACCACAGCACACCAAGTGTCCCTGGAAGGTTTCTGTAACCTGATGATCTGCCCAAAAACACACAAGAGGCCACTGAGCTGGGTGAGACAAGTTACCATTCCCTCTGACTATTACTGCAGTGCTAATTACTGCAGCACCAGAGGCACCAAAGGCTAAGGCAAAACTGCAGAAGCTGTGCCTACATAAAGTTGGCTTCTAGCAGGGACCAACAGGGGAATTCAAGGTGTCCTAAAACTATTTTAATTACCAGCTCACCTTCTTCCTCCCCACAGCCCTACAGGCACTATCCTTCCCCCTGGTGCAGCTCAGACACCTCCTCAGACCACGTCCTGTGTGGAGACAGGAACACAAAGTGACAGACGTGGCCTTTCCTACCCTACTGAGGAGCTCTTGGTACCCAGAGCACTCTGCTCAATGCCACTCGCCTAACTCATGTCACAAGAAATACTTCTGCAATGAATGGGGCTCTGAGGAGCCTCTGAGGGAATTTGTTGTTTTATGCAGCACTTCCTTTACGTTTACCTTGCAAACAGAGGTAAATTGTTTCTTTTCTACTAAGTAGAGAAGCTGCTAATATTAAAAACAAATCTGAATCTCCTACTGAGACTTGGTTTTATTTTCTTTTTTCTTTTTTTTTTTTTAACAGGAGCATCCTGTGAACCAAGACAAACATGTGAGGCTTGGTTCGTGACCAGCAAAAACACGTATTCTAAACGTCTGTGGACTGCAAGCAACCCTAACTTTTGCTACTGATCTCAAAGTATTTACACAGAACTTCAGCTTGATTCTATTATATTTTTTACCTAGAATCAGAGACTAAAACTGACCAACACAAACCTCCCAATTAGATGACCCACTGTAAAATATGCAAAGTCACACAACCCAAGGAGCAAAACAGTCTCTGCAAGAGAAATTCAAAGCACTTTCTATAGTCCCTTCTCTCACGTGTGGATGCACATTTGTGATTTTAAGTGGAAGAACTTTCCAGAGTGGAATGACTACAGAAAAATGCATGTATCCTGAAGTATTTGGAAATAAAAGGAATATGGATTTTTCTTGGGAATCAGTCTATTAGGAAAAACCCTTCACACAAACACATAAGTGAAGTTCTCCCAGTAGAACTTTAAACCTGTGCAATCTCCCCTTCACACAAAGACTGATACTTCGTTCAGCAAAGCATCTGCACACAATGAAACACTGCCTTAGTGGCTTCACCTCAGAAGGACCACCTGAGACCAGCCTCCTTGATTCCCCATTCACGCTAAATTAGCTCATCTGCAGCCCTGTGGCACAGTCAGGACAAGGAAAATGTTTGTTTTAGAGCAGGCAGCATTCTCCAAGCATGCAGCAATGTTCTTCCCCTCATGGATCTTATTTGTTGTGCAGCTGCTCTGGTTCTCTTTACTGGATTACTAACTAGTTACTTCCAGTAAGAAATTCTTCAAATTTTATTGTACAGGTAATAATAAGCTTATTGCTCTCTATATTTATACAAGGAATATGGAATTGGAAGTTACAGGAAAGCATCTGTACCTATCTATGAGATAATCACTTCTGGCTACATTATGGCATTACTGATGTCCCACAACCATGCAGGTGTGCCAGTAAAGATGTCTTGTGCCTTTCCTCCAGGGCACTTGATGCAAACAACCTAAAAGCCCAAATGTATACCATCCACACACATCCAGTTGGAAGCACCAAAGCAGCAAAAAGCACCCCTTCTAAGTGATGAATCTAAAGCACCCCTTTAAGTGATGAATTTGATGTTCTCATTACTAAACCACATCTCATTACTAAACTGACTGCAGCAGAAAGTGTATTGGCCTAAGAGACTGCACAGCACCTTACCTTTTTGTAATAACTCTGTTATAAATAATAATGAACTATCATAGCTTAGCATTTTTTCCAATCTAAAATATATATGACCAAGCCAAACAAAAACATAGAACTAAGTGCAAGTATAGTGGTAGTGATGGGTGCATTACACTTTCTGGAAAAGCCTAACATTTATAACTGCTAGACAAGAGCATGAGGAACAGCCACAGCAAGACAAAACACTGTTAAGGCCTGTTTCAGATGGGGAGCTGGAGATCATATCATAATGAGACCATTTCCACAAGTACAGAGTAATTTAGTTTACTGAGTACACAGGGGATTCACAGCTAAAACAGCTGATGGAGAGATTCTCTGCTCTCCCAAGCCCTGCAGAGTGAGGTTTGTCCTTGGTTCCTGTGCAGTGTGAATGGTGAATGGCAAACCCCCTCTGCCTTGGAGTGTCTGTATTGCAGGGAGCATTGAAAGGACAGTTAAGACAGGTTTCAAAGAAAAGCTGCACAGACAGTCACATCTTCTCATGGCTAATGTGAGTAATAACATTCAGCACATCTATTTCAAATGAAAACACTATAAAAGAAGGTTTTGTTCTGAGTTATAAACTTACATAATGGGAGGTGTTAGGTGACATGATCAGCTTTGTTTCCATAACTCATTGTCTTTCTGAACTGGACTTGCTCTAATAACAATAATGGACCAACTCTGCCAAGACACTGGCTTTTATAACACTGTCTGTAAACTGAGGATTCTGCAATTTTATCATAAAAATATTGATCTACACATAAATAATTTACGTATAAATTATACTGTTATGTTACACATAGTACGGTTTTAAAACCTACTATGTTTAACACTAAATCCTCAAACCCTGAAATTCCTTGGTTTTTTTTTTTTTTTTCCCAGAGGGATTTTTTTAATATGTCCCACTAGAAAGGTGCTGTGTTCTAGAATAGGGTACCAGCAATTATTTAAGTACAGTGCTGACTTTCTGGAGGAGGGGAAAAAATGGAAATCTTCAATAGTCCACCCCCTTCACTTGAATATTTTAATTTCCTATTTCTTCAGTTTTGAAGGTGTTTCCTACTGCAAACTCTCCAGCCCTGTTTCTCTGCTGAAAGATCTACACTTCCCACAGCACGGTCACCGCCCTAGAGCGCTAATACTTGGATATCACCTACATCATCAAGCCAGGCAATCCTCAGACCTACTGGACCACAGTATCATTAATCTAAAAGTCAAAGGCCCACCCAGGATAAGAATCCTCCTTCCCCAAGTTGGAGTTCCCCTTGCTGTGTACCAGAACCTGACCCCAAAGGATCACTGCAGTATACCTTCTGTCATTTGTCGTCATGGAGAGGAGGACGAAAAAGGGACTGCCCTGAAAAAACACACAACAGTGCCACCTTGCAGAAGTAACTCCTCTACCATGCTTCTGCTCCTGGCAAAAGGCAGCAGCTGAAGGACAAAGCTGCATCAAAACCAAAACTCAACAGCAAACAATTTCTTTTCTAAAAGTTTTCTTTTCAAAAGACTGTTTCCCCCACTGACCCAAATGCTTCAGTATGCTGTGAAATGATGCCAGGCGGGACAGTATGCCCCATTCAAACAAAGCTGTTTTAGTGGTAACACTATCCAACACAAACTGTGACTTTGTACAACATTCTTCTACAAAATAAACTCAAGCCATTTGCCAGCAATAACCTATATATTGATGTGGTATTAAGAGAAACTTGGAGGCTTCAGCTGGGAGACAAACTGTCAACCAACCACTAATTAGTTTTTATGACGTAACTCATAGTTCAGTAATTTCCCAGAACTTAATCACAGGGCACCCAGAAAGATCAATTAAAGAACAGGCTCAGAATTTGTTAGAGCCCTGTGTGAGACAGGGGAAGGCAATGACCTCAGCAGCTTTGCCACAGAATTTTATGAATTAACAAAGAAAGGATTTAAAAGGTAAGTTTAACTAATCTTGTGTTTCCTTGCAGACCCATTCATTGTTTTTACAAAGGACTGAGTTTTTTAAATGAAGTAAAAATTGAAGGATTGTATGCTGTAGCTACTGTTTATTTTACAGCTTCATTTACATGAAACCATTCTGTGCGTGACTTGAATTACTCCACTATTTTTTGCTGTATCTTCTTCTATTATCTCCCTCAATAAAAAGGGAAAAATCAGAGTAGCTATAAATTTCTTTAGATTCTTGAACAATAATCATATTACATTATCAGAATCGACAATAGAGAACTTCTCTTCACTCTCCCCCCTAAAAAAACCTAAACCCCATATTAAAATGATCATAACAACATTTAATAAAAAGAAAAACAAAAATTTTCACTACAAAATTCTATGATTTCCTTTCTCCTTTCACTCATTTTCAAGCTTTTTTTATTCTCCCACTATAACACAATGAAACCCTGTTATTCCCACTTCTTGCTTTCTACCATCAATCTTTTTTCTAAAACTGAATGAAAATTGGAATAAAATGCTAAAAAATGGTTTTCTCAGCTCTTAAATGGTTTTGCTAACCAAACTTACCAAATCTGATTTTTTTTTTTTTTTTTTTTTTTTTTTTTTTTTTTTTTTTTACTCTTTAATTTTGTTCTTCTGTGCAAATTTATAAAATATATGCCAGACAAGTACTGCAAAGCTGTGATGAAAACTTCATTCCCTGTCTTTCTGGGTTCTGCAAAAAGCTCTTTTTCACTCAGAGATTTCAGAAGAGGAGATTTAACGTATTTTCCTGGCCAAGTTATGTGAAGCAAGATTATCCTGAAAAGTGAGGATTTCTGAAGATCTACTAAACCCTGTTACTTAAATAATATCTGAAATAATCATCAGAAACCACTAAATGTAGCAAGCTGTTTTTTCTACAGTGACAAACAGCACCAAACTGAGTCATGCATGTTACATATGCAAACACAATAATAAAGGAAGCTTTGTGGGTTTACATATTCTCTTAAAAAACAGAACATTCTAAGTTGGTGGTTTGCACCTAAATGAATTTTTAACTTCTTCAAAGCAAAATTATTCTATTTAATAGACACTGTCTTTGTACTGAGTGTGGTGATGATGTTGCTGATAATGCACATTTCCATGAGGAACTATGGAAACCTAGGGAGACTGGATTGGGAAGAGCTATCTATACATCCATGAAGCTGCTGCTGCTATTTCACAAGATTCACAAGTCTGTTACATGACACTGTCACACAACTCAAGCAAACCTTGCACAGCTCGAGGTTCTCAAACTCCCTTGGATGGAGGCAATGCCTGTGGGGATGCTGGGAGGGCATCCAGTACTGTAGCAGCTCCGTTTTGCAAGAATAATCAAAATTTACAGAGATTTGAAGAAGATTATGGATAACAAAAAGGCACTGCTAGCCAAGAGTACTTGGGAGACCAGATTCAGGTCTCTGCTCTGAATTAGAACAGGATGTTAACAAATCTGCTGGTGGGGAGGAGGATGTGTTTTAAAGTTCCCCGCTTCATCCGGAGGCAGAACAGAAACATTTGAGTAATGAGAAACTGCACACCTAGCTCTGCATCTGCACCAACAGCTTCATTTTCAAGAGTTCACAGCTCCCTCTAAATCACATTAAAACCAGGGTTTAAATGCTAATTAGGGAGCATGTGCATATTAATTTTCTGCTTCCTTCTCTCCGAGAGTAATGGGAATGCTTTTAAATGCCTTTTGTTTGGTTTCTTATGGGCTTACTTGGTTTCTTAATATATTACAGGGCACTTCCTGCACTGCTTACAGAAGCAAATTTCCCACTGCTAGTGGGAGTTTTCCCTAAGTAAGGTCAGCAGATTTGGTCCCAGGGGAGTGAACTGATCTTCAGGCTCAGCTACCCTGAAAATCTAGCAGAAAGCAAACCAGATACCATTTTTCTTTAGAATCTGCTACTATATTGTACCCTTCTCCAAGGATCATCATCCAAGACAAACAACTAGGAAATATTTTGCTGCAATAATCCTTTCAATTAAGGCTCCCATTACAGTGAAACAGCTGCTCACTAGAATACATCTTTGTAATGGAACTATTTATTTCCCAGAAAACATTTCTTTAGTTAAGACAGATGCAATAAACCAGATCCACGGAAGTTGCAGAAATCAAAGCAGTGAGCAAAATATGACCAGCTAAATATCCTTGAACTGAAAAAGGGGTGCTTTCTGTAAAGGCACAATTTATTCTTCTGTGTTGACAAAAAAGCCCACTCAATTTAAAGAATGTGTGTCATCTCACTCTCAACATAATGTCAGTGAGCTGCAAATGAAACAGCAAGATAAGCTCTCACACATACATTATTAGAAAGAAAAAAACACTCCAAAAACTTTTGTCCTCTGTCTAATCAGTGATGTTTGTGTGAGCCTTTAAAAGCCCTTTGAAATGTCTGCATCATAAATATTTGATGGACAACCTCTTGCTTACTGTCACTTAGGTACTGCTCTTGGCATGGAAAGACAAATGAATCAGCATCTTGTTCCTGCCTCCTGCTCCACACATACATGGTCTCCCCACCTCCCTGATCAGCCTGCTCAATACTATTTATTTCTTTTATGAAAAAGTCCAACTTGCATTACTGTCATTCAAATACAAACAGTAGTGACAAAAGCCATTATCAAGAAAAAAACTAATTTAAATTTAACCTTTGTGAGAGCTAGCAAATGAGCAGTTTTCTTGCTGACAATTCAGTCCCTGTGATTGCAACTCTGGACAGCTTGCATATGTTTCACACAATGGAGATGGCAGGAGGAGAGGACATTCTTCTTCCACCTACCAGTTGCCCGTGATTTGAAAACCTTCCTTGTCAGTTGTGCCTCTGTTGGTGACCAGTGCTGCAAAAACCAGGGAACTTAAGAGAAGCACCTTCCAGTCAGATGATGGATAGATGTGCCCTAAAGGCATTAAGATCCATTATTATTCCTAAAATTGGGGCTGATGATCTTAAATGTCTGTTTAAACCTAAATGATTCCATGATAACAGCAGCTCCATATTCCTGTCTTCAGGAATGAGTTCCAAATTCAGCATTTGCTCTTCACCCATAAAGGGGTGACAAGTCCTCAGGCTGAGTGGAGAATCACATCTGCACAAACTATATAGACATTTGTCTAGACGTGCTTGAGGATGCCAGGGCCTGTATCACTGCAGCACCAAATGATTTCTCAGAACAATCAGAAATACAACTCATGAACAGTCAAGACTTGGTTACCTAGTTCTCCTTTAACTCTTAAATCCTCTGAAAAAAGCACTTCATAGACAGTGTCTGCGTGTCACACCCTCCTAGTTTCTTGTTCAGCCACTTGGCAAGGGTAGTTCAGTGCTCATGAAAGGCGCAAAGCAGTTGGAGCACAGATCAGTCTACTAGGTGACAACAAAAAAGACCTGTTAAATCATACAACTAACAAGTAGAAAGGGAGGGAGATGATTTCAAGGGAAGGAAAGAAAAATATAAGGCTGCAATATTCTTATAGTGGAGATTGTCTCTGAGGCTCACTATGAAATGAAAGTACAGTGCGAAAAATTAACACCAACCTAGATTTCTACTTGAGGCTTCCCAAATTCCTGGGGATGCAGACTCTGGATTCAAATCCATAATAGACACAGGAGCATCCACAGGAAGTCAGGCTTAGCTATGAAATCTGAGGTGACAAAAAAGGTCTAACATCTACCAATTACTGTCCTCTAAAGGCAGTATTATTTTCTGTCATAATAAGCTCCTGTCAAAAGTACATAATTTTCCATGTGTAAGGATGAAATTCAGAGTAAAAGAAAATAAAATCCATGCTTAGCACTTAACTTGAGGAACAAATCTCTTGCTGACAAGAACCTCTTTGAAATAAGGTCAAATAAAAAGGGAAAACAGAGAAGAAAAATAAATTACATATGAATTTTAAGGAAATAGTGTCTACCTCAGTGGACAAATTTCTGGTACTACCAGAAAGCAATTCATAGCAAAAAGCTGGTGCCAAGACACCGCAATGAGAAGTCAAGCTAATGCCATCACCTGCCTTGCTGTCTAATACAGTCCAAGGTTCACTTCTTAATGCTTCTTCAGACATCATCTGGTGCAGTAAATTCAGGATTTGACTCACTGTAGTGTGACCGTCTTCGAACAAGGCAATAGGTAGAGTGAATGGGAACAGCTGCACTGCTTTTGAAAAACTGCACTGATTTTATTGGAATTCCTCTCACCTACTGGTCAGCCAAATTACTAAAAAAACATACCTAATAGTTTACTGGCTTTTTGTACCCTTCCTGTATGAAAGCATGATAAAACTTGGTTGTTACAGGAGTATCAGAGATGAGAATAGGGACACCCAAAATGTGATTTATATTCTTCTTACTCTTTCATTTTCCAAACCCAAGCATAATCCTCTAGGACAATATACAGTTCTTCTGACTGTCGAACTCCTGAAAACAGTTCTGATGAACACAGTAAAGCTTCAAATCTTCCAACATTGTTCATCTTCTTAACCAAACCACCAGACAGTTTCAAACCAGCAACTGTAAATTCAGCCTAATGTAAAATAAACCAAATAACCCTCCCTAAACCACTCCAAACGTGGACAGAAAACCTCGACAAATCATCTGAATCTTATCATTTATATACAGGTTTTCTGGAGACATTGGGCAAATGATTTCCATGATGTGGGTTTGGAGTCATCGGTTGGGTTATTCTACTTCCCATCATCACAGAATATACTCCGGTTCATAAAAGGGTCATATTCCACTTTGAAGTTAATGGGTCTTCAGGCTCACTCTGTTCATTAGAAGCCTGAAACCCAGAAAACTATCTCTGGTCCACCATACATACACAGCTTCTAGACTGTGTGCCAGCACCTCCATTTAGCCCAAAAAGTCCTTCTTCTCCTCAGGTTCAAATCCAAAATTATGATTTCCCTTTGCAGACTGAAAAATTAAGAAATCTATTTTAAGATATATGAGATGCGTTGTGTCTTTCTAACTTGTGTACATCAGCATCAGCTTCTTGGGACTCAATCTAAATTGACCTTACCAAAGTATTATCTAGGTTGCTTAGCACAACCCCATTTTAGAATGGACATTTTCATTTAATCTCTTTTTTTCCAGTAGCCTCAAGATATTTATTTATTCTTCTCTTATGAATATATTCCAAAATTTGAAAAAATACAAGTTCACAAGAGTTCATGTCACAGGAGTTCACATGCAAGAGCATTTCCCCCTATTTTCTGTATTTGAGCTAATATTTTCATTCTTCAATTTAAGCTATCACACTCCAGTTTAGGAGGGAGATTAGGCAGTCTTTAAAACTTTAACATTTAAATTCCTTGGGTCTTAGTTCTTCCTCACATACAGTAGGTTTTTTTTTCCAACCTCTTTCCCAGGTGGTGCTTTAGCCTTTGTCCCTGTGTCTAACACCATTGCCCTGATTCAAAACTGAAGGGCACAGTCCTGTCTAAAATTCGGGGCATACCCAGATGATATTTAATTCCTGCTTCATCCCTACTGTGAGCCATGCTTTTAATTATTTTATATTCATAGAGATATGCACATTTTTATTCCTTGTTTCAGTTTCCTTGGAAGGGTTTAACTCGGCTTGACTTCTGGCAAATTCTACTTCATCTGACCACTTCTGACCTTTAATAAGATTATTCCCCTTTTACTCATTCCTTTCAAACTCTGTTTATGCTTAATGTTGTTTGTGGGAGTTGTTAGTCAGCAAGTTAGGTCTGCACTTCACCTCTAAAAGCCACCCATGCTTAAGATGGGAGTTCTAGAAAGATTGCTGCATTTTTTACTAGAAAATGTTGCCACATCCAAATGCTTGAGCTCTTCAGTCACTATCTAGTTTCTCTAAACTTATGTTGCACTTCAGGTTAAGAAAACCTTAAAGATTATTTTCTGTTAATTTTGGATCATAAGAATAGTGATGACTAACTCTCTCTGACGTCCATAGTCCCTCCAAACCCAAATTTAAAATAACACTGTCTCTTCACAAGTCAGTAATTGTTTAAGAAGTAGTTTGCACTAGGGAAATATCTGGCTGTACGGTTATTAGGATCATTCATCCTCTAATTTATGGCAGAGCACAACAATTGCATGTTGATTTTCTCTTCTAGTATTATCTGAATCCAGCCAAGATCTTATCAGCCTCCTACCTTCTTCCTGAAATGTAATTTTGACTTTTAAATGACTCTACTGTAAATGCAGATTCAAAAAGATCCCTGCAATTTCTCTGCAATCTGCTTACTGATTGACAGAGCTAAAAATCTACAGCACTGTAAATGTTTTCGATTCCCTTTTAACTCTGTATCACCCAACCCTGGACAGAGCTCAGCCAAATGTCTCAGAATTGTAACAATGAAACTTTGCTGCCTCAAGGGCTGCTCCATTCCCACTGCTGGGAAAACAAAGTGGGAGAAGGTTCCTGGCTTGGATGGAAGGTCATGCTTCCTGCTCTGTGTAATGCACATAAAATTACCAAAATATGCCAATGAACCAAAAAATGGGGAGAAAAAAAAAAAGAGCTCATTAAAATCGAAAAATAGAAGCATAACACTTCTTTAATAATTTAATAAAAAGCACACTAAAAGGGAAAAAGGTGATTTAAGTCAGAAATTCATGCTTCAGGACAAAGAAGAGAGAATAAATTCTTGAAGTTTGGTTGTCCTGGCACACCCAGTACCACCCTCTTTCCATCAAAATCTGTGGCTAATCAGAATTAGGGTTACAGGACTACATGACACACATTCAATCATATTCTACAGTCCTGCTGCTATTTTCATATGATTTTGTAAAACACATTTTCGTAATTTCATTATTTAACTCAATTTAAAAACATGACATAAGGTCATTTTGAGTTTAAAATCTTTTCACAGCCACAGTAAGCCTACATCAAATCCCAAATTTGACAACGTGAGTACATTCAGGAAAGTGCTTTTGTCAGTGCTCAACCTCACAGCTGGGTTCTAAACCACATTTTCTGTGCTTATCTGACTCAAACTCATGGCAGAAATTTCTACTTACTTCACTGGTATTTGATAGGAGGACTGCTAGGTCACAGCAAACTCCCCAAATCTACCATGCTGTTTCTAGATTACATTCCCATTTCTGCATTTTTTCACCTTCCAAATACAACAATAATAAAAATCTTTTCTTCCTGGGAAGGAATAAAGTTGATTAATTTTCAGTTATTAAAAAAAACAGAAAGCACAGCTAGAAAAGTAACCTTCAGAAGCTGTATAAAGTAAAATTGACATTATTAAGTTTTGCATGTAGTTTAATGAATCAGGGGGAAAAAAAGCAAGAACAATTTCAAACTTATTGTAAGGAAAAAAAAATCCTTATCTGCACCTCTAAATACTTCTCTATGTAATAAATTTCAGTTTACTTATACTTCAGGGTAAAAAGCAGGCTTGGTTTTGGCTCTAGTCCTTTAGTCATGGCTAGAGTTAAATTAAACAAGGCTAATTAAACTATGGCATGTTCAGTCTGAAGCTGACTATCACCAGGGCAAGGGATAGCCACGGGATCAACTTGAAACATTAAAATATCTAAAGAGATCACTTTCAGATGAACTGAAATTGACTTTTTTTTCCTAAAATAAATGTTATTTAATACATCAGGAGAAACACTGCTTTAAAATAAATTAAATAATACAAAATCTAATGCAGCTATAAAAGTGCTCATTTCTACATTGAAAACAGTCTGTGATAGTGTCAGCCTTTCTTAAACTGGCCTTTTCTCGTATAATTTAGGATTTCTACCACTATCCAAAAAAACCCACACCAGTCTATTTCCAAACATCTTATTTCAAAAGCCTCTAAAGAATTGTTGCTCTCTTTACCAAGACTCATTTCCCTTCTCTCCATTTGAATCCCTTTTTGACTCATGTCATCGATAACCACACAAAAGACCATATCAATTTGTTAATTGCAAGTTTAAAAATTTTCTAGTTATTTTGTTCTCTTGATTCTTGTATTCTTGCCCCAGCTCTGATGGCTTGGCTTTGCTTGCAAGTCTTCAATCAACACACTGCTGAGTTTCTGCCATACCTGGATCCAAAAACATTGCCAGCACTCTTATAAAACGTGATAATGAAAATGGGTGACACATCGTCTACCACTTACTGGGAATCCCTGCTTACAACCTAGTCTGTGAAAGCCTAAAAGTGAAACAGCTCAGGCACTGGAGTGCCCATTCTTAGCATGGCATATCCCATTTGGGAACGGCATTACAAGGCAGTGAGAGCGCCACGAGTATTTGTTAGCACACACAACTTAAGAAAGACACAAGATTCTTGTACCCAACACCGTCAGTCCAGTGCGTCTTGTGAGTTCACTCTCACTTAGTTGGAGGGGGTTCTAATTCACCTCCTAAGAATATGTTTTGGTCCTAAATAGTGAGAAAGCACACAGTATCAGTAATAGAAATGTTCACTGGGTCTTAAGATGCAAGAGCATTTCTGACGGTGGTTAATGTAAAGGTATCGCTTCATTTTCACTCTCACACTGCTAAAATTTTCATGAACAAGTACTTCTTATTGGATTTGGCCCACTGATTATAAACTACACACTCCTCTGTTCACTCCTGAGAGAATACCCTATAATGTTGGGAGTGGAGAAACCTAGCTGAGATGCAGTGTTTTAAGTCAAAGGATGTTTATGTAGCAGCCTGGCATGTCTCCATATGAAAATATGTGCCCAATCCAGTAGAAATCCCATTTGTTATTGCTGAACAGCATCTTGTAACTTATAAAAATATCCTCATACTGATCCTTTGGGCTAGTACAAAGAAACTCAGTGGTTTCAAAGACATTCTAAAGAGTTCTCCTACCCCGTTTAATCAGCATTTCTATTACTGCCCAAAGTACTTTCTATTGATCACTTAAGGATAACAGGTAATAAATCATTTTCTAAGAAAGGAACAAATCATGTTTGTGGTTGAGCAGGTAAAATGTGGGTGAAACTCTTCTCAAAATCACACAAATCTAAATCTGACTGAAAAGTATCGTAAATCTACCAAATAGGCCAAAACGCAAGTTGTACTCCCCAAGACCATGAAGACTTTTTTTCTAAATATATCTTTTAAACATTGGACTCACTGGAGGCTTAAATGGTCACTTCTGAGGGCTATCGCTAGGACCCATTTTCTGTTCACTAAGTGTATCAGTTTACCCAAATCCCGCCTTGAACATCTAAATCAGATGCTTAAAGTTAGTGTGAAGCTTAAAAAAACGAGTGTAGATGAGTGCAAAAAGACTGCAAGTAAAACAAATGCATTGTAGAATTGATGAGTGCACATAAGGGCATTGTTCTCATACAACACTGAAAATAATGTTTGTATAATTTTTTTCCCATATTCACTTGGATCAGTTCTCTCCTGAAATCCCTTCAGCTATATTTATTTGGTGATCCAAATTTGTTATTGCAACCCTTCTGCATCTTATAATTCTGAGCAGATTATTGCAAAACACAAATACTTTAATATCTGCCAAACTGTTCCATTTCTTTACCAGGGTTTCAGCCACACTCAGAATAATGCTCAATTAACATTTTTATTGATTATATTTCATCATTTTATTAATCTACGCATTTTTAAAACATCCTTTTTACTGATCTGAGTCCTGTGCCAAGTCCATTTTTCCAACAGAGATACAAGTTTTGCCATCCTGAGCAGTGTATTAATTCAGAAGCAAACCCATTCTTTTTGCCATTAACACAAGCAGACTGAGCAAAACCTCGTCCATGTGTGAAATTAACTGATCCCCTCCCTCATTTGTTATATTTACGTCATGGCTGGCTACAGAGTCTTATTAATCAAAAAATATAAATTAAATAAAGTACAATAAAACCTATCTAAATGTAAACTCACATCTCTTACTGGGGAAAAACAGCCACATGAAGCAGGTATTTTGTACAATTAAATGAGCCATTGGCCCAAGACAGGACCTATCTATGTTGTCATGTTTTATTATTTCTATTTAAAAATCGTGTATAAGCCCTTATTAAGGATGAAGACATAACTGCAGTTGACATTAGACACAAAGGATATAAAGGATTTAATATAAACCATCTCACAATCAAAGAAGTTAGAAACTAGGCTGTTGCACAATTTATTGTGTATTTGTCATCTCTAGAGAAATAGGTAAGAAATCAGTTCCTGATTTTAGAGATAAATTATATAGAAAAATTACTGCTGAAATCACAGGGCTTCACTACACATGCAAAGATGTAAATGCCTCAAAAACTGTTCCCATTAGCAACCCTTGGAAAATTGGCCAAGTTTTAAGTTACTGCTTTAGAAAAGAATATGTTCTTTCCAATTAAGGTTTTTCACACAGTTGTCTCTGCCTGTGTTCCATAGGTTTGTTTTAAGATGCTGACAGGTAAAATACCAACTTCTTTTAAAGTATAGGAGACAAATCATTCAGTTAGAACTGAAATTAATACATGGAACATAGGCAGAGACACAGACAGTGACTTACATCTTCATGTCTAAGGATTAATATTACTTTATCTTAGTAATTAACTTTTTAAGAAGATTAAATGTTTAAGGGAGCAAGAAGGAAAAATATTACTCATTAATCTTTAAACACCATCTGAACTATTTGAGCAAGTATAACAGGTTTCCTTCAGTGTTTCTAACCTTTTAAGTTTCTGTAAAAATTTGAATTAATCTAGACTGACATCATCCATTTCAGATTAATTTCTAATTCTATATCCTGTAAAACCCTTAAGCTTGATGGAGAGAAGCTTCGTAAGTTCAGTAACTGTAAAGTGCAAGATGACAAACTGGGAAAACAGATGAAAGCGCAAGAGCTAGGAATGGTGGTCAGAGGTTTTGACTGAAGAGCTGAGTGTGTCAGGAGATGATGAGGAAAGAAAAGATTAGTGGAAAGCTAGAAAGTTCAAAAAATAAAAAATTAATCAAAAGAAACAGAATTTCAGGAAAAAACCCTATTGTCTGAGTGACAGAAGTATTAGGAGAAAATACAAGTAAAGCACATAAATATATATTTGAGTTGTTTTGGGAGGGGTTAGTAAAGTTGGTGGGGGTTTTTTTCGCTCTGATTTACTGGTGGTTTGGCTGGTTTTAGCTAAAACATTTAAAGATTTCCTCTTTCTTTCCCATCTTCTGGACATAAGGAAAAAACCCAAAACAACAACCCTCAACAAAAGGTACACCTACACACACAATTTAGAAATGTGACAGGACAGTGGGCAAAATGGGTACACTCAGAAATACTAAATTTATACAAGAAATTAATTCAGACAAACACATCATAGCATGACACTCACATGAAGTGCAATGCAATGTAATACATAAAACGGGGAAACTATCCAAAGTCCTAAGAAAGCATTTTCCTCTGAGGAGAGACTGCTACCATCACTGATGCAAACTAGATGACTCTATTGAGTCACACAGGAGTTAGTTCTAATCAAATAGACTTGTTTCATACTCCAAAAGAAGAGAATTTGTATGTCTCTCCACTGTCACTCTCAGAATCTAGAAAATGGCTGTTTATCATGTCAATCAGTTTTCCTGGCACACACAGAAGGGGTAGCAAAAATAAAACACACAAAACCAATAGGGTAATTGTATATTATCTGAGCAGCTGCAATCAAATTCCCAATGAGGGTTTCCCTCTCAACTCACACCTTCAGCACCTTTAACTCACAGCTGGACATTTACTGATGTTGCATGCTACACTGTCCTTGTAATATTCCCCTGTAAAAATGACTGACAGCCTCACCAAGAGTGGGATTTCCCATTTTTTATTCTTGCTTAATTTATTTTTCAGGCCTGTTTTTCCTCGTTCCACTGGCTACTGACAGAAACAACATAAACTTAGCCCACCCAATTGGTATGCATCCCCACTAAAAGGCAGGAACACCTGTCCTACAAAGACAGGCTGGAAGTTATGAGATTGTTCAGCCTGGAGAAGAGAGAGCTCCAGGGAGAACTCATTGCAGCCTTCCAGTACTTTAAGGAGGCTTATAAAAAGGAGGGATAGGGACTTTTTATACAGACAGATAGTGACAGGACGACAAGCAATGGTTTTAAACTGAAAGAGGGCAAGTTTCAATGAGATATTAGGAAGAAATTCTTTACTCAGAAGGTGGTGAAACACTGAAACAGGGTGTCCAGAGAAGCTGTGGATATCCCATCCGTGGAAGTGTTCAAGGCCAAGTTGGATGGGGCTCTAAGCAACCTAATCTATCGAGTGTCATTCCTGCCCATGGAACCAGATGATCTTTAAGGTCCCTTCCAAACCCTAAACATTCTATGATTCTATACCAATCAAAGCTTTATAACTTAAAATATATAAGCAATTGTGCAGACCTATAAAGAACCCCTTTCCTCCCAAATTAACAGGGAAATGTAAATACTCCTTTCAGAAATATTACATTCTTGCTGTAGTCAAGGCAGAATGGCACACACCTCCGTTATGTGATACATAAATGCTTGAATGCCTGATGCAGTTATTTGTCATCTCTAACAGCAAGCCCTTCAAGTTATTTTTGCTAAGGCGGTGGTATAATGTCAGAAGGACAGTTTTTTAGATAAGTACCTAAAATACAACTCAATGAAAAATCTGACATCAAATTTAATTCTCATAATTAACTACCAATTCAGAGCACAATCTGGAGCACAATCTACGATAGGTTGGCTCTGGGAGGGTTCTGAAAACTCATTTTTCACCCAGACCACGTTGGTATTCCAGAGGAAATAATGCCATAAAAAGGAATGCCCAGTAGTGCTATCTAACAGCACTGATGCAATCTGGGGCAAGCATGGTTGGAAGTCCTTGGGCACCAAAGCCAGCATATTGTGAAACTACAGCATCAGGGAATTTACAGTATGTGTTACAAGTCAGATCATTTAATGAGGGGGAAATGTTCAGGACTTCAGCTTCCACTACACCAAAGCTTTTGCCTGCACTCTGTGCACCATGGACTCTGAAGAACGAAGCAATGAACTTCTTACCTTGCATTGTTGCTTTTGTGGGTTCTGAAAACAGAGGAATGAGCAGGAGGTAGATGAGGTAGACAAAGGAGAGCCCATTGTAACGGAAAGCACAGGCTGCAATGAGAGAAAAGAAAAACAATGCATTGTTTAATTGGCCTGAAAAAATCAAATTCAATGGCACAAAGCTTTTCCCACACGATTTACCTTGTCAACTTTTGACCACTTATTTGAGTTTTTCACAGATATTCAAGTTTATGCTTAAAATAAATTTCAGAATCAAAGATTAGGTCAGGCTGGAAGGAACCCAAGTGGGTCATCTGGCCCAACCTCCCCCTTCAAGCAGGGTCCTCCGAGAGCACACTGCACAGGATTGCATCAAGATAGTTCTTGAGTATCTCCAGTGATAAAGACTTTTATCAACAAAATCGTCTCAGCTATATCCAAAACAACTTGGTTTTGGAGTACAGTTACATTTTTAGCCCTGCCAGAAACATGCATTCCAAAAGAAAAGAAGGTTCTCCAGACTTCTCCACTTCCTGAAATTTCATGGAAACAATAGTGGGAATGAGCTAACAAGTTATGCAATAATTGGTCCTCATCACATCTGTCCAATTTTAACTATAAAACAAAACTGCAAAGGCTCTCTACTAGTAAATCCATACAATAGCTACAGCTTTTGTTTCCCAAACTAGCCAATGTTTTGAATAACTGACTTGATTTCCTTAATAGCCTTAACAGAAAACTCTTGGTTTACACTCCACATCTGCAGGTTGGCCAAGACTCATGTGAAACGCATGGGTGCCTAGCAAAAAGAAAGGACAAGAAGCAACTATTCTTTGTTTCTGAACTGGTATGATTCCATCATCAGCCTTAAAAAAAATGTACCAAGGACTACAAAATCCACCAAAGCTTGATAGAGGGTTTTTCTGAGTGAAATCCAGAATCTTTAAGAGCAGATTCTCATAATCCTGTAAGAATTGCTCTTGTCACTTACTAAACTTTCCTTATAGCCACAGCCTTTAAAGGCCAACTGAAGACTTACATCTACATTTTGTAACCATAAAAAACCTGCAAGGTAGAGTAAATAGGCCCTATCCCATGGGTAATTCTGCAAGCAATTATCAGAGCTCTATAGTCAATGTACTTGAGAAGAGGGAGGTAGCTGTGCTATTATACACCTACTCTCAGGGTCCTCTACAGAGGAGCACAGGATGTACAATGGCCATTAGTGGCCTTCTTGGAAAGAACGGCAGAGGACACTCCTAATATCAGGACAAATCCATATATCAACTTTTTGGGTTTTGGGTTTTTCTCAAGTTTAATTTTTAGGGTGGAAACTAGTTCTGTGGCATTCACAGGAAGAAGTACGATAATGGTTTAAGGCTGTTCTACGGTCTGAAGGCTTCTCCATTTCAATGGGAAGAACCAATATGCTCAGTCATTCTGGTAGCAGAATAATACTAGCAGGTAATACTATTATTCAGTTATTTTTGGGATTGTGTCAACCAGATTTTAATTGTGTTAAACAGTTTACTTATTTTCAGTGCAATATTATGCTTATTTACTTCTCTCTTCAGGACTGAGCTTGCTGCGCTTCTTGTTGAGCACCTATCACTCAGCTCCCCAGTACAAAGACACAAAACAGCAACTGTGTGCTTTAAATGTCTTCCTTCATTAGCTGGAAGGCACTGAATGTTTTGCTAACAAGTCTGTGTCAAATATTTAGAACCTCTATTTATATCAAAGCCTCCTCCAGCAAACTTGGCTAGACACTGCCTGGAAAACCTGTATTTATTTAACAGTTGCAAGAGCTCTAGCAATGCTTCTCAGAATTATGAATTAAATCCCCTAAAACCTATCTGCAACATTTTTACTATTCCCTACTGCAACTATTTCAGTATTTTTATTTTGTGTTTATCTCCACTCATCTAGCATATGTGTCTGGAGAGATGAGCCTTATCAAGCTAAGGTGCAGGAGGAAATGACTGAATATAATTTTAGCAAGATAAAAGATTAGGAAACAGCAGTTCCACTGTTTTCACATATTTGCACTGCACTACATCATTATTTTGTCAAATATACATATTCCTCGGTTCTGACTCAAAACTATCTAGAAAAAGTTGCAGAACATAAAATCAGCTTGTTTGTCACTGATACAGCAACACAGGATCCAAAAAAGCAAATGAATCCATCCTCTACAATCCTTCTGGTATTAACAAAGGTCGTCTTCTGCAAAAGAAGCTGTACACAGATGTCCAAAACAATGGAAAGCCCCATTATGATCAATGGAATTCCATCAACAGAAAATGCACCTATAAAGATGAGTTTCTTGGCAAATCAGATGGAAATTTCTGGGTATTTTGGATACATTGGTCAGTTTGCAGTATTAAAATTAATGTAATTTTAGCATTTTAGGCTTCTCAAAATTGTCTAATCGATTTGCAAAATTAATTTCAAAGGACTTTTCCTTGAACTATATTTACCTTGAAATTTACTGCTTTCTATTTCTAGAGCTGTGTACTCAAAAGCATTTTTTCCTCTACTGCTACATAAATAGGACTATTAACAAAGATTACATTTCCATTCAAACCTTCCCTTATGTATTTTTTTCATATAAAGAATCCAGAAAACCCTTTAATTTCTTAGCTTTAAAAGGATGAGCTTGCCTACAGCAATTACTGAACATAAAGGCTTAAATTGGAAAATACACCATACATGCAAAGTCCATACACACTTTCTGCTCTTCAGGCTTCTTTTTAAACCACATCTCACCAAGTTTTCTAAGTTTCTATTTAGAAAACTTCAGAAATGTGATTTTCACCTCTGAAGTTCTGCTGTTGTTCACAGTCCAATAGTAACAATAATACACAATTGGGAAAAGACATAAGTAGCAGAACAATTAATACACAGAATTAGAAGCAAATTAGCTATTATTTTGTATCATCTGAAGTACTTTAAAGTACAGTCCCTTAGACAGGAAGAAAAAAGCACTTTGTAACGTATAAGACTGATTTCTCCATTCATAAGTGACCATTTTAAATATTTCCGGTTTAATGTATTGAGAATAAAAGGCATTGTGGTGTTATACAAACCTTAAATAATTTTTATTGTCTTTCACAGCAGTGGACAAATTGATTTCCAGCTAAAAAGTTTCTTTCATTCTTAAGACAGATATGTACAGTGTGTGCCATACAAAATTAAAAAGAAATTTCATAAAAGGGAAAAAAAATCAAAGTCGTATCACATGATAACCTTGTCCTTCTAGAATTTATTTTTCATTGTTTTATGATAGCCAGAGTAGAAGAGCCTTTGAAGAAATTTAATACTGCTTCATAGACACATCAGTTTTCTACATGTAGAATTCTAACAGCTGTTACACATTATTATTTCATATTTATACCAACAGTTTTCTTTCCTCTGTTTAAAGGGAATAATTTGCATAGAATTGGTGGTTTGCCTGTTATATAAAAAAATACTGGAGAGCAAAGTGAGGGGCAATAAAGAAATTTACAATAAGCTTGAACTTGGAAAGAAGAGGGGGAAAAAACCCAGCCTCATAAACGATGTGTTTAGTTTTATTCTACAAAAATTTTAAGAGTACTTAATTCAGAAGTGGAAACTACATGTTCAAAAAAACCAGCCTTCAAGAGTGCAGGCATAAAACCAAAGGGCTACTGACTCCTCATTTGTAAACTAGAATTCTGTCAAAAGCCACAACAGAAAACAAGAAGAAGGGTGAAGACAGAATTAGCCATCCACTCACTATTTCTGACTTGACTTGAGTAAAAAAGCAGTGTCATTAATGTTAACAGAATAATGTATTGCTTCTTATACCCTCTTCTGTTCAAGAAATATCTAAAAACATCTATTCCACATATTTCACATATTTATACTGTAGGTTTGAGAATAATATATATCCTTCTTAGTGTTATCCTAGCCAGACTCTGTGTGCTTTAGCATGAGAAGAAATGAATTCAGCCAAATACACTGAAGTAATGTGTCTTCTACCTTCAACAGGATATTGCATGGTGTTTGCATCCTGTTTTAACAACTTTACAGCTGCAAGATTGTTAAGAAAGCTATGCAATTATAGTCTTTAAAAATGGTGCCTTTAGACTACAATTTTGTCTAACTTTCATGCTTATTTTTCCAGTAACACAAAAAAATATATATTCAGTGAAAATATTAATTGGAAAAAATGCTGCTGAAAAGAGTCTAACCCTGAGCAGGCAAGGGTTATTGGCTAAAAGACAGAGGTGATGCTGTTCATTCATTCTTGTATCCAGCTGATCTGAAATAAGAGACCAAAACACAGAAGGGAAAAAGAATCAGCAGCTGAATGATGTTTGAAATTTCTTGGTCTCCAGGAGACCAAATGACCAACTCTCAAATCTGGGACAACTCAGCACCAGATTCCTGCCTGTAATGCTGTAATTTCTTAGTAATCCCATGGTTAATATCCATTACATCCTCATTATTCTGAAAATCCCCAATTGTCATGCAATTCAGATGACTAAAACAGGCTACAGCCTTTTTGCCTTTGCTACTAGGTATAACATGTCTATGAGACACTGGTCCACACGCCAGATGAAAAGCTTCTGGTGCAAATGCTCAGCCTAAGAAGTCAAATGCTGAAGCAAATCTATCTCCTCCTCCAAACCAAGGTGTTCAACATGACAATCCATGAATGTGTGCCGTGAGTAGTCAACTCTTCAAGGAAGATATACAGTTAAGATTCCTCTTATCAATAAGGCACTGTCCTAATGACATGACTATTTAGGCCTTTCCACTTGTGCTGCTCTCTAGTAAGACATTTATCAACCAGTTCCTCAAATTCTTTGGAATATTCTGAATTGGGGACGTTTGGGGGGCTTCTTGTTGGTTGGTTAGATCTTTTTACCCCTCATCATCTTACTGGACATCAGGAGCTGCCCAACCAAGGCAAGTAGGTCCAGCTCTAGGCCATATGGACTCAGCCTTCTGTCAGAGACTGAAATGTTATAATTTATGGCTTAAACATCTCTACTGCCTATTATAGCAAAACTGTACAAAAGCTGCAGAGAAAACCACCAAAAACCTGAATGGAGCCCTACACTGTTCCTTGATGGACTATATGAATATATACAAGAGCTTGGTAAAGTAAGTCAATGTTAGAAGAGGTAAGGCGATTTAAATTCTACAGAATAAGAACTACTGGAAATAAATTACTTTTTTCAAGGAAAAAGAGTTTAAAAAAATTCAAAACAAACCAACAACAACAAAAAGCCCACCTCCATTAGCCAGCCAGATAAGTACTTCCAACAGTGCAGTACAAAGAGGAGAGGTCAAAACTGGTGAGAGAAGTCTGGTTTACTTCCATTCTACATGAAGCCCTTATGCGTAAAGCTCTTGAATTTCTGGTAACATTCCCTCTTGGTATCAACCAGCAAATGTGAGAAGAAATGGAACAAGAATTTTTTCTCCTTTTCCTAAAGATTCATGCATGCAGCATTCTTTAACCAAAACTCACACCAGTGCATAGTAGCAACAGAGTAAAATAGCAGCAAACTGCCCTCCAGTATTTCCTTACAGTTCCTGATGCCTCTGTCCCCAGAGGCAGGGGTGTCCTAGAGAAGAAAGCTCATTTGATCTCACATTGAAACAAAGACCCAGAACATGGCTTGCTCTGTTGTCTATGGGCACTGTTTTACAAACTAATGTGGTAAAAAGTGAAGCTCATTCACTGTTGGCAGGATAAAATGACCCAGAATTAAATACCCACAGAGCTGAATCTCCCAGAAAGATGATCAACCTTCTCTCCACAAGCCAATGATTGTTAAGGTACAAAGTGGGAGGCAACCTCACATCTCCTTTTCTACTGAGTCACAAGTGCAAATCTTGTTTCTGATTTCTCACTTTTACCTGGCATAGCTGTTATTAACCAAATTCAGTAAAAATTTTAAAAAAATATTAAAAATTGAGTTAACTTGATCAGAAATATGCATTACCATTTCTGAAAAAGAAAGGCTACTTTTATAAATTGCTATTTTTCATATCTTCTAACACTTCATATTTCAAATTTCTGTTTCAGAAATACAAAACTCGTTTCAGAAATTTTTCCTCCAAGACCCTTTACAATAACAGTAAAAAAAAACCTGCCACACATTGCAAAATTAGTTTATGCTGTAAATAACCTATTTTAAAGAATAAAACTGTGATAGTGACTGAAAATGTTCCTCTTCAAAAACCCTTCTCATAACAACAAGTATCTGATAGGCATAGTGCCCAGGGAACTTCAGCTCACAGGTATTTTCTTTATTTTTACTTATTGAAATTCAGAAGAATGGATTAACACCTGGCATAGTTTTGGTCTCACTTCTGAGTAATTGCACTTAAAGTAACACTTGTGACAGATGAGATTGCAATTATACACTGCTCTGCAAGACAGTTAAGTGAAGTGCATGTAATCTTACCATCCCTTTAGAGCAAAATAATGGTCATAGCCTCTGGTGTGCAGTGCAGAACTGTGTCTGCTCAGGACAAGTTCCCTCCAGCATCAGCCAATGCTCCCTCCACATCCAACAGCTCTGCTGATAACGCCGTGCTGACACACCACGCCCCACTCTGCTCCTCTGCCAACACACTCCACTCCCCACCCTGCTCCTGAGCCAACATTTCAACACAGAGCTGCTCTGTGTGCTACACCCAGAGAGAAAAATTTTATTTTTTGGGATAAGAAAAAAAAAAAACAAAAACCACCACACACCAACACCAAAAGCATGAACACTTTGATAAACAAATATGTAGGATGCTTTTTGTTCATGTCAGCACTTCTACAATCACATTTTTTCACCTGTCACCATTCATCAGGAGAGATAACTGCTGGACAGTAAGCAGCTTTGTAAGGGCTTGGGGATTTTTTTTTTCTCTTTGATTTTTCTCACTCTTCCTCTATTTCTATTTCTCCAAGCAGCAGTTTTAGTAAGCTCTCTATCCAATAGAAACCATCTGGAACAGATTTTCTTTGTGCAAATATTGCCTGGGAATCAATCAGAAGGAGGAGAAGACAAAACACCTTGTTCACAGCTTTCTTTCAGAGCTTAGGAACAGGAGCTGTGTTTCCCAGCTGTATTTGACAGCAAGAAAATGAACAAAAGATCTCAAGTATTACCATACCACAATCATCATCTTACTCACAATAATGTATTTTAAAGCCATACCCACTTTCACAAGCAAATCTGTGTCAATACCACTTGACTGCCATGATGAAGCATACAAATATTTCCAAATTAAAAAACATGATGTACACCACCATCAGTAATTTTTCCCATTAAAAAGATCAACTTCACATGGTAACTCATTTCAGTTTCAGTGCCAACTGAAACTAGATTCATTTACTGGTCTGGGAAGTGGTAAGAGGTGGCTTATTCCTCCACTGAGGTGGCTGCCTGCAGAAGGGACAGTCTGCATTCTCACCTTTACTTCAGCAACAGCTCTTATGCCTCCAAGCTCCTCTCTCTAGGAAAGTAACTGGGAGCTAAAGAAGTATCTCTGCTCCTCGCTCATTTTCATGGGATGAGAAAAGCATGTTCCTGTTTCCCCGGACATCTGGAGACAGGAGTCTGGTTCTGCTGTTACAGTTGCATAACCCTGTCAAGACTCAGACTAAAAATAACAGCAAACTCAGAACACAGATGACAATCAAATGTCACACGGTGCAACTGCTAAACACAACATCAACCAGGGACAGATGTGGAGAGAGCTGGGTGACAGAGAGACCTCCATGAGCAGAAAGGGACCAAGACCTTCGTTTACAGCTGCTAAGAAGCTTACAGACACCCGGCACAGCTACACAGTCAGATGTTTCCAGCAACTAGAAGTGTGAATTTCAGCATACATTATCCCCCACCACCATTTCCACTCATCATCTTCTAAAAGACATTAATCACCATAAGTCAATTGACATAAGATGCAGAGAGAACCAAGTCATTTTTTCACCATCTGTTGCTTACACTGACATCAGTCCTAAGTCAGATGAAGGACGTGTTAAAAAACGAACCCAGATAAACACCTCTGAGGAATATAAACATGATTAAACATCAGAGAGGTGTTAACACTGAAAAATATGAGTGTCATTAGTCAAGTTACAAATATGAATGCAGAGTTTGAAACTCTGCCATTATTCATTTCAGTAGAGGAAAGGACAGATAAACTTCCTCTCTTGGTCCATCACTGAATAAAAAGACCCAGAGGATTGCAACTGCAAGCTATAAATCTGAATGATGAAGGAGCATTTCAGACAGTGCTACAGAGCCACAGTGTTTAGCAAAGGAAACAGAATCTTTAAAAATAGGTAACTCCAGGATATCATCAAGTGCTTAAAGGAGATACAAGCTCCTCGTTCTTGCAATGTCCCTATTCCAAACTGATGTTGCTTGTAGAAAATGATAAATCTCTTTTTGTTTGAAGAACTGTGCATTTCACACTCTTCTTACTAATACATGAGGTAACTTTCTCTCATTGCAAAGAAGTTTCGACCTACTACAGGAATCTACTTAAGAATGTCATGAATTGTCTTGCAAACTATTTCTCGTAACCTGGAATCAGGAAAGGAACCTGAAGAACTAAAAGAGTCACAGAACCCCTGGACATATTAGGAGGCTGCTTATAATCTGCAAATCTAACCTAATCATTAAAATTGCCTTTTCTGGAGAAGTAGTACTTAAACCCTTCTGACTCCCAATGAAATTTCACATCCACATGACCACAGTCTCTGCAGGAGAGTTCTACTGGGACACATGCATTTTACTGTGGGTTTGAAATGCAACACTTACCTAAGTCTGAATGACAAACATCATCAGAAATCCTACTATTGGAACAGAACCATGGCCTTGTCCAGTTTTCACACAGCAAAGTAACAGCTACTTTATTCTAACTACTTCATCTGGCAATTTAAGAAAAAAGAGGAAAAAAAACCCTAATTGTGCATTCATTTCAAGTAGTATAATTCCCCAGAAAGCACAGGGCACATCTGCATCTGTTTCTTCACGTCATTCAAGAAACTTTCCCTATACCCAAGGAGTTGCAATCCATGGCACTCCCTTGAGGTTGCCAAATCTCCTGTACTTTTGGAAGGCCTTCTTCCATGTATCAATTTTCTTTTGTACAGCATCTGTAGCAATGTTTTCTTCCCCTGGGATATGTTTTGAAGAAACTCCCCCAGACTTTTGATAAGCTCTCAGCCAAATTTTAAGAGCAAGACTGGAAATTCAAAATGATTTAATACCTCTTTCATGTTTATAAAACAAACCATTGTGTCCTTGTCCAAGAATATTTGAATGTGGGAAGTTAAGAAGAAGTTTAACTTGAAGAAAACTTCCCACGCAGTTAGTAATTCTAATCTGTTTATATCTAGGCTCAATATAAAGCCTGACTACGTACTTCTTTGGAGTCAAGCCACTGTCCTGAAGACACCAAATAGTATTATGCAGCATCCTATCAGAATAAAAAATACAACAGTCATCCCACCAAGGAAATCATGGTCCTGGGCTCACCACTACAGAACTTCTGGAGCTCTCAACTTAGCCAATTGTAAAGTAAGGATGTTTTGTTGCAGGGGAAGACAGAGAACAAAAATTTGTCATCATTAGGCATGTTCTGAACACCAGGAGATGGGTACAGTAAATCTAAGGGTCTCAACAATAATCTGCATTCAAAAAACACAATACTGTACTTATCTTATTTAAGGAAAACAAAAACAAAAAAAAAAGCAAACAAAAAATCCAGCATATTTTTAACTGAGCAAGATCTCAAATTTGGAGAAATGAGTCCACTGAGAATCTCAGAAGATCTGTTCTTGAGAAAGAGCCAAAGTATACATCCGGGAGGATTAAAACTAAGTGAAGAGCGCATTAAATTTGATTTAAACATATCCCAAAAATTTAAGAAATATATAAACACCAAGCTGTCTTTCAAGTTAAAAAAAATTGTTTTTCTTTACAATCTCTGCAGGGCAGCCAATGATCCCTTACAGACAAGAGTTCTACGCACAGTGAAGATAACAGCAGTAAAGACTTACATAATCCTTGTGACTTTATTTATGAGCACTTCCATTTGTAGAAATTTTTATCTGGTTAATAAAGTATTTTTGTCAGTAAACTAAAAACGTTTATACCTTCTGAGAATATAAACATGGATTTCAAAGTGGTCTTTATGAGCAAACTGACCAGAATTAGTTTTGGATGAAGTTTATAGCTCCAGAAAAGTGCCAGAATAAGCAGAATATTTGTTCAAACACAAGGATTCTCTTCATTAACAACAATTCTCTTCAGCTACACCAATGTACAACAGCCGGTCTTTGTGTCAGAAGTATTCTTATTTGTGATGCTTGCAAATTAACTTCATCCCTGGCCACATGGTCTTAGGTGAGGGAAGTGGGAAGATAAAGCTGCAGACAGAAAAACATCAGCTACTAACAAGCTTGAGAGATACCTAATTCAGTAGTGATGTTCTGTTAACATGCTATTGGAAAGTTCATTTACCCCAGAGGCAAGAGAATTTTTTCCTAAAAAGTAGGAGCAATAACAATAATAATTATAAACAGGATTTATGGAAATAAATTAGTTGTGGTTTGGTTGGGGGTTTTTTTAACCCAAGAAAAACGAAAACTATTTTTCAAATTTGAAATCAGGGGAGAATAATGCTGGAAATGTGAACTTTTTCTTGCTTTAACCATTCATATAAGAGTCCCTTATCTCTCAGAATTAGCTATCCACTTCTAAAGTACTTCAATGCGGGATTATAGTTCATTTTGAATATTCAGTGCTGCCACATAATTTTCTTGCTTTTTGTCACTAAACAATATTGAGAACTGATTTTTTAAAATCTAAAACTGCCAAGTTACTTCATTATAGCTATCAGAAAATACACCCTTTATAAACAAACAGAAAATCTCCAAGAGTGCCTTCTCAGCTTTGTGATCAGAATAAATGCATACTAGCCTCAAAATTCCCACCATCGTCTTAATTGGTAGCATAAATAAATTAGGACTCTGTTGTCAACATATGGTAAAGCAAGCTGGAGCTAAGTGTGATTACATAACAAAGAACAGATCGTGAGCATGACCAGAAAACATTTATCCTTTGTTTAGGGCATCACGGTCTACTCGTAAAAACATCGATCCTCAACAAATAATGGAGTGTGGCTTCACTGGCCCTAACTACCAAAGAACATTTCAGACCAGACAACTTGAGTGCACAAGACTACTCAGAGTAGAAAAAAGGGAAGTCTCCTTACCAAGTTTATACAGGTAAGAAACCAATCCAGAGAAAATTACTTGACTTTATCACATTTACATGACAGCACTGTAGCAAAGTAACCCGAAATTGCCAAACCTAAACCTGTAGTTCCAAGAACACAACCACTACAAAAAAAATTATTATTACCTCTCTTCATAAGTGGTGCTAGATATACATACAAGCCAGGTTTTACTCTGAAATCAATATTTTTTTTTATTCACAAGAAGCAAACCCCCCGTTTTCATATTCAAAGTCCCATAATCATATTCACATTGATTTTCTGGTAGATTTCCCTATACTACTTGTGTCATTTTCTGTTTGAAAACATCAAAGATTGAGTCGCAGCTTCTAACTCCATTTGTCACAATATGCTGTGCTGCACTTCAGCATCTGAACACCTTTCAGGAAAACATGAACATATGCCAAATACAATCACACCTTTTGAGAAAGTGGAGGTAGTAAAGGGATAAGGATTAGTTCTAGGATGCAGCTCCAACCAGGAGGCCAAAACTGTTTCCACTCTTCAAGATGACAGTCTTAATACTCCTTACCTGCTTCCAAATGTGTTCATTTGCAGCCTTACATGGGGTCTTAAAGGGGGTTGGCCATAGATCCCTTCATTCAAATGGAAAAACTTGTGAGAATATATTTACAGGAAATCATAAATCTAATATCAATGTCACAGAATTTTCAGCTCTGTCTTGTATGAAACCAACGCTTATTTCTACATTATGATTAAGCACGTCAACTTTTAGCACTCAAAAAAACCCCAAAAAACAAAAAACAAACAAAAAAACCCCAAAAAAACCCACAAAAAAAACCACAAACAAACAAACAAACAAACAAAACAAAACAAAACAAAACAAAAAAAAAAAAAACACAAAAAAAATAAACCCACAAAAAAAAAAAAAAAACCAAAAACAACAACAACAAAAAAAGTCCATTTGAAAAAATGGCACACTTGCTTTTCTGAGGGGTCTTGCATTTTAAGCCAATATGTTGGGTTAAATTCGAACTGCAGGTATCACTGAAGTAATACACTAACCTTCAAGAAAAAATCAATAGATGCAGTAAAGTCATACTTAACCCCAAACCACTGGGTGGTTTTCTTCCTCTTCTAAACTAACAAAGTCACTGAAGTCTTTCCATTCATCTTACTGTCTTCCCAAATTCACAGCAATCTAATAAAAAGACCAGTTCAAATTTAAAGGATAAAATTTCAACAAACAGTATACAATGACTGAAAAAAATCTAGCCATTGCCTTCAGTGGTTAATAATCCAGAATCTGATGCTTGGTTGTCTTAGGTTGAAAATGTAACCAAAAATATGTATTCTATTTTCATCTGTTGAAGTCAGCTGGGAGATATTGTTCTTTATCTCTTGTAACTCTAGGGGGGAAGAGGGCAGACGCCTTCTGTTAATGGGACACCTGATAACACCAGATAAGGCAGTGCCTTCTTACCTCTTCCTCCACCCATCCTCCTCTGAGGGATATCACCTGTGAATGGGCCATTTAAGGCCTCTCACATGACTGATAACATTACCTCATTCCATTGTGAGATGCTCCACCCAGTGGGAGGAGCCAAAGCCTTTCCACTGGCATAAAACCAGCAATCCCAAACACCAAAATAGCCTGTTTCCACTGGATTCCCAGAAGACAGCTGGACCTTTTCTTGAGGATCATCTCTACTGGAGCCACATCTGTCACTCCAGGAGGACTAGTTTTGGGCTGCTTCCAACACCCTGACCAACAGGGTGTCAGGTTTGCATTCTGACTCTGTCAGTGGTCCTTTGTACTATTGCATTTATCTTATTTTATTTTATTTTTATCTTTCTCGTTGTTTGTTCTCTCTCTATTAAATTGTATTTCTGACTTGGAGTCTCACTGGTTTTGCTTTCAAACCAGCACATTGGTTTACCTGAACTACAAAGAAACACAGGAAACCCCAGGAGTTCATCCAAATCAGCCCAGTAATACCTGGATCCTGCACTCCTTACAAAAGTATTTCTCTCCACTTACCCAGGACTGTTCCAGGAAGGGCAGATGAACTCACAGACTTTACCAGTATCCACAATCTAGTTGCTGAACTTGCCTGTGCCTTAGACAAAACACAGTTCTAGCTCATAAACCACTGTAACCTGATCAACCACAGTGACTCAAATCCGACATACCAAAGTCCTTCTGAAAACAGGAACAACCAGCTAGAAACCTGTCCTTTAAAAATATTTTTGCACTGTGCTAAGTGACCCTTAACCAACAATATTAGATGCAAAAAATGTGGCCATCTCAAAACATCCAAGAATACTGTTTTGTTTGTGGGTACAATTTTTAAAAGCAAAGAGATTTTTAGTTCAAATCCATTTACTGGCATGGCAGGACAACTGTGTACATACCATGTTCTCACTCTCTCAATCAGCAGACAAGAAACTGGTAAATTGATGTCTTTTAGCCAAAAGTGCAAGGAACAAAATAAGGAATTCCAGAAGGGGCCAAATACTGAAAGGCTTCATCTGAAAATGGTAACTGTAGTCCAACCTATCCCAAAGAAGAAGAAATGTTATTTTATGTCTGGAGACAATTTGAATCAAGCTTGATTAGACTATTTCTAACCTCTGAAGTGCTTTGTGAACTTCACCCAGCACTGTACAGCCCAACAAGGCTGCTTTTGTGGATGATGATACAGAGCACAGAGAGCAAAGCAACCAATGTGCTTGTCCATAGAGAGTTACAGTTCTAACTCCAGATTTAGAAAACACACAAAACATGCTTGTGATTATGCACGAGACAGGCTACTAATTCAATTTATACATTTTATTACTTTAGCTCATCTCTCCTGCCAAAAATGCAATCACCTTCCAGCAGATGAATGTCAACCTGGTAAGCCAAAAGTAATTTATCAACTTTTAGCTAAGAAATATTTGAAGAGATTAAAAAAGGGCAAGTATTTAAATTCAAACTGGAACGAGCATGAATGGTTTGATTATTACATGGAGTCTTGGAGTAGAATGAGGGGAGCACATCCTGTTTTGAGGTTAGAAAAAGTTGGCAATCTCGATCTGACCCCCTGAAATTTTTTGTGAGATCTCTGCATAATAAATTTGACATTTCAGAAGAAAGCTTTCATTCTCCTCCAGAAATCCTGTGTAAAGGAGTAGGGAAAAGTGGGTCCTCCACTCCATTTTTTTTCAGTCATCCACAGGACTTCCAAAAATAATACCTGCCCAGATGTTGAATCAGACTTTCAGTTTATTTGCAGGCAGCAGAATCAGTAGATTTGAAATTAGCTTCAGATGCTGTGAGTGAGGAAACATCTCTTCCCTCCAAATTCAACATCTAAAAGTTTTTTGCATTTTTATGCTTATTTAAAAAAAAGAAAATTTATAGGCCAAGAATTAATATATGAGCTCTAAATCAATGCCTCTTTCAAGATCAGAATAACTGGACTCAAACAAATCCTTAATCATGGTCAAACCTGGGCACTAATTGTACCCAAACACTCCACCTCAGCCACCTGCACTCCTTATTTTACTGAAAAAAAAAATGCAAGCAAGATAGAAGTAGAGGCTAGACCTGATACTAAATATGGCAGACAATCTTAGATACAATAATTAAAAATATATCTGTAGTTTTATGTCAGTTTTTTCTTAGTTCAGTATCGAGATTCATTCTTCACTCTACCAATCCCACATTTTTCATTCCATTAACAAATTTAACCTCAAAATAGGGCAAAAAGATGGAGCCTGTATCTCTAATGTTTGATCACTGTATTCAAACTTGGATGAGGTGGGAGGGGAACACCAAAATTCCCCTCAAGACAATAACGAGCCTGTCCGCCAGGTAGGTATGGCAACATGGGAAAGGTTTGCCTTAGGAAAGTACAGATCGTGGTTCAAACAGCTATTTCTTCTTAGTCAAAGCACAGCCAGAGCATGCAAAAATACAATTGCAGCATATTCTCAAATATCTGGATGCTTCTATTAGAACAACAGTTTATGTCTGGGAAATGAGGATTTAAAATAAACATGGAGTCAAATCCTAAAGCCTTTAACCTGGGCAAACTTCCATTACCCAACATACAACAAAAAGTCAAATTCTTCTCTTTTTGTTAGGTTTATACAGATTTAAATGGATTTAACCACATTTCTTGAATTCAGATCTATTCATCTGAAAGCTAAGACCATCTTGTAGTGAAAATGGAGAAAGAACAAAACTCTAGCCCAGGATTATTTCAATATGAAGCATCAGGTCTGCTAAGATTATAGCACCAAAACAAGGAAAACAATACATTTAAATAGCACTACAATCCTGCCATTATTCCATAGGTCTTGATCTAACATCTTTGTCCCTACTATTAATCCTCTCAAGAACAACAAAAGGACAAAGATAATTCTTTGGAATACCAAAGACAAGATTTTTTAAAAAATATTGTAGTATTGGTCTTAACATGTTTCATACAATCCATTTGTCTATAAACCCTGAAAACTTCACATGTTAAAATTCTGCAAAGGGAAAGCCAGGAAGCAGCAACTTTTCTGGTTCCATTTCTACTCTTTCGGATACAGAAGGTAAGTGGACACTTCTCTCCTCTATGCCCAAGGAGGATTCTATCCTCAGACATGGGGGCATGAAACACCTCACCAGAAACAGGATCATACAAACTCAGCTACACAAGAGGAGGTAATTTCACAGTCTGTGTCCATATAGCTGAAGGAATAATCAAGGAAACCAGAGTTTGTACTACTGAGACGTCCCATGGGACTTTGAAGATGCATATGACTACTTTTCAAAGAAACTAAAGCAAAAATTTTGGGTGGGTTTTTTTTTTGGATGGGGAGAGTGATGTACAGATGCAGAAGATCAAGGTTATAATAAGCAGAAATCAATTCTGAATGCTGCACTTTAGCTATTTCTGGAGCCTTTTTTTTTTCTCTCCCTCCCACCATTTGTTCCTGAAACACAAGCAGCAGTAGCACCAAAAAAACAAAACCCAAAGAATATCCTTCTAATATTTTTTTTTGTAGAAGTGATACACATACATATGCTTACAGACACTCCAGACTAAACCAGCCATCTCCTTTGTCGTGGTTTGTCACCAGTCAGTAGCTAAGCACCACAGAGATGCTCAGTCACCACCCCTCCATCCCACCCTGGTGAGACAGGGAGAAGAGTTGGAAGAAAAGGTAAAAACTGGGGATTGACACTAGAAGAGTTTATTAACTGAAATAAAGTAAAATGTAGTAGTAATAATAAAATATATATATAAAATACTTGAAAGAAAGTAAAATGGAGTAGCAGCACTAATAACATTAGGAAATAGAGAAAGTAATAAAACCCAAGAAGCACAGAATCACAAGGTTGGAAGAGACCTTCAAGATCATTGAGTCCAAGTCAGCCCTAACACCTCAACTAAACCATGGCACCAAGTGTCACATCCAGTCCTTTTTTAAACACATCCAGGGATGGTGACTCCACCACCTCCCTGGGCAAACCATTCCAGTACTTTATCATCCTTTCTGTAAAAAATGTTTTCCTAATATCCAGCCTACATTTCCCTTGGTGCAGCTTAACACTGTGTCCTCTCATTCTATGAGTTTCTGCCTGGAGAAAAAGACCAACCCCCACCTGACTGCAGGCACCTTTCAGGAGGTTGTAGAAGCACTAGTGATGCACAACACAGTTGCTCACCACCCACTAACCAATGCCCATCCCATCCCCAAGCAGTGATTGGTGGCTCTCAGCCAGCTCTCCTCAGTTTATAGACCGAACGTGACCTTGCATGGCACGGAATATGCCTCTGGCTGCCTCAGGACACCTGTCCTGCCCACATTCCCCACCAGCTTCTTTGTTCACCTGGTCTCTGGCAGAGCATGAGACACTGAAAATACATGGGCTTAGAGCAAGCACTACAACCAAAACATCAGTGTGTTCTCAACATTGCTCTCACACTAAATCCAAAACACAGTACTGGGCCAGATAGTAAGAAGAAAACTCACTCTGTCCCAGCTGGAAGCAGGACACCGTAGCATAACTAATCCCTAAGCTATAGGGATATTGGTTATCTCACTATCTGGAGATCCTAAGTCATCACTTAGTATGTTACAAGTGAAATTTATTCATCCAGCTCTTACCTTGTGATACCTTATGCTGGTTTCCTTCCCACACCTTGCAAAAATTATCTTTGCAACACAATTACACATTAACAATACAAATTTTGGGTGGTAAAAAAGTCATCTCACTGCTCATGTTCTACTGTATTCTTACACAGGCTACTGTAGTTCCAACTGCAATCACAGTTCCTATTCCTCTCAATTTGTTCTCCAGAAAAATAC
Source organism: Prinia subflava (assembly GCF_021018805.1). Lineage (NCBI taxonomy): Eukaryota > Metazoa > Chordata > Aves > Passeriformes > Cisticolidae > Prinia > Prinia subflava. The sequence continues at coordinate 52,666,620 of NC_086247.1, forward strand.
TGAGCTCAAACCACTGGTTTTCCCTTCACAGAAATACCAAGGAAGCATCATAATCTCACAGTACTCAAACTTTTATAAGCATTTCAACATCCAAAATAAAATGTTAAAAAACCCTCACAAGAACTCTTCTGAAATATTTATACTGTTTATTCATCAGTACTACATAATACAAACTTGTGACATGGTCTGTGTAATCTTTTTCCATCACATTATTTACATTTAAATCATGTTTTATGCAAGTTGGCATTCAGTTAAAGAGACTCCAATAGCTCTGTGTATATATCTCTTGTGCCATTGAGTCTGGATATAGCCACGTAGTTTTGGACAGCAAAAATAGTAACAAAACACTGGAGGTAGTTCACAGAGCACATTACTGGGGAAAGAAGTTAACTGTCTCTGTCAAGATGAAGAGAGATTAATTTTTTCACTAAGTCAAAGCGGAAGATTCTATAAAAAGAGATCTGAAGGGCAGAGCACACCACGCAGGAAGAGGGAGTGCATTACATACTGAATTACTAAGTGAACTGACCTCATCTGAATTGACAAAATAGGGTTTTTCTCCTCATCAGTAACCCCACACGTGAAACCAATACTAGTTGTGCTACTGATGGACTTAGCACTGTTCAGGAACCTAGGAATTACATTTGAGCAGATTACTAGAAATTCTGTGGCACTGCGTGACTTCCCATTTTGTACAAAATCCCTCAGGAATGTGAAAAAGATGGTTTACTGTCAAGCAAAATCAATTGCTGTAGAAAACTTCACTGCTACATCAATCTTGGGAGCACGACTTGGGCACCAGGCTGAGCCATAGCACCCAAATCAACGTTGACTGATGAGGGGTGAGAAACTAAAGCCGAGTACAGAACCCAGAGGTCCTTCACCCAGAGAGGTCTGCAGAACACAGTTGCTGAACTCACATTAGTGGTGACCAGTGAAACGAAAAGAAGGTTTATTTTCCAGTTTGTTCAGGCCCCTGAACTTCATTAGAAGCATGAAGAAATCAATGTCATTTCGTAGAAGCAGTGTCTGTTTTAACTAATTGACACCTCCCCAAAACTAAGAAATTTGGGTTAGATTTCCCAACCAGATCAGCTGAGAAGAACTTTCTGTTTACTAGGGTGATCTTACAGGTCTTTGTGTCTCTGACTTCTGATTCTGTGGTTAACTAAAAGAGCAAAGACATAGCAACTTACCCTAATTCATAGTGAGGAATGTAAGTTGTCACACAATGACAGATAGTTTAATCCCTGTAGGGTGTTAAAACTCAGTGGCAAAACACCAAATAGCATGAAGTCATAGATGTTAAGCAATCAGCTACTATTTCTTTGTAGTTTGGTCTCAAAATAAAACAAAGACAGAAAGGAAAAAAAAAAGAGACACAAAAAAAATATTAACTCTATGCAAAATATTTAAAATTATTTTGGAAACAAGGAATGGCTAAAATTGCCTTATAATCTAGTGATATTCTCCTAAAGGAAAACATCATCTCCTCACTTTAGCTTGAATGAAAAGAGAAATCCTGCTTCCGGACAGGCTGGACACCTCAACTACCCTTGAAAATCTAGAAAACAAAGGAAAAAAACTTTATTTCTTTGGAATTCTACGTTAGAATTCAAATCTTCAAAGTGAGCATAAGGACATTGAAACCTCTGAAATCCCGGTTTTCTGTTTAAGCAAATAAAAAGATACAGCAACTCACAAGTTCTAATGCCTAAAAATCCCTGTGCACAGAGACACAGTTCTGAGACATAGCTTCTGCTTGGGAACATCTCTAATTTGTATGATTAGTGCAGTGAATGTATGCATCAATACCCATCTGGGACTTGTTTTACTGGATAGAAACATGCTGCTCACAGAAACACTAACAAGGAGTTTGTCTTTACACCAATAGTTGGATCCATCTGTGGACATTAACATAAATAAGAATCTGCATGTACTTATTAGAATTTAATATCAAATTGTCTTTGGCAGAAGTGGCATTAAAATCTATGATTCATATTGCTCCAGACCTTTTTTAATGAAAATACAAGTCCTAAGTACACTGTGAGATGCATGCCTCCATATTAGTCTCCTTGAGTATTATTATTCTTTATTTTATTTTTTTCCACTTCCTCTTATCTCTATGAAGCTTTTCTTCATTAATACTTTCTAAATCAGTGATTGCAGGTCCTCAGCCACTCTCACCTGCAAAATCTAATGGAAGCACCCTCTACAAATTTCACAATTTCTCACAGGCAACTTTTCAGCTTTCCATTCTGATTCATCAGTATCACAGCAACCTCTTCTACCACAGCTCTTTGTTCTTTCCATACATCCTTGTAAATCCAAATCACAGATACAATAATTGAATTAAGTTTTGGCTGGTATATCAGAAAAACAAAATCAAAACCAACCAAACAAAAAATCTAAAGCATACCATCGTGATTTCAGCTACTTCATGCACAAACATTCTCACCTTTTGCTTGTAACCTCCTGCACTACCCTTTTTCCACACAAAAGGTTAGTAATGACCAACCTGTTTCCTATTTAGCTCACACAGCTCCTGAATAATCCAAGAGCAGCTCCAGGGCTGGAGCTACGTAACAAAACCAACAGGAAAAAATAATGAACCTGCAGAAGCTCAATGACCTTGGGACACAGGCACACACAGTGCTACCCTGGTTACTTCCTGTCACTGGGAAGCCACTGACACCTTCCATGAGCTCACTAGTCCAGGCTGGCTCTTTTCCATTAACTATTCAAGAAATAGGCTTTAGTGGCTTTCAGCTATATGAAAATTCCAGTAATAAGTCACATGTCAACTGCCTAATGACAAAAAAGCAATAAATTATAAAATGTTGTACAGGGAGAACACATTTAATCACTCTCTACACAAAAGCAAGAAGTTTTTAAAGGTATTTTTAACAGAAAAATACAAAGGAGTTTTGTTCAGTCTTGGAAGCTGACAAAAATTTAAGTCCTCAAATAAAATATTTCTAATTTCCATCATCTTAACACTCAAAATAAATATATCCAACATACCAATTAATTATCACTATTTCCTTCAGGTATGTAACTGTAATCATTTATATTCAACACAAAATTCATTCTAGACTGCATAGTCCTTTACAGCAGAATCATTAAATCATTCACCATCATTACATATGGTTAAAAAAAAAAAAGATTCATTCTTAACAGCTTCACAGATATCTTTTTGCTGTATTAATTATTTTTTAAGTTGTTCTGAAATGAGAATCTTCTGGAATTACAAAAAAAAAAAAAAAAAAAAAAAAAAAAAAAAAAAAAAAAAAGCAGTCGTCTTTTTTCTCTCTTGGTCCAAATTTCAACATGGCTAAAAGAAAGATTTGTACAGACTTGTTGCCTAGAATAATATTGTGAAAATCATGATTAGCATATTACAAAAATGAAAGACTACCCATTACGTGTTTATTTATGAGATTTCTAATTTGCTTCACATACAGCTTAGAAGGATGGCCATAAGCAAGACAGGAAATACCAAGAATTTCGGCCATCATCCACAAGCATGCTAATGTGAAACAGTATTTGCAAGTATACAGAAAACAGTACAAAATAATCTAATTTAATCTTGTAGCACCAAAATGTAGCCATATTTGGAAGTGAAAGCAAATTAAGGCTCTTTCTAAGGAGGGAAGAGCTCATCAGTTGAAGAGTGGTGTTGGTTTAGATTGTACATTAGATGTGCCAAGTGAGAAGGCAGTGATTGGAGTCTTGTATAGTTCAGAAGTGTATCTTGGTAAAACACTGCAGTAAAACACTGAGAAAGAATATAAAGATCTGAGACCTATTTCCATATCACATCCATCTCGACAGGAATCTTTCCAGGACTGCCTTGTCTCCTAAAAAACAACAGCACACAGGTGATATGCCATTAAGATAATAAGACGTATTTTGACTAGCAGAAGTTAAGAAAACCTTCTTAGCACCACTATCATCACTTAACATTGATGATCATTTATTTGCCTTTATCTCTAAAACAGGCATGCATGCAAAGTAATTCATTTCACACAATGATCAGTACAGCTGAGACAAAGTATTAGAAGCTATTTTTGAGTGAGAATTGCAGTGCAACACACAACTGTTTCTATTGCAGCTTGCCAAACTCAAGCAAGGTAACCGAAAGATATTAGGAGAGATGAGTCTAACCAAGTTTTTATGCCTACTTGCTCACCTATCCCTCCATTCCTGACCTTGCTGATTTGCCCTGAAAGAACTCAGTCCCATGTTTCTAGATGATAGAAGGTGAGAAAATGTCTAGCAAACTTTTAAACAAAGAATATTAGAAAAAAATGACAAAATTATTTATTGTTTCTGCTCACTAGTATGAACTGGCCATCCAGGAAATCTCTGGCTTTGCTATCACATGGTACAAGTACCTGCAATTTTTTGGACCTATACTGGACCTCTTCATGAATCATCAATGCACTTTGTCACCAAACCCACTGACAACAGTGGGACCTTGCTTAATTATTATGTGCCAGAGAGACATCTTTCTTGCCCTTCAAACAGAGCTCAGAGAATGAAGAAAAATAAAATCTTCACCAGAGTGTGTGGGAGTGAGATGAGAAATAGCCAAGCATCCATGTGTTCCTCTCTGACAAAAGTAAATTTGAGGGCATTCAGAAAATGCTCATTGGAAACATCTGTCTCAATGCTATATCCATCTGCAAATATTTATATTGTACTTTTATGACATTTGTGCTTGCATACAGAAGGTCTGAAAACAGGATGAAACACTGACAAGTAATACATGAGCCAGTAAAATTTAAGAGATGTATTTCACTCAAAACCTACATCAAAAAATACTTAAAAATAACCTCTGTTAATCTGCAAAATACTGCAGTGTTTTACCAAGATACACTTCTGAACTATACAAGACTCCAATCACTGCCTTCTCACTTGGCACATCTAATGTAAAATCTAAACCAACACCACTCTTCAACTGATGAGCTCTTCCCTCCTTCTTCCTGCTCTCCCCTTCCCAGACACAAATCTTTTCTAGTCCAGCTGTACTGCTATCCATCACCTCCTGGCACTCTGGAAAGGAAACAAGCTAGGAGGCCATGAAAAGGATGGATGGCCACAGCTCTGGTAAGCATTAAAGCCATTATCTGTGAGAAAGTTACACTAGATCCATCACCTCATGTCTCCCTTGAAAGAGCTAGGACTGCTACCCCTGCCACTTACACCTCTTTACCTTGTAAAGACGGAGGTGTGTGCATGAAGATGAAATGGTAACTGGGACAAAAGCACCTTTAAGAAAAGATCATCATGATTGTCTTTTGTGTATAAACCTTTCTAGCCCAAGTCACCTAAACTAAAATTAAATACAAGGTGTAGAAGAGCTTGCAGCCTTTATGGAACTCAGGAAATTCCCAAATTTCCTGAAAATGGTCATGTCTCATGGATATGAGCAGCTTGAAAGACAGAAGGTAAAAAGGCCTTCCAACATTCTTCCTGCTCAATAGTAGTGTTAAGAACAGTGCCTCCAGTAGAAAAGACTTTATTTTTTTTCCTACTGTATTTTGGATTTACACAGGCATCTATAGCCTGAGAGGTAACAAACAGTTACAGCTAGGACTACTTTAAAATTTCAGAAAGCTAGAAAAGACAACAGTAAATGTCCTTAACAAATCATCTACGGAGTCTACCCTTATATTTATGGAGCAGGAAGCTTTCAAACTTCCTTGAAATTGAGTTTTGCTTGCATCACCCTCCCTCACCATCGAGTTCCTGTCTTCCCTGGATGCCACAGCTGCTTATGCTCTTGTTTTGCACCCACCAAGAAAACCTGCTAATTCTATCTTCTGTCTAGAGGAAGTGGAGCATATCCCTGTGGCCCTTACTAAGACACAGGGAAAGGGGAAAAAAACCCCTGAATTTCCATAACAGGATACATGAGAAACATTAGTTTAAGTCAGCTCTCCAACCCCAAAATCCAAGCTCCTTAACCAGTACCAACACTTAAGTGGGTGCACATGCTGCAAATGGCCTTCATTATTATCTGCACAGCTCATTTGTGGCTTCCAGTGTTTCAAATACCACATTCAGAGTTAAAAGCTCACCATCAAAAGGGTTCAAATATTACTGTGCGTTAGCATTTTTAAATGAATATTTAAATAAACCCTGAAAAACCAGATCTGAAAATGTAATATAACAGAAAGCTAGAACTTTAATAAAAACAAGCCATTATTACCAATAAATTATACTCTGAGTTATGTCAGATGGCTGAAAGACAAACATCTAGATACAAGGATTAATTGTATTTTTCTTAATCTGTAACTTGAGTTAAAAGTAAAAGACTCACCATTGACTTAAAATCTTCAGCTGTACTAATACAGCCAAATATTAAAATGAATATGATGCAGAACAGATTTTGAAAAGGATATTAAAAGAATCAGAACTGTATTTCAAATCTCATTTGATTTCCCATGCTTACTCTTCAAAAGGTTTGCAAATGCCAATATATGAGTCTTTTTCCATCCAAAATCTGCCTTTTTAATATTAGTCATTAACAAAATTCATTGTGGTGTTTTGCTTCAGTAGATATTTTTAAAAAGGTATTTAATAGTTTTTACATAAAATACTGTAACAGATATTCACCATCAGCCACCTCCAGGACAGCTGTTTCTTAAAATTAATGTTATTTCAATTTCAATGTTTCTTTCTGGTGAATATGACTGTTGTGAATACGAATATATTCTGATTAATTCCATAGATCTGCATAAAGTGGAAGGATTTGTAAAATCTCTACAGTATTATGTTCATATCTCAAATGAAAAGAAGCTCTAAGTAAGCATAACATCTGTAGAATATCTGACAATTATAACATCAGCAGTTAGTGATATACACAGGAGACTTACTGGTAGATAATGTAATAAATAAGTAATGCAAAAAATAATTAATCATCAACCTTCCTAAATGTCATCAATATGTAATTTCAACTAATAAAAGTCCCGTTTCAGATTTGTATATTCTGTAAACATGGCATAGACAACTTGTGTTCACAAACGCCAGAGCTAGTTTCCCTCAGTTTTCTAAATGCCATAACACAAAACAACACTCTAGTATGGATTTATTCCAATTGATACTTAAGATTAAAGATGAAAGCACCTTCTTTTCACCTGCTCACAAAACTGTGTTTATATTTAATTAATTAGATCATTTGCATGCTAAGTATTGTAAATTCTTTGCCCCTCTGTTCCCTAGTTAAACAGGGGATACCTAATTCCTAGACTTATGTTTTATCTGAAACTACTTTTCTTGTTCTTTCTGATAGCTTAATCCTGGAATTGATTCAGTTAGAAAAAATAATTGCATTTTTTAGTCAGTATTTCATGACCTTACCTACCTCACTTGAAGCAATAATCTGCCCAAAGACACAGAATAATGAATCATTCATAACTAACTGCAATATAAAAGAAGATGCTCCTTTAGAAGAAATTAAACCTGATCCCTCTAATTGACTTGCACTGAAAAGATTCAATGTCAAATGAAAGTTCTACAGAAGAATTAATTTGGGGATTCACTAAAGATATAAAAGGGAGGGGGAAGAAGGACGTGAACGATTTTGCTTTGCAAAGTTCACCTCTAAGCTTAGACCTTATGGACAGATCATAAAACCTCTTCTGACTGCACTGTACTGATGCCAGGGACCTAGGAATGACTGCAGGTGCCAGGCAAAGGCCTCCTCCTCACCTCAACACCCTCGTGCTGCCTGAAGATGGGATGGTGAACCATTTGGGCAAGAAGGAGCCTGTAAACTGCAATAGCCTTTGCTATCAAATTATCACGGTCTATTAGGAAAGTGTTATTGATATCCTGTAAAGCAGCTGAAGCCCAGGCCATTTTCTAGTTCTGTAATGCAGCAAACACATCATTTCAGTCACAAGAAATAGAGCCTGCTTGTAATTAAACTAACATCTGTTGAAACTTAATCCATTTACTCTACTTCTAATACATGCAAGCCTTTTGCATTAATCTCTTATCCATAAGGATGTTCTTTGACCTGTGCTTTGGCACTAGTAAAGTCAATGTTGACTAATCTTGACTATAACCTTAGACCTCTGTGCTTTGGAAATTAATTTTTGCCCTGGGATTCTCATTTTCCGGTTTAACAAATGATACAAAATTAGAAGTTCACCTTACTTGCAAAGATTCATTTGTTGTCCTATTTCCAACAGAAATATTGCATGCTTCATTTAGTCTTCACAAGCCACATTTCCTGACTTCCAGGGCTCATAAAAACCAGGGAAATTCAAATTGATAACGATTTATATATTGGGTTTGTAGTCTGTTGCATATTAGCACATTTTAACAAACAGGGCAGGTGGAAGAAGATAAGAAATGTTCTGTGTGGATTTTCACAAATTTCTGCTAACAGGAGTTTTCTCCTTAGCATCTTCCTACAATACAACTTTGCCAGAGGACCTTTGCCAGTATGTTTAAGGTCTACAACTGTTTCTGGTTTGGATTTCTGGGGTCTTTTTGGTAGGATGGTTAGAAGCTGGGTAAAATGAGAAAAGACAATCACAACCATTCAGGCAATGAGCCTGTGATGCACAAATCCTCTTAGAGAACAGAATCTACCACAGCAAGAATTGTCAAAGTACTAACTCAGGATCAATAAAGATTTTTGTAAAATAAGCAGGATTTCTGAAAAGCTAGGACTGTAGCAAAACTCATAGCTCAAAGGACATTATCCTCAGTATCCTCAACCTATTCCTGAATTGCAATAAGCAGAACTTAACAGTCCACTGTAATCAGTGATAGGATTATATACATCAGAAACCATGAAAAAGGTATTTTGTGAATGAAGAAAGACTAGAAAGAAAAAGAAAGAAAGACTAGGAAGGCCTTTACATACCCCACTTTTACACATTGAAGAAAAGTGAAAATTTCATTTCTTTTCTTTTTACCCTTTCTTTTTAATTGCCTTCACTGCATCATGCAGTACAGGGATGACATCACAGGCCCACAGGGAACTATGTAAACAGGTGGGAAGTAGTTTGGAAAAGTCAGTAGATCACCTGCACCTGCAAATTACGCTGTGAAAAGAAACAGATGGCAATTCAGCTTTGCACTGCTGCCTCCTCCACACCCACCCCCAAGTGCTCTGGTAGTGTATCCAGTGAATGTTCATTCTGCGTCTCTAAGCAGAGAGCTGAAAATAATGGGAAATTTTCTCTAAGACTGGAAAATATGTTTAAGTGTTCCACATGGTTATCAAGTTTATATGGTCTTAAAATATGCATAGTAAAAAACAAAAAAAAAAGGATTTAAAAAATTAAGAAGACTCATAGGTCTTGATGCAAATATCTGTGGAAAACTGGGCCCAAACTAACATAAATTCTGATTTAGCGATGAACTAGTTAAGAATGTCTACATTCAGGAGCTTTCAGTTAAAGGAAGAGGAATTTAGGAAGGCTTATTTAATGACAGTTCTGCTCTGTAAATATGACAGAACAGACCAACTCTTGTTTAAGAATGTAAAGTCTTGAAAAAATAATTCTAATGTTATAACCTTTTCTTTCAAATGCATCTCCAAACTCCTTTCTTCTGTGAAAGAAGTATATAAAAAAATATATTAATGCCATGAGGACTCACTTACTGCACAGGTACCCAACCTAAGGCAAACAGACTGGACAGAAATAACACTGAAAATATGGAATAATAATAATAATAAATCTTTCTATTTATTCACTGTGCACCAAAGAAAAGAAGTAAAAGAAAAATATCATCAATACCGGAAATTCTTAGGAAGAAAATATTTTTGATTAATTAACTTCATATATTAGGATCTCTTCTACTTTAATGCTCCTCATCAAAGTGAAATGGATGGAGCCTCCCTCACTCCAATGAGACACTTTTGCATTATCTGTGTGCACAGAGGGGAACTGGGAAAGCTACTGGGCTTTTCGAGTTGATTTCTGTTTTCTGCTCCAGAGTGATAATCAACAAACTGAAGCTAATGCCAAACAGAGTCAAGGTTTGGTGGTCAGCTGTTACCTATGGCTGCTGAGGCCAGAGGACATGCTATGGAAAGGGACCATGCCCACCTAAGCAGATTGAAGGGGAGAGCAAATATTTTCACTTTTTTTTCTCCGGCAACCCTTGTTGTTGACTTTGAAGCAATCAGACAATATCCAGAGAGAAATACATATGAATATAGGACCCCCTGAATCCTTTATTGCAGCAGGGAAACCCTGCCTGCTCTGCACAAAGAGAAATAATTAGTCTGGATTATGACTTTTTCTCATCCATTTCTTTAATTGTTAATGTAGCTAGAAAGGTTTTCTTTTCAGGTGGTTTTCTAATGTAATTCGTTCACACCATCTGTCAGCACCTTCTAGTACTTTTAAATGGCAGGGCAAGCTCTCAGCACATCAAGGTGCACAATGTTAGTGCCACCTTTGTTTTGGTTACCCCTGCAGGAGATGGGAGCATGCCAGCCACACAATTCAGCAGGTTAGCAGTGACAGCAAGTAAACAGCTTGAAATTATGTAATGCACATCTGACAGCCCTACTTGGTGATGCCTTGCTGGTTTTCAGCCACTCTGCAGCAATATATTTCACTGGTATTTTTACTGGCAGCATGATAATTTAAGTCTGGTAGAAAGCTCCTCTGGGAAAAAAAAAAAAAAAAAAAAAAAAAAAAAAAGGGAGACAAGGCTGAATTAACTCAACCATTAACTAAATAAAAGTTATGGAAAAAATCTTCATTGGGCACAAAAGGGAGAAAAAAAAAGGCACAATAAAATCATGTATATGGGGTCTGGGAAGAAGTTTAAGAACGTGTTTAACCTGTTTAAACCAAAAGTCTATCCTTGATACTGGGAGGATTAATGAATAAAGCTCATTTAGTAAGAAAAGCTTCTAATCAGCTCATCAATCAGTAAAGGGAGCATAAGAGGAGAAGTGCAAATACACAGGGTAAAAAAAAAAATTGTCATCCTTTTGTGGTTTCTATTCAAAAAACCTTATAAGCAACTTCTAAGGCAAGAAAAACAGACATGGAAAGGTATAAAAATTGAGATTTACCAAAACCAGACTCAAATAATAAGGTTCTTAACCAGTCTAGACAATTGCAGTAAGTCTTTGTTTCTATTTCAATTTTACTAAAGTAACTGATATTTTACATGGGAAACAAATTAAAACAAGGGTTAAAATTATAAAATGGAAGTGGCTACAGAAGTGATCTAAGTAATGTTGGAATTACTTTCCAGCTGCAGAAAGATCACCAGCAGAGTTCCTCAAGGACAGTTCTTGGCATGGCCCTACTGGTTTTTTAGTTGACTTGGCAATTAAAATACGAGTGATAATGAAACTTGCTAATAACACAGATCAGGAAAAAATCTGTCTCCCAGAACTGCATGATCATGAGGACTGAAAGAACAGGAATGCTATTACAAGTAGTAACATTGTACACTTAGTAATACACTTAGTACCACCAGTTTAGTGTAAATATACTTAGTAACACCAAAAATTAATCAGTCCAACAAAACAAGCTGCTGTAAATGTGGTTGAGTGACTATAAACAACAGTGTTTGCTCTATTAACAGATCAAATAAAACCAGTATGACATTACTGTACTGTACTGAAGAGGGTATGTAATAAAAGACAATTTCACTGGCACAGGAATCATATCAATCACTGGTAAAACCACATCTAGACAGGAGTGTACCTATCAATTCAATTACCTTCCTTCAACCCAAAGTAAAGCAGATAAATAGTAGAAGACCTAGAGTTCAAATTTTTTAGTCAAACAAAAGATAGAGAAAATACCGGGTGTCTATAAACATGTAAGAGGCAGGAGGGTAAAGCCAAGAGTGAATAGAGAACAAAAGCTATTTACAGTAAATAGGGGGTTTGCACCACAATAAAAAGGAACAGGTTGGCTATGAAGGAATTTTCATTGGGAGTTAACCGGATTTTACCCTTGGTCGAGTGATGCAAGGCCTGGAAAAACATTCTCAAGGAACTCAAGAGAAAGGCAAACAAAAATTGGTTTCTACGTGGAGTTTGGTATGTTTGTGTGGAGACCATATACTGCCTCAGCATGCAAGCAGAACACATTCATGAATCAGAAGGTCTCTAAAGAAACCAGCTGATCAATTTATTCAGACATACCTGTGAGCTGACAGAGGTGGGCTGTCACTAACTACATGTTAAGGGCAGTACTGATGTGCAAGCTCACATATAACAACAGATGACAGACTTTAGGGAACACATGTAGATGGTTAAAGGGGAGAATAGGAGTTTTTTATTTCCATTTTTTTCTTTTTAGTTTTTGGCAATAAGATGGGCTGATGTTTTACCACAAAAAAAGTCTCTCTCTAAGTGTAGCAGGTTATGATGGCTCTGTTTATAGTACCTTTGTTTCCAGTAGTTCCTGGCACTTCATGCATTTTTCATAGCTGTTTCTTGTTAATATATGCTGTATTCCTTGGAGTGCCAACAAAAAGGGCACTCAGTTGTTACCAGCCTTCTGTGACTATTTTACCAACAAAACAAGTAGCAAGAACAGCAGCTTCTGACAGTCCTACACGACTGCAACTTATTCATGGTGAAAGAAACAGATGTAAATACAACTTTCAGCCTAGTCAGTGAGCCACTGATAACCACAAAGGTTTGCAAAATCAGATTTCCTTACTTGTGCACACGAAAACACAAGCAGTTCTGTGCATACCCTTTAACATATCTTAACACCTTCTCTCCATGAGCAAAACCAGATGTAATACACAAGCAAATGCTGATCTGCCTACATGTTTATTGTTTTGCATATAAATTTTCAGAAGCAAGAATCAAAAACATTGATAGAGGGGTTCAGGAGGCACCCTGACCCTGCAGACAGTTTATTATGAGGCAGTCTTTGCAAGCAAATCTGAGGATGCATTACACCATTTACATAAATCTTTCCCTATCAAAGCTTTGTTCCTACTTCCTGCCAAATCAATAAATGGTCTCTGCTCCACCCAGCGACTCCTCTCGTGCACTCACTTTCATGTGCTCTCTCTCAGCTTCACTATAAATTTACCTTTCTCCTCCACATACATCTGGCCCCAGACTATACACTTCTCATGTCATCACAGAAGGGCAAGTGTCTTCCCTCCTTGCACAGGCTGCAGCCTTCTACACCAGGAAAAAAGCAACAGGCAGCAAGTCTCCTGTCAGTCACCCAGGACCAACTCAGATTGCATCAGAGACATGATTCAGTGCTTTCTAAAAATTAAGGTGTTTCTTTTTTCGCTGCTGAGCTATGTTTGGCTTAGATGTAAATTCAGTTTGAGGTTCTGCATATACCAAATCAAAGCAACATGGTTACAAAAAGCCGTTCTAGTCAGCCCACGCTAGTATTCAGAATTCTTAGATGAGTACAGCTACAAAGAAAAAAATGATTAAAAAAAACCCCACAACAATTTCTAGCAAAGAGTCAGCTTCCCAGTGGAGACAAGGCTAAGGAGTCCCACGAGTATTGCAGCCATAGCTGCAATAGTTTATCTCATTTCAGTATTTCACAGTTGTCCAGATAAACATGTTCCATTTTTCAAAAACAGACTCAGATCAAATAAGTGTTTAAAAATTCTGCAGATCTTCTCCTTTCCTGAGATCACTGAAACAAATCTATCTTCAAGATTTGCCTTTAAAATGGTCATATTTAAATAATAATTTTTAAAAAATAGAAATAAGGAGGCAAAGTTAAGTTGCTATTTTGAAATATTATTGAAGAACTTTATAATACAACATACAAACTAAGTGAAACAGAAGACCCCAGAAACAAGCAAGTCTTCTCCCTCTGAACAAACAAAAAGTAAATGTCGATAGATCAATTTCCAAATTTTAAAAAATTCTTTAAGAAATTAACTTTCAGGAATGTACAGCATTTTATTAAGTATAAATTAATATGGTAATATAACATGAAACATGTAACAGACACACTTGTGTGAGTCCTTTAGCTTCGTGTATGACAACACTGTGTAATATTTTTACATGTCCTGAAAGAAGAAACTTAATGACCTAATTGCTGCACTCATGCAAGGTCACAGCTCAGTGACATATAACATGACTAAAATAATATTCCCAAGAAAAATCAAATTTCCTGAAAAATACCAGAATGCAGTTAATTTACAAAAAGTTTCTCTATGCAATAATGACATTGTTTTTCCTTTAGAAGTTGTTAGAAAGCATAAGAAAGAGCATATTTCTCTTAAAGTAAAAAATAAAGTAATTCAGAAACATAAGACAAAACTGAGCAGATTCTTCCTGGGTAAATTAATCACCCAACACCATTACTGGCTGACTGGCCATGGTTTTAATGAATCAGAGAGCCGCTGACTCATAAAATGAGAATGTATTTTACACTGGCTGAGTGCCTAATTCAGAGCTCACTGCATCCTTGGGGTCACAGTGAAACAGAGTTAAAATGGAAGGACAGGACAGCACCACTGCCCTAAGAGGCAAAACATGATAACTCAACAGTGGCCGTGCACAAGCGGTGCCAGAGGAAGCGGGAGGAGGTGGAGCCAGGATCCCTTTGCTGAGAATGTGGCGGGGGTTGTCGTGCCCCCAACAGCAGCACAGTGCCAGGCCTGGCAGGAGAGCAGCTTCTCTGTGCCACACACCAGCGTCCCCAAGGGCCCCAGGGCTGCAGAGCCAGGGAAGCTCTGTGTGCCAGGACAGCAAACTCCCACCTCTGCTGGGCTGATACTCATGCACATCATCTCCAGAAGTGCTCAGCCCCAGGCACAAAGTCCCTGTATCAGCTGAAGGGCACCATTCTTGCTGCAGACAGCCCCACAGCCACACCCACATACAGGAGTGGGTCCATGTCGCAGGGACCGTGTGCAGCCCAGCATGGGAAGCACAAGGTGTCTGAGTCCGGCACTTGCTCTACTTCGCCTTTTAAAGTCGGCCCTCCCAGAGCAACTCACACCACTAGCTTGGTCAAATTTCGAGAAGCCAGTCCTAGACTGTCCAGCCACTTCTTCACTCTCTACTATTCACGATGGAAACAATCCCATGCCAAGGGAAGGGTGAGGAGGAAGGATAGCAGCAGGAATGCAGATAAGTGACAAGTGAGCATATCAGAGACCTCTGTGAACCACAGAGCCCAAAGAAGGAGCAAGGACAGGGAATAACTTCTCAGGGGAAACAAAAAATGCTCTAGCACAATAATTTGCTTGGGTGGGGATTTTGTTCTTCTTTTTTTAATGCAAACCAGAATCAGTTGATTCCCAAAGTAGGCAAGTCTGTACCTTGGCCAAGTTAAGTTGCAACAGGTAATATTTACCACAGATCCTTCCACCATTTCACTCATCTCTGGGAAAAGCACATTAAACCACACCAGAGGCAGATATTCATAAAACTAGATCACTATCTCCACAGTAACACCCTTCACCCCTTGAAAGCAAAACCAAGCCCAAAATATCAAATTCCATTCTGGAATGCATATTCTTCACCACTCCCTCTTTTCAGCACTACCTCAAATTTGTCACTTTTGAGGTCTCTTCTCATGTGCCCAGTCACCTTCCCAAAGGTGCTCTGAAAAACTGACAAAATAATCTTTGTGTCCTCCGAATTTCCATTTCTGTTTTCACTGCCTGTTAGATGTAATCTTTAATTCTCTATTTCTGTATCCCTTAATTCAGTCTTTTTACGGAAGTCCTGTCACCCCCTTCCCTGTAATTTCTAGAACTCACACATTCTTGCTGGCCACCAGAGCTAGCTTATTTTCTACTGAGTTCTTTGCTGTTTTTATTATCACTCTGCCAGCTGGCCTAGTTGGCTATCTTCTTCAGCTTCCTATCCTGCTTCCAAACATCATTAATCTCTTTGAACTCCTCAACTCATTTCCCTGTTTCTCAAATGAGACAGTGATTTCTTTGCCCTTTTCTACGGATACCCTCTACCCCATCTCCTGCTGTACTAACATTTTCCTTATTCTCTGTACTCTCACCCCTCATACACCATTTGCCTGCTCTCCTGGTCTTTGCTCAACTACCCTTATCTACCTGCCTTCAAATACTTTGTAAACTGGGGCTTAAAATAACCCAAAACACCAAATCCCCCTACAATCACATTATTATATAATTATCTTCCTCATTAATTGTTCTCTCCTGTGACGCTTAGCAGGCCAATAAATTACATTCCATTTGTATTTCTTCAATTATAATTCAGTTTGTTTCCAATAAAGGTGACTGTTCTTCTGGAGACACACCAACAAATCTCTACAAACCATGACTTGCTTTCCAGAAAAACGACAAGCTCAGAAGCAGACCAGCTCCCACTTGAGGACACATGGTTTCTAAAAAAGAAAGTGTATTGAGTTTGCATAGCCTGGTTTTGGTAGCAGGGACACTACAGGGACACTTCTTGTGAGAAGCTACGAGAAGCTTCCACCATGTACCACAGAGCCAGTCCCTGGTGGCTTCAAAGACAGACATGCTGCTGGACAAGGCCGAGCCAATTACATATAGTGGGAATATCTCTATGATAACAGATTTAAGAAGAAATAAAGAAAGAAAAAATAATGTTGTCATGCTACTGTAATTGTGGCCCAAGAAGAGTGGAGTAAGAACATGTGAGAACAACTCTGCAGGTACCAAGGCCAGCAAAGAAGGAGGGAGAGGAGCTGCTCCAGACCCTAGAGCTGGTTCCCCTGCAGCACGGGGTGATGATCACAGTGAAGCAGCTCTGCTCCTGCAGCCCACTGATATCCTCAGGGACACAGAGATCCACCAGGGTGCAGACATCCACCCACAGCCCATGGAGGAGCCTGCACCCATGGATGGATGCCTGGGAAGAGGCTGTGACCCTGTGGCAGAACTGTGGAGAGAGGGGCCCTGCTCCCAGGTTGGAGCAGCCTGTCCTGCAACTCATGGAAGAGTGATCCACACCCCAGCAGCTTGAGGGGGGACTGGTGCCCATGGGAGGGCTCATATTGCAGCAGTTCACAGAGAGCTCTTGCTCATGAGATAGAGCCAGGCCGGAGAAGTTCATGGAGAACTGTCTTGCCTGGGAGTAACCCCATGGGGAATGACTCCTCTCCCTGAGCAGCAGAAGAAACCATGGGTGATAAAGTGACCATAACCCCTATTCCTGCACCATTGGTGGCAGGATGTAGAAGAAAGCAGGGGTGGGGGGAAGGTGTTTTAAGGATTTATTTTAAGGGTTCTGTTCGTCCTGTTCTGATTTTGTTAGTAATAAATTAATTTCATATCCCTAAGTTGAGTCTGTTTTGCCCCGATGGTATTTGATGAGTGATCTCTCCCAGTCTTTATCCTAACCCATGAACTCTTCTTTAAATTTTCTCTCCTCTGTCCAGCTGTGGAGGGGAAGGAGAGAGGCTTTTTGTGGCTGCCTAGCATCCTGACAGCATCAGCCCACTACCATCTATTTTGCTGGAAAACACGTATTTTACTGTGTGCTAGGGAAATCTCTTTATCTCTGTCATGGGTTGGCACTGGCCAGATGTTAATGCACCCATGAATATGTGTTTTTTCTCTAACAACTCCTGTGGGATGTGATCAGGAACAGAGCAGAGCAGGCTTAAATCTTGAAAACAAAAAAACCCACCAAAACTTTATTAATTACATAAGAACAGGGACAGAAATACACTTAAACACACACAGAGACAGAAATAAAAACTTCTTAGAACATTTCTTCTCCCAGTTTCTACCTCCCCACCCATCACTTTTCACAGACCAACCTTTGGGTTTTAGATCAAACAATCACCACTCAAAAAAAAACTAATCTTCAATTCAGCAAGGGAGAGAGGAGTCTCTCTGGCACCACAGACTGTTCCCCAGAACACACAGGTCTACTCCTTATGTGTTCCCATGTCACCCGTGGCACCGCCCAGAGAAGTCTGCCAGGGTGACTCTCTCTTTTTCCTATGTCCAGCGCTCTCACCGCTGTCTCATAGGCCAAAGCTACATACAGGGCTTTTTAAGGATGCTGCATGCCGAGCTCTCCCCTTTTTACCCAGGGGCCGGGGTTCCAGGAGCAGGTCTGCCCTGAGGGCAGAGGGCGCCACCTCACCCTCCCCCTCTCTTCTCTGCTCGCTCCACTCTTCAAGTGCCAGTCACTGTAGCAAAAGCAAGGGCAGCTGCATCCACCCAAAAATGCAGTTTATGTTCAAAAGAGACTTAAGTTCAGTCCATGGCTGACATTATGCAAGAGAAGTCCAGCTCAGAAGGCTACTCCTCTCATTCTTCAATCGGGTTCCTTCCAATCATGCTTTATCATCTCAGTCTCAGGCCGCTTCCCTCTCTCCGAAACCACCAGTCATGAGAATCAATGTCTAAGAAAAGTTTCTTTCTGCTACACAAGGGTTAACAGTTTTTTTCTCGGCAGGGCTGCAGGCTCAGGCACTCCCAGGCTCCACAACTCCCACGTGGCTCGGCACCTTCTCCCGGAGTTTGGGGGGGGGGGGTGAGCACACACAGAAGGCACTTCCACAGTTTTCCACCCCTCCATCCTGGACGGGGCAGCTCAGTTCCAGTCCTGTCTCCTCTCTTCTCCCCCCTCCGGGGCTCCGGCTTACCTGAGCCGACCACGTGTTTCCCCTCCCCCACCCAGCCTCGTGGCTGGGCAGGGGAAGGAGGCCTGACACGTCTCTCTGCTGAAACCGGGATCTGAAAAGAGGCCGAACCCCCTAGACTCCTGCTTTTAACTCTTTGTGTCCTCAGAGGCGTGTCCAAACCTCCGAGTGACCAATCTAGGTGCCAGCAGAAAAGCTGATTACTGATTGGACTGCCCACATCCCCCTGGAAAAAAAATTCACCTCCCTTGCAACCACAACAATCTCTTAATAGAAAAGTTGAAATTTACCCACCAGCTACCTTATATATGCCTTTCAAATGCCTCCTCTGTGTGCTCACATACGCTCCTAGTTATATAAAAAAGAAATCCTTTCCCACCACTGTCTGAATTTTTAGTATTCTGCTGTCTCAGTCTTGTTCCAGGGAGAGGATTTTCATACTTTTTCACCTGGAAGGATAATGCAGGGTAAAACTCCTTCACCTACCAATTCTAGTACTGGAGGAATCATTAATTTATACCTCTGCTACACATTTATAGCATTTGCCACAAAAGGAAATCAGATCACGCACAGATCTACACTCTCACGTTTTTGTCAGCCAATTATCTTCACTATACATTAAGGAATTCAGTAATGCCATAAAGACAACATAACCAGCAAGATAATCCATTACTACTGCACAGAAGATAAAACTGGACTTCCCTCTGCAAAATCTTGTGCTTTATAAGAGAACCATCATTCTAGCCAATAAACTGGCAGTATAACTGGCACTATTTAAACCAACAACCAAAGATACCAAAAACCTTTCTGAAATCTTTTAACAGACAAAGTCATTCACAAGTTGCTAACAGAGAGATCTTCGGAAAGAAACACACATTAAGCCACACGCATGTTTTTAGCAAAGTCAGGGCAGATATTACACCTGATGACACTGAACATTGGCAACTGTGGTTATTTTCTGCTACACTGTCTTTGACCCACAACCCATCAGATGTTTTCAGCAGTGCTGGTCGTGTTCTGAACCATGCCAACCATTTGCACAGCTTTCTGGATTTGATCATGGTAAACTTATCTCACTCATTGAACATTTTTGTTATCTTTACAATTCTTAATAGCTTGTTTCATCTCAGAGCTCTTTCACAGGATCTTTGGATTTTCTAGCACATCCTTTCACAGAGACCCTTTGAATGTGAAATGCTTCCATTTCTACTCCCTAGGAAGTCAGCAAAAACTTTCATCACAGTGTTCAGTCTTATCCATGTGTCTTACACATGTACCTAATGAAATCAAATTGTTATCACTGTACCATGGTTCATATTCACACCTAATTCATATAGTTAATTTTTTTTAGATTATTTTTATTTATGTCATAACCCCAATTTCAGATTTGTCAGTGCACTGAAAGTAACTGCTTTCAAGTTAACAGAACCCTTCATATATCTAAGAACTGTATTTGGGGCTAAGTCTGTCTTTTTCCCCTGCCTGTTAAATACTGGCAAAGGATTCTGATTTCTCTTACAGGATCATCATTGAAATTATTAGGATATAATTGTTTAATATTACCTCTTTCAGCAATTCTGACTCAAAGACACCATCATATTGCATCTTGGCTATAATTATTTTTGAATTATAAGATATTTCAAGTAGCACTACCCATTCTATATTTGACTAAAATTATTTCCAAAATAAGAAGACAGATGATTACTGTGGGATGCTGACCACTCAAAACTCCCAAGAAATCAATGCAAGATACAAAGATTCAAACACTACAAGGTCATTTGTGTCAGAAACAGTGAGGCCAGCAGGACCAGGGTAGCAACTGTCCCCCTGTACTTGGCACTGGTGAGGTCGCACCTCGAATCCTGTGTTCAGTTTTGGGCCCCTCACTACAAGCAGGACATTGAGGTGCTGGAGTGTGTCCAGAGAAGGGTAGTGGGGCTGGTGAAGGGTCTGGAGCACAGGTCTCACAAGCTGCAGCTGAGGGAGCTGGGGTTGTTCAACCTGGAGCAAAGGACTCTGAGGAGACCTCACCACTCTCTACACCTACCTCAAAGGACACTGAGGCAAAATGGGCATCAGTCCCTTTTCCCAGGTAACAAGTGACAGGACAAGAGGAAATGGTCTCAAGTCACACAAGGGGAGGTTCAGCTTGGATATTGGGAACAATTTCTTCAATGAAAAGGTTGTCCAGTGGTAAAGTCACCATCCCTGGGGGTATTTTAAAGACATGTAGATGTGATGCTCAGGGACGTGGTTTAGTAGGGGCAGTGCCAGGCCCACAGCTGGATTTATAAAGCTCTATTCCAACCTAAATTATTCTATTCTACTCTATATTGCCTCTACCTTATTAGTTATGACCTCTTAGAAGCAATCTAAATATATAATGAGCCTTATTTTACCATAACATAAAACTGACAGGGAGCCAGGATGAACTGCCATAAAATACACAATTTTTGCATAGTTTCATTTTGCAAGAAAAGTGCAAAGGATAATATTAAATGATGGAGGCAATTTGTTTGTGGGTTTTTTCCTCAGAACACTCAACACTCATGAGGGATGTGAATCTGGTTTTCAGACAGCAGCAATTAAAAAAAAAAAAAAAAAAAGGAAGCAAAAAAGCACTATCAGCAAAGGCTACTTTGACAGACTAAGGAATCTTTTTTCCATGTTCATGAGAAGAGCCAATTATGTTACTGCTTGTGGCAGGAGCCTTCGAAAGGCAATGTTTTCTGCCAGTATTTTGATAAAAACCAGCATGAAACAAGTAACTTTAATGTGCAAACAACACCGAAAGTATCTTCACCTACTGTTTTGATTAACCACTTCATGAAAGATATTTTCCTTCTCTTGTGGCCAAACCTTCTTAATGTCTGCTTCTTCACTGTTTGTGCGTGCCCACAACATCATTAATTTATTGACATCCTTTGCGGTCGTACACTAACCAGACGCCTTCTGCTGACTTTGAGGCTGAATGTCAGATTATTTCTTATTTTAAGTGTGAGGAACAACCTAATTAGATACAAACATACCTAAGTCATGAAGAGAATGACAAGCTGATTAATAGTTATCTGAAGTTACAACAACAGTTTTTTCTAATCTGGTGTTACATCTTCCTCTGATTTACTCAACTTTGTGAAGATGGTGTGTCATATGGTATCTAATTCATGGAATTCAGACAATGGCCTTTCCAAATAACCTTCTGGCACTGGCAGCACTTGTTCTTGGATTGGGAATCATTCTGGTGTTTTAAAATATATGTGTGTGTGTGTGTATTTGCATCATGCACTAACAAATCAGCTGACCTGAAATGTGAGATTTTAAAATCAATTAAGCAACAAATCCTAGCTGTGAACATCAACATGTCAAAAAATACAACTATCAATTCTTGTAAAAATGTTACTGATACATTTATTGCCTGAGCCTATTTAGTATTCACTACCTCAAGGAAAAAGGAAAATAGTGTGTGTTTACCTAGACTTACCTTGCTACCTTTAATATTAATATGAATTTTAAAAATGCTATTCTGTAGCATGCTCATCCTGCCCAGCTTTGGAACATTTGATTCACTCCTTATGCACAGACATGGGATGCAAAGAGGAAACTTGCTGAGTCTGATGAGTACCTCCAAGCAAGCATGATTCAGTAAATTACAAGGAGTCTGACAATTCTGTGAGTGAGGCCCATCTGCTCTAGTTTGTTGTTTTTTTCATTTCTCACATACTAGGAGAGGTGCACCTACTCCTCATTAGAATATCAAAAATATGTGAACATTTTGGTTACACAATCTTTATGAAACTCTACAGCTAAAACTACCAGTATCTTTAAAACATTTTTAAAAATACACACTATTTTGATATTTCCCTGCAGATATAAATTTACTTTTTCAATGTCTTATATTTTAGAAAAGAAGATGATCTCACAATAAAACACCAGTTTGAGCAACAGATGACACAGTATGTATTTTATCTGCAGTACTGCATGGGGGATAGTGTTAATCTTTCAAAGAAAGGAAAGGACAACAGATATAGACAGAGAAAAACACAAATTTGAAATAAGTCTGTATGCAAAAGCTGCAGGAAGACTTGAGTGTATTTCCCACAACTACAACAGCATAAAGAGCCCTCAGAAAATTCATCTGGGAAGCTACAGGTACACCAATTATTGTTTTCCATGTTTTGGAATCATCTGGCACCCAAGGGCACCCCTGTGCAGAACAAGAGAAGAAAACAGTGGTTGCGTGTAACTCCTGGTATCAGCAACTTCCCTTTTATCAGATGCTACATGCCACAAGCAGTTCAACTTTTCATATGGTTGAGCTGTAAGCCTTCTCATGCTTCTTGTAAAATGGAAGAGGCTAGGGAAGGGAATTTCCAATATAAATTGGGCTGACCCTCTAAAAGCAGCACAGTTAACTGAACACTCCAGTCAAAGAAATAAATAATAAATCTTGCCGTTTTCAAGGAAAAAAAATGGAAACAATTTCTTCTGCTGGATTTATAGAACCCAGTACAACAGATTCTTTGAATGATCAGCACAAAGTGTTTCATATGGCCAAAACACAAGCCAGTTTTTCAAATACTTGTTTCAAAATTGCGACCCAACAGTAAAATAACTACTGCTAAAAGTAATTTGTCAGTTCTACATGAGATGGAGGTCATGTAGGAGAAAAGAATGCAATAAAGAAACATGCAGAGCTGATTTTTTCCTGTGGTTTTAAAACAAATTAGCTGTCAAAGATATGCCGAATAACAAGAAATACTGACTAATTAAAAATATTCAAGTATGTGAACATGATTGCTGGGAAAATAAGGCAAATAATTTACTGGCTGGTTAGCTCCTTAGAACAGCCAGCTTTGGACAGTTCTTGAAGTTGGGAATAAACTTTGTAGGTCCTGTATTAATTCATCATTCCATTCATTGCAAGTCAGTGACTGATGGCGGTGCCAATGTTACGGAATAACATTCATTAATAATCAGCACTTTCAGATGAGAAACCCAAGTTCAGCTTTTCTGAGCTTTTAGGTGCATTTCATATGCACCCAAACACAGCAAATCAAACAGGCTCTACAGATACAGGCTATAATTAATGTATTTATTTTAAAACCAAGAAAGGAAATCTGCACTCCCATGAGATTTGAGGTGCCAGTGAGTTTACACAAAGACTGAAGAAACAATCTTCCAAGGTGCCTCCCAGCCTGGGATGTTGTGAGGAGGGAAACAAAGACTGACCTGTCCCCCTCCTATCACCCCAGAAACCCGGGGCAGAAGTAGGCAGGGGTGTGGCCAACCTCAACTGCTTCAAAAGAACACATGAGAAACCCAAACTGAACAACTGTGGAATCATTCGCCCCACAGGAGAGTTATTCTTTCTCCTCAAAACACAGGCTCACTCCAGTGACTTGGCTAGCTCATTCTTTATGTCGTTGTCTTTTTTAAAAATAACTGCTATAGGCTCATTTCTGAGTATTTCAAGGACGACTAACACACATTAATTATGCAGGCAGGATACTCTGGTAATGAGACCTTCTTGTTCCTTCCAGTTTGCAATATTGTGTAGCACTGGAACAATCTTACTGATATTCCATTCCAAGAGCAACAGGAAATGACAAACTCCACAGGGGGAAGAAACAAATGGAACTCCCCCAAATACAGTAACAGCAAATACAGGCAGGAAATAACCTGATATTCTTCTTCTGCAATTCTAGCAACTCCAACTGCTTCATCCACTGGGGCACACTAATGTCCACTTGCGACCTTCTGCCATTTCCTTCCTATTGCCAGTATGGCTCACCCAGCAGTCAAGTTGTAGGAAACAAAATTTCCTAACTTCCTGTAATGCCTCTTTTCTCTGTTTTAATGTGGACTTCCCGAAATGAGGGGTGAACTTAAATTATTAGGTCAACCTTGATTTCTACAGTCCAAACAGCACACTGGGATTGTCTTGTGGCCCTCCATCTGTCTACATGCTATGATAAAAATGTAGGCATCAAGAGAGGCTTATTGAGGCTGCCAAAATTTGACAGTGGCTTATTTCACATAAAGTTATTGTATGCCTAAGCAATTTATGCCTAAAATCATTCTGGTACAATAAACTGCAAGGATTTTTTTTAAACACACATAAAATGAGTATGTTTACTTATACTTTCAGCAAATTAACAAGAAAATTATTTGTCAAAATCTTCGAGCGGCTGTGAAGCTTTACGTGCAGATAGCAATGAAAAGCTGTGAGAAACAGGCCATGTTTACACTAACAGCATCATGATGGAGTTCATTCCCTCAGTTTAATAAAAACAAATGGGTAACAAGTTAAACCCTACAAGGTCAGAGAACACCTGACAACCAAGTCTATATACAGGTTTATAAGAAGAAGCATAGTGAGAATCATAACCTTTAGAGACTGAAGTTGAAACATTTTCACAGAGAGTCACAGTGTCATACTGGCTTGCTGGGGGTGGTTGCCCAATTATACTCTAAAACGACTGAAGAAAGTCATAAACTTTACCAGATTATCTTTATCAGATGTTTTGTTTTTAAGAACATAGCAAAGACACTTTATTTAAAGCAAAATTTTTAAAAACTGGTTATTGATTTCCTTTCAATTTTGAGAAAATAAGCTATGGAAATGGTGGGTTTTGTTTACACAGCACTATACTGCAAATACACATGTCCCACATTTCACTAACAAACAAGAGATTTGGGTCATACTTCACAAACCTTTATTCTCCAAATTACATTAGCATTCAGAAAAGGCACAAATATTTCTCTGTGACTTTCTATACAGAAGTATACAATTATTGCCCTCAGAGAAAATGTTGATGGTGTCAGTGACTCATGCAAAACCAAGCAAAATAATTGCAATGCTATGCTTGCAACTGGAAGAGCCCTTCAAAATATATGCACCAGAAAGTCTGGTTGCTAACAAATTTTTGAAGGGTTAAAACATGAAATTTCTTTTAACTTCTTGTTTTGTAGAAATGTATTTAAGTATGTAACTGTGTCAAAAAAACACAGTGTTATTAAGGAATGTAATAGGGCAGGTTTTTTAAATTCTAAGCACAGAATGAAGAAGCAATGAATTGAAACATGTTTTTGAATATTGCTTTAAACAATATTGTCATAGACGACAACATGATCTAATATTTATTTGTGGCTGTAAAAGTTTTCTACATACATCAAGATTTGTGGAGACAAATTTCCCTCACTTTCCTTTGGCTTATAAATTAATCTATTTAGTCTCAGAAACTGTGATTCTGAAAGATGTTGTTCTGAAAGCCACAAATACAACTAGGGAAGAAAAGCACAACACAAACAGATGCGGCCTCTATGCAACCATTTTGCATGTTCCAGGCATTTCCCAAGATATGAGAATGTAACAAAATTAAATTCAGAGTAAGCGTCACTGTTCTTGTTTGCTACATTTCCTTGACAAGCAAATCAACATCATCAGAGATGCATAATGCTATAACCAACATCTCCTTTTACAGCTGGAGATTTATCAATTTGGATCAAGGCCTACTATCAAACTGCAAAACTGGGAGAGGTTACACTGCCTGGATAGTATGTTTCATTGACCATTCCTTTCCAAGCCTTTGCAACCTCAATCTGCACTTAAGAAAGGCTAAACTAAAGTTAACATATACATGAAACCTGGAATACATGACTGCCAGCAAAAGGAGTTTAGTGTTCCTCAAATCACCTAGGAGATAATTTCTTTAATAGCACGTCTTTTAACCAAAAAAAATTAACAAAAAATTAAAAACTAACATACTATTTCTTCAGTGGCATTAGCACAACTAGAAAAAAGACAGCACTTGTTCTTGTTTAGCATCTCTAACCACGTAGTGTTTGGGATACTTCAGCACAATAGGAGTCCAGAACACACCCCCTCAACTTCTGATCAAGGGACAGAAGAACTGGTCCCCTCTTGAATACCACTTGTACTTCACTTTTAACTTACAGTTCTGTCAAGCTATATTGACTAATTAGTGGCTTGGAAACAGTAGACAGAGTAACTAATGTCTGGAGTCCCAGGCTTTAGAATATTTTGCCCAAAAGTGAGAGTTTATTGTGTTACTCACAAACACACAATCACTTTAAATTTTACTTCCTTTACAAAACACCTTCCAAACTAAAGACTCACTGAATGAATTTGGGGATGAGCTACACTGTGCTGTCTATACAAGTTGTAAAGGCATCCTATCCTGAAACTCCTTTTTTTAATGGGGAAGGCAGATTTACATAACCCTCATCCCTTTCTCTTCAGAACTGGACAATCGATAGGAAACTCAGAGCTGTTAATTTCTACAGTCAATCTTAATGGTTGGTTTTATGCTTGCAAATGTTATTCTAAAGCGTTAGAGCAAATAGAACACTACACTGTTGTTGATTTAAGTGATTATACATACTTTCTCCCATCCAAAGAATTG
Organism: Prinia subflava; assembly: GCF_021018805.1. Lineage (NCBI taxonomy): Eukaryota > Metazoa > Chordata > Aves > Passeriformes > Cisticolidae > Prinia > Prinia subflava. The sequence continues at coordinate 52,693,609 of NC_086247.1, forward strand.
TTTACTAAGGTAACAAATTCAAAATTAATTAAAAAGTACTCGTTTTTTTTTTACTCTTAGTGGAATTCACCCATGGAATTCATTGCCACAGGATATTATCAAAGCTAACACTGCAGCTCAGAATTAATGATATAAAAGGAATTAAAATACAGAATAGCAACCTTAATGTGACATTCAGGTTTTACAACTGCCTACTTAATACAGGAAATAGACAGGTAAGACCCTCAGGAATGGAGAAGTGCATTAATACAACCACATCCTGAACATAATGCATCAAAGGATATACCTCTAACAAACACACCAAAACAGCTGATTTATCTGACAAAATGACTCCCAGTATACCAGTTTCTCTCAGTAAAAGAACAAGAAGGTTCCCTCACTCATATTCCTGGCAGCAAAAACTGCACTTTCTCTGAAAACCTCTTACCTACACACTACCAGCTTCTGACCTGCTTAGTTTCAGAGACCTGTCAAGATGACAGAATGAAGATCTGTGATCAACACTAAAGTAATGCTACAGAAAACTTTTACCTTAGAAAACAATCTGGATTGGTTTAGTTACAAATATTGATAAGTCTGCTGCAGTACAGGAAAAAAAAATATACTATATCTTACTAGCAAATCACACTTAGGATATCTTTAGAAATGCCTGAAGATATTAGAAAGGCTAGTAAAATCTACTGACTACACAGACTTTTGCACTAATTAGAACTTGCTAACTTCATTCTTCACAATGGAAGTTAAACAGTCTGTTTTTCAGAATGCTACAGTCTAACATGTGGAAGTATTTACTGATCTTCAAGTGAAACATTACTTCAAAAAAAGACACCACAGCTTCACAATGGCTGTCATTTCAAAGTGAAAAGACGTAGAGAAGAAAACGTGGCGCATAAACACTGAGCAGTTTTATACATTTGTAGAAAAGATTTTACTGTTCTGAAGGAAGTCACAATTTAGTGTCCTTTTTAGATACAATCCTTTGGATGGTACTTCCTTCCAAGAATCCTTTTAGCAACACCAGCCACTCTGAAGTTGTTAGTTTTGCCAGCATTTGCAACTCTGCTACTCCAACAAATATACTAACATGTAATGATTTTAGTGTTTAAGTGGTTAAAACTGTTGAACTCTGTCCCCTTGCCTATTATGTATCAGTTGTTGTTTCCTGCAGTTTTGGACTTTGAGCAAATACCTGAAATGAAAAGCACCGTAGCTACACATGTACAGGTGCAATAAAAGTATCATTCTCTTTCCTGATATCCATCAGAAAAAGCCACCAAAAAATAAGTTATCACCAAATACACACAGGTCTATCATTTCACGTTTTGATTTGACTGCTCTGATGTAAAAATATATATATATATCAGTGTTGTACCTGCAATTTAGAAGACAGGGAATTTCATGCATGACATGATTTTCACGAGCTCCAGCACAACAAATAAGAGATTGAAATGCTTTCCAGTTGTGACAGTCACCAGCCAAACTGTTCACTTTCTTCAAATAACTCTCACCAGTCAGCTGTTTCCCAATGATTTCCATTCCCACGTTCAACACTATCTGCGGAACAAGTCACCCACCAGATAAGCCAAAAACCTTGCAAACTTATAGGTAAGAATTTATGGAGCGAAGTTTCATTCCTGGTTTTTTGTGGGACTCATCTTTAAGTGGTTTTCCAGCCTGAGCGCTAGGGAAGAAGCAGAGGCACTCAACCTGAGATGGTTGTTACACAAGGGAGAGGGACACTGTACTTGCTGCCTCCCCATTCTCCCAAAAACTCTTTCCACTGGATCTTAAGTGACCTAGGTGGAAGCCACAGAGATTGCAATGACACGTTGTGCATAAGGACGTCTAACCCAGTGCCTACAAGCCTGGAGAATGTTGCTCCTGCAAGGCTGTGTATATACTGCTCCCCCTTGAGACCCTTCACCTCCTCCCATTGAACAAGGCAAAACTTCCTCTAATCAAAGAAGCCAGGTAAAATAATTTAAATCATTTGAATGGGGAAGGAAAGCTTCCATTTTAGCTGGTTTAGGATCTCTTGTGTGAACTGACATCCAAGTTAACTTTTTTCCAGCACACTACCCACTAATGGTTCCTAGATTTTTGTTGCTGTGACTAATACTTTTATGAGTGTTCTGGGACAACAGCAGAGTTTTAGAATGTAATTGGAAGCCTATGTGAATTTTTATCATGCTGGTCCCTATCATTCCTTGGTACATCACAATAAATATTACCCAATGTCACAATTATGACAAAAAAATCCCACCAGTCTGGTCTTTACCTTCTTTTCAGTAACTGACCAATTTTAGAGCATAATGAGCACGACTTTGCCCATCTACACAAAGCTTATTTCAACTTTAAAAATACATCCAAGTTTTTTGATATGTATGTATGCATTGTCACATGCAATGGCACTCCACAAACTGCCCTCTAGTCTGCATCCCCTCAGTCCTGCATCACAACTTGCTATGTCATCATCATGACATCACCTGCAGAGACAGGCACAAAAAATAATTCAGTCACCTGAAAATGGCAAAAAAAATATTGCATTCTATGATCATTTCTTGAACAGCCACCTCCAGTGAAATCAATGAAAAGCACAAAACAAATAACCCAAGCACAGTGTGGTTCACTGCCTCCACAGGCTTGCCTTAGTATTACAGTTGTTCAATTTATTCTCTTTATAGGAAAACACATAGGGAGGTATCAGATTCTGAAATACACTTCAAACATGTAATTTAAGAAGCATTTTGGTACCTGGTAATGTAGTAATTCAGATATTTCCCCTTCAAAATTTTCATCAATATTTGATAACTTTGGGATAAAAGATCACCCAAGCATCCTGGAATCTACCTTTTCCTTTCAAGGCAGAACACAGACATCACTCCCACTGAGGCATTTCCAGCAGGTGAATATATGCATTTCTGAAAATAATGTAGTGATTTAAGAAATATTCTCTGTAAAATATTGTTCATATCCTGAAGTGATGCTAATTCTGACTCATACAGTATCATTCTCATGAGTACTGGTTGCTGAAAGGAGAAATAAAAGAAATAAAATGAAGAAAAAGAATTCCTGCTATTTACCAGGAGTTTAAGTATTCGACTGAAAGAAAGTCGTGAAAATTTCCAAATAATATCTGAACACTATCACCAAAAAAATTCTAAAGTATTTTCTTTTTACCTGCCATTGCTTACAAGACCCTGATAACCTGCACTCAACCCCTCAGAAAACCCCAAACTTTCTAGAAGCATCTACAATTCTTACTTTATCTGTGTCAAACTTCAAGAGTTCAGGAAGCAAGTGTAACTTCTGGAAAGCATTTGGCCCAGGCAATACCTCACTGAAGCCCATTTGCTGATATCATACAATCCAACAGCATCAGTCAAAACCCAGAGAAAGCCATCCTCTAGAAAAATCTCCTAAGCATTTTTTTCCCCCGGCACCCCTTTTGAAAACAGCCATATTTTGCTTAAGAGAAAACTAATGAATTGTGTGTGAATTAAAACAATTGGAAGCAGTATAATTAAAAACTGTTATCAAGTAAGCCAGCTTTGTGGTTCAAGTCTCTATAAACCAAAGAAAGCAATTACCAAAAGATTGATCTGATGCCTTACCTCAACATGGAAAAATCACTTCTTGCATTTTTCAAGTACATATGAGTAACAAAAAAAGACAGGTTCACACCAAGACTCAAGCTTTAAAAGACAAAATACAAAAAGCCCACCTTTTACCATCAGTGCCAAAAGCCCCCTCTCCTCTATTTTGTTGTTTCTTCAGCACTGTACTACTTCAGTACAGAAAAAAATATCCCACTGTAGTAATCACACTAAAAAAAAATCCAATAAAGTACCCAACTCTCTTGGTCTTATTACAGAACACACTACTTTATTTGCAATAAGTTTCCCATTACTCTAAGTTACTATTTAAACCCTAGGATCACATTGAACTGAATGAAAGATTTTTATCATGAAAGTAACATGATAGGATCCAACCTTGAAGTCATAAGCCTACAATTAGCATTTCAATCTCCAAAACCTTTCATTCTGTGCATGTTAAATTTCCTGTCTTCATCAGATGCTCAAATCACATCACTCTTGAGGTTTAAATGGAAACATGCAGGCTTACCTGCACAAGATTAGACTCTGCAGTGCTACAGATCTGATCCTAAAAATTCTTACAAGGAATTGTGTTTTCTCAGTTATGTGGTACTGATCAGTGCTTAGAAAGTATTTCATCCCAGCCAACTGACATTTTTTCATAAATGCAAGCTAGCATGAACATTTATTTTAAAAGAATGTAAACTTAAGGTATTAAGACTTAAAGCATTAACCATTTTAACAGTATTTAAAGAATCAATTTTCAGCTGAGCAGACCTGTTATTTTTAATGAGTTTGCCACAGCTGTCATTGCCCTCCACACACCTAGTCAGGGCTCTCCAAACCTCGTTACTTTCTAGTCTTAGAAACCAAAAAGAAAATTATATAAGAAACTGTAGTAATTAAGCATTTTAAAATCACACACAATGGATTCTGAACCAAAAGAAGCACTCTGTATTTCCACCCTTGTGGCAGTGCCAGAGACATTCACAGCTCAGACGGGCAGGAGACAGAAGAGCATCACTCTCGCAGTGGGTCCTTGTGGCAACTGTTCAGCTGCGGATGTAGTCTCACCGTAGAGTCATACAAAAACCATCACTCTAAAAAGCCTTTTTCAGGAAGCCCATTAAACACTTCCTTGATGCTTTGGAAAGGAAGAGAGCACTGGCTCAGGGGTGGCTCAGGGATAACTCAGGTGCAGATGCAAGGTAAGTGCAAGAGTAAAGCAGGTGAACTACGTTTCACCCTAGTGAGGGCTCTGCTAAGAGCTTGTAAAGGGGAAAAATAACACCTACAGACACAAACTAAGGCAAGAGAAAAGCTGTGTGTCCGTTTACCAATTCTTCTCTAAAATCCAACTGAACAAGATCACTAGGTCCAAACTCAAAAGTTCTGCAGTGGAGTTTCTTTATCATACTCAAGACACAAGTGCCTCTTTCAGGTTTTCTATTTTGATTAATCCTCAGATGAGTACGATTTACGAGCATAAGCAACTCATGACAACATCAGTTCTCATCTGTGGAGGTATTACTGCAATGCGAAAGTACTTCTGCGTTACTAAATAGCAGGAATATGGACAGCAAAATCATTTTATCTGAGCTCGTTTTGATACAGAACGAGTCTGGCAAGACCCAGATTGAGCACCTGACAGAACAATACCCCTCCTATTTTAATACCACAGCAAGATATTGTATTATTAGAGTAATACTAAAAAAAAAAAAAAAAAAAAAAAAATCACCTAAACACCACTTCTTTTGTAGAATCCTTTCTTCTTCCCATGTGTCTTTCCAGTAAATTCATCCTCATATTTTAATGATCTTTCATAAATTGAAAAAAAATATGGGGCCCAACTGATTCCAAACAAGGAGCTAGCTCCATGACTAATGAAAGGCCTGCCTGACACCCCCACCCCTTGGCTTTGAGGGCATCCCACCACCTGCCCCATGCCTTACCACCAAGCTCCTGCACACACAGCGTTCCTGCACACACAGCGCTCCTGCACACCGGCCACCAAGGCACAGCAGGGACAGCCCTAAAGCCGCTCATCTGCTGCCATGGATCAGTGGAACTGTGCCCTTCCCAGCACCAGCGGTAGCCACCCAAGTCTAGGGCTGGGCACCTGCGCGGAGGCCACGGGCTCTAGAAGGGGCACAAAGCGGGTGATGGTCTGAAAAGCTGCCTCCATCTCATCCCTCATACAACCGTGCTAACAGCACCCACCGCACGGCCCCAGGCAAAGCGACAGGAAAGTGCATTTTCACTCCCAGGCCGCGAAAGCAGCAGGGCTGCACGCCGCGGGGCACCAGGGATCGCCATGGGTCCCGCACGCCTCCAGCGGGGCTGAGGATGGGAGCCGCGTCCTCCTGCCCGGAGGAGAAGCCGGAGGCTGGGGAGGGCACCTGGAACCAGAGAGCGGGGCAGCTCCCTGGCAAGGCGGATGCTGAAATAGAGAGGCGCTGGCCGGGCCACCGTGGGGTTAGTCAAGGGCAAAGCCCCGGGAAGGATGCGTGTTTCGGGAGCCGCGGGGCAGCCCAGTTTTGGAAGGACAGAGAGGCTGCGTGGGGAGTGGGAGTCGCTCCCGGCAGCCGCGGCGCTCGGCGCCGGGAAGGGGCTGGCGGCGGGCCGGGACCGGCCCGGGAGCCCCGCGGCTGCGGTGCAAGGTACGGCCGGCACCGCTCCGCCGCCCGCGGAGGATGCGCGACGCGGGGCTGACCATCGACGGGTTTCTCTCTGCGCCGTGCCATTCCCAGCCCCATTCCCCAGCTCCCGCCCCGCAGCCCTCCATCGCCCCGGCGGCACCAGCCCCGGCCGAGCTGCCCTCCGCAACCGCGGCTTTCGTCCTGCGATCTAACGGGCAATCGGGACTTATTCAGAGTTTCTTTTCAAATTCTGCGAGGGCACGAATTAATATTAACATATTCACCCATGGCTGGACACCGCAGTTCTCCATCCAAAAATAATTAGTTTCTTGGATGGCCGCCTGCGATTTTATAAACTGAAATTTCTCTCTCTCAAAGTACGGAAAAATCTACCTCCTGAAAACCTCCGTAAATTTTAGAACTGCTCTTTCTGAAACACGCTCACTCTTCTCTTTACAAACGAAACCCTGACACGGCGGCTGAACCAGCCTGCCTGGAGGGCAAACCCTGAATCCTGCTCTCTCCCACGCCTAGCCGGAGGATGCGGGACTCCGCGGGGCTCGGGAACCAGCGGCAGCTGCCGGGAGCGAAAAGCCGCGGAGCCCCGCGGAGCCCCGCACGCCGGTGCCGCGGCGGCGAGCAGAGCCCCGCCACACGTGCGAACCCCGCACTCCCGGGCGGACACCAACGGCGAAAAAACTGAATAACAACAACAAACATATAAGAAATTAGGGGCGAGTTACGAAGTTAAAAGTTTCTTGGAGAAATAGAGGAACGGAGGAGATGCCACGAGGAAGGAGATCGGAGCATCCCCCAAGCCGCCGGCCCCGGCGGGGAGCGACGGAGGTCCCACGGCCCCGGGACGCGCACCCGCCCGGGGACCCACGGAGGAGAGAGGGACGTACCGGCAGTCAAGCACACGGGCAGGAGCAGCCGAAAGGTGAGCCCGCACACCACCTCGCTGGCCATGGCGGCGGGCGGGGGTCGCGGCCGGCCGGCCGGAGAGCCGTCCCTCTCTGCGCGCCACCGCCGCTCCTAGGGCCGCCCGTGAGCGGAGCCGCCGCGGCGGCGGAGCATCGCCCGTCACCTCCTCGCTCAGCCGCGCCGCCTCACGCCTCCCGCCGCATCCCGGCGGCAGCCCATGCAAGCAGCGCCGCGCCGCACCCCCGGCCCGGGGCACGCACACGCCCGCCCCCTCGGGGCTCCCCCCACCGCCCTCCCCCGCGCTCCCGGCAGCGTGGAGCGGCCGCCCCGACGGCGCGGGCCCAGCCGGCGGCACCCCCGGAGCGCCCCCGCCGCGCCGGGAATTGCCCCGCGCCCCGCCCGCGCCTCCTCCGCCCCCCTGCGCGCCCCTCCGCGGGAACAGTCCGGGCCCAGCGCCGGCTTCCCTCCTGCCCTGAAAACTTCCCCGGTTTTCCCGAACGCTGCTTTTCACGTTGGTTTTGGGGAAAGGTGTTAACAATTTATGGGGGTTTTTTTTGGGTTTTTGGTTTTGGGTGGGGTTTTTTTGTTACATTTTTGTTGTTGTTAATTTTTTTTTTTTTTTTTTTTTTTTTTTTAATTGGGGAGCGGTTTTCTCTAATCTGTTCACTTCCCGCTCCTCCTCCTCCACCCCGCTTCCCTCTCCCCTTTCAGCAGCACATTTAGGTCCACAAGAAAATTGTCGCCTGGAAAAAATATAGATCTCCGGTGGTTGGAATGTATTTGACTTTTCTGGAAAGCTTTTACCTTTTAAAAGTGCTGGTTAGAAATTGCTGTTGGTTTAAAGGGACCGCTTCAAGGCCCAGCTGGTGTGTCCCTCTGTGTGTGTACTGAATGAACCTCACAGGCGGGCTTCAAGTAGTGATGCTGTAAAACAGAAAGTTATTAACGTTGTTATCAATACAAGTAAAAATGAGTTTCATTTTTGGCAATGTGTTGCAATCCCTCATACTTAAATGAGGGAAGTTTAGATTGAACAGCTGCTTCCTGGGGGTAGTGCTTTAGGTAACTTCACTCCCCTGCAAGACCTGGGGTAAGAGAAAGCAGGAGCAGTGACCCTGTGGTCCTTGACATAATTTCTCACCCCTTCCTCCTGGTGAAGGACCTCATCTAGTCTTACTTCAAATGTAAAGAGTCCTAGATTTTACTCTTGAAGTTTTGTTTGAATGTTTGTTTTGTTTCGGTTTTTACTCTTATAATTACTTAAGCGTATTTTGCTTCCCTGTGCTTTCTAAAAGAAAGTGTTTTCATATCCTTGCAGAGAAAAAATATTGCAAACATGAACATGACTTACAGGAAAATATAAAGGGTCTTTTGAAGAAAAAACTAGAACTGTGCATTTGGGGGGGTTCAGATGACAAGTGTTGAGCCACGCAGACATCTGACTTTTGTTTTATGAATAATGGCAATTATTTGGATATTCAGATATTATGTAGCATGCTAACAGAAACTGATACAAGTATATTTGGGAATTAAAGAACTCTAGACTGCCATATATGAAAATGCTCAGGAAAGCTAAGAAAAATCAGTTACAGACAGTAATTGCATGTGCCTAATGAGTCTGATAAAAGGAACCCTATCACCAGAGCCTAAGCCTGCTCTGAGGAGGTACAGTCAGCTCACAGGCAGTGTGTGGAGTTAAAATGTAACCTCTACCTGCCTTACCAGAGATGGTAAGGGAAGCCCTGTCCCAGCAGGATGAATGTGACCCCTTGGTGTCAAGAGGGGTTGCTCTGGAGGTTGCTCCCTCCCTCCCCACATGCAGGCCCAGCGTGGCTCACCCACACATCTCGACCATGAACCAAGCCTGATATGTGATTCTCAATCTTCTGGCACAGGTTTCTGTGCACATCAATCTCTGTGACTACACCTCGTGATGGTGTCTGTAGGTGGCAGAACACTAGGATCAGCAAGTACCTTATCTGCTGAAGTGTCTGATCAGCCTGTGGTAAAGTCAATCCCAGCATTGTTTCAAGACCACAGGATCCATCTTAAAAATTTTAAGTTCCCAAGGAAGCTCTCCTGACCTTAGAGGCTACAAAGCAGCAACTAATAGAGGTCTCTGTGTGTAGGATACATGCACAGCCGAAATATTCTGTGCACTTTGGCAACATATTTTCAAATATTGATCAGGTTTGGGAGTTTTTGTTTTGTTGTTCGGGTTTTGAGTTTTTTAAATTCACTAAAGTAAGGACGAAGTATTTATCATCTTTATAGTACAGTTACCAAAGTCTTTACTTCAGAAAGCATTTGTTTTGTTCTAGTGTTTGGGAAATAATTAGCCAGTTTTCAATACTTACCATTCACACTGTATGAAAACACGAGTTTAAATAAACGTATTGTGTGGCTCCTTACATTTTACCAGACTGCTCATCTACTGCAAAATCTATGCGGCCGCAGTGCCACCTTTTGGCTAAAATGTCGTTCGTGTAAGTAACAACACCTCTTTAGCACAACTGCTGGGAGTTAACTGCATACACAGAATTTTGAGAGAACAACGAAACATCCATAGTCCAACCACACTCCTCTGGAGTGGTAAAAAGTATAAAGAAATACATGAAGCCTTACCAAAAATTGTGTATGCCTTCTGTAGCTCAGCTGTTGACAGAAACAGTAAATGCATTAACTTGAAAATTGGAGAGGCACTTTAGTCAGCATGAAAGCAATAAAGCACAGGACTGACTAAAATATAGAAAGGGAAACTGAATTAATGGGGAAAGTGTCTGTTGGATTAAGTGTACCTAATAGAGAACAATGATTAGAAATAGGCCAGGAGCTTATTTAGCTAATGCCAGTTTTTTCAAGTGACATAAAAGCAGTTAGAATAGAAAGCAAGAGGTTTGCTTCTTCCCTAAGGGCATACAACTTACTGAAATCACACTGTGAGCCACTGTTTTCCTCTTTCCCCTGCAAACCACAGGAAGTTGCCAGGCTGTGTGAGTCCTTTAGCATCCAGTAAGTGTGCTAGCAGTGGGTGTAGCTATCTCATCACCTATCAGCATTTCTTTCCCTTACTTTCAGCTACCAGGATCTCAGCCCCAAGTTGTGTAATACTCACCTTTGGTGAAAACATTTTAGCACTGGGTAGGTGGATGAAACCATAACAAAGAGTGGGAAGAAGATCTTACTTTTATAAAATAACAAACCTCAGCCATGTAAAGATTTGCTCTACCTCATCTTGTCACCATTTCTGTAGTGATAACTTGGGGTGTTTTTTTGAAAAATGTTGTTCCCACTCCATCCAGTAGTCAAAATCAGTGGCAATACATAGAATCAGAGGCCAAGAGAGCTACTGGGAGGAAAAAAAGTCTAGACTGTATTGTGTCACCAATTCCAGTAGGTAGAATAAAATAGTTTAGACTTGGTGGTTGAAGTTGACTGTACTGAGCTGACTGCCCAAAAGAGTGCTGTTCAGAAAACCAGCTTCTAATTGCCTGAGCTTTCTTGTTTGTTTGGCTGTTTGAGTCATGAACTCCTGCCTTTGTTTTAACAGTCAGAGACTTTGAATAATATAACAAGGGCTTGACTATGGATACATGTATATGTGTATATATTATGTGATCACACAATCTCTACAGTTGGTGAGCTCCATAATTGAGTACTAAACTAGCTGAAGAAATAAAATTCCTCTACATGAAGAGGCAGCAAGGCATTAAGTTCCACTGAGAGGCAGAAGAAGTTACTGAAGCCTTTTCAGGGCAGTCACTGCTGTACAGTGCTGGTTTATATTTGTTATTCTTACAATATGAGAGTCCTGCTTTGGGGACCTGTGGGGAAGGAAATGGCTTTAACATTTGGAGTGATGATTAACTAGCGTGTTATGTCTCTTGATCCATGCTCCCTAAGAATACATGAAAACATCCTGCTCCTCGTACCTATTCTCCTCCTGCTCAGTTCTGTCAGCAGCTGAGGGAACAGCCTGCAGTGGCTCACCAGGAGTCAAGAAATTCCATTTTTAAGCTTAGTTCACATTCAGATCTTACTGAAGCTGTTATTGTTCACTTCCAGCATGAAATTCAGTTAAACTTCAAAATAATATCCAAGTTCAGTTCTGGTTCAAGAAAAGTTAAAAACAAATAGTTCAAACTGATTTTGGTTCAGAGTAAGTTTAAATCCCCAGTACCAGCAGTAGTCAGTAACTACTTTATCTTCTTAAATTATGAGCTTGTCTTGCCTTACAATAAGGAAATTCATTCCACTCAAATGTATGCTGAGTAGGCATCCTTAGAAATATTCAGCTGCCCCAGCAGAGCAGGGAAGTTTCTTAGGAGCCTCCAAATTTCCTCCATGCTTGATTTATCTTCCATTCATTAATCCACAATTTCACCTCTCATTTCAGATGAATTAGAAGTGGGGACAGGTTGTGCAGAAACTTTCTAAAATCAGATGAGTTAACGAAGGTATGATTTTTTTGCTTCTTAGCCTTTGTTAGTGTTCACAACTCATGTCACCGAGTCTAGAACTTTCATCTTGCTCAGTAAATACCTATTTATAGAAACTCTTGTTGATTGCTAGTCTTGTTCTGATGGGTTTTACAATCTGATCAATTAGGAAGCATCAAAATGTTATTATCTTACTGTGAGAATAATGTAAAACCCAACAGGAGAGATCTGTAATGACCTCAAGCAGTTCCAGTTTCATCACATTTTGTAGGACATCAAACCTGGCAGAATCCAAATGGTGTCTCAAAGCGTCATTGACTGTAGATGCAATTCTAAAGGAAATCTGTTCTTCACTACTGAACACTTCCACATAGATCAGAAGCTAATCATTAGGAGCAACACTCATTATGACTGTTAAGGGAAATGGCATTGTCTGGTGGTCAGTGCAGAGGACTAACAAAACAGAGCTGCTCACTGAATGGATGGAAACCAAACACATCCCCAAGCTCCTCCAGCATTATTGTGTGGCTGCATCAATATCACAGCAAAGCTCTTCCATACCCATTAACAAGAGATGCTAGACAAGGTGGAAGCTAGTGAGATCTTCACACAGAGCTGTGACATTACATACCTGTGCATTTACTCAGATCATGAGCAAATTTTTAGCAATTATACATGAATTGTGTTTGCTCCTTTCAAATCAAGTAAGCTTCAGCAGGTGAGCCACTGTTTTGTTTGATTGCAAGTTTCTTTTGTTGGTAGAATAAGAAATATAGGACAGCTTCAACAGTTCAGGATTATTAGTACTTTTAATATTTTCCTAATTAGATTATCAGATTTCTGTGATTGCTGAGGCAAATTATGCCAGGGAATTTAAAGCACCACACCTTAGTAGTGATTACAAAAAAAAACCCAAAATTCTAATTCACCATGCATCATTTACCCGCCTGCATGTAATTATATTATACATTGGAAGAATTTTTGAAAAGATTGTGCAAAGTCTGAAAGGATTGTTGAATAAACAATGAACCATGAATTTATTTTCCCCTGCATGTTCAGAGTCCAAACATGAGCAGACTGTCAAATAACAAACAGACATGTCACATAATTAAAACTGTCTAGTAAAAGAGCAGAGCTTGTCAAGAGTATTTTTCAGTCTGAAAAAAACCACAAGTAATAAATTTCCTACCCGTCACTAAAAAAGAATTAACTATTTAGAGTATCTGTTTAATACATTTACATTTCAAGCATATTTTAAAGACATTTTTTAAACAAGCTGTAACAATGCCATGAAATACAATTATTCCTGGTCGTGCTCTGTAATCAAGATCATTGGTTTGACTATGGATAACTACAACATGATCATAAAGTGCGTGATGAAATCAAGTGGTTCCAAGATACTCCTGCCCAGATTGTTGTAAAAACAGAGCTGTGCAACAGATCTGAGCTAGCTGGAATTAAAACATGAAGCATTCATCTGGACTCCTTTGGAAATGGCTGTCAGCGATGCTCTGCTGTGGTGGGGATATGATTAGTAGCTGGCAGAGAGCTGGGCCTTTGCATCACAGAAGCACCATCGCAATTTACACTTCTGCTGGCGGCATCAGTGCACAGCAAAGAGAAATGAGGCTGAGCAGATCCCAAAGCATGCTGGACCAAAACCAGAATTCTCTGTGGAGCAGTATAATAGTAAAATGATAGATTTATTACCCAAGTGTAAGAGCAGACATCACTTCACACACCTGTGCTTCAGCCAGAACTCCTTCCTCCAGCTGAGCCTACGCAATCAAGGAAACCACTAACTCCTGCAGGTCCTGAGCTCAGATCCAGTTTAGGCTGACTGTGACTGAAATGCATCATTCCTGAAAGCTGGGCAGTGGGCAGGCATGTCCTAAAACTACTCTTCCTCACTCACGTGGGATTCGTGGGCAAGGAGCACTCCCTTCTAGTGAGACAATGAAATGCTTTTAGTCTGATATTTCTTTTCAGTTTCCCCATGTTTTCCACCTCATCCCTCCCTGCCTTTCTGCAGAGCCTACTGTTGCAACACCTGCTCTTCTGCAAGGGCTGGAGAAGCACAACCTGTCCCTTGCTTCCCTTTAAATGGGCACTGAAAAAGTCCTTATAAAATCTCTGTGGGTTGTTACCACACCTTAGGCAGCCTCAGGCAGGTCTGCAATGTAAGGAAGCAGACGGGAGTTTCAGGTTGGAAAGGGAAGTAGCTCCAGCGTGGCTCTGCTAGGAAAGCTGCTGGCATGCCTTAGCTCAGTCACCTGATGGGTGAATAGACACGTAGTTCTTCACCTCTCCCCTTTTCTCATTTTTCCTGTCCCTCCAGGACAAGCTCCTTGAGAGAAGCCTTTAGCAACCAAAGGATAAACTTGGCTGGGAGGAGATGGACAAAATGAGGAAGAGAAGGGAAGGAAATGATTTTATGTTCACTTACGCATGTGTGTTTCATCCCTGTCTTGGGTAGGAAAGAGGGAGTCGAGAAGTAGGAGAGGAAGTCAGCTGATGAATGGCTCCAGGCAAAAGAGAGAATTACCTGGCAGGGTTGCTCCATACAGCAGTATACATTTAAAAATAATTTTTAAAACTAACTGGTTTGGATAGAGATATCTGTCCCCAGAGCAACCAACAATGGAAAACCAAGCAACAATAATTTTCCATTCCAATGACCAGTGCTATAATTAAATAATAATGCTAGAAACTTAGTCCACTTTGAGGTGAAACAGGAAGTCATGCATGCTGCCTGACAACTAAAAAAAAATCCCTGTTAATTCACTTACAGGGACTGTTTCTGTGGTCAGACAGATTTTTTTTTTAAGTAGTGAAAATTCAGCAGCTCCAAATAACTGCTGAACTAAGGAGAGAGCTCCATGCTGAGCTCCCAAACATCATGTGACACCAAGGAGCAGACACCCTGCACACATCACTGGTGACCTGGACAACAGGCATGGATTGTAAACTCTCCTCTAAGCCAAGGAGTCAAAGCTGGTGCAGGACAAGCACATTGACCGGTGTGAGAAAACCTGGAATACCACTGCTTCTAACACATCTGTTTCATGGCACAAGAGGACAAGTTTGTCTTAGAAAAATACTGCCTGAAGAGCAAGAAAACCACTGGAAAAAGCATACAAAACTTACAGAGCACATGACTGGAGTCACAGGATTGAATCCTAATTAATATTTTTGTTCAAAAAAAGCTCAATTTTAATTCTTCATTCAGACACCAGTTTAATTCAACATTGCATCATAGAGTAAAAAATACTAATTAAAAACCCTCCAAATAATCTAAATATCATTTTTTCTCTAAGATGAGAGGGAACCACTTCAAATTATGCCAGGAGAGGTTTGGATTGCATATTAGAACAAATTTCTCCACTGAAAGGGTTGTCAAGCACTGGAACAAGATGCCCAGGGAAGTGATTGAGTCACCATCCCTCAAGGTATTTCAGTAATGTGCAGATGTGGCACTTAAGGACGTGGTTAATGATGGACTTGGCAGTGCTGTGTTAGTCATTGGACTCAATGATTCAAAGATCTTTCCCTACCTAAATGATTCTGTGATTCTGTGATTGTGCATGTTCCTATGATCTGGGGGGAAAACTGAGGTTTGAATGTGAAATCAGTGCAGACATATGAACATGGAAAGTATTTCAGATCCCACACAAGCATTGCCAAACCTGTTTCATTAAATAAATTTTAAAACAAACAAACAAACAAACAGACACTCCACCAAAACCAAAAACATCAAACGGAATTATAGATGCAGACCTACTTTTTGATAGTGAGTTTCCTTTCACTGCTTCTAAGTCTTTTGGATTGTTATCCAGAGATACAAAATTTTCTATTTGCATTATAGAGAGACTATAAACAAAAAGTTGTGGAATTCATTCTGGGAATAGATCCTTTCATCTACATATTGCGGAGTTGTACCTACCCTGGTATGTTTTACCATTAATCCAGTATTTTTATTTCCTAATTGTAAGCCCATTTCTAGTTGTCTAAGCACTTAAAATTACTAAAATCTATCTGAAAATAAGACAATAGTAACTGAATACAGTGTTGAATCTGCCCAGAAAAAAAGGAAATGCATGTTTTAATATGGCAAGTGGATTCAATTTCTGAGTAGCTTTAATATTCACAAGTCAATCTCCAAAGAAGCACAAGGAACCCCATTGTATCAGATTCAAATGCCAACGTGCAGCCATCTGACATTGTGGGATTCATAAACCAATTTCTTTTGGGGGGATTGTTTTTATTCTACAGAGAGATGTACTGGGATTCAGGTAATTCGCGTGTGACAGATCCATGAGGCATCCACCCGCAAGGGGCACAAAACAGGCAAAGCAAGCACAAGTTGTTGCATCTGTTCTACTCCTACAAGGCTCAAGTAGGTGCCTCCTAGCCCTCAAACATACACATGGTACCAGCAGCAAGGTCAAAGGATCTGCACCACTACACTTTCTCAAGTGATTCGCCTGCTGCACAAACTTCTGCTCTCGCGGTGACTTGTTTGATAGCTGCAGCAGGCACATGTAAAGAGTCTGTGATATGTTTTACATACATGGGTGTTTTCACCACTTAACTTGGGAGCCCAGTCTTCCAATAAAGTTAAGAAAGCTGCAGGCACCTCCAGAGGGCAATCCAGAGCTCCTGTTTTGAGAGTGCTGGATTTTTCTCTGAAGGTACTCATCTCTCCCTCCACTAACTCCTTAGCAAGACTAGAGGCTTGGTAGTGAGTAGTTGGTAGTGATTCCAGGTTTGTCTCTTATTGTCTCTTATGGACAATAGGGACAGAAGGGCAGCAGGATGCCAGAACTGCCAGGCTGCTATGCACAGTAACATTCTTTGCCATAAAGTCATGACTCTAGAGGCCAAGATACCTGACATTGGGCTGAGTTAAGAAGCCCTTTGCATCCTTACCTCTTCTTGGTCAACTCAGCTCAGCTGGAAAGAGAAATTAGCAGGGGAAGGGCTTGGCTGGATGGACACAGACAGAGAGTTGTGGTCAATGGCTCTATGCCCAGGTGGAGGTAGGTGACAAGTGGTGTCCCTCAGGGCTCTGTTCTGAGACAGGGGCTCTTCAATGTCTTCCTTGATGACATAGACAGTGGGGATCAAGTGCACCCTCAGCAGGTTTGCAAATGGCACCAAGCAAAGTGATGCAGCTGGCACAACAGAAGGACAGGATGACATCCAGGGAGACCAAGCTTGTGAAGTGAGCCCACAAGAATCTCATGAAGTTGAACAAGTGCAAGGTCCTGCATCTGGGTAGGGGAAATCCCAGACATGAGCACAGACTGGGAGAAGAACTCATTGAGAGTAGCCCTGACGAGAAGGACTTGGGGATTCTTGTGGATGGAAAGCTGGACAGGACCCAGTGATGTGCACTCACAGCCCAGAGTGCACTCCTGGGCTACTTCAAAAGCAGCATGGGCAGAAGGTTGAGGGAGATGATTCTGCCCTGTACTCCCCTCTGGTGAGACCCCACCTTGACTGCTGTGTCCATCTCTAGAGTCTCCGGCACGTGAATTGCATGGATTTGTTACGGAGCATGGGGAGGGACAAGAAGAGGGTCAGAGGGACGGAGACAGGCTGGAAGAGCTGGAGTTGTTCATCCTGGAGAAGAAGAGACTCTGGGAAAAGCTCATTATGACCTTCCAGTGCCTTAAGGGGACTTATCAAAAAGGAAGGAAAGGGAATTTTTATACAGGCAAATAGTAACAGGAGAAGGGACAATGGTTTTAAATCAGAGGAGGGTAAGTTTAGATTAGATATTAGAAATAAATGCTTTCCTCTGAGGGTAATAGGCAGTGGAATAGGTTGCCCAGAGAAGTTGTGGCTGTCTCATCTTTAAGGCCAGGCTGGATAGAACCTGAGAAACCTGATCTAGTGAGTGGTATCCCTACCTACAGTGCTGGGGTTGGAAATAGACCCTTTTAAAGGACCTTTCCAATCCAGGCCATTCCATGATTGTATGATAAAAATAAAACAGTAGAGGGTAACATGTTTTGATCAGCACATAGCTACAAATACAGTTTTGTTTGGACATTAAGGGAATTCTTGAATTTTGAGCAATCTGGCTTATAATGAAAAATTAGGTGGAGTAACATTATCCAAGTGTGTATTCCACCTGGGCAACCATGAAGTTGAACATATTTTTTTGCAAAATTCCACATGGACTTTCCAAAAATTGCAAATGGTCAACATAGCACTAGTAAACCTCATCACATAACTTGCGTTCTTCTCACTTCTGCATGTTCAGGAAAATCCTAAACAGTTATGAAAAGCACAGTGGCATTTTAAATATCAGTTGCAATATTCTGTCTTTTTGTACAAGTCTCCTCCAGAAGAGTGGCAAAAGCAATTTTAAAAATAAAAGTTCTGTTTACTGTAAAACAAGGACTAGAAAGACAAAAGAGAAAAGTCAGAGGGAGAAAAGACATATTTTTATTATGTCTTGGAAAAAACAGATTTTTCTACTGTCATTATATGATGTATTTTTACTTTGATACAGAGGAACATAACTGAGCATAATGCTAAACTTTATATTTTATCACCTTATCAAAGGCTGGCTTTTGTAGTTAAGAGACACAAAAGAGTAACCCATACTACCAGTGTCACTACCCCCATTGGACATCAAAGCACAGGTAACCAGGCATGGTAACTAAGACAAGACTGGATGTAGGCTTTGGCCTAGACCTGGGACTAGTGCCTCTAGAACTACAGTGAAATACCTGACTCAAACACTCTGAGCACGATCCAGAATGAGGTGCTTCAAATGTCATGGAAATTGGAGGCAGAGCTGAGCTTTATCATTCTAGGGACAAGACAGGGAGATCTCCTTTTTGCCCTTCCCTTGTTCCCTTCTGTCCCTTGTGTTTACAAGTATACCTGGGAAGGAAAAAATCTTGCCCCTTCTTCCATGTCTTTTATTTATTTGTAAAATACCATAGTGTAATAAATAATAACTTTGCAGTGCTTGTCTTCCAGGCTGTTTTTCCTTCACCATTTTCCAAACCCATATTAAAGTGACTTCTGCTTATTTGTGAACAGAGCACAGAACTAAAATCAATGGAGGAGAATAGGAACACTTTGGCTGAGATAAAATATTTTATTAAACATATGATGCATGTCTCTTTGCAGATGAAAACAGACTAGATAAGAGGAATGACCTTCAGTTGCTCACTAGAGAAATGTTTTCTCTTATTCTCTCCTGTCTTTGCTTCGTTTTGAAGCTTCTTTCTTGCAAGAAAAGCTTGTACAAAGACAATAATCAAATTATTAGTACAGTTATTAAACCACTATTGTAGAGGAAGTGGCAGTTCTCTTAATCAAAAATGTATGTGTAAAGTAGTCTAAAAGTAGGATGTGAAGCCCCCATGAACCATGATTGCTTTATAATTTCCCTGCATACAGGCTGGACTATTTAGCAAAACACAAGTTTCTAAGGTAATGCAGAGCTTGTAGGTGCCAGAATTGACTGTTACCTGAGCATAAGAAAGGCACAAGCAGGATCCTCAAGGCTCAGAACCAATTTTCAGAAAAAAAAGGTTGTCTAATGAACAAAGAGGAGCAGAAATTGTTATGGTCCTTTTGAGTGTCTGAGTGAAATATGCGTCACCTTGGGACGCATATCCCTCCTCACTATGGCAGCCATCCCATAGCTAGGAGGGATACACACCATCCATGACCTCTGCAGTCACACAGCCTATTCAAAAGGAGAGGACAGGGTTTACACCAGTTTGCCCTCTTCTCCCCTTCCTACTTGTCTCATGCACCCAGTGACAGATCTCCAACCCAAAATGCAGGTGCCAACCATTAAGACATGCGGGTAGCATATTTGAAGGGGCAGTGTCTTCATAACAAAATTGAAATCTTTAGCAAAGAGTTCAGTGCAGCTGTGTCTCTCCTGGCTGAGCTGCTGGGATAAGGCTAAAAAGCTGCTGATTTGGTGTGCTGCCTTTGGCTGGGGTAGAGTTAATTTTCTTCACTGTAACTGTTATGGGGCCATGTTTTGGATTTGTGAGGAAAACAGTGTTGGCCATTCAGGGATGTTTTAGTTATTGCTGAGCAGGGCTTACATAGAGTAAAGTTTTTACTGCCTCTCACGCCACCCCCTTGGTGAGAAAGCTGAGGGTGCACAAGAAGCTGGGAGAGGACACAGCCAGGACAGCTGACCCCAGCCTGCCACAGGGACATTCCATACTGTATGGCATCATGCTCAATATATAGAGATGGGGGAAGAAGGAGGAAGTGTTTGTCTTCTCAAGTCACCATTAAGTGTGATGGAGATCTGCTGTCCTGGAGATGGCTAAACTGCTAACTGCCCATAGGATTTGGTGAATAACTTCCTTGCTTTCATTTGCTTGAGTGCACAGCTTTTGCTTTACCTTTAAACTGTCTTTATCCCAACCCATAGGTTTTCTCAGGTCTACCCTACCAATTCTCTCATGCATCCCACCAAGGGAGAATAAATGGACATCAGGATGGAACTTCATTTCCAGCTGGGGTTAAACCATGGCACATAATCAACAGTCACACTGTAAAGGCCATGCTTGAACTAGAGCTGCTGGATCCAGTGTTATAGGAAGAGTTACATTTATATCCTTGATGCACTTGTATTCAGACACCATCCAGTCAAGATCACAAGACAGAAATGGTTTAGCCTTGACATCATTGGCAATTCTAAAATTGAAAAGGGTTTGTTGTTTTTCTCTCTCCCTTAGAGAATTATGCTCAATATTTTCAAGGAACTGTCATTTCCTGTAAAATAATGTTTATGGTGGCAGGCTCTCAGTCTTTCTGGTAATTTATTTTCAGAACATTATTATTTATTGTAGCTGTTCTTTGTTCTCTGGGGTTTTTTTCTGGCTTTCAACAGGACTGCCCCATGCCTTTCCAAACTGTGCAGTTTTTACAGTGGAATGCCTCAGAGTCATTCTGATCTATTTAAATGAATGCTGAAAATGCCATCAAACTTCAGTGCCCACTTGAAGGAGATTGTAAAATGAAAATCAAAGGAAGAGGATGTCCATGTCTGCATTTTCACCTTCAAAAGCACTGGGCAGCTACATGCAACAGCCATGTTTGTTTAAATCAACCCGATCTGGGAAACCACGCTAGCTGCCTTTCAGCTTGCTGCTTTCTCCTTAGATCTCGCAATCCCCCACATCCTGATCACCACTGGGTCCGTATAGATGGGTGGTGATCAATCACACGCATTCACCATGACAATTAATATAAGGAGGATGCTGAAGACCTTGGCATGACACAATAGAGTCCTATTACTAGGTCATTCAGTTCCACCTCTACCTCAAATCTTCTAGATAAATCTACTGTCCAGTTGTAAACAGAAGGCAATAACACAGTATCAGAATTTTGATCTAGATCTAATTTTTCTTGAAGGAACTTATCTCAGTATGCTGCCCAGTTAATCCTGAACAGAAATCAATCACAAATGTGCTTCTGACGATAGGAAGCTGCCTCAGCATTTTCGAATCTTCTAGGCTGCAAAAGCAAAATAATTTGCCCCATTCACAGTTCTTGTTAGTAACCCATTGGCTGCAGAAAACTGTAAGAATTGCTTAGTGGCAAAATGTGCAATTGGCAATGCAGTTTGTGGTCACTAAAAGGAAATCCCATGACAACAATGACTTCGGCACACAGGTTATGGCTCAAAATATGAAAAGAAAGGAATGAAAGGCTCAGGTTCTGTGCCTTTGCCAGGAGACAAAACATCCACCAAAAGCATACTGTGACTAGTGACCTACTGGGGCTGAGACTCAAAGTGCACCGGGTCATGAAAGGTGCTGACAGCATCTCCCCAGAAAGTGGAGTTAGAAGGAGTATAGGCATAATATTCTGGTACGTTTTTACTAGGAAACGTGGAGACAGCAGGCTGTGTTCTCCCACTTCCCCTCTGCTCTCTCTCACAGACACTTCCTTTGTCTGTACCAGCTGGGTTATTAACAGAATATTGTTTTTCATTCCACTTCTCCTCCCTTTGGGCTTTCTATACTTCTGGTCACAGAGAATAAGGTAAATAAACCTTTTTAATTACTGAGTCTGTCAGAATTTTTCCACACTCACCCAATCTATTAACTTTTTTGTACTTCAAATTTGTTTTTAAGCCCCTTCCCTTACACTTAGCCTTTCTCAGTTTGTATCTGAATGTACCAATAGAAAAAAGCACAACCCTTTCCCTGAAGAAATCCAAAAACAGTTCTTGCAAGACTCCTTGCATGACAACATCAATTTTCCCCTTTGTGTAGAAAAACTAATGCTTCTGTAGAACTGAGAAATGCTCCAAAAGGAAAGATACTTACCATTACATTCCAGCTGTGCAAAATATTGCACTTTTCACATCAGAGAACCAAATACTTGGGTTTCTTGTCAGATGATTTTCACAGATATATAAGAATATTTTTTCTTACTCTCCAAGTGGACTTTAAATGTAACTAAGTTTAAAGAGCTGGTACTCCACAGACCAAACTCTAACTACAGAGGGAAAATACAACTGGGTATATTAGCTTCCAGACCAGCATTACTGCAGCTTTCTGAGCTAAGCTGAATTGGTGCTGAAATGTGTACTTCTGTATGACTCTAGGAAAACAACTATTCTAGCCTTGAGGCATCTTAAACACAGGGCATGGAGTCAACTGACATAAAAGAGTACAAAGACATTTCTGTGCTAAATAAGAAAAGAATCCCTTATTCGTAAGCACAGTGATTCTGATATAAGGAAGATCAAATAGTGCTCATTTCTAAATGTATTCTGAATCTTATCCATGGAGACCCAGGACTCTAGATTCCCTCTTCAGCCATATACAAAGAAAATCCTGGGCTACTACACTTAAAAATTCACTTTTCTGAACCCTTTTCCATGAAAATAGAGCAAGTAGCAAAGACCAGTAATTGTCTTTGCTACTGAATGGAGATAGCCAGCAGTTTACTGTCATCAACTCACACAGATAACTTGGACACTAAGAGAAGAATAATGTTTTGTGTGCTAGCAAAATCTTGGAGAATGAGAAATGTAAAGTATTTTTCAACAGTGTGAAAGAATGGCTTTTTTCCGTTCAAAAAGAATTTGCAGCCTTCTTGTAAAAGTCTAAGAATATATGTATTCTATTGAAATATATATTTCTCTTGTATGTATACACATACATAGTAACAGCCTGAGAAAGCAATAACCTCTCCAGAGATTTTTTAATTCACCTTATGAAATGAGAGCTTACTGCTGCCAGTAGTGAGCAGTGAGATTTTTGAATTCACCTTATGAAATGAGAGCTTACTGCTGCCAGTAGTGAGCAGGCCAACTATGTTATGATTGCATTCAGATTCAGACTATTTCATGGTCCATTCCCTGCTCCCTCCTTTTCTCTGTACTTTCAGGTAGTTCAGGTACAGAGCCAAGGACACGTTCCTGCTGCAGAAGCTGACTTTCAAAGTTCTACTCTTAGACAGACCCTGTTCTTAACTTTCCTGCTAGCACCCATTCCTGCATCCAACAAAATTCTGCTAAAAGCAGGAAGCAATGGAGGCTGGAAGCACTACCCTTTGCACTCCCCTCTTCCTCTGTGTGCCTGTCCCTGCCCCCCAAAAGCCTCAGAGAGCGAGGACAGAAGCAGGTCTAGGGACTGCAATGCTTTTTAGCAGCGACTTGTGAGACTGCTTTAGTTCCCCTGCCCAGAGATGCCTGGAAGAGTTGTTTCACCATGAGTTTGAATCCTCTTTCAACCTGTTGTGAGGAAGTGGTTTCTACGTGACCTTCCTGCTGTCCCACTCCAGCTGGAGCAAGCAATCTGTGGGGTGTGGATCTCTGTTCTCAGCCTGGGCCTCAGCCCTGTTGCACCTTTCAAAGCCTTTGCAGAAAGGAGCTAAGAGACAATCACAGTCTGTTTCCCCTAGTGTTCAAAAGCCTCCACTGGACAAGGAAAAAGATTGGTGAGATCAGGCCACTTTATTCAAGTCAAAATAAATTAATTAGGCGCAGATTGAACAAAATGTACAGCAGAAATGTGCACTTGATTTCCCTGACCTGATGTAGAGGCTTTCATTGAACTGCTGCTTGTGTTACCATCCTTAATCATGATGTCTGTGCTCCCATAAGGCTTGGTGGAGTGGCTGGAGGGGACCAGACAGAAGTGATGGGGAGCCTGGGCACTCACTGCATCCTTTACCAGAAGCAACTATGGACTCACCTGCAAGGGAGCTTTCTGGATTTGACAATAACAGAGCAGAAACCAGCATAGATGTGGCAGCAAGAAGCAGGGCACAGTTGCCAGTAAAACATAATTAACTCCCAGGTGTTGCCTCAAATATCACACAGGTAACACCACTCATTCTAGTTCAGAGACAAGCCTGAAACCTCTCACAGAGTGGCACACAGGAAATCTTTCCAAAGATAAAACCACACCCTTCTTTCAGCCTCCCTTACTTCTTCAAGACATTAGGTATCTGCCATAACCATGGGCAGGCAGCACTGTTGTCATTGAGAACATTATTGTTGTTCTATCACTATTCTTGTTTATTCTGTCACTAGGTTATTGTTGTGCCTATTGGAGCAGACTATAGAGGATTCACTGAATTTTTGGCTTGAGACCCAGTCTTTTGGTGGAGGAGGAGAATGGCATTGAACAAAAATATCTTGGAAATGAACTGGCTAGAAAAGGAGAACCTTGTGGGAGGCAGGGAGTAGCTCATGCTCAGTGCTTGATTCTCCCCCTCCGCTGAATGCTTTGACTGCACAGTCTGCCTGCTCAGGAATGAAATGCCTTCTCTGTCAGGCAGTTTGAGGGACATCCAACTCATAGTCTGTCATCTCCAGGGTAAGAAGCCTGCAAGAGACCTTCTGCTACTTGAGTCCAATTTTAGAACAGAGACACTGCTCCCCGTCAGCATCACCAGGACGCCTTTGCATTGTCAATAGGCAGGGTGATAAAACAGACTAACACCTTGCTGCACTGACACACATGAATTTCCATGGTCAGCAGAAGATCCTAATTTGAGGAATATTGATAATTAAGTATCAACTCCTTTGTGCTGAACTTGAAAGCAGATTTTTAAAGTAAATCTGGCATACTGGGAACTCAGCTGTCGTAATTTGCTAATATGGAAAACACTTCTGCACACAAAGCAACTTGGAGACTGTTACTCTTCCTTTTTTGCATTTTTTTCTATCCTCCAGTGAGCAATAAAACCTAAATAACAGGTAATTTTTTAAGGAAGAAAAAAAAAAAAAAGGAAGCTGAACACATCTAATTTTATCTGGATCTTTCCAGAGGAAATGCTATAAATTGCACGTTACTACATAAGCATCCTATCAGTGACCGTTGAAAAATTAGTTCTAGAGAGACAAATGGGTTTACTGCACAGACTACTTTGCTGTGAGAATATGTATATGTTCTTAATTTATTTTCTTCATTATTATCAAATCCAGTAGTGTTAACCCTCAGCCATTAAGCTGAAAGCCAGAAATGAGGAAGGTGAGAAGGGGAAGAAATCCTAAAGTACCAAATTGAATGAGTGTAAGTTGCCAGGCAACACTCCTGACTGGCAGCTCCCAAAAATTCTGCTAGAACTTTGCAGTGGTGAGATTTAACATGAAAGATGTTCTTGCACCTTAGAGGTGCTGGATTAAGGAAGAAGTTGGAAGAGTCTGACTGGCCTGTCAAGACTGGTGGCTAGAAAGGAGATAAAACAGAAATAGAAAGAGACAAGAAAAGGTTATTCATCTCTTCTTGGGGCTATTCTGTGCAGTTTTTAGCCAGCACTGAAAATATAATTCTCAAAAACAGATCTTCTGGGAACTCCAGTGCCTGGTTCTCAGCAGTATTTCTAAGCAAAAATTCAGCAGATGCTCACCTTGGGGAATGTGTCTTCTTAATGTGCATGGAAACACGCAGGGTACTTCTATCCAGGTATCCTATAGCACTACAAGATTCTGTGCAAATAGTTGCTAAGTAGGGAAATCTGCCTTCACCAAGCTGCACAGGGGTATAACAAAGTAACACTTAGGGCCTGCATGATGCAGGTGCTGTTACAATTTGTGATCACATTTGGCTGTTCTCACGCCTTATCTTAAAAATTAGAAACTTTCCTGGATCTATTCTCAGAGAGTAGCCAACCCGATGTGATTGTGTCTAAGGAGCCGCATGCTCGGAAAAATATCCACTCTTTCAATACATTGTAACAGCCTCCAGTTATCCCAGTGATCAGAGTGAATCAATATGGATTAAGGACTGCCATCCCACTCAGCCAGTGCAGAAGCACACACTAACCACATCCTTGCAAGATAGCTTTGGTGCCATGGTGTGGAAGCTGATGTCATACTTAGAGCACTTTGCATCCTGAAATTCCCCAACTCCAGCTTCTCTTTTGAACTCACAAGTTGCAACTGAAACCAACAAAAAGCTCTATTAAACATTATCCTTACCTAATTGAATATATTAGTTGTATATAGCAATTACCTTCTCCTTTTTACAGTATAGTAAAGCACTTATGGCATAATAAAATCTACCACACAGTGCTCAACAGCCCAGTGTGTTGAGCAATTCAGTTTTTAGTGCTTCATGTAGGTTAGGAATTGATTTTAATTGCCTGGCATAAATCACACAGTCCTACTGTAGAGACCCTTATTATTTCACAGATGGGGCTAGTTTAAATACTGTATATTCATGGGGAATAAGAGGGAAGTAGAATGAAAAGAAAATCACATTTCAGAAGTTTACTTCTGAGGAAGTGAGGTTTTTTTCTGAATTCAAGGAAAATTTAAGAAATGCTCTGTACATGTCATGAGCACAGTAGTAAAGAAAAATTTGTACATCACCACTAAGCCTCAGGAAGTGCAACTGTTTCATGAAGTGAAATTTGACAAACTATGTGAGATTTTTAAAGAGAATTTGCAGTACAGATGGAAATTAATTTTGCTTACACAACTGTCTTTCACTCTCTTCTTAACATATCCAGAAATAATATCTCTATGTATTTTGCATGTATGTTTGGATTTGCAATGCATGTGAGAGGGAAGCACTCTCTCATGAAGTTTGGATCCCATTTGTAGGTTTTCTAACACAGCTGAGTCATTTGTCTTAGTAATAACTTAAGTAAAACAAAAACTAAACCTAAAACTAAACCAAAACATCCTGCATTAAACAACAAACAAACAAACAAAAGCTTAAAATGTCTGTGTAAGAGTGAAATTGTGGAAATGATCTGCACATGATTGTGAGCCATCATCTAATTAGTACATTGATGGAGATACCATTTTTTTGTCTGTACTACACAACAGTTTCTGGGGACATGAACAGTACAGGAAAGAGATTTGCACCTCCTATCTTTAAACACCTAGATCATAAATTCAGGCCTAATCAATACTGATTTACCTTTTTGTGCAAATATCAACCCTGAAGACTCAGTGTCTGCAGTATTAAAGCAAGTACCATCGGCGTTGCAGCATTCTGATGTATCTATACCGTCTGTATGAGAAAAAAGCAGATGTGTTAGAGTCAAAAGCAATATTTATGGTGATAGAAAGAGATATCTAACATTTTATTTAGTTACCAGATTTTAAACCTTCAAAGTTATACTTCAAGGTTTAAAGACAGTTTTTTTTATGCAGAGAGAAGAAACATCATTCATTTAAAAAATCTGAAATAGTTTGCAAAGCTAACTGAAAAATGATTTACCTCTAATTAATGTCATTAATATACCCCTTCTGAAAATGTTTAATTATTTCTTTCAGCATTTTTGAAGACCTTTTAAATTCATTATTGGACTATGAGCTGCATATTTATCAAATCTGGACAGGCTAGGTCATAATTCGTGGAACCAATTTATACAAGGCCAAGTTAACCACCACATGCAAACTGGCTTTTAAAGTTCACAGTGCTGTTATAAAGGTCATGGTGATACTTAGTGAAAATTGAATCACGAAGAAGTCGATACAAAAAGACATATTGTCTTCCTTCAATAGGAGCTTTAATGCTATGCCAGTTTACTTACCATCAAACTCTGCAAAGTCAGCAAGCTAATAAAGAATTTAGGATTTATGGGCCCTTTAATTCTGCATAGAAAAAATAGTTAGAAAGTGACAGACTAATAGGCCAATTATCTGAGGAATATTTTGTTTATTAGGCAAAAATTACAAGGAGATGCATAATAAAAATACCTTCAGTAACCAATTTATTCCTATATTAAAATAAACTCATTCACAACTACTGTGCTACAGAAAGTACCATTAAAATGTTCAAAGTTCTTTCCTGATGCCAAACAAAAACTCTTAACTGAGGCAATATACAATATTAATATTGTTTTATGGTCAATTTATGTCTAGACACAAGCAATAAGAATACTACAGAAGTTACAGCTTTTATGCAGGAAACAGGAACAAAGCCCCAAAGGATTGTACCCACATTTGTGTTACTCCAGGCTTAGAAATTATTATTTTTTCTGTATTAGGTATGGGTCTAAAATATTAGCTGTTTTCTTTGTATGAATGAACTCTGGAGAAGGAATTGTCTGACAGTTTTTTATTAAAAATACTTGAATAAAATTTTGCATTTTTTTTGTTTAGCTGACATAACCTAATTGTACCGTGCTACATAGTGGCTAACAAATGGACTTCATGAAACTAACCACAAGTGTCCACAGACTCTGACTAATGACACCATGTAAAAGACCATAAACATCACATACTTTAGAAGTTTAAGTTCTGCTGAAAATTAAAGAAATGCAAGCCAGAATGTTTCTAAAGCAATCAAAATAATGGTATCCCCATATTTTGTGATTTCACAAGCCTTGGCATGAGACATGAACAAAAGTTTAAGCCCTGTTTTTTCATTTGGGGTACTTTATAAAGACATTTTTGCATTAGTAATCATAGGAAGGCATTATAGTTCCAGTATGAAATGAAATAATAAAATGCCAATGTACAGTTCACATATAATTAGTCCTATATATTATCTCCTCTGAGCATTGACTTTCCTAAATATAAAAGAGATAAGGAGGTAGAAACTGCACAATTTCCTTTCTAGGTCATGGGAAAAATGTTATTAGAGAACAATATTCTCAGGACTTTCTGAAATGACCAGTGTCTCTAAATGTCCTAGTTTCGGTCATCACTATTTAGGCATGAGGATTTTCATTGTTAGAAAACAGGCTACTTAATTTCTAAAATCAAGTTTGTTAAAGATACAAGAAACTGAACTTTGGGAAATTAAGACACATATATCACTTTCAAAGTTCTTGGCTGGGATTTTAGTTCGAGTTGGGAAAAGAAAGAAAAAATTATGGACTAATTTCTGTGGCCACTGTGTAACCTTTGGACTTCTTTAGACATAGCTTCTTCCCATGTACAAGATTCCAGGAAACCAAGATATTTTGTTCCTAACAGATAACAGTAAATTCTTATTAAAACGTTACTTGTTTTCCTCCACAGACTCAAATTTTGGATCAGTTGCTGAGACAGGGTAGCCGGTGCTATCCTGTCCAACTGATGTTCCTTGAACTTTCAGTCTCAAGAATAGTGTTTGCTTAAAGGAAATATAAATCAAAATAACATGCAAGTGTAAAGAAAATGGTAACACTAAATTTGTCTGATTTTTACAGTGGAATTTTCCACTTACCAAAGAAAATTGCAGCAGACAGAGAATCACACAATGTCAGAGTTTTGTTTTTTCATTTGTGTTTAATGGAGAAGATTAAAGGAATTATTCTTGTGGTAGATGAATCAAACTATCCTTTTATTGAAATATAATTGTAGGTATAATGTACAGTAATCAGACTGCTGAAGTGATCCCACGCTTAAACAGTGGTTTGATAGCTTTCTCTCCTGCTTGTATGAGTTTGCAATGAAGTAATTTTTTATGAGGCAACAGAGACATACTTTAACTATTCTACAAGATGCTTCGTAGGTGGGACAAATCATTTATGGATTTTTATTTCTCACAATGGCAGTTTTCTTACTGTCTACAGATCAGAGAATCATGTCAAAAGGAACTTGTGGAGATCATCTAGTCCAATGCACTGAATCAGGACTGGATCTGAATCATCACCTGCTAAAGTCTTTTTATTTCAACCCATGAGTTTTCTCCCTTTGACCCTTACCATTCTGTCTCCCATCCCACCAGGGGAGAGTGAGTGAGCATCTATCTAGGGCTTAGTTGCCAGATGGAGTTAAACCAAGATAGAAATTTATGGGCTAGCATGTAGGAATAGAACTTAAAATGATTTCCTTAAGAACTCATAGAAATTCAGTGGAATGAGTTGGAAAAATTCCTCAGTTTATGCAGAACCCTCCTGCTGTAATACTATCGGTTCTCTATCACATCTTCAGTACAGCCATTCTCTTCCTTTTCCCTTAGCAAAATCTATGATCATGGTATCAACAAACAACTTAGGAATGTGGTGATGCACAAATACAGGTAGAATCACCAACCTTTTTTGAAAAAAAAATCGTAAGAGTTAAATCTTTTAGGAGTATCACTCAGGGGTACTGAGTGATTTTCTAGAATAAGTTTATATAGTCATCAGTGAGGGGGAATGGGAAACAGGGCTGGCATAATCAGCTTCAGTGTGTTTCAATAAACACACTCTTTGGTAAGCTGCAGTGCTCTAAAGGGCCCTCTACATAGCACAGAAGGAATGTGCGTACTTTTATGTTGAATGACTGAAAAAAATGCAATTGTGAAGTAAAGGATTTAGAAGGAGGAAACAGGATAAAGCAATACCTCTCACCAGTGCATTTTTACATGCAAACAATGAAGAGCCCATAGGTGGATGCCTCCCAGAAATAAAATACAGAACTGTTCCATGAAATTAGTTTAAGTATGTCACATGAGAGTTTTTTCAAGGAATGTGGTTGCTTTCACAAAAACACTCACAGTTGCAAGTGTGCAACAATTAAAAACCAGTAGAAACGAGGGCAGGGAAAGAGAAAATGCCTTACAGTAACAGTTTTACAGGTTTTTTCCTTTCAGATTCAGGCAGGTAGTTCTGCTTTTGCCTGGAGATAGGTGAAAGCAGAGCTCAGCTCTGCAAGTGTCTGCACGTGTCTGCTGAGGGAGCACAGCCCTTGTCACCGTGGCTGCTGTGGAGGCAGGGGAGCTCCGTGACTGCCGCCGAACGAGAGCGGCACTCAGCATTGCAACTACTGTCATGGCCAGAAACCAGGCAGGATCTTGGCAAGTTTCCCCAGGCTGTTTCCCCGTGCTACTCTGCTTTAAGTGCCTCATATGAAAGGGATATTTTTTTACCAGGGAAAGACCGACCGTGCCCATGTGCCTGATGAACTCCCAATTCCTTCAAAGAGGCTGTTGACACAGCTGCCAGTTAATGCCATTTGTGATGTACACAAATGACTGCAGAGTCTTTGCACAGGCCAAACAGCACGTGGACTTTCATTCATTACTGTCATAGGTTGAATTTAAGCTGGTGACAGAGAACAGATGTGAGGGATCCTTTAATCTTGAGCTTTTCCATCCAGTCCTGGAAGTATTTCCAGGGATTTTTCTGAGGGCTACAGACCCAGTTTATACTGCATAAAAAATGATCAAGGTCATCAAAGGGCTGTGTTTTGACAGTGTCCAAGCAAAAGCCACTCTTTCCTGGGCACCTTTGACATAACCTTCATCCAAATCCAAATCTTGAGGTATTATTTTGCCCTACAGAAGCAGAAGGAAGATTGTCAGTGTCCATGTTTCTGCACTGATCAGCCCCTTCCCAGGATGAGAGGAAGATAATTACACAGAGACCTCAGGAGCCTTTGCTATTTTTGTGTGAGTCATCAAGAGACAAAGCAAAAGGAGATGGATCTTTCATCCTACTGAAATGTATATGGCAGGCAGGACTAGTTTCTTCCACTATTCCCACCTCAGAAGACAGAAATCCTTCTAGGATGTCACATCTCCAGCTGACCTGTGAGCACAGAACATTTACAGCCATGTTCTGGGGATGCACTTCCACAGCTGTAGCTATGCTTCAACATCAAATTCCCTCCCTCTGTGGTTCAGTGTTAACATTAGTATGTGTCTGAATAGAGACGTGAATTTCCTCTCGTGTCTTCCCTTACATTTTGAATCCTCATATATCCATAAAGATAGTTTAAGTTCCAGAATACTATATTGACTATATAATACTATAAACCATTTAAATTGAATTTAACACTGAGAAAAACAATCCCACACTGACTAATTGCCCAGTTTCTTCATGTGTGGTATTCAGTAATTTCATGCACAGGGAGGTGATGATCTGTTGTTCTTTCAAAAATCTAGTAAGGATTAATGAAAACAGATCACCTCAGTTCCAAACAGCTGGACAACAGATATCAATGCAAAACAGGAGAGCCCTTGACCCACTGACTCCAGGAAGAACCAGGTGTCTACTACACCGTTCCAAATCTGTTTGCACTTCTGAACTCTGCAGCTGTTAACATCTCTCCACAATCATCTCACTAAACTGCTTCTATGGACATCTGTATCTGACAGGCTCAATCCTCCTGAGCACTTGAAAAAACACACAAGACATAGAGATACCATTAACAGGAATTCAGATGGTGAGCTGATGTTTTCTTTCTTCATCAACATCAAGCATTTTCCTGGGAAAACAATGTTTTGCTGCTGTTAGGATTCTACACACAGAAGCAGGGAAGTGAAGTAGGTGAAAATTAGTAAAAGCATACAGGAAAGTACACTGTACCATTCTGTGGGTCACTTTTCAGGGTCATCTCATATATTTTCTGTTCACAAGAAAACTTCTGGAGTAAAATATCTGAAAAAAAGACACAGAAAAATCAGGTCTAATAGAAACAGTCACAGTTTAAATCCTTTTCACTCTATTAAAGTACATTAGGGTTATTTCTGATGTTTTCTGGCTGTTTTGAAGATGAGGCCATTCACATCACTGAATCTCTCCCTGATGCATTGATTTCATTTTACTTTGTCTCTTTTATTGGCAACCAGGTTAAAACACATATTTACAAATTAATTAATTTCTAAGATCTTTGGCTCAGGCAAAATAATCTACATCTACAGAAAAATAAACAGCCAACAAATGGATTATAGAGCAGTTGCCAAAGGTTCAGACTCGTTGCTGAATAATTTTTTCCTTTCAGTTTGGATACCAGCCCACAGTACTGAAAATTTACGTGGCAAGTATAACCAATGACCTCCACTTTGTCTATTCTATTGTAAGCACAGCAATGAAAACAAGAAAATAATGTTAGGCAAAATCAGCTTTCCATCTTACTTAAAATCCATACATTGATTTTCAATGAATCATAGAATAATTTAAGTGGTCTGATCCAGCCCCCAGCCCAAATCAAGGCCAGCCTCAAAGTCAGACCCGCTTTTCCAGTTCTTAGAGTCTCCAAGGATGGAAATTACCCAGTCTCAGTGCAGTCAGTGCAGTTTGCTTCAGTGTTTGATGACTCTCATTATTAAAAAAAAAAAATCCTAATATCTATTTGGAATTTCTGTTTTGTCCATTGCTTCTTGTCCCTTTGCTGTGCACTTCCAAACAGAGTATGGTCCCAACTTCCTTATAACCAGACATTAGGTAACGGAAGGCAGCAATAAGATCCCCTCTTGGCCTTCCCTTTCTCAGACAGAAAAAACAGTTCTCTCGACACCATTTCCTACATCAAATGCTCCAGCCCCAGCCATCCTGGTGGCCCTCTGCTGAACTCATTCCAGTGACTGAATGACTTTTTGCTCCCATCTATGCCTACTGTATCTCAATACATTTCATAAACACTATAATCTAATGAGATGAAGTTTAAGTTTACACGTGTGGGTAAATCTGGTACTAACAGCAAATGAATGGTCACCAACCAGTAGCAGACATACATTGTGCAAAAAACCCTTCTTTCGTACACGTGCCAGTACACCATAGCACATCCAGTCCAGCATGTGCCTTGAGAAGGCCAGATATATGTCCAGTTCTGTGGTAATTCATTACCTCATGTATCCCCAAAAATACGGTGTCATAGTGGGAAATACAGCAAAACTAAAGCCCAGCAAGTAAGAAGCTAGGGACAGCAAGTAAGTGCTGCAGGGAGAAGTATAGATGCATTTTGATTCTGCAAATGCCTACCTGTTATTGCCAGGTATGTAACACTTGCCAACAAGTTAAAGACCAAATCAAAGACTCGTTTGAAATTGTATGTGAAACAGCTCTTTGCTGATTGTGGAATGGCCTGTTAATACACCCCATCTAAATTTTTTTATTGATATTCCTCAGATAACACAACATATGCAATGCTGCTAATAAAATATACACATAGTTTTCTAATGAGGTCTGGCAATAGTTAAGCATTGTAGTTTGAACAATGGGTCAGTGTTGAGGTGACTGCAGTTCAGTTCTCTTCTGCCAGTCACAGTATAGCAGTGACTAAGGAGAAAGCAATTCCTGTGTATTAGGAACTTGGAGATCAGCTAGAGGAGCCAAATGGTGCAGTTAACCAAGGAATAACATGCAAAAACTCATTTCTCATAGCTGTGGACCAAATTTTGTCCCAAGGACTACACGAAAATTTTATTCAGTTTTTAAGTCTGTTTTACAACATTTTATGTTAGTGAAAGACTGAATCCATCTATGCTGGATTCATTTCTGTCTATCTAGGAAATTCATCTTGTCTTTGTTAGAAATCCCGGACCCCTAAAAAAAGCTGAATTTTCATCAAAGTGCAGCAAAATACTGAAGATCTGTTTTCTTCTCTCTTTTGTGAACAAATTTCTCTTAAATTCAGGCACTAAATTATTGCTGATGGTTAAGTTCATGCTCTAAAGCCTTTGCAGATGTGTTCTTAACTTGTACAGTGCACACACACTTGGTGTCTTTACCACAGCTCCTGTATAAGCTGTGAGCTTGTGGTTAGAATGTCAGCCACCACTTCCATGCACTTATTATTTTAATGGATGCAATGATCACAGAACTTTTCTTACATCTCTGACATCACTCCATTACTTTTACAATTTAAACAAGTAAAACAAGGGTAAAAAACCCAGCCCAACTCCTTCCAGCTTTTTATAAATGTCAGACTGAACACTACACTTAGAGAACGTTGTATTCACTTCATAGATTGTATATAGATTTTATTATAAATTGATTAGAAGGGCAGAAATTAGAAATTAAGAAATGCCTTATTAAATCTCATTAAGAAATGTATGTGTTCTTGCATACTTCATAAAAAATAATGATTTGACATTTTTTCTTTCTGCCCCTTTCTCACGATTTGCATGATTTTGAGAAAGAATCAATATATTAAAAAGTGAGAAGAGTAGAATGTAATTTCTTGGAATATGAAGTGATGGTATGACCAAGAGCACTCTCTTCAGATATCTACCTTCTCTTAATGGTGAAACTCCTGAAGGAGTGATAATATTTTCTTCAGGTGTGTTTCATGAATATTTACCCAGAATGACACTTCGGAAGAATTTGATTCAAATTTCACAGATCTCTGACTCAGAAAATAAATTTCAAGTCTTGATTGAATGCTGGCATCTGAAACAGAACAGCAAAGCAGAAAAGTAATTTTCACTCACTGGAATCTGTCATTCATATAAGAGAAATAGTATGTAAAAATCAAAAATAAAAATTATAGAGACAACTTTCTTACATTTTGCAGATTTTTTCAAAATTTTTTTCTTTCTATCTCAATAAAAGAAAAAATATTTACAACTCTAGACTTCTAGAGAAAATTCTTTACATTAAAGAGAAAGATACTTTTCTTTTTGCTGTTATAATCTAAGAAGCAAAACAATACTATACTCATAAACAATTACATGATGGTCACATTTCATGAGAATCCATATGCAACCCTGCTTCAAACTTAAAGCTTAAAAGAGATCTCCATTTCAAACTCCAGCTTCCTTCATTTATCTCTGGTCTAGCAGCAATACATAGTCCATTTGCTTCATTTTGCACTGAAAATTATTTTGGAAATAGAATATTACCTGCCAACTTAAAACCTTTTAAAAAATTTACAGAACCCAAAGTATTGTGGTAAAAGCCCAGAATGTCAAAACTTCAAATAATAAAACAAGACAGATAAATAAGCTTTAATAACTGGAACAACAGAGCTTTATGCTACGTATACAGTGCATAAAATTCTTACTGAAACCAGCAGAATTTTTTGCAATCACATCACAAATCCTTCACACAAGATGAAAAAGTATATATTACTAGTTAGTCCTATGCCAAACAAATATTCATGAAACCACATGAAGTACTAGCAGTTTCACTAACTGCTTCTATATGGTAACAATCATAAATTCTTATAATTATGTCAAAATAACATAAAAACAGAAAGAATTTGAAAGACCTCAATTTTCAAAATGAAGATTCAGTGCTACTTTTCTTTTACTTCTTTAGTTAGACATCACTATCAAGTATCTGTGATACCGCTAAGTATCATTGAATGCCAAGTTATTAAATTTCAAATGAAAAAGCCAACAAACACTTTAGAGTGGCAATAATTCAAGAGTTTTAAAAAATGGTTAAATTTGGACATGTTGGATCAACATTAGAATTGAAATACAAGCTAGATACAGAGTCCAATTCAATCAATTCACAGTCATCTCTATCTTGTTCATCGAAGCTCAGGGTTTCTTCACAGCTGTTTCACTTCAGTTTATGAGGGAAAGAAGAGCCTATCCCTAACTATGCAGTAGTTCTGAATCCAAAATTTCCACATGTTTGGATCCAACATTTGGGTCCTGGCCGACTTTTGCAACATGTCAGAGCAAAGCCTTAAGACATCCAGTAAAATGGGATTCTGGGATTAAAAGCAAAAAAGGTATTTTAAAATCTAATTGGAAATATTATGAATTATCCCCTCTGCACTATATATATAATTTCAGCATGTTCCCCAGGCATGAGCCTGTTCATGTTTTTACCATGTTCCTGGTAAAAACATTCGTAAAATGGACTGGGCTACTGAAGTATCTGTGGCCATTTTGGTGATTCTGTTCTCTGCAACAGCAATACTCAGCAAATGCTTTACTTATAAAATGTTTCTAGTATCTCATCTAGCTCAAAAATAATGTTTTGGGAAAACTGCCAGGAATATATATCTTGGTTTTTAAATTACAGAGGTTTCAGTAATGAATCTGCTTCCTTCACACCTGGAAGTGTTCAAGGCCAAGCTGGATGGAGTACTGAGCAACCTGATCTAGTGAGTGACATCCTTGCCCATGACAGGAGGGTTGGAACTAGATGATCTTTAAGGTCCCTTCCAGCCCCAACCAGTCTATGATTCTGTGACTCAAATGTCAGTAAATGTTTTTGACTAACTTCTAAGAAAGACAAGTTGACAAAATGTATACAATTTATTTATTCATAATTTATAACATGAAACTCACTTGCTGGTATTTACTAATGGGTTATTTTGTTTAGTTAAAATTCAATTTTATGATTAAAGTATGACCTCATGCTACTAAACTGAACATGAGAATATATTGTTGCAATATGACATAGCACTGTGACTCAGTCCAAGCCCAGACTGTAGGATGATGCAACTGTGGTGGCAAAGCAGATCTAGTGAAAGTTTATTAAGACCTTCTTTATGAAGTATTTTTAAAGGACAGAGACTTTTAGGTCAGTCTGTTTCAAAAGCCATGTAACTTTAAGCATTTATCACTAGTGTTTGAGCTAGATGTGGTGATTCCCTCAACTACTGACGTTCCATGTATTAAATCTTCTCACTGTCAAATGTAAATGGTCTGCCAGTGTGACTGTAAAGATATGATCAAAAGCATAATGAAGAGTTTTCCTTGGGCCTAAGGAGCATTTTAATCCTGCCTTTTGGAATCTAAATGCCATTACATTTAATTGTCTGTATGGCACCTTTTCATGTCTAGTATCTTAAGATAAACTGGATGATGAATGTTCTTTACTGAATATTTCAGTATTTTCCAACTTCTGAAGTATTTATGAAAGCTTTTTCAGAAGAACATATTACCTGCTTTCTTATTCCTTTTTAAAATAATGACCTCGTGCTTTTGTGCACCCATAAAATGAAGCCTTCTTGCTAAACATTTTATTCCAAGTAAAATACAGTTATCTCCCAGACAGTCTTTGAAATTTTATAAACTCAGTACTGTTCCACCAGTAATTTGAATTTCCTGATTTTGTGCATTTTACTGCAAATAAGAAGATATTACATGTAACTGCACTCTGGAGTATAGGGGTTTTGGATATTTTATTGTCTGCATTCATATGGAGGAGCTAATATAAAAATTGGAAGTGTGACACAATGGAATTAAAGTGCAGTCAAGCTAAGTAATATTTGATATGTTTCTGTAAAGTGAAAAGGAAATTTAATTGAAATTAGCTCTTAACTGCAAAGTACAGGTCAGCTCCAAATAGTGGCTAAAAACGAAAGTGAATTATGGTACCTCAGTGTCTGCTAGCAAATGCAACATGTTGTAGTTAAAGTCATAGACTCCAGGCCTGCCAAAGGAAACCAAAATCCTGAAAGTTCCTAAGTGCATCCCAAGGGTATGCATGAGTAGTTTTAAGGAAAAATAAATATCCATTCCAATGGATGCATGTAAGTGTAACAGATCATGTCAGCATTTACAGAGTATCATAAACAACTATGTTGTCAAATAGAAAACTTCTTTATGCAAGTGCCTGCTCCATATCAGTTTGTCTCTACAGAAATAAGAATAAACTAAAAGAAACCCAGGCATATTTTAATAATTAAAACTTCTTTTGAAATTTTGAAGCTCTCCAAAAGAACTTTTAGTAAAATCATAACAAAATTCTCTGTTGTGATGTCATCCTGATGTTTTCTGACTTTCTCAAACACCAGAATGTTCTTTGAACTCTACTGCAAGAGCTTAAAATGCTTTTCAGACAGAAGTACTACCACAGAATTCACATGGAAAGCAATTTCTGTTTTACATTACTATTCTCTGCTTGACCATTAGCTGAAAATAAATAAAAAAATATTTGTCTGATTTGTTTCAAAGAGAATGATGGAGTTTTAGGAGTACCACTAATTTCTTTAATTATTGCCCAAGGCTAACACTAATTTAAAAGTTAATGTCTTCCAAAAAGCTTATTCCTTCACCAAAAACTATTTTTCATCAGGAAAACTTCCAAGTATCAATGAAAAAAATATGTGTTTATTTACAGTGATCAAAACCTAGCATTATTTACCTTGAACCAATTTTAACAGAAACAACAAAAACCTTTTCCAGTCTTTTTTTCTTTTTTTTTTTTCCCCATTGAGGAAAATATATTCTCTGTTTCATTTTACCTTCTCAAAGGCCATGTTAATATAAGTGCACATCCTGGAGTGAAAATGAATAGATGAGAAAAGGAAATAATTCACTGTCTGAGTAACTAATTTAAATCAGGTAGGAGAAGGTTTGCTTTGTTCTAATAGTTAAAAAACAAAGCTCATGTTGTGGCAGAAAACTAATATGCCACAGGAGCTGCAGATTTTTGAAGTGTCCAAATAAATTTTAGCTAGATGAAGGTTTTTGCAGCAAACGTTTGCCTCTGTTGTGATTAGTAAAGTTACGTGTCATAATCACATACAGTAACATTTAGGTGATCCAATGAAGGTGACATTGTTTTATTGCTTCAACTCTAGAAGGACAGATGCACAGAACTCTGTGTACCTCACTTTGTTGTAGTGCTATATTTTATTAGTATCAACCCACCTTGGTAACAAGATGGATCAATGGCTGACTGAAACAAAGAACATATTAGTTATCATTTTGTAACACTGAGTGTGCTATCCTAAAGATATTTAAGTTCTTTGCATAAAACTGGGACAAAAAAATAAAAAAGTTGAGGAGCATTACAAAAAGAGCAGATTTGTTTTAGCAGAATCAATTATTTGATTTTCAGAATGTGGTTTATTTACATTTTTTATAATTTCACATATGTGTATTAGAATTCAGCTTATTCACTTTTTATTGTCTAGTAGATCCAAAGGACCAGTTCTCTAGGGGAAAGAAGAAGCTCTCATGCAACTTTCTGCCAGTACAATATCATTCTTAAAAAATAACATTTCCTGCATCAAACTGTACAGTAATTTCTAATGTAAGAATATTTTGTAGTGGAACAATCACATCTCTGATGCTATTACACTTTCAGAACAATCATGCTAAGTACAATCACTCATAGACAGTATTGTTAATTTTGTGTTGTACTGATCTTCTGTGTAGGGAGGAGTTACAGATGCTGTTAATATCTGAGGAGTTTAGTAGAGTAAGGCTACAAGTTAGAAACAGTGAACTTCACAAGAGAGGGTGAAATTTAAAATTCCCTGAGCTCAAGGGTGACTGACTTAGCCAGCCACAGGCGTAGGACATGCCAAATCTCTGTTTCCAGGTTTCCCCACCATAAGACTACCCCTTGCCTTAGTAAGGCAGGCTAGACACCATAGACCACACATGGGTACATTCAGGAGGGCATTTAAAATTGAAGGCCTTAATCACAACCTGAAGCCTACCCTGCAGAGTTTGTTTTTGTTTCTGACTTTGTAAGAAACATTGCAGACACCAACTAGACTTACTAAAGTCAATAAATAAATAAAAATCCACTGTTGACTTCATAACAGTGGTGATAGATTTATCTCAGGATTTTAATCAGACCTCAGGAAGGCAATTTTTAGCTGTGGCTTTGAGTGCTGACTATCTGAAGAGAGTAGCTGAATTCCTCAGTCAAGAGGCCTCTTTGCAAGAAGTTGCCACCGCTCTTCAGGGTTTGGCATCCCAAGGAAGTGGCAGTAGCTAATGAGCAGTCCTGAGTCTGATGTCTGACCCCAGGGACACACTTAAGTGACCAGCAGCCCCCATGCTCAGCACAAGACTGCTCTGCATCAGCTTTACAAGGCACATAAACCCCTCTCCTTACTTGTAATGCCTGAAGGTCAAGGGAAGTGATTGTGCCCCTCTGCTCTGCTGAGATCACACTTGCAGTGCTGTGTCTAGCTCTGGGACCCCCAGAACAAGAAAGACATGGACCTGTTGTAATGACTCCAAAGGAGGGCCACAGACACAGGCAGAGGGAGGGAGCATCTCTCCTGTGAAGAGGGTTGAAAGTTTCAGGATTGTTCAGCCCAGAGAAGAGAAGGCTCCAGGGAGAATTTAATTGCAGCCCTTCAGTACTTGAAGGGGGCTTATGAGAAAGATGAGGACAGATTTTTAACTGGGTCTGCTGCAATAGGACAGAGGGCAATGGTTTTCAACTAAAGGAAGGTCTGTTCAGAGTAGGTATAAGGAACATTTTTATTATTATCATGGTAGTGAAGCACAGGAACAGAGAAGCTGTGGGTGCCCCATCTCTGGAAGTGTTCAAGGTCAGGTTGGATGGGGCTCTGAGAACACCTGGTGTAGTAGAAAGTGTCCCTGCCCATGGCAGAGGGGCTGGCCTAGATGACCTTTAAAGGTCATCTATGATTCCCTGCCTACTTTTGTCAGCCTGAGTTACCTTGTGTAAACCAGATACTCACCCATACCCAGTCTGAATGCTACTGAGCAAGGGTCACATTTTCATGTCGTCTATCTCTCCCCTTCAAGAAACTGTCTTCATACATGGCATTTTCTTGTACACAAATTTTTGTGAGTTTGTGACAGAGAAAATGAGACTGCAGAAGATTGCCTGGAATTCAGTTTGGAAGATGATGAAAGAAAGGGAAAATTCCCTCTGCTTCGGTACCAAGATTACAGCAATTTTTCCAGAAGAGTTTTTTTTGTTTTGTCTCTGGATAGATGATGTTGAAATACTTCAAAACAAACAAACCAAAAATTTAGTCATATCAAGGAACTAAAAAGTTTCAGCTTAGGCCAGTTCCATTTAAAATTACACTGATGAGAGGAAATATCCAAATTATCATACTAAAAATTTATAGCTTGTGAAAATTGAATTTTTCAGTGAAATGTTTATTAGCCATGTGTTTCATGAGACCATTTTCATCAAGACATATTTTATAAAGTTCTAGGAGCATGCATCTACAAAAAACTCCCCAAGTAAACATCTTTTGTTGGGAAAGGTTAAACAATTGGTATGATCACAATAAATACTCTTTGCAATCATAATAAAATACTCTTTCCATCAACTTGTCATTGTCAGTTTTTTGTCATCTTCCTAAGACAGGTTGTACCTTATGCAAGGTATCTATTCTAGGGGTGGGAAAGGCAATCAGGAGGGAAGAAAGAGGGGAAAGAGATGAGTTCAAGTGCTCCTTGTTTAGAAAGGATTAAAGCAATGTTTTTACAGACATTCAGACAAGTTAGGTATCAAAAAATGTAATTAACTATAAATATCTTTACCCTCCTCTCAATTGTAGTGAATATATTTTCACAAATGATAGGAAAAACTCTCTTTCCTACTACATATTTGAAAAACAAACAAACAAAACAAACAAAAAAAGGCAAAAAAGAAATATACTGTCACAAAGTAGAACTTTATATTTCTTAAAGCTCTTTTTGTCCATATGCTACTTTCATATAGTCTTCCCCAGAGACATGTGAATTTTTGTCTGTAAAATAGATTGTCTTGACTTTTCATTTTCATTAGTTTTCTGTAATGCAGGAAAAGAAAAGAAAACATGTTCTTATTGCAGCATTGTTAGTTCTATCCATCTAAAAAGCATAGGTTTTCCTCTGGGAGTCCCAATGACCATAAGAATGGAAACATAATGACAAAGTTAGGTGTTTTAATAAGCTCCTAAAGTCATTTAATTATGGAAAACCTACTGAGCTTTTAAGTGTGTGTTAGCACATGAGGCAACATACAAAGGAAAGATCTCTGTGCTTGCATCCTGATTTAAGACCTTGTGAACCTGGCACTTTGTTCAGTGGACACAGGTTCCGTGACCAGAGGAGCAGCATCCTCTGCCCCTTGTAATATGGAACATGCAAGGTTATATCTCATAATTTAGTTCACTACTGAATAAGTGAACTAGCTAAAAGCACTGAGTGCTTTTAGAGTTTGACTATGGAGACTAAAAATACATATGTTGGGTAAACATGAGTAATCTAGGCCATTGGAAAAACATTGTTTATAAACAAAAGATTTCAAAATACAGAAGCACTAAGAGTTCATAGAGGGCTGGAAAAATAGATCATCGTAACTGAAAAATAAGAAAACAAAATTGTCCTGATAAAGAAG
Source organism: Prinia subflava (assembly GCF_021018805.1). Classification (NCBI taxonomy): domain Eukaryota; kingdom Metazoa; phylum Chordata; class Aves; order Passeriformes; family Cisticolidae; genus Prinia; species Prinia subflava. The sequence continues at coordinate 52,736,350 of NC_086247.1, forward strand.
AGCACAAGATCTACAGAGCTGCCCAAGATCCCTTAGCCATTCATTTACATCAGAATTGCTGGAACAGGTGGTGTAATACAAAATTGATCTTTTAGATTAGCCATCAATGGATACTTCATATCTACACTAGCTACATCTGCAACTTGTAAAATCAATCTGTGTGCACTATTAAGATAAAGTTACTCATTTGAAGAGCAAATCTAATACTATGTGTGCAGTATTTTGATATTCCATTAACTTTGAGCATACACTTTGTTTCTAAAATTAACATCTGCTACTCAGTAAACGATGAAGAGTGTGAAATACATTTCTAAGAATCATTGTCTTATAATAACAGAGGCAGTGTTGAAACAAAACTGAACAAAATTTATTGAAGGAGGAAAAGGGAAGAAAGGATTCCTTTGAAAGACAGAAGTTGAACTTACTCTAATCACAGGTACAGGATCTATTTTTTAAAAAAATCTACCAGTTAGACAAATTGGACATTTGCCTGTTTGGAGTCAAGGCTGGGGACTGTTCAAGGGATGCAGTAGTGTGAATCACAGAATGACAACAGCAGATACATGGGGAGCAGAGCTTGGGCCTGACACTGTCTGCACTCAAATACAGCAGGACAAATGCACCTCCTGCACTGACTTCCAAAAAGCACTTGGCCTAAAGGGCTGTGGAGTGTTATGGGGGTTTACCTGGTTGTCAGCTCTGCTAAAAAACACTATTTACTGCACTTTCTGGATGAACTGCACCCCAGGTTCTTCATGTCATCTTATCTCATGACTGGTGGCTGTCCACAGGACCTGTCACTGTCACCACTGCTGTGGGATTGCACCTTCTTGATGAGATCCTCTGCATCTGGGTTGTTGTCCTTTGCTATAAGTTCATCCTCCTCTGTGGAATAATTTGACCTTACTGCTCCCCAGCAATCAGAATTATGCCAAAAGCACTCTTAAATGAAATATCTCTCTGAAGGGTCATACTCTGGAGAAGAAAAATGTTCTTGTGCTGCCAGTTCAAGAGGAAATGAAGTTGTGCATTTAACATGCAGGCAAGAGAATGGCTGTGGCACCTCCAGATACTCCAGACTTAGTAAAAAAAAATCAATACAGACTGAGAGTGGGCAAATTAATACTGTGGAATACAGTAGCTATACTGTATAATCTGTATAAACATTCAATGTCTTTATGTTTCAGCAAAGATTTAATACAGGAGTCTGTGGTGAGCTGACATAATACTGAGATTTCATTTTATTTTTAAAATACACCACAGATCATTTATTAATACATGAAGGATTATAAATATTTGAAACAGGTCTTTAATTGTCAAAATCAATGCACACAATATATTAGCTGATTTTTGCACTTATACTGTTTATTCACTTACTCAGGAATTTGGATATGTCTAATTCAAAATGGATTGCATCAATAATATTTTTCTTCCATAAACATATTTTGTAAACTAAATTATCTGTTAGTAACATAAATCTAGATGTCAGTTGTACCCTCACTTCTCCCTTGTATTCAAAAACAAACCCAAATCTCTCCGCTGTCTAATCCTGGAAGTTCTTGGCTCAGGAAAAATTTCTCATAAAAGCCAATAGCGACAGCAAATTAAATCCAACAGAAATTTTACATGAATGAGGACGTTGTGAAACTTATAGATGAAACTTTTCTTGTCATCACACCGAGGAAAGAATAAGAATTTTCCCTTTCTCCTTCTTTATGCTCTTTCAAAAGCTGATGCCAGAGCAAGGTATGAAAAATAACCTATGAAATTTGGAAAAAACTGTACATTTGAAAGGAATTTTTTTTCAGCATGTCATGTTTTACAAAACTTAGAAATCATCCTAAGTTTTTTAGCATGGTACCATAATAACAATGTTCAGAGGTACATGCATGTCTTTTTTTTATACAGACACCTTCTAACATTCATTGACTGTGTTCCTAGGGGATGTACGCCCAAGAGAAAGTGTGAAGGCAAAGGAGAGGAGGAAGAAAACCTGTCCAAGTCTTCCTACGCAACAGCCATCCAATTAATAAATTACAGCCTGTGAAAGGGCATCTACAGCTGTGTCTTTGTATACCAGCTGGTTCTCTCAGGAACTGGGCAGAACCTGGCATAACTAGTCAGAAGGATGAATGTCTGTAAGCCACTGAGCTTAGAAGACAACTTTGGCCCTCCATTAAATTTTAGCAACTCAAACACAGGACAAATTCTCCCCAGGAGTAACAATGTAAATACACTGACTCCCATGGAATGGCAATGATTTAACATAGTTAAGATCTGAGGGAGTCGTTTAGAAGTGTATTTTGACTTCAAAATCCATTTCATTTGTGCACCTCTGGTTGAACTATGTTATGACTTAGTCATTCTTTGGAAGCAGCAACCACAGCCCTGTCCTTTTGTGTAAGTTATCACCCAATACAATTGGATTCAGAAACTTCAGTGTAAAATATAAACATTAACAGATTGAAAGTTTTTTTAAAAAAGCCCAATCCACAAAACTTTAAAACCTTCTCTTAACTATTGACATTGAGGTTAAAAGGCCAGTTGCACTGAAAATTTTAAAACCCCCCTTTTCTTTTTTTCTTTTTTTTTTTTTTTCTTTTTTTTCTTTCTTTTTTTTCTTTCTTTTTTTTCTTTCTTTTTTTTTTTTTTTTACAGTATTAATGTAAACCTTTTGCTGGAAGGGTGCTGGCAGATAAATCAAAAAACACCTGGGTTTTGTCCTAGATGATTTCTGGATTTCGCTTTCTCGAATATCTCTCACATATGGTGTGTTTTCGGCTTTCGCTGGTTTCCCTTTGAAATAACTGCAAAGACAGTCTGTTCTCTGTATTGAGATTTACTCAGTCACTACCCATCTCATGTCCCACATGTTCTGTCTTCCAGGTATTAGCTTTGTTTCCCAGTACTAAGCTTGTTTACCTAAATCCACTCAAAATGCTGCTGTCAAAATTACCTTTCTCTTCTACGACTTTTGTCATGGTGACCCCTTTGCTTCTTCATTTACCTCTCCAGATAGAAAAAGTTTTCTGTGTACCTATTTAGGGCTCTTGACTTTGGTGTTAATTGAAATACTCTTCATGCTGGTAATAGCAATAACCCTCCAGAACATTTTTAGCAAATCAAACACAATATAAAACATTTCTTGGAACAAAAAAAATTCTAGTCTAGGTTAAAACAGTCTAGACCTTACCCACACCAGGGCAAGCCTCATGGCCTCTGCAGCTGGAGTTGTTTTGAAGAACAGAAGAGAAGCTGGCAGGAATGGCTGAGCTGCCACTGAGAGAGACCTCGACAGGCTGGAGAAAGAGGCAAAAAAGAAGTTTGCCTCATGAAATTCAGCAAAGGCAGATGTGAAGTCCTGCACCCTGGAATAATCACTGGATGCACTAGTACAGGTTAGGAGTTACTGGCTGGAAAGCAGCTCTGCAGAAAAGACCTGGGCATCCCAGTGAATAGCACGAGCCAGCAATGTCCACTCGGAGCTAAGGATGCCAACAGACACTAGGAAGTCCTCCTCTCCTCCGCTGTGGGGAGACACAGCTGCAGTGCAGAGTCCAGTTCTGGGTTCCTCAGTATGTGAACAAAATGGGTATTCCAGAGCAAGTCCAGCAACAGGCCACAAAGGCGATTAAGGGTTTGGAGCCTCTCATATGAGGAGAGGCTGAAAGAGCTAGGACTCTTCTTGGAGAAGGAAAGACTCAGGGGACTCTTGCAAAACACATTGATGGAGGGAATAAAGAAGATGGAGTTTGACTCTTCTAAGTGGAGCCCAGTGACAGAACAAAAGGCAAGTGACACAGATAAAAGGAAAAGAAATTCCACTTAAATATAAGGGTGATTGATGCCTCCCTCTCAAGGCTGGGAGGTTGTGGAGTCTCCATCCTTGGATGGAGATCCAAAATCCAACTGGGCAGAGCTTGGAGCAACCTGCTATAGTTGACCCTAATTTGAACCAGGAGACTGTATGATCTCCAGAGTTGTCTCTCAGTCTGAGACTCTTATTCTGTCAAGTCTCTGTTCTAAGAAATATAAATAGCTTTTAAAACAAGAAAAAAAAAGCCTGAGAGACATCTGCCTCCTAAAAGCCTTGTGGGGCCTACTGTCTTGTGATATGAGAGTCCAAAGCATGTGTTTCAGGTCAAGAATACAGGACAGGGCCTTGTCCCATGCAGGGGGAGAATCTCTTTGGAGCAAGGCATCTCGCTGTCCCTGAAACACTCCATTCTAATCCTACCTGTTGAATGTTTCCAAAAAAAGAATGTATTTCTATATAAAAATACTGACTTTTCAAAATCATCTGCTACTCATATTCCAAACAGATGCATAGATAAACACCTCCTTTTTTCCTTAAGAATGTTCTAATCTTGTGTCATTCATCATTATAAAGCACACATCTATTCTAAAAATGCAGAACAAGTTGACTGCAATATAAACTTCCATACATCTATCTTAAATGTGCTTGTGCTATTAACAAAAGCTAGGGAGGGCTTTTTATCCAGGCTTCTTAACCACAGAAAGCCTTTTCTTCACTAGGTCTACGTGCTACTGGTGAAATGGAAAAGACAGTGTTATGCTACCATACAGCTTCTATAAACAGAGACTGTGCATCTCACCTGTAACTGAACTTTTTTCTATGGCCTTGTACTCACTAACACAAATTGCAGTCAGTCTTCTTTCTACTTAATTTTTCTTTTTTTATCATATTATTTCCTTTTTATTCCTCAAGGTTATTCCAAAAAAGTGTCTCTGGAATGCATTTTGAGGTATTCATCCAAATTATTCCATTCATAGAATCATAGAATCATTAAAGTTGGGAAAGACCTTTAAGATCAGAAAGTCCAACCATAAATCTAACATTGCCAACTCAATCACTAAAATGTCCCTAAGTGCCACATATACATGTATTTTGAATATCTCCAGGTATGATGACTCCATCATTTCCCTGGGAAGCCTGTTCCACTGCTGGACAATCCCATGCAAGAGGAAATTTTCCAATCTAAACCTCTCCCAGGGAAACTTGAAACTATTTCCTCTTGTGCTGTCATCCATTGAACAGGGAGAAGAGGCTAATTCCCACCTGGCTACACCCTCCTTTCAGGTAGCTGTTGAGAGCAGTAAGGTCTTCCCCGAGCCTTCTTGTCTCCAGGTTAAATGCCCTCAGCTCCTGCAGCCGTTCCTCATCAGATCTGTGCTCCAGACCCTTCACCAGCTCCATTGCCTTTCTCTGGACTCACTCCAGCACCTCAATGTCCTTATTCTGTGAGGGGCCCCAAACTGAACACAGGACTTAAGATGTGACTTCACCACTGCTGAGTACAGAGGGATGGTCCTGCTGACCACATTGTTTCTGATCCAAGCCAGAATGCCTTTGGCCTTCTTGGCCACCTGGGCACACTCTGGCTCATGTTCAGCTGCTGTTGACCAGCAGCCCCAGGCCCTTTTCACCTGGAAAGCTTTCCATCCACTCTGCCCCCCAGCCTCTAAGTTTGCATGGTGTTACTGTGATCAAAGTGCAGGACTCACCATTTTGCCTTATTGAACATCCTACCATTGGTCTCAGATCATAGATCCAGCTTGTCCATATTCCTCTGCAAAGCCATCCAACCCTCAATAAGATCAGCACTCCTGCCCAACCTAATGTCATCTGCAAAGTGACTGAGAGTGCCCTCAATCCCATCAATGAAAGTACCAAACAGGGCTGGCCCCAGCACTGAGCCCTGGGGAACACCACTAGTGACCGGATGTCAATGGGATGTAATCCCATTCACCACCACTCATTGGACCCAGACACCCAACCAGCTTTTTGTAAATCAAGAGTGCTAGTGCTCACTGTCATCTGATGCTCACTGTCAGGAGTTGCATTTATTCTAGGCTTTTCCCCAGCACCACTATCCTGTTATATTTCAGGTCACAAGGTAGGAAAAAGTAATTTTGCTTTGAAGACGCTATCCTGGCACTATCAGGCAGAAGAGCCTTGATGTCATGCCTGCTACAAGACATTGCCTTGCTGTGACCTAAAGATTAAATGCTATTTCTGAAGATAATTGAAAAATAGGAGGAACATGCCCTTATATTGTAGACCAAAAGAAACAAGTATTTCTCTTTGAGAAAAGTAAATATTTGTTCCTGTAGGTGGACATTATTCTGACTTTTTAAGTGAAGAGTACTAACAACATGAAAGACAGCCAGATGTGCACCAATCCTTTTATGTTACTGCCAAAGGTTATTAGCCAATGCTGCTCCAAAGGAGTTAATCCACAAGAATTCAAACACAGATAGCAGCTGAGAGCAAGCAGCTAAAATCGTTGCATTGCTTGATCCATTCATACACATGGAAATACTCTGCACAGTTTGAGGAGAAACTCACACATATTTTGCTGGAGAGGTGCAGTACAGCACCACCCTCTTAATGTTGGCTTTATTACAAGGCTTTTCTCAGAGCAGGCTTCCAGCCAAACTGCTGGAATGGGGAGGTTGAACTGCTGCAGCAAACCAGACACAACAATTAGCAAGCTTAGTACTAACTACTGCTTCTTACTTTTTCTCAGGTCTGTATAGACATAGCACTCCATGGTCTTCCCTTTTTTATCCTTTTGCTCAAAATACTTCTTCCTCTTCTTCTTCTTCTTCTTCTTCTTTTTTTTTTTTTTTTTTTTTTTTTTTTTAACACTGACTAGCGTCTCCTAAAGTTGAATTTGGTAGAGATACTGCCAACACATGAGATGAGAAAAGGTAGCCTGTCAGGTGGTCTCCTTTCTTGCTGTGCAGGCCAAATCCTGCTTAGGGACGCATGAACCTTTTTACTGACAATTTCTATTTTTGTGAAATTCACATCTAAACCTGACCATTCAAACTCAAGTTCTGTTTGCATCACCTTTTTTTCCCCTGAAATATCTTGGAAATTATCATCAATTGTATATTTAAAAATATGACAATTCTTTCAAATAAATTATAAATAAGTCAACTGAAACAGCTTTGTCGTGGATTAGAGGAAAATTTGCCAGAAAAGGTATTGTCAGCTAGCACAACAATCAGCAAATCTACTTTCATTGTTAAAGTGAATCATCATGTTATAAATGCCAGGACAATTTATTACCAAATTCAATAATTTGGTTTATTAAAAATTCAAATCACAAAATTTGGAATCAAATTACAGAATTTTAAGCAATAAACCACCCCCCCCCCCCCAAACAGCGACACTTACTTGACAGAGTTTCTCCTGGGAGAAAGAGCCAAGGGTGACCCATAGACATAGACCCTGGCCGTCTGTGTCTCCAGCTGGGTACACGAATTTGCCATGTTCGAGGCTTGATTTTTATACTCTTTATTCTGCCTCTGGCAATATTTCCCCATATTTCCCTTTGTTTCTTGGTTAGCTATTCAAACCCAAACCCATCTCCAGTCAGATTGAAAAGAGCTCACTTCCCAAGTCCATGTGTTAATGTTCAGTTTCTATGGATCCTTATAGTTGATGAATGTTCGAGATATGGGTGATATTGCTTGATGGTCTGTGAAAGTGGCTCCCCAGGTGTGAGTTGCTGATACCAGCTCATCTCAACAGGTCCCCTCCCAATACTTGAGAAAGCTGCAAAGTCTTTTGTTCCCTTCTGAATGGAGAAACCTCCTAAAACATAGACTTTTACCTGATATAAATTTATACAGCTTTATAATTTTCCAATTTACCATAAGAATATGAATTAATCATCTCATGTTTTTCACAATTATGACACAAGTCTCTACTTCAGAATGATTCAACTCTTGTCACAAATTCAGATTAAAAGGTGAAATTTAAAAAAAGAAGCATATATACAATCTCAGGAAAGAATCAAACAGTAATTGTAGTTACAAGGTATACAATTGAAGTATTTTCTGGGAAATGAATAAAACCTTAAAGGGCCTTTATTCAATTTCATACAAACTCAATACTAGGCAAATCCCTGAGGTAGTGGAGTTTACTTTTCTCTTAATTTAGTCATGATCCTTAAGAAATATTTTGTCTGCTCCTAGCAACAAATCCCTGGATGACTGACAATGCAGTAGATTGATTATTATATCAAATCAATCAATACCAAACAAAATAAAGTAAGTAAATACTCTGTGGGTGTCTACAGTCTAGATCTTAGAAAAAAAAAGCTACTTTAAACTTGAAGGCTTAAGATATTATCCATAATTCAAAAAATTTAAAAGTGAGTAATTTTAGGGAAGAGGCAAAGGGGGAAAGATTGTCTTTACAGAAAAAGAACAAGCCTCTGAACACAGAGGTTAAACATGTGGGGTTTGCCCTCATGTGTGATTCAATCAGGGAGTCAACACATGGAGTTGTCTTGCACCATGGTGGAGGTTCAAGGACAGCACAGTGTGCAACTACTCTGCAGTACCTCCCTGCAATACCTTGCAATCTGCCTCTAACAATCCATTCCTTATGCCTTCTGTCTTCAAGCCCACGTTACTCAGTATACAAACAATCATTCATAACATGAATGATTAGGTAGAAAGCCACCTATGTCACTGATCCAAAATATTCACACATTACTGTGTGATGTGACAACATCAAAACAAAGCTGGTTAAAAAGCAGTACTCATATAGGGAGAGCAATGCGTCATCAGATGGCAGTTTCCAAACACAGCTCTACAATTAATTTTAAATAATTTTATTTTAGTAGATGTTAGGAGCAGTCTGAGCTCTTCCAGAGACAGAGAAGGGTTTGTGCTGGTCTGAGGAAAGCACAACACACATGGAAAATGGCAGCACTGCTACAGGCTGCACTGCTCTCACCCTGTCTCACCACTTCCATTTCCCTCCCTCCTGCCTACCCCAAAATCTGGTCGGTAACAGCTGCAGAAGTCATGGCCAGCGCTGAGCTCTGGTGAGTTCATGCTTTCCTCTTCAGAGGAATGCAGATCAGACTATTTTGCCTGACAGTTTCTCAACACTCTCTATATATGGAAAGCAAAACTGTATGGAAAGACTCAAAGGACAGAAATGTCAGGTGCTCATTCCTGAGTGTATCATTCCTGCAGACATTTCATGCCCTCTCCATGTCATGTCATGCATGTGCCAGCAGGGCAGGCTGTCCAGGCTGCTGTGTCACAGCATCTCCAGTGTTTAATAAAAATAATAATCAGGTAATGACTTTGAAAGGGTACCTAGAGTATACATTACCGCCACTACACAAGCAGGGGTCATTAAGGTCAGCACATACCTCTCACAAAAACAACATGACAAAATGAAAGTTGCCACATATATATTGATTAGCTTCAAAGGAACCCCATTTCTTTCCTCTTTCACCTTATAAATCACTGCACCATACAACAAAGCTTTTCCTCTAACATGTCAGGCAGGATAAGGCCATAAGTCCCATCCCGAGTCTCAGATGCAGACCTCACATACTTGATAATGGTAATTATGCACAACTCAGACAGCAAATATTAGGGAATTTTTGGCACACACAAGCCTCACAGTACTTCAGTTCAATGAACTGAGCTAAAAGAGCATAGTAGCAACAACTGAGATTCAATTTAACCAGAATAAAGTATCCTTAATGAATTCAAAACATTCTAATAACACAACAGCAGTCAAGACGAGGTTGGGGCATTCCTGGGGCAAGGGCTGGGGGCCTGAAGTGAAGTCCTGGGCCATGGCCATATTGGAGAATCCCTGGAGGACAACCAGTGAGGGAGGCCTGATGGCAACAGGTCAGTGAGTCAAGCAGCTGGTGCTGAGGAAATCATTTTCATCCTTCACTAACTCCAGGAGTGTTACTGAAGACTGTCGGCTCCACTCCCACAGACTGAGCCCTTATGAGCAGGTGGAGCACACAATTTCTGCTCCCAGAGCAGAGCACATTTGATGATTTACTTTACTCTAAACAGAGTCTGGTCCAAGTACTCTGGGAATGTTTTGTAATCCAAGCAAAGAAAATCAGGAATTTTTTCTCTCTAATACTAACGAAGGTGCATCCAGTACTCTCAACCGTACTTATTTTTGAGTCCAGTTTTGTGTTGATTATTTCTATCTTGGAACATGGAATGCAAAATGAACCACACCAGACTTTTCCACTGCCAACAAAGGTGACAGTTTGTGATTTAGTATTTTTAAAAAATAACATGTTCCCCTCCATCACTATACACAAAGTAGAAATCGAAAAAGTCTGTATGAAAATATGTAAAGAGCTACTTGTAGGAAATTCTTGGAAGGTACTGGAACCAAGGGACTTTAAAAGCCAATCTCCATGCAAGAAATTCTGAAAGAAAAACCTGGGACTGGTTAAATCTCTTTAGAATTCAGGCATGAAATGTCTAGTATTACAGTGCTTGCTTCATACAAGTAATGACTGCTTGGAGAGACATTACAACAATTTTGTTTCCTGAAATTTTCCCCAGTCCATTTTTAAAAACACGTTTTAAATAAGTTATACATTGTTTGTAGATGTCTACCTTTGAAATTTAGAAACTGAGGCAAATGAAAGTAAATTGTTCAAGGTCCCATGGAAGTCTGTGTCAGAATTTCATTTTCAGAGGTGAATTATGCTGTGCACATTAATAACATAAAGTGTAGTGGTCCAAGTCACCATTTAGCTTTTCCTTTGTTATAAAAGTGGGAACTTTTCCTAGGTGAGTAGGGGACACCATACAAAAAGAACTGTATTCTGGAGAAATACTCAAAATATATCACATTCTTGCTGAGCCTGTGGTGGTTCTATTAAGCTAAATTATGGGAGATGCCACTAAGGAAGAGAATCCACTGGCAGCATTTCTAATAGTGTAAGCATCCTGATACTAAACCTTTAGTGAAAAATAGAATTCCTCATTATTAGCATCCTGGAAGAAAAAGATATCTAGGACAGCCTTAAGTGGAAGAAAGCAAACAGCCTTATGTTTTGGTTGGGCAGATTTTAATATGTATAATTCCTAATATCCAAGTATGAATAAATATAATGCATATCTAACAAGTAGTTGACCAAAATTAGATGGATTAAAGATAAAAGTTCTGAATAAGTTCTGAAAGTATCTATGTATAAATTCATAGCCCTTGTTCATGCATTTGAAAACATCTAAAGAAATAATTGGTTCTCACAAGTTCCAGTCTTAAATCTTATCTTTCTCTCACCCCTATTTATCACAATGGAAGTGATGTAACACAGCCCTCATCAGTATTTTTCCTAAAAATATGGGAGCTGATTTTGGAATATACATATCTCTCAAACAAATCTCCTCTTTTGAATGGGTGCAACCTTTATTTTTTAGGGACATGGTTAGGCCCTCTATTCATGTTCAGCTCTGAATAAATTCCCAGTTATTTATAACTAAAGCTAGCATTCCTCTGATTTCAGACAGCTGAGGCAGAAAAGTGCTCAGGGTGCTCTGAGCAAAATCTACTGGATAAAAGTACATTAGGTCTCTGCAGACTGAGCTCTAACTCCAAAACAGTAATTTTAAAAATAATAATAAAAATATTATTAGGAAAAAAAATGCAGGGTGCTGAGGACAGTATAATAATTTATAATAATTCTTTGGAAAGTTTTACTTTGCAAAATGGGGCAGGTGATGTTTGAGCTTTACAGTGATGGGGGGGCTGCAAATTTTTTTTTTTTTTTAATAAGTCTTGGGTGAAATTTCTTCATGGATTTGCTTAGTGCAGTGCCACATGCTCATAGTTTGACTGATGAGGAAACCACATTGAAAGACCGCAGCAGGGGATAAAATTTCTCCAGCTGCTGTGGCAATACATTTGTCTGTGCACTGCACTCTACATAATCCTAAGGAATATTACCTGGCTCCAGAAAAAAGAAGGGGGATATATGTCCATAATATATTTCAAAAATAACCAAAACCAAAACTAAAACCTACTAGGCCACTGCTTCTATATGGGACCAGAGGATCAGAACAGAGCATGCCATTAGGCAGATATGCAATTACAAGTGACCGAGGCATAAAAGAAGGACACAATCCCAAATTTTTTACTCATTAAAACTAATTTGAAAAGTCCACTCTACTGCCTTTGCCTTTGTGTCCAAATTGACCAGTGTGGCAATATAAAGCACCATGCAAAATACTTTTTGTTGATTTGTATTAATGTTGACCTCAATTAATTCAAAGTAAATTAGAATTGAACAACACCAAGCAGATGCATACTTAAATAGCCACAAAACCACCCCAGTCAAGAGAAAAAGAGAAATCAATTAATGATACAAACCTTCAAGACTTCTGGACACCATCAGCTAGCAGTTAATGAGATGAGAAGAAAACTTGATCATCAAGCAAGTACTGGCAGCAATACTATACCAGAAAAAATGGGATGCAAATCTGATCAAGGAAGGCCATGCACCTATTACACCACCACACTGAATTCAAAGGTATTAGATAGGATCAGATAGTTTTTTGAATATCTACATATCACACAGCAATCAGGTGGACTCTATAGCTCAGTGTTGATGGTTATAGTATCATGGCTAGGAATTTAAAGCAGGACAGATGGAATTTCCTTCATTTAGGGAATCCCAAAAGTCTGCAAGAAACATTTGACATGCTCAAATGGTTTTTATGAATAGAACACTGTTATTTAACATGAAAATTTGCCACTTCTAGAGCAGAACTCAGCTAATATAAATTAGTGCAGGCTTTCCTGCAGGAAGTAAAAAATAAACATATCCTGTTAGAACTACAGGGAGAATTTCATGTAGGCAAAATCTAATTACACAAAATGGAGTTCATTACACAAGATGGAGTACAGCCAGTGACACCAAGTAACACACTCTTTTGAAATGTGTCTTAGGGGTTTTTTTTGATAATTAGGCTTTCTCTGGGCCTTTCTTTTTATTCATCTGAAGTGCTCATTTGTGTGAAATCAGTTGTAATGGATATAATGAAAATTTACACAGGTCTTGTATAACTGGATTTAACTGCTAGAATCTGAAGTTTAGGTTTGGCCAGCATCAGACCACAAAGGCACCTTTGTATAGTGTCTTTTTTTTTTTTTTTTTTGCAGAAACTGGAGACAAGTGGCAATAAAAATTAAAGTGTTGAGACTGTCTTTTAAAATACTTCACACACTTCATAAATAAAGCTCTGTATTTTTAGAATATTAATAAAACTGTCCTGCTTCTGCCCCTCCGGTTTTAAGTATCCATCATGTCCCTTTAAAGCAGTGACCCCCGAAAAAAGGAAGCAGGCAGAAAGCAAAGCCAGTAATAGAGCACACATCCTGAAGAAACAAAACCAGAAAATTATTGAAATACCACCCCCTGAACTGTTCAAAACCTATACAGCAAATTTAAAACCATCAGTTTATGATCATGTGTGTGTGCCTAATGCCTACAAAGTGACATTGGAAATTACATGTGATTTCCACTTTGCCCAGAGGTATAGGTGGCTCATTGAGCCCTGTGCCAAATTCAGTGAATTCCTCATGTGTTCAGTGGCATGCACTGCTGATCACACAATGGTAGTGATGGTGCTCTGGACTAAGAGCTGGCATTTCTAGTTGTCTATGTTTTAATTCCTTCCTCATGCCTTTGGGGTAATTCTGCTGTGAAACAACTTCATTAGCATGCCGCTCAAAGGCAGAAAGAACATAGTGGTGTGTAATTAGCAAAAGAACCCTAAGAAGAGTGAGAATAGATGCAACCACCCCTTGTACTGACAGCTCTTTGGCTTATTGATTAAGGCTCCCAGAAAGCAGAAGCAAAGGAGATTGTCTGCAGGAGTATTTGTGTTCCACACACTAGCATCACGAAAACAGTGAGAAAAATCAATCAGCAATAGTAACTTTTTTCTCCAGCTTCTAGGATTTTTTTTTTTGATACTTGGAGCAGTGCAAAGTCATGCCCCAGACATTTCACATTACATTTACATATGGCTTGCTCATCACCCCTTTTTGTCTTTCCCATTCCAAAACAAACAAAATTCTCTTCCATTTGCTCATAAAAGAAAATTTGTTCATATCCACATTACATGTGGAAGACATCCCAACCAGGATGATTCCTGGCTATCTCTGCAAAGCCAAGTAAAATCTCCAAATGTGAAGTGATTTTAATACCCAGACATGACAATAGACATTTCAGAACTTCATCAGCTTCATCTTAATCTGTTTGAGATGCTCTCTTTTTGAATTGGATTCTGTAAATACAACTCTATCTGATAATTAACTGTACTAAGTAATCTATATCTACAAAAAAGTCCATAAACTGAACCAATGTTCTAAAATAAAATATATATTCAAGTATCAAAAAAACCTGAGTTTTTCATTTTAGGAATTTAATAAATAAGTATCTTGATCTCTTCATCAGGAAAGTATCTTCCCACTGTAGCAATCTAACTCACATATATATTTCCATGATTAATTCAGTTACTAAAAAAAAAAAAATCACTTTTTTTACACACAAAAGGACTAATCTGGAACATATACTGTTGGGATAATGGGCATAGTTAAGGTAATACCTTGGGAGAACTCTAAGCAAAACCAGAAAGCAAAAGTTGGACCAGAACACTCCCTCTGTTCAGAATTAGTTTGAAGCAGAGTATTTTTATTCAGGTCTCTCTGGAAATCTTTCCTGTAAGCAGAAAATCTACTCTTTGACTAGTTTCTAGCACTTCAAAGTCTGGGCTCGTGCCGCAGGATGAAATAGCTATTGAGTGAGAAAGGGAGTAAAAGCTTTCTGAAGCCACCTTGCCAACATGACTCAAAACAACTATGAAGGGACCAACTATAAAGCTTGAAAGTTTAAGCTCTCTTCACAGATAATTTTTTTACCTTACTGCTAAAACTACCAGAAAGCATCGTTTAATTCTTTAGAGTTTCTGGTATCTCCAACCAGCCTGAAACCACCAATTTGCCTTTCAAAGGGCAATGATTTTTTTCCACATTTTTGCTTACTGTAACAGTAAAGGTTTAATACAATGTGATCTATGAATACTTTATATTTGTTTTGAATATTAATTGCCCTAACAGGAAAATTATTGTGCTGCACAGCCACTGTGTGGCTAGACAGTAGAGAAAATGTTCCCACAGTAAATAAACAATGTAGCAGACACAGGAGTGTTTGAGTTTATTTCAGGTGATCAAGTGATTAGCTGTTGTTTGAATTCCTGAAAGGAAAGATGCCATTATCAACAATGCCTTCTTTTAATTTTTCTGCCAAATAAATAGGCATGTACACAGGAGATTTCCTCTAGTACCACAACATCTGCATTCAGAGCATGAGACAAACAATTAGTCTGTGTTAGCTGTCAGAGGTCATTCATGCTAAATGGGTAACAAAGGGGAAAAAAAATGCACTGGAGAAATGGGGAAAAAAGACTGTGTATGTGCTTCTATTTAAATATTTGGCAAGCTGACCTTGCCAAAGCTATATCTTAAACACATACATGACAGAAGAAGGAGGGGAAATCTTTTAATGAGCAATACTCTGTTTTGGATATTTCTTTAATCATGTGTTTATCAAAATATTTGTATTTGTGTTTATCTATAGAGTTTAAAGATACTGCTTATATTTTTAAAACTTTTTACTTGTTTAAAAAATAGTAATTTCACAATCCCACAGCATAAAACCTGTAATTTTGCCCACATTTTCTCTGTGCCTTGTGTCAGCTTCTCATCTTTCACATGGTTGGCTATTTTCAGCATTAAAATATGTGCAAATTACTACTTTTGCAAGAGATATTAGCAGGTCATTATTGCTAGTTAAAAAGAAAGAGTAAATATGGAAATAGGAATATTAAAAATACTGTCTTCCCACTATCCCTGAATGCAAGAAGTATTCAGGTTTTTAAAAAAATCCAAAGCATTCCAGACACTTTACATGAACCAAACAACTCCTGCTTTCAAATTCAAAAAGTTTTGAAGAAGGTATTGGTGTTAATAGATGCTCCATCATTATAAAAAAATTTTAACCCTATTCTGGGACTTAGTTGACAGAATTATTAAAATTTATTATAAAGGGCAGAATCAGCATTCTGAGCATCTAGATATGTATCTTGAATAATAAAAAAGTGGGAGTCTTTTGTTGTGTAGAAAAGCATTGCCATAATTCTTTACAGTTTTTGAATGTCAGAGCAATATGAGGGAATTAAAAGATTAACTTGGAAATGAAATCCTAAGGAGGGGTTTTAGGTAGTTTAAGGTATGTGGTGATGCTGGCTTTGATATTAATCCTGCTGTTTCTTCCCTACAGATCATCACTTTCTTAAATATTATTTACATATGAAACTTGTCTCAAAGTCATCAAGACTTGTATTATCAATTAAGTTGAACCAGTGCTACCAAACTGCCTGCTCTCTTAAGTTTTAACAGAAAAATTTCAGGTGACAGAAATTCATTGTAGTATGCAATCTGCTAAAATTTATTTATCAAATTTTAAAAACAATACATATACCAATGGATGTCTAACCCTCTAATATTATGTTACTAGTCTAAAAGGCTAGCAGCCTACCTAACAGGAGAGGTGTGTCCTACATGTATACATTATTATAATGGCCAGTAAATCATGGGAACTGAAGGGAAGCTGAAGTCATACAGCTGGTGTTCTGAGAGAATGAACAAGACAAATGTACCATGAAAAGAATGGATAATAAAAACACTTCTGTGGATGAAACAGATTTCTTCTGAAGAATATATAAACTTACTAAGTCATAATCGTTTTTTAAATAGGGAAATCCGTGTCATTTGTGGAAAACAACCAACCAATAGACCCTGTAAAGCTTCAGTCCATTAAATACAGAGGAGTTTTATACTATAAATATTATAAAAAATTTAATTGTTGGTATCCTATTGTGCAAAGAAAGTATATCTTTAGCTCTAACACCAAGTTCAGTCACAGTGAGAAAGCATTTAAAACACAGGGTTCTTACAATGCAATTGAAACAAAAAGAGTGGCAGCACCATAGAAAAACATGAGGAGAGTGAATAGGGGTGAGTATTTTGCACAAGAGAACATTCAGTGGAACCACTGGGTGCCAAATTTTAAGCAAATGGAAGGCACAAAGTACTTCTCAAAATAATGTATAATTATGGTGTGGAATCCATTGCCACAGGACACTGTAAATGTCAAAACGATAAATACATGGGAGATAGGTCCATCAGGGACTATTAACACACTAGATGCAACCTCAAATTCAGGAAGTCCCTAAACTTCTGACAGCCAGAAGCTGAGAGGGTATACCAGGGAAAGGGTAATTTTACTCTTCCTGTGCTTTAAGCATTCATGTTGTGGTCCTTGTCAGAGGCAGGACACTGGGCTAGAAGAGCTGTAGGTTTGCTTAGGTATTACAAGCCTTAGTTCTCCTGATGCAGAAACATTATCAGTGAATGGCTGGTTTCAGGTCAAGGAAAAAATAAAGAGTAAGGAGCTTGGCCCACTGTGGCCTGGAATACATCACTTAGAAAAAGAAAACCATGTGAGAACAGAACCTTAAACGTAACTATATATATACACAAGGTACTTGGTCACTCAAAGTCATGGCAGGTTAAACTGATGGAGCTCATCATATCAGTAATTCAGAGAAACCCATTTAAGTTAATGGAATAAGATGCTGATGGAAGTCCTACAGAAGCCCACAGTTAAAATCAATCCAAGTGAAAAGTGGAAGCATTTTTGGGAAGTAGGATATCAAATTACACACTGGATGGCTACAGGGCTTTGGATTAAGATCAGGAGACAAGATGGAGTAATGTTTTTTATCATAAGCATCTACCATAGAAAAAGTCAGGTAAAGTCAGAATATAGTCCTTAAACATTCCCAATTATAAAATAAATTTGAATTTTGTAGTGTGCAAAATTCTCACATTCAAGAGCTATTCCTTAAAGCATATGTCTAATGTCTAGGACTACTCTTATCACCAGGATATGTTTTCTGTATAGTGGGGCAGTGCTCTGCACAGGTACAACTTCATATGATTTATCACCTTTGCAGCAACTTGTTTTACAGCTAGCACACAACATTAAAGTAGATGAGTATGGGCATTTGCCCACAATATAATCCAGTGGAATAAGAAATGCTTATTTGGAAGAAAAGACGTGAAAATCCAGCTCAGAGGCATTTAAGAAACTTTTAAGTTTCTATTAGACATTACAGGTTATATAGCAGGTCTTTTAAGACACCACAAATTTCACTCAAACTCAATAATTACAGTTGCTAGTATTTCAGGAATGTCACAAACTAAAAGTTACAAAATAAAGACAGAATTTTATTTTCTCTGTGGTATATGAGAAATCGTTTTCCTGGATTAAACTGGTGCAGACAACTTGTGAACCTTTTGGCAGGTAAATTTCATTTGATGGTTAGTTACTAATCTGTCTAATTTAAAAGTCATTAAAGCCGGCCTGCTTCCTCACTGGTCAACCTCCCTATTAAGGACAGTTCTGTTTGCATAATGAATGGTTACACTGGTGAGTCTCTGCTTGAGTTCCACAGAAAGGCTACGGAGTTTAACTGGAGAGGGTCACAATGTCATGCCCAAATCAGGGTCAGCTCAAGTGTTTCAAGGAGGCTGAGTAATAATCCTTTGTGGAAGTCACCTTAAACACCATCTGTTCTAATATGCTAAACCAGAAATAGGTCTAGATGGAGTTATAATTTCTTTACAAGTAGAATAAGAGTAAGTGAATATCTAGTTGACCACTCTCTTCTTACCATCAGTGGAAGATGTCTCCTGAGGACAGCTCAATTAATAATTGACCACATGTAAATAAGTCTTGTATGGGACAATTGCCTAAATATGAGGATCTATCTGACAGTTAAGTCCTGCCTCTGAGGTGTTTACGGTCTTAGAAATGAAATTATTGAAGTGTACAAATATCACTAAATCAATACTGGCAAAATTATCAATATGCAAATTACAACAGGAAGATTAGGTCTCTGTACCAAATCAGGAAGTCCATTTCAGATGCAGAATCATACCATAGCACTACAAATGCTCAAAACCCTTCCAATTACCCAGGGCACAGGGTGTGGTTTTGGTAGTTCCAGCTACAGACAAACGCTTGGATATGAGTAAGAGGCAAAGATGACAGTGGCTTGGTTTGTAAGAACAAGGAGCCAAGAGCCACAAAACTACTTCTAATTCTACATGTTATAGGATGAAAGATTTAATGCATACAAAACCAGGAATTAATTTTCATATGTACCAAGTATGCTGTACTTTCAGGAAGGGAGTGAAAAAAATGTATTTTTGCATTTTGAAAGATGACATTTCAACTGAGTATTTTTAAAATATGCATATTTCTGTAGTACAAAATTCTCTCGCTCATGGGATTGGTGAGCTCTGTAGCTCAGTTATACTGGAGAAGCTACTCAGACTGGAAAAACGAAAGTGTAACACTAAATTCACTTAAAAAGTGGATGTAGGACTTTATGGGAGCTCTATGAGAGACTTTTCCAAAAGAAGGTTTTCTTGATAGAAGGATGTCTTTTAGATGATTCAGAAACATGCAATGCTCCAGATAACTTTCAGGACTCTACTCTGAACTGTTTCAGAAGCCACAACTTCAGCAGACACACCAACAGCCATTCTAGTTTCAGAACAGAGACTTCTGACACAAGTAGTTTCCAAAGAAGTTTACTGCTTGTGCTCAAAATATCTGGGAAGTATGGAGTTGCAAAACTACACTAGAAGAAATTGATTTCACCCAAAATACTTATATAATTCAGTCTCAGACTTCACCAGAGATAGTTTAAATAAATGTCAGAGCAAAATACCAACCCCACTCTCTCGACAAAATGCAAACTACAGCCAAAAGGCTTGATCTGTGCTAGAAACAGCAATATCCAGGAAGAAAGATATCACAAAATCTTAGTTAATCTTTATTCTAATCTGGTTTTCTCACAGTTGTTCTTTTTGTGCCTCTTCTGTTCTTTGTATCTCATGTACCTTTGACTGCATTTCAACGTTTATGCCTTCTATGCTGGTTTTTGCTCCTCTACTCATTCTTAGTTGGTTTTCATCATCCTCTTGCAACCCAAACATCCACTTTCTATTTATTTTCACATAATCAAAAATGCATTTTTCCATTCATTCTCCAAAAGCCATATCTTTGTAGGAATGGTCCTACTTGGAAACTGAAGTAGGGAGCAAGTCAGAGATTCTGCTTTTTCTCTCTGTTTTTGCCTCCTTAACTGCTCTGTAGTTCTTGTTGCTGTTTTGTTACTACTTATGAAAAGGCACACAAACATATGCATGGAGAAAATATGAAGTTTTTCTCATTTACAATCAAATACTTGGTTTGGAATTTCTTTCTATTGAGGTCTTCACCTAAGAATGACTCAATGAAAACTAACTGCCTGTAACTAATAATTTCTACATCCTACATCAGGTAAAGCAGCAGAGTGGTTTGTACTTAACAAAATAGTCTTAGATTCAAGCTGGCAAGGTTAATTATGTGTGCATTCATGGTGATGTTAATGGTGAGAAAGCTGAACAGACAAGAGTAATGATATTGTGAATTAATGTGGGGAGCAGATACTGCTGCCTGTAATGCTAAAAAAATCTTTGTTTCCCCCAAAACTCCCCCTGTTGTAACTTACTGTAAAGGAGTGTTTTAAAAAATAATGTGTGGTATCAAAGTCATATCAAATTAGGTTTCCTGTTCAGTTATAGTACTATCAAAAATTTTAAGCTGATTACATATTAATAGGGGGTCTTTGTGTAGCAGATCCAACCAGCAACAGTCTTATAGACTTTGCTTCAGTTTGAACTACAAACCAGGTAGGAAAAAGGCAAAATAAAAACTGTTATGTGCTTTACAATTTCATGTTCTTTGTACAGTTTTTGTTTGCTTAGAAAGCATCAGGGATTACTTTTCAGGTTTTTAGCACATACAAGTCCCATCTTCTGGGATCTGCTGAAACTGAATTACGTGGAAGACCATAGTAAAGCAAGTCATCTTTTAATTTCAGTTAGATTTTAGACTCAAACGTTGCACTGCTTGTGAGGCTTTGCCTGGGGTGTGGGGAAATGTTGGAAAGCTGCCAGTCAAGTCACGGCTCATTTCTAATGCCAGTTCTCATATCCAGTACTCCCACAATTTGTTTTCTCTGCTTAATAGGAGCCTTATCTCACTGGATTTTGCTGAGTGGACTGAAATGTTAGAAATTTGTATCTGTTCATTTTACAGACCCCCCATCCTCCTGCCTGGATGCATTTTCAGTATTCAGGTGCTGAGTTTCTCTAATGTAAGCATTTCAGTTTTGACTTTTCAAGCACCTTCCAGCGGGCTTTTATGTGCTATACAACAAGGATTGCCTGAGACTCTTTTTATTTGCTTTTCATAAAATGAGAAGATGTTTTGCGGACCTGGCTGCACTCCAATTACACTTCTGTTGAAATGGTTTCACAGGCGCAGGAACTCTTTCCTTAGCAGCATTCCCAGCCTCACAGTAGAGCAGCTGGCAAAGCACATACTCAAATGCTGTTGATTGCTAACATGCAGCCTACTCTGCTCCAGTTTGAGCATGGATATCACCAGACATCTCCCTGACAGAAAAAGCAGCCAGAATTCAGCACCTTCCCCTCTAGGTCCCCTTTGGACCTTCTCTGGGTTTTATATATATTAATCTGGAGGAGATAGAGGCAGCCACAGAGAGTAACTTTATTTTATGGCCCACAGTCAGAGCACTCGGTTGGGAGGTGGGAGAACAGTGTTGAAGTTGTATGGATTAAAGCAGCTTTTCCAACACTGCGGATGGAAGAGTTCAGTGTCTGTGCCAGTAACTATAACATACGCTCTAATTTACTGTCTAATGTCAAGAATGTATGGTCCATGTTATTTTTTCTTTTTCCAGTTTGGATGTAATTTATCTTTCTTCTAGTTTACAGGTCTCAAAGACAATTTTTTGCATTACATTTAAAAGTGTTGCCCATGCTTGAGTTGACATCAGATGACTTTGGACAGCTACAGAAGTTTAGAGATGCCAGCCAGTCTACCTGCTAAGCAATGTGGAGGCAGTGCCTATGCCTTTCTCCAGGACTTTTTGTTTCGTCACTGTGACTGCCCTTGGTTGGAGAAGGGGTTTAGTACTTGTCCTACATTTTAAACATGATTAAAAGTATTCGAATTATCCATGAATTTAAACCAAAATGAAGAGTGGACAAACAGAGAAACTCATCAACATTGAAGTGCCATGTAACCTGATCATTATCATCATTCTTTTAATCCTACTGCTTTGCAGTGTGCACCTATGAGAACTGATCCTTTTGGCAGATTCACTCTTTTGTAACAAAAAATGGCTTGACTTTGCTGCCAGCTTTTCTCTCCATTACTTCTCCAGATATGTTCCCTCTTACCCACAACTACCAAGTTTTCTCCTCCACCTTTACTGCCCCCTTGTTCAGGCAACAGCCTTCCTGTTCCTGTTCACAGGATTTTCACACAGCACTTAGAGATCACAGGAAGAAGATTCACAGAAAGCTGTTTCTCAGTGAAATTATTTTATAAAAAACTCAGCATGTACAGCTCTTATTTAGTACATTTCACACAGTGTGCTCTGAACTGCTATGTAAGAGGAGCCATATTTTATTAACTTCCTGTATTTTTATAGAAGAGCAGAGATGACTGGGTCTAGAATCTGGAGCAGGATGATCAATTTCTAGTAATTAGTCACAGAACGAGCTTTCAGCAATTTGTCAAACAGCCCCAGGCAGCTACAACACTTGGGTTCTCTCTTTCCAACAGGAAGCAATAACAAAACCTCAGTCCTCTTCAAATCAGTGAACAGATGGGTAATCACCTAATAGTAGCAACCAAGAGTGACCCTATCTCTATATGATATCAGATTCAGGTTGATGTTCTTATTACCACTATTACAGCATCTCTATTATCACTATTACAGCATGCAGATTCATAAAGAAGTTGGTAGCACAATCTTGTGAAAATTCTTGGGCATGCAGTTGGTTGAAAGGAGAAGCTCTCATCAGAAACATTGGGATTTTTTAGTTCTTCTCAGCTCACATCATGCTTTTCTCTAAGAAACATATGAATTACCATCCTGAATTAGTTTAATCATCCATGGAGAGCATGGATGTCTTTAATAGGATGTGGTTTTGTGATAGAAACTTCAGAGGACTCTGCAACAGGAAGTGTGTAACAACACACCCTCAGGGAGTTTTCTTCCACCCAGCAACAAAAGGATCGGCTAAGTTATACTATAGAAGAGTTGTTACCTGTTTCCCTTGTGTTTAAATGAAACAGTGCTCATCAGTGATTGGCTGAGACACCTATTCTAAGTACCTAGGTAGGGCAAGAAATCCTTAAATGGTTCAGACACATTGCCCAAATCTACCCCAAGTTCTAGGCTTTGATTTCCAAAGCATTTTACGGATCATTTTCTTACGCAACTCAGCTATAAACTCAGCACCACGTAACCATGGCCTTGTCACAGCATCCAAACAAAGCTAATGAGATTTAAAATCCCTGAACCAAAATGACTTATTGGCAGCTGTAAAACTAATTTTCAAAGAACACAGGATAACTCCGGATTTTGGTTATCTTTAGGGAACATTGGAAAAACTTCTTTTCATGTACATGACTTTATTGCAAGTCATACAATTCCTTCTTCTTTTATTTTTTTTTAATCCCAGGTTCTATGGTAATAGTTACACGGGCACATCAATCTTAATCTATATATTTCCTTAAGAAGACTCAAGCATGCAGGTCTACAGAGAAAGGCTTGTAAGCATGTACCGTAAAGGCTCAGTCTATAAAGAGTTCTCCTAAAGAAATGCAAGCCAATTTTTTCTTAAAATCTTATTAGTTTATACAGCCTTTCACATGGTTTAATGTATTCGATGAGATACAGATAAAACTGAGTTTTTCTGATATAATTTTTTAAAGTATATCTTTTAGCTAGAGTTTCTGAATATTTGGATTGCCAATACTTGGTAGGTGATAATTTTTTTCACCCTAGGGAGAATTATTTTCACTGCATCATTTACCCCCTTGGCCACTCTAAGCATACAAAAATTTTTTTAAAGTATTACCCTTTAGCTCCTAGAAATGTACAAATACCAGGATATTTACACTATTTCTCATCCCAGGATGAAGAAAATTTCTTTCTCTTTACACAAAAGTAAAGTTACCTATTTAGTTTTTCATTCATTTTTTTATATTTGCCTTGTCTGTCATAACATGTTGCTCACTTCCTTTTCCAATTACACATCACATGTCTTGAGATATTTAAATATCTGCTACTTTTATTTAGTGAAATAAAATTTCACTTTTCCTCGCAGTATGAAAGAAACACACTGTACCAATTAAAGAACTTTCTATGAAGAAATCTAATTATAAAAACACAAGGCCTAATTCAAAGCCTATTTTAGTCTGTGGAAATAATTCTATTGACTTCTTTGGGCTCAAGCCCATATTCAGCAATGTTTAAGTTGAATAAGAAAAGAGCTTATTTCCAGTTAACAAACAATCCAGGGGTATATTGAATGCAAAAATATATTTACATTATCTCTACATACCCCTATAAAGCATGAAAATTGATCACTTTGGAAATACAGTGTTTTAACAGAGCAAAAAATTCACATGAAAATTCATATATTCCTATAGATCTATACAGAATTTTTACAGATAACATATGGAATAAGGAAAGAATTTCCTCTGTGAACATCACATGATGGGGTTGTGAAAGCTTCTTTGGGAAATGTAAGCATTCTTCAAGTTTAAATTCCTCATCCAATAACTTCCCATAACTTTAATGTCCAGATTTCTACAGGGGTCACAAAGCCACAGGCTCTACTTGGTTACGAATGGGCATTTCTGCATCCTTGAAAACTTGTATTTATCAAGAGACCCGAACACAGAAATTTTGTCTCCTTCTGCCCCTCAGCAGGACAGGAAGCAATGGGATTTGCTCCTTTTTCGCACTGCCTGTTGTCTGAAAGACCCGGTGAGGAAGCCATTAGTAAATGGAGCTGGCAGAGGAAGGGCTTGCTTTGGTCAGTGAAAAGACTACACCTAGATCCAGCCTCTGTGCCTGAGACAGCTTGCTGTGCAAAACAAAAGTCTCTGTGTGCAAATTCCCCCATCTCACACTTTCCTTCTCCACTGTGTGAATTCAGCCTGGCTGGGAAATTGCCAGAGCTACCAGCTGAGTAACTCAATAGAGGAGAGTTTGTTTTGAGGAAAGGAACAGGACCTGTGGCTCCAGCCTATCTTAGTGTAGGAGCTGAAAATAAACCACAAATACTGACGAGTTTTCCCTGTTCTCTCCCTCAGTAGAAAGAATTACATTTGCAGAATATTACCATTGACAGGAATGGGATCAGAACTGCACTTCCAAACTTTTTAAATGGAGACAACCCACTGAGTAATCACTATAGCAGCTAAAGATTGTGGAGGTGATGCCAGCTATAAAACATGAATGTATACTTTGAAAGCCAGCCAGAATAATTTATATTTACCTTTCTCAACCCATGTGGCCTCTAGATAAAAGAGAGACTTTGCTTGAGTAGATGTCCCAAATGCAGGCAGAGCATGTGTCATTTGAAAAGGGAGTTCAAAAGAGTAAATTTCTGCTAAATTCAATGTTATTTAGGAGGAGAATTTTGCATCTTGGCCTTATTCTTTCTCAATACATGCATTCATGTTTATTTCCCAACTCATATTTTTAACACAGATGGCTAATTCTGCCTTCCCACAATTTTATTTAAGGAAAGCTATCCAAGTGTTTTCTGGACAATGTTAACTTCCCATTAACATAAAATCTAGATCTCCAGAAAGCAAAATCCTTTCTAAAGGCATCATAGCAGCAGCAAAATACTATCAAGATGAATAGTTACATTATGATTTGAGTATCCAGAATCTTTTGTGAAGTATGACTGACAAAACCCAAAACTTCCAGTGCAAATATTGAAACCTCATAATAATAGGCACTAACATCACAGGTCTTGACTGAAGTTTTTTGAAAGCATGCCTCTATGTAAAATTACATAAATGCCTCAATGTTA
This sequence comes from Prinia subflava, assembly GCF_021018805.1. Classification (NCBI taxonomy): domain Eukaryota; kingdom Metazoa; phylum Chordata; class Aves; order Passeriformes; family Cisticolidae; genus Prinia; species Prinia subflava. Next base: position 52,762,298 of record NC_086247.1, read on the forward strand.
ATTAGATGTGTGCATTTGATTAACTGCAATTCATCAGACTACTCAAAAAAATCAAACCAACCAAACAAAAATGTTAAGATTAATAAATGTTAACAAAAAGCTTATTAAGTCTAAATATAATAGAAATAGTCACAAATTATGTAAGACAACATTCCCTTCTTCAAAAGATAAAATACAATCACAGGACCAGAAGTATACATGCTGTGAGCAGCACTGTGGATATAGTTATCTCATGTAGAAATTCATAAGACATCTGCTTCCAGTTTTGATCCAGGATTCAGGTATAGCACATTCCCAAATTCACTGCTCCTTTCAAGCTTTTAGACAGGAAATTGTTCTAATTCTTCTTTCTTAAACACAAATCAGTGCTTTAGTCCTCATTTTTCTGTGTCTCTCATTCTGTAAGTTTAACCTTTCAGTCTTTGTAATTGTTTCAGCATAAATATTGCATTATACTCAAAAACAGTGAACAGCAGTAATTCATGCATAGCTGCATTAATAAACAAACATTATTTCTGTATGCTACAGATTTCTCAATGAAGACCAAAATTACTCAGTTGCAAAAATCCACTGTATCTAAGAAATTTAAGAACTGACTGCTTAGGAGTATCTGTCAAAAGAAAATGAGAACATATTAATGTGATAGAAAGCTTGCCTAGTAGAAAAGATTCATTTATAGTAATGGAGATAAAGAGATTAATTTGCTTATAGTGGTTACTAAAAGCCAGTCAGTGGAATATCAAATCTCTCAGAAATGGAGGGAGGAAAACAGATTGTAAGCCATCTGTGTTAAATTAATCTCTTAGACTGTAATGGCTGACAAACATGCCTAGCCTAAATGTCCTTGGATAAAAATTCAAGATGGGTTTTTCATAAACTGTATACAAAAGGCAGAGAAATCTGCTCATGTCTTTCTTTTCCATTGCTATCTATTTATGGGTGACTGGCTTAAACTCCCAATGAAACTTCTAAAAAGTCAAGTGGAGTATTCATACTAATTTTCTGGACTGCAGATCACAACTTTAGTATGCAAGAGTTCAGGGACTAAACTCTTCCATCACTTTTGCCATTCCCCCAAATCTATCTAATTTGGGATAAAAAATCACATTACATCTGTAAGATTCAACTAAATGACCTTGAAAGGCTTCACATTCCTTTGTTACTGTTCTTAATTTAAAGAAGATGAACACCAAGTCAAAATCTTGCATACAGACCAAGCAGGAAAAAAACCACTGGAAACACTGAACTATAAACTGAGACTCAGAAGTCAAACTGGGCTACATTGTACAGTAACTAGTTCAGCACATAAATGGAGGCAGGCAGAAAATGGGAGTGTTAAATGTTCAGTACTGGGTTAAAAGAATGCCTTCCAGTTTTAAGAAACATCTACTTGGTAGCACAAGAAACATCTACTTGGTAGCACAAATACATAATCTTATTTAAACAGAGCTTAACTAACCACTGAATTCATCTCTATAATCTGTGTGATTAATTTCATCTCTCTTAAAACTGTTTTTAATGCCCATTCTTATTGCAGTGTGCGTTTCCCAGGACGCACAAGGCAGCATTGGGGTGCGACACTTCCCCCCGGGGAGACTTTTCCTCCCCACTCAGGAACTCCGATGGTCTCAGTGGTTGCTTTTGGGGTGCAGAGATGAAGCAGAGGCGAGACGGGTCTTGGGGTAAACTGAGGAGATTTATTAAAGGTGCAACTGAAGAATAAAAACTAAAAGCTGAACCCCAAGGACCGGGAGCACATGTCCTGCCGTGGATTTTATACACAGGCAATACAAAGCAAACAACCAATGAGAATGCACTCAGGGAGGAGTCTAAGGCGGGTGATACAGAACTAGATCCAATGGGAATAGCAAAAGCAGTGTAATGATACAAAACAGCAAATGATATATCGAGTTAGGGAAGACTGGCAAGGAAGGTTCTAGCAACAGAGGCAGGGATACAGAGAATTGACACATAACAGCATGTATAATTTAAATCATAACATACAAATGAAATAAAAAGCTAGCCTGAAAACTCAAAGCAAAAACCCACATCACCACACATTCTCTTTATAACAACACAGACATTTTCTTTCAATGACTCCCTGTCTCTTCCATTCCTTATCTGAACTAAAATATGAACTTGAACTTTAGATTTCATATAGAGCACCTTCTCTGGGTGTCCTAGAGAAGCCAGACACAAGGAAAATGAATTCTACTTGAGACTGGAAGATATTTGTGGACTTCTGACAAGCCTAAATGCCATTGTGTTCAATAGTTAGAGGAAGCCATCAGGCAGCTTTTACCAAAAGAAACCCAGCTGCCACGTGCAGACACAAATACTGTTTATGTGTGCACCTCTCATTTTACATAGATGAAATGTTCTTCTTGACCTTGACTCCACTTAGTGTAATGGAGGTTGAAATTTGGAGGGTGATGGGGCCATTGGTGGGGTGGAATGACCCACCATTGTGCTGTGGAAACAGGGCGGGGAGGAGAGGAAGTTAATCCAAGCATCTGCTTTAATTTCCTTATGTGCCTTCTGTGAGAAGTTGCTGTCTGAATTCCTTGGACCTGCAGATATTCCAGAAAAATTAGGTAGTGCATCCCCTGAAGTATGATTGCAACTTTTCTGAGTCTTGTTAGATCTTTTTGTTCTTTTCTGTTCAATTACCTTGGGGAGTAGGGAGGGGAATGCTTAGGGCTGTATTGCAGCATAAATCATTTTCAAGAAGACAAAACAACATGGATCTCTTTTTTTGTCCACTCACCAAAGTAGCAAACCCTTTTTCTTCTTCAGTTTTTCAGCTTGTAAGAAGTTTTGAAAGCCTGTAAGAAAATTGTGGTCAAGTTCGGGACTGTTGAACAGTGGAAATCTCAGATTTACCTGACTCCCTCTTTAGTGACTTCAAATCCTGTGATGAGATCAACCAAACATAGACAAGAATATAAAATCCAAATGCGTTCAAGGATCACATGCTAGCTAAGAAGTACATTCAAACAGCAGTTCATTCAAATTATTTCATATTTTTGCCTATTTGACAATATGTGTGTAATGCTTCCCAGATACAACCAAAACCAGTCAGTGCCAAACCTGGAAACCTTCTTTTAAAGAGATCAAAGCCAGGGGAACTCAACAGCAGAAGAAAGTTGAAATGTTAGCAGTATTGAATCATGCAAGCTCCAGAGGTCAATTCCTTTCCTTATGTTTTAAAAGATGGCTTTTTAAATGTTGATATAAATCCAAGTGTGTGGAGTTACTGGCTTCTTTACATCTTAAATATTATTTGATATACCCACCAAACCTTTTTAAAGGTCTAGAAGCAAGCTATGCAAAAAAGGAGCTCTCCAGATGCTAGACCCTTAACACTGCATTTTTTGAAGTATTGGCACACTGTTTACAACAGGCTTCTATAAACCTTTTACTCTGATTCAGCAAAATAAGCTGGCTTGCTGCAGAAGGGAAGAAGCTGATAAACAGAATATTGCACAAAGAGTAGCACAAAGGTAGGAATACGTCATCTAAGTGCATTTTTTGCAACTCTGCCAAGAAAAATGCGTTATAACTAGCTGAACCTGTGAAAAAAAATAAATTAAATAGTCATCGATGTCAGATTAAACAGCACTTGTAGCAGAAGTGTAACATTGCTATATCCACTGCTTGTTTTTCTTCCCAGGCTTTAGTCTAAACTTCTAGCTAAGTGATCCTCTTCTGAATCATCTCGTACTTGAGTGTGTGGACTTAGGTAAAGATTATACTTTCCAAATCAACTCAATTCATTGCAGCAAGTCCTTAAAGATGCTATAATTTAAAGTTTTTGTAGTGCTTTATAATTCTGAGCTTGTAAAGTCTGATGATGCAGGACAGTAAAGAGTGATATCCTTCATCATTGTCTAGTATTGGTGTAGTTTCATATACAGAAAGCTGACTTTTTCATTCTTTTTTGCTGCAGATCTGTCGTGGTTTGAAGGGAAGTGAGTTTTTTTTGGAAGTAGTGGTCAAACCAATCAGTCCTTAGGTCTGAGTATTGGCACCTTTGTTGGCCACTAAGAGGTTGGACACGCCTCTGAGGACACGAGGGGTTAAAAGCCGGATCTCCCAGCAGGACTCTCTCTTTCCCTGCTCTGCTTTCGGAGAGGGAGCATCTTCTCCTCCTCCCCTGCCCAGGCCTGGCTAGGCCGGGTGGGGGAGGGGAGCAAGGTGGGCCTGGCTGAGCAAGGTGGGCCTCGGGGTGGGGAACAGAGGGAGCTGGAGTGGAGCTGGTCCAGCTTCCATCTAGAATGGAGGGGTGGAGGGAGAACTTTGGAGGTGCCTTCCGTCCCCCTCCCTGTCCCATCCCGTTCCCCCCCCTTCCCCCCCCCCCGTCCCGTCTCTCTCCTCCCCCCACAGAGAGAATGTGCCGAGCTGGAGCTGCTTGTGAGAACTGCAGTGTCTGCGATCGCCTGTGCCTGACCTTGGTGGTGGGAGATAAAAGCTTTTAACTCTTTCTAAGGCAGAAGAGAGTTACCCCTGGACGCTGAATTCTCATAGTTGGTGGTTTTAGGAGAGAGAGGACAGCCTGGGACCAAGAGGGTAATGGGAGATGGAAAGAAGCCCCTTCGATTGCCAGAATGAAGAGGAGTGGCCTATTGGCCGGACTTTTCCTGCATAATGATAGCCATAGACGGACCCTGGACCCTCCTGACTATAAATAAGACTGTGTTTGGGTGGATGTTTTTGGCTCAAACCCAGAGACGTTTTGGCCTGCTTCGTGGAGCCCCCGGCCCCAGGGGTAAATGGGGGGGACCTGAGTCCCAAAAATGAGAAGATGGCTGGTTTTTGGTACTTGGCCAAAACATCCTTAAAAAGAGCCCTGTTGCAGTTCAGGTCCATGGACGGCAGTGAGAGTGCTGGACATGGAAAGGAGGGTGTCACCCTGGCAGACCCTTCCAGGCAGTGCCATGGGTGACGTGGGAACGCGGGATGGTGGACCTGTGTTTCCTGTGGGGGGGGGTCTGTGGTGCGAGAGAGACTCCTCTCGTCCTGGATGGAATGTGGATTGTCTGAATTTTAAAGGATGATGATTTGGATTAGGAACCCAGGGTTGTTGAGGGATTAAGCAAGTAGATGAAGGTAATGTGCTGGAGTCAACTGAGTGAGCATGTATGGAATGGAAATTGGGGGGAGGAGAAGCAGTGTTTTTGGGAGGTTTTCTCTTCTGCTTTTGGGTGGCTGGGTTTTTCTTTCCTTTTCTATTGTCCATTGTTATATAGTATAATAAATTGTCTGTCTGTTTCAAGTATTAGGCCTGCTCTGCTCTGTTCTTGACCACATCTCACAGGAGTTCATTAGGTAAAATATATCCTCATGGGTGCATTGGCATTTTGTCTAATGTCAACCCATGACAAGATCTTTCCTGCAAGAGGAATGAAGCACAATCTTGGAGCTTTGTCAAGGCCCACTCCTCAAGCCTGTCAAGGTCCCTTTGGATAACTTCCCTTAAAGTGAATCAACTGCACCTCTCAGCTTGGTGTCACCTGAAAACCTGCTGGGGCTGCTCTCAATCCCACATTTGATGTCATTGATGAAGACATTAATCAGGACTGGTCCCAATATGGACTGCTGGGGGACACCACTCATCATTGAACTCCATCCAGACATTGAGCTGTTGACCATTCATCAGGTCCATATCTCTCCACTGTCCCAACATGTCAGCTTGGCAAGAAATGTGTTTACATGCAGGAAACACAAGCACTCACAGAAATAGGATAATGCAGTGTGCTAATTTCCATTGTAAATTTGCTTTCTTAGCATACCAGAGCAAATGAAGGCATTAGGGACTAATGAAAAACACATATCTGTGTCTTGTGCTTCTGGCTGAAAGTACCTTCAACCATCAATTAAATGCCAGTCTGACTCCTTTTTCTCTAAAGGGAACAGTCCTTCATTCATTTTCTGCAATTAAAGCAAGAACTCCCATGCTAGGTTATCTCCTCAGTGGTGCATTCCTTATTCTTCACAAAGTCTATGATATCAAAAGATTTACTACAATTTTGTAATCTGCACCCGTCAAAACTCTTTAACAGTGTTTTCACCATCCTTGCTATGATTTTCTCCTTCGTGTCCCAACTGCAACTCAGCCAACACTGCTTTCTGGGTCTAATTGGACTATAGTTATTTTGAAGTGAAATGTATATTATAAATACATAAACATGTAACTTCTGATGTGGCAGCTTTCCTCTTGCTTTTGTAAGTGTGTCATAAGCAAACCCTGTAATGAAGCTTCTCCAGGTATATTGTACCCCTGGAGGTGTGAACTAGAAAGTTAGAAAGCTGTATTAAAAATACATGTTTTCTTTATCACATTTCCACAATATGTGTGGTCCAGAGCACCATGGAAAAATGAAGCTTCCTTGAATAACTAACTAAGTGCATGACAACACATTCAACAAACTCAGACCTAGAAATAAAAGAAATAAAGACCTAGAAATTTTTCTCCAAGAGGAGAAAAGGCTGCACTATTGTTTGCTGATACATAAAAATTCTCAGAGCAAGTTTGGCCCAGACATGAAAAATGAAGTAGATTAGAAATCAGAGCCAGAGCCTACCTTAATTAGTCTATTGCTATCAGTATTTTATAAACCTTCTATTATTTGGAGAGAGAGAAATTCTCATGAGCACAAAGAGGAAAGTTATTCATATTATTTATGATATTTAGGTTCCTACAGCCATTTAGATGTAAAATAATTCCACCTCTGGGTAAAGGTTATTTATAAGGGCAGTTTATTTAAACATATCAATTTTTGAAGGTGTTCATATGAAGATTTACTGGTGCTTACTCCATGGTGTGAATAATTCATTCTTTTCAAGACAAGTATACACTCATTTCAGAGAGGAAATGCCTCCAAAACCACATTTATTGACTTGGGGACCGGCATTCACCAAGCAACATCAGATAAGTAACTCACAGAAGGAAATAAGGGGAGCTTTAAGAAACATGCTGAAATGAGAAAAAAAAATAAAAAAGGGGTTTTGCCCTTTACTGTTCACAACAGCATTGTTGTTTCTTCAACAATAAAACACTATTTCACATTTATTAGTGACAAAACTTAAAAAGACATTCTGGCTGTAAAATTAAGCCAATGATGTACCAAGAGGAGCTGGAAGTAAACAACTGCATCCTGCCCTTCACAGTGCCTGGAGCTCTCTGCCACAGGGGCCGGTTAAAAGCCCCGGCAGTGTACCCTGTCCTTGGAGAAATGTAACCAGTTGGTTTGGGGACACAGCGAGACGCACATGTGGTGTTTGGCTCCAAGCTCTGAAAGACTGCACAATGCTCCATTCTCAATCGTGCAAGTGGAGTCCTCTTTCAGAGGGTCAGGTCTCTCAGGAAGTATTTAAGAATGTTGCTATGGCGTGTAGGAAAAAAACTGGGGAAGCCAAAGCTCAGTTTGAACTTAATTTGGCAACTTTTGTAAAGGATAATAATTTTTTTACAAATATATTAATAGCAAAAGGAAGAGTAAGACCAACCTTTGTTCTCTACTGGATGCTGGAGGAACTTAGTAACTGCAGATGAGGAGAAGGCAGAGGTGCTTAACACTTTCTTTGCCTCAGTCTTTAGTGGGAAGATGGCTTGTCCTCAGGGCAACTCTCCTCCTGGGCTGGTAGATGGTGTCAGAGAGCAGAATGGTCCCCCTGTTATCTAAGAGGGAGGCAATCAGAGAACTGCTGAGCTGCTTGGATGTTCATAAATCTCTGGGCCCAGATGGGATCCATCCCAGGGTGATGAGGGAGCTGGCAGATGAGCTTGTGAATGATGAGCTCTCCATCCTTTACCAAGAGTCCTGGCTCACCGGTGGGGTTCCAGATGACTGGAAGCTGGCCAATGTGATACCCACTCACAAAAAGGGTGGGAAGGAGGATCCTGGTAATTATAGGCCAGTGAGCCTGACCTCAGTACCTGGTAAGCAACAGTTTATACTAAGTGTCATCATGCAGCACTTACAGGATGTCCAGGGTATCAGACCCAGGTAGCATGGCTTTAGGAGGGGCAGGTCATGTTTGACTAACCTGGTCTCTTTTTATGACCAGGTGATCCACCTGGTGCATGTAGGACTTTGTCAGTGTCTCCCACAGCACACTCCTGGAAAAGCTGGCAGCCCACGGCTTGGACAGGAGCACTCTTTGCTGGGTTAGGAACTGCCTGGATGGCTGGGCCCAGAGAGTGGTGGTGATGGCGCTGCATCCAGCTGGGGGCCAGGCACCTGTGGTGTCCCCCAGGGGTCTGTGCTGGAGCCAGTTCTGTTCAGTATTGTTAATGACAACATGGATGAGGGTATTGAGTCTTGACACTAAGCTGTGAGCATGTGTCTCTGCAAAGAGACCTGGAACAGTTGGATGGATGGGCAGAATCCAATGGGATGAAGTTTAATAAGTCTAAGTGCCAAGTCCTGCACTTTGGCCACAACAACCCCTGCAGCTCTACAGGCTGGGGAGGGAGTGGCTGGACAGTGCCCAGGCAGAAAGGGACCTGGGAGTGCAGGTGACAGCAGCTGAACATGAGCCAGCAGAGTGCCCTGGTGGCCAAGAAGGCCAAAGACACCCTGGCCTGGATCAGGAATTGTGTGACCAGCAGAAGCAGGGAGGTCATTCTTCCCCTGTACTCGGCACTGGTGAGGCTGCACCTCGAGTGCTGTGTCCAGTTCTGGGCCCTTCGGTTCAGGAAGGACACTGAGACACTTGAGCATGTCCAGAGGAGGCAACGAGGCTGGAGAGGGGCTGGGAACACAAACCCTCTGAGGAATGGCTGAGGGAGCTGGGGTTGTTCAGCCTGGGGATAAGGAGACTCAGGAGTGACCTTATCACACTCTACAACCTCCTGAAAGGTGGCTGTAGTCAGGTGGGGGTTGGTCTCTTTTTCCAGGCAACAACTGACAGAATGAGAGGACACAGTGTTAAGCTACACCAAAGGAAATATAGGTTGGGATTAGGAAAAAGGTTTTATGGAAGGAATGATAAAGTACCAGAGTGATCTGCCTGGGGAGGTGGTGGATTCACCATCCCTGGATTGTGAATTTCTTTTGAAAAAAGACTGGATGTGGCACTCTGTGCCATGGTTTAGTTGAGGTGTTAGGGCTGGGTCGGACTCAATGATCTTGAAGGTCTCCTCCAACCTAGTGATTCTGTGATTCTGTAGTGATTCTGTACATCACTGCCTGAGGCATCACAAGCCTTTGACAGCTTGTTCTAGTTAGACACTGCTATAGACACTTTAAGGTATTCTTTCTGCTAGATTTTATAAAACTCCCCTCAGAATTTGCTGTAGAATGGGTTAGTCTCTGTTTTGTAAGGAAAATTAAGTTAAAGGAAAGACTTGTGGACTTAGTGGAATGAAGAAAGGAATTGTGGGGTATGGGTGATAGATGATGGCAGACTGCAGAAGAATTTTTGAACAAAATCAAACAACCCAGAAAATACACAGCTTCAGAAAGAAAAGAAGTTACCCTGTCATGTAAAGGGCACCCTGCTGGCAATTATAGTGTACTGGATTCACATTCAATTGAAAGGGTTTGAGATAGCTTTAGACAGTGGGGATCTATTTTCTGCTGTACTTTGAATCCTGTTCACTCGGCAGAGCTGGGACTAGCTCCTGATGTGTACATTCACATGCCACAGCAAGGACAATAAAGAACATCTGGCTTTTTTCAGTGCCATTTTTTGCCTTCCAGAATGTAGAGAATTCTCTAACAATCTAGTATTTATACAAAAATGGATGTTTATTGTCTTATATTCTGAAGAGAGACGAAAGGCAGGAAATTCTAAGATGTAAATCTTCAAATGAAGATTTTCAGATCTTCTCTTTTATTTTCCCAAACACATAAAACAATCGGACCTCCACCCATCAGCAAGTTCACAGCAAATTACAAAACCAGAGTATTTCTTTAACTCAAAACAATCTTTCATCTCACAAGTTCAGTTACCATTCTTCAGTGAAACAGCAGAAGGATCAGCAAGCCAACAAATTGCAACAGACATGCCATAAAAACCTCTTATGCGTTTAACAACCAATACACTGCACATATTCAAAGTAGGTCACTTTATCAGTGTGAAATCCAATCAAAAATACAAACTTAATATTATCTATAATAAACAAAGGGGTTTCTGCAGAGGCAGTCAGGACATCTCAATCTCTGTACAACCATTACTGAAGAATAATCTTCTAAAGATAGTATTTTTCAGTCAGGATTAATTGTACACTTCCAGAAGTGTTGCAGTAGAATTTGCAAGTGTAGCATGACTGAAAGTCAGGAGGGAAGTGGAGAAACTTTAGTCCTGTAAACTTTTAATAGCTAGAATAGTTGCCTGTGGGTTTTATGGCAATACTCACACAAGTCAGATTGGAAGTTATTAATGTTTGCAAGGTAAAAATTTTAAATTTGCAAGGAAAAGATTATAAGCACTTCTGCTCTGGCATCTTTCCCATTAGTGAAATGGGAAGACTATGAAGTCAACCAAAACCAAGTATTTACACACAATTCTTAAGAACTTTGATAACTAAGAATAAAGTTTTAAGAAGTAAAAAGCCCTGACTGACAGAGCTTAAGATAGATCCTTCTGTGATAAATGACCACAAAGCAAAAGTACTCTTTTTATTCAGGATTAGAATAGCATTGGAATAAAGTTTTTTAAAAGGATCCAGGGTTCCAGCAATGAAGTATTTTTGATTTTATGGTAATCTACACCATTCATTAGTAAACAGTACTAATACAGACACCCAGTTCAATCCAAGCCACTCTTCTTCACTTCCTGGCCATTTCTTTCAAACAAAAAACACATCCTCTAAGAATCCATCTTCAGTCATGTTGACACCCCCACTCCCATTTTTATTGGTCATTTTTATTTCACTGTCTCTGTGGACAAATCAAGAACAGTGACTTTTTGTGGTGCATGCTGCACAAACAGGCCAGCATCAAGTACTGCTCTGATGAGCTTGCATACAAAATAAGAAAACAACCATGCACGTCAATAGCACAAATGTCCTTATGAACCAATATAGAGACAGTAACAAGAAGAGGAAAATGTTTTACAAAGCAATCAGGAGAGAACATGCCAAGTTAGTATTTCAGAACATATGTGAGTTGATGTCGTTTCAAAATAGCTGTAATATTTTCCATTGTATTTCTCAAAAAATGTTCTTATTATTGAACCTAGAGTTTGAATACAAGTAAGTGGATCAGCTTTCACACATTGCCAGATAAATTCAGGATCAGTTCAACTCTACCCTAAAAGCACCAAAGGCTGTTCCAATATCAATAGTATTTTCCTGTTTTAATAATCATTATATTTGCTCATACATGCTTTGATTTTACCTTTCATGAATCTGGTACAATAAGCTCTACATTTATAAGAAAATGAATAGCCAGGGGAAAAGGTTATTTCCTTTGGCTCAGGCCTCACTCTTGCTGGGCTGGGCAGAACTATTCTTGACCCAGTTTTATAGGTTTCACAGTTGGCTGACCCATCCATTGTTAACTGATACGGATGTTAGCTCAACATTGTCCTAGCAACCAAGAAAGCACACATAGATCTGAAGGAACCCCAGCATTTAAAAATATAATCTGAGATCTCCCATTCAGTATGATCTAGGCAAGTGCAACAGAGAACACCAGCTAAGACTAGGTAACAAGCTGCTTTGTAAAAAAGGGCCAATAGCTCATCTGGCTAAAGCAGAGTGCATAGCATGCTGCAAATGACTATCTGATTGATAAACAGTCTACAGAACATGTGTCCAATCCAGAGATCATGTATCAAAACTGAATGAAGCAGATGTGACTGTCCTGAAGTGCGTGCATACTGACACAAGGCTCTTCTCCTTCCAGCAACAAACAATAGGGTTTGTGCAGACTGAGAAAGGTTGAGAGTGTCCAAGAACAGCCATGGCAACCCTGACACCTCCCAATAATCCAATTTCAATATGCTGTTAATCACTTGTCTTTCCCCTTCTTGTGCTTTAACTGTAAGTAACAATGATGTCACCCTTTGTGAAGTGCATCAAGTCCAGGGTCAAAGGGAAGCACTGCTGTAAATCATTTTAGATTTAAAACAAAACATAGTAATGTAGTAAGTGAAGTTCACCAGTTACTGTAGAATCTCCATCCACATGCACTCCTCCAAAATGGCTTGGAATTACCAGTCTAATTTAAACCTGAAAATCATAGTAAGAATAAGAAAATGGAAACTTCAACTTCTTTTAAAATGTTTGCCAATCTGAAAAATATTCAGAAAAGAGGTTTAAGAAATAATAGCTTGCACTGGGCAAACAGTCTTGTCTTTATGACTGTGTCAATAGTTTATAGGTGTTACCCTTGTAATTCTTGTAACAAGCTTCTTAATTACATTGTACTACCTGATTTAATTTCATTAGTCACCTTTTATTCATTCTTTCAAAATATATATTTTTTGGTCCTTTTTCCTGTTTTATATGTTCTGGATTATCATCTTGCTCTTCCAAGAAAGCTGCTTAGCTAGGAGCAAAAATGTTAGTTTTGGTTTGTCTATATTTCAACAGTCCACTTGGCATTCTATGGATGAATTACAGCTTTGCCATAGCTAAGGTATGTGGTACACTATATTCAGACTAGTACTCCTATAGATTTGGTGGAAAGCTCACATATAAAAATCCTCATGAAATGGACTTGTACTGAAAAGTTGTACTTACCCTTAACAAGGTATTCCTGCTATTCCCTATAGCAGGGAATAGCAGACAGAAAAAAGAAAATCCTAGACAGAAAGAGAAAATCCAAACATGCCATAGGAAGTTTAACTACAATAGGTCATAAAGAGCTGGATTTTAAAGGGTACTCATGGCACTCACTTTTTTTTTATTGCCAAGTCTTTTAGTGCACTCCATACAACCAGCCAATTTCTCTATTTTTTCCAACAGGATTGTTCACTGGCATCAGTCACCAGTCAAGGTGCTACTCTGTCATATATTGCTCCAAAATAAAGCAAGTAGGTGGTTATTACTCCTACTCTTCCTATGGAATGGGAATAAGATGCATTTAGGTCAGCTATCTACCAGTACCAATGAGATTATGGATTTAAGTCCATAACAAGGAATTTTTTCCATTATATAGAGCTTCTGGGTGACAAAATCAGACAATAAGATGAGTTGCAAGGTATCCACAAAGATCACTGAGTTCAGCTCCCTGTCCTGCATAGGACCATCCCCAAGAGTCACACCGTGTGCCTGAGAGCATTGTCCAAACGCTTCTTGTCTGGCTTGGTGCTGTCAAGCTGGTGCTGTGAGCACTTCCCTGGGAAGCCTGTTCCAACACACAGCCATGCACTGGGTAAGGAACCTTTTCCTAATATCCAATCTACACCTCCCCTGACTCAGCTTTGTCCCATTCTTTCTGGTCCTTTCACTGGCCACCACAGAGAAGAGATCAATGTCTGCCCCTCCTCTTCCTCTCACAAGGAATATGTCAACTGCAATGACTCCTCTCAGCCTCCTCTCCTCCAGCCTGTAAAGACCAAATGACACCAACCCCAGAGCCATGCGGTGACCTGATAGATTTACCTGTTCTTATCAATATTATTAGAAGTCAGCAGTTGCCTTAAAAGCAACAGTTTTCAGAAAACAGTTTTTATGTTGTGACTTATAAACTGGATCTATGCACTCCACATCTGTTGAACCAAATGCTCTGGAAAAGACACAACTTTTTATCTGATGGGATTGTTTTTTTGTTGGTGATGGCATTCTTGGCTAGTACAAAATATATGAAGTCCTTATATTGAGAAGGCAGGAATCAAAACAGACAAATCTGTAAATATAGTATCCATTGGGAAATGCAGAGATTATTTGATTAAATTGCTCCATTCTTGCAGAAACATTTCACCATAGATGATGGATAGTACATTGCAATAGATGATGCTATTTTAGCTGAAAATACTATACATTCTAATGTGGTAGAGAATAACTCTTTAACTTGAAATTCTATTCTGACATATATAAACTAGGTTTAAATTTAAACCTTTTTCTAGATTATAAAGCTTTGCACAGTGCACTTTAATAACTTTCTGGTACTCCAAGCAATTAAGTGGACACCTACTCTTTCAAGCCTCTGTGTGATAACAGATTCTAAAATATCTATTCTGCCATCCTATATTCCTAGTATGTCTACTTTTAATAAGGACTATAAAATCAATATTTAAGTAGTATTTTTCTCAAATGAAGTTGGGGTTTTTTTAGTTTTTTCTTGGCAGTGCAGACTGCTGTGTCAGATTTCACAATACTGGAGGAAGACATTTTTCCTAATTATTAAAGAGAGAATTGAGATTTACTATGGAACATTTTAATTTGAGCATTCATTAAACAGCATTAAAGAAAGAAGACTGGGAAAGTATATATGCTTTAATATCTTCAACATTCACCACAGTTTGTCACCAACTTCTCCTAACTGATCAACATTCTTTAACAATTTTGTAGTTATTCAAAACAGAATCAGAAGATATTAACCCAAGCAAAGACTACAAATACTGAAATAACTTTTTAGTTAAAACTTTTGAAATCTCATCTCAGAATACAAAGAAAACTCCTGATTGAAATGTTCTGCATTCATGTTATTCCTTGAATTCTGCTGCTCTTTCAGACTTGAGTAGGTAAACAACATTCAGGTCTATACGTATTCTTCTACCAAGCACATAAAAAGTACATAAAAGAAGCAGAAAAAGACCATAAATAATTAATTTGAGTATCCAGTGCACCCACTGTCATGAAGATGTCTTATAGTAATTTTCTCCACAAGATATTTCTCCCTTTTTGTAAAGAGAATTTGTGTTCTGTTATCAAAAATAAATTCACTTGGGTTTCCACACTTGCTGAAAATAATAGAGAGGGAAGAAACAATAAGAGTGATGTCACCAACTGTGACATTAATAAATAGCCAGATGTGCTACATTAACAAATAACACAGAACGAGTTAGACCTTTAATGTCAATAGTAGTATTACCACATGATGAGTGTGGTTAGAAGGATAGCTTGGAATCAGAGTCTACAAATTCTTACTGCCTTATTGTTAGATTTAGATGTAAAACCATTTTTTAGAACAATTTTAATCCCTGTATTCAATAACTCTTAATTAAAAACAACTGCAGCTCTCCCCAGGTTTTGGAAGAAGAGTGCATGTGAGATGCCAAATACATATAAGTACACAAGTTTGAAGAAACTTAAGATTAACAGTCTGGCAATAACCATAAAAACCAACAAAGTCACCACTCACACAAAAAGAGAAGAGAACCATGTAAGAGTGCCTTAGCCTTTCTCTTTGCCAGCAGTAAACAGTACCAGCACCACCACAGCTCACAGGACAGACAGCAATATCTTCATGTTAGAAATGCAAGGGAAAACTAAGCTATTGTTTCTTTAATTCTCACAGATATCACAGGCAGCTGAATCTTGGATTCCTTTGTCTACTTTTTTCTAACAGGTGACTCATGGATCTTGTCACTGACCTCCAGGGAGTATATTTTATCAGGCATTTTTGCCTCTGTTTTATCATTTACCAGCCTTTTGCTAGCAGCATTCTAAAATGTTCATGTACATTCTTCTGATGACAATGGGACTAGATGGCATAAAGATGAAAGAACAAAAAATACAGTCATGATACAAGTCATATTTCAGTCATGTTTCCAAAATGTAGCACTGTACAAGAATTACTAAAGATTGGCTACTCTGACCAAGCTTTGAAAATACAGGCATTATATTAAAAATGTGTATTCTGTCATCTTCAACTGTAGTAATTTTTATGCAGAAGTAACAGATATAGATAGAGGCAAATGTGGTGATGGCTGTTTATCGAGACGCATTGGTCACTTTTCCATCAATGATAGCCCTTAAGCACTTAATACACAGAATTTAGAAGCACTAAATTCTGTAGTTTGTAGATATTTTGTTAAAGAAATATTTCTTCTTATATCAACAGTCTTTTTCTATTACTACATCTTTCATATGTTGAGAGCTTTGCTTATTTTGTGCACACATGAAATTCAACTTGAGAAAGGTGTGTGGCAGAAGAATCGGAAATGCTGAAAATACCACAGAGATTTTATGTGAGATTACTTAGGGAATGCATATTTTTTTAAACAGCTAAAAAACCCTGTTCAGAAGACTGTAAGAATGGAATTTCATTTGGAATGGCCATGGGAAAAGGAGTTGTCATGATAAAATAAGAGGTTTAGTAGGAATGCTCAGATTTTAAACTGCTAGTTGGCTTCCAATTTCTTCAATCAGTGACAGCATTCAAATCACAGCACACAAAATAAAGGATCAATGAGAAAGGAAAATTGATTTTCTATATTCTATAGAATTCAATTTCAAGTAAAATACTTGAAGAAAAAATTAAAGTAATCCAATCCAGTTAAAGAATAAGGTTTTAATTAGGCAAAGGCATTACTCTTTTTTAAAATTATATCCTTCCGTTCCATAATAACAGTTCAGAGTTCAGAGGAGGTTATGATTTTCCATTACTAAATCAATTCAATTATAGAATCGTGCAAAGGAATATTTTTTTCCCAGTGAGTGGCAAGATTTTTCACTTTCCAAATATGCTGCAAAGATCCTATGAAGTTCAGAGACTTTCACTAGTAATTTATCTCCTTGTAGATTAAAAAAATCCCATATCTGTGTAAATCTAGGTAAATCCAGAATCCCATAGTTAAAATGTTTGTCCTTTCATGACTATAGGAAGACATTTTACATAACATTTTGGACTAAAGTAGGAACTTTTGTTATTTGTAACTAACCAGGGCTGTAGGAACAAAAGAGCTGTTGCTACCATTTCCATGCTGAAAAAGATGATGAAATTTTTGCTTCTAGTAAGCTTTACATGCGAAAAGTTGTTCTCATCTACCTAAATTCCCATGTATATCACTAAAAGACAATCGTATTGTGTAAGATATAAACTCACCTTTAATTTCCTCAATATCCAAAAAGTAAATACATAATTTGTGATGTGATCTGTGTTATGAAAGTCATGAACCCTGAAATTTGGTTGCTTGTGGTCAGGACAGAGACATATGAACAGTGGACAGAGCCACATATGGCACATTAGCCACAGTTCAAAACCTGAAAAAAAGCTTTTTCTCCCATGAAGCCCTTTGGAAAAAAGGACCAAGAGGAATGCATACTATACAAATTAAAGGTGAGACCAAACAGTAAATGTGGATTATTAAATTCTGCAAATTAAAAGATTCATTAAAAAAAGTAAATTATTTGTTTTTTCAAGGAGAAAGGATAGTTTTTATACTTCTCTAGAATTAAGTTCCTGATTAAAGATCAAGAATATAATGTAATTTATAGCTGGTGTCAACAACGCTTCTCTTCTCATAGGCATCAAAATTTTGTATCCTCTCAACACAAGTATCTATGACAATCACTAACAAAAAAGTTAGGAACAGTGCAGTCAAATGAATTTTTTTTTTTCAATTTCAAGTACTGTCACAAGGACCATACCTAAGTAAGCCACTAACTGATTCTTCAACAATCAGAAGACCAGCAGGTATCTGAAATCCAAAAATTAACTCCTATTTTGTGGAATTTTCTGCTTCAAACCGATGACAAAAGCCACTGGGATAAAAAACGTTAATTTAAAATTCCTTGGTTCCAGTTATTGTACATGTCAGTTTCAATCACAGGACTACCTCAGGTAAACATTAGCTCAGTAAGCCTTCTGTCACACGCTTTACAGCTAAGAACTCTTTTATGTTTTTACACTGATTAAAATTCTTGTGGCTAAGAGTAGTTGATATCATGCATTCAAAACATTTCACCTTATTTTCCGAATTTCCTCATTCAGATTTTCATTTTTTCACTAGACGGCTTAAAGTTTTATTTTATTGGAGCACATATTTCTGTGAACACTTAACACAAAACACTGTGTTCACTATTCAGGCCTCTGAGAACCCTGAAATCAACTCAGAATTTTAACTGCAGTCCAGTCACTTCACCATGAAATCTTCATGTCAAAAGACTCATACCGAAATGAAATATTTTAACGAACAGATATTTTCCTTAACTTCTGTTGTTAGGACAGCTTATATTGTCACACTGCAGTACAGTTTTTGTTTTCCCTTTCACATTTTCAGTATGTAAATGTCTCACAAATTCATTCATCAAAAGGTCTGACATCAGAAACTGAAAGAATTTATTGAATTTTTTCAAACCCGGTCGAATGGCACGAAACAAAAAATATGTTACTCTCTTGAACTAAAATACCATGTTCTTACCAGCTGTACAAGAGAAAATGCCACTTCAAAAGAAAAATCATCAGAACATTTAAAGGAATAAATTTCCAACGATTTCAGGAACACTTGATCCATATAAATGTCTTAGAAGTAAATGCTTTCAGAGGCACTGCTCAAGCAGTGGGCAAAGAGTTTCCATTTATAAAATGGTTTGTATTTAAGGGAAGGAAGGGAGTGCCCACTCTTGCTAACACGCCGGGGGCTGTCACTAAGCTGCCATTAAAGCTTTCTCTCAACTCATAAACAGAGCCACTTCAGTTTAAATGAAAAGGGAAAAAAATCATTAACAAAATAAAGAACATGTAAAAGGAAGAGACATTTTGCAAAACACTTAATTGCACTAAGCTTTTGGAACCATAAACAATAGGGTTGTTCAGTAGAAACAGAACCCCCAGCTACAGTGACTATAGCTCAGGCAATTTATTAAGCAGCCTTTTGATATCCAAGAGGACTTTTCTTTTTCTTTTTAATTAATAAAAAAAGCACAATACTGAGAGGATCATGGGAAATCCTACACATCCATCCTCTTTCTAAGCTGTATTGCAAAAACAACCAGACATGAAATATTACACAAAGCTTCGAAAATTTGCTTCAGCATGTTTTTGGCAAGATTTTAGGCTTTGTCTAGCAAATTCTTACATCTGGAATTCCTTTTTTAGTTAATGGGAACCAAAGACTTCCAGGAGTGAGCACAGGTGTATTTGGAAATGGCACTTTCTGGTTCACCAAGAGGAAACCACCTTCTGATCAGCAGACATGAACTGATTAAAGAAAGTTACATGGCGATGACAGAGGCATCAATGATTGACTGCACTGTCAGGTACTCCTCTATTTAACCCCTGTAAAGGTACTATCAAGGAGGGGATAGCAGTATATGCTATAGCTTTTTCCAACATCATGTGATGTGCCAGCGAACAATTATTTTCCCTTCTAGCTTTGTTTCTAGATTGCTGTAGCAATCTCTCATTGAATACATCAATTTTCAAAGCTTTCCGTTTATTTCCCTTACCTAATTCCCCTTTATGAATTTTTATGTGAACTGTAGCTTCTCCCTGAAAATTTTCAACAGTTTTGGTGTTTTTACAAAGCATGTTGGAATAACACATTGGTATTCTGGTGGATCCATGTTGGATGGAATAATTACAACAAATTAAAACTTAATAAACACAATTCTCAACAAGTAACTTCTGCAAGAACATTTTAAACCATTCCTCATACTTGAACAGCACTCAGTACAGTCTCTGGACAGAGCAGAATGTGCCTCCAGGGTCTTCCTTGGCAAATTAGGAACTGAGTTCCAATCAAAGATTTTAGTAGTTACCAAGGTAAGTACCTTGAAAGAATCAATGTGAAAAAAATTGATAAATAAAGAGAACTATGATTTATTTGTTTGCTTGTTTGTTTGTTTGTTTTATTCAGGGGAAAGAGCATCATTTGAAGAAGCAACAACTGAAAGGCTGCTTTTCCACAAGTTAAACATCAGTTTCAGGTCTTAGAGTGAAACAGGGAAAAAAAGTCACTGACACTTGGCACAATAAAGGTAGAAATAACTGCACCAATGGGCTTGAAATGTCCTTCCTTACAGAGAAGCCATATTCAGACCTGCTCTAAGCAGTAGTAAATCCATTAAGAGTAACAGCATATTCAATTAAGGTTGCATTTGTCATAGATCTGAACGCAGCATTATGAACCCACATTAACAGCAGAAAGATTGCCTATTCCAACTCTACAGTATGGCAGGGTTGAGTGCAAGAAGGTAACCTCAGCCTTCATAAAAGGGAACTTTGTTGAATGCTAAAAGCTGGAGTCAGAGCCAAATTACAAACCAATTTGCTTTCTGCATGTCAAGCAAAATGAATACCATTCACTGGCATGAATGCCTGCTTTGAAGTGTAAGAAAACCCCTTCTCTTTTCCAGGAGATGTGTACTTTTAAGATCAGATGATAAAAACTGGGAGGACTCATAAAATAGTTAATCAACCAGGACACGACACACGATGCAATTGGGTGTTATGTTCCTATTATAATGAAGTGCATCATTTTCCTGGCCCCTGCTGTACAGATTCCAACTCTGCAATGAGAAAAATAGTGAGTTTTAGGCATATGTTACTTCCATGCTATATTATCAAGTCAGATAATTCCACATGAGTCCACACCAGATTGCAGACTCATGCAGCTTTGCATTGTTGATTAGCAAGTGTGTTGAGAGCCCACATTTGTCCCTTTAGATGCAAGACTGAAAATGGCCATTCTCCCATCTTCTGGAGACACTGGACACCCACTTCCATACAGGAGTCTTCTGGGTTACCATTGACATTTTTGACATAGAACTTAGCTCCACAGATCACTTTTTCATGATAACATCAATAAGCTGCTTTTACAAGGCAGGTCACTGTTTTAAGAAATGTTCTTTGGGCAAATGTTCTCCTTAGTTATACTGGCACAACCATATCAACTTCAGCAAGGCTGAAAAAATATAAACAAGAGCAAATGCTGGACACATGATTTCAAATCAACAACTAGCTGGTCCTAGATGAAAGGCTCTGGACAAACTTTTATGAACTTAGCTCCCTTGTTAATTCATTGAGAACTAAAACCTAACACAATCTCTGGAAAATACATCAAGGAGGTATTCAACAAACATGAATGAAATAACATGGGTTCGTTGAAGTCCAGAGGCAAAAAATAAATAAAAAATTGAAGAGGCTAAATCAAACAAATCGATTGATTCTATCTTAGAAAACATAAGATAAAATCAAAAAATGATCAATTGAAATCTTGAATCTAACACTTCTAAGTCAATAACAACCCTTTGTAGTGTAATGTAAATCACGGAAGAAAAAAGCATTCTTAAATTCCATTATTAAACAGTTAATTATGCATACTCACACGAGGTAAGAATATGCTACTAAAAAATACTCTCTCATTTAGGAAGTGGAAGAAGAGGCTCTAATTGCTGAATAAAGAACCTTAAAGAAGCTGGGAATAAATGTTTTTCTGCTTTGATCAAAATGTTCAGTCCTGCTTTTATGTCCATGAGTCTAGGTTTTCATGTTTTGATTTTAATAACATTTATCCCTTCTGAATGCTCCTTTCCCACGAGAAAGGAGCATTTCTTCTTTTATTTAGCTGCATTGGCTTTCATAGTCATTCATTTCTGCAGACTTGACCAGAATAAATTTCAATTTCAGCCTCACGGTCCCTTAAATATTTTCTTATTTGGACCAGATACTTTAGACCCTCTGTACAATTAAAAAATAAAATACAGATTCACATTACAACCTTGAAAAAAAAGTCTGCTAGGGTAGAGAGCACCTGCATAGATTCCTGTAGGGTTTACCCTACTGGGTTCTACAATCCACCTTCTCTCCTCACAGGGTCAATCTTCATGACTTTTATCACTTTCCCAGGCTAGCTGCATGACTGTGAAGTCCCTTATCTAACTGTGAAGTCCCTAAAAAAACACTTTTAGAGAGTCATCTACCTTCTCCCTTGGACTCAAAATGGTTTGCTCATCCCACATATAAACTCACCAATTATAAGGTTTGGGCATTTCCACAGATACTGATTTCCAGGTTTGTCGATCCCACACTGGAATTTCACAGTGTCAGTTGGAAATCAAGGGTTTGATTTTTAGGGGGTATTTTTGGAGGGGCATGTTATAAACAAAATGAAAATACAGTATCTGGTAGATGACACCCATCTCTCCACTACTAAATTCATATGTGTAAAAACCAAATCTGGATGTTTTAAAATCAAGATTATACCCCTAAAAAGTTCTATCAGTGGAGAACATTGATTTTTATGAAGTTTTTTTTTTTAAACTAGGGGAGAGCTAAAGAACTGGAAGGAAGCTGGAAACCATGAAGTGTGCGTTTACCAATTTTAACTGCATTATTATGCCTTCTTTCATGTAACAATTAGATATGGACAGATAAGGATTTGACCCTTTAGATTTTAACAAGACTAACATTAAGTTCAAGACTAACAAAGAATTGTTTGCTTTACTGTGTACGAGGTGTGATTTGTCTTTGTCCATATGAAAGATTTTGAGCACAACAAACTGAAAGACGTGAAACTGTTGCAGACAAAAATTTAATTGTTTTTTTAATTTTACAAAAGCTGGGGAAACAGCAGGTAGGGAACCTACTAGGTCATGGAATATACTAGAAAATAATGGCATAAAAACATCCAGCTCACATCCATCCGTACTTCCAGAACTATCTTAACAAGCTGAAGACCTACAATCGCTGTAGACTGAGAGAGTACATAATAGATGAAAGTGAGGCTTCGATAAAATCTTCTAACAGCCAGAAATTACTAATTACATTTTTCAGTATTTACACTTCTTTTTTTCTTTTGTGTCTTCTATGGAAATAATCCTTTCAGGCTTCCCTAGTGAGAAAGCATAAGAAAGAAGAAAGTAAAATGCTAAATAGCTTTAATGGCTTGTGACCATATTCAACGTGATATGTAAGTCACTTACATGTTGAATCTTCTTGAACCAGAGTTCTCTAAAACTTTAAAATAAGAAGTATCGTGTTAAAACACTGATATAGAAGAGGTGATCTATTGATGTGTAGTCTGCTATTTATAACAGTATGTGTAATCATAAGAAACAGAGAATTATACAGGAAGGGACCCCTGGAGCTCATCCAGTCCAATCCTCCACTCAAAACAGACTATTTCAGAATCAAATCCACCTCTGAAGATAAGTCAGGTTGCTCAGGCCCATGTTCAGTTGAATTTTTATAATCTTGAAGTATGGAGACTTCACAGCCTCTTCAGGCAACATTTTTCAGTGTCTGACTACCCTCAGAGAGAAAAAATTCTTCCCTAACGCCTCCTACAAATTTCCAGAGTTGCAACTTTTACCTGTTGCCCCTTGTCCTGTCATTGTGGCCTACTAGAAGCACATAGCTGCATTTTCTCAGCATCCACTTAACTGATGTTGAGGACAGTCCTAAGATCCTCTCTTAGTCTTTTCCACACACAAAAAACCAATTCTCTCCATCTCTCCGCAAATACCATGTGCTCCAGCCCATAACTACCTTGATGGTCTCCTGCTGACCCTGCTCCAATGTTGAGTTCTGACTTGTAATTGATCATCTAATGTACAAACTGCCCAAAGGCATGGATTTGTCAAGTATCAAATCTCCTAGAAGAACAGTGGAATAAGTATGTCATGACTCCGAAAATTCATCCACCATTCAAGACATTGCATATAAGAATGAAGCATTTTGAACTTATCACAGAAAATGATCCCTATGTAAATCACCTTCTAGTGTAGCACAGAGTCTGAAGGATACAAAAATCATTTAAAAAAAAGCAGCATAACGCAGGTAACATGCAGGAAAAGAGACAAAGATTTTAAGAATGCCAGTTATAGAGTGTTACTGCAGTATCAGACAAAACTAGAGAGTGGAATTCAATAACCAGCGAGAAATTAAATTTGAGTGTTCATCTTTCAAATCTGTAGAGACAATGATAAATACCCAAAGAATTGCCACCAGGCAAAAACATATTTATTACAGCCCTAGGAGCTTTTTTTATTTATCCAGGAAATTATCTAGATAAATTTGAAGACCAGGTAGGAGTGGCTTACAGTTTAGCTTTTCAGGAAAGTAGAAAAGATCATTTAAAGTTGAGGGCAAATAAAATGAGAGAACTGAGGGAAAAAACTGCCTCAGGAAGCAGACAAATGCTGGGATTGGCACCCACAGCAACACAGAGGAGCCACCAGAAACCAAACAAGTCTCAAAAACAAGGCAGCTTGAAGAGATCAGGATGGAAGCTTTGCTTAGAGTTGCAGAGCACTCTATTTCACTTCATCATATGCTGGCGTAGCCGTCACCTTGGAAAATGACACCAGGCACTGTTCTGGTCTCTTTCCTAGTGTCATCTTCTTCCTCCCTACTTGGAAAAATCAAATCAGTGGGATTATGGCATAGATGAAGAAGGCGAAGAGAGAATCCTGTCCATTTTGTACCTGAACACAACTACACTCTAAGTAGAGTGCAAAGGATATGGCATGCCATATTGTCAGACAGTAGTGTTTATTCTGCCCAGAAGGACACAGTACAGCTGAGAAATCAAAGGGAAAGAGGAGTGTCACTGCAGCCAGTGCTCCCCTGTTTTGTGACATGGAGGAATACTTCCCACCACACCCTATGAGCTGCTGGAGCTGCATGTGGCACCCACAGACACAGCTACCCACACATTCAACTTACAGCTAATATTGGCACTTTATAATCCATCCAAAAACAGGAAAGTGCTCTCTATCTCAGGGTCTTGCTATCTTTCCAAAGATTTTTCTTGTCTTACAATATCATGGTTTTCTTTAAATTCCCAGTTCAACTTAAAAAAAAATAGTAATATAGGAGTTCAAACACTAGGGAGAAGGTGGGTAGAAAAACAGTCCCAGGGAGAACAGGAAGGCCCCTTTGGGTGGTAACCTGAATTTACATGGGCTCACAGTGCTTGTGACCCCACAGTCTTACTCTTACTAACCATTTTTCTTTCCCAGAAGAAGGAGTTCTTTATTTTACTGTATACTTTGACAAGAAGTTTCAGTGACTGCTTAATCTCTACCATATAAGCAGGTCTATTTGACATTAATGCATAACCAAAATATTTTCTAAGCATAGCAGCAAACTACTTTGCAAAAATCTTTTTTAAATCTGCATTTCATAAATTATATGTGGTTCTGTAGTATTAATTGTTAATGTCAAAATGTTCATGAAAAGTATTTGGTTACCAAAAAAATATAATTTCTGTTGGTGTTTCAACAAGAAATTTTCTGGGCTAAAAAAACAAAACAGAATCAGAGAAGGAAACTGTTTTCCTCTCTTTTAAAATCTGATTACCAAGTATACTAGGAATAGATATCAAAGTAAGTAATTCTGTTTGTCTGCAGAAGCTGGCAACCACACTTTACAATTCCATTCAGAATTATCAAACTATGATCTGAAAACAAGATAATGCAAAAGAAGCCCCCAGTAAATCTAACTGGTTGCATAGAAAGGCTTTTTCAGAACCTCAGTGTTTCTGTGATTAGAAGCCCTTTCCAAATTTTTTGCATTCTTTTGTTCGTGACCAGTCCAGATGTTTTTCTCGTGCCAAATTATTCTTCAGGTTGAAGAGCTGAAACAACATATCTCTATTTACTTTCAAAGTAGCTTGCTGGCCTCCCTAGCTATAAAGGGACATGCTAGGGTCAGATCCAGAACTTCATTTGAGATTGACAGCTGCCTCCTCTCTGTTACCACACCATGAAAAACAGCATTCCAGTCCTACCAGGTCTACCTGAACTGCCCTCTGCAAGAGACAAACAGAATAAGAGCAAGCAACCAAAAAAATTCTTCATTAGCAAAAACCACATGTATTTTCATTGCAGAAAGACAGCAAAAAAGTCTAATGCTACATCTGAACAACATTAATTTGAAAGAAAAACAGATTTCCAAGATGATTGATTTGGAAAGCATGAAATCTGTGGTCTTGTTCATGGGCTCAAATTTGGAGTCCTTGACCAACCTCCTAAGAGTGAGCACATCACCACTGTTTGTATAGGCACTATTCTCAAAAACAACATGCCTGGAAGAACAATAAGATTTCTAGGAACATTTTTTTAAATTGTTAGATCAGGATAAAGGCAATATTTTCAGGAGATTGGGAGGATAAAGCCTTCAAAAATTGAGGAGAAAAAAGTAGACTAAAAAAACTTGGTTTTTTTCAATCACACGGGCTTAATTTACAGTACAGTGACTAATCATTAGAGCACAGAGAAAACCATGCTGATATTTTCAAGGCTAAACTTAGGGCTTGGGGAATATAACTGTCTCCAGGGTGGAGTTCTTATCTCTTTTTTTAAAATCTCAGCTCTACTTTTGTTTCCTCCAAGGCAGTGAAGTTCCATGACTTTGAGCAGGGTTAGGTGCCTCGAGTTCAGCTTTGAATCTGTCATCTAAAGTCTGAAAGATTCCTCCTTATTTTTATCATCTTAGTTGGAATGAAAGAAGCATTTTCAGCTATCTTATCAGCTAGCATTGCAAGACTCTGTTCTAACTCCCATCTTAGGATGTATTATTAATGATAGAAGAGAACAGCAGGCAAGAGAATTTTACACAAATGATGGTGCTGAGTACCATGCCAAGATATTATTAATGTAGCTTTTTATGAAAACAAAAACAGTTTTAAAATACAGCCTTTAGCTCTATGGTTTAATATTTCAGGACAGGAGTCTTCTACAGTGGACATTTTGTTTCAGAATGAAAAAGCAAGATGGCTCTAGGTCAGCAGTGCTCATCTGTGTGTGTGTCTCTACTCCCTGTTTTATTTCATCAAATGATTCGCATTCTTAATACATCCTTGGTGCTTTTTATCCCCAACCTAAAATCCTGCAGGAAACTTGAAAACAGAATCAGTTGTTTTTGTTGAGAAATTCAGTAAGAGTCCCACATCACAGTCCTGCAAAAACAGTTATTAAATCAGAACAGGAATGGAATCTAAGCTGGTTTGCTTTCAAGGCCTGGTCTGACTGCCATTTGTTGTCCAAAAAAAAAAAAAACCCCAGTAAAAAACTTCACTGTTTTAGCTTATTTTCATTATCAGAGCTGTTTTGCTTACTGTTCACATTATTATTGTGGAGAATAAGAAGAAAAGAGTTGATCCAATACTAGTGATTCCACACTGAGGCTATGGATACCAGGATACCAAAGTTCTCACCCAGCAAAGGCTGTTTGAAGAAAACATGAAACTTCAGTCAGCGGTAAGATAATGCAAAGTATCAGTTTGGATCTAACAGCAGTCAGATATCATCATTGCCCTTCTACTTGCAAAACACCCAGCAGCGGAGCTGTGGCTTGCCTAAAGGAGTTTTCCCTCAGCAGTTCCTGAAAGCCAGAGAAAGATGAACTTCATTTCCACCAGTGAACTGTAACGGGAGAGCTCTGATGATACATTACGCATAAGAAATGAGTCACGCTGTGGTTTCCTGCCTCAATTTATTGAGTGCAGCGTTGTTTGGCCTTTTTTCTCCAGCCATGACCCTTCTCCTGCTCAGAAGGCCTTGAAGAGAGCTCTTTCCTTTCCCAGTCTCCATAGTTACAGTAAGGCTCAAGGATACAAGTTTGTTATGCAGACTCTTACTTTTGGCCCAGAGGCAAAATCTTACACCCACATCTTGTAAAACTTGTAAAATCACAGTGGCCAACAGCCTTAAAGACAGACAAGATCAACAACTACACAGCTAGCTTATAACTGCATCAGTGTTTTTAAAAGAAACATTATTAAGGATCTTATTGTAAATTCCAAATAATTCTACAGGTTGTCTTCCTGATGTCAAAATCCTCCAGAAAAAGCAGCATGATGATTCTGAACAATCCAAGAGCTGCCTGCTGATCAAACTTGACAAGGTCAGAAATTCAGAGCACTCTAGGTACAATCTACTGGTTGAAGGGAAATTTGTGCGGTACCTGCTAATTCTTTTCTCTAATGCATTCTCACATATACATCTTAGTAGAATTTAATGGCTTATAATCACGGTTCAAATATTTTGCTAAGAGCTTAAATATCAGTTAGGTATGAGAAAGAAAAGCCAA
The DNA here is from genome assembly GCF_021018805.1 of Prinia subflava. Lineage (NCBI taxonomy): Eukaryota > Metazoa > Chordata > Aves > Passeriformes > Cisticolidae > Prinia > Prinia subflava. The sequence goes on from NC_086247.1 coordinate 52,790,182, forward strand.
TCATGAAGTGGAAGTGCTTGAAAGGAAAGTAAAAAAATCAGTGCTCTAAACAGCATAAACAAGACATGAGCCAGAAGAAAAAAATGCAGCTGGTTGCTTTTGACCCCATGATGTGTGCAACAGATTATCAGGGGTACACAACCATGGATCTGCTTGGAAGACAGTCAGGCTACTCCGGTTCATGTCTAACTGAGCTCTTGTCCTTGAAATCAAGAATGCTCTTGGCTGCAATACTTTTGGTACGTGAATGTGAAGAGTCACGTTTTACTAAATTTTATCATTTTTCTATATGCATACACATGCAAACACCCACTGTCAACCTGCGGAATACATACAGTAGCTGTGGATTTTTCATGTGAAATACTAAAAAATGTTATTCTTTTGACCAAATCATCTCACCTGCCTCATTGATCCCTTTGTCCTCATACCATCTTAATATATATTTTCTCATTTTTGGATTATTTTAGAAAGATCTTCCACACCCTTTCTTACTAGCTGCTTTCAGAACAATTCCATTTCTCTTAGAGCAGCAGTGACTGTCAATTGCTTCTTCTTAATAATTATGTAGTTATCTCTTCTCCAGTAACAGTCTTATCTTCAAACTCCTTAATATTTCTGGAAAGCTCCTTGAAACATATTCTTCATGAAAGGGAGTTGCACTTTGGCAACTCATGCAGTTTGCTTTTTGTTGGAGGCAGAACAAATTCATCTGAAGGGCATTTTTGTCATCATAAGTTTTATTGTGGTGACAAGCAGAAGGCATTTTCAATTCTTCTTTGGTGCACTTACTACTCACAGACTTAGCTCTTCTGAAGCCAAATCCTTTATATCTGCATCAGGGAGGGAAAGTGTGTAAGCAAAGCCGCGCAGATATGTGCAAGCATTTATCCACCATTACATGTGAGACTCAGATTCAGCAGATCCTGTGGTTGTCTCAGCTTTCATTCCCTAGATTTCCTAAGGATATAAATTACAACCAATTAGGATGATAGTTATTGCTTGGGAAAAGGCTACTGAAAGGAAAAAAACTCTTACTTCAAAAACGTTGGGAAGAGGACATACATTGATGGGAATAGTTAATTTTTATGGAGTCTGTTGACTCTGGTTTCTAAGTGCAATCTTAAGTGGTGCTGAAAGCACTGCAGTAAGAGATAAAGTATATGATGCATTACAGTCTCATAGCACCCAGTGCATGATTCCCAGTTTTTACATGAGAACAATTTTTAAGACTAGATCAATCCTGGATAACATCAGGATATCTTTCTGTCAGCTATGCATCAGTACAGACCCCAGTCTTCTTTACTGCCTTGCTAACACTGAAAAGTCACATTTAAATCCCAAAGCTATATCCACAGTGCTGATAAGTGACTATCACTGGCCTTAGTCACCCAAAGCTGCAACAGATGGAAACCCTTGAAACACTTTCTGCAGTCCTGGTAATCTAATTCAAATTAGTTATATAAAAAACTTTTATACATCTTCTGAATTGTTGTTGGATTCCTCTATTAGCTTGAATAGTAATTTATTTTTTGTGCTGCAATTTAGTTCTAACACAGGTTGTAACATCTCCCATCAATTTCTGAGAAAAATAAAATGTGAGCAAGTTACAAAACAATGTTTCTGTGAAAGGGCTCACAGGGAAGGAGTTCAATACTTTAATAACCATTTTTCTGAACACATTTTAGTATCATTTGCAAGGAGTTGGGGAAATAAAAATCAGTTTTTTCTGCAGCAACTCCTGATGTGATACCATGCCTCTTTTAATGGTATAGACAGTAAGTCTGTGCCTATACCCTCTTTTGCAATGTCCCTAAACCCTCCTCTGGTTTTGCCTGTGAACAAACTGTTAACCAGGTACTGGGATTTCTTCAAGTAGATTAGCACAGTCTGGCAGAGCAGTTCCAAAGGACTATTTTCCTGAGTTGTTTCTGAACTTGTCTGCGAGTGTCTGGACACACAGCCAGAATTATTTGTTTCAATGACCCTTAACATAATTTCCCAGGCAATTCCTTAATCTGTGAAAAATTGTATCTGCTGCTGAGGTGTGGGAGCCTGAAAAAAGCCCTCAGTATTCATAATATATTTTCGCCTTATAAAGTGGGTGAGTTCCAGCCAGACCTAAAATCATTCCTGGTTTGCAATCCATTCATCCAGGTGGAAAGTGCAGCAAACTTTCTCTTCCATCAGACCCTGCTCAGAAGTGGTTTTGCCTTGTCTAAGCATGATACAACCCAAGACTCACCCCTGGGTGTGGACATTGTTATCCCTCCTTATCAACACTGTGCAAGCGCTAAAATTCAGATAACAGCCCTTACTACTTGTGCCTTACAAACATACCCAGACAATTCTGCAATAAGGGGCAAGGACAAAGAAAACACTGGACAAGCGTTAAAATAATTCCCATGTCAGACTATTCTACAAAGTCTTATACACCCTATAAGGAATAACTAAACATTCTTATTTCATGTCTGAATGATATAGAAATCGATAAGGCTTATACTAAGGAGAGAAGTGAAATAACTTTTTAAAATAAAGTGAAACTGTTTTTATCCTCCTCAAGTTTCAATAAAATAACACGGGTAAGAGCTGCCAGTTTTCTGAAGCAATTGGTAGATAATTTATTTCACCACTGTTGCTTTCTTACTTGTAGAAGTCAAACTCTTAATACTGAAAAAGTGACCTGTAAATTTCAAATTAATCTCATCAAATATTTGTATACCCCTTGTGTTCCCTTAGCCAAATATTTTCAAGTCTCAAGAGATTTACATTCATTATTAATTCTAATTCTGAGTCAAACTTGAACATATCCCTCTTTTATCTCATTTACTAATCGCCTCTGAAAGAGTCAATGTCTGGTTAGTTAAAAACAGACCTCTACAAACTTGTAGGAATTATTTTGATAAATGCTGTTGTAACTGCTTTCAGAGTTCATCTACACATATTCATGGTGCAAAAGCACCTCATAACTGAATTGACAAAATTGAGATTATTTTCATTCAGTGAGCCTCATACTGGAAGAGACATAACCAGTTAGATGATTTTTCCTCTTTACTTCTCCTAGGCTTAATGTTGTAAAAGACATTACAGCACAATGCATGCAAGCCCCCCAACCTAAACTCCTAAAATCAAAGAGCACTTCCATGATTTTATGGAAAATCCAACCGTTCATTTTCATTAATGCAATAGAAAATCGGGATGAGGTTAAATTTGATTAATGGATTTCTACTGAATTGATATCGCTCTCGACGAGATTTCCATATGGCCTGGGGTTGCCTTTGTAAAGACTTAAATTTACTTGGAGGAAGTGCCATTTTAAAAATTGTGGGGCAAGCTTGTTAAGGTAAGCTACATTCCAATGCTGGGCATTTCTTTCCAAAATAGCAAATACCTAGACTCTTGTGAGTATAAATGATAATTAACTTTACTATGATAACAAGAATTCATTTCTTGTCCTCATGCTTATACAAAGGAACTTAAAGGTGTGATTTCTTTAATCCCTTGTGCTCATTATTTGTAACATCTGTCTGCTTGAAAGCCAGTCAATTTATTTATATTTTAGAGAAGAACTGTATCTGGAGTGCATCAGTAAATAATACTGTGTGGTCTTTCAAGCAGGTTTTCAAGTGTTTCACAGTGAAAAGAAGTGAATTTCCATGCATTTTGCTGACACACATGTTTCAGGAGGAACCTCCTAGAGATTCTGACCCCACTATATGATGAAAAATGTTGGAAGTTACATGAGTGGATTTGACCTTGATTTGCGAGAGCTTGATTGTTTTCATGCAAAATATGTCTCCTTGAGAGGTTCAGAGAAAGGTGGATTCTGTGGATAGTGTTCCTATAGTACGAATTAACAACAGAAGCAAGGAACCTCACCGCTGCTGGTGGTCATAGTTTTCATTAAAAACTACACCAATACCTGGCTAAGAATTAACTTAAAATCATTACTTACCTAGAGTTTCTGCAAGACACTTCTATCCTGAACTACTCTCTACTCTAAGAATCAGACACACATCTTTCTATGTGCAATGGTCAACCTGCCATCTTCCTCCAGTATCTAAGAATCTATTATGGGGTACAGAAGCAATGTATTAGACAATGTAGAAAGTATGGTTGGAAGTATGTTCTAGTAGTACTTGTTCCATAGACTGTTTTTCTCTCTGCTCTGCAACACCAAGAGCTGGTGGTCATCCACCTGACAGCACACTACAAGGGTGCTATCCCAAAAGCATTTGCACTCTTCCTCTTCAGAGAATTACATTTGGAATTCTGAGTGTCTCAGAGACATAGAAATGAGATATGAAGATATGTAAAAACAACCTTTTTATTACTTGCAATCATCTCTAGTAATCACTTGCAGACTGTGTTTTTGTACACTGGGTGTTCAGCATATGCCTACGACAATTGTTTTAGGAATGTCTGGCCCAAATAGACGTGATTATACACTTCTGTAGTTTTCTGCAAATTAATAAATCCTTACAAGAATCATGTGTGCACATCTGAGAAACAATATATGAGATAAAAGTTAACATCAGAAGAACAAAGATTAAAAGCTGCAAAGAAATTGTTCGTGGAATTAATCCAAAAAGGATTATTTAAGGACTGTTTTCAACAAATTTTATACAGCACTTATTACAACTGGCAAATTTAATATGCTGGATTTCAGCATTAGAATATTTTGTCTTTTTTTGGAAATCCACCCTTGTTCATTTAGGGATAGGGTGGGATGAGGTAGGCAGGGATCGATTGAGATGGGGGAAATGGTGCAAAAAAAAGGCACTGCCTGCAAAATAATGTTGGATTTTTCACTAAATAGATCACAAGCATAAAATCTTTCCAATTAGATGTGAGATTGTTGCTTTGATATGAAGAGGCTATCTATGCATCTTTAAAAGGAAATATTTACTCTAAAAAACCAGTGAAATTGTGTTGTATTCAAGATAAAAATCTGTGCTTCATAATTTATATTTCTGAATTCACCATCTGAAGAATGTAAATCATAGAGAACAATGAAGTTATAAAAAGCTTCAAGAGTTCTTCCATGGTGATTTGTGGGGGTTTTTTTCTCACCCTTTCTACTGTTGTGACTCAAATAAACAGGAAAACTACTCGGTTTAACTTTGTTATTTCAGTTAAATTTTTATTTCATGTCATCTCTATTGTGGATTCTACAGAGAGGATAAAATGCAAAGAGTTCAATTTAAATTTATAAATAAAATTGATTCTATCTCAGCAACAAGATAGAGCATGATAGAAGGTAGACAGTGTATGTGGTAAGTAATTTTAATTAGGATAGTTGAGGGAGAAAAAAATCTCAAAACTTTAATTTTCTGATGTGCTATCTAGAGAGTGAAGCAGATTAGGGACTTTTAAATTAAACTTGTAAGATAGATGATAGAATCTGTATTACAATTATTTATGAATACAGGCTGAAACTAGAGGGGAAATGTAATTTTTAAATTGGCTTTACACTCTGAGTAAATCTTGAGGAAGCTTCCAAAATCAATGAGTAGCAGAAAAAAGGAAAAAAAATATTCTTATCTAACTCTGAGTATCTCATACATATGATTTGTAGTCTCACTTTCCAATGCTTTCTCATGCTTTAACTCCCTAACCTGGGATTTAGAAATCCTTTCTGATTAACTAAAGGCCAAAATTCTTGTGTAATCATAGAGCTGTTGAGATGGAGTAAGGGAAACAGCAGCAAGCCCTGCAATAAAATCAGGAAAGGCCTGATGCAGCCACTATTTCCACTGTATTTCCACACAGTTGGCAGTGATATTGGCAGGATAAATCAGAATAAATCCACTGCCCGTTGCCTGTCCTCATGAAGAGTTTAGGTCTCTAACCTCACCACTGATTCCACATGGAGGTTGCTGCAGCAAGTAACTTTCCAGCAATTTTGAAACTCAGTTCTCAAGTCTTCAAAATCTTGTCTCCAGGTTCAGTGAATGACAGATGGTGCAGTCTGCCACAGCCATTAAATTTCTATTCAATCCTTTCAATACTTTTAGAAATTTAATATTTGTTAGCAGCCTTACTTATACAAGTGAATAGAGATAATGCAGAATGAATTCAAAACACATAGAAAAGATGAGTCAAAATACATTTTTATGGTGTAGGAGTCAGAGGAAGCTGGCATCTGATTCCTTTTTAGCCATCTGTAAGTAAATGAAAGTAACAAACCAAAAGTCAAACATACACAAAAGCATGCACACACAGAAATGTGAACTCTGAGATGACTCATCCTCTGGTGAAACTTCAGCTCCCCTCTGCATTGTTTTACCTTTCATCCTTCACACATAGAAACATTTGAATGAATACTATACAAACCACACAGATTCAAACTCAGAATGCAGGGTCATCACTTTTTCTAAAACCCTAAGGAACTACAGGGTTATGATTCCTGATTTACAACTATATGCTCTGAGGATATGGTAAATGTTTTGTACAGAGAAGACCAAATATGACCAGAGAAAAAGTCCTCTGCTTTTTACAGCAGAATGTCCAAAATTTCACAGGTATGGAGACATTCTTATGGGCAATACCTGACATGAAGGTGCACACTCAGAACCTGTCTTTCTTCAACTAGTTATGTGCAGCCAGTCATCTCCACACCTTCTCCACTCTCTTGAGTGCATGAAATAGAAATGCATATTCCCCTGGCATTGAAAGATACTGAAATTAAAGAAGTCACCAAAGTTAAATAAGTAATCACCAAGAGAAATTAATAAAGTGATACTAGAGCTGAAAAGAAGTCTCATTTTGTGGTTATCTCCAGTAGTATGAGTCATGCAGATACAGTATGACCCTTTTTTTCTTTTCTTTTTTGATAATTTACTTTTAGCTGAAGGGTCAAAGAAAGAGAGAGCAGAAAAATGTCCACATAGCTACCAGAAGTCAGCAATTCACAGCCATTTAAAGCAGTGTAATAATACCATGGGACAGGGCAGGTTTGAAATCATTAAGGAGACCAAATCTTGAGAGATGAAATTGTTGCAAGATTGCATTATTTATAAAGTTAAACTATTCACTGGACTGAATCCAAAGTAGTCGTTATTAAGCAGTGAAACTTTGCCTGTTATGAACAAGCCATTCTGTTCTGTCTCATATCAATATTACACACAGCTGGTTTTTGTAAAACTTCTGGTAATGAGTTCTGGACCTAGGTAATTCTGCTTCTGATCAACTTTTTAATTTTATCACTACAAGTCTCTTTGAATGAAGTCTACAAATGTGCACGTACAAACAATCCCCCCAGCAAAAATTGTAGCATTTTCAAAGGAGAGAAAGAATTTGAAGTTTGACCTGCAAACAGCCTACTTGCATTCCAATGTCTTTCTCATAGCTTGAAAATGTTCCTGAAAACTTCTCTACAAGTTTCATTAACTGATTTGGTGGCCACTCCTAAAAAAATGTAGATATAACATGTAGATGGATATCAAAATCTTGTGGGTTATCCCATGGGAGCATGTCCTTACCAATCATTCCCATAAAGATTTTCTTTTTCAATAACCATGGAGAAAACTAAAAATGCATTCACTCTGGGCTCTGAGAGATTTAAAGCACAGTGCCGTAATTTTTCAATGAGGTTGAGTAGAATAATTAGACAGAGACAATATTGTTATCCACCCCATTAGAGCCTTCAGAGTACAACACACAAAAAAGAAGTTGTTGGGAAGGCATGGGGAGAAAAAAGGGATGGAGAATGACAGCAGAGTAAGTAGGAAAATGCAAGAGATTTTTCCTGAGTTCTCCTCAAATGGCTTTTGTCTAGAAGAGAAAATGTAATATTCTTGTTCACGGTTTGGTCTATTTTTTTGTAAACACATTAGGACATAAAATGAGGATTGAGGGCCATAAAATTACAATATTTGGTTTCATCAATAATGAAACATAGGATACTCCAATGCAGAAGTAGGATTAGGAAACTCCTCTAAACAGGCTTGCAAAGCAAAAAACAAAAGGCATTATTATATCACTTTTGTAAGCAGCATTCAGAACAAGTTCAGACTCTGATGGATCTCTATTCACCTTCCACAAAACCTGTGGAGGTCTCACACCATGCCTGCAAGGGGAATTTTACAGATCCCCTACAGAATCCTTCAGAAACCAAAGAGATTTCCCAGTAGGAAGCATCAAGATATAACCACATTACCATGCTAATAATGCTACAGCTGTCAACAGCACTTATTATTTCTTCTGAAGAACAAAAGTTCTAAGAAAGCCTTATCCTATGAAACACTGATTTCCCAGTCACACAATGAACAGTAGAAAGAAAACAAATTTTTTTTTTTTCTTAAAAACTGCAGTAGGGATATTGAATTTAGGGAATGAAACCCAAAGGGCCATTCCCATTCAGCACCAACACTCCAGTCCTCCTTTTTATGAAGAGTTCTGAAAATAAGGCACCTTACTGCAAATAAATAAATAATTGGGAGAGATGACAAATCGAGTATGTACGCAGCTGCAAACATCTTGAAATGCAACCAGAATGCTCAAAGTCATCTTTTTCAATGTTTGTAATTGTATATGTTTATAATTTTGAACATTATATATATATATATATATATATATATATATCTCATATATATGGGTAACCAAGAAGAGAATAAAGTGACATTATCAAACTTCCAGTCTACTTGATAACTTATTCGCCTTAATAATAAACTGATGGATTAGATCAGCTGTAAATTAAAATGACAGGTTTACAAGTACCAGTATCTCAGCAGAATGTAGCAAGAATATTGTCCACAGATGGCATGCCAACAGATAAGAACTTTGTTTATAGAATGTCTATGTGGAGAGGAAAGAAAACACGTTCTTCCAATTTGCCATGCTCCACTCCTGAGGAAAAAAATCTAATGGCATTTTTCTACAGAAAATCAGTTTCTGTGCAAGCCCTTTAAATAGATGCTTCCTAAGGACACACACAAAGGGAAATTGAGTGGCCTGTATCTCAGGTGATTATTCCCCTCCACTGGCTATAATTAATATAATTATTCAATAATCGTCAAGATTACTGAATAATTGTATTAATCATCGGGAGACAAGTGAGGAGCATACCAAGTGGACTCCTTCAGATCATGACACTAATCTTATGATTGCTGCAAGTTTAAGCAGCTTTCTGCATAGCCCCACAAACTAGTCATTTCTCAGACAGATCTTTGAGGACTGTTTTCACAAGGAGAGGGGAGGAAAGGAAGAAAGTAATAGCCCTGAGCAAATTGTATGGATTTGAATTATTTGCCAGTTCAGATTCACATACTAGAAATCTTTTCTGAGTGTTATTTATTTTTCAGGAGAAATGGGACACCATAAAATAACTTTACTTCATGTTTGACATATACAAGTGTAATGTTCAGTCCATATTAAGAAATGTCTAGTTCACATAGCACATATTGCCCAGAAAACAGTATTACTATAATTGAATAAAAATAAAAAATATATAAAAATAATAAGGATCTGGTTTCACATATATAGTCTTCTGGTTTAAAGAGGAAGCTGGAATATGTTTTCCAGAGAGCATAGAAATATTTCCCATGGAGGATACTCCACAGCAGAAAGTACCAGAAAAACCACATTAAAAAAACCACACTTTGAAATTCAAGTGTTTTCAGATGAACAAATCTGTTTCGTTCACATAGTTCTTGCTTAACTGAGATGATTACTAAAATTCTTTGTAATCACCACTCAGATGAGATAATTATTTGAAAAGATGCTCGACCTAAAATAACCTAACAAAGGCCACTGCAAAGAGACCAAAATACAAGGCCAAGAAAAATCAAACATATCAGTTTCTGCTGTACTGTTAGATTTCAACCAGTTTTTGTTTATTTACTTGAAACTGAATCTGAATCACAACATGATTCTCTGTATAATGAACTTATCATTATTTCAGGGGCAGGCACAGGTACATCGAAAGCTCAGCAACATCCATCAGCATGTTCCAGCTGAACCCTGAACTTCACCAGATGTCCTCATATAGGAGTTTAGGTATCATCACAGGACAGGGTCAAGAAAATTGCAGCTACCATTGGCTGTTATGCATGTCAAAAACAAACTCACAACAGCGTAAGATGAAAAAGGTTATAAAATAAAAACACCCCGTGTAAGCAAAACTGCTTGAAGTTGATTCCTGGCATGAAAAACAGTATCCTCAGAAAGTATAATGCCTCTGTTCCTGCCAAGCATCTGTGATGAGTTTACAAGTCAGCCAGAGCAGGGGGGGTAGGTTTGCCTTGATCTCTCTCAGTGACTTTCCCCAAAAAAATAATAAGACTTTTAAATGTAAAAAACCAACTAAATAATTAGGAGAGGGGAGGGAATGGATGAGACACACCAAAACCTAAGAAATACTGGAAAACTACTTTTCCCCTTTCATTGTATCTTTTTAGTCTCATCGTATCTCCAGGCTTAGAACCAGTGATTATCCTGATTGCAACAACCCTCACTCAGTTTTCTTTTGTCATTAAGAAATTTTATGACATTCAAGATGTGGCAGTCTAATACTCTCTGCCCCTCCCAGGGCTATTCTCTAGACTTCTCTTTCATTGTGAACTCTTGAGAATTTTCTCTTTCCTGAGAAAAACAATTCTTGCCATGTTGCATCCATTCCAGTTGATTTAAAGGAATACAATAGGATTGGCAGTGAGAGTAACAAAAGTCCAGTCCAGTCTAACCAACACCTTCAGTGTTTCCTCTCTCAACATATAGTCCAAGCTTTGCAGTACTTCTTCCTGGGCCAAATCCTCTGCCTCTCTGTTACAAAGAGTGGGAAAGAAGAACAGAGCAAGGTTTGCTGGGTTACAGCTTTACTGCCACATCTGCTCTGACTGCAGAGGCATGGTTTGCAAACAACTGCCTGGACCAAAAGCCAGGACAAACATACCAAGTTCTGTCTGCAGTTTATGTGCCTTAAAACAAAGAGACCATTTCAACATTTACAGCACTGGCTATATTTTGGCTCCATTGTGCTTCCCAGGAACTGCTGCTATATATGTGCAGTATTGCATTCAACTTCCAGCTTGGGGTTTTTGTTTCTTCATGCTCTATTTTGGGGATTTTTTTCCAAAATGTGTTGGAGTTAATCAAATTAATTTTCAATTAACTTAGATCAGAGTCCTCACGAGCTATTTATATGTTGAAATATCCCATTAATGAAAGCACAGCAAAATATAATCTAGCAGCAAAAGGTAAGTCTATAGGTATCTTACTTCTAAGCCCATCTTTCTCTACTACAGCTGTGTCTGACTGTGTTTTGGCATAAGCTGATCTCCTTGTTCCCACACAGCTCAGTGCTCTTCTAGAACAGCTGCATAGCATTTGGGGTGTGAAGGGAGGGGGGAATTGCATGATGTGAAGTATTCCAGTTAACAGCATTCACTCTGTAATTATTTTGCAGCCACACAATGTCTAATTGGATTCTAGGACATAAAAAAGGGATAAAGGAAGTAATACTCTCACTGAAATCTTCCAGCATCCCATTAACCATCTGCTTCAAAAATGCACTCCAGGTTTTAGATAGCAGTAAAGCAACACGTGGAAGATGCTATTGGAAGTTAAAATTCATTATCGTCTTCAGTTTTATAGGTCTTAAGAGCCATGAGTCCAGCTGACAGCAGATGAGTTGAGGGACATCAAAAGAGAGGTAGCAGAAGAAAAGACTAAGCAAAATCCACAAAACTTTTTTCAGAGCAACACTGTCCACTTGAAGAAACTACTTCTGATTTCAGCTTCTTACAATTGTAATGCAGACCTGGAATGGACTGCATGGAATGGAGTGATGACAGAATCACTTTTATGAAAACTACTGCAAAGTCACTCTGAGCAACAGAAGCTGAGGACAAACATCAAGGGGTGTTGAAGCGCGTGCCCCCCTGGGTTCCCCAGTATTGGGGTACACAGGACAGAGAGCACCACAGACTTAATTAGCATAGCTAGTTTGATAACCAAATTGCCATGGCAAGAACAAACTGAGCTTTGAAGATTACAGGAGATTGGATTAAGTCTGTTGATGGGAAAAAAATATTGAATCAAACTTCTCCAAACAAGATGTGTTGTAAAATGTAGGAGTTTGTCTGTATGATGTTTAACCTAATCATTGTAGTAAAATATTACTAGCTGTCCTAGAATAGTACATAAGCATTTGGAAATCTCAGTAAAAATGAATTTTGATCACTGAATCAGTCTTCCAGTCTCTCTACCAATCATCAATACCCCAGGGAGAGAGAAAGATGCAGGGGTTGAATTGAAACCTTTAGAGAAACTAAAATACATTAAGTCACGTAAAAATGAAGTAGAAGTTTAGACTTTACTTTTAAGTAAGTAACCAAGTGAATATACTCTAAGTGCCTTAAGAATCAGTCAGCCAGCACAGCACCCAGAGTCCTGAGGCCTGACAACCCAGCTTTCGGCATAACAAAAACATTTTAGAACATCGCTCACAGCACTTGATAGAGCAAGTGCAATTTTAATGGGAATAAGATAGAAGCTTTTACATTAATAGATATGGTATAAGATACAGCTTTTTACATTAATAGATATGCTATATGCATAGGGTTTTGTGTAAGGATTGATACCAACTTTCGCAGTTTTTCGTAGTTTCACGTACTTTCAAAATTAGGTTTAGATTGGTGTAGAGAGAATTGTGTTCTTAGTTGAGATTGGCCAACCTATAGATAGGGACACGAATGTGCATTTGTGGTTTATGGATAAAAATCTCCTGGTTCTGGGGCAATGGTATTGATTCATCGATTCTTCGATGATCGATCCATCCTCCTGCCACCTAAAACAAGAGAGAATGGGGCTTTGCCAGGGAGCTGTGGCCAGGGAGCTGTTGTCAGGACTTTGTCAGGTATTCTATTGCTTAGGGGGTGCTTCTGCTGTCTCTGCTGCTGCTGCCTGGGGGGTGCAGCTGCGGCTGCTGCTGCTGCTACAGCGGTGGCTTTGCTGTTTTGGCTGCTGCTGCAGGGAGCGCTGCTTGGGAATGGGACTCCGGGTCGGATGGGACTCTGGGCCGGGAATCTGTCTTTCCTTGCACCTGGGACCCCTTGTACATCTGCTCTCCCTGTGGCAGGGACCCCTTGTCCATCTGTCTTTCCCCTATGGCTGTCAGTTTGTTCTTCCCCCCGTGGTCAGGACTCTCTGTCAATTTGCTGTTACATCCCACTGGGACTTTAAGCTATATAGCTTTTAGTAAGACTCTATACTTAGAACTCTTGCCTTCAAGACTGATGCATTTATAAAATTAACAACTTTGTAACAACCAGAAAATGCTCTTGGCCTTTTAAGACCCTAAACCCATGAACAGCTCAACAAAGGGGTTTTTAGCAGGATGAAAAAAGTGGCCATTACAATTTGGAAGTTCACTACCACACCTTCCACTAATTGACAGCCAGATTTGTACACTAGAACAATCTTCAAGCTCTTCTGGAAGCAGGCAACATTTAGATACTAAACTGCATTAGAAGTGCTATTTAGACTGTCTGCTTCAGGTATAAAGGAGTTTAGAATGCCTTCTCTTCTTTTTCAGACTTTACTCTCTCTGTGAACTGTATAGGGAACTCATCTCTGAAATTTGAATTACATTTAAATAAGATAACTGACGTATCCAGCCCCTAATCTTTCTCTTGCACCAAGTCACACATCCTACAAGATGTTTCTGGTTGTTTTAAGGCCCATTTGACAGCTGTGGAAATTTCTTGAATAGTAAGCATAATCATTAGTTCCTGAATAGTGAGTGTAAAGAATAAAGACAGGAATGCTTGATAGCAATGGAAGAGTATTTTGCTCCCACATCCACAGGGCTCATTAAGGATAGTGGAAGTACTTTTGTCATTGAATGAGATTTAGTATGCTCTGCATTTTTCTAGATGAGAGATAAGAGAGAGAAGTTTATCCAAAACCTAACTAAACTAGCTCAAAATTACCCTATAAGTTGGAAAGGGATTGTGGGTGTCCTAACAAATAAAAAGTACCCGCTTCCTGCTTCTTCAAGCATAGCTCCTACTTTGCACAAATTCTTTCTGAGGAAGTGAAAAAATTCACTAGTAAACGAGTTGTTGAGAATTTTGGCTTCTCCCAAAAAAAACAGTTCTTGCCATGGTACTTCTGATACAATTAGTTGGATGTGAGACAGAAAGAAGCTTTATAGATACATCTGTCACATGAAAATCATGCATTTAAAAATCTCCAAAACTGATGAGATGGTGTTTTCACACCTTAAATGCTGGCTATAAGAAAACAGAAAGCATTCTGCCAAGAAATAAATTAGCAGTCTTTGTATAAACATTTCTTAGTCATTGGTTTGGACTGAGATTCAATACAACAGGATGGATTTAAAACACAGGAAACTGACAAATTCAAATAAGGTGAGCACATATATGTACTTAACTATATGCCAATGACATACCCAGGTCACAAAACCTTGGGAGGCTCTTCTTCCAGAGCAGGCATTTTACAGCACCATCAGCCAACCATCCCAGAGACGGAAAAAAGAGGACAGCTGGCACATAAACAGTGTCTGAAGGTTCACATGCCATGTGAACATGTGTTCAGAACAGTGTCTGAAGTTGCTACATTCCATGTCAGTTAAAATCACCACCTCTAAATGTAAATATTCTCCTGATAGCTCCCTGCCTTTTCCAGAAGCCCTTATTGTATCTCTTATGCTGCTATCTAAGCATGCTGACAAAACTATCTAAGTTTTTTCTTTTGATTAATCACAAAATTAGGACGCCAATGAGAGCTGGTAAATTAAAGAGAGAACAAGTTTAATTTCACAAGAAATTGTTATTTGACTTTTGCCTCTTTTCCCTTACTCCCTTTCCTACCATTTGTCAGGAGATATGAGATATTATGAAGCATCATGAAAGTCTGGAATTACTCCCCTCATCACAGAAGTGTCTACTGCTAAAAGGCATTCCTGGTGTAAGAGATACCACCTGGGGCCACTCTGCTCTGGATACAACTATCAGAATCAGGGGACATCTCTCAGCATTTTTTTAGTCTAAGACATCACAATTCTGTCAATGGAACAAAGTTTCCAAATGCATAAAAATCGACTATTTCTCTGTAACACCAGCATGCCCAAGGATCGTGATGCTTGGAGTACTTACACAGTAAGTAATGTCACGTAGCTGTTCATGGGAAGAAAGAGCTGTGCTTTCCCCTCACTGTCTGACCACACCCAACAGGAACCTGAAAATCCAAAAATGAAAGCAGACAAGAGGTAGTGAACATCTTGCCTTACCTTTTTTCCATACGATTTTTCTTTAGTAAACAAAATTATTGGTTAATATTCTCTCTTAATATGCAGAGACTTTTATTCACCGTCTCGAGGCAAACTGCCAGAATTAAGCACAGCGCATAACTAAGAGCTCAAAACACTGATGAAACTGTGTGCCAAAGTGCTTTTCCTCCCTTGCTTTTTTGTCTGCTGTAAAAGCAATTATAGAAACCAGGCAGTGATGCCATTCATTGCATTTTATACTGATGGCTTCCTTAATCTTGAGGTAAGCAGCCAGCCAAACAGAAAGAAATAAGCCTTCCAACAAGAACAGGAATGAGCAGTGTGCTTGGTACAGCTACACAGTTGATTTTCTAGTTTTAACAAGCAATCATCAAGCATCTGGCACTGTTTAGAAACTAAGCACCTGAAGAGGCACATAGACCAACATACCAGAAATAGAAGCACTTGGCCATTGTTTGAAACTATCTCACTAAATGCACCTACTGGATTTTATTGCAGTTTCTCTTTTATTTTCCAACAGGACTGCTCCACAGCTATCTCCACCTGGATTTTATATCTTTCCTTTGACAAGTAACGTGCCAGAGAAGAGTCTGATGTCTGGCAGACCTATACCTTCTCAGAAGGCATACACTTGCCCAGAAAGGCATGTTAATTGGATTCAAGGTCCTGCCCCCATCAGCTCAAATCTCTGTGATAGAACCAGGCAGCAACACCTCTTGCACAGGGTTCAGCCACCTTCTCTCAGTATCTACAGCGGAAACCTGGTTCCCTTCCTCTACTAGCACATGATACAAAGAGAGATACAAAATGGTTTGTGCATAGTTGAGAGTTTTTGAACGAGTTTACAGGCAAGGTGACCCAAGGAGAGTAAATACACAAGGAAGGCTGGCAGATTGATACAAAGGAGGAGTTGTGCTGTATGGAGGGGACAGGGAGAATGAAGCTCTCTAGTCCAGTGAGCTGACGTTTTTTTATCCACGGGAATATCATTCTAACAGCTTATTCTGGAACACTTTCAAGTAAAACAAGACCAAGAAAGTGGCTATCCTTTCTGTAATAAGAAAGATGAGTATTTTGAATCAATATTGGGGAAAAAAATAAGACAAGAAAATGAGAGATTCTTGTTTCTAAGCAGAGAAAGTACGTAGCATATATGGTCCATCTAAAGCACAGGTAAAAGAACAACACCTTAGTAAGAAAGAATCCTTGCAAATTTGACTGTTAATCTAGCTCCTGAATAATTAGCATATTCAAAACACTTCCCATGATTCCTTCTTAAAATGCACTTCAAACTTTTTAGGCATTTTAGAACACGGATTGGGAAGATTAGACATTAAGTAGCGAAACGTGAATGTTTCCAGAGCTCCAGAGTATAAAGTTCTTTCCCTAACAAATAAAAATATCTTTCAGAAATGGCCCCAAGGTAAGTAAAGTGATGATACTTTGTCTTTCCAGTCAAGTCTGGGAGTTTTGAGTTTCTAGTCTATATGAAATCAAGAATTTTATTTTACTTGTTATTTTTTATCTTTGACTAAAAAAAAAATAGCAGAGCGATAAAAATATAGTCACCTTTAAAGTGGTTTCTTCACAAATCAAGATAGTTCTGATGCTTTAGAGGGACAAACCTGTGTAAATGACACCAAAGATACTCAAAGGAGCAAGTCTGAATTTGTTCCAAGAAATCCTTTGGCTTCATACACAGAAACACCAGCACCAGAGTTTAGGGATAAAAGAATAGCTCTCTACTATAAAAATAATTCCTTTTTATTTCTAGAAAAGGAGTTTTACAAAACCAGTAAAAATAGTTTTCCTTTAAATCTTCCAACAGAAGATTCAGACAATGCTCAGAAATGCTCAGAAACAGACAACCAAAGCAGATGAACTTTTATCATTAAATCCTTCTCAGAGAAAATATTTGGACTACTATCAAATTCTTACCTAGACCACAGAAGCAGGAGAGAAAATGTTCATGTCTGTGTTTTATCCTCCTTTTCTTTGCTTAAAAGGGTTTTGATTAGTAGGCATAAGGAATAAGTGCTAGCTCTCATTTCCTGGGGAAAAGTATGCCCTTTTTCCCATGTGAGCAGACACTAACAGCTGCAATCTACCTATTCATTTCTGCAGGTGACATCACTCTAAAAAGGTTGGTTCTTCTAATACAGAAAGCCACAAGGGACAGATCATTGGGGGCAATAGTCTCCTTATCTCATAGTCAGACACAGTTTTGATCAAAGCTTTATTTTGCAGGAAAAAGAAAATACAGGGGTCTCAAAATGAGTAAAATTCACCTTAATTTCACTTCTGATTTCATTTAAAGATGCATTGGCATTTTCAAAGCTTCTTTGTTGCCATTTCATGATTACTATTTGCCTGCATCCTCATCTTCTATTTACTACCATGTGAAAACAGTTTACTTCATAAACCACAAGAGCCCTTTGATATTCCTTTCAATGTAGCATTAATAATGTAATCTGATGCCCTGGGCATTATGCTACATAGTTTATCAGCAGCACATTAACCACTCAGTACTTTCTGCACAGCGTTGCTATCTTATGTACCATCAGTTCCTGCCTAGATCACATCTATTTTGACAAAAAAAAAAAAAAAAAAAAAAAAAAAAAAAAAAAAAAGTACCATCTTGCCACTAGCTGATGGTGGTGATTAACTGTGATCTCATCCCAGAGACATCAGAATATGATTCCTGCGACACCGTAGACACTCATTCCCACACAGCATCTGACAACGAAATTTCAGATTTACAGGAAAGGCTGCAATTCTTCTGCAGACTCATATGCAGAGCTCTTATTGCACCATCTTTTTTCTGACCTTGCAAAGTCCATTGTTCTCAGAATCATACAATGTTTAGATTGGAAGGTACTTCTGGGGCTGTCTTGTCCATCCCCCTCTGACCAAGTAGGGCAAATTGACTTACTTGTATTCAGGAAGAAGCATATGAATTCCAAACAAGAAAATCCAGCCCCTTGCTACAACTCACCAGTTATTTAACCAGTCTGACAAAGGGAGACAGGCAGTGGCAACACTGCCTCACTGCAGGCTGCAAGGGGCAGTCTGCCTACCCAGCACACTCCAGCCCAGATCATCAAACCTCACACTACCTGGATCATGACTTCAGCATCCTTCATACTCATTGTACTCAAACAGTTCCTTTTGTTTTCTTCCAGCTTATCTCTCATAGTTTTCATCCCTGTAACATATATATTTTATTATTATCCTCAAATTCATCCATTCTTCTTTGCTGTAGCAAGCCCAGAAGATTTGGCAAAAACAGATCATCCATTATAGTTTTGGCTTAAGCTTCACTTTTGTGCACCCCATGCTTCATTGCTTTATTTCAGCAGTTCACATATTGAATGTACTTGAATTACTTACACATGAGATCTCAGGAGATTTACTTCATTTGATAATAAGCTGACTATCAGCAGAGCTTGCCCAGCCTGACCACTATGCACACAAACTGCACTTGACAGAAATTTTTGTATTTGCTTATGTCAAAAGATGATTCAAACACTTGAAACTACTGCTTCTTTAAAATAGACGTTAGAGCAGTTTCACAGCCTAATAACAAAAAGCCTCGTGAAAGAGAAATCTCACCTACAGTAATTTAGAGTTTTCACAGTATAACCATTTTAAAGATATTCATAGCATTGTTTGGGGTCAGAAAATAACTTTGTGAATTTTCTGAAGAGACTCAGGCTGGATTATATAAAAAATTCCCATAAATCCTTTTTTAGCTCTTTTTTACTGGAAATTTAAATAAAATCACAAGATTATAAAAAAAATTCAACTCTAAAGAATATGAGAGAACTGAAATCAAAAACATTTATACTAATATTGTTTATGTTAAATCCGAGACACAGAAATGCACCCCATAGCTGTTCTTCATACAAAAGTATGAGGAAAAATGGTATTTGGCCAAAGTAAGTGAAAACTGAGCAGCATGTTCAGATTTTAATGGCAGTCAAGAGAGTTCAAGAAGCATCTGGGCAATTATCACAGGCACATGGTGTGATCCTAGGGTTGTCCTGTGCAGAGCTGGGAGTTGTGGGTCTCTTCCAACTCTGGATATCCTATGACTGACTCTAGAGAAATAATTTTGTAAAACACAGACATCTAAAGCATGAGGTCTGAGGTTGGGACATGGTTGTCCAAACATTTCTTGGTTTCTTTCAAGCCTGGTGCCATGACCGCTTCCCTAGGAGCCTGTTCCAGGGTTCCATCTTTTGGGTGAAGAACCTTTTCCTCGTGTATAACCTAACCCTCCCTGACACAGCTTTAGGCCATTCCCTCAGGTCCTGTCACTGGTCACCACAGAGCAGAGATCAGTTCTGCCCCTCCTCTTCCCCTCAGGAGGAATTTGTAACTGCAGTGAGTTACAAATCCTCCAGGCTGAACAGACCAAGTGACCTCAGCCACTCTTCATGTGGCTTCCCCTCAAGGCCCTTCACCATCCTGGACACTGTGGACACTACATGATAGTTTACTATTTTCCTAATATTGCAGTGCCCAAAACTGTCCACAGCACTCGAGATGAGGCCACCCCTTCTCAGAGCAGAGCAGGACAATTCCCTCCCTTGCCTGGCTGGCAAAGCTGTGCCAGGACAGGGTTGGCCCTCCTGGCTGCCAGGGCATTGCTGACTCATGTTCAACTTGCCATACTTCATAATTAATAAAACATTTCTAGGTTAAGTCCACAGCTTAGGAAATGAGCCACAATAAAGATTAAACAAAAAGCTGCTTAAATACCACTAATTTAAAATATTTTGGCTTCCTATCAAATCAGAGATTTCAGGTTTGGTTTTAAGGTATTTTAATCACAAGAAGTGTTATCTGAAGTTCTATATGCTTATTGCTCCCAAATGCAATTTGTAATTTTGTAACTACATATCGTGGGCTTAAAAGCTTGTATGAGATGAAAAAGATAACTGTCCTACACTCTTTTTTTAATTCTGTAACTGCCCAGGCAGGGCAAGGTGGCCTTTTTAGGGGGGAAATCAGCCATTTAAAGTTACAAACATAATGTCTTGTTGACTGGGCTGCAAATGTGTTTCTTAAACGGTGCCGTTTCCCATGGTGCAGTTGGCTGAAAGAACCAGGTATCAAAAATATCAGATATCACAGATGGCACATGAACTTTTATTTATGCACAAAAAGATCCCAGCTGCTAAGCATTAATACCACAGATGAGGATTTTCATTACATCACTCTTTTCACAGAGGATGAACGTATTCTGTGTTTATACAACTGCACAGAGAGAAATAGATGATTGGTTTTGCTCATTGCCAGAGAATCTGAAACTTCTACAGTGAATAATTACAATCACATAAATAGCTGTCCCATCCAACATACTCTCATTTTCATAATGCCACTGAAGACAATACTGATCAGTACCAGCAAGAATTCACTCTACCACTTCAAGTTCCAACACAAATGAATAACATACCTTAAAAACTGTGTATAAAAGTTGTGTCTCTTCCAAATATAAGTGATTAGGTTTGAAATGGCTGATTTAAGTTCAAGGCAAGCAGGTAGGTAGGCAGCTCATAACCACAGCAGCTAGATTTTTGTTCATACTTCCTCCCATTTATCAAAGTCACTCTCAATTATCTTTGAAAGGTCATGGCAACTTGGGGAACACTTCTGAGGGCTGGCAGAGAGCAACCATCACTGCCCTCTTCAGGAAAGGCAAGCAGCAGGATAGGAGGAGCTATAGACTGGCCAGCCACACCTCAGTGCCCAGAAAGGTGATGGAGCAAGTAATCCTATAAACAACTTTGAAATATGCTATGAACAAGAGGAAAATTGAGACAAGTTATCATGGATTTAGAGACTATTCAGCCCTTGTTGAGCCTGCGTCTGGAGGGCTGGCTCCAGTTCTGGGCTCCCTGGTACAAGAGATAGATGGGAGTCAGTCGAGAAAAGTGTCATGAAGGTAGTTAAAGGACATGGGGGATCTGACATATATGAAGAAACCCGAGATTGTTTAGCCTGGAGAGCAGGGTAATCTCATCAATGGTTACTCAGGGGTAATCTCATCAATGCACAAAAATATCTGATGGGAGACAACAAAGACAGAGCCATACTCTGCTCTGTGGGACCCAATGACAGGACAGGAGGCAAAAGGCACAAAGGGAAATCCACAAAATTAAGCTTAAATATAGCAGAACCTTTATTACTGCAAGGGTGGTTGATGACTGGAACAGGTTACCTAGAAAGGTTGTGGAGTCTCCATTCTTCAATATAACCAAAACCAAACTGGAGAAGGCTCCCAGCAACCTGCTCTAATTGAAGCATTAATGTTGAACTAGATGTTTTTTTCTTTCCCAAATAATTCTTCTTTACTAGGAAAAGGTCAGAAGAAAATGAACATTTCATTATTTCTAGGTACCCTTTCTGGTCATAGTAATGAAGCACTAAAGTTGTGTGCATAGCTGTCAACTCTGTGTTCTTTATACACCTTACATCATGAGGTCTGCTTTCCACATTTGTTTAGTAACAGAGAGCTGTGCAGGTTATTACTCGGCTCAGAAAGATAGTCATGAGTAGAAAATGAGAGAACTCATGCAAAAAAGAAAAAGAAAAAGAAGGCCAGCAACAAAGTTTCTCTTCCTAATATCATCAGTGCATGGCCATGTCTCCCACTCAGCTCAAATAAAAGGTCACAGAGAGAAAAACTCTAAATTTAACTAGAAAGTATAGGCCTCGACCAGAACACCTGATTCTATAAAACAAGGATCTAGCTGTGCCCTTTTTTCTGTAATACAAGGTATTCCAGGACTGCAAGGGCACAAAAGTGAAGCTCTGGAATACAGCTTTGTATCCTGGAAGTGTCTGTAACCATTTTATTCCTCATAGCAGCTGCTTTTCAGAAACCATTAAAACCTCATGTTATTTCACCTTTTCTCTAATACATACCACTCAAATGAAACAAATTCCTCATTATTTCTTTCACAATATTACAGAAGCACAGAACAGAACTAAATAAAACAGAGACCCACTACTCAAGTGCAATGGCTCTTTCCTTCACAAATTTCTCCATACCCCATCTGTTTCAGGGGACAGAAGGGGTACAACATCCCTACCCCTCAGAAGTCATGGCATAATGTAAAACAAATGGGATAATTTGGGTTTGGTACCATTCATTGCAGACAAATGAATTCACTACACATCATCTTATGCAGCCACTAAGGAAATAATTTACTGCCAGAACAGTGTCTCTGAAAGTCTCTGACACTTCTCTCAACTCTAGTCATCACAGCCTGGATTTATTAGCTTGCAGAAGATTGTTTAAAACTGAGCTCTTCTGGTACTTAAGAAAAGGGAGATTGAGTAGGATAAGAACAATAGGACTCTAATTTATGTGATTTAATTAAGCTTGATGGAAGCTCCTGATTAGAATATGTGTGGGCAGTGGTTTCTTCACTATTTAAAATGTTATTAGAGGGACTCCAGTAAGTGTTTCATTATTGTTAAGTGCAATCAGAGAAGTTGTTTTCTACTAATTAAATGCTGCTAAATAAATAGTTAAAAGCAGTTGGCAGTATAATGTTTTGCAGCTGGTGGATTTCTTCTCAGAAACTTCACAGTGAACTTGTTCCTCTATGCACACACATAAAAGAGAAACTTGAGGAAAGCACCTTAAAAGCCTGAATGGTACAGCTATTCATTGTCAAGATAACACTAATGAGGTAAGAATAACAGCTTTTTATGTGGTGGAAAACAGGATAAATGGCCTTGCATCTTTCTCCTGCACACTTAGCCTGAGTTGCTGCATGATAGCTTGCATGTAGCCTGTGAAGACCCCACTGAAGGGGGCTTCTATGCTCATATACAAATGTATCAGGACTCTGTACTGCAAAAACATCTTAGTTCAACATCTTTTTTAAAGCCTGAAACACAGACCTGTACAATTAATTATTACCACTTGTCTCATGGATAAAATCCAAAAGAGTTGGGGTTAGGTAACCTTCCCCTAGGCATCACTTCTCACATTAAGCCTTGTGCAGCTCCACGGCTTTGGGAACAGCTGGGAAAAGACTCAATGAGAGCTATTCTACAGGCACTATTCCCATGGCAAAGGGCTGTACCTGCTTAGAAGGTAATTGCAGAGGTGAATTTAGCATGACAAAACCACACTTGCATAAAAAGGGAAAGTTACAACTCCTAAGTACAACAGTAGAAAGAAGAGATAGAAAGTGATCTTCCTAAAGTCCTCAATAGCTAGGTAAATATTTGTGATGAGGTTTGTGTGCTGTAGCACATTTAGGGCACTTCCATTCCTAATAGGGCATCACTGTGCTTTTTAAAAATAACTCAAATTGGAGGTGAGTCTTGTTGCTGTCTTAAAGCCCACAAAAGGCCTTTAAAACAAACAGCAGTCAGAGCATAAACGGGATGTGGATTTTAGTATTGACCCATGCCCATCCCATTTCATCAGCAGAACATCTGTGAAGCATTTCAGATGAGAATGTTACATTGTTCTACACCTATAATGAGAGGTGAGGGAAACAAGAGAATAGATTCTGAGTTGCAACTCTGCCTTTTTTCCTTTTCAAAGTCCCTTTTGTTTTATAATCCCTGTGTGCTTTGCCTGGCAACTCCAAAGCACACTTGTTTCCCACTAATACTTGTGATTTTTTTTCTCCTTGTTTCCCTCACAGTTTGGTGTGGTTTCTTGCATAAGCATGGCATTCCAAGACCAGAGTTATATTTAAGACTCATCTCATTTCATTGTTTGTATGTCAAGTCTAACAATGGAAAACCACATTAAACACAGACATATTTGCTCTTTAAAGGCATTTTCAGCCAAGGCTCACAACTGTCTCCTCAATAATATAAGAATGTGTAATCTTTGCCAAGCAGCATGGTACTTTGATACTCCTCTACTTATCTGAGTTACTGAAAATAAGTGATCTCACCTTATCTAAAATGGTCTCAGATCGTCTTTCCTTCATCTACAAATAAAGTGGGGCCCTTTCTGCCATGCTGTGCTTTCATACTTTAAGGAAATAAACAGTCTCAAAGGTTTCTCTCTGAGGACATGCAATGTTCTGCATTCATTTGCAAGTAGTGTTACTCCTTCATGATTACTCTTACAGGTACGCAGTGAGAACTCCCAGTTTGAGCTGTCTTTCTCCCTGCCATTTTGGATTGCTGTTTACAGAAATTTTAACACTGAGATAAAAATAAGAATCTCCTCAGAGTCCCATGAAGCATCAGGAAATGAAATACAGGAGAAACCAAAAGGGGAGCAGCAGACACAAATACCCCTGGACAGTTATCAGCAGACAGAAATATGGGATACTATAAATCCTGCAGATGACATTGCAACCCAGAGACAGGGAGGTCAATTGAGGTTTATAGGCTTGTGAAAGACTGGGTATCAGTGTTCTCCCTTACCAGCTTCAACTCACAAGCTGGTACTGAAAAGTTACTGATGTGGAAGCTGCCACAGAGAAGTGATGGGCTTACTACTGAGCAACTGGACAATCAAAAAAATCCTTAGAATCCATGATGCAACATCTCTTTTTATTGATTCTCACTCCAGGTCTTTATTTCAGTGCTGACTGAAAAACTGTCCACTTTCTGTGGAGTCAGCAACCCACAGAACAATTAACCTGATGTGTGTGGGTCTGTGGTGCTGCTCAGATTCCTCGGCTGCAGGACAAACTCACTCAGCTGACAGAAACAGAGGAGTCTGCAGGTAGCTCCAGCTTAGTACTACCAATTATCCTGCTTGGGAGGTCTTGCCTTATCTGAAATTGTGGTAAGAAGTTCTCCTGATACCATCCCTTAGGAATACAGCTGTTTTCTTTTAAAGAAATTATGTATTACCTTGAAGTACCAAAAGAGAGAGGTTCTCTTCACAGACAGGGTTGGGTCTGCTCTGTGCAATGCACCGGGGAAAAGGCATCTGGACTACAGCTGATGCTGCACAGATGTTGAGCACCCAGTGTCTGAAAGGATGCAAGATTTGTTATCTATATTCATGTTCCTATTCTGTCTCATTAAAGGAGAACATTAAGACATATTAAGACATTTTTTACTGAGACTTTCTTCTTGAGATCCAGAAAGAAATCTGCACTGTCTCTCTTTCACCTCAATGCCTCTAAACTTCCCCAGCCCATACAGAATAGATTTGGAGGCCTGCAGGTCCAACCAAGAGATGAATACATGAATTTACAGCTTCTAAGGGGAACAGTCACTCTGTATATACTCTAAATACCTTTTTAGATATGGAATATGGTCTTTAATCCCCAGTTTGGAATTTGTGCAAAACCCCAATGACAATTCCTTGATTTTGATGTAACCGCTAAGCCTGAAAAAAACTTGGAAAGAATAAAGGTTAGTGAGGTTAGATGAGAACCACTGTGAACGCAGGACCAGGAACAGGCAAATGGGTCATTAGCAGAAGAGAGGCGGCTGTATCGACATCAAGGAAAGGTTGTATCACTTGAAAAGAAAAAATCTGCTTTGAGAAGAAAGGTATTACTGTAGAATCAGTCTTGATTATGCTGAAAGACTGAAAAATTCCTATCTCTACAAAGAACTTCCTTTCTGGAGAGTTAGTTTTCAGGAGCTCAGAGCATGAGTACATGCCATAAAGTTAATCAATACAGTTTAAGAACTTAAGAATCTGAGAGAACTCCCGCATGTACAACAAGCTCTGTTCATAATGCTGTTGAGCCCCTCTGCATTTTAGCTGGGCTTCACTTGAACAGCACTAAAAAAATCAGTGTTTTAAATACAATGCATACTGTTATGAAGTTGGGAATAATATAAAAACTACATTACACTAGGTTGCTCATAGTGCATCAGCTTATTCTCAGTAGGACTACAGAACTACTAAACTGGATCATATCCATGGCTTGCTCCAGTACTGCCCTCCAGCTATGACCAGGACCAGACATTTGAGAGGAAGAAGTAATCAGCTCTACAGGACACAATATTGTAAGACCATACTCCAAACCAAATTTCTTCCTGACTCTATGCTGTTACCTACAGCATTCTTAACTTACACTCTAACCTATTACTGTTGTTAGAGACACTGTTGGTCTATGTGGGCTGGAGATGCCACACAAAGCATGTCCAGAACAGCTGCCCTAGTGGAACAGTTCCCTGGGTCAAGAGCAGGCCAACCACAGGCTGACATGAACAAGTATTGCTGCCAACTTCAACCCAGTGCCTGAGCACAACTCATTTAGCACTTTCCATTTTACAGCAAAAATTGTTCATCAGGATCTGAGCCCAAACTACACAGCCTAAAACACTACCATGCTAAGCATTGTTTCACAGTATGACATCTGAACTTCTCTTCCAAGATATTTCTTGCTCAGTGTTCCATGACCAAGGATTTCTCCACAGGAGCCTTCTTCACAGGGTCAGAAAAATATTCAACTCAAACTTTTTGTGGACATGACTTTCTTCTCCTTTAATAGATTTTTTTTTTTTTTTTTTTTTTTTTTTAAGAGAGACTAAAAAGAAATCCTGGCTTTAATCCTATTGCAGCTATGTTGCTGACCTAGACATGCCTTTTCTGGTCATGCTTATAGTTCAACAGAGCTCTTCCAGCAGGGGAGTATGTTGAAATAGTTGTTTTATCCCAAATTCAAATATACTGGCTAATTGAGTTCACCAGCTTTCATTAATTGTTCATTTCCTGTGGTGGATTCAGAGATTCCTGTTAAGTTTTCATTCTCAGTGTCTTTTTGTGCCATTAGCCAATGTATAATAGCTATAAGTTTCCTTTTATATGCACAAAATACCTGCATATTGCAAATGTTAATAAGTGAAACAGGTCCAGTAGGATAGAAAAAGAGAAAAGAAATGGGATCGAAAATGACTGATATTTTTCTTCCTTTAAACAGAGGCTAAGCCAAGGCAGAGTAATTGTTGCCTGCTTGTCTCAAACTGTGCTACAAAAATGTATACACTGATAAAATATTGCTTATTCTAGTCCCATTCAAAATCACACCACACAATGAACAATTACGATATGATTAAAATGTGACCCAAATCGCTTACCTGAACATACAAAATGGAACAGGAATAATTTTGCAAAAGAAAAATTAATCCACTGTATGAACAAAAATATTTACCTACTTCCAAGTGAAAGATTTACTGTGAGTAGAGTAAGGAAGGGCAAAGGGCAGTATTGAGATGGAGAAGCAATATAATTGTATTCTATTTCTAGATATGCTGCAGATTTCTAGAATGTCTTTGGAGAAGCCAGTTAAAGTGCAGAGCTTTTTAGCTGACATAGCAGCCCCTCTCTCCTTCTTTCTTCCTTGTCTCCCACTTATCTGGAGCCATGTTCATGACTGGAGCACTCTGCATTTCCCATTGCCTGGCATCCCTAGAACTCAAGGAGATCTGAAAAAATCATAACCTATTTTGATGAAAAATTAAGAATCAGATTTACACCTCATTTCCTTCATACAGATTTGAAAAAAATGTTAAGCTTGTCTCGGGAGGATCTGCGGTCTCAGGATCTTTGGTGGTCTTCTTGCCCCACGTTGGGCACCACAATTTATGTCAAGGTGCTGTGTTTCGAGACCTCAGCGTCTCCACGCACGGCCAGCCCGGTACACCGTGACACGGGACGAGGATCAGTTCATGTGCTGTGCGACGATTCTGATTCCTGTGGGTTCTTGTTATGAGAGATCTTTGGCAGCGGTCTTAAAGTGACGAAGCAGAGGCAGGGTGGGAGGCAGTGAGCAGCGTTTATTGTGCGGCAAGCGCAATATTCGAGCCTGCGTCTGCTCTCGCAACTGCCCCGAGGGCGGTTCTGCGTACACTTTTATACAGATGGTGTCAGGGAGGGGTAAAGGCAAAGCAACCAATAGAGGCAATTCTGGGGACTGTTAGACAGCTGCAATATTCAATTTTTGCCAACCAGGGGAGAGGGAGAAATACAAAACTCGCAGGCTTTTTGACGGACAGAAAACTGACAGTTACGTCACTTGCCTCAGGGGTACACGTGGATGAGGAGGGAACAAAGGAACATATAACAAACTCAATAAACTAAATTTCACACACCGCCACAGCTTCTCACTTTCAAGATGCGACATGCCATTATAGAGCAGAATGAAGAGTGAGAATAACAGGTCGTGGTAAGCTGTTTTGCCAGCAGAAATGTTCACTGGTTAGCACTGCAAGCACAGTTTAAAAAGTAGTTTTTAAAAATAGTCTTTACATATGAAAGTATTTTGAGTACTTGGAGTACTTGGAGCTGTAAAGCTATATGGTTCTTTGCTGCAGTGCAACAAAGATCTCATGTTCTTTGCATTAAAAAAAAAAAAAAATCCAAACAAAAAAACCCAACCTCCTTTATTTATATTCATCCTCCAGCCTGGCCTCCAGTCAGATGAATTTCACTCTCCATCTGACAGAAAGAGGACAGAAAGAGGAGTCACATTTTATCAACAGGTAAATTTCTGCATTACAGGCACTTCACTACCACTGCCATCATCTTCCCCTCACCTCTGTATGAAGGACAGTTCTAATTCTCACAGGCCAATGCTTGCACCTTTAGCTCAGACACATCTTCACTGGTTTATGTCAGACAATCAAGGTGACAATTAAAGTACACTCACCTGTTTCACATTCTATGCAAATACATACACAGCATTAAAAATATGGTAAAGCAAACTTTTCTTGCTTAACATCCTCCTTCCTGGTTGACTCTGTTAGGATATTCTCCTGATCACCCCTCTCCTCCTCATTACTCAAGTCCATCAGAGTCTTTCTTTCACATCAAGTTCAACCACATAAAAAGTCATCAAGAGCACTGTGATAAAAATCTCATTTATTTTCTTCTGAGAAGTCATCCAAGTCAAGTGTTTTATATGTAAAATAATTGTTATATTATTCATAGAAAACAGCTAGGAGTTTTTGTAGCCAACTATGTTATAAGTTTAAAATTGTACTTTGAGAGAATAAAAGTTGTGATATTATTTTTATTCAAACAATAAAATTTGAAGCATTTTTGAATATGCCATTTAGACAATTGTTATATATTCTGAAATATTCAGCATTCAGATCAGAACACCTGGTTTCCTAATACATGCAGAGATACATGCACTCACTTCTGTTGCTTCAAAGTAATAAATAGTTTATAGGAACAGTGCAAAGCAAATGAAACATTTTTTTAAAAAAACTTCTATTTCCTTGATGTATCTAAGAAATGCATTTAAGGAATATTGCTTATTCTGTAACAAAAAAACCTGTGATTAGTATTAAAAAATAAAAGAACTACCATAGAGTAAGCAATTTGTTCAAATAGAAGCTAGATACAAACCTAACTAACCAGCAGAGAAATCATTTGTAACCTCTGCGTTCTCTTCAAAGTTGCAGTGCTTTCTATGAAAGCTATACTTAAATGCTTGCAGCTTCTCATGTTTAAAATAATCATTAACAAAAAAACAAACATACCAAGGTCAGTTCATTTATTTAAAAAGTCCATTTTTAAAAACTATATTTTTAAATACAAGCAAAAAATCAAGGTATGTTGCAAGTTATTCAAATCAAAACATTGTAAACTTCATTTAATTCATCAGTCAAATGAAATCCTATTATTTGCCCTGTTTGTCAATATAAGTTCAGTAACAGAAGTCAAATGAAAATTTTTTAATTTCTGCTTTTAAGGCATGAGGGACATGAGTGATATGACATACTAGAGGACATGTTATCCTTAAATACTGTGGAGAACTAAAAAGCTACTCAGACTGCATGAGGACCAGCCATTCACTGCTTATATGCAATGAACATTGCCTTGACCTTCCTATAAAGCTTCTCACACCAAAAAAATCTGTCAAAATAAATACAAAAATTCAACAGGTGATTTTTTCAATGTCTTTCATCATGTTTTACTACTAAATGTGAAGTATTACCAAATGCCAGAGTTAGCTTTATGATGCGCAACCTTGTATTAAACTACTCGTGGCACTTAGGAAATAACATTTTAGAGATACATTGGTAGATGGTGCTACCTACAGACAAAGCAATTAAAATTTATCAGGAAACAATTTAGTCTATTACAAAAAGAGGCCCTAGTTAAAATGCTTTGATGGCTCCCAAGTACTCTAAAACCTGTGGTGTTCATTTGCCATATGGAGTCATAGCATTACAAAAAGAGCTTATGGGGACGCTGCACACACTTGTGTGAAGCTGTGTGATGGACTGAGATGCTTTCCACTATCCCCTGAGTAGCTGCTGTGTTTGCTTCCATACACATAGCAACCTATTCAGCCTTCATCCAGTGCCAATGCATTCTCCACCCTGGGGACTGACAGCGCTGCACATTCCTCTGCCTCCTCAGGTGAAAACACTGGAAAAGCACTGAAAAAAAGAGCGCGTTGACCTTTCAACCCTTTCAGCCTGCAGAAGAGCCAAGCACGTAAGATCTACTCTTGCTCTTACTGAGCACAGAAAAGGAGAACATCTCAACAATTATATTACATCTGTCTGTCCATGATGCTGAAACTCATTTTCTCTACCACTTGGAGAACCACAGAGTGATAAACACTGATGAATCCTGCAAACTCAAATGATAGGAAAGGATAGAAGATGTCTTCACTTAAAGTGGCTTTAGAACAAGGGCTGGTTGCATTCAAAGAGGAGCAGTCAATGAGTCATTGTTCCAGTGGAGACCAGTGACAAGTGGCATCCTTCAGGAGCCCATACTGGAACCAGTAACAATGATGTCAATAATTAACATCATGGTCAGGAACATGGGCAGTGGGGCTGAGTGCATCCTTGGCCGGTTTGCAAGGCAGCACCAAGAGGAGTGGTGCAGTGGCAGTGGATGTCATCCAGATGATCCTAAGACAAGCCTGAGGAGGGGGCCCATGGCAACCTCAAGAACGTCAACAGGGTGGAGTGCAACGTTCTGCACTGGGGTCAGGCCAATCCCAAACATGGATTCAGGCTGAAATGTGAAGGGATTGAGAACAGCTGTAAGAAAAATGGTTTGGGGGTACTGGTGGATGAAAAACTGAATATAATTTGGCACTGTGTGCTCACAGCACAGAAAGCCAAACATGTCCTGGGCTGCATCCAAACCAGTGTGGCCAGCAGGGCTAGGGAGGGGATTTTGCCCCTTCTACTCGGCTCTGGTGTGACCCCACCTGGAGTGCTGTATCCAGCTCTCAGGTCCCTGGAACAAAGCCATGGACTCTTAGAGCAGTTGCAGAGGAGGCCACCAAGCTGATCAGAAGGTGGGAGCACCTCTCCTATGTAAACACACTGAGAGAACTGGATGCTCATCCTGGAGAAGAGAAGGCTCCAGGGAGATTGATATAAAGCAGCCTTCCAGTACATAAAGGGAACCTACAAGAAAGAGAAAGAAATTTTGCATGGGCAGGTAATGATAGAAGCAAGGGTAATGGCTTTAAACTGAAAAAGGGTAGATTTAAATTAGATGCAAAGAAGAAATTCTTCCCTATGAGAGTGGTGAAGTACTAGAACAGGCTGCCCAGGGAAGCTGTCAATGTCCGATCTCTGAAAGTTTTTTAAGATCAGGTTGGATTGGGTCCTGAGCAACCTGGTCTAGTGGTAGGTGTCCCAGCCCATGGCAGGGGTGGTTGGAACTCAATGATCTTTAAGCTTTCTTTCAACCTAAACCATTCTATGTTACTTTACAAGCTAACAAGAGTGATCTCTCTGAAACATTTCCTGTATTTCCAGCTAAGATTGCCCTAAATCCTCAAAAAATATTTTTCCCTGAGCATGACACAATGGGCCAGATATTCAGAAATGAAATGTATATGTTTCTGATTTAAATCAGTCATAGATCTTACCCACTGAACAGAAAAAAGTTAATCTATTATTTTGGAGATTATGCACCACAGAAGAACATAACCAAAGTAAAAAATGTGTTGGCCAATTGCTAATAGGAGGAGAGAAACTATTTTTTCTTACTGCTGTATGTACAAGGTAAAATGCAGCTCTAAGTGCAAGTATTTTGCAAGATATCTGTTGATATCATTTATAACTGCAACATGAAT
Source organism: Prinia subflava (assembly GCF_021018805.1). Classification (NCBI taxonomy): domain Eukaryota; kingdom Metazoa; phylum Chordata; class Aves; order Passeriformes; family Cisticolidae; genus Prinia; species Prinia subflava. The sequence continues at coordinate 52,822,459 of NC_086247.1, forward strand.
GAGAGCAGTACAAGGATAATTAATAGCTTTATTTCTTGCTATTAAAACCATCACCATGTATTTTGAGGACACAGCCGAAATTAACAGAAACAGAGCAGAATAAGGTAATCTGAGATGGTAGTTTTCTGGAAAACTTTTTCCCAGTTCTTCTTTAAGTAGGAAGCCCAAGACAATTGCAAGTAGCCAAAAAAGTAAACTTTGTTTCTAAGTCAACAGATACAAAACAATTTTTAATACTTGAGGTGTCCTTGATGGAGAAAGAAAGAAAACACTGATTTTTTAAAAAAATAATATTGTACTCTAATAATTAATTCCAGACTTAGTCAACAATGGTTTCCAGAGATTTTAATATAAACATATTTTCACTTGGTTTATGTTAGACATTCTGCTCAAAATCTATACTTAGATATCCTCAAATACCACAATAATATGTACCATAAATACAGGGAAAAAATCGGCAGATTTAATTACTGAGTAGCTTTAGAACTCCACTAGCACAGATTATAGTTCACAGGCAGTAGAATAACTCAGGATCTTCTCAAGAAAGTCTCTACCTTAGCATGACAACAATGAGTAAATGAATATTAGAAAAATCTTCCACAACTTTGCCAGAGTCATTTGTAAGCTGATCTGTTATTGGGGTTAGCCTAAAAAATAGGGATCATTATCTCAAAAGCTTGCAAACTATTTCTGTAAAAGAAAAGTCTGAAAAGGTATAGTGCTTTCTTCTCACAAGGACAGCAAGGAAATGTTCATATTCCTGTCTCATAAAGAAGTTTGGACCAAAGAAAGAAATGAGGCTGGACAAGTTACAGACACTCCCTAATGGATGGAGGAATTTCCTTCTCTGAGGACAGTGGAATACCAGTTTAGTCATCCAGTGATTGCAACAAATATGAATTTGGAACATATTCCTTTTTTTTCCCCCAATTAGTCATGGTCCACTAAACACATCACTCACTGGTTCTGTATGCTCTGCTGGAGATTCTCCTCCCTATTAACTCAGACCTAATGGCACATATGGCACCTGAGTGCTTCCAGTAAGTCCCTGAGAGCTAATACAAGTTTTATGGAAGGACATCCTGTCCAAGAGAAAACATTATGTTCTTTCAAGCCAAAAGCTCCACCTTACTCCTTTCTGTGAATGGTCTCTCTCCTTCTTCAGAATTTTCAGTTCTTTAGAGCTTTTATCTCTTCTCATATTCATGACATACAGATACACATATTTCTTTTAATGTGACAAAGTAACAGTACCTGAGCAAAAGAGTCAAACAAAAGAGTCAATCCCATATACATTTTTTTAATAAAGTGAAAACTTTATAGCACAGTAATTTTCCCCCAGTTCTTTCCCTTCTCTCAGATTAAACAGGCTACCTTTGAGCAAACAATTTATGTCAGTACCTCAAAACATCAGTTCTGTCCCAATCACTCATCATCATTCTGCTGTCCCAATGCTGTGGGAAAACAGCACGAGTGGAGCAGAAAGCCACCTTCCTGCATATGGGATGTTACATTGTACATTAATTGTCCAAGAAAGGAAAGGAAGAGGCCTTGGGAAAAAAGTTTACTTTCCTTATATCCACTACACAACACGTTGGCCTTTTAATACACGTGTGTCTGTTTTCAGGCAGGACACAGCACTGGGTTATGCATAGGAAGTGTTAATCTGTTTAAAGGATAATGTTGATTTATTTGTCTTTCATCATGGATCCACAGCCACATTTAAGAAACGTAATTCAGGCAGTCGCCTAGAAAACAAATGTGTAGATTAGGTTCTCTGGTGTCTTCTCTTTGTATTCCCCTCTAACGTGCCTTATTAAATGAAATGCAGAAGAAGTGTAGTGAGAACTACTTCTTTTTGTTAGATAGGTCTTGAGAGAACTATTGTCACCAGCCGCTTCCTTTGCAGTGGCAGCAGATCCCCCTTTGCACTCTGTCCCGTGGGGATACTCATCCTGTCTCCATGTCTCAGTCTGGGAGGAAAGAGGGGCACTCATCCCTGGCCTTCCTGGATGACCTCAGAACAAAGAGCTCTGAGCAGAAGGAATTGCACATAAAACTCACCCACATCATCGAATACTCACTCCTAATGCACAACTAACCCCACTCCTCACAGCTTCCCTCTTTCAAAGCAACAGCGGACAGATAAATGTTTATGCTTGGAAATATTGTTGTAAGATGAGTAAGAGGGGCACAGAGGCAGATGTAACATCTGCAACTCAGTTCTGATCATAACAGATTAAAATTTATATCACGCTGAACTACCAAAATTTTGTTTATTTAAGTTTAGATCTCAAGTTGAACTTTACCACTGCAATATTTTCCCTCACATGCATGGCAGAGGTGAAATCTATGAATAAATGACAGTAGTCTCTGGGATTCTATAAAGACAATGCTATTCACTGTGGCCTAGAACAATTGTTTGGATAGATATTTAGCAAAATTACCTGGAACTTAGTTTATGAAATTCTGAACTTGAAATCAGAGGATAAATTTTAAAGAAATACTTACATAATTTCAAGAAAAAAAAAAGAAAAAGAGAAAGTTCACAACAGTGATACACAGCCAACTAAAATTTTGTACTCTAGTGTATTTGAGTGTGCAATACAAGATTTATTCTCCTGTGTATATAAATCTGTTTCACACGTTCAAATAAATGCAGCTGTGTTTATTCCAGAGAGCAGAGTTCCAGATGTATACATACAGAACTCCAGATATACATATGAGCACCTTATTACGTTACAATTTTCCATTACATTTTTCTAACACTTCAGATTTTATGCCACAGAGCCCTCTGGAATATGCCTCAGTACTTTCAGCACTTGCTCAAACAATACAACCTGAAATCCTAAGGGCCACCCAGGTTTGAACGGCTGTGATACCACATCCATGTTTTGCCTGGAATTGAGAAGAGGCTTTCAGACTGTAAGAATATAAGGTACAGGTTCAGCACTTGAATAATACCATTCTTTCAGCAGTGTACTACAACTGCGACGTCTTAGCCCTTACATAACTTCAAACTACACTAAAAAAAGAGCAACTCCAGAAGCAACTCATATTTTTGCAAACAGGCAATGTCTGCTTGCAGCCACAGTATTGAAGGTATGCCAAAAAAACTGACAGTGATGCACGCACAGGAAGGCACTGGACTGAAAACTTCTGCTGATTTTTAAACAAAACAAATTTCTTGTCTAAGTCAAATTACATTAGGATGGATATCAGAGCCTCACAGCATTAAGTAACAGCTCTCATTAATAAAAACGCAAAAATTATTAAGAGCACAAAGCAAGAAGCTTGAAAACATAAACCACACCATTCACTGCATAGCCTGCTTTTTAGATAGCATCAGCATTACTGTACTATTTAAGACTATAGAATTAGTACTTCCAATACATACTCCAGTGTTCTATAAAGTGCAAACAAAAATCCTAGATGATTTAGATTACAGTTTTATAGATTATTTCACATAGTTGTTTGCTTAGCAGATTGTATTCCCAATATGAAGCATACACAATCAATATACTTAGTAAACAGTGTAATGGAGCACAATCTGAAAATCAAAGCCAGAAAAGAGTGTAAAATAAACAGAAATACAGGGAAGATTCTTTACCAATGTGAAAAACATGTTGTTTATATTAGTCCTTTGCTATTTTTACCAAATAGCAAAGGGTTAGGAAAAAAGAGTGAAAATACTGTTATCAAAGGTAAAATTTTAAGATCAATTTAGACATTTTGGGTTTTTAGTCCATCAACTCATTGTGAAGATTTCAATCAACTAGATACTAGAGACATTTATTTTTCTGAAAGCATTGGTGAAACCTTTGTGCAAATCACACTGACACCCTGTAAATAAGTGTTTTTCAAAGAATAAAAATGTAAGTGCATTTCACAGTTGTTTTCTGATTCAGTTCATAATTTAGAAAGCCTTTTCCCTGCAAATGTTCACGTGCTGTTTTGCTATTGATTTTTAAAATAAATCAATTTATCAAATAAAAGTCATCTATCTTTATTGACTACTAGCACAGAGACAAGTTGGAAATACTTAAAACATCATTGTTAAGGGATCTGATCCCTGAAGGAAGGATTTTGCTTTCCATAAAATGACTCCATAATATTTTAACACTTTCGTAGTGCAGGCAGTCTAGAAGAACAGTGTCAAGAACCTGCCATGACATTTCCCTTCTGGCCTGAGAACTTCTATATAAGGAATGTACACAAAGGGTACATTTTCGGAGGTTACTGGCACCTGAAAGTGGCCCCTGAGGTACAGATGTAGCATTGCTACCATGAGAGCTTATAGTTAACAGTTTAAAAATGAGGTGTGGAGGGAGAGAGTCCAGCATTGAATCTTTTCCGGTGCATACACTAAGGCACTGTACTGCATATGTATCCAGCAGAACCCTCATTCAGCTTGTAAAGTCTGATCCCATACCAGGCATACTTCATGGAAACTGTTTAAAAATAAGTTTTCCCAGTGAATAGCAGGTGGGACTACCCTACAAAATCTTTTTTGGCTTGGGGCACAAATCTGCTGAAATACTTCACCCTGAAGAACGATAAAAGAAGAATTGCTTGAAACTTTAGTCTGGTCTGGCTGGTGTCTGGACAGAGCCTGATAGCTCTTATATTTTATGAAGGAATCTGCCACACTGTGTGTGTTTACATTGCATAGGTGATGACCAGCTGAAACAGCCATTTTCTGTTCTAGGTGGTCTCACAAGTTCAAGCATTTTTTCATCCAGAGACAGACTGAAGGGAATCCACTGCACACATTGAGCTGTAATGGGATTTGCAAGTACCTAAAAAATGAAAATACCTTTTGCTTGCTGCAACTGAAACTTTAGATCTTTTGTTGGCAGATGACTGGATTGCTGACAAGAGTTCAGAGTCGGTGATAATAAAGTCAGGCATAAACATCCTGCACATCCTGGAGGAGTCAGTAAAGCAAAGTGAGAGGGAATTTGGCAATTAGGTTGTGTTAGAAAGAACTAAAGTACAATGCAACAAAAGATTACTGACAGGTCAACAATCCACCTATGCCCATTTCTCCCTCACGTAGACTCAAAATACTGTGGCAAGACTACTGCCTGTCCAAGTGAGGCATAATCAAACCCTGATTTGGCATTTCTACAAGATGAATTAAAAAGAGATGAATGTTCAAAACTGAAATTGCGGTAATTAAACATCTTCTTGTGTTATGTGATTGTTTTGACTGGAGTAGAGTTAATTTTCTTTGCAACAACTAGCACACAGAATAGGACAAGGGACTTCGAAAATGTGATAAATAGTAAAATAATTTTCCTAGTGACTGAGACACTACACAATATTATATTTTGATCCAAAACTCAGGTCTTTACTGATTGAGTGGGACAAATAAAATAAACTAATTACACATCCTACAGAAAATATAAACACTGAATATAGAGGACATTGGTGTCAGCTGCTACACTACAACAGCCAATGTAGTGGCACAGGGTACTACATTCTCTAGATTTCACCTGTAAGCCACCAGAAAAGAGAAACTCTTCCAAAGGCTTACTTGAAGCATCTAGATTGGGCTTCTCTCCTAAGACAGCCTTTGGCCTGACTCTATAGTGGTTTCACTCTTGTGAAGATAGCAAGCTTGTGTGAACTTTCTCTCCTTCCTATTTATAAACAGCATTTCCTAATCCCCATTGAATCTAGATTTTTTTATTAAATTCTAGCAGCACAGTGACTGCTTCACAAACTGTCTCATCTGTGCCCCCGAATCCATACAAGTACATTTTAATGCCCTATTCTGACAGAACTGAAAGGGATAATTTTCATGAATTGAACTATGAATGCTAATAGTCCAACAATTACAAAGAAAGTCTGCTGTTTGTCATCCCTACTGTCCCCTTCCACAACAGATAACATCTTTTACACTCAGCCATCTGTGCACAAAACAATTAGTGGAAGCACAGAAGCCAGACAATATCAATGACTTCATAAGGCTGTGCTTACTTTCTCAGTACTTCACTACAGTATCCTGTCCAGTGCCTGCAATGTCTGTTTAAATGTAGACAAAACCTACAGTAGCAAAAAATACAAATTCAGACACGAAATATCCTTGACCTGTGACAGCCTGAAAGGTCATAATAATCCCCAACAAGCATCAGAGAATTGGAGGGTCCTGGGTTGCAAGGTAGTACAATGTCGGCAATAAAGGTAAGTGTATGACAAGAGGGATCCAAATTTCAGTGCTACAGCTAATCTGCAAAATAACAAACTGAATATCTCAGTGCCTTTCTGTGTTAAATTTTAGTCTCTTGAGAATAACAGTTACTCTCCACTGAGCTATACAAAAAGTTCAGAAAGGCTTCCAAACAAGAAAATATTCGCAGAAATAGATATGTGAAACATAGTGGGTATCATCTCTTTCAGAGAAGTAAGTTAGCATTTGCTCTACGTGATTAAATATTCTTTATTGATCAGATAAAATTAGGCTTTTCAAAAAGAATGACTGTATCAGCATACCTCACCAACTCTATATGAACCATATATATGCAGTAGGCTGTGGTGCTGCTACACACTATTTATTCCTTTAACATAGGACCACAGAATGCTGGGGTTGGATGGGACCTCTGGAGGTCATCATGTCCAACCCTCTTCCTCAAGCAGGGCCACCCATAGCTGGTGGCCTAGGGCCATGTCCAGATGGCTTTTTAATATCTCCAAGATCAGAGTCTGAAAGATTCCACAACCTCCTGGCAACATGTGTCAGAGCTCAGTCACCCTCACATTAAAAAAAGTGTTTGTTGAGGTTCAGAGGGAACCTCCCGTGCTTCACTATGTGTCCATTGCCTCTGGTCCTTCAGATTAAGGCCTTGCTCTGCTACAAATGCTTTGTTTCTACTGCCAAAGTTTATCACTCATTTTATCTCCTATTGAATTTTTATGACAAAAATAGTTATTCTAATATACTTGTGTGCCTGGCAGCATCATCAGACTGCTATCAATACACAGAGCAAATTACCACTTCACTGTATGACATATAAAATCTCCTCAGTTGGTAATCAAAGTTTTGTTTGGTCCACAAGTCTGTACTACCCTATATCAAAATGTAATTTTTAATAATTAATGAATAATACTTTTAAATAAACTATGTCTACTCAAGCAGCTAGCAAGATTATGCCTCTTCCTTCCCTAATTTTAAGGCAAAATTCCTACTGTATGTGTTCTTCCATACAAACTTGCATGCAAATGGGTGCTGTGAATTAGGTAATGAAGTAGGCCCTGTCATTTATTTCTGTCATTTCCAGCAAACCTCTATGGCAGGCAGCACTTTAAAGGCAACTTTTTATTTGAAGTACGAGTTTGGCTGGCATCCAGGCTGCAGATTGCCACGAAAAAGGCAAAGAAAAAAACAACCAGCAAAGTGCAAAGGCAGAGGGTTCTAGATTAATTCCTTCTAGCTGAAGAGATCCACTCTCATGAATCCCTGTGGGCACTCGGTGCCAACAGGATCACACTGAAGGGAGCCAAGGTTCTGGAGCTGAGCTGGGAGGCCGCACGCGATGTGTGAGAGGAGGGGCCCAGCCGTGCAAGCACCCTGGCACCGCAGCACTGAAACAAACACTGCAGATCTGCCAACTGCAAAGCTTTTCCAGTTGCTAAACTGATTTAAACGAGTTTGTTATGTGCTAGTTCTTGTTCACAACACTACATGTGGGGAACTTGAATGTTTATAATGTCATGCTTGGCTAAAAGCATCTTCTCTTTGCCTGATTGCCATTAACCTCAGCACTTCTACAGCACTTTAAATCAAGAAACCCCCACTGCAATTGATGGCAGATGGCAGGGGCCCCATACAAATGTGAGGAAAAAGAGAGGGAGACATCGCTCTCTTTAAATGTCCAAGAATATGTACCTCAAGGAAGGGTGGCAGCAGAAGGAAAAACAGCTTAGGGCTAAGAAAGCACAAAAAGTTAAAGCCTGGCAGACAACTACATCATGAATTATGCATAGTGACCTTGATGGGCAACAAGTGAGGGTAGAAAAATAAAGAACATACTGAAAATACCTACTTTTCATCACTTATTTAAGAAAAAGCAACGTAATACCAAGGAAACAGTTGGGCAATTATTAAGCAGACCCAAAGGAACAATGAGAAGGCATAATTTTTTAAAAAAAAAAGTGGTTGAATGGGGACAAATAAGGTGAAAAGTCAGTCTCTTCTCTTTAGATGAGAAAAATTAGGTCAGATAAAACTCCAGAATTTGTACTTGAGGAGGCTTATGTGCTGCCAGAAGGATTGAAATTAGCTTAATGATTAATGGGAAATCAAATTCTCGAAAGTCTTATTTAAAAGTACTCAAAGTTAAACAAACTTAAAGATCTTGGGGACCCATTTTCCTTACACTATGAATACAAGCATAAGAGGGGCTGACATCATACACACAATCATCAAATCAATTCCTGTCCTACCTATTCAGCTAATGAAAGAGAACAGTTAAGGGAACGTAGAATGATAATGAAAGTGCTCAAAAAATGAATGGAACATATGCTAAAATGTGGAGTACTACAAACTAAATGCTAAAGACAATAATATCAAAATTAAGCAGCAATGCTGACACATGTTTTGATGCATCGTAATCAAAATATGTTTGCAACATTTAAAACAAGAACAAGGTCATTTTCAAAGCACAAAAGCAGGGATTTAGAGATGTCTTTATTTCTTTGGGGTATTTTTGTTTGGGTTTTTTGGGGTTGGGTTTTTTGTGAAGTGAATTTTACTACCAGAATTTAAGAAAGAAATATCATATGTGAATGAATACTACATTCACATAGAACTAAAAAGAGCAGGAACCCATCAATCCAAAGCAGTCTTAGAATGTACTTCAATACTGCGTTTGGGGATGTCACATATTGTTTGTAACAAAAGAAGTTGAATATTGAACTGATTTTTCAGCAGAAAGTTAAAGGGTAGGCCATTTTGGAAATGAAGAATAAAGTTTCTAGCAAGACACATTCTTTCAAAATTCTCTCATACCAACCATAATAAATTAGTTAATCAATTTTTATGAAAATTAATAGAAAACACTGGGGAACCTTTTTTTTTAATCTATCATCTACTTTTCTTGTGGTACCTAAACCACCAGTATACAGATATCTTGTCCTGATTAATGGTACATCCTCACACTATGGGAACCAATTATTAAGCCTTGATTGCACTCCACTACCTGAGAGACATCTCTGAACCCTCATTAATGAGGCAACATATGTTAGATAGTATAATATTTTTAATCTTTTCATTTCAGCAGCAATAGACAACTTTTTTGAAAAAAAAAGTATCAGGAAATCAGCAAGAAAATTATAATCATCACAGAATTTTAGAATGAAAAATGAAAATACCGGTCTTTAGAATTAGTCATGGTTAGAAATAACACTAAAAGTGCCGAGGCCTGAAATGGCCTTATATGAAATTTCTCAAGTAAATAGCAAAGGAAACATTTATAATTTATAGAGATGTGCAAAACAACTGTCCTGGGTCTTGTTGGGATAGAGTTAATTTTCTTCACCGTCACTAATAGGATGCTGAATTTTGAATTTGTGATCAAAACCAGTGTTTTGGCCTTTTCTGAACAGTATCGAGGCCTTCTCTGTTTCCCACACTGCCACACCTGCAAGTAGGCCAGGGTTGCCCAAGAGGCTGGGAGGGGACACAGCCAGGACAGCTGACCACAACTGATGACATCATGCTCAGCAATAAAATGGAGAGAAATGGAATTTTGGTAGGCAAGCAGTATTTCATTGGGGAACTGACTGGGTAACAGTCTAAACGCAGGAGTTGATGCATAATTACATTTGTAACACACTTTTCTTTTCTTTCTCTTTTCTTCTACTTCTCCTTTACTCACATAACAATTTTTATCCTGACCCATGAGTATTCTTGCTTTTGTTCTATCTTTCCTCTTTCCTTACCCTGCTGCAGGGGTGGCAGAAGTGAGCGAGTGGCTGTGCGGTGCTTAGCTGCCTGTGAGGATTAACCCATAACAACAGTATAGTTTTGTAATGGAGAAGAGTCTTTTCAAAAAGTCATTTTGTAGCATGAGTCAACCTGGTTTGCTGCCAGAATGATTTGACATTTAAAGGAGTTTATACCAAAAAGTGCCCATGTGCCATGTCTCGGATGACAAGACCTGGCTGACTGCCCATTCACATCTGTTCCCAATATGTACCTCCAGAAAGTAATGAAAATCCTATAACCACAGCCTCAATATTTATTTATTTTTCACAGCAAACAACAAGCTTTTTCATGAACTGAACAGTTAGTTTAGACCCCATGTGTTCAGATCCAATGTGTTCATGTCGAAAAGGAACAAGGATAACCTTTGACAGATGAACTCCTATAAGGATTTGTAAACCTTGGTAAAGAAGATGGAGGTAGAAGAAACAGACAAAAGGAAAAGAAAACATAAACAAGTATTAAGACAGTTTGCATTTTGGCTTTCACCTCCAGCTGCATATTTAGTTTCAGAGGACTGGAAAGTATAAACAAAGTATCCAGACATAAAGAGTTCTTAGTTATGAAAGTAGATTCATAAAAAAACTAGAAAGTAATCATAGCCATCTCCACCTCTAGGATAGCAGATTCCTGAAGACAGGATAAAAACAACAAGGATAAAATTTGGACCCAAGTTAGACCTGTTCTGAATAATATTTTTTTCTAAATGCTGAGTATCAACACCTTTCATCTATGTTTTTTCCAAAAGGACTGACTCTTACAAGTGATGAGTAAGTTCAGTTCAGTTTAAATCTGTTACTTATTCATGCATTTAGATGTCTAATTTTAGACAAGAGTGGTTAGCAAATATCAGCCTTGGACCATATCAAAAACAGCATCAGGATTTCTCAGTTCTGCTTTGAATTTTCAATGGAAAACAACAGAATGCTTTTCAGTTTTTAAGCCTCAGACTTTTAAAAATACTCTTTTCTGTCCTGGGTGCTTGGCAAGGGTGCTTGTTTGCAGTGCATTTCTCATCTCCATTTTCCCTCTCCTATTCATCGCTCCACTTTAAGACACACTCCAGTTCCAACTTTGCTCTCTGGAGAACTGAGGTGTGATAAGTCACCATTCTGCATTGCTACAGAGTAGCAATAGCTGCAAGAATGTTAATTACAGAACTGAGGACCAGCCCAAACCTTTCATCCACACACAAGGTATGTTTTTTATAAAGATATGTTTTTTATCATCTCTAACAAAGCAAGACATATATTTTAGAACAAATAAAAGCAAACGTCTAAGTAAATGAACAAGCCTATGGACAAGGACACCGCAAGTGCCAAGTGTGAGTCACCTCCCTTAAATGCAGTGGGAACACGTCTTGCTCTTAGTAAATCAGAGTGGTATCAGATCCTACAGGATCTTCACCTCTCTTAGGAAGCTGCAAGTGGTTGCTCTGGCATGTAGATAGTACAAGTTATGCAGAATTTTGGTTATATTCAACAGCAATATCACACACAAAATCAGGATTACAAAGACACATAACTTCAGCAGAAGATCTAGAGACTTTCTGCTGAGCAAAACCCCAAAACTTTCTAAGTCCTGAAGAAAGGGATTCATTTGGTTTAAGATCACATCTGTCCTAAAGCAGGAGTTCAGTGATACAGCTCTTTACTAGCACAGTGGAAAACTACTTCTAACAAAAAGAAAAAAAAAAAAAAAAAAAAAAAAAAAAAAAAAAAGAAGGAAACCAAAAGCATCGACAACCCCCTACCTGATGTCCCAAAAGCACCAAAATGGTGATAAGTTCATCACTTGTTCTTTAAAATTATATAAAATTTTATTGAGCAGTTGATGTTCTCCATATTTTCATGTAATATTTATACAGAGATAGAGATACAAAGATATAGATGTTTGGTGATAAGGTACTCAATTATGAGTACTGTTTATTCTTACTTACTTATTCCAAATCCAGGACTAAGCAAAATACTTCAGGCATGTTCTGCTTTTTAACCTATAAAGTAAGAAATTCTTCTGAGATTTCTCTTTGTTTCAACACCAATTTATGGGGTTTTTAAATTTGGAATTATTGGAAAACAGTCCCTAAGTCATCTTAGTTTGTTCTATCAGTTATCCAAGTCCCCTAAATAGTCAAGAAAATGCTTCGATTTTCCATCATGTGTCTTTAATAAAAAGAGTTTTGTTTTGAAGAATGACATTACTTGCCTTGGTGTATTACATGTTTTTCTCTGATATGGATATATTTGAATTCTGAGTAAAAACTTTCTTTCTCTCTAGTTTTCAACTTTGGATTTTCCTATAATAATCAATACCATGCCTACTTTAAAGTATACACATTTTGCTATTTGCAATTTCAGGAATATTTTCTAAGTAAAGCCTCATCTCTAAGTTCCAACAGTTGCACACTAGAAAACTCAGGCAGAGCCATGGAACAAGGTGTGCATTGTGGATTGTACTGAAGCATTACCAATGACCATGGCTCATCTGGCTGCTGGGTTAACAGGTCACTGGCATGGAGCCACCAAATTTCAGAAAACAGCCTCTCTCATAGTATTTTGATATTTCCCTTTCTGGATTTGTCCCAACAGGGAAGTGTTGGAGCATATGAAAATTGGGAGTGGAGCTGGGAAGCTAACCAAACTATTTCAAACCTCAAATGTTTAGGTTAGATGCTTATGTGGTCTTAACCAACTCACCCATCCCTAAATATTACAGCATCAGGAATGATGATTTAAAAATACAGGAATGATACAACAGTGCCAGCCACTGTTGAGTGCATTTCACATTTCTTGCAATCAGTTCTGCACCAATGAGCACACTTGGGGCATAGTTATAGGAGTGGGATTTTGTCTTTTCCTAACTCTTTCTAAGCTTAGCATTGTAAATTACCTGGATATGCTATCCATTCACTGTCCTTGCTCTGGAGCTGCTAGAGGAGCAAGCTAAATAGGATCTGCTAAATACTCAGGCATCAATGTTGGAGGGGAAAACAAATAAAATAAACCCCACTAACAAAACAAAACCCAAAAACACCCAAAAAAACCCCCCCAAAATAAAACCAAAACCACAAAATCCAACAGCCCAACATTCCTGCAGAGAACATGGTGGTTCTGCAGGCAGAACCATGTGTGGTTCAGCCCTCGCTTCAGAGAAAAGGAAACAAATCGTTCTGTGCAGGATCCTGGATTTGGGTGTACAGGATCCATGGCTATAAAAAGACAGTAATCCTTCCTCTACAGAGGGGATGGGAGGATCTTGCAATGTTTGAAAGGGTCCTTATCATTGCAAAGCACATTTACTGTGGAGCTTTTAGAGCCATAACTACATCCTTTAGTTTCGGGGGCAGGGGGGTTAATCACAGTGCTGAACAAAACAATAACACTGAAAGACGCAAGGGTCTGTTAGCTGAAACAGAACAAAGTGAGTTTTTCTTTCATTTTACTTACAGTGCAGGGTGATGGCCTCTTCATTCACCAGTTTATTGTCCTTTTTTTGTGCTGGGCACAGGTGCCCAGGCGCCGGGGCTGCAGGCGCAGCCTCTGTGAGGGGAGCCAGAGCTGCCAACAGCGCTCCCAGGGACACGCTGCGGGCCGCGGCTGAGCCCGCAGCCCAAGGGGAGACCACTGGAAAACACAGCTAAACACAGGGAAAACACTGATGGCAGAGGTGAATGGGGGCACGGAAGGTGTCAGAAAGAGCCCCACAAACACCACAAGAGGATGAGGAGGAGGGGAGGAGCTGCTCCCGGCACCAGGGCAGAGGCTCTGCTGCAGCCGGGAGAGATGAAGCCCACCCTTTTCCATGTAGCTCACCCCTCCATTTGCTGCTCTCCTCACAGCTCTCTGAAAAGGCCGGTGGACAGTTTACACACCACACCTTGCATGTACACACCTAATGGCACAATTAGAAAATGAGAAAGGAGGAAAAGAGCAGAAAAACCTCGAGAGTCAGCTGGGGTGATGGCCCTGGGCTAGGGAGAGGCACCCCTGGGAAGGACAGAGCACAGCTCCCATGGCTGCCACTGCCACTGGGCCTGCACAGCCCAGCCAGGCGCCCTGAAGGGGCCCAGAAGAGTTTAAATGTATAATCCCTTTCGCTGTATTTTACCACGGACATTTTAAACTGCATTAAGAGGCTTATACTAATGTTTTGAATCATTACACTATCAGACTCTCAGTTTGATGGGCCACTGAGGGCAGACCTGAAAGCATTCAATAATGTCTCAATATTTAAGTGCATGTTGATGATGCAGAACAAACAAACATATGTTTTATCAATAGGGCTGGCCATGAACTGTGCAAACCGAATCTGGAATGATAAAGCTCAAGCTAATCTCATCAGCCCAGCAGCCTGCTATGTAAGATTCCTTAATGTCTTTGGTTTCATCTCTGGCACTCTGCAAAAGTGATGTAAAATCCTTCACTGTGTAATATTGAAAAATCTGGGATGGGGAGTGCTAACAATGTGTGCAAGCTCCTTGGATGGCTGTAACTCAGCATGCAGCTCGGAGAGGGAGTTTAAGCTTGGTTTGCTTTCTTCAGTCTCAGAAGCTTGAATATTTACTGCTCCTATCACAACTGAGCCTACAGGGTAATTTTGGAGGACAATCATTTTAGAAAAGATAATTCAAAAAATATTTGAATGTATTTAGAAGAAAATGACCCACGTAAGAATAATGAACACACAAAACATTACAAGTTTTCAGCCTAGACCAGTGTATCATTTCAACTTCTAGCCAGCCTTGGTAAAAAGAGAAAAACAGACTATTCAGATAAGATGGCAGGTTTTTCAGAGGCATTGACAGATCTCAAATAAAAGTTTAGTGGGAATGACGCTTACATGCACCAAAGACAAACATGGATCTCACACAGTGGAAGAGCTAGTGACTTGTAAATGTATGTTGTTTGGGTTTTTTTTTCTCCTTCTACAAACCACTCTTCCTTCATTAAAATTAGAGACCACTTTGATCAGACAGCCTTTCACACTAGTTGCTCATGGAAATTGAAGGAAGCTCCTGTTAAAGGACAACAATTACTGGTATAAAGGAGGTGTAAAGGTAAATTAGGAGCAAAGGATTTTTGTTTCTTGATTCTCCATGCACTTAAAAAGACAAATTTGCTGGACTGGCTTTGTTGACAAGTGTAGATTGAATGCAGGAATTACTTGACAAAGAAAATTGATGATGAAGTATTTGCAGAAACATTTACAAGTTACCATGTTATTTTCTGAAACCTTTTTATGAACTTGTGTTTCTGTTGCTCAACCTAGGAAGTGCCAGGATTTCTTTTGAACATATTCTATATTCTGAAGCAAAAATTTCACATGAGGTGACACCTTAAAACTGAAGACAATATTTTATTTATTTAATTTTCCCTATAAGACTTGAGATAAAGTCTTACTCAGATATCCAAGCCAGAAAGTGTTAACAAAAGTTAATATCACCTTGTAATTAAAACACCCCCAAGAATTGCAATATGGGAAATTGATGGGGACTAGAGAAGAGGGAAGACACCTTACTTGACAGCCATAGTGTAAAAGCAACTGTGGTTTCAAGGCAACAATTTTGATGTAGCTCTATGGATGATTTGCCTTTATGGAAGTTTTTGAGGGTATAGAACTATGATTGCTAGGCTGTAGAGTTTAAACCTCAATAAATTACAGCAAGATTCTTCAGCTCTTTATCAAAGCTCTTTGATCTGTAAACCACACAAATAAGTTTTACTATAAATTTCGTATGCCGCTTATTGAGCCCTCTCCACAAAAACAATACTAGAAATTAATATGTCAGTAAGAGTTCAAGTATATTGAAAAAGAAACATCAACAGAATACTTAGCTGTGAAAATATACTTTAAAAGTTATCCCTCCACAGTAACCCATATGACTACAAATAATCAAATAATCTCTAACTATTTACATGGAATTTGTTGTGTCATCCACAATCAGGAATCAATAAACGTGCTCCATTCTTTCTGCATTGTTTACTCTGCATTAGATATTTTATTGCTGCAGCATGTCTTACCTGAAAGACTGCCCTGCCATGTAGCCTTGATTTTAACATTGTAAAAAATTAGCTGTCTCTAGAAAGATATATCTTTTTTGTTACGTTTCCTTGAGCACAGACGAAATTTCTTGATTTCTGGTTTAAAAGACATTTTCTTCCTAATTTACGTGCAAATGAAACTGAGTGACTGGTGAGTAAAAAGAAGATAAATCCTCCCAAGTACAGTTCTAAAAAAAGATTTTGCTTACAGCAAATATCCATGGTGCAATCATCGACTTCTGTACATGTCATTTGATCCAACAGGAAATAATGTTAGTATACAAAACAGAGTTGCATGTCAGCAATAATACATAGTTTTTAGGTGGCAATCAAGAATATTGCCTACACATATTGTGCAGGGAATAATGAGGGAGCTCAGTTGATCACATGAAATTGTAGCAGAAGCAATCATTATCTTTTTTGTCCAAAACTTCAGCAGGTTTTAAGGAAATTTTTAATGAATGAGGTTTGCTCTTATTCCAAAAACAAAGGGGCTTGAAAGCAAAAAGCTTTAAACACAGGACTTTAACAAAGGTTGCATAAAACTATTTACATGTGTGCATCACTAAATTTTCCCAGCACGGGGATAAGCAAAGTCTCTTTGGTCCTCCTGATATACTTGTCCATCACAGGAGAAACTAGGAATGCAAAGCAATGAGAAGAAACAGGAGATGCACTTTGAAAAAAAAATCTATTTCCTAAGAGGAAAATATTAAGGACTACATATATTATTGACAAACAAAACCCTTTAAGCTGTCCTAATCTTTGTATGTGGATGTTGATGTTTGTTGTAGGGATTATACCCATTTTACTCTTTCATGTAACATTGTTTTGGTACAAAATCTTTGTGGATCTCAAGTATTCTTTACTAAGACTGAAATTTATTCATTATAGATGTCATCTTTCTCTTGGGAAACATGGAATGAAGGAGATAACAGTAGACATTTCAGAGGCCTGGTTCTTCAAGAAAGCAGATATATTAGCAGTGGAGCAGAGTTAATTCTTTATGTCTTTAAAAGCTCCACTAAGAAAAACCAAAAAGCTTCACAGGTGCCTGACTGTGCCTCTGCTAAACCACAAGAAGTTGCCAGTAGTAAGTAAACGTCTGAGAAAAAAACATTTAAAGCTTTATGGAAGGTAAGCTACCGTGAGAGGTTCACAATTCTTTTGGGACTCAGCTTTGAAAACAAAACTCCTAATGTCAATACAGAAAAGCCCTATTGCTTTTAAACTTTATTTAAAACACTGTAAGGGAAAGAGCTCCTTGTTTTGTTTTCATATGTAACTGGGATTTTTCAAGTATCTGTTTATGACTTTTACAGTCTGAGCATGGCTGAAAACAGAAGTAAGCTCAAAGTAATCAATGCACAATATTATTTGCTTTATTCCATTCTTTTATTTCTACCTTTCCATCTCTTTAGGAAAACTGGTCATATTTCACACTCTAGAGGATAGGGTATATAAAAATTTGTCCTATATAGAAAGCACACATTCTCTGAGAATGTAATTTCCTCCTTGCTAGCCCAACAATATTTTTAGGCTTTCATATAGTTGAAAAATCTATTTGAAATTTCTCACTTAATACTAGGAAAGCACAAGCCAATTTAGAATATACAAAATCAATTATTACAGCTGAGTTCTCTTGCCAAGGCCTCTTTCCCAATCACTAATATTACATGAGAGTTGTAACAAATTTCAATTCTACTAGACAAAGGATATTCTATTTCAGAGCCCCTGTCTACTAGTCTTCTAGAAGTAAACCTTATTGTTGTTACAGCATGATTAACTGAAGTAAATTAAAACATCATCAACAACAAAACAAAACGAAAAGAAAACTGAATTAAGTTTTTGAACAGTACTTTGCAATTAGCCTTTTGTTATGTTTGTATATCAGGTTACAGAACATAAATATATTTTCAGCATAATCCTTTTTGGTATGATGCCATTGGTGTTCTTTCCTAGTCAATTTATGCAACAAAAGTTATGTGCTCCATGTAGCTAGACATCACAAATGGAGAATTATCATCTAATTATTTCAATTCCAACCCATTTAGAGATTTTTACTTCAGACTGTGATTTTCCATAGTCCCGGTAGCCACTGAGTATTTTCTGAACCTCTTAAAATGTGGAAAAGTACACAAGTGGAAGATGTGTCTGTATGGTCACACAAATGAAAATTATGGCTGTGTAGTGAGAAAATTTTGATAAAGTAAAGCTTTTTCTTCAATAAGTCTTTGTTTCCCTTTAAAAGAGGAAGGATAATGCACACATACACCTTGCCCTGTTTGCAGGTGCTCATCTTTTGTGATATTTATCAGAATATACAGTTTGGCTTCCCAGCAGCAGGAGAGTCAATCAGTTTTCTGAAAACCTCTGCCAAATGCTTAACATGTGTTGAGCGTTTCGAGCTCTTGACATCTCTTCTGGAATGTGATCTGAGTCTGGTTAGATCCAGAAGCAGCTTTGCAACAGCCTGTTTCAAAATCCTCCCCTTTCTTTCCCCACAAACTGCCTGTCATGCTTACTCACATCTGAGATAGATGATGACCAAATTTGGAGCCAGGGCCATAAGAAGTCATCAGACCTCTCCCAGCTTCACATCTGAGCCCACACTTGTTCAGGAAAAGAGGCACACAAGCAGTTGGGAGGAGCTTTTCTCCCTCCTTTGTGACTCCTTTCATTTTAGGACTTAGATTGTTCTTGAGTTCTTCCTTTTATATGCAGCCTGCCTCTAAATTAGGAGCTTCTGGACAGGTTCATCCCAGCCTAGAGTAAAAGGCAGGATCATACAGGGTTGCTTCTTTTCTCTGAAGCCTTATAGAGTATCTTGCAAAAAATACAAGAAGTTGGACAGAGGTTTTGTCTGAGAGCTCACATAAGAGGTTCAGGCTGGCTAACAGAAGGTTGACAAAGAAAATATAAATTTAGGTGAACAATATTTATTGAGGCAACCAGGAGATAAACAAGGCACAAAGAAACACATTTGTTCTTGCAGATTTTACGAGTGATGTATAAAAAAGACAAAAGCAATGAGGAGGGAGACATTCACTGAAAGACTGAAAGACTCCCTCTTGTCATTCTCTGTTGTATGTTCTTTACTTTATCAGCCCGGAATGTGGACACCCCTTGGAGAACTGAGTCTCTTCCAGCAGTCACCAATGCCTTGCAGGATGTCCCAGGCTGACAGAAAGCACATCTGGAAAATGACACTTTCAGTTTTCAGGATGTTGGAACAAATATGGGAACCCCCAGTAGGCAACAGGGTGATCACAGGAATACAGCTCTGCTCCCAGACACATAATGTTTGAGAGACAGAAGTCACTAAAAATAACAACAAGTAGAGTATAATCTTTCTTTAGAAGAATCTGGGTCAACAATCACATCCTATCTGATTTATGGCTTTGAGCCTTTGGATTGTTGAAGCTTACACTGTTGAGTGATTCACTGTTGTACTTCTCACTGCACGTCAAGGGAAGCTGTTGCATCAGTACTTGCTTAACTTATTCTACAGGACAACTGAAGTCATAAAATATCTACCATAGAAGGCAGATACACAACCATAAAGTGTTCCAAAAAGCTATGAAATAAGTATAGATTTAGAACTCTGTAGATATATATGGCTCCAAGTATATGAAATATTTTCAATAAAGTGCCTTTTACTTTTCCATTTAAGAATTTTTTAAAGAAAAACATATTTCTTTAAATTTTTCTAATTTTTCTTTTAAAATTTTCTTATTTCTAGAGAATAAAAAATAAATTTCTTCCTAGGGTTATTTAACTTTACATGACAATGTGAGACTTAACAAACACAATGATTAATTTTGCATCCTATTAGTCTTGCTTATTTGCAACATACCTTGTTAATGCCAAAGGACTAAGTGGGACTTAATAGGTGTTTAAAAATAGGTGTGAAAAGCAAAATTAAGTTACCTAGTAAACATTAAGAGAGGTCTTAAACATTAAATACAGGACGTATGGGTTTTACTTCTGCTCCTCATATGAGAAGGAAGGTTTTTTTATTCTGAGAGGGAAAAGGGTTCTTTTATTTTATTCTATCTTTTATTCTATCTAGTCTAAACAGACCTCTTTTGACACATTTTCCTGGTACACCAAGGTAGGTATTGAATAAATGTGCTAAGTTGCATGTTTGGGATTGCTTTACTCTCCACCTTATTCTTTTCTTGTTACTTTCCTATTGGTTGTACAGAATCATCCTACAGAAAGAGCTTATGGTGTTCTCTTGCTTTTGTTTCCCACAAAGAGAATCTGCAATTTTGTTTGTACTGTTGAAGGGCAGCAAGCTAGCAAACATATTGATGTCAACCCTAAAATATTCTGAATGCAGATTTAAAGCTGCCAAACTGACAGGAGACACAATAGCACTTTGTGATTTCTCTGGTGGCAAAACTAGCTTCAGATATATTGTTTGCTGCACTTCCAGTTTTGTGGATTCAGCTGTCTGCAAAGCAGACTGACTCTAAATAGATCAATGACCCCAGTAAAAAGTGAGACTAGAAAAAGTCTGTAACTGTGTATTTTAAAGGCCATGAAGCATTCAGAAAAAAATAATCTCGGATGCAGACAGGACCTCAGCTTGAAAATCCAGTTCTTAACACATTATATAATGATCTCTAGCCCTCAAATTCATTGATCAGTCAAGGACAATGTGTCAGATGTGTCAGATGTGTCAGATGTGTCAGATATGTCATTTCACAAAAGAAACTCAAACAGACAGCAGAAACAACAGAAACTTACTGGGACAATGTCCACATAGAAGGAAATAGCACAAGATAGATAAGGCCATCTGACAAATGAATAAACAAGATAAACAAACAATGTTTTACATTATTTGAATTGTGGGTAAGCTGCACTATGAGAAACAGAAGAGGCATCTATTTAATGTTCACAGAGGGGAAATTGATAGAAAAAGCAAATCTAGAGAGACAGAAGATAAGTGGAACAATTTAGCCAGGGTTTCTACATCTGAGAGCTTCACAATAAATTAACTAAATTTATCTTCATGACACTTTTATAAAGTAATATTCTCATTTCACAGATGAACAACCAAACCACAGCAGAAACACATGGCTGAGCCAACTATCAAACCCATATCGCACATTTCTTCCAGGCTAAACTGGAAAATACGTTTTGAGTGTATTTCAGAAAGTAAATAATAAGAAAGGGAAAGAAAAGAGAAGAAAGAGATATAATGCAGAGTGTTACTGAATGGAGGTGTGATTTTCACTAACCTTCCATTGTATTTCAAACTTAACTCATTGACATTTTGAATAGTAGCTACAGTATGCTTGCCTACTCTAAAGAGGAAGTTTAGTGCACATAGTAAGTACCTAGAAGTAGTCTCTTTTGTTGACAAAACAGTTTGATTCACTTGTGTTAAAGACCTAACTTCTCTTTGTTCTCTTCACTACTCCAGAACCCAGAAAGGTACTACTACAATAGACCAGTTTCATAACAGCTCCTTTTAACCTTTGAGCAGTAGGAGCATGTCTATATAAACAAGTAGTACAGCGTAAGAGAAGCAGATCTGTGAGGTGAAATAGCTGGTGCAGAGCCATATGTATTTTAGGCATTTTACATCAGACTAGCTCTGAACAACTTAATAATCATTAATCACTGGAACACGTTATAGTCACTCCTAAAACACACCTTCTAGTCCAGCTTCATTCAAGAGCAGCCTAGCTGGTTGCTTTGTGGTCACTCCACCAGGCAAACCCTAACGTGGTAAAGGAGCCAGTGCTGCTGTTTGCCTCTGCACATATATCCAACAAGAAGACTAATTTAAACATCCTTCTCTCTTGCAAATCCAGCACTGTGTCAGATACAAAACCTTGAGTTCCTTGTCTTTGTGTACAATTTGATGACATAACATGGTTGGGAGCTGGGAACTTGGGAGTTCTGATCTTTTGAGGTGTCACTGATCCTCACTTTCTGTGGAACACACTCAGAGCAGGAGGACATATTTACCTACAACACATACGATTATGCAAATTGGCTTGAATGCACAGCCAGACCTGGGGTTGCTTAGCATGCAAATTATCCCTTAGGGATAGAAAGACTTGCCAGCAAGAGAATAAAACCCCACACTTGCCTGGAATCAGAATGCTGCAGAAAGAAAAATTCCCACTAAGAACTAAAATCTCTGTGGCCTTCCTCAGATATGACACATATTCAGTTTATTCCAGCCACAAACATATATCATGTGGTTGAGGAGCTACATCAAAGATCTAGCTTTTGTCCACAAGTTGAAGGCAAAATTGGCTAAGTATTCACTAATGCTTCTCGGAATGCAGCAAATTACCTTAGCAATTTCCTTCTCACTAGGATGCAGACAATATCCCATGCAATGACTCTAAGGAGAAATCACAGCTGTCATTTCAAAGTTAACATCTTAGACTATTAAATCCCTAATCTGGTTTATTATTTTAAAGACTTACCTTGTAGTCTTTTAGACAGGCATTGGAAAGTACTAGGAGCCATTCCAAATGAGAAATGAAATTAGAATCTAAGTCTGTGGGAGAAATCTCAGTGCATTTCCCGATCAGCAGACATAGCCTGTTCCAGTTCTTCTCCCATAGTCCAAAATATCCAGGAAGGGAAAGGATCTGAGTATATCCTGTGATGCTTACTGTAACTCTGTATTCCAAAAACGGCTGACTTCCAATAAGTTGTAGATTCAACAATAAATGCTCTTGACCAAAAATAGTTTGGTGTTCAATTACCAAATGCATTTTCCTATTCTGAGGGTTCAGTTTTGCTGAATGCCCTGAACAAGAAGATGAATAGAAAAGTGGCGGTTTCCTGTTGATTGCTACAAACTTATTCAGAACAGTCAAAAAATGACTGCAAGGAGTTGCAGAGTTGTACAGAGTGGTTGGGAAATAAAAAGGCAGGTGGAATTCAGTGTTGATAAATGTAACGTAGTGCACATGAAAGGAGTGTTTCTAAATAAAGATGATGGATTTAAAATTAGTATTATGACTAGTGTAGCCATTTCTTGAATACCAGTCACAGTTGCTATAAAGAAGCACATAATGGATAGTAGAAATAGAAAGTTTGGTGAAGAATGTATGATGTGGATCAGTTGATAAGATGAAGTCTCTTCAGCCTTGAAAATAGATAACAAAGGATTATATTAAGTACTTCTGTAAAATTTCTGCTGTCCCTGAAAATGCTTCCATCCTGTGATCAGCGAACAATGCTGAATCCTTCAAATTCTCCAAAGCTGTTAAGCATGAAATGGATGGTATGCTCATGAGGGACAACTATTATAGGAAAACTATTTCATTAAACTGCGACTAAGAGACATCCCAACATAATATTAGCAGATACAAAATATGAAAGGGTGAACAGACTTCCAAGTTCTCCTCACCAGTGTGTACTTACACAACCATATAAACTGTCTCAGTCAGATAAGGGAATGAATGTCCTTGCAAACTCTGTGTCCCATAACTCAATTGTCTTCATTGGCATTTCTTGTTATACCCTTGGTTTGAAGGAGAGCTAATTTTTCTATTCTAATTCCCACCATTGTCCTCATTGCCAAGTTCTTGAAACTTTACCTGATTGAGCTCCACATTTTAGCACAGTAACAAGCACATTTGCAAAGGTTAGTTTGGTTCCAAACGTTAAATAATGAATGGTTATAAAGGGTGTTAATGAAAGTTCTTTCAAAGGACTCAAATGTTAATGTTAAAATAATAGTAACAATTTTTTGTATGAATTCAGGATATGTTTACATTGTGGGTATATGTTTTATACAAGCAGACATTTACTATAATTATCCTACCATTTTCCTTATACTATTTTGACTGTCATGACCTCTATTTTTTAGTAAAAGCATTTAAGTTTTCAAACTACTCAGAATGCAGAAACAGGCCTTTGCCACAAAGTACAGATTGCCAGGCACAGGAAGAAACTGAATGTTACCAGAATAATGCATCTTGTTTCTAGGGCTCTACATAAGTAGAAAAATCACTTTCAGTCATGCAGCTGAAAGGATGGGGACAACATGTTGAGCAACTCAGCTTTTCCCACAGAAAGCAGCCATTTCAGAGGCAGACCTCATAAAGACTATGTTAATAAAATACAACTTTTATTTTGTGTTAAATTGTGGAACATTAAATTTGAAGAGCAAAAGTTTCAGACTTAATGGTGGAACATGAACTAGTTGGAACAGTTCCTAGCCAAACACCTATTGACCATTCTTGAATATCACACAGAAAAAGGCCAGGCATTTCATTGTCTGATAACCTTCACACATACACGGAAAAGAAAATCTCACTGAAGGACATTCAAAGGGATAAGATTTGCTTCAGGACAGGACTGAAAATTTGATACAGAAGGTGTGCGAAGAGGAAGCACTACAGGAAAGTTGTTTTTCTAGCTGGTTACAGCGGGGAGTGTTGGATGTATGGATCAGGGCTGATCATGACTGGAAGCAGCAGGGTGTGATAGCAAGAGGCCTAGCTGCACATCAGCCACCTGTTTCTCACAGAGGACGAGGTTCTGTCAGTCAGCACATAGCTTTCTATCCAAAGTCACACTGAAAATTGGCAAATTAGAATTTGAAACTCAAACCCAAGTTCACTTCTGGTTCGGAGGCTGTAATTTTCTTACTATTACATATCATATCCAGAGGTGACTGAAGAACTTGGACATCCTGCACACTCTGCTGGCAAGTTGAATTATATTTGCACTTTTCAAACATAAAATAGTACTTATATTTCCAGAATTCCTCAAACATGGGACAACAAATTATATACTTTTTTATTATTGTTATTAAGGCATTTTTCTTCCTTCCATACAAAATCCATCCATTCAGTTCCATAGCAGAGCAATTTTTTCAATTATGTTCTTATGTTCTTAATGCCAGAAACAAGGCTGTTACAGAGTATCTGGAAAACTCTTGTATTGGTAAAATAATCTACAGAAAGCCTATGACCAACAGATAAAAGTTGTCAGATATAAGTTGTCTAATGAGAGGAATGCAGTAGAATAGAAGTTAATGTACTTTCCAGAATCAGGACCTGGTGACAAAATGTAATTTAAATAAAGGGGTTTTTTTCTGATTTTAAGATATAGTGAAAGTATCGGAGCTCACCATGGCTGGGTCAAAATGTGATGATGAAAAGATTATTAGAAAACATATTATTTCTAGTATACACAAGACATAGTAATTTGAACATAAAAATTTTGGTGCCTGTGTGTTTTCTTTTGAAGAGCCAGATAGTTACATCTGGAACAAGCAGACACCATTAAATACTTCTGTTTCTTTATAACATATAAACTGTTTGATGGCTTTTTCCATAAAAGTAGCTTTTTTAATGACTGTTAAAAATATTTTTTACTGAAAAACGGTGGTGTAATGAGGTTTGTCTCGGAAGTTTGCAGTAGAACAAGACCAAAAGCCCCAGGCTCAATTATAAAAAAAAAAAAAAAAAAAGACAGAACTGTGATTCAATGTGATGTGAAAGTCATAAAGAAATCAAATCTAATGCTAAGAATTTAACCATAAAATACTAACAAAATTGCCATGTCATGTCCAGTAAATTGACATAAAAAATATGGATTTAATTTGCTTTGATTACAAAATAAGCCAGCAGAACAGATTCCTAGCACATTGCTTATGATTTTTATAGTAATTCATATAACATTGCCTTCCCTACATGATTTGAGATAGGCTTTTAATACAGCTTATTGGCTTCTGCAAACAGGATGTGAAGCAAGTACAGAGCTGGGCATTGCCTGACATACACTGCCATTTCACAAGTGTCAAAACAGAGCACCGTGCTGCACCCACTTCTGGCCTTTGGGGAGGTGAGACCACTAAAAACATGATGAGCATGCAGTAATCCATCCTGAGAATCTGTGCTGATATTCCAGTTGCAGAGATGTTTCCAGAGCCTGGAATGTGACTTGAGTACAGTTGAATTGTCTTGAATTTACAAGAGAGATCTATCAAGGCAGTAGGGAAACTGTATATTAAAACTCATTTCTGAAAGGAAGAGATATAGCCTACCCAGCCAGCCACCTGGAAGGTCTTACTCACTTCAGCAATTGACAGTTCAGGGTACGTCATGCTCCTGACAAATTTCATCCTTCACATAATGATAAAAATATAAGAACTACTGTTGTCTCCAGGAGGACTCCTCTTGCTTTTTAGGCAATAACTCTGTCACCTCACCAGCTGAAAGCAATAACAAATGCAAAGAAACAAACAGGACAAGAAAAAACAATTCAACAAGTAAAGGAAAGATAAAAGGGGGGAAAACAAATGCAAAGCACTCATCACCTCCCACAAGCAGACAAATGCTCAGCTAGCCTCAAAGCAATGGCTACTTCCTCCAAAGCCCTGGGTTCTTATTGCTGAGCATGGTGTTAGCATGAAATAACCTCTCTGTCAGCTTGGATCAGCTGTCCTAGCTGTGTCCCCTCCCAAATTCTCTCCCACGCATAACCTCCTCTCTTGAGAGACAGAGTGGGGAACAAGAAAATCCAAACTCTTCTACCTGAGAAACTCAACTATGGCTTTGATAGGTCAGTGCCTTGGTACCACATTTCTTGCCATGAGCACTGCAATATATTGCAAATGTGGACACTCCAGGTTTTGATACTCATGCACTTGCTCTTCCCCATTTTTTCTGGCAACTTTATAGTAGAAATGGTCAAATTTTTATTGTAAGAAAGTGGTGAAAGTTTTCAAGTGCTTTGTTTCAAAGTGTACTTACAAGTATAATGGAAAATCACTAAAATCTTATTCTTCACTTGACCTGACTCTCTGTTCCAGTGGGCATAATGGGTTTTCAAAATGAAGATATAATGTACTGTGGATATCATTACAAAATCAGAATATATTAAAGTTGTGCCAGCAACATGCTATTGGAAGTTACTATTGCTCCTTCACAGTGGTGATATATAAGCCAGCATTTCTGGGAAAAGTTCTCTGGAAACATCCCTGAAAAGCTTTTTGGAAAACTCTTGAGTTGCTGCTATATTCTTAATTTGGGTCAGCTGTCTCCCTTTTGGTTTCATACACAACTTGTGGAGTCCCACATTTGGTGCAAGAGCAATTGTGCCACAACTCAGCTTTTCCAATAAAACTACCACACTTTTTGGAGCATGAATAGTGTAGTATTTCAGCAGGCTTCTCTAAAGAGGGAGCTCAGAAATACCTCTTAGTTTTGAAGTTCTGTCCGTTGCCTATTTTGCAATGATAAGATGAGCCCTCGGTCCTGATGCAGGGCAGTGTGCTCAATAGTAACACTGCTGTCCTCCTGGAAGCAGTTTTATGCAGATCATACTTTGGTAGCCACTTGGAGGTAAACTAACAGTGTTACAGTCTTACAGAGAGTTCTGTCTGTAGATGTCATAATCAATACAGTTTCTCTTTACTAAATCCCCAGAAAGTAGTTGGGTCTGTAGGTAAAGGTCTCTGCTCAAGTCAAATTTTCTTCCCTGCACTCAAAGAAGCAAGATCAATTTAGATTTAGTCCACTGAGCCATTCTGAAAAATCCAGACCAAGGGATTATATGATGAAGGAGAAGATAGGTTTCCCCTTCAATTTATTGTGTGGTCTCACCTTGTTTTATGACTGGCTTTAACTCACTCCTGTCTGTATTTTTTTCTTCTATTCTTTCCATAATTCTGCATATCCCTTATCAGCATGCCTGACATCTAACTTTAATTGTATAGTTCTATAATTGGATATATACCTCATGTTCAAATATATGAAAGAGAGTGCTAAGCAGGTTAGAAAACATGATGAAATTATAATAATATGGTGATAATGTTGGCATGTGAGGGGAGAATTCAGAATTGTGCTGTCAACACTGCAAAAGTTAATGGTTCTACATAATTAACTTCACTTGATTACACAGACAAGCCTGAAGCAAAACAATCAAAAACAGGGAACTTTTATACCATGGAAACAGACTGAATAAGACTATTTAGTAAACCTGAATAATAACCTACTCATCCCTGAAAAAGTAGAGTTGATCTTTTATTCCCCAATAGCACATCATTTTGGATGAATATGAATTGTTTCCAAAATATAATTTCAGAAACATTAAGGTGTTAAGGTTGGATAAAAGTATCTGAATCTAACAACAAGTTAAATGGAATAATTTAAATTTCCTATTGGAATTTCAATGATCAGATGTGCAATATAAGCAAAATAAAGGTTTGTTTAATACAGAAACCATTAGTGTCTTGATCTTGCAAATATTTACACACACAAATTCAAGCAGAGATTTAACTGTACTTGACTCCCAGACCCCTTCTTCAGCTGTCTTTCCTGACCAAATGAAAAATGTGGTGGCTATTCAGACAACAGCTTTAATGACCACTTAGCTTTAACTACTTAATCTCTCCCTTTGTTTCTCTCCACTGACACATTCCTTTTCTGTGGCATCAAAATCTGTCAGTGATTTCACCTTAGCTGCCTTTACAAAATAAAAACACTTAAATGTCTTTGATTCCAGAGCAAAGAAATTGTGCTCATGTATAGTTTTTTTTTTCCTGTGTTATTTCATATGTGAGAGAAAAATATTTTTTAAGAGTTCAAGAAAACTGCTTCAAAACTTGCCATCCCTTTTGTAGTGAATCCTACATGTAAGATAACCAAATACTCACCTAGTGCTTAAACCAGAAACTTTCTGGAGAAAAGTGTGCCCTTTAAAACTTTACTGGCATTAGGTTTGCTCTTGGGTTGCATTGTTTTTTCTCTTGATTTTGTTTTTTTAAAAATTTCTGGTAATTGCTTTAAAAGAACAAAGATCTTTGTTTAAGGGTAGCTCAGGGACATCATAATTGCTATAAGGTAGAAGACTGTTTCCAAGCGTTTCTGAATTGCTTCTCTTCTGTACTAAATATTTAATGTCTAATGTTTAGCCAAACTGTAGAAATTCCCTCTAGAATATGGGTGACGACTTCAGGAAGAGAATCAAGACCTGTCAATTCAATTTTCAATATGACTCTCTTTAGAAAACCACAGCTATTAAAGACTGGGAGTTTTTTAAAAAATAATAATTCCAGGAGTACATGAAAATGCCCTTGGTGAAAAATATTAAGCAATTAATTCCATACTACGGATTCACAGTTCATTAATTTAAGAAAGTGATAATCATGCTTTCCCTGCTGAAGGTTTTTGGTTTGGGTTGGATTTCTTTAGGACCGTTGTTAATGTAGCCTGGTTGGTCATGTCTGTCCCTCCCACTCATGCACCCAGTTCCTTATGGGTTTTTCCAGACAATCTTCTTACTCTGATCTCCAGCTAGAGCCAAGAGTGACGTTATCTGGTGGCATCCGGCAGCAAGGGCATAACCCGACAGCCTGGGAGGGAAGTGTGTCAGGGTCTCCATTGACCAGCAAAATCCTGCTGCATCAGCTAAACAGCACCTGCTCCTTGTTCAGATGTTCCCCTTCCAGATGTCCTGTTTTCACCTAAGAGATCAGTGTGTCTCAGGAGAGCTGACTGCTACTTTTTCATTGTATTAAAACCTGACAGCACCCTGGGAATAAACCATTTCAAAACCTAATGAAAACAAGCATGTGCTTCCTTCCTCGCCAGTGATACACTCTCATATGAATGCAGGCAATCACAGAACATGTGCTAAACATTACAATAGCATTGTACAAAATGGCACATTGCACATTGTACAAAATATAAAAAAACAGTATGTCCTTTTGAAACTCTGTAAATTGCTTCTATTTCCAGGCTATTTCACTTCTGTCAGGACAGATGGACACCATTGTCCTACCCACCCACAATTGCTGACATATCTTTGCCATGCAGCTAAATATGGGAGGGACTGATCCTCTTCAAAGAGCCATAACTGCTCGGCAAAGCCTCATGAAGGGCATATAACACAATATATTGAACAGACTTCCAAAAAGTTAGGAGAGAAAAAGATCAACAGGAAAGTCAGTAGCAGAAGAACAGAACCTATGTCAGTCAGAGTTGTATTAAAATTTCACTACTTAGGAGTAATATTAAGATACATTGCATATTGCATGTTAACAAATTTTTAATGCCGTACATATCACTTGGTAGCATGAAGTATATATGAAGAGATAGGTTTAGTACTGCTGTTTTACTGTGCTCAAAATCATCAATAGATCACAAACTATCTTGTCATTTTGTGATCATTGTAGTGTGTCCTCTAATAGCCTATTAAAATAGCCTTTGTATTTAATCGAAGAGTGTCCCTTTTACACATCACTGTTCTAATACAGCAGCTGCTCACAATAAAGAAGGTGTGCTGGTTGATGTAGGAAGGTTTGGTTGTTTCTGAATTACCCAGAAGGCAGTTTTCCACCTTTCTTGTCCCTCCCCCTTCTTTTGCATTTTTACCAAGTCCAAGTTACCCAAAAGCACACTCAAGAGCACATTCAATGTGCTGTCAAGAAAACTGACCACAGGTGAGGATTAACACACTCTGGAAATGCATTTCTTGCTTCAGGGGAGAAAGGTGGCTTCCCTATGAGAAGCCACTCTCCAGCGCTGTCCCCAGACCCCAGGCTTACAGGAGCTTTCTGCAGTCCAAGAAAGGAGCAAGATGGGGGTCCTAAATTAGAACCCAAGTTCAGTTCTCAAACTGAATTCTGGGGATCCAGTAAATTTTAGCCGTTCTGAGATTCGATTTCCTCACTCTGAAGCATGCCACATGCAACTGCCAAGCCACAGGCTAGACCCAAAACAAATATTTTAAAAATGGTGAATGAAATAAGTAGCTCCTAAATTTAGATTTAAAAGTCCCCAATGTTGGCACATTCCTCACTTCTGCTGGCAATGAATTTTAAAACTGAGTGTCTGTTCCATAATCTAAGTAACAGCTAATAGTTCAGTGTGTACTGATCTCTAGTAGATATGCATGGAGGTGAGAGTATGTACACACATGAAAGGAAAAATAGAAGGATGAGGAGCAAATCAAACAATGAGCCTTCTGTATTTGCTGAGATGATCTGTTGACATAAAATTGATTCTTTTGGAGCTTTATAAGTAGTTAAGTATTATCAGGATCTTGGAATCACTGTCAGACAGTCCAGGAACAGGATTTGGAGTAGGTTATTGTTAAGCAACAAATTAAAGGAACCCCTCTGACATCCAGAGGGAGCTGGAAATCTTGGATCTAACACATTTCCTTAATACTTGGTTTCAAGAGCAGCTAAGGGTCCTAAATGTTTCTGAGAACAAAGTATCTCAGATAGGTCACCCAAAAATTGTGTCACATGAAACTATCGAACTCTTCTGGAAACTTGGCCTGGCTGTTGGAAACCAGCATTCTTAATAGTACGCAAGCTAAAATAAATACTGAGAAACTAAAATGTAAAGCTATTATAAAAAACACCCACCTAAAAATTCAAGCACAAAGTAAAAACATCTTTAACCAACCTAATTAAAATATAGTAAAAACTATTTTTAAATGCAGTCTTAAAATCAGAAGGCTGAGCCAGCCATAGGAGAAAGTAGAAGCCAAACCACAATCTTGCTAGAAGACACACGAGTATACAATGCCACACACTTTTTCCATACTTGAACATAAGAAATTTGGACTGCACTTCTCCGGTTTTGGTACCTAGGTATTGAACATGATTGTTTTACCACATTGCTTAAGCTCTCTGCCAACAAGCCACATAGCATGGGAATGGTTGATAGAAATTCAAAACAATTTGGTACAAAGCTTATTGTATATGGCACATATGTCATGTCAGCTTCATAAAGCAAAAAATAATCTTCACTATATACATCTGCCTTTCATTAGCAGCCAAAAAACTAACTCTGTAAGTTAAACCCAATGTCTATGTAGTGTTATCACTTGCATAAAGGTTTTCCAGCATGAGTGGAACAATAGAATCTCTTTTGATCTGACCCATTATAGAACTAGATCTACTTTTTCTTTTTCTTTTTCTTTTTCTTTTTCTTTTTCTTTTTCTTTTTCTTTTTCTTTTTCTTTTTCTTTTTCTTTTTCTTTTTCTTTTTCTTTTTCTTTTTCTTTTTCTTTTTCTTTTTCTTTTTCTTTTTCTTTTTCTTTTTCTTTTTCTTTTTCTTTTTCTTTTTCTTTTTCTTTTTCTTTTCTTTTTCTTTTTCTTTTTCTTTTTCTTTTTCTTTTTTGTCTAATCTTGACTGGAGGGGTACTTGTTTGTGCTTTTATAATCTCAATGCCAAGAGTCCTACAAATGAGGATTACTCATCTGTCTGATCCAAATTTTATCCAGCCGGGAGCCATGGGGAGGTAAAGTCTTTCTTTCTAATGAAATAACAGAATCTGGCAAAAATATGTTCTATACATTTGAATTTCCTTATGGATTTTTTAAAATATGAACAGAGATGGTTACTGTTAATGCATAGGACATTATTGGAAAGCAAATCCTTGGTCCAACTTACAGAGTTTTTAAACTGTGAATCCAAACTATTAATAAAGTTATCCTTCCTGCTCTTTAGATTTCTACCACAACTGCTATTCAGATTTATTCATTACTTCCTTTTATTAGAGACATGCCAAATCTGCTATATTGTCCACCTGGAAAAATGCCCACTGTTCACAGCTACTGAAGTAGTCAGATATTAATCTTAATAATTTGCATTGTAGCCATCCAAACTGTTTTCACTCTTATGGAAGTTTTAGAACAATGTATTATTTTGAAAAATGTACTTTAAAATACTTTATTATGAAATTAATTTCTCAGACTGGAAGGTTTTGTCTCATTTATACAAATGACTTATTTACAAATCTCATTTTAAAATTTGTGGTTCCAAAACTGTCTGGTGTCTCAGAACATAGAATTCCTTTTAGGGAAATCAGAGATATTTTTGCTTTGTGAGCACTGGTTTTAATTATGTACTGCTGGGTGGTGCCACAAGCACACACAAAAAATCAACTAAAAAACAAGAAATGATGTTTCACAGCTCTAGCATCCCTACTGGAAATTGATAAGGTTTGTGCAAATACATTTATGGGGTTTTTTTCAGTGCTGATCTTTTCCAGACTTAACGAAATCAGCATTCAGGATAAAGCTTGCACAGCTGGTGGTACAGATGAGTTAGAAGCAAGCTCTTAAAGTCCCTTGCATAGTGACAAAGACAACTCTTGGAGGTTATTGAAACAAAAGAAGGAAACATACAGTACACGCAGTGCTTTGAAGAGCACTATACACACACTGCCACCAGTGCTATTTCCCTTGTGTGGACCCAAATCATGGTTAACAGTAACTAGGAACATGAGTTAACATTAAGTGCAGCGATGCTCTATTGAGGGGTTTACATTACAGAACAGAATCTGTGGAAAAATCACATGTGCAGATGTACCATAATGCTGCTGCACACAGCCCCAAATGATCAGCTGGCAGGTCAAAAGGGACCTCAAGGAGTCAGGGTTCCTGGGATGGGCTGGCAGACAGAAGGAGCCCCAGGATCCTACAAGCAGTCAGAGAGAGTAGGCAGCCCACTACTCCAGGGAGAATCATTTCCCACATCCTTTGAAGAAGTCTTGTCTCTCCGTATTGTGTTTCAGCTTCTGGACACTTTCCTCCACTTATCCACGTGCTGCCTGATGCTCGAAGATGTTGCTTTCCCAAGTTCCACCAGGTGCCTTGTCCTGTTGCTCAGTTACATTTTCTGGTTTCACTGCTGCATTTTTTCTCTCATTACCTCCTAGCTCTTAAGAGCACGCTCATTGTGCAATGCTTGATTACCAGTGAGTTACTGATTTTTTTGAGACCTGTTTCCATCCTTGGATCATTTTTTCAAGACTTTTATAATTGCCCCACATATAAAACACCACACCATAAGGGTATCAAGCTCTTTGTATCAAACACTTTCTATCAAGCTCTTGACTCACAAAGCAAGTCCATATGAGTTGATACAAGAACACAATAGACACAAGAAGTTATGACCCTTCCAACTCCAGACCCTTCCAACTCCAGGCATTCCGTGATTCGATGATTTTAGCCCAAGATGGAGACTTTGTGTGATTAGCTTGAAGTCTGTTACTAGCAGCCATAACACTGGTTTTAGTGGACAACTGAGCAGCTCTAGGTTTATCATGAGTTTTTCCTCTGGAGTTTGAGTGTATTCATGCTAGTAAGTCACCATACAGCAAATCCAATGCATTAACGTTCAACAGAAATTTCTTAACTGAATTTAAATGTCCATTTTTAAAGTCATTTGCACTGGGTATTTTTCCCACTCAGAATCTGATTCACGCATCATGGACCATTAGATAAAAGCCTATGCATGGGAAATGGTCTACTGTCATAGCGAGCAAACAGTTTCCCTCGAGTTCTGGGGCGCACATGTGGGGCAGGGGGGAGACATTAGATTTTTGTTGGAATAATTTCTAGGTCATAGTGATATAAAAGGAGCTTCAGTAGAAGCCAGCAGCAGTAACTAGGAATCTACAGTATGTTGTATAGAGATTTGCTTCTATTTTGATATTTATCCAGAATATAGAAATTCTCTCTGCCAGATTCTCAAACCTGGGCCAATAATCCCTTATACACTCACGAGAAAAATACAAAAGCATCTCCCTATGAGTAGCCAAAAGACTTTGGCACTTTGCTGCATCAAATGAATTTTTTTGATAGCAGCACCAGGATACTTCAGTCTGACAAGTTCATCTGTAAGTTCTCTCACCTGTAGAAGGGAATCAAGGGAGACTTGCAACTGTTTTGAAAATTATTAAATATTTTTCCAGATGGAAAGCTAGACAGAGACAGGAAAGCAGTAAGAGATCAAGCCACTTTTATGTCTCTGCTGTATTATTATCAAAGGTTTGAGCTAAGGAGCAGAGTATTGATTTCTGCCTCTGACAGGATAAGGTATAGAAGAATATGGATATTGGTTTTCTACATTTATATCCATTACTTTTAAACAGGTCCCAGAAAAGTAAAGCTAATTCAAGAAGAAACTGTGAATTAGAACCTATTCATGAAATTGTCATCAAAAACCACCACAATATATTGCCATTATCTCCATTTCCCCCCAAACCAACATCAAAGAGCAAGAAACAATCACAGTATATTACTAGATCTTGGAATAAGTGGAGCATGAATGAAAAAAATTTAGCTTGTGCCCTACTGCAGATAAAAATGTCATCCATATAGTCTGAACAAAAGCAGTTCATAGTCTGGTAAATAAGAGGTGGCACTTAGCAAGTTGCTGATGCTGAGGTGTTACAGAGGACAGCATAGTGACAGACAGCAGCTGAAGAAAACAACAGTAAAGCCAGTTTGATTTCACCCTCCTTTCTCCAGTGTGTTTGCCCAAGTCAAACATATATTGGTGGGACCTGAACTTACTCCTGCATTACCCTGTCAACACTGGCTACCCTATCATTATGGAATTACTTCACAATTTGCAAAGTGTTTCAGTCCAGACAACACAGGAAAAGAAAAAAAAAAAAAAGGAAAAAAAAGGGGAAAAAAAGGAAGAAAAAAGAAAAATAGAAAAAGAAAAGAAGCAGCAATGTATTTGACAACAGAATTTCATTAAAAGGTGATCACTGGTGGAGTTAAGGGTGGAGTCCCTCATGAGAGCTGAGGGAAAAGAATTTCTGATATATCACACATGGTCCTGGGTCCTCTACTCACACCAAGTAAGGAGATTGTAAAACTTTTTTGTGGACTGTTCTAATTCTAGCTAGTGAAAATGAGACATGGGTTGCAGAAGTTTGGATACCTCTTTCCTTGCATGAACACACTGTAAAGCATTTTCTTTTTTTCTTCCCGAAGAACATTTTCACTCCTTTCAGTCTCTGTGTTTCACAAACACAGCCTCTAATGGCCCATGAAAAAAGTTCAAAGTGGGTCATAGACTGCTGTGGGGTGAGAACAGACGGTATTAATTGTCTGCAATGGGGAAACTGAGTTGCTACTCGCAATTAAAGGAGGCTAATAGTTCTTTGGCTGATGTAAACACTTGTAGCCAGCAATTACAGCTATTGCATATTCCCCAGACCTGAAGAAATTGAAATGATGCCATCTTGTCTGAGAAGTGGTAACTGACAGCTTAATTGACTTTTTTAGATGGAGAATGGGAATTCAATCTACATGAGAGCAGTAAAATTAATAATTGTAAATCAACATTATTTTTAATTGTAGAGAAGTTTTTAAAAAGTAACGTTCAATGTGAATTTAAGTTCAGGGGGTCTTGTACTCAAGAGACTGGCAGTGAGACTCGAGGAAAAGAACTTCTCTGCCATACAACCTACCACACAAAGAGAATCGCCTCCCTCGCCCTGCTGGCCACGCTGCTTTGGATGCAGCCCAGGGCATAGATGAGTTTCTGGGCCACAAGTCACGGTGCCAGTGCATTCTCAGTTTATCATTCACCAGTATCCCCAAGCCCTCCTCCACAGGCTGCAATCAATCCATTTACTCCCCTGTCTGTAGTGATATTGGAGATTGCCCTGAGCCATGTGCAGGACCTTGCAGCTGGCCTTATTGAAGCTCCTGAGGTTCCCTGTCAAGGTCCCAGTGGGTGGCATCCCTTCCCTCAGTGAATCCGCTGCATGGCTCACTTGGCTCATGGGCAGACTTGCTGAGGGTGCTCTCAGTCCCACTGGCAGTGTTGCTGGATGTTGAACAGCACTGGTCCTGGAACAATGAAAGGATGAAGGGAAAAGGGCTTGCTTTCCCTTGCTTTAAGGGAAAAGTCTTTAGCTCCTTCAGGACAATAAAATATGAAATTCTAATGAATGCATGTCTTCTGTGACAAGCTTTCTCCTGCCAGAGCCCAGGGACTCTGCAGCAGGATATTAAGGAACAGAAAATTCCACTTCAGGTGACCCCTTGAGTTTTTTCAATAATACATATAACATCTAATAAAACTAACAAGGAAAGATACCCCATATTAATTCCCACTTCACTGAATATATTTCTTTTTTTCCTATTCCTGCCTACAAAATAATAATAAAAATAGTCATAGGGAATATTTTGAAAATAGTAGATCACGTTTGGTCAGGCAGCACAGCATTAATACAGCTGCAACTTTAGCCATGGAGTTATTTTTAGTAGACAATTTCCTTTGCTTTAGCTTTGAATATCATACATGTGAAATCTAAAAATCATGTTATGCTGACCGTACCCTTGGAATATCTCAGCTCTATTTTGAGAGTCTTACATCTTGTCCAAAGACCCCTGGTTTAACTTATTAATGCTGTTAATCACAGCCTAGAGCTCTGGCACTATTAGGATCTGGTGAAAGTGGATGCTGAAAACTACATATGCAAATGTAAACTCTATGACTTAAGTTGCACAGCAGGAACAAAAAATATGGATAAATATGCATTAAAGAGGTGCAGCTGGATATTTTCCAATTTTTCAATATGCAATATACAGTCTAAGTAGAAGCAGTGGTTCTGAGATCCTGAAAGGTTACTAAATTGCTTTTTATGTACCTTAGGAAGAAGCCTGAATTTAGTCATGATCTAACCTGAGCTCTTTGACTACCATGGTAAATTTTTTTAGTCTAAGAAATATCCTGAGGTTAGGAAGACACAGCACAGCCAGAGACTCACAACTGCTTTCCAGAAATCGTGCAGTAAGCTGCCATCCTGAGAATAGAAGAAAACCCACAAGTTAAAAGCATAATCAGAAAAGTACTCTGATAGTAACAGCTAATTTAGCAGCAAATATGTTTTTGCTGGTGGATATGTTGCATTGGTAACCAACCTCAGATTTTAAGCTTAACTTTCTTCTGCCACACTTGAAGTTTATTCTATAAACTGTTTCTTGTTTTGATAGCAATAAAGTGCCTTCTAAAATGCAAGATCATCAATCCATAGCACCATTCCCATACCTCTAACAATAAGACTGTGGGAGCTAAAAATGCCAATGTGACCTAACCAAGGTATGAGATATAATGGATCAAAAGAGATTATAACAGTAATAAAATACTGACCCTATTTCCCATCCCATTGAACACTGTGATGGTAGCTCCATCTAGCTCAGCGTTATTAAAGATCAATGCTCTGATCAACTCCATTTTATTGTGTGAAGGGAACATGACAGATGCACACAGTTACTTACAGGAGATGCTTTTTTGTTATCACTAACAATTATTTTCCTTTTAAATAAGTTTTGGCATAATGAGTCTTCATTCCTTAATGGCTGCTGTGCCTAATGGAATCACCGAGACAGCAATTTTTATGGCTTCAAACTTAGACCATGTGATTTTGGGACTACTGTTGGGATGTGCATTATTTCTCAGGTAACTTGATAATACACATAAAAATAACAAGAGAAAATATTAAGTTAAAAATATAGGATGACTCTATAGGAAACTGCACACACACAATGTCTTTAGCAATGCAATACTTGGAACAACTGCTGCAAAATGAGTTTCACAGAGCACCTGGAACCTGGGAATTCGAAAATTGATTAAACAGAAGTTGAAAGTTCCTTGTCACCAACGAAGAGTAGTATCACAAAATGACACTTAAATTTTCCTTTAAATATTTATGACATTTCAGTGTGAGAACAAAACATTATCTGCAGAACTTTTCTGAACAATGTTGAAGAGAGATCTGATGCAGGAAACATACTGGAGACCCCTACCGAGGAAATTGTCAAGGTTCATCAATAGTTTTATTTCTTATTACCCTACTCTAATTTGATTTTTAGTAAATTAAATTAATTAGTTTCCACAAATAAGATCTGATTTGCCTGTGAAAGTAGTTGCTGAGTGATCTCTCCCCATTCTTATGTCAGCCCATGAACCTTTCTTATATTTAGTCTCTCCTGTCCAGATGAGAAGTGGTAGAGCAGCTTGGTGGCAGGGAGGAACATCCAGCCGTAGTCAACCCACCACAGCATACAGCAAAGAAATTCTTCTCCTTCACAAATTGAATGTAATGAAAAAAAACCCCAAAAGGTAGGTGTGTAGACATCTCACAAAATATCTTTTCTGCTGTTGAAAATGTCAGACATTCAGCATAAGATTAATCTGTTTAAAAGTGGGCATCTCAAAAGATGGGTACTTCTAGGCATAATCTTGTCTCAAAGCAGCTATTTTAATAGTGACTTAAATTGAGACAGCTTCTTCCAGTTCACTTTGGAAATCAAGAAGACAGTCTTAGTACTAGGCAAGTACAGTGAATCCCACCTCAAATGTCACTGAGTGTGCTTTGTTTTTACCTATGTTTTTAAAACCCAAAAAAAAGCCAAACAGATGAAGCTATAAGATGATCTAACTCTTCAGTAGATCTTTGGTACAACCATAGCATAAATTTCTATATTCTGTGAAAATTCAACCAGATTCTGTATCGTTGTTGTTGTTGTTGTTATTATTATTATTATTATTATTCTCAGTAACCAACAAAGGAATTATTAGACAAGACAATTGCTAAATTTGCAACCTCAAGTTGGTGGTAAGCTGTTGAATGAACAATTAAAAAGCTAAAACAATCAAGATCTTCATTTTTTCCTGCACTATTTTTTTCCCAGAATGCTTAGAGTATGTTTTGGAATGAGACAATTTGCTTGCATGGTCACTGGTTATGAAAACAGAAGTATCAAAAATTCTCCCCAAATCACTTTTTGTAAGAAACAGAATGCATATTTTAAGCAAAAAAAAATTACTTTAAGTAAAGTTGTTCATAGAACCTACATCTATATCATTGCAGAACACCACCAAAGAAAAAATATAATTTCTAATAAAGTTGTCCCTTGCTCCTTAAATCAAAGGCAATTTAGTACAGAGGCACAAAAACATCTCCTACAAAAGAATAAAAAAGACACCTGTCCTTTTTGTTTGCCAAAAACACCAGGGAAAAAAAAGCATGCCACAGAAAATCCAGTGGATTAGACAGCAGGAAGAAAAGACCAAGGAGAACAGAGTAGACAGTAAACCCTGAAATGATTTTGAGATCCAAGCGATGAAGTAAGCTGACTGAGAAATATACATTATTGCATTTCTTTCAGAAAAATAAAATAAAGCAATAACAACTGGCCTTTTGAAAGTGGAAATCTTAGATGCGCTGAACACACGCTCGGAGTGGACCTGCACTTAAATACAGAGGCCTCTCCCCTCCTGGAGAAGCTCTTCTCTCTGATGCTTGCTCAGTACATTATTATAATAAAGGTCTGTAATAGCTGTAAGCTCAGATCTAGATTTTTCACTCATCACAGCCTGAAAACAGTCTGTTTGTCCTTTGAACCCCCTTTACAGCAGTTCAATCAACAACTTTTTAACATGCAACACCTTTTAAAACTCTTCCAAAATTACATACATTTTTATAAAAAGCAAATTGAACAAGTTTGCAGCCAATTTTGTTTATGCTCTCAGGGAAGACAGTAGCAAAGTGCAAGGGGTAGTAATAACAAGCTAAACGGCTCCCTCCTACTGAGGCCCCTTAAGTTAAGACCCTCCCCTGCATCTCCGCATAAGCCATAAGTTGGCCCAGACTGATGGCATGCCCAAGTTAATGTAAAGTTTAACACCTGCCTAGGGCTGCAACACCAAAAATGAGTAAGAATGCTGCACAGTTCCACAGGAGAAATCTGAGGGGCTGAAACTATGCCCATAACCCTGATGGAAAGTGCCCTAGGAGTCTATCAGATATGTCCAAGCTATGATGGAGAGCCCTATTCAGTTATGCTGATCTCAGACTGGCAGCCAAACTACCAGTGGAAATGGTGGAGCAATCCACTGATGGACAATGGCAAGGCTGCAGCACAGAGGTGTGCCCAAGGTTTTCCACAAACAGGTGGAAATGTAGCAGAATGCAGAATACTGCATCATCCCCTGCAAAGCAGATGATAGGGATGCATGAGAACAGCATGGAAATCATTTTGTTCACACATATGTTAGTACAAAACTGGAGGCTGCTTCTCCTCTATGTGTTTTCCTTTATCTTTGATTCATATCTTGCAACAGCAAATTTCTGTCCAGCAAGCGGACGCTTTTCTGAGACGTGCTGCTTCCTGACCTCAGTCTGTGTTCACCCTCTTTCATCTGCCTAAATTTACTCACTGAGAACAAAGGCATCATTGTACATCAGTGGTCCATCTGTTCTAGAGAGCTACTTCCAGCCGTACTTAGCACCAGATGTTTCCTAAGGAAGCATCCTCAACATTCTGAATGTCCTCGGTGAATGTTCAAATGTATTAACTGCAAGAAATGCCACCACGTATTTATAAAAAAGGTCTTTTTTCATGCTCTGTTACTATACTTCCTTAAAGTTAGGATAAGACTATTTCACAGGGAGTTGTAACACATTTTCTCATTCCACAGCTGTCCGTCAAAATTTTGAAATGTTTAAGATAGTGTTTTATTTCACAACTCACAAAAAAAAAGCCCTAGCATATCTTGCTGCATAGAGCACTGTACTGATTCATCTATCTAATGCTGAGAATCTGCAACAAATTGATGAATGCTCTAAGCCCTTATATGCCTCAATGAAGGCTTTGGGAAGAATTCCTAAATTCATAGTCCTGAAACTTTTTAGAACCCACATTTTTCACCTTGCTCCTGGAATACTGCCACTGTTCAACAGTTTTGTCATAACTTAGTGGATTTTGCCATTTAATTGTGGAAAATTAGTAAAATGTGGGCTATCATCTATAGCCAAT
The DNA here is from genome assembly GCF_021018805.1 of Prinia subflava. Taxonomy (NCBI): domain Eukaryota; kingdom Metazoa; phylum Chordata; class Aves; order Passeriformes; family Cisticolidae; genus Prinia; species Prinia subflava. Next base: position 52,864,079 of record NC_086247.1, read on the forward strand.
TGAACACTGAGTGAAGTCAGGCCCATGCACTTCAGACTGCAGGGTAATGATTTTTTCTTTTTTCTAATAGGAAATCAGGAAGGAAAACTTTTTCATTATGCATTTCTTCAATTTCTATTTGGGTTTTTTTTTTCTGAGTTCTATTTCCACTTGTTTAATTGTCCACTGTTTCTGCCTTTTGAGACTCCCAAAAGCTAATGCCCTCAATTGTAACACAAATGAGCTGTCTCCTGAGCCATATCTCTGTGCCAAATAACTGCTGGGGAACTAGTATAAAGTCCTTGTTTCATTCAAAGCAAGTTTTAAATTTTAGCAAATGTTCTGAATTACATGGAAAATGTGTCTGAGATTACTTACTTTTCTAAATTAATCTCTTTTTTTTCCTGCAAAGTGTTTTTACTTTTCAAAAAGCATGAGAAATTACAAAGCTAGGAAATGAAATTCAAATAAGC